>NC_083234.1:49047959-50297959 GCF_032191835.1 Heteronotia binoei | reverse complement strand
CCTCTGTTGTATCTCCTGCTTGGCATATGCGGCATGTTCCCGGAGCAAAGCCCCCCACCTCTGTCAGTGGCGTCTCTGAGGGAGTGCCAGGGAGAGTGGGCAGACTTGGTTCTTGAGGGAGGGGAACGGGCTATGAGCTGCCACACTGCCCTCCATGTGGCTGGACAAGGGAGGGGGGTGCCACCCCTCAGCCTGCCCGGACTGACAGCCTACCCGACCGCACAGGGCTAGTGTGCACTGGGCACTTGGGAGGGGGGTTGCTGAAGTGGATGTATGCCTGGCGGCTCGCACTCTGAGTTCTGTGACCCCCAGGAGAGGTATTTCTTGCACATAGCAGGAGGCGGCAGAAGGGTAACACTGGGGGGGGGGGTGCTCTTTTGGAAGGTGGTGTCTTTTGGCCTTTCCCACACATTCCAGCCACTGTCTAGGACAGGGAACTTCTGCACTTGGCACTACCTGCTTGTCTACGTATGCTCCTGGCCACCAGCCTGCCATTGGCAGAGTCTCTGACAGTGGGAGGGAGTGGGGGGATTGATGGCCTCTCAGGCACGGGCTGTCCGCCCCCTCGCCTGGTCATGTGCAATGGGCTGGCCAATCCTGTGGTCCCACGTGAGCCTGCGCCTCCCCCATCCCCGCCTCATCAGCGGGCCAATGGTGTGCACCTGTGCAGAATCACTATGGTGACAGATTCTCTCTCACTCGTAGGGCCCCTCTTCCCTCTCCCAGTGTGGCATACCATCTCCCCTTTGGAAGCCAATGAGCGGCGCCATAGATCCCCCCATGCCTGAGCATCTGCCCACCACATATGTCTGGAGTGGGCTGCCCAGGTATTAGGTCAGGGAAATTTTAATCTACTCATTCTGAATTTCTCTATAGGAATTCCTTTAACTAGGGTTGCCAGCCTCCAGGTGGGGCCTGAAGATCGCCCACTTTTACAAGTGATCTCCAGCTGGCAGAGATCAGTTACCCTGGAGAAAATGGCTGTTTTGAAGGGTGGACTCTATGGCATTCTACCATGCTAAGGTCCCTCCCCTCCCCAAACCCTGCCCTCTCTCCTGGATCCCCAAAGTCTCTAGGTATTTCCCAACCCAGACCTGGCAACCCTACCTTTAACATAGTCATTGAAATTAAAAATGGAATGCCAACATCAAATTAATTTCTTAGTATCTGTATGGAATCCTGAAAGTATCTTTCAGATCTTTCTAATCATGATATCTTTGCGTTGTTTTATTTTCCTATTAAAATTCTATAGTAAAAACCGAGCACTTTTAAAGACAAATTTCCAAGTATTCCAATGCAACCGGAGATTCCAGCAGCTTCTTTCTAAAATGTTTCATAGTCTGTGTGCATATTGCTATCCATTTTTCGCTTGCTTAAGTAGACTTCTGACAATGGAAGAAGATCAGAATCTCCTCCCCCCCCCCCCCCCCATGCTCCAAACATATATGCAGTTGAGCTAACATACTGATTCAGAGAAAGTTTTCTGTTTTATAGCCTGAGAAGAAGGACCAGTAGTCCTGGGAGAACATACCTGTGGTGGGCTGCAAGGACTCCTGATTAATCATCAGCTTTGGGCTACAGAAGCCTTCTGGTACAAACTTCTTTGAAAAACTACTCATCCTTTCCATTCCAATGGAATAGGGTACAACTAACGGCTTGGTTTGTTGACACTGAGCCCATAGCAGCTTTTGTTATGAAGCCAACACAGCATTTTATCTTTAACTGCCACACAAAGAGAATTTTTTTTTAAATGTATATACTAGATTTTTATCCTGCCTTTCTGCCTGTTGAAGGGTGAGTGTAGCTCACATTTACTCCTGGAACTAAAATTGTATTGGAAATGAGTGGACATCTTATATATCATTTCTTTTCACCTTCATTTATATTTTTAGTCTCTGTCCTTTTGCTCTTAGTTTTGTGGATTCATGTGTTTTGTCTGTAACTGTTACACAATTGCACAGTTTATACATATAAGGTAATAACTTATTTGTATAATGTATATATAATATGTAATGGTGATCAACTGATTCAACATTGGAACATGTATATATTTTACAGGGGGAATGGTGAAGGAAATGGCAAGAAAATACAGATTTGACTTTCACAAGGGCAAAAGGAATTCAAAACAGGGGTGTTTTTGTGCTGAAACAGTAGGAAAAAGAAATTCAAAATCATCCCCACGTAGGATGAAAATATTGTGAAAGGAAGAGCATACATTGTTGTATTCACAGTAACTATCTCCTGGGCAATAGTCAGCCACTCTGTAGATTTAGTGAAAGATACACCCAAACTGAACACAATAATTTCCAGCATTCTGGAGGGGTCAGAAACCTCATGGTTTGGCCATTTATTCTGGTACCTTTCTGTCTGGTTTTATTTTCCCAGATACTGGGAGACGGGATGGAATATATACCAAGGAGATAGAATGACTCAGCTGCAGCAAGCATCTGCATAACAGAGATTTTTTACAACTGGAGGAGTTCCCATCAATAAGAATGGGTCAAATTGATGCTTATATGCTTAGTATTTCTATTTTCTGACCCATGATCCCAGGGGTCCAAGTCTTCTGGAGGGCCTCTGCATCACGCTGCAGTCTTGATTTATTTTACTTTCAATGCAGTTCTGCAGTGCAGCCACTAGAGGAGCAAGGAAAGCGGAGCACAGTAAACAGGAACAGCTGTTTTCTGCTGAGTGCTTTTCTACCAACTTTACTAGAAGGCCTCTCAGATCCTGCCAAACCAGTTGACCAAACTGGCACTGGAGCAAGGCAAACCACGCAACACAGCTAATAACTGCTACAGTCACTGCCAGGCTGCAAGCTCCTAATTAGGGTTGCCAGGTCTTATCTGGTTCAGGGCAAGGGATCTTCAATGTGACATCACCTGGAAGTGATGTAATTGTGCCATGCATGTGATAGGGGGGATGTTCTAGCACTTGGGGGGGACCTTTATGGTTATCATAGAGCTTTTTCCAGATACTAGAGTCATAGGCGTAAACTACGCGGAAGCTGGAGGGCTCGAGCACCCCCCAGAGTTTCCCACCTGGGGCTCAGCCCCCGCCGGCAATCAGTACAGGGCTTCAGGGCTCAGCAATCAAGCAACCAAATAGTGACAAACTCCTTTGATTTTTTTTCCTTTAGGCTGAAAACAAGAAAGTCAGTGGTGTGGTGTGATTTCCTACACCTTCTTACGAATGCTAATGAGCTAGCAGAGCAGGAATAGAATAGATAAACATCCCCCACCACACACACTATCTCTGGAGACAGGAAAAATAAGGGGTGGGGACTGGGGAAAGGAAAGGTCTTTTGCTGCTAGATCCATGGAAGAGGAACAGATCTGGCCAGCCTAGGGGGCTGAAGGAGAACGCTTGAAAGGTAATTCTGACCTGCACATTTTTTGCTGTATCTTTGGACTCTCTAAATTAATTACTAAGGTTTTGATATCCAGAACACATCAGGTGGGGTAGCCATGTCAGTCAGAAGCAGCAGAACAAAGTTGGAGTCCGTGACACCTTTAAGATCAACCAAGTTTAATTCTAGGTATAAGCTTTCATGTGCATGCACACTGTTTTATTTAGATCCAGGTGGGTAGCTGTGTTGTTCTGAAGCAATAAAGTTTGACCACTGGCACCTTTAAGACCAATAAAGTTTCATTCTAGCCTAGGTATAAGCTTTTGTGTACAAGCACACTTCATCAGATACAGGTAAAACAAAATTTAGAGTCAAGGTGCATAAGTACAGGAGTTGTCCTTGAAAGGGCAGCTTCAGGGAGAGCTCTCTCAGCCCCACCCACCTAACAGGGTGTCTGTTGTGGAGGAAAAAGGTAAAGGAGATTGTAAGCCGCTCTGAGACTCTGATTCAGAGAGAAGAGTGGGTTATAAATCTACAGTCTTCTTCTTCTTCCTCCTCTTCTTCTTCTTCTTCCTCCTCATCTCAATTTATACCCCATCCAACCCCCTAGCAAAAAAAAAATCCATGCCTCATGTCAGAGAAATATTTGTGTGTGTGTGTTATGTAACCCCAGAAACTCTAGTGTCTGAAACAATATCAAAAGGTAAGAAGGCACTGTGAAGGGGCTGTAGACACCACTTTGTTGGTGTTAAAGGTGCTTTTGTTGTTCAGTCGCACAGTCGAGTCCAACTCCTTGTGACCCCAAGGATAAAGTCATGCCAGGCCCTCCTGTCTTCCACCATCCTCCAAAGTCTGCTCAAATTCGTGTTTGTTACATCAGTAACGCCGTCCAGCCATCTCATCTTTTGCCGTCCCTTTCTTCTTTGCCTTCTGTCTTTCCTAGCATCAGGATCTTCTCCAGGGAGTACTCCCTTCTCATTTGGTCGCCAAAGTATTTGAGCTTCAGCTTCAGCATCTGACCTTCCAGGGAACAGTCTGGGTTGATTTCCTTTAGGACTGACTGATTTGATCTTCTTGCAGTCCAAGGCACTCACAAGAGGCTTCTCCAGCACCACATCTCAAAAGCATCTATTCTTCTGTGCTCGGCCTTCCTTATGACCCAGCTCTCACAGCCATACATTACTACTGGGAATACCATCACTTTGACTATATGGACTTTTGTTGGCAGGGTAATGTCTCTACTTTTTATTATACTGCCCAGGTTCACCATAGTTGTCCTCCCAAGGAGCAAACGTCTTTTAATTTCATAACTACAGTCACCATCTGCAGTGATCTTGGATCCCGGAAATGTGAAGTCTGTCACTACTTCCATGTCTTCCCCTTCTATTTGCCAAGGTGTGATGGGGCCAGATGCCATGATCTTAGTATTTTTTGATGTTGAGTTTCAAGCCTACTTTTGTGCTCTCCTCTTTCACCCTCAACAAGAGGTTCTTTAGGTCCTCCTCACTTTCTGCCATTAGAGTAGTGTCATCTGCATATCTGAGGTTGTTGATATTTTTCTCAGCAATCTTAATTCTGGCTTGTGCTTCATCCAGGCCAGCATTCCTCATTATGTACTCTGCATATAAATTAAATAAGCAGGGTAACAATATAAATCCTTGTCGAACTCCTTTTTCTATTCTAAACCAATCAGTTGTTCCATATCCCATTCTGACAGTTGCTTCTTGACCCTTATACAGGTTTCTCAGGAGACATGTGAGGTGGTCTGGTACTCCCATCTCTTTAAGGACTTGCCACAGTTTGTTGTGATCCACACAATCAAAGGCTTTAGCATAGACAATGAAGCAGAAATAGACATTTTTCTGATACTCCCATGCTTTCTTCATAATCCATCGAATGTTGGCAATTTGATCTCTAGTTCCTCTCAGAAACCCAGCTTGAACTTCTGATAGTTCCTGATCTACATATGCTGAAGCCTAGCTTGTAGGATCTTTAATATGACCTTGCATGTGAAATGAGTGCAATGGTGCGATAGTTTGAACATTCCTTGGCATTACCCTTCTTTGGGATTGGAATATAAACTGATCTTTTCCAATCCTGTGGCCACTGTTGTGTTTTCCAAATTTGTTGACATAATGTGTGCATCACTTTAACAGCATCATCTTTTAGGACTTTGAATAGTTAAAGGTGCTACTGGGCTCAGTTCTCACATTTGTTGACTGCTTTATTATCTGTACTAGGAGTAAGGCCTGTTGTGAAAAAAAATACAACAGGCTGTAGAAGGAGGCTGTGGGCAAGTGCCTGCCACCCTTGCTGTCTTCCCACCCACCCAAGTGAAGGCATTGACCGCCCCCCCCACCTCAAGGGGAGCTAATGTCTGCCATCTAGAGAAGAGTTGTAAATCTGAGTGATCTCCAGTGCCTCCCTAGAGGGAAATGGCATTGTACCTGTCTGAGGTCCTATCCCTTCTCAAACCCCACCCTCTCCAGGCCCCACCTCTAACCTGGAGTTGGCAACCCTATCTCCTTTCCTTTATCTGCCCCTCTGACTTCAGGTTTCCATTGCCTTCCCCCTCTCTGCAGCTTCTACAGTGGGGGAACCTAAGCAGTTTGCATCATTCTCCTCTCCCCCCATGTGATCTGAACAACAGCCCTGAGAGGCAGGTTAGGCTGGACGTCTATGCCTGATCCAAAATCACCCAGTCAACTTCCACATCAAGAAACTGGGTTTGGCAGATCCCACTCTGAAGCTCTAACTTGTATGTCCTCTGTATTGCTATGTTGCATACATATTGTACAAAGTTCAGAGTTAGTTAATACAATAACACTGTATTGCTATGTTGCATACGAATTGCTATAGCATTAACTAACTCTGAACTTTGTACATTGCTCAGAAATTGAGCACCCAGAAACTGTTTTGTATTCTGCCCAGGGTCAGAGATCCATGAATTTATCAAACAAAGGTATTTGTGATGCCATAGTTTTGTCAATATCAGTACAATTGTACTTTATTAATGAGGCAGAAACAAGACACCTGTAAGTGAACATCCAGGGAAACTTATAAAATGTTCCCCTTAAGCTTTTCTGTATTGCCTTTTACTGTCAAATTTGTGACCATTGGTTTGTCCTTTGCACATGATATGTATATTTGCAGATCTTAAAGTGACTATTCTAAAAGTGAATTTCAAAAACAGGACACAGCAAGAGACCTCTGAGATACCACCATAACCACTGGCAAACTCCTACCTTTTCCTGGGTTTGGCCCAGTCCATGGGCATTGTTGGGGGGGTGCTCCCTAAATTTACGGGGAGGGAGCTTCTCTATAAATTCATAGGTAGTGATAATAGAGGCCCCTCCCTGTGATGTCACTGGCTCCTCCCTATGATGTCACTGGATCAAATGCTTCTGGCTAGGCCCCAGCCCCCCCCCCCCGGGGAAATTGAAAAGTCTATACCCCTAACTAGAGTGTCTCCCTGCAATGTGCCCAGCACAATTATGTCACTTCTGGGTGATATCATCACGCTAGGCACATTGCAGTGTGCTGGAGCTCCTCTGAGGTGGGGCTCCACGCATTGGCCAGTTCCATGATAGCAGGTTGGAAGCCCCAAAATTGGAGGGAAACCCACTCTCAGTGGGAGGCTGGGAGCCCTACTCCTAACAAGGTTGTTGTTTCCAGCAGTCTGTTTCCATCTTCTTCTCCTTCCACCCAGCTCCATAATTTATCTGCTTAGCCCAATTTTCCCTTTGAGCAACTTTGAGCGACAAATGGCATAATGTTTTTAGAAATTATGTCAGCAAAATCAATCTCAGTGATCCCAGCATTTCTTACCCAGAATCACTACAAAATCAATTTGTCCCTGGTTTGGTGCTAAGTTAAGGTACATCGTAAATTTAAACAGATTTCTTACCAATTTGCATACTAAAAATTTATTCTGATATGAAGTTTTTGTGAAATACAGCCCATTTCATCAGATGGAAGAAGTATGTCATATAGTGATACATATATGTGTGTTTGTGCAAATACAAATGTACATGGCTCCATAAACAGCTCTCTAAAGACTTGAGAAATAAAAAAGACTCCTTTAGGAATTGGAAGGAGGGCCTTATAACCAAGGATGAATATAAACAAATCACCAGTGCTTGTAGAGAAAAAGTTAGGAAAGCTAAAGCTCAGTATGAGCTTAGGCTGGCCAAAGATGCTAAAAACAACAAAAAAGGGTTCTTTTCTTATGTTCAGAGTAAGAAAAAGAGCAAGGACATGGTAGGCCCATTGCGAGGGCAAGAAAGTGAAATTGTAACAGGTAATGAAGAGAGGGTGAAACTGCTCAGTTCCTACTTTTCCTCACTCTTCTCTTCTAAGGGAAATAATGCTCAACATGGCAAAACCAGAACATATAAGGAGGGTAAAAAGTTCCAACCTAGGATCAGCATAGGGGTAGTACATAAACACCTAGTTTCTTTAAATGAAACTAAGTCCTCAGGGCCAGATGAATTGCATCCAAGGGTTCTAAAAGAGCTTGCGGATGTAATTTCTGAGCCTCTGGCTATTATTTTTGAAAATTCTTGGAGAACAGGAGAGCTGCCAGAAGACTGGAGGCAGGTGAATGTTTTCCCCATCTTCAAGAAGAGGAAAAAAGAGGATCTGGGTAATTACCGACCCGTCAGCTTGACATCTATACCTGGAACAATTTTAGAACAAATTATCAAACAGTCGGTCCTGGAACATTTAGAAAGAATGGATGTGATTACTATGAGCAAGCATGGTTTTCTCAAGAACAAGTCATGTCAGACTAACCTGATCTCTTTTTTTGAGAAAGTGACTACCTTGCTGGATTAGGGGAATGCTGTAGACATCGTTTATCTTTATGTCAGTAAGGCTTTTGATAAAGTTCCACATACTATCCTTGTTGACAAGTTGGTAAAATGAGGTTTGGATACTGTTACCATTAGGTGGATCTGTAACTGGTTGACAGATCGCACCCAAAGAGTGCTTATGAATGGTTCCTCATCCTCTTGGAGAGGAGTGACAAGTGGAGTGCCTCAGGGATCTGTCCTGAGACCTGTTTTGTTCAACATCTTTATCAGTGATTTGGATGAAAGAATAGAGGGAATGCTTATTAAATTTGCAGATGATACCAAATTGGGAGGGGTTGCGAACACAGAAGAAGACAGAAACAGGATACAGAATGACCTTGACAAGCTGGAAAACTGGGCTAAAACCGATAAAATGAATTTTAACAGGGATAAATGTAAAGTTCTGCATTTAGGTAGGAAAAATCCAATGCATGGTTATAGAATGGGGGAGACTTGCCTTAGTAGTATGTGCGAAAAGGATCTAGGGGTCTTAGTGGATCATACGCTGAACATGAGTTAACAGTGTGATGCGGTGGCTAAAAAGGCAAATGCAATTTTGGGCTGTATCAACAGAAGTATAGTCTCCAGATTATGTGATGTGATGGTATCGCTTTACTCTGCTCTGGTAAGGCCTCATCTGGAGTATTGTGTTCAGTTTTGGGCACCACAATTTAAGAAGGATATAGACAAGCTGGAACAGGTCCAGAGGAGGGTGACGAAGATGGTGAGGGGTCTGGAGACCAAGTCCTATGAGGAAAAGTTGAAGGAGCTGGGGATGTTTAGTCTGAAGAGGAGGTGGCTGAGATATGATCACCATCTTCAAGTACTTGAAGGGCTGTCATATAGAGGATGGTGTGGAATTGTTTTCTGTGGCCCCGGAAGGTAGGACCAGAACCAATGGGTTGAAATTAAATCAAAAGAGTTTCCGGCTCAACATTAAGAAGAACTTCCTGACCATTAGAGCGATTTCTCAGTGGAACAGGCTTTCTCGGGAGGCAGTGGGCTCTCTTTCCTTGGAAGTTTTTAAACAGAGGCTAGATGGCCATCTGACAGCAGTGAAGATCCTGTGAATTTAAAGGGAGGTGTTTGTGAGTTTCCTCCATTGTGCAGGGGGTTGGACTAGATCACCCTAGAGGTCCCTTCCAACTCTATGATTCTATGAAATGGTTTGGGTTCTATGGGGGGTTGGGGACTGGAATCTTTGTTCAAAGGCCCATGACTCTGTTCTGACTTGAATTCAACTCCAATGTTTTATTTTTTGCACAACCCTCTTCTGTGACAAAATGTTCATGCGACTAGATGTCTGTAAGGGTTGGTGTAAACATCACAGACTGGGAACTGTTGCACCAAACATTTCTGCAACACATGCAGAATTCAAACCTGCATTTGTGACAAGGGCCACAATTATATTTAAAAAATGGAATATGACTGCTTTTCTCTGTCCATAACATCTCCCGTTCCTCTCTCCTCTTCAATAATTTTCCCTGTAAAATGTGGAACATGATTTCCTCTTCGTAACATCTAAAGAAGTGAGCTCTGACTCAGAGTTCAAGCTGGAATAAAGGTTCTTAGTCTTTAAGATACCACTGGACTTCTGTTTTATTTTGCTACAATTATATGCACCAATAACCACAACTGCATGGATAAAAAGAGGAGAATAAAATTCTACCAAAACATTCAAATGAATCTTTTTTCCTTACCAGTCCCCAAAGTGAATTCATAAATTGACAGGAGATAAATGTTTTTTGTAGACTGGTGAGTGGGACCTGGAAGTACATGTAAATCCAAGGACTTTTTTATGGAGCACTTGTAGTGTGACAGTTATGCACTGTTTGGTTGATGGGGTTTTTTGTTTCTCCTTGTTGTTGTTTGCATTTCAGATATTTTACAGTAAATTACCCCCAGTTTATGGCACTTTTTCTCCTCGCATAATTGTTATAAATAATCTTCAAATGACACAAAAGCAATAAACACTGTAAGGAAAGAAAAAGTAAATCATATAGCTTTCAAGTCATGTGAAGAAGGACTTGCACACTAATAGTGCTGGGGAAACGTGTGGGCTTTGTTCTTTTCTAGCTTTGTTGTTTCTCAGATATTTCCTTAATGACTTTTAGAAATGTATAGATATTCAGGGGGCTGGCCCTTTAACTTGCCAAGAAAGTGTCCTGGAGGACAAGTAGCCAACAGCAAAGTGAACAAAGAGCTTCTCATAGTGCTGGTAGCACTGCAGGGAATGCTCTGACCACATCAGAACATAATGGCTTGTGTAAGCATTGCCAGCGTCATGGGGTTATCTTGGCTCAGCTTGGCCCAGGACTGCTTTAACCTCACCATCTGCCTCTGCAGATATTTCACTGTAAAGGAATATCTCCTTCTGGCAGGACCCACTGGCAAGAGCTTGCTCAAGTGTTATTTGACTAAATGAGAGTGCATGATTCAGAAGATCCATTCAAGCTACAGCATGAAAATCAGAGATGGGCACAAACCAGGAAAATGTGGTTTGGTTCATGGCATGCCCTATTCGCGAACCATGAACCATCACAAACTTTTAAAAACTAAATGAACCAGTTCAGTTTGTGAGGTTCATGATACAGTAGAACAGCCCTCGCAACCCCGGCATGCTAGAGACACCAAACTCACAAGAGATCTCCAGTTGACTCCTCTACCTGCCCTCCAACTTGGTGAGGATCAGATTTATGGAGTCCAAGATAAGCCCCCCCCCAAAAGAAGGTGCCCCATCCTCCATTGTTTCTAGTGGAGAAAAATAGCACACACAAAAAAGCAAGGACAATAGAAGCCCAGCAGAACAGAATCAAAGTCCCAGAGAAACTCTGCAGTAGAAACTGAAGGGGGACATATTTGCAAGCCCAAAAGAACCACTGCAATATGCCCAGCAGAACCAGTGCCACTATAACAGTGCAAACCCAACAGGACTAAGGTAAAACCAGAGAATCTTTGCAGTAGAAACTGAAGTAGGGGCATTTTTGCAAACCCAGCAGAACCAGTGCAATGTACTTGTGCCCAGAAGAACTCAGTGCCATTGTGGTAATGTCAGCTCAATGGGACTCATGTCAAGCATAGCATAACACTCCAAGAAAGGCAGGGGGGGGGGGAGTTGGAATCACAGCAGAATCAGTGCAATGTACTAATGCCCAGCAGAACCCAGTGCCAATGTAGCAATGCCAGCTCAATCACAATCCAAGAAAGGGGACAATTTTGCAAGCCCAGCAGAACCAGTAGAATGTACAGATTTCCCAGCAGTACCAGTACAATAAGAGCATAAGAACATAAGAGAAGCCATGTTGGATCAGGCCAACGGCCCATCAAGTCCAACACTCTGTGTCACACAGTGGCAAAAAATGTTATATACACACATACACTGTGGCTAATAGCCACTGATGGACCTCTGCTCCATATTTTTATCTAAACCCCTCTTGAAGGTGGCTATACTTGTGGCCGCCACCACCTCCTGTGGCAGTGAATTCCACATGTTAATCACCCTTTGGGTGAAGAAGTACTTCCCTTTATCCGTTTTAACCTGTCTGCTCAGCAATTTCATCGAATGCCCACGAGTTCTTGTATTGTGAGAAAGGGAGAAAAGTACTTCTTTCTCTACTTTCTCCATTCCATGCATTATCTTGTAGACCTCTATCATGTCACCCCGCAGTCGACGTTTCTCCAAGCTAAAGAGTCCCAAGCGTTTCAACCTTTCTTCATAGGGAAAGTGCTCCAGCCCTTTAATCATTCTAGTTGCCCTTCTCTGCACCTTCTCTAAAGCTATAATATCCTTTTTGAGGTGCGGCGACCAGAACTGCACACAGTACTCCAAATGAGACCGCACCATCGATTTATACAGGGTGTGGCGGAACCGGCCCGATTCTGCCTTCAGACCCGGTCCCGTCAGCTCCCTATGGAGTCGCCAACTCCTGGAGGGAGCTATTTCTCCTCCTGCCCCTTGGGCACGCTGCCACCACCTGCTCAGTCCCGGGGTTCAGATTGAGAGGAACAGGACTCCCAATCCCCCTTTCCCGCTGTGAGGCCAGGCCTCAAGGTCCTCTGCCACCCTGCACCTGGGTTTCACAGAGACCTCAGCACTTCTTTGGGGCACCCCTGGAGGATTGGCACCTTATCCAACTGCATGCCTTCCCCCTTCCCTGGGGCCCCCTTCTGGACACAGCGTGGTCTAAAGCGGTCTGGGGATCTATGTGGTACAGAGTTTGACTGCCAGCATTTAAACAGTAAAAATATATTTATTTAAAAAGAGAAAGGGATAGGGAAAGAAAAACAAAACAAAAACAGTTGCATTTACAAAATTAGCACAGCACAGCCCAACACAGCAAACAGCATACAAAGAAAAGTTGATTATAAACGCATCCGGCTGGCCCTGATCTACACTTGCCCTGTCTTGTGAATTACTTACTTAGTCTGCCTGCCTGGAGGCCTCATTTTCCTGAGCAGGCCTCCCCCACAGGCAGGAGCCTCCATTGCTCACCACATGCTCGCTCGAGCCCCAGTTCAAATCTCGCTTCTCTTCCTGCCTAACACATGCAAGGAACAACAGCACTTCCTGCCTCTCTAGGAGATTTTCCCCCTAGCGTTGTTGGTTTGCCTCTGGAAGGGAGGGGGGGAGTGAGGGGAAGGCTACAAAGCTTGCTGAGGGATTTACTGACCCCTGCCAAATGAAGCACCACCACTGACTAAAATGGCGTTTCTCCACACAGGGGCATTATGATACTGGCTGATTTGTTTTCAATTCCCTTCCTAATAATTCCCAGCATGGCATTGGCCTTTTTTATTGCAAACGCACACTGTCTTGACACTTTCAGTGAGTTATCTATCATGACCCCAAGATCTCTCTCTTGATCAGTCTCTGCCAGTTCACACCCCATCAACTTGTATTTGTAGCTGGGATTCTTAGCCCCAATGTGCATTACTTTGCACTTGGCCACATTGAACCGCATCTGCCACGTTGACGCCCACTCACCCAGCCTCAACAATCACGAACTGTCCAGCAGAACCCAGTGCCAATGTGCTGTAGGACTGATGTCAAGCATGGAATCATGATCAAAACAAGGAAGATTGCAAACCCAGCAGAACCAGTTCAATGTATTAGTGTTCAGCAGAACCCAGTGGCAATGTGGCAAGCAAGGGGGAGCATTTTTGCAGGCTCAGCAGAACTTCTGTACAATGCACAGAGTGCCAGCAGTGCCAGTGCAATCACAGAGTGCCTAGCAGAATACAGTGCCACTGGCACTGCAAGTTTAAAAGGACTGATCTCAAAGCATAGCATCACAAATCCAAGCAAAGGTGGTGGGATTTTTTAGATTTCTCTGTACAAGAAAGGAATGGGGGCAAAGGGTGGGTGCTTCTTGAAACTGACAATCCTGTTTCGAAGGCTGGATATTTCTACCCAACCTGTTGCTTTGAAGTCTGGTAAACATTTTGTTTGAGTGGAGGCAGCCTGTCTGAAAATGTATCCATTCATGAACTGGCACATACCTTCAGAAACAGCACTCATGAAGTGGAATAAACCTTCCCAAACAGCATGGAAGTTCATGAAAAATTCATGCTGGTTGATCTGCCACAAACTTTATTTTGCGAACCATAAACTGCCCAGAATTCATCCTGAACGACTTTGTGAGCCAGTTCATGCCCACCTCTAATGAAGGTCACCTAGGCTTTATTCCACCATGCAAGTCTCTCCCTCCCTTAAGATAATATATGCATGCAACTTCAGGATTAATTCACCATAAACATTTCAAAAGACCAGTTCACTTAAAATGGAAAGTGGTACACAGTTACAAACCTTGCTGTGGTATTCTCAGTACTTCTGAAAATCCTGAATGTGAGTGAAATAAGAAAAAGGCTTTTGGCACCTCCTCTCCCTCTTCCTCTCTCCCTGCAGATAATCCTTCCAGTTCCTTTTGGCTGATGTTTCTAGGCCAGTGTATAAAGGTTAATGACAGGGAGAGGGCAAGGCTGGCACTCAGCACATAACTGCTATATCAGATATATGAAACATTATAGATTAGATAGATAGAATTATTAGATAGAATTATATGTGGGGCATGAGGGGGCCATTAAAAGCTCCTGTTCAGTGAGGACAGAAGGACCACTTTCCTAAGACTCAGTATGTTGCAGAGATTTAAAAAAAGATTCAGTCAAGCAAGTCAACAATTCACTCCTAGTGGGTGCAGATCAATGTTCCCTCTAAGTTGCAGAGTCTTGTGAGCAAAAATTGTACTTTGTGAGCTACTGGCATTGAAGTTGTGAGCTACTGCATAAATTAATGTGCTCCGGGGTCATCCTTCCTGAGCCAGACGAAAATATGTGAGCTGGAGGCTAAAAATTTGTGAGCTAGCTCATGCTAACTCAGCTTAGAGGGAACACTGGTACAGACCACTCCCAAGTGTTGATGAACTGCCAAAACAGGATGAATCTAAGCCTATAAGGAGGAACGATTACTTTTTTTGCAATGTGCAAACCATCCAGACTTCTTATTCAGTCCATGTCTGCTATTGTCAGATCTGCTTATGAACTCTGCAATATCCAGCTGGAGTCTCCCTTTGTAATTATTTCCTGCCAAAGTAATACAACCTTTAAGTGAATGTCCCAGGAGATTTTAATGCTTCCCCACTGGTTTCTGAGAGCTTCCATTTGGGTAATATCAGTTCAGATAGTAGGAAAGAGTCCTAAAATGTCAATCCCAAACCACCGCCTTTACCACAAGAATGCACTTTTAGTTATATGTCTAACAACACATTCCGCTCATTCTGGACTAAGTATGTATTGCTGATTTCTTTATCTTCAAAGAAATTGTGAATGCTCAAAGAGATGCAAAGCACTCTCATGGATATTCAGCACCACAGACAAAGCTTCACTCCCTTTGCTTTTCTGTGGTGCCCCATAGTTCTCATAAGAAAACAACTAGTGGTATTCAACTTTTGCAGAATAGCACATACCATATTAAAAGCCTCCTAGGGCTCAGTTCTGATCCCTCTTTCCTAAATTGATTGTGAGATACAAGATATTAGTTGAGACTTCAGTCCCTAAAGGGAGAGGAATTAGTTGGATTCAGGCAAGCAGATTTTGCCTTTCAGAGGACTTTGGAGAAGTTAGACTGACCCAGCCTTGGTCGCTGTGGTCTTCTTTACCACACATGTGATATAGTGGGTGCCTAATCCATATGAATCATTCATGACCAGGTTTTTTTGAAAAGTGAGAAGCAAGAGAAGAAATGAAATGGCTGGAGAGGGTAGTTTGAAGGGATGTGGCAGTTAATTGATCACACACTCGTTTATCTCCATTCTATCTTGAGTGATTCAGTGTTTCTTCCCACTCCATGATATCAAAAGCTTGCCTTCAAACTCAGGAGGTTTAATGAGAAGCTGCTCAGAAGAACTGAGGAGCCATTGGGAAGTGAAGCTTTTTGCCCAGTCTAAACACTTGCCACTTTGATTATTTATGTCAAGATGCAAGGAGATGATTCACCGCTGCTGAGACAGCCTCCTCAAGCCTTTCAATTATGCATTTGTGGAGTCATCAGAAGTGCGCTCTCCTTTGCTGCTGCATGAAGACCGAGCTAATTTGTTTGTGCATATTCTAATCAGAGTGAGATTCATACTCTCCCTGCCTAAGAGAAATGGATCACCAGTTTTTGACTTTTATGCAGAGAGGGTTGGCTCCAGGGATTTTGAAATAAATATTTGATCTTTAAAGATCATTTTGTTGCTCATAGCATTCAACACAGCCGGATTTTTAGTGTTTGTTTATAGTTTACACCATATGATTCAATAAAGTCTGGCTGAGAAACATGAGCATAATTAAGTTTAAAAGCCAGTTGAAACACTCACCCTTGTATTTCAACCAAGAGCTGATGGGGGGGGGGGGGGTCTATTTACGGTACAGGAAGTCTACTCTCTTCTCTTCCCACCCACTTCTCTCATTCCAGATTCTGAGAATTTAGGGTGGAAATTTTTTTGCAAACACTTCTTTGATTAGTGACATCAATGCAGTTGGAGGGTCTAGATATAGTGTCCCCCCTCACCATGGTTCCCATCTGCTGGAGGAAAGGAATGATTATTAACCCCATCCTGCAGAATGGGAACCTATGGCATGAAATAACCCTTCCAGCATCCCCAGCTGAGAGCCTTCATTTCAGAAATGCAGGCCATCCAAATGTAGCTTCCCTGCATCATGAACATCCAAAGCATCTAATTGTATCTGTTTTATCTAACTATTCCTTTTTTATTTTAGAAAATTTATTTCCCACCATTCTCTTATTTTAAAACCCCCCAGTGTGGTTTATGATATAAATAGGACATAAGACTATTAAAATAAGTTAATAAAAAGAAAACAGAGCTAAAACTAAGGATAAGTGCATGAAATGTCATAAAAATGCACAAAAATTAATAATTCAGCTAATAAATCATAAAACAGTACAAACAGCTCATAAAACAGCAGTAATATGGGATGATAAAACAGCAGGCAGTAAAAGAATTTAAAACTGATAGTAAAAGCAGCATAACTTAAAAAAAAACCCTGATAGGTCAGAGAATAAAATGGTCCAAGATCATTGAATAAAACAGACTTCTCTATTCTGGAAGGCCCAAAGCAAGATGAGTAAAGTGAAGTTACTGGGTCAGGTAATTCTACAGTCTGGGGGTCATCACAGAAAGCCTCCTGCTCCATATGCTAAGCATCCCTGATTCTTTCATCAAAAGAACACAGAGCAGAATACCAGTTTATAACTTCAAGACACTGGCAGGCTTACATGGGTAAAGGCTTTCCTTCAAGTATCCTAGCTTTGAGCCATTTAGGATTTTAAAGGTCAGCTTCAGGGTTTTAAAAGTCAACCCCAGCATTCTGAACTAAGTTCAGAAAGAAACCAGTAATCCATGTTGCAAACATAGAACTGGAGTGATATAATCACCCTATCGAGTTCCAGTCAGAATCTTTGCTGCCATATTTTGAACAAAGTGAAGCTTCCAGATAGTCCACAAGGGCAACCCTATGTACAGTATGCTATAATAATCCAGTCTGGATATTACTGTGACTAGATAAACCCATCCCAGGAACAGCCATAGTTGGTGAAGCAGTGTAAACTGCTACATTGCACCCATAGACTCTTGGCCAGAACAGGTTGCAAAATTATTCTCAATCAGTTTTGCGTTCAATGCACAGCTGCTGTGTTATTCCTGGATTAAGCTGCAGTTTGTTTGCTCACATCCAGCCCTTCAATACCAGTTAGAGGAGAAAGTGTACACCTGAACCTGCCTCCTTACTAGCAGAAGCTGAACTGAGCTTGTTCTCTTCTCTGCTTGCAGGCAGTTGGACCCTGGCAGTCAGGGGTAAAAGTCAAAGAGAAAAACACTAGGTCAGAGTACCAGGATCAGCCCAGGATATAGCTGTGCATTCTCCATTTCTTTTGTTCTGTTCATTTAAATTGCATTGTTTAAACTGATTGTTGTAATTGTATTTTGGAACTTTTGGTAAACCACTTTGAGTCCCTTTCAGGGGAAAAGCAGCATAGGAATGCCCACATAAATAAGTAAACTAATTAAGTAAACTAACTATCTCCTCAGAGTGTGATAGAAAAGAGAGATACAGTAAAGTGTAACTGCCATATGGATGCCACTGTTTTCCAGATTAATGAATGACTTCTCCCACTGGTTTAATATAGATGATAAATACCATGAGAGACAAGATGGAATGGTGCAGAAACCCAGACTAAAGCATAACAGTCTGCTGGCACCACATCTGTCTTCTAAGAAAGATCGGAGCCGCTGAAGAACAGTACATCCTCATCACATCCCAGCCATACAGTGCAGAAGGATAGCCTGTATTTCTGATTAGCAAGCCAATTCCCTTTTCTTCCAACAACCTGACACCCCACACGCCCTCACAGGTCCTCTAAGTGCAGGATTAAAAGGATCATTATCCCTTGAAACTTATCCCACTGAAACTTTCAAAGGAAACTTCCCAACTCCTAGAAGAAACAGCCAAGCTTCTGTTCAGTAGCCCATGCACAGATCTTTTAGGGCAAGGCTCCTCACCTGGCAGACCCTCAAGGTACAGCTCCTTCACCTCCCCTGGGAGGAGCTGCAAAAAGACAGTGAGTAGGCAATCTAACCTACCCCCATGAAGCTGCTGTGAGGATTCAGTAAAGAAGGGGGCAAACAATATGGGAAACTATTTTGGATGCCTAATCATAGGGGGGGAAAGCAGATATAAATAAAATAAGAAATGACCAATCCTGACCCAGTGTTCATCTCATTACGCATGGTCTGAAGTATCCAATGTGTAGCTGGTCAACTGGCATGTGTATTGGTCATCTGCCAGCATACAGACACAACGCAGACTGGCAGAGTGATCCTTGGGAGCTCTGCTCAGAAGTACACCCCATGTTCTTCAGTGGGGGTTACTCCACAGAATGTGTTATTAAGACTGCAGCCTGAGTCACCACATATTGTCACTTGTGTAGTCACAGTTGCAGAATTTTACCACATGTTGAACTCTATTGAACATGCAGAGATCACTGCCAATCAGAGAAAGAGGACAGCAAGGAAACTGAGCTCAAAGGAGGCCTCAAAGATATTTCATGACTAGTTGTTATGCACTCAGCTACCTTTTGGGTGACTTATTTTGTTTTCATGCATTATCATTTTCATTATGGCTGGGAAAGGAACACAAAAACTGGAAGTGGCCTGGTCCTCTTGCCCAGCAGTGGTCTATTTGTGGCTTCCTATTGCTGGCCTCATATGCTGAGGGTTGCTGGGGCAACCAATGGCCTGTCTCTTTGGAGGAGCATTTTTACATCACCACCAGCCCAGCTATTCTCCTTCAGTAGCCCCAGAACTATTTCTTGTGATTAAGACTGAAGGATCAACACCAGACCCCTCCCACCACAGCTGATTTTCTACAGCTGCCTGGCTAGGCCCAATTTATGGCTGCCAACCTGCAGGTGGGGTCTGGAGATCCCCCACTTTTACAACTTATCTCCAGACTACAGTTTGGTGCAGTGGTTAAGTGCATGGACTCTTATCTGGGAGAACTGGTTTGATTCCCTATCCTCCACATACACCTGCTGATGTGACCTTGGGTCAGCCACAAGTTCTCTCAAAGCTGTTCTACTCAAGAGCAGCACTGGGAGATCTCTCTCAGCCCTCACAGGCAGTGTTCCCTCTAAGCTGAGTTAGCGTGAAGTAGCTCACAGATTTTTAGCCTCCAGCTCACATATTTTTGTCTTAGCTCAGGAAGGATGACCCCAGAACACACTAATTTATGCAGTAGCTCACAACTTTAATGCTAGCAGCTCACAACTTTCATGCAAGTAGCTCATAAAGTAGAATTTTGGCTCACAAGACTGTAGCTTAGAGGGAACATTGCTCACAGGGTGTCTTGTAGTGGGGAGGGGAAGGGAAAGGAGATTGTAAGCCACTCAGAGACTCCTTTGGGTAGTGAAGGGCAGGGTATAAATCCAATCTCTTCTTCTTCCTTTGGACAGTAAATACTATGGAGTTGCACCAGGTTGAGAAACCCCTCCTCTCCCCCAGACCCTACATTCTCCAGGTTCCACCCTCTCAATCTCCAGGTATGTCCCTCCCCGGAGTCAGCAACCCAACTTTAAAGGGAACTGAAAAGACTGCTTCTAATACTTTAAAATGATAGTATAGCATCACACTACTATTGCAGGCATAGCTAATAGGAGGAGAAGGAGAACAGTGCAGCTTGGAAGTTGGGGAAGAGAACATGGGGTGCTGAAGGCTTATGGTTTTACTGAATTCAAAGCCAGGCAGACATTCTATTCCAAAGGGAAGAACAGTCCATTATCCTTTCTTAGTAGAGGAGCTATATATCTAATAACTTTAATTGCTGTAGTAGCAATTAAAGAAGCCCCCTTCCCCATCCATAAGCTAAATAACTAACCTATATCCTCAAAAAATAAATAAATACTGCTTCTTAGAGAGTCCTTGCATGTCTGCTTCCTTTTATAGAGCTTAAGCTACTCTCCCCACCCCCCATGCTGTTTGGGAGAAGAAAGTGGAGCCCCACCCACATCTTAAATCATCAACCAGTTAACCTTTTAACATCCTCTGTGTTACCAAATAGCCTGGAGAAAAGAATTCTTGTCCCTCATCCCTTTCATAGAGACTTCATGTTATTTATCAGGTGATGTTTTTGACCTCCATGCCACAAAAAACTTCAGCTGCCTGTTTCCACACATTAAGCTTCTATTAAAATGACAGGATAGTTTTCTCCAGGTCAGCTGGCAACTCTGTTTAGGCATAAGGGCAAGTCTCAGCTTGGAAAAGGGTTAGTCTTCCTCACATTCCCACACTGAGCACCTTAGAGATGTGTTTCCTTCCTTCCTTCCTTCCTTCCTTCCTTCCTTCCTTCCTTCCTTCCTTCCTTCCTTCCTTCCTTCCTTCCTTCCTTCCTTCCTTCCTTCCTTCCTTCCTTCCAAAACACCTCCCTACTTATTATGATTAGTTTTGCAAGCTTTTGTTGCTCTCAGGATAAATATTCTTGAGGCTGAGATGGTTCCTATTCCTATTGCAAACTAAGAATGTGCAAGCTTTTCTTTTTTCTAACTCACCTGGAAAATGCTCACTAAATAGGTACATCAGCAATAGCTACTTATATGGGATGTTATTAATAACAATAATGAGTAACCTTTAGACACTGCTTGTGGAAATTGTGTGCCAGCCATCTATGAATGGCAGAGATGGACAAGGGCTCAGTTTCCTGCCATTTTTCCTCACATGAAGCTGCCCTGTGCAGAGTCAGCCTCTTATTTGCAAAAAAGACAAATCCAGTCAGCCATGGTCACTCCCATTATGCTTGACACAGTGGTGTAGGTTTCTGATGATGCAATGCAGTGGTTGGACTAGTTCTGGGGTTCACATCCACACTCCACCATGGAAGACTGCTGGATGTCTTCAGACCAGTCACTCTCAATCTAACCCACCTCACAGGATTGTTGGAAGAATAAAAACTGAGGAAAGGGGATAGGTAACCTACCCTGAGCTTTGTATAGAAAGGCTGGGATCAAAATGTGATCAATGTATGTAAAGATTCCAAGTATAGCTGAGATACAATTTGTATTTGGCTGTTTTTCCATGATGGAATCCAATTCAGCAGATTTCTGGGGAATGGCAACTGGATGGATAATGTCCATGAGATCTTCTCTGCTGGCATGATTGAGTCATTCAGTTACAGTCCCCAGCTGTATGGAACTGTAGGGGATGGGCTGTGACTCTGCCATAGAGCTTCTGCTTGGCAGATCCCCAGGTTAAATTCCTGGTGTACTACTACTTCATATTTAAAACTGCATCTTGCTACTGTTTGCTACGGCTAGGGAAGAGTCAGTATCCATAATAAAAACAACTCATTCCAGGCACAGTTGAACTACTAGAGCTCAAGCTAACCCTCTAATAGAGGGTAAGAAATAAATTTTCAGCTCCTCTGCACTTCTGATTGTCAGAGTGAGTGACTCAGCATGCCTAGACATTGTGGGGCACTATAACACTCTAAGTGTGTTCAGTTGTTATCTCCTTGAATGGGATGCTTCTCTTTGTCCTAACCTGGGAGCTGCCCTCTGATCCCTCCTCTCTGTTTGTCATGTCATTCTGTCCACATGGCCTTCCATGGAAAAGCATGTATCTGCAAGTCTCTCCTTAGAAACAATGGCCTGGTACAAGCTGCCCATTTGTGACAAGGAAAGTTCTCTTTAGATTAGGCTTCTTTCCTTTCTTTTTGACCACAATCTGAATGTGAACTAAATCTAATTGACTAAATTTAAGTTTATCTTTTTTGCAATATTCTTCTTGGGAGATTTATTTACTGCACTCAGTATCATGCTTCTATGACTGGGCAAACTCTGCTATATTAACCAAACATCCCAGTATTGATTGGCTTGCAAATGTCATGTAGAATAATTTAATGATTCTGACCATTCATTTTACAACAACTGTCCTCAATGGGCTGCTGAGGAAAGGGTGCCAATGGAGCAGCACACACCTCAGCAGGGCCGGCGCATGAGTCGGCAAGGTAGGTGGCTGCCTATAGTGCCATCTGGTGGCAGGGGTGACTCCTGCATACCTACCTTGTCCAGATGGCAAAAGAGGGAGCTGCAGCAGCTGCCCGGCCCTTCATGGCCCTTCCAGCAGGGATGATCCAGCAAGGCTCTCACTGGGTCTCTGATGGGCATCCACCATGGCCAATGCCATCCTTAGAGGGAGGAGCTTCTTGCCTCCACATCTCCTCCTTTTCCTCCACCTTCTCACTGCCCTCTTCCCTCATGGCAGAGAAGGTTAGGCTTCAAGAGACATTTCCCCTCTTTGACTCCAGCCTGGGTGGCTACACTGCACACACTTCCCACTCCCATTCATGGCAGTGGCCACCTCCACCTCCTCCATGCATTCCCATGTGTGGGTGGGGGGCTCCTATGGTCATGGTGGTGGTGGCGCTGATGGTTGTCCCTCTGCTGCAGCTGCTGCACTGCCTCTTCTTCTTCCCCACCAAGCCTGCAGGGCTGCTTTGCAGCAGTGACCAAGGCAGCCTCAATGGCTGCCTCCCTGTTCCAGAAGAATGAACTGCCTGGGAAGTCGCCCCTCCTGCCCAGTGTTGTTTGAAGTGGAGCTCCACTGGGCTGGAGCACTGCAGAGATCAACACAAGACTTCCAGGGCAGGAGCTTTCTGGGGTAGAGGCTCCTCCTTCCTTCCTTCCTTCCTTCCTTCCTTCCTTCCTTCCTTCCTTCCTTCCTTCCTTCCTTCCTTCCTTCCTTCCTTCCTTCCTTCCTTCCTTCCTTCCTTCCTTCCTCCCTCCCTCCCTCCCTCAGAGAACTGGAGAAGGGAGACCTGCCAACAAGGGTGCCCATCCTTAGAGAGAGCGACTTGACTAAACCGTGCAAACCAGAGCAGGGCGGCCAGGTTTCTTTGGGCACCCAGACCAAGGCTGGTTCTAGCCAAAGGCAGGGTAGCAACTGTGCCAGTCCTCCAGCAGGGGCCCCCACCTGCATCCTCCTCTGCCCCCCTCACTTGGCCTGTGGCTTGCATGCCCAGCTGGCAGTGTCCCTGCTGCTGCAGATGGGCTTCAGGGCAGGCTGGGGGTAGTGCATTGAGATGGCATCCACTCGCTTGCGGGGAGAAAGGAAGGCCAGCTGGGGTGGGCCCAAAGAGGACCAGGTGCATGGCATTCCCAGGGAATGGGGAAAGGGCCATACTCACTTGTCTCTGGCCAGCCAGCCCTGAGGAGAGGGGTAGCCTTGGCCCTGGCTTTGCCCGCGGAGGTAAGGAAGAGTGTGGGGGGCCTCGCCTAAGGCACAGAAAACGCTGGCATTGGCTCTGCACCTCAGTCAGCTTTAGATGCTGACTGCACTTTATTAGCAGCTGAAGATCCAGTTACAATGCCTGGCTTTGAGTCTGACCATTGACCCAGCAGACAGCAGCAAATGGCCACACTCTGCCTTTCTGAGCAGGAGAAGGTTCAGGTCAGCCATAGAAAGACACAGTGAATACTGGAGTGGTCAGTATTGGGTTAAATATTTTTAAAAGCACTTTTCTTGGAAACACAGAAGCTTTATGCAGGGTCCCCGATGCTTCGTGTTTCCTGGTTAAGGGGAAACTGCTGTTTAAGCAAATTACAAAGATGATCTGGTTCCAGTGATAACAAGGGAAAGACATTTCACTTACAAAAATAAAAGCACATCTTACATGACATATTCATGCAAGTACATTAACTTAGACCGTTTTCGCACACAACTCACCTCGCAATCACAATCCTGTTCCCTCCGCAGCGTCTGGTCGGATTTCCCACCATCTGCGCCGAAGTTACAAGAAGTGCCGCAGCTTTTGCGTAGCAAACGTAAACTGCTAAAACCCAGTTTACGTTTGCTACGCAAAAGCCGCAGCACTTCCTGTAACTCCGGCGCAGATGGTGGGAAATCTGACAGACGCTGCAGAGGGAACAGGATTGTGACTGCAAGGTAAGCTGTGTGCGAAAAAGGTTTTATTGCGAACAGATTAACTTCTAAAAGATTTATTTGCTATATATAGCTCTAAGCCCGGGTAAGAAAGAGAAGTGTGAGAAACATACCCCTAATTCCAGAACATCGTAGTCACCCATTTGGTTGCCAGGGCACCTGGAGATTCAACTCACACATATCTGCCAGGAGAACGTGGGTTTTGTCTACCAGACTGGAAGGGACTTATGAGTACTAACAGCCACAACACTGCAGCAGCACTCCGTGTCTCTCGAGGAGGACTAACCAGGAGAACAGATGGTTTCCAGTCGCTCTGTGCAATCCTCATCTCGGCCGTTTAGCAGAAGAAGTTGCGCCGCCAGGAAATGTCCAGGCAAGTGGTTTCCAGCCTTAACCAGAGACTCCATCTTGGAAGGCTAACACCACCAGCAGCTATCTTCCTGCAGTGCCAGACTCCATAACATCGAACCGGGAGGCTCACGTACTCAACAGATGTCACCTATGCATAAAGCCATCAAGCTTATCTTAGGCGTGGATCCTGCCAGACTGTCTAAGCCTTTGTCTAATGGAACCCAAGACAAAGACTGGTGCCAGTAGAGGGATGAAGAAGAGGAAGAACATCTTCACCTAGAGCCAAGTGTCTTTGTATAGACCGGGTGTTACCTTAGGTAGCAATTTGGCCATATATTGTCACCTTTTTAGATAAGCTTGATAGTTTTAATCACCCCCCCATCCCAATCATTTCTCCCATTCTTTCCCTGGTCATCCTGGAGCCTCCCCCTTGGCCCATTGTTACCTGGAAGTCCAATCAGGTAACCAGGTCCAAGTCTGCTCATTGGCCAGAAATGGGCAGCCAATCAGGTGCCCCCAATAAACTGGCTATTGATTAACGCATAAGTCCAGCCCTTATGGTCATTGTGGAGCCTCCCCTTTTTCTGAGGTCATGTACCAGCTGACCACTGTCATCCGCCCCTGTACCTCCCATCCCCTAAGGGCTCAAGGTAGTCCTTATAGCCTGTGGTCCAGCTACCCACAGGTGTGCATCTAGCAGTACCCCAGTTCCGCTGTCTAGATACATCCCGATTCCTGATCAGTTGAGGGTCCCTTCCCCCTAGCCCTCGTTCGTCGCCATTGGAGCCTTCCTTGAAGACTACGATCGGTAGTTATCATCCTGTTTGTCCATCCCTGTGTTATCTCTGCATTTCTCTCTATTTTTATTAGGACTGTATGTTTGTTGTATGTATTCATTACCTTGTATGTGTGTTCTATATTTTTCTGGAATAAATTTTTAATTGTTTTACTTAGTGTCCTTGGCAAATTTAAGCAATAATTTTTGGACGTGTATCCTGTATACATAGATTCTAGATCCTTTTTAAGCCAAGTCAATTCCCCAACCTCTTTTGAGGGCATTTTGGCTTACAGAAGAGCGGTCCTATATAAGATGAAAACTGAAGGCAAGGGATGGTAAAAGCAACTCAGCATCTAACTGATGAGGAAGTAGAGCCAACTACCATGTGTACCTGAGTGAGAGAAATCTCTTAACCCTTTCCTTCCCAGATCCTCTGGCATGCAGATTTGCAATAGCCAACAGTCTGCGCCTGTAATGATTCTGGCTTAGAAAAGAGCTACAAGCAGGGCTTTTAAAAAGCAGGAACGCACAGGAATGCAGTTCTGGCTGGCTTGGCACCAGGGGGTGTGGCCTAATATGCAAATAAGTTACTGCTGAGTTCTACAAAAAAGCCCTGTGTGGAACAATGGTGATATTAGCGGGTGAGGGCTAATATGCAAATGAGTTCCTGCTGGGTTTTTTCTACAAAAATAGCCCTGGCTACATGCAGATACATAGACCACTGGAACACATGGCAGAGAAGGGGCAGGGTCATAGGGCAGAAATGGCAAGCAGGGGGACATCATTGATTCAGTTACTTCATTCATACTCCTCCTTTTTTGCAAGCGAGTCAAGGTGAATTACATTTTGAAAAATGCAATAAACACAATTAAATCAATTTCCACAAATGTCAAAACTGCACAGAATTCCCTCCAAAAGAATGCGCTCCTGAACAATTCCAGTGTACACATTCTACAGAATGATGATACTGTGGGAACCTTCCTGAACTTGTCAGGCAGGCCATTCCACTGGGGTGGGCACAGCAGGTATGAGCAGTTGTCAGTCTTACCTGTTGGCATGATGGCAGCTTGTCTCCCACCCCCAGCTTCTTCCCTGTAAAATGCTACCTTTCCTCACACCACTTTGCAGAGGAGTGTCATGAGCCCTGACGAGGAGGAGCTGGAAGGGTTAACAGACCTGGAAGAGTTGCCAGCCAGTTCCTCAGCTGAACAAATAGCAACTGGCCCATCAATCAGTCTCCAGGCACCAGTGTCAGCTGTTGATGATCAGTTTCCTCCAAGCTCTCCTCCCATCTCAAGAGTTCGAAGCAGGCTCCGGAAAGAAATTTCAGAGCAAAGACATGAGGCACGCTGATGCTTCAGATCTCTCAGCCCTGAGTTCTAGCAGAGTCACTGCCACCCAGGGAGCAGGCTGATTGAGACTCCCATATAGCTCCCACCCAGGACCTGGTAACCTTGTGGAAGCAACAAGTCTATTCTCTGGCTTCCATCCACGCTCCTTCCAGATTCCTGATCCTGACCTGCTTGATTTCCTTGGCACCCTGACCTTTTGGACATTGACTTCTGATTCCGGTTTGTGATTCTGCATTGGTGACTTGACTTCTGCTTGACTTTCTGGACTTTGACCTTGGACTGGCTTTGGACTCCTGCCTGCCTGCACCCTGATATGTGACGAGGAGCAGCTCTGGGGCTTGCCCAAGAAAAGCTGATCACTACATATATAATTGCATGCAGGCACTTTGACAATAGATGTGAATTTTGGCATGAACTCGCATACAGCCTGCCAATTTGGTGTGAGGAGAAGGGAATCAGGTGGGCTTCTGTTCATCTCCTCCCCTTTGCTACATTTCAGAAAGTTCGGGATGCAGCAAACTTTACATGGCTGGAAATCAGAAAAACCCAGTGTCCAGCAGATCATGGGGGTCAGCTGGGAGCCACCTCCTGATCCACCCTCCAAAAAATCTTCACTGGAACAGAACAGAATTTCCCAATGGGAGATTGGAAGCTGACTCCCTGCTGAACCTTCATCACAAGTAGCCTGTACTTATGAATGGACACAAACAGCTTGAGAACACCTGAATATCTTGTCAATTTATTGCCTTATAGCCACTTTTGACCAGGATGTAAGCATGTGTTAAAGCATCCATAACTCTGAGAAGTTTGCATTCCTATTGTTTAGAGGTTTGTAGGGGCGGAGGGGGGTGCGTACACATATGTGCACCTGGAAGTCATGGCAACTTCTGGTGACTGACTACTACTGGTGACCTGGAGGATATTCAGAGAGGTGGATGAATAAAGCCTGCCTCTGTTCTCTCAACTGCTGGTATTTCAAGGAGGTCTCCCATCCAAGTATGCACCAGAGTCAACCCTGTTTATCTTCTGAGATCGGGCTTACCTGGGTGATCCAGGTCAGTGCCTATTATGCATTGTTGTACCACTGAAACTGAACATCTGAAGAGGACTTCAGGGTTTTAGGCAGAGGAAGGATGGCAAGCTGAGATCTTTTAAGAGGAGATTCCAAACACTGAAATAGTGCATGTGCTCTGCAAAGAGCTATAACAATCTGCACAGTCTGGCTATGCTGGGGACTGCCTGACTTCCATGTACAGCTGAAACTTGCCTGGAGTCTGGCTTCTTTTCCTTGACTTGAAAAATAAATATTCACGCAGGAGGAGAGCAAGATTAAATGTAATTTTCATGGAAGAAACAACGTATGTCAGAGTAGATGAATTATTCAGTTCCCAAGTTGACGAGTGAGCAGTATCAGGTAATGATCTATAATTATTAATAAATAATGTAGGCTTTAATAGTTTGGAAATGAAATGCTTAATTGCATCCTAACATAATTAATGGGAAATTAGCTCTTTGTATAAAATGAGGAGTCATTTTTTTCTTCTTCTTTGTGATTGCTTTTCCCTTAGCACTTATTTTGTCTTCAGCTCAGCTGGTGAACCATTTTGCACATGGAATCATGAACAGTTCTGTTGCCCCCCTCCCCATGCAAAAGCAGATCTCATTAAGCTGATGGTGGAAAGAGCTGTCAAGTTGCAGCCGAATCATGGCAACCCCGGTGGGGTTTTCAAATTGAGAGGTGTTCAAAGGTGGCTTGCCATTGTCTGCCTCTGTGTAATGACCCTGGACTTCTTTGGTGGTCTCCCATCCAAATACTAACCATTAGCGATGGGCATGAACCAACTCACAAACTATTGTTTGTGATGAACTTCGCCCAGTTTGTGGTTCACTAAGTGAAATTTGTGGCTGGTTAATCAAACACAAACTTTCAAGCTGTTCCTGAATAATAATAATACTTTTTATTTGTATCCCGCCCTCCCCGCAAGAGCAGGCTCAGGGCGGCTCACAACATATGAATCTGGTACAATAAAATTATAAAATTATACATAGTAGTTACATTTATAATTATAAAATCGACATAAAACCATTTACAAATTGTATTAAAATTAATTAATTGTGGTGCTATAATTTCGATCTTTAATGCATTCTGTGGCTAAAAACACATCCAGCAGCATTTCCTTAGCTCAGCATTAGGTGAAGGCTGTTTTAAAGAGGTAGATCTTACAGGCCCTGCAGAATTGATCTAAGCATCGCAGGGCCCGTATCTCCTCTGGGAGTTGATTCCATAATATTGGGGCTGCAATTGAGAAGGCCCGATCCCGGGTGGTCTTCAGTCTGGCCTCCCTTGGCCCGGGGACATTCAGCTGGTTCTTCCATGCTGACCTCAGCGCTCTCTGGGGCTCATATGGGGAGAGACGGTCCCTCAGGTAGGCAGGTCCTCGGCCATGTAGGGCTTTAAAGGTAATGACCAGCACCTTGTAACGGACTCGGAACACTACTGGCAGCCAGTGCAGTCCGCGCAGCCCCGGCTGTATGTGCTCCCATCTTGGGAGTCCCAGTAACAGCCTAGCCGCCGCGTTCTGCACCAGCTGCAGCCGCCGAGTTCGGCACAGGGGCAGCCCCATGTAGAGGGCGTTGCAGTAATCCAATATTGAGGTGACCGTAGCATGGATCACCGTTGCTAGGTCCCGGCGCTCCAGGAAGGGGGCCAGTTGCTTCGCCCATCGAAGATGAAAAAATGCGGACTTGGCAGTGGCCGCTGTCTGTGCCTCCATTGATAATGAAGGCTCCAGAAAAACCCCCAAGCTCTTGACCCTATGGGCCACTTTCAGCGGCACACCGTCAAGGACCGGCAGGGGGATTTCCCCTCCGGGAGCACCGTGACCCAAGCAAAGGACCTCCATCTTCATTGGGTTCAACTTCAGCCCACTCAGCCTGAACCAACCTGACACGGCCTGCAATGCCAAGTCCAGGTTTTCTGGGACACAGTCAGGTCGGCCGTCCATTAGTAGATAGAGCTGGGTGTCATCTGCATATTGGTGACACCCAAGCCCAAACCTCTGAGCAATCTGGGCAAGAGGGCGCATGTAGATGTTAAACAACATCGGAGAGTGAACTGCCCCTTGTGGCACCCCACAAGTTAGTGGGTGCCTCCGGGACAGCTCTCCCCCAATTGCCACCCTTTGTCCCCATCCATCAAGGAAGGAGGATAGCCACTGTAAGGCCAACCCTTACAGTGGCCGGCGGGCCAGTAGCCAATAGTCGACCATGTCGAACGCCGCCGACAGGTCTAACAACATCAGCACCACCACGCCGCCTCGATCCAGATGCCGCTGGAGGTCATCCACTAAGGCAACCAACACTGTCTCCGTCCCATGGCCCGGATGGAAGCCGGACTGGTGAGAGTCTAAGGTGGAAGCGTCATCCAAAAAACTCTGTAGCTGCAGCGCCACTGCCCTCTCAATAACTTTACCTAAAAACTGTAAGTTCGAGACCGGTCGGTAATTCGCCAATTCGGCTGGGTCTGCTGTACTTTTTTTCAAGAGGGGGCGGACCATAGCCTCTTTCAAGGATGTTGGAAATTGCCCTTCCAAGAGGGACCTATTTATGATATCCCATATAGGATATCTAAGCTCCCTCTGGCAAGATTTAATTAGCCAGGAGGGGCATGGGTCCAGATCTCAAGTTGTAGGGCACACAGTAGAGAGAATTCCGTCAACTTCCCCTAGGCTGAGTGCGTCGAAGTGGTCCAAGATAAGATCAGAGGACATGCACGGAGCCTCGGGTTCTTGTACTGCATCCAATGTGGCGGGAAGGTCCTGGCGGAGCGACGAGATTTTATCTGCAAAAATTTTTGCAAAAGCCTCACAGCCTATTTCCAATTCTCTCATGTTTAGTCTGCCCTGAGGCAGAGTGGTCAAATTCTCGATTATCTTAAATAATTGTGCCGGGCGCGAATTTGCAGATGCAATCCTAGCCGCAAAGTAATTTTTCTTTGCGGTTTTGACTGCCATCTCATAAGACTTCATAAACGTTCTATAGGATGTTCTCGTCGCTTCATCATGAGTATGCCACCACCGCCTCTCTAGTCGTCTGAGTCCCTGTTTTAGCTGGCGCAGCTCTAAGGTGTACCATGGCGCCAGCCTATTACGGGGGCGCAGAGGACACTGAGGCGCGATTTCGTTGATGCCCCTGGATAGCCTGTCATGCCAGCTCTCTACCAGGTCATCAAGGGAATCGCCAGGGGGCCAGGGGTTCCACAGAGCCATTTGGAACCGTTCCGGGTCCATCAGATTCCACAGGCGAGCCAAAATAGGCTCGCCGCCCATACAGGGTTGGGGCGGCGCACCCACACGAGCCTTGAGGGCTAGGTGATCCGACCATGGTACCACTTCTACAGTGATATCGTCCACCAGAATCCCGGACGCAAAGATCAGGTCTAACATGTGCCCGGCCTGGTGTGTGGGAGTGGTAACAAATTGGGAGAGTCCTAGTGTCGCCATGGAAGACACCAGGTCCAGCGCCCGATTGGAGGCCATGTCATCCGCATGGACATTGAAGTCACCCAAGACCATAAGCCTTGGGGACTCCAATGCCCAGCTTGCCACGGCCTCCATCAGGGCTGGTAAGGCGCTGGCCAGTGCGTTAGGCGGATGGTACACCAGCCAGATCGCCAACCCCTCCCCCACATCCCACGTCAGACCGGCACATTCCAGGCCATCGATCGTTGGGGCCGGGAGAGCCCTAAAGGAGTAACCCTCCCATATGAATAGCGCCACCCCTCCCCCCCGCCCGTTTACCCGTGATTGGTGAAAGACCGAGTAACCTGGGGGCGCCATCTGGGAGAAAGCCACCGTCTCTCTATCTCGCACCCAAGTCTCGGTCACGCAAGCCAGGTCCACATCCTGCTTAAGCAGGAATTCCCTGAGGATTGAGGTCTTATTATTTATGGACCTGGCATTACATAACACCAATGACGGGGATGGGCTTTCCCTCTTTGCCCCACTACTTGCCACCGTTGGGATGGGACGCAGACCGGAAGGGGGCCGAGCACTGTTCTGTCTCCGCCTCCTTCCCATATGACTCCGTCTGCTCCCACCGTCATACCTTCCCCTCCCCATGAGCACTGGGATCCCCAGGCCAGACATCCACACTTATACCCGGTCCTTCACCAATGCTAAGTTGGCTTCCTACCCAGTTATATTATCTGTTTTCAAACCTTGATCCCCTCACCCCCTTCTATTTAACAAGTTGCCTGGTCCTCTATTATTTAATCCGTAGTTATTTAAAATTGAGCCCCAACCCTAAACTTCTTCTAATTAGCTAGCTAGAGACTTTAATTCATTCGATAGCATATTAATAAACATACCCTCCCCCGGTTTCAGCCCCTTAAATTAATCTGCTAATAAATATATAAATAGAAGGTTCATGTTGGTTTGTGTTTGGATTCACTTCCAAACAGACTGTTTCTAGTCAATCAAAATGTTTACCAAACTTCAAAGCAAGGAGGAGGGGCAGAATTTTCCAGCTTTGGAAACATTCTGGTCAGTTTCAAACTAGGCATGTTGGTTTCAAGACCTTCTTTTCCCCATCCTTCCTGTGTTTCCTTCCCATTTGCTTGTACACGGTTTGCAAAATCCACTCCCCTTGCTTGGATTTGTTGTGACTTTGTGCTTTGAAAGCAGTGCTTTTAAACTTGTAATACCAGTGTCACTGAGTTCTGCTGGACATCCTGCACATTTTTAACAGCAGAAATTCTCTGGTTTGACATTAGTCATCCTTTCGCTTGCATTGTCAGACTGGCACTGGGTTCTGTTGGGGTTGCAACCTCCTCCTTTGGAGTGATTCTGTGTTTCGCATCAGTCATGTTGAGCTGGCATTAGCACAATGGCAGTAGGTTCTGCTGGGCACTAGTATATTGCACTGGTTCGGCTGGGCTTGCAACCTCCCTCCCCTGCTTGGAATGATTCTGTGCTTCACATCAGTCCTGTTGAGCTGGTATTGCCACAGTGACAGTGAGTTCTGCTGAGGGATGTACATAGTACTGCAACATTGCACTAATGCATTGTGCTGATTCTGCTGGGGGATGTACTAAAAGGAATGAGAGGATTGTCCATTGGAAACAATGGGAGAGGCTTGAAGACCCATTAAAGATAATGGGAACTAGGAATGCCGATTGATTTGAACGAGCTCCATTGAAACACAAAATACTTGCAATGAAAATGCAGAATGGCTTTTCAATTAATGTCTCTGGGCCTAGATAAACTGCTGCGGGACTGGAATAATAGACCCCAGGGTGAGTGAGTGTAATTCAGAAACAGAATAAGTATTCTGGGACTAAAGTGACAGCCCCCCAAGTAAATTGACAACCTCTGGGAGTGGGTAAGTGTTCAGGAGCTGGAATGATAGACCCCAGAGTGGAATGGGGCCCCTTAATAGTAGGAGAAGTTTGATTCTGTTCTGCTGGGCTTTTATTGCCCGTGCCTTTTTTCCCTCAATTAGAAAAAATGGAGGATGGGGCACCTTCTTTGGGGGGCTGTAACTCCGACCCCATAAATCTAATCCTCACAAAACTTGGTCAGCAGGTAGAGGAGAGTCAGCTGGAGATCTTCAGCATGTTTGGTGTCTCTAGCACATTGTGTGTGGGGGGGGGGGCTGTTCTACCACATCACTGATCTCATGAGGTGAACCATTTGATTTTGTGATGGTTCTTGGTTTGGGAGCCAGGCATGCCACAAACGGAACTGCATTTTCCATGTTCATGCCCATCCCTACTAATCTTGGCTGACCCTGCTTAGCTTCCAAGTTATGACAAGATCAGGCTGGTCTGGACCATCCAGGTCAGGGCAGAGCTCATCATGGGGCACTAATAACACAAGAGATCTTGGCTCAAGCTTTACTTTCTGTTGGTTATCAAACCAGCTGTTTTCTAAAACCAATAGGCTGCAATCTCAAGACTTCTTTCCTGGGAGTAAGTTCCATGGAATAAAATGAAACTTACTTCCAAGTAGACTTGTTTAGGATACTAGCAATGCTCCCATGGAGTGTTGGGGATGGTAAAGCATTTTTAAAGGCAAAATATACTTATAAACTGATTTTCCAAGACTGTCTTGGAACTTCATGCCCTACTTGACAATGAATGATCCATCCAAGCTGACAACAGGGCCAAGAATATCAGGCAAGATGTATGCTGGATTCAGCCTTGTTCAGGTTACAAGGAGTATCAAAAGGACCCCATTGACATAACAGGACAATTTCTTTCCAGGAATCTGGAGCTTAGTGTTACTGTATAAGAGCAATTTTGCAATTTTATATTCTTTTATTTATTCTTACTCCACTTCTTTGCCAAGGCCCTCAAATTAGAATGCAGAATATAAGCTTGCTATGACTACAGAAGCATTAAATGGTAACAAAACAAAAAAAATTCAGTTTTTAAAATGAACAATAAAAAACAGCAACAGTAAACAAGAAGTCTAAAAATGCAATGTAAAAGACATAGATATTTATTTTTTTTAAACTTCAACAGCAGACAATCCAAATCAGAACAGTTAATTCAAACGTAATGACCAGCTCATTAAATAATTGCAATACACCAACCCTAGTCTGTTGAAAAATCAGGGTTTCGTGTAGTGTGTGAATTCAGCATCTCTGTGCTGTTTCTTTCAGGCAATGTGGCAGCCACATGTATTGGAAGGGCAGCACATGGTTCTTTACATGCAGTTGGCAGGCTCCCCTAATACACATTGTTGTTGCATCTGACAATGGCTAGTCATACATGTGAAAAATATATGCAATATATATATTGGCATAAGCCTCATTTGTATATTCAGTACAGAGTACTCCAATCTAACACCACTGATAACTCTGTATAGGATTGCATGATGTGGTTGCAATCCCATGCACATTTACTGGGGGGTACTCTCCATTGAACTTAATGGGCCTTGCTTCCAAATAAACAAGACAGTTTGAGCACTAAGAATCTTTTTATTTCCGTTACCCTGGGGGTGGGATTGTTATTTGCCTAAAGCAATAGTGTGATTGTTCAACATATGGCAGAATCCCCTCTCTCGCCAGCCCCCCCCCCCACATGCGTTCAGCAGCTTGAAAGGAGCCAAGGAGAGCAGCCTCCGGCATGACGTCTGCCATTCTCAGCAATTACTGCAATCTAATAAGTGTTAATAAAACAACGGTCATTGCACACGGCTCATTCGAAAAGCTTTTTATTAGTCTATCGTATATTTTCATTAGTTATGGTGATGAAGCACTAACATTTTATGGGGTGGTTTAGCGTTTCATTTTGCGGTGCTTTCTGATTACTCTGCTAACATTTCTGGGTGACATGGGCCATTTTCTTTTTTTGTGAAAATGAAACATTTCCAGCAAGAGTGCTGCCGTAAATGGTGTTGGCTTCCATCTGCTGGCAGAGGGAATGAACCCATTAAGGGCTGTGAATTCAATTGCGAAAGCTGTATCATCATAATTAATATACTTTCCAATGGGAGGAAAAAATGTTACTACAAGGTAATTGTTTAAGCAATGTGTGGACCATTAAGGTGACTTTTGAAGCATTGCTCCTCACTGCAGCAGTGCCTGTTCAAACATGAGCAGGTATTAGATCCACCAAAGCGGGAGGCATAAATTTCAGTGCACACAAGCAAAAGCTGAGAGCCTGAATTGGGGCAGAATGGCCATGCCTAAAATGTCCAGGTGGGCAAGGGAGGATGGTGGAGGCACCAGCAGGGTTTTGTATGAAAAACCTCTAAAGGGGGGGAGAGGAAGGAGAAGCAGAGGCAGAAGAAGAAGCGAAAGAAGAAGAAAAGGAGGAGGAGGAGGCCATTCCAACTTGGACCCAGATTCTGCTTTTTACTTGTATTCTGCTTGGTCAATGCTACTTTCAAAACTATGGTCTTCACTTCCCCCACTTCTATATCACTGTCTCATAAGGCAATTGCACTTTGTAAATGTTGGCACTGGGTTCATCCATGTTTTTACTGGACTTTCAGTTATTGAATTTGCATCAAACTAGTCAGGGCTTTTTTTGTAGAAAAAGCCCAGCAGGAACTCATTTGCATACTAGGCTATACCCACTGATGTCACCATTGTTTCACACAAGGCTTTTTTTGTAGAAAGAGCCCAGCAGGAACTCATTTAGGCCACACACTATGATGCCAAGCCAGCTGGAACTGCATTCCTGCTCAAAAAAAAAAAAAGCCCTGAAACTAGGTATAGCAGTCATAGAACCACAAGTCTTTTCTCCCTGACTAGCATGCTCCCAGTGTTGAAAGTGGGCTTTGGTGAAAAAAGATATTTCGGTCACAGGCTACAGGGAAGGATGGGGGAGGAAAAATGTTAACCTACCCCTCCTGGACTTTGTGTGTGTGTGTGTGTGTGTGAGAGAGAGAGATGCCAGCATTAACAGGGCAGATGCATGAACAACAGCAGTGATTGGTGGCCATCTGCAGTTCATTCCCTACTCAGAGTTTTGGATAAAATTTTGTGCTAAGACTCTGAGACAGACAATTCACGTCACAGAGTACACGGGTTGAATCTGGGAACACAACCCCCCCCCCCGCCAACCTTTGTAGCAGACAGATGGGAGTTGTGGGTCCCCCTGTGGATGTGGTGCCCAATTTAGACAGGAACTACACAGCACACAGGGAAAAGGGGTTTCAGCCTTCTCCCTCATGCTGTTTTTCCAACCTGAAACAATCCAGGTGGCCCACTGAGGAAACATGTAGTACCCTGGGATACATTTTGCAACAAGCCACATTGTGCCTCCCAGTACTCTTTCGGGTTAGGGAGACCACACAGTGCAGGGCTGAAGCTCTTTCTCCCCATTTGCCAAAATCCTGATCCAGATTGGGCACCATGTTGTGAAAATGGACAACCTGCCACTTACATTTGATTGTTACAGGGGGTAGCGGATCCCAGATCCAACCTGTGTGATCTGTGATGTGTGAATCCATCTCTCTCTCTTGAATTGCTTGTTCACCACCTATATTATTTTCTGTTAAATGCTTAGATAAATCAGCAAGCATTTGGGGGAGGGTTTGTCCCAGGGCTTTGCAAAAGGAAGAAAGAGGTTGCTTCTTCAATTGCATTTTTTTAGTGCAGAACAGCAGCTATTTAAGCATCCCCGACTATCATTAAGCAAGAGTGCTTAGCCTTCATGGAACTGCAGCCTGTCCCAGAAATGATGTCTGTTCTTTGTAAGATTGTCCCTTTAGAACAGTTTACAGAGGCTTATAAAGAATGGAAGTGCTGACTGTGGCCCTGTGCTCAAAGTGGGGGAAAGAAAGGAAGTGGGGAAAGGAAATTCCAATTAGGCCACCTGTAATTTACCCAGCAGTCTATTCACCTGCTTTAGGCATAAACTGTTTACTCAGAGGCTTGAATTAGGTATTCACACTTTGAAATTATTACACTCCATTATCAATCATTGTCAAGAATAAACCTACTACAAATCAAAGCAAAAACATTAATGACTGTGAACACATGAAGCTGCCTTATACTGATTCAGGACAGTACTGCCTACTCTAATTAGCCACAGCTTTCCAGAGTCTGAGTTGCCAACCTCCAGGAGGGACATGGAGTTCTCCAGGAATAACAACAGATCTCCAGCTTACAGAGATCATTTCTCTAGAGAAATGACAACTTGGGTGGGTTTCCCAAACTTTGCCCTCTCCAGGCACCATACCCACATTTTCAAAAATTTCCCAATCCCCATTCAGGATTCTTGTACATCATCTACTGCTATGGTTGCCAGATCCAGGCTGGGAAATACCAGATTTTGAGGGGGGGCAGAATTTGAGGGACTTCAGAGGGGTATAATGCCATAGAGTCCACCTTCCAAAATGGCCATTTTTTTCAGGTGAACTGATCTTTGTCCCCTGCAAAGATCTCCAGCCACCACCTGGAGGCTGGCAATCCGACATATTGCTTGAGTTTTTTTAAAAAAAAAACTGGGGGTGCCAGACAGAACTGAGACTTTCTGCATGCAAAGCAAATGCTCAGCCACTGAGCTGCAGCCCCCAGCCCCCCACATTTGGCTTGATGTTTGCACTTCTGGTGATCCGGCTCCATTTCAAGATACTCTTCATCCATTGGGGAAGGGGGGGAGTGGAAGGATTGTTGGCCTTCCTGGAAAGTACTGGGATTGTATCCCAGACCAGCCAAGCCCACTTGCAACAAGGCTCTGGCCCATAGAGAAATTACCACAGTCCTTCCTACGAATGTTGCTTTTTGTTTTTTAGCTGTTTATGGTCCACTTCTAGCCTGAGGACTGTTGCATGGAAAACATTTAAGCTGCTGAACATTGTTTTAAGCTGTTGTTATGCCCTGTTTTGATTCTATGGCTTGTTTCAATGTTAAACCTTTTGCTGTTTTTGCGATTTTTTTTTTTTACTTTGAGAGCCTCCTTGAGCAGGTTGCTGAAAATGCACATTTTCTAAATAAATGCATTAGTAAAGGGTACATTTATAGCCAAAAATTCATATATATACACGTCTCCTGTAGAAAACCTACACATGAAAATATGGGTTACTGGCAAGTCCTAATTGTCTCCTTGTAACAAAATGACAAGGGGTGCTTCTGCTAGTCTCAACTGATTTGAGAAATCAGAGCATGTCAAGGCTTCAAACCTTTGTCATGTTGCAACATTCATCAGCACTGAGAGGTACATCTGAAACATGCAGCTGTGGCAAAGTGGGAAGCTGGGGAATAACAGTGCAATTTTCAGCAGACTTACACCCTTTAAGCCCATTCATGTCAGTGGAATTGGAAGGATATAAGAACATAAGAGAAGCCATCTTGGATCACGCCAGTGTCCCATCCAGTCCAACACTATGTCACACAGTGGCCAAAAAAACCAGGTGCCACCATGAGGTTCATCAGTGGGGCCAGGACACAAGAGGTCCTCCCAATGTGCCCCCCGCCAAACACCAAGAATACAGAGCATCACTGCCCCAGACAGAGAGTTCCAACAATACACTGTGGCTAATAGCCACTGATGGACTGATGGTATAACTCGGTTTAGGATGGCTCTGTGAGTCTCTAATCATGATGAAGTCTCACTCTTTTCACTTTAGGGAAGGAGCTCTTTATTTCTTACTTATAAATTCCAGAGTGCTTTTTTTTTTTTTTTGACATCCGGAATATTGCATTTTCTCTGGAGTTGGGTTTTATTATTGTTAGAAATATTTAAATTTATTTTGCATTTAAAATATTTATAAGCCCATCTTGCTCCCAGCAGATCAGGAACCCATACAGCACTACAGCATATAAAACAATATTTTATTATTTGAATCATCAGTTCAAATGTCACCTCCATAGCAGCTCAGCATGAGGCCGTAGGCAAACAGCTCCCTCCCAGCCTTCCCTACCCTTGTCTGCCGCACCTGTTTACAAGTGTATTCTAAAGATTATTTTGGATCATGTCCCTGAAGCCCTTGGAGCGCTTGGAATGCAGTTATAAGATCATGGCTAGCATAACCATCTGTTTACATTTCTGCACAGAATGCCAAATGCTGAGCTCCACCATCCCAATGAAATGCTGACCTCAATGGACAGTCTCCTATTCGCACCTCGACCATAGGCTGCAGAATGACCAAGGTGTTCACAAGCCAGCCACCGACTGGAAACAAACCTCTGAGGTTCACCAGTGATTGCAATAATGATTTAAAGTGTACATTTTGCTTTCAATCATTCTCCTGCAACAGCAACAACAAATGTGACTTGCACAGACTTTTTGCTCAGTTAAAGCCTATGCTTACGTTTGCACATTTCTCAGGATAGTTTGCATGATGTTCCTTTGGTGGATATCTTGCATCGTTTTCCTGCTTCCTGTCACAGTGTTGATTGCTGGGGTCAACAAGTAGCACTCCAGTAGGCATTTGGGGGTTGAAACTGTCCCAGTCTTCTGCCTTAACATTTTACTAGACAGAAATGTTTGTCACCAAGCCTGATTCTGTTGTTGCAATATCAGACATCGATTGTAAAAATACCCAGGGTGGGCAGTTGCATACTCCTAATAGTGCTAATCCTAAACAGAATTACCACCTTTTAGCCCATTGACTTCAGGAGATTCTGAAGGGTGTAACTGTGCTTGGGATGGCACTGTAAATGCGTGAACTCTAAAGAGAAATTTGCTCTCTCACTTAAGGGATTTTGTTTCCCTTTATTTCCTCTATAATGCCCCCAACACTCCCCCATTTTCTCATCACCCCTCTCTCACTCTTTGAGCTGCTTCACATATTACTCCCATATCTCTGTACTTCCACATGGGTCAACTTGCTTCCCCCCTGCAATATTTGCAGGAAGTCTATATGTCTGAATTTATGCATTAGGGTTGCCAATTCCCAGTTGGGGGCAGGGGATCCCCCATTTTGGAGACCTTCCTCCTGCTTCAGGGTTATCAGAAAGTGGGAGTGGGAAATGTTCTCTGGGCACTCCATTAGTTCCTATGGAGACCAATCTCCATAAGGTATAATGAAGAATTGATCAATGGATATCTGGGGCTTGGGGGGCTGGGGTTTTTTAGGTAGAAATACCAAATTTTCAGCATAGCCTGTCCTCAAAAAACTCTCCCAAGTTTCAAAAAGATTGACCTAAGGGGTCCAATTTTATGAGCCCCGAAAAAAGGTGCCTCTACCTTCCATTATTTCCAAAGGAAGGAAAGCATCTAAAAGAAATGTGGTCCCCTTAAATGTGACAGCCAAAACTCTCTTTGGAGTTCAATCATGCTTGTCACACCCTTGCTCTTGGCTGCACCCCAAAAGTCTCCTGGCTCCAACCCCAAAGTCCCCAGATATTTCCTGAGTTGGACCTGGCAATGCTATGCATTCAGGACCTTCTGCCAATCAGTGGGGCATATTTACCAACAGAATGCCTTGCAAGCAGCATGGGGAAGATAAGGTCTGCAAAAACACCTCCACTGAATATCTGTCCATGTCTAGTGGATTGTCCCCTTCTTCAAGCTTCCAACTACTCCAGGTGGAATCATCTGAAGGAAGGCAGTGAGCAACCAAGCATCCCTCCTTCATGCCTGGCTGTATCCAGCTTCAGATGAGGGACCTCTTCAATGATCTGTTATTCTTTTCCTTTTGAGAACCCTTGCTTTGGAAAAATGTAAATATGCAACAGATTCCAGTGGTTAGCGGTGTTTGACTAAAGCAATAGGACAAAGTTTAAGTACAGTGGCACTGTTAAGACCAACAAAGCTTAATTCTGGATATAAGCTTCCATTTGCTTATACAGAATTAAACTTTGTTGGTCTTAACGGTGCCACTGGACTCAAACTTTGTTCTGTAAATATACCTGCCTTTCTAGTGACCTTTCTAGGCAACTCCCCTCCCTTCCAGCTCAGCTCCTAACCTCTCCCCTCCAGAAATTGAGAATTGTTGGGGTCAAAGCCTTTTCTTGTCTGAGCAGCATGCTGGTTCCTTCAAAACTCCTGCCTCTGAAGGGGTGGGAAGCAGTATCTACCTCAAACCACGTAAGGAGCAATTCCATCTGTTCCAGACCATTTCAAAATTTTCAGAAACCATTGCTTCAGTGGGATGTCACAGAACTAAATATAAACTGGGAAAAAGAGAGAAGGAAATACCTGGGAAGGCACCCAAACATACCTGGCAATACCTGGAAAGGAAGCCTCCTAAACAGTTTCATGGGTTGTGTTTCCTGGAGAACTGCATGAGGGACATTCTATGACACAAGCTATTGATTGTGGGAAAGCTTCCTTTGAAATCCACTTTTGCCTTGAAGTGTTTGATAGATTAATCTCATCCCATGAAGCAGGATAATTCAGGAAAGGGAGATGTGATGGATGCGGTAGAGGAACCTGCTGTGAAGGGGAGAGTGCCCACTGGGTCTCTTGTTCCCATGGCTGTGCCTGGGGGTTGTTAACTAAGCAGAAATGACTTGCCGCTCCCCTGATCAGTGTTTCTTGATGAACACTGACTAGAGGCAGCTTTAATTGGAACAACCAAATAATATATGCATAGAAGTCCTGATTTCCGAAGAGGGTAAACACTTTACAAGCTCATTACGGACAGTGGCAGTATTTCTTGCTGGCCATTTTCTCCCCTGGAAGCCATAAGGAGGAGACATTTGCCTACTCATTTTGCAGCCCCGCTCAGTCCATCCTCTGTTCCCAGCTGGCTGATTTATCTGTTCAGCAAAGGTTTCATTTCACTTGGAGGATGTTCAAAGTAAAGCCAACCCCGTTACAAACTTAATTGGGCCATATTTCAGCCTGAGTGTATCTGTTCAATGTAGATTCCTTATCTCAGGTCCATAAAGTTTTATTAAGTTATATATCAGGGAATATACATATATGAACTTCAGATGCAGTGTACTAGCTAATGTGATTTCAAAAATGAGATGGGAAGGTGAATAGTCTATATGAACATCCATCCACTGCTATTCATAGACGTCACTATATTTTTCTGGTTTCCCATCCCCTCCTCCAAATCAAGAAGTTGCAGGTTCACCAACCCCCAGATCCTACCCACCAATCTCTTCCTTTTTGTATTACTTCTCTGTTTTTCACATGAACGTGTGTGTGAGTGTTATTTTCTTACCAGAAATAAGTATTACAAAATTATACCCAAGGGATGTTTAAGCCACTGACTCAAGGACTGAAACAAAGAAATTCAGTAGGAGAATGAGATCAATTATAATACTATCATCCCAAACAGAGATATAACCTTCTGTGCACACTGAAGTCCTTAAAAGGACTTTAAAGAGTATAACTCTGTGTAGGATGGCACTGCTTGGGTCCTTGAACATTTCTGGCTGAGCGTCTACTTGTGTACAACATGTTCAAAACCAGATCTTGGTTCAGATGGCCGTGTGGACATCTTGGTTTTGATCTTGAGTTCCTCTTTTCTTCCATCAACACTTCAATTATGATCAGGGTTCTTTTTTTGGAAAAAGAGGAGCTGGAACTCTCAAGAGAGATCTGAAGGAGAAACATATGGGATTCTTTGAAACAATATTATTTTCATGAGCTACAGACTGACCTCTGCTTTAAAGCAGTTTCCAAACTTTACTCATGTCACCAGCTTCCTCAGTTCTTTTTCAGGTCTTGCTTTTGGTGCCTAATGATGACCTTGAAGCAACTGTGTTTTGACATACTTTGTTGGCTCAAAGACTGTTAAGGGAGATACAACAATTTTTATAAACAATAAAGATGTTATGGTTTTGACTGACAAGGAGGACCTTTCTGGAGTGACAATCAGGTTCATCTGAGAAAATCCCCTTTCACACTCGCTGGAGGAAATAGCTATTGTATTGAGAGTGCGCCAAATCTGAGACAGTTCCTTGGGCATTTCTTCTCTGAATGTTAGATGTTCTTTGAAGGCTTGAATTTCATTGAGCTGAAATTTTGCCAATATGTGTATTTCTTCTTCTCCATAAAGAATATTGCCTTTTGAGTTTGCTGACCAATTCTTAGAATCCAGAAATCTTCCATACCTCGACAGTTCTGTGGCTTCTTTTGAAAGCAGACTTTTCTGAAGAGAAATTTTAAGTCAATCGTAGAATGCAACTGGGGAGACTGGTGGCTCATCAGTTATATTTTTTTCTATGCAACGGGACACCCTTAAATCACAAAGTTTCTGTTGCCTCAGTCCTTCAAGCAAATAGCCTTACTCTCACTAAGGTCTCCGTGGGTGCCAACATGCCCACGGGTACCTTTCCTGGCAACCACCAAGTATTTTCAGAAAGTGGGTGGGCTTCTGCCAAGCAGGATTTCAGCCACTGGAGATTTGATTGGCCATGCTGATTTTTAAAAATATTTATTTGGCAACAGTTGCCACCACAGTGCAGTACTGCATGTCAGAAGGTAAACTCCAGCAGCCATTGTAGGGTGGCCAGACCGTCCCGGTCTCCCGGGACATTCCCGGATCTGGCCACCCAATCCCGGATCCCGGGCTGCCTATACCAGGACCATTAAAGGTCCCGGTTTAGGCAGCCCCGGAGCCGGTGGGCCGCGGGCGCGGGCGGGGAAGGCGGGGAGTGAGGGAGGGAGCGTCCCTGCGCCTGCGCAGGGCCCCTGCGCACGCGCAGGGACGCTCCCTCCCTCACTTCCCGCCTTCCCCGCCCGCGCGCGGGGCCCGGCGGCAGTGGTGGAGGCCTCTCCGTGGCCTCCGCTGGTCGCTGGAAGCCCTCCAGAGACTCTGGAGGGCCTCCAGCGACCAGCGGAGGCCACGGAGAGGCCGCGGGGCACCCGGCGCTGGTCCCGGAAGGCCTTCCAGAGCCTCTGGAAGGCCTTCGGGGACCAGCGCCGGCCAGCGAAGGCTTCCCCGCGGCCTCCGCTGGTCCCTGGAGGCCCTCCAGAGTCTCTGGAGGGCCTCCAGGGACCAGCGGAGGCCGCGGGGAAGCCGCGGGGCACCCGGCGCTGGTCCCGGAAGGCCTTCCAGAGCCTCTGGAAGGCCTTCGGGGACCAGCGCCGGCCAGCGAAGGCTTCCCCGCGGCCTCCGCTGGTCCCTGTAGGCCCTCCAGAGTCTCTGGAGGGCCTCCAGGGACCAGCGGAGGCCGCGGGGAAGCCGCGGGGCACCCGGCGCTGGTCCCGGAAGGCCTTCCAGAGCCTCTGGAAGGCCTTCGGGGACCAGCGCCGGCCAGCGAAGGCTTCCCCGCGGCCTCCGCTGGTCCCTGGAGGCCCTCCAGAGTCTCTGGAGGGCCTCCAGGGACCAGCGGAGGCCGCGGGGAAGCCGCGGGGCACCCGGCGCTGGTCCCGGAAGGCCTTCCAGAGCCTCTGGAAGGCCTTCGGGGACCAGCGCCGGCCAGCGAAGGCTTCCCCGCGGCCTCCGCTGGTCCCTGGAGGCCCTCCAGAGTCTCTGGAGGGCCTCCAGGGACCAGCGGAGGCCGCGGGGAAGCCGCGGAGCAGCCGGCGCTGGTCCCTGGAGGCCAGCGCCGGCAGCTCCCTCCCTCCCTCGCCGCGAGGCCGCCGCCGGAGGACTCCCCGCCGCCGCCGCCGCTGGACTCCGCCGCCCTGGAATAAGGTAAGGGGGCCGAAAGCGGGGGGGGGCGGGGGGCGGCCTTCCTTTCTTCCCTCCCTCCTCCCTTCCTTCCTTCCTTCCTTCCTTTCTTCCTTCCTTCCTTCCTTCCCTCACTCCCTTCCCTTCCTTCCTTCCCTCCCTCCCTCCCTCCTCCCTTCCTTTCTTCCTTCCTTCCCTCACTCCCTTCCCTTCCTTCCTTCCCTCCCTCCTCCCTCCCTTCCTTTCTTCCTTCCTCCCTTGCCTTCCTTCCTTCCCTCCCTCCTCCCTTCCTTCCTTTCTTCCTTCCTTCCTTCCCTCCCCCCTTCCTTCCTTCCTTCCTTCCCTCCCTCCCCCTTCCTTCCTTCCTTCCTTCCTTCCTTCCTTCCTTCCTTCCTTCCTTCCTTCCTTCCTTCCTTCCTTCCCTCCTTCCTTCCCTCCTTCCTTCCTCCCTCCCCTCCCTTCCTTCCTTCCTTCCCTCCCTCCCTTCTTCCTTTCTTCCCTTCTTCCCTCCCTCCCTTTCTCCCTTCCTTCCTTCCTTCCCTCCCTCCCTCCTTATGTTCTTATGTGACACAGAGTGTTGGACTGGATGGGCCACTGGCCTGATCCAACAGAACATAAGAACATAAGAACATAAGAGAAGCCATGTTGGATCAGGCCAACGGCCCATCAAGTCCAACACTCTGTGTCACACAGTGGCAAAAAATGTTATATACACACATACACTGTGGCTAATAGCCACTGGTGGACCTGTGCTCCATACACTGTGGCTAATAGCCACTGATGGACCTGTGCTCCATATTTTTATCTAAACCCCTCTTGAAGGTGGCTATACTTGTGGCCGCCACCACCTCCTGTGGCAGTGAATTCCACATGTTAATCACCCTTTGGGTGAAGAAGTACTTCCTTTTATCCGTCTTAACCTGTCTGCTCAGCAATTTCATCGAATGCCCACGAGTTCTTGTATTGTGAGAAAGGGAGAAAAGTACTTCTTTCTCTACTTTCTCCATTCCATGCATTATCTTGTAAACCTCTATCATGTCACCCCGCAGTCGACGTTTCTCCAAGCTAAAGAGTCCCAAGCGTTTCAACCTTTCTTCATAGGGAAAGTGCTCCAGCCCTTTAATCATTCTAGTTGCCCTTCTCTGCACCTTCTCTAAAGCTATAATATCCTTTTTGAGGTGCGGCGACCAGAACTGCACACAGTACTCCAAATGAGACCGCACCATCGATTTATACAGGGGCATTATGATACTGGCTGATTTGTTTTCAATTCCCTTCCTAATAATTCCCAGCATGGCATTGGCCTTTTTTATTGCAAACGCACACTGTCTTGACACTTTCAGTGAGTTATCTATCATGACCCCAAGATCTCTCTCTTGATCAGTCTCTGCCAGTTCGCACCCCATCAACTTGTATTTGTAGCTGGGATTCTTAGCCCCAATGTGCATTACTTTGCACTTGGCCACATTGAACCGCATCTGCCACGTTGACGCCCACTCACCCAGCCTCAACAGATCCCTTTGGAGTTCCTCACAATCCTCTCTGGTTCTCACCACCCTGAACAATTTAGTGTCATCCGCAAACTTGGCCACTTCACTGCTCACTCCGAACTCTAAATCATTTATGAACAAGTTAAAAAGCATGGGACCCAGTACCGAGCCCTGCGGCACCCCACTGCTTACCGTCCTCCACTGCGAAGACTGCCCATTTATACTCACTCTCTGCTTCCTATTACTCAGCCAGTTTTTGATCCACAAGAGGACCTGTCCTTTTACTCCATGATTCTCAAGCTTTCTAAGGAGCCTTTGATGAGGAACTTTATCAAAAGCTTTCTGGAAGTCAAGGTAAACAACATCTATCGGGTCTCCTTTGTCCACATGTTTGTTCACCCCCTCAAAGAAATGCAACAGGTTAGTGAGGCAAGATCTTCCCTTGCAGAACCCATGCTGAGTCTTCTTCAATAACCCGTGTTCATCAATGTGCCTACTCATTCTGTCCTTGATAATGGTTTCTACCAACTTTCCCGGTATTGAAGTCAGACTGACTGGCCTGTAGTTTCCCGGATCTCCTCTGGAACCTTTTTTAAAGATGGGGGTGACATTTGCTACAGGGCTTCTCTTATGTTGTTATGTGATGCAGAGTGTTGGACTGGATGGGCCACTGGCCTGATCCAACAGGGCTTCTCTTATGTTCTTATGTGACGCAGAGTGTTGGACTGGATGGGCCACTGGCCTGATCCAACAGGGCTTCTCTTATGTTGTTATGTGATGCAGAGTGTTGGACTGGATGGGCCACTGGCCTGATCCAACAGGGCTTCTCTTATGTTCTTATGTGACGCAGAGTGTTGGACTGGATGGGCCACTGGCCTGATCCAACAGGGCTTCTCTTATGTTGTTATGTGATGCAGAGTGTTGGACTGGATGGGCCACTGGCCTGATCCAACAGGGCTTCTCTTATGTTCTTATGTGACGCAGAGTGTTGGACTGGATGGGCCACTGGCCTGATCCAACAGGGCTTCTCTTATGTTGTTATGTGATGCAGAGTGTTGGACTGGATGGGCCACTGGCCTGATCCAACAGGGCTTCTCTTATGTTCTTATGTGACGCAGAGTGTTGGACTGGATGGGCCACTGGCCTGATCCAACAGGGCTTCTCTTATGTTGTTATGTGATGCAGAGTGTTGGACTGGATGGGCCACTGGCCTGATCCAACAGGGCTTCTCTTATGTTGTTATGTGACGCAGAGTGTTGGACTGGATGGGCCACTGGCCTGATCCAACAGGGCTTCTCTTATGTTGTTATGTGATGCAGAGTGTTGGACTGGATGGGCCACTGGCCTGATCCAACAGGGCTTCTCTTATGTTATTATGTGACGCAGAGTGTTGGACTGGAGGGGCCACTGGCCTGATCCAACAGGGCTTCTCTTATGTGACAATACTGACTTTGGTGGACCCAAGCACTGATTCAGTGTAAGGGAGCTTTGTGTTTGTGTCTTCTAGTGCAATTTTGTTCTCAGATCCTGTATTTACTTCATCAGTATATGGGATAAGGCACTTTCTCAACTGTGCTGCATAATGCAGCCTATTTATTTTGTCCTGTTGGCTCTGTTGGCTCTATCTGCGCCACCTTCATCACTTTCGGGGTGTGGATCCCCCAGTGGAGTGGTCTCCCGACTCCCTCCGCCGGCTGTTTCTGATAGCCCTGCGCCCCCTCTTTCATTTGATATGTGTCCCGTGCGGGTGCCACCCTCCCGCCGGGAGATGCCGCAAAATGAGCCCCCTTGAGGCTTATGGCGGCAGGGCTCGGGGGAAGCGAGCTAGACTGCTGTTCTTTTGAGGGGTTATAGAGTGTTTCGAGCCCGTCCCTGTGGCATCGGTCCCATCATTGTGGGGCCCAGGGGGCCGGCGCAGCAGCACGCTGAAGCAGCCTGTCGGTCACTTCCAGGTTCCTGTCCTGCATCTTGACCGGTGTTATTAGTGACAGGCTGCTTCGGCGTGCCGCTGCGCCGGCCCCCTGGGTCCCACAACGATGGGACCGATGCCACAGGGACGGGCTCGAAACACTCTATAACCCCTCAAAAGAACAGCAGTCTAGCTCGCTTCCCCCGAGCCCTGCCGCCATAAGCCTCAAGGGGGCTCATTTTGCGGCATCTCCCGGCGGGAGGGTGGCACCCGCACGGGACACATATCAAATGAAAGAGGGGGCGCAGGGCTATCAGAAACAGTCAGCGGAGGGAGTCGGGAGACCACCCCACTGGGGGATCCACACCCCGAAAGTGATGAAGGTGGCGCAGATAGAGCCAACAGAGCCAACAGGACAAAATAAATAGGCTGCATTATGCAGCACAGTTGAGAAAGTGCCTTATCCCATATACTGATGAAGTATATACAGGATTTGAGAACAAAATTGTTTCCGGCGGTGATATTTGGGGGATTTTTGGGGACGTCACAGGAAGTGCTGTGAAGTCACTTCCTGTTTCCGGCAGGTGACGCGGGGGAAATGATGTCACAGGAAGTGATGCCACTTCCTGTTTCCGGTGGTGGCATGACATCACCGGAAGTGACATCACCGGAAGTGACATCACTTCCTGTTTCCGGCGGCACGCGCTTCGCGCGCGCGCACCCCCCCCCCCCCCAGTGTCCCTGGCTGGCCTTCAGACATTATGGTCACCCTAATTTTGTGGCTGGCTAGCCCCACCACCTTGTGTCAGAATTCCAAAGGTGCCTGCAGGCTCAAAATGGTTAGGGACCCTTGCACTGAGACTTCATTTAATCAGTGCCAACATTCACCTGGGCTTTCTCTCAGGTTCTCTCCCTTCCAATGATACAAAACTTTTATAAAACTACCTCCATGAAAACTGACAAAGTGGCTGAGCCTATTCTTGAAGGTGCCCTGTCCAAGAGCAGACCTGGGGGGGACCACCAATACTTGGAAAGCTGCTGAGCTGGTTCATGGCAGCCAGTCTTTAGTGTCCCCAGGCCCAGGCTCCTCAACTGGCAGCACAGCTTTAGGCTCCCTTACAGAAGTAGCGACAATAAAAGATTGGGAAAGCCAAGGAGAGCAAAACAGTTCTCAGATGTCCCATCCTCTGCCTTAGATGTCAGGCATGGGAAGAGATGGTGGTCAGGCAGGATGGAAAAGTCCTAAGTCACTCCAAGGGTCAGAGACAGGAAACAAGTCCATGGTGTGGCAGAAGTATGATTGTGTTAAGAAACCACAAGGCAGTCCAGGGAAGAAATCAGGAACCAGGATCAACAGAGCTAGCAATCTTCACACTAAGAACAAGTTGCTCAGATTGTAGGTCTTACCCCAGAGGTGGCAGCATTAAGCTCCAGGCTCAGCGCTATTGGACTTTTCAGTCAGAGGATCCCAGTAACTCTCAATGGTTCCTTCCAGGCAAGGTGTGCCTCCAATGCTGGATGTCTTGAGAAAGTTGCTGTGAAGACTGAGCCAGTAGCTTTACAAGAAAGCAAGTTGGTCTGTCAGTGCACAAGGGTTTGGAGTTGCTGACTACACAGTCTTGGTTTGAGACCCCATGGCAGCTGGCAATCATGTCGCCTCTTGGTACATTGGGACTGGATGCATTTTGAGATCATTCGTATCTTTTCCTCAAACCTACAGTTTGGCCTTTAAAAATCCCTGCTACAGGATGTGTTAATAGCTGCATAACTGGGCTGCATAAAGACCTAGGCATATTTGTGAATGATCTCTGGCTAAACTCAGGGATGGCTGTGCCAGTGAAGTGAAAATGGTCAGCAACCCTGAGCTGTATCCATTTCTGCAGCAGCTGGAGGTTGGGTTGTGGGGCTAGACAAATGTCAAACGAACACAGCGTGATAGCCAAACCAAAGCCTCCCCTGTTTCTACCTTTGTTGCTGCAGCAAAGGATAGGGACTGGCATCAGCTGCCTCATCTTACTGAAGTTCCTTTGAAAAGACAAGCAATTACTGGCATGTTATCCACACTCGACCATGTGTTGAAGCAAAGCCTGCCGATGTACAGTAGCAGGCAACTTGATAATAGGACATATTTAAGCTGATTGCCTCTGGAGATAAATGCTGCTGCTGAATGGAATGCTCCTTGGTTAAAACTTTAATGGCAGAAGGAAAAGCACCTCCCCTCTCAGACAACCTTTTGAAAAGGATGTAGTTCCCCCAAGATTCTCATTTCAGATTAGCTATCTTGTGTACAGCGAGAAATCTCTGATCCCCGGCCTTTTAGAGCCAGTGTTTGATATTCAACCCTCACTTCTTGATTGTTCCTGAATAGCGGCAGCTTCAGTGTCCTTGAGGACAGCTCTATTAAAAGCAAAAAATTACTCCTTTTTTCCTCTAGATTTGCCAGGAGAGACAGGGAGTCACCTGCAGATGCATCTGACACCTGAGCACACTGCAAAGGTGCTTTCTTTGAAGGATGTGGAGCTTGAGAAGAGATGGTACAAAAGTCACCTGAGGGTGTGTGAGTGTGCATCTGGGTAAAGGTGTTCAGATACACAATCTTTGCTCTGTGGCCGGTGGGCAGTCATTAGATGCATGCAAAAAGAAGAATGACTCAATGTGTGATCTTACCATGTGTTGTTATTTTAGATGGATTTCAGGCAGATTCTTTAAGGTTGGAATGTAAGCTAGTCATATTAGATAGCCAATTAGATAGCCAAAACTTTCAGCTAGGAACATGCATTGTGGCAAATCGGGTTGTTATGGAAGGAGGAGGGAGGACATTGAGAAACAATGCCTTATTTGTGCTAGACATGAAAGCAGACATTAGAGTGCTTTTCCATGTCTAGCTATTTGTCCAGCCCAGGTTATACCACCTGTTGTTTTAGAATTATTAGATCCATTTATTTTAGATTATGAAGCCCCTCCTGAGATCTACTGTGGCAATTTGCTAAATATACTGCAGATAAAATCCCTTGTATCTCCTCCACAGAATCCGCTGCTGATGCTGATATAAGAACAATACTGGAAGCTTTTACACATCCTGTTTTGGTTTTTCTTTGTTTTTTGCTCTTAATTCTGAGGATGCCATTGATGTGCGGAACTGGTGCCTGGAGTCAGCAATGGGCTGGACAAGCTGAACAAACTGAAATGTAATCTTGACAAGACAGGGGTTCTCTGGGTTAGTAGAAAGGCAGATAGAAGAAGAATTGCAGATTTATACCCCACCCTTCTCCCTGAATCAGAGACTCAGTGCGGCTTACAATCTCCTATGTCTTCTTCCCTGACACCCTGTGTGGTGGGTGGGGCTGAGAGGGCTCTCACAGCAGCTGCCCTTTCAAGGACAAGTCCTGCAATAGCTATGGCTAACCCAAGGCCATTCTAGCAGGTGCATGTGGAGGAGAGGAGAATCAAATCCGGTTCTCCCAGATAAGAGTCCACACACTTAACCACTACACCAAACTAAATCTCCCCTGTCTTGGATGGGGTTATACTCTCTTGAAAAGCCATATTCTTGACCTTTCCTGTCCTGATTTTTTTTACGCTACCTTTGATTGCATAACTTTTTGTTTTTATGAATTGTATTATTAAAATTTGCTCCACTTCCTAAAATAGTAAAAAAAATAAATATTCTTTTTCTTTTTTGTGGAGTACGTATATAATTTGGAATACTGAGTTCACTGCTCTGGCCTCGTCTCTCCCCCCCCCCCAGTTTGTATGTGAATTTAGAGGGGGGGGTTATTGTTGGTAGATCCCAGGTATTTCAGGGATGGAGGGAGTAGTAGAGGTCCTTCCCCTGTGGTATGGGGTAGATTCCAAAATATTGTGTGGGAGCAGTTTTCCAATCAAACTTGAGATGTAACATTGACCTTCCCTGCCTTGATTTTCTGTTGATACTTCCCTTGATTAGTTTTTGTTTTTATGACTCTTAGGGTGTTTTCTTACAGAGCTTACCGTGGAGCGATGTCCCTCTTCACTGCGCAGCGTCTGCGCGGATTTCCCACCAACTGCTCCGCAGAACCAGGAAGTGCCGGGCCTTTTGCATCGCAAATGTAAACTGCTAAAAACCAGTTTACATTAGCAACGCAAAAGCCGCGGCTCTTCCTGGTTCTGCGGAGCAGTTGGTGGGAAATCCATGCAGACGCTGCGTGGTGAAGAGGGACGTCGCTCCGCGGTAAGCTCTGTGGGAAAACCCCCTTACTGTCAAAATTTACTCCACATCCCAAGATATTTCATTTTGCCTCCATCCTCCATTATTTCCAATGAAAGGAAGGCATTTAAAAGGAGTGCAGTCCCATCCAGGGCTGGCCCTGCCACTAGGCAAAATAGGCAATTGCCTAGGGTGCTGGCCTTCTGGGGGCACTGAATTGGATGCCCCCGTGTGATTCGGTGATGTTATCAGTGCGGGGGGGAGGGAGGCGCCAGAGATTAGCCATGCCCAGGGTGCCAGGCAGTCTAGGGCCGGTCCTGGTCCCATCCCCCTCCCCCTATTCCTTTCTATAAATGAAAAATGCATTTGTAAATAAAATTAAATGTGATGACCAGAACTCCCTTCAGAGTTCAGTCATGCTTGTCACAACCTTGCTTTTGGCTCCACCCCCAAAGTCCCCAGATATTTCCTGAGTCAGACCTGACAACACTAACCTGAGTGGCTGGTGCTCCCACCACTGGCTTTGCCCTGCAAGTAAGTGTAGGGACATTATGCATCATAGGGCAAAGATGGAGTCTAAATACCACTAATAAATAAATACTTGGCCACCTGGTAAGGTTGGTGGATTCGCTGCCTGCTTAACTAGGTGGCCAGCAGCTACCACATCGGCCAATTCCAGGCTGCATTAGCAGAGGTTACACAATGAACATGAAGGAGAAGAGAACAGACATGATAGGGGCTTTTTATCTGGTTTAGACATACAATTCATAGGGTTACCAACCTCCAGGCGGTGGATGGAGATCTCCAGGGCTTTTTTTGTAGCAGAAACTCCTTTGCATATTAGGCCACACACACCTGATGTAGTCAATCCCCAAAGAGCTTACAGGACTCTTCTTACAGTGCCTATTGTAAGCTCTTGGAAGATTGGCTACAACAGGGGTGTGTGGCCTAATATGCAAAGGAGTTCCTGCTTTAAAAAAAAGCCCTGGAGATCTCCCAGTATTACAACTGATCTCCAGCCAACATCAATCGGTTCCCCTGAAGAAAGTGGCTGCTTTGGAAGCTGGAATCTATGGCATTGTACTCTGTTGAGGTCTCTCCCCCTCAAACTTTGCCCTTCCTAGGGTTTGTCCACATCCCCCCCCCCCCCATCCCCGAAAATCTCCAAGAATTTGCCATCCCAGAACTGGCAATCTAGCAATTCAAGCTTGAGAGGTTTCATCACTCACCAGTTCAGCTTGCAGTTTGTCTGCCACTTGTGATGAGTATAGTCAAATGTTCCACAAACTGCTCAGTTCAGTTTAGCACAGTTTCATTGTGCTAAAAAGACTGCTGTGCATGCATGATCTCATGCTGCTTTCAGGCCCGCAATCTCTTATCACTTCCTGATTCAGCATTCAGCAATATCAAAGGCAGGTCTAGGAGGTAGTGTTGAATTCATTCATGCATGCTTCGTTAGGAAGTCTGATACCATCTCCTGAGGGTTCAACAAGGACTCAGGTTTCCTCTGCCATTACAGGTGTCAACTGCCTTAGCAGACGTGGGGAAATTGCGTTATCCTTCCCCTCCAGCCAGCTCTTCACAGCTGTCAGGTGAGGCAGTGATGTTTCCTTGGCTGACTCGGCTTCCTCAGGGCCTGCATTTGTTGGGGTGAGGAGATTGTTTTAGCTTCCCATTCTACCCCTGCTGGTTTCCAACTGATGATCTTCTTGAGGAGAAAGAAATGGTTAATGGGTGTTGCTTATTCACCAGAATTACTTCCATAGTCAGGGCCGGCGTGTGGGAGTCGGTGAAGGTAGGCGAGGGCTGGGCAAGGGGTGGGCCAAACTACACATTCTTGAAGAAAGAATGTGTGGCTCAGCCCGCTCTTTGCCTAGCCCTCTCCTGCTTCAGAGGGAGCCGATAAGAAGCCACCTCCTTCTTTCTTTGCAAGAAAGAAGGAGGCAGCTTCTTCCTGGCTCCCTTTGAAGCAGGAGAGGGATGGGCTGAGCTTTCACATGAAGCGTGCATGGCCTGATGATGTCATCTGGTGCTGTCATCGGGCCGCACATGCAAGTAGAGTCCTTGGGGAGGGGTGTGGTTCTGCCTGGGGCCCCAGAACCCCTAGTGCCAGGCCTATCCATAGTATCCTTCTGTGCTGACTGGCTGTGGTGGGTATTAGAGATACCACACATGGATAGTTCATTGTTTCTTGGCTAGCTGGTTCCACAAAGGAGTGCTCTCCACTGGAGCATATGCAGCAAGGAATCTCACAGAGGCTGGGCAATTCAATCCAGGTCTTCAAATGAAAGTAGAGTTCTCTTCTATGGCATTTATCATTCTTAGAATCACTTTTATCCAGCTTCAGCTAACACGCTAGTGGCAACCCTTCCTTAACATATTTGAATTGACTACAGTTACTCACACTCTGGTAACATCCAGGTTGGAATTCTGCAATGTATTCTACATGAGTCTGATTTTCAAAGCAAAGGATAAGATTTTATTAAAACACAGCATTTACTTATAACATATACCATTTGTGACAGAATTGTCTGTTTAAACCAGGCCTTTTTTGTAGGAAAAGCCCAGCAGGAACTTATTTGCATACTAGGCCACACCCCCTGATATCACCATTGTTTCACACAAAAACTTATTTGGAACTTATTTGCATACTAGGCCACACCCCCTGATATCACCATTGTTTCTACAAAAAAGCCCACACAGGAACTCATTTGCATGTTACACCACACCTCCTGGTGCCAAGCCAGCCGAAATCATGTTCCTGTGCATTCCTGCTAAAAAAAAAAAGGCCTGGTTTAAACATTGCCTGCTAAGTAACAGTAGAAATGATGGTTGCCAGCTACAGGTTGAGACATTCCTGAAATTTTTTTGGTTGGGCCCAGGGAGGGTGGGATTTGTGGTATAAGGCCTTAGAGTCCACCTTCCAAAGCAGCCATTTTCTCCAAGGGAACTGATCTCTGTAGCTCGGAGATCAGTTGTAATTCCAGGAGATCTCCAGGCCTCACGTGGAGGCTGGCAACCCTAGTTGAAACATTAAACCATTAGCTCCTTGTTCATGAAAGGAGAATAGGAGATGAGCTGAACTAGTCTATGCTCAAGCATCCCTAGTTGACTTTAAAACTCTTTCCCCACAGAGGGTCATGATTCACTGAGTGATAATTAATTAAAAGACAATCCATTTTATTTCCTTGACCTCTGGACAGTTGTTGTTGTTGCCTTGAAGTGCTTTTATCTCTGCTGGTTTAGTAGACTTTTGATGGATTTTAGCTGGATACTGTAGTATTCGAGGCTATCAGCTTCTACGTGTTTTGTATGCTTGATTTATTGCTTTTAATGTTTTTGTGCTGTTGCTCTGATGTGTCTTTTGTGCTTCTATGTTTTGAGTATTGTATGTTTTGTGGTGTTCACTGACAGTTTTAAGCCTCCTTGTGAATATTTCTATTAAGAAAACAAGATAGCAGTATTTTAAATATGCAATAAATTATGCTGATAAAGACATGCTTGGCTGTTGCTTCCTATCGGCCACATTTCATTCTAACTATGCAAGCATCTCAGTTTAATTGTGGGTTTTACATTTTAATTGTTGTTGTTGCTGATTATGGGTTTTATAAAGACTGTTCGCAGTTTCAGGTGCCTGTTTTTTGTAGAAAAGAATGTTATTGATAAATTTTGCATAAAATTCAGCAATACATTCCTGCCTGTCAACTACAGATTAAGCCAATTATGTATTATGCACACTGGTAACTCTAACCCTGTGTACAGATTACATTGAATAAACATACAACCTGCATATGCATGTGTACACCTGTCTGAAAGGCCCAATACACATTCACTTTGCAAATGAAATCAGGGACCAGAACTTGGATAAATCTGGGGTTTCAATCACATGGTCAGCTATACAGGCATTGAATGCAACATGAGGATTATTTGACATACATATAAAGAAAAATCAAGTGTACGCTCTACACAGATTATACCTACATTCTCTGTAAATTGTAAATGATTCTGTGCATGGGGATTCTAAGTAGAGATCCTTGGAATTAAAGTGGAGAGGACGTAAAGAGCCCTCACAGTGCTCTAAAAGGCATCTTATTGTACTAACATACAATAACTAAAGATTAGACCTTCATCTTATCTATGGCTACACTTATCCATGGCTATAGCAGGGAGTGAAACGTGGAAACTAGGAGCTCTTTGCTGTGTTCAGCACTGTGTGGCTGGCAAGTGAGTCACCCAAGAGTAGTAAACATGTTTGGAAATCATATACAATAATCAATCCACAGACCGTTCATAAGAATGATGGTGAATGCATGGGGAGGGAGTGATGCTGTGCAGCAAATGACTTGCAAATCCTTGTGGCTTCTGGACCATGAAAGCAACATGGCAGAAATATCCCGCACAGCCCTTTATCGCTTCCCAACAAGCAGACCGATGCTTGCTTTGTTCCCGGTGCCTTGAAACAAGCCCTGAGCCACCTACCACCCTCTATTTTTTTCAACCTTCCCTTCTGTCTCAAAGTAGATAGCGTTAGCAGCATCTTTGGTAGGCAAGGCAAGATATCCTCATGGAAATACAGAAGGGTACCTGAGATGCCTTCTGCAAGACAGCTGGGGAAGGGGAAGTTACCCTTATTATTCAGAGTCCACTAAAGGAGCACAGGAAAGTTAAGTTTTCATGTCAAAACTTCTGCCAGATCAAAGAGAATTTGAAACTAGATTCTCTTTTCACTGATTTGGGCAAGTTTTTTTCTTTCTTTCTTTCCTTCCTCCCCCACCCCACCCCATGTTGAGGTTGTTTTGCGTCAACAGAAGTGGTCCTGCTGCAAGCCCTATGAGAAGCGTGTCCAAAACAAATGTAAGAATCAGCCCTTCAGCTTGGCCTACTTTATTGTTTCCCCAGAAGCAAAGGCTCTGTCTTGGCTCCTCACCAGTCCCACATCCTAAAGCAGTCATGTCAAAATGAGTAAGGAGACATTTTGGGGCAGTGGGGCCAGGACTGGTGCATGGGAGTAGGCAAATTAGGCAGTCACCTAGGGCACCACCTGGCGTAGGGGGCACCATTGGGCGCCCCCTCCCAACATATGACTCTGGCTCCTGACCACTGTCACCTTGACCTCTCCCATCATCAAGCTGCCCTCAACAAAGTCAAGCCACCCCCCTCTCCCCGATGTGTGACTTGGCCTCCCACCTCATCCACTCCCGCCACTCTCCTTCCTGGTGTGACCAGCAAGCACTTATTCTCACATTTCTTTAATAACTTATCACATTTTTTTGACAAATTAAAATTAAAAATTAGCAAATTAAAAACGTGAAAAGTTTCAAGTTTGGGGCTCTTCATTTTCCCTGTATTTTTTACTAATGGGGAGGCACTAGTGGGTGATTTGCCTAGGGTGCCAGAAAACCTAGCACTGGCCCTGAGTGGGGCTAGCCTTGCTAAGTGGAGGGACATTGTGTAGACATAGTTCTAAGAGACTGTGTATGTATTGTGTGGTGGGGAATGAAGACGTAAGGACAGGCTACAAAAACAAATCTCAGGGCAGCTGGAAACAAGAGACTGCTGACCTGGTATTAATTAACAAGTTGAAGACAATTTTCTGTGGTTAAATAACAAGGATAGCTCTTGTACTACAAAAACAGGAGCTATTTGAAACATGCATTTCGGCTTCATATTCCAGCAACCATATTTTATTTGTTTGTTTTGCATTTTGTATTCTTTAGTACTCACTTTGTTAGCTGGGTTTATTCCAGCAGCACATCTCAGCCAATATGTTTATGACTCAGTTATGAGAGCTCACAGCAGACTAATCCTGTTCATCTTTCATCTTTAAAGTCCAACAGAACTTCTGTCTACACAGGCAGAGGCCTTGAGGCATTGTGGAAATGCTCTCACAGCCAGTTAGATTAGTTGTGATAATGATAGGGCACTTTAGAGGAAAGGTCAATACAGCTCTCAGTGGACTTACTTGATACCCCTCCTCAACTACCCACTTCTTCAAATCTTTCAAGCCCTTGGTTTTTAAAAAAGAGAACAGACTAAGTATAGCTGACCATCTGAATTGCAGGGACAAGTTTGTGTGCATGTAAAAGAGGCTGCATTCCATGCTTATGTCCTCGTGTTCAATGAGGTCTACAATGCTGGTGATGCTGATATGAAATGGAGCTAATGGGGGGTTTAACATCAGTCATTTCAGGCATCCCCTGGCCACTGGCAGGGCATGGAGGGGAGGGTTGCCAGATCCAGGTTGCAAAATCCTGGAGATTTCAGGATCAAGCCTAGGTGGGACCTCAGTGGGGAACGATGCCATAAAGTACACCCTCCAAAGCCTCTGTTTTCTCCAGGAGAACTGACCTCTATAGTCTGGAGATGAGCTGTAATTCCAGGGGATCCCCAGGTCCTACCTGGAGGCTGGCATCCCTACATGATGTGTTCAGAATGATAGGAAGGAAGAGGCCAGCAAAGGGGAATTTTAAACTAGCCTGACTTACAGAAATTATAGGGTGATTTTAAAAAAAAGGACAGATTGCATGCAAAGATATTTTTCTCACTTGCATAGTGCTTAGTAGAGGAGTATTCATTTTTTAATAATTGGAGCAACCACAGGATAAAGCCCTGGAAGAATCACAACTGTAAACAGAAGATTAGTTGGCTTTGCGGTAAACCAAAAAAATCACACACGCTAGAGAGATTTGGAAGCACCTTCCTCTGGGAACTTCTTATTCCCCCACTGTACATGCCATGCCAGTTCCCTCAAGGAAATTTCCAACTGTCTACCTAGATGATGAAACAGAAATCTTGAATCATTCTCAGAATGAATATTTGAAGTTATGTTAAACATCTAAAAGGGGCACCGGTGTTAAGAAGCCTAGCATGAACTGGAATATGGAAGATATTTTCTGTAGTCTGAATGCTTATCCATCTTTGAGTAGAAGAATGTTTCTATCACACGTCTGTTTTAATACTGTGCTACCTGACAGCTGGCATGGTGTAGTGGTAGCCAGACTATGATCTGAGAGACTCAGGTTTGAATTCCCACACTGCTATGGAATCTTGCTGGGTGGTCTTGGGCCAGTCACACGCTTTCAGTCTAACCTACCACACAGGTTATTGTGAAGATAAAATGGAGGAGAGAAAAACAGTATAAGCCAATTTGGGCCACCATTAGAGAGAAAGATGGGATCTAAACCAATGCTTCCCAAATTTTTCCGGCATGAGGACACTCCCACATGATAATGGTACAATTAGTATTTGTTGACTGAGAAAACACATAATGACAAAAAGATCAAAATGGCAGTGTTCAGTGTGCATATGCTCTAATCTGGATATCCCAGGCTACCTCAGTCTCACTAGATTTTGGAAGCTAAGCAGGGTCAGCCCTAGTGAGTATTTGGATGGGAGACAAGTAAGGAAGAAGCAGAAGCAGATTTATTGTATGTGGCCATTGGCCATCACAATACAAGGAAGAAGAGGAATGCAAAGAAGAAGAGTTGGATTTATACCGTACCCTTCACTCAGAGTCTCAGTGGTCTACAATCTCCTTCCCTTTCTCTTCCCACAACAGGCACTCAATGAAGTAGGTGGGGCTGAGAGATATCTGAGAGAACTGTGACTGACCCAAGGTCACCCAGCTGGCTTCATGTGGAAGAGTGGGGAATCAAACCCAGTTCTCCAGATTAGAGTCCACCACTCTTAACCACTATACCAAATTGGCTCTCAATACCAGAGGTGTGATGCAAAGGCAGGCAATGGCTAACCATCTCTGAATGTCTCTTGCTTTGAAAACTCTACAGGGTCACCATAGGTCAACTGTCACTTGAAAATTATGCTAATAGATTTGTGTGCCCCTTGCCATAATTCCACAGCCCTCTCAGGGTCCAGGCCCCAGGCTGGAAAGCTCAGATATAAATGAAGTTTTAAAAAATGAAATCTATTATATTAACATTTCTGGAACAAGAACTCAGGACTAGATACAGTGGGACCCCTCCAACAAACAAACCAAATAGTTATAGGTTTCTGTGTTTTGCATTCTGAGTTCATAGCTACTTCAGAGCACTTTCCAAGTGCCCCCAAAAAGACTGCTGCTCTGCTTTCTCTTTGCATACGGATTTATATGCTCTATAAGCTTTTTCTTTGTCCACGTTTAAATTCTGCAGTGACTACGGGTGAAACAGAGGAGCCTACAAAAGTAACACTGGAATATTGCAGGCTCAACAACATTTTAAAGTTCACAGTACTTCTTATTGTACGCGAAACAGGAAATGAAGAAAGGACTATTTGGTATCTAAAGGGTCAAATATTTGTATTTTCTGCACTCACACTGGAGCTGGCTTTTTCAAACAATTTATTCCCTCATCTACTTATTTATGTACTTCAATTATAGCCCACCTTTCTCAAGGTGGATTACAAAGTACAAAATATTTGAAAATCCAGATTACAAAATACAATTAAACCAGACAGTGTAAAACTCCCAATAAACAATGCAGTAGGACTTGTCAAAAACATGATATACCATAATGCAGAAATGGGCAATGGACCAGCCACAATAGCATCTCCCAGGCACTGTTTCTATGCCATCTTTCAGTTATTGTTTCCATCTATGTTGGAGTTGTGGGCATCACATGGTATACAGCAGCAATGCTTTGAGCATTGTTTCCTCAGGGCAGTTCTCTCCCTAGCATGGGGCATTAAAAAGAATAATTGGGTTCCCACAATGCAGTGGGGCAAGGAGCTTGAGGCAGGTGACAGACAACATCTCTTTTAAAGTTCACTTTCATTATTTTAATTGCTGCTGTACAAATTTCCCATTCAGCCAGGGCTGATTACACAGGGAGAACAATCACCAGTCCTTAAATTCAACGTTATGGGAACGTGTTGTTTTGGTGACACACAAAGGCATGGCAGAGATGTGATTAAGACAAGCATTAGTTACTACTGAAAAGCTACCAGTCGATTTAGGAACAGGAAGGATTAATGTAGGATAATTTGCAGTGCCTGAGTCATGACAGAAGCAAATACGAATTTGTGGGGTTCTTTTGATCAGCCTTTCAGAGCAAGCAAGAAGCCTTCAAATCTATTTTTCTCTGACACAATGCCAAGCAAACCCTGCCCCACAAGAATAGCGCTTCTGAGAGTGCTTGGAAATGATCCTTCCAGTGCTCAACTCTGCAATGAGTGAGTCCCAAATGGTGAACAGGGGAGATGCTTTCAACTACTCCTGGCAATGTCACTTGCCATGCATTCGTAGGCAGCAGTACTGCATTGAAATGGATGGGCTTAGATAGGAGTGACTCTGTTGAGGATTGCATAGTTAGATGGGTGGAGGGTTGTCAGCCTCCAAGATCTACAGCTCCCCTGGAATTACAACAGATCTCCACACTGCAGAGATTAGTTTCCTTGGAGGAACTGGCAGCTTTTGAGGGTGGGATATATGAATTATGCCCCATTGAGGTCTCTTTCTATGCACCACCCCAAAATCAGGAATTTCCCAACCTAGAACTGGCAACCCTAGGGACAATGTTCCCTTTTAGCCAGTCCTTTAATAGATGCCTAAAAATATAGACAGGGAAGCTCAAATTGGTCTAGGTCAGGGGTGTCAAACTCATTTCTTAAGAGAGCTAGATCTGACACAAAAAAGACTTTGTGGGGTAGGCTTCCCAACCCCTGCCGGGGGACCCCTGAATTAGCAGCCTAATCCCCCGCTTCCTAAAAATCTGATAGTGGGGGGGGGTGTGGAACGGCATCGTGTCTCTTTCCCTGCCTGGCTTCAGGCTTCTGCCTTCCTCCGAGTTACAAAGACCCACCCACCGCCAGCCTGCTATTCGCTCCAGTCTGGCCTCCCTTCTCGAGGTGCATGCTGGGACTTGTAGTCCTTGCATCCTCTCACGTCTGCTGAGCATTATTCTCTATGTGGAGATTGATTCTCATAGGGTATAATGGGGAATTGATCTGGAGGTTTCGGGGGCTCTGGGGGAGCTGTTTTTTGAGGTAGAGGCCCTACATTTTCAGTATAGTATCTAGTGACTCTCCCCAAAGTATCTCCCAAGTTTCAAAACGATTGGACCAGGGGGTCCCATTCTATGAGCCCCAAAAGAAGGTGCCCCTATCCTTCATTATTTCCTATGGAAAAAAGACATTTAAAAAGGTGTGCAGTTCCTTTAAATGTGATGGCCAGAACTCCCTTGGAGTTCAATTATGCTTGTCACACCCTTGTTCCTGGCTCCGCCCCGATGTCTCCTGGCTCCACCCCCAAAGTCCCCAGATATTTCTTGAATTGGACTTGGCAACCCTATTGTGGGGCCAGGCCATGAGTGTCTTAAAATATGCTAGGTAGTGGAGATACAAACTTTATAATGGACACAGATGAACCCAATTAAAGATATTTTTTAAAACTTAAAATACAAACATGCTTAGAACTCTTCCAATGGTTTAAGTTGGAAAGGCAGGGGACTAGTGGAATTTGGCAATGCAATTTTTAAAATAAAACATCAAGAAAAAGCATAAGGCTCTGACTCTGTAGAAACAATGAATTGACACTGTAAACTTCTCCCCACAAGTCTACTCAGATTGGCAAAGCCTTTCCAGTATAATATCCCCTTTTGACTGTGAGTTCCCACATTAGAGGACTCACTAGGTTAGGTCCATTCAGGAGAGATAAGCTGGTTGAAAGCATCAACCCTTGTTTGCAAGGACACAACTCCAGGAAGCATGAGTTCCAGCTAATTATAGGAAAGCTGAAAATGTAACCATCTCCACTTCATTTGAAACCATTGCAGAGTACAGACAAAGCTGCAAGGAAAATGTGGAATGGATCTTAAAATCCACCTCACGTTTTCCTTGCAGCAGCCAGCAAAGAAAGGCAGGAAGAACCTGGGACTCAGCCTGCAAGCTTCAAAGGATGCTTCAAAGGCTGAAAAACTGAAAGAGTCTCAGCCTGGAAGCTTCAAAGAGCTTGGGAGCTGTAAGTGCCTGGGAGCTTCAAAGGGTAAGGACAGGAGGGGAAGAAGGGGGGAGAAAAGAGTCTCAAGGGCTTGATCAAAGCCTTAGGTGGGCCAGATCCGGCCCACGGGCTGAGTGTTTGACACCCCTGGTCTAGGTCATCTTGAATTTGAAGAGATGAGGCCAGATATTAATCTGTTAAATAAATGAAGTGAAAATGTAGGTAACTCCAGTCCCCTGGCAACTGGCATTCACTTATGGCTCTGGAGCTGGAGAATCATGGCTAGTAGCCAGTGTTATATCTCTATGAATGCAGTTTTTACTACCATCCAGGGCTTTTTTTTTTAGCAGGAATGCACAGGAACAGTTCTGGCTGGCTTGATGTAAGGGGTGTGTCCTAATATGCAAATGAGTTCCTGCTGGGCTTTTTCCTCAAAAATCTATGCTAAAGGCCATATCACCATGTTATAGTAGCAAATTCTATGATGCATACTTATTGTATTAAGTTCTTTGTCAGTCCTGAATTAGCCAACAATCAGTTTCACTGGACAATCACAACTTAGTTCTGGTATTTTGGGGTGTGGAGTTACTTTATGGTTGCCAGCCTCCAGCTGGGACCTAGAGATCTTCCACTATTGCAACAGAGATAGTTCCCCTGGAGAAAGCGGCAGCTTTGGAGGGTGGACTCTATGGCATTGCACCCTGCTGTAGTCCCTCTCCTCCCCAAACACCACCCAGGCTCTACCCTCAAATCTCCAAGTATTTCCCAACCCAGACGTACATCCCTGTGTTACTCTCTACTAGAGTTTGGGAAATACATTGAGATTTTCTGAGTGGAGCCTGGAGAGGGCAGGGTTGGGGAAGAAAGGGCAGAGGAAGGACGTCAGTGAGGTATAAGAGTCCACTTTCCAAAGCATTCAGTTTCACTGGGAGAACTAATATCTGTAGTTCAGAGATCAGTTGCAACTCTGGGAGATCTCAAGGCCCCGTTCAGAGGCTGGCAATCCTAGCTCAGTTTAGGAGTTCACAGCAAGTGGTCTCAAGGCAGGGGGATATTGCACAGAAGTAGAAGTTCTATAGGAAAACCTGCACTTTTTAAAGAAAGTAGGTGCCCTCCTCCCAGTCAAAAGGGGTCACCTGTGCCTTGGCTATGGGAGTAAGACGGGAAACAGGAGATCCAGGCTCTTTTCAGCCTGACAAAGCTGCTCTCAGAGCTGACTTGCTGAGTCAACCCCTGCAAATCGCCACTTCCTCCAAAATGAGATGGTTACATTTTAAGAGCCTGAGGTTGTTGAGCTATTAAAGTCCCAAACGCTTGACTCCCACCCACCAGTGCAAACATAATTGCTCAGCAAAGTGGCTGCCATTTGGGGGGGGCAGGATATGTGCATTATCACAGCAGCAGAAAGGGGCTGTGCAGGAAGAGTTCTTGCCTTTATTTTGGGGGGTAATGTATTTATTGCTGGAAACCAGCAAGTGATACAAGCAGTGCAACAATTAAATTAAATCTGACGAGATTAGAACTGCAATTCTCAGGTAAACTCTCCCTTGCGAGGCAAGAAGTGGAAGATCAAAGCCAGCCCAACAAAATAGAAATCCGAGAAACAAATTTATAGAAATGGAAAACGGTGGAGGTAATGAAGCCAAATGAAGTAAGAGCCTGGAGAGAAGCTCACAGGTTTGGGAGAGTCATTCAAGGGCATAATTGCAGCATGTATATTGATTTTACATAGATAAGAAAGCAAGTGTTTCTGGCAGCTGAGCTGGGCTTATTGCATTTATTTCCCCACAGAGCTGATGTTTCTCCATTAGGGAAAAAAAAGAGAGAAAATGTGTTCTTAAATGTATTGTTTTTTGCAACAGTGTTATTAGCTCAAAGCCCAGTCCCCGGACTTCTGTCCTCTTGAAAATTGGCTTGTTAGGGAGCTTTCTGCACTGCCAGCTAACCTCGCTGCATGCTGGGAAGGGAGCCACCATGAGCTGATCATGTTCCAGTAAACCTTATTGGCCTGACAGGAGAGGAGGAGGAGGAGACCAGAATTTCCACATGTGATTCCAGTTCAAGACTTGTGTCCCTTTTTTTTACCATGACACCAAATGTTGCTTCATGACTCTGTTCTCTAAATGGATACTTACAAATGCACAGCGTTTGAAGAAGAAGAAGATGATATTGGATTTATATCCCGCCCTCCACTCCGAAGAGTCTCAGAGCGGCTCACAATCTCCTTTACCTTCCTCCCCCACAACAGACACCCTGTGAGGTGGGTGGGGCTGGAGAGGGCTCTCACAGCAGCTGCCCTTTCAAGGACAACCTCTGCCAGAGCTATGGCTGACCCAAGGCCATTCCAGCAGGTGCAAGTGGAGGAGTGGGGAATCAAACCCGGTTCTCCCAGATAAGAGTCCGCACACTAAACCACTACACCAAACTGGCTCTTTGAGTTCAGAATTGGTTATTAGGGCTGCAATTAATTAGAATGGTTCTCTTAATCAGGCAAAAAATGTTTAAAGTATTTTTACAAATCTATAAAAAACAAGTGTCTTTCTTAGATTTATATCTCACCATATTTTATTAGACTCAAAACAGCTAACAGTGCATCAAGGACACAAAACATAGGGGTCCAGGGTTACCAACCTCCAGAACATCGAAATGATCAAGGAATTTCATCTCTTTCCTTACCCATGTTTTTGGTGGAGCTTTTTAGTTAATGGGAAAATATAGGTTGATATTATACACATGAAGCCACCTCATACTGGCTGTGGCTCAGTTGTAGAGCATCTGTTTGGCATGCAGAAGGTCCCAGGTTCAAACCCTGGCATCTCCAGTTAAAAGAATCAGGTAGGAGGTGATGTGAAAGACTTCTAACAGAGACCCTGGAAAGCTGCTGCCAGTCTGAGTGGACAATACTGACTTAGATGGACCATGGATCTGATTCAGTATAAGGTAGCTTCATGTATTCATGTGAACTGTCAGGTCCTTTTAACTGGTGATGCTGGGGATTGAACCTGGGACCTTCTACATGCCAAGCAGATGCTTTAACACTGAGCCACAGACTCTTTGAGTTTATAGAATTATCAATGTTGTGAATAAAATGGGTAGAAAGTAGGGTTGCCAATCTCCATCTGGGGCGTGGAGTTGGATTACAACTGATCTCCAGGTTACAGATATCAGTGTCCATGGAGGGTGGGGGTTTTATGACATCACAAATTAGAGTTGCTAAGTCTGTCTCTGGAAATTCAGATTTAGAGGCAATGCCTGTTAAGGGAGAGATCTGGGGAGGGATTTCACCTGGAATCTGGGGTATACTCTGAAGCTAGTTCATGCTCATCCCAGCTGTTCAAGGTAGCTCAGCATTATGATGCTACCTAAATCTGAGCCTCTCATATCCCAGGAACAATCAGCTGCGATACATTTGCCAAGTTGTTCACTGATTAAAATATTGAAAATATGTACTGATCTGGATGTCAGTTATAACATAGATAATCCATAAGAAAGGCCTCATATTCCACCTGGGCTACTGATGGATGTATAATTTTGACCGTGATGAATGTGAATGAGAGCCTAGGATCTGTGAAGGTTGCTATTTGTACCCTGGATCCTTGCCCATCCTGGCTGAAAAAGCATGAAAGGACCACATCAGCAAACCCTTCATATCTGTTATAAATCAGTCATTAACTCGGGGTATCTTCCCTCAGTTATTTGGCCACTACTTAAAAAAACATCCCATCAGAAAAAATGATGTGGCCAATTATTGCTCAGTCTCTAATCCTACCCTTTCTGCACAAAGTGACTGAGAGAGTAGCAAACCAGGTCCAAATCTTCTTGGATAACTCATCTGTTCTAGACCCTTTTCAGTCTGGTTTCTAGCCAGGCTACAGGACAGAGATGGGTTTTCTTTAGTTCTGCCTCGGTCTGAGTGTAGAAAAAGACCAAGCCTCTCCGTTGCTCTGACTGGATTTTATCTTTAGCCTTTGATAAGGAGATCATGCCATCTTGTTGAGGTCCCTGGAGAGAGAAGTAAGTATCAGGGAATCTGTATTGGACTGGTTCAAATAATTTCTCATGGATCGGACTGAAAGAATTGCTATTGGAAACCAGTCATCATCGGAGTGGGTCCTATCTCCCATGTTTTTTTCGCCTCTGTGTAAAGCCCTTATGACAAGTCATTCATAGTTTTGGGGTTGTTTGTCATCAATATGCTGATGATACTCAGCTCTATATATACAAATCTCCTGATGATGTGGTAGAGGTCCTTAATCACTGCCTGGCTGCAGTAGTTAACTGGCCAAAGTGAACAAATTGAAACTAAACTCTGAGCAGGCAGAGGTAATGGTAGCTGGGAAGGCTTGAAGGACATTATCCTCCCTACTTCTGATGTTCAGCTGACAGTTCAAGTTCAAGTTCAAGTTTATTTATATCCCGCCCTTCCCACCGAAGCGGCTCAGGGCGGCTCACAACACATTGCTGACTCAGTTAAAAGCCTTGCAGTCATACCAGCTCCATCTTTATTAATGGAGAAGCAGGGCTTTCTTCCAACTCAGTCTAGCCCATAAAATGGTCCCACAACTTGATACACCTGACCTGGCCATCTGGAATCCATACCACAGTAACATTGAGACTAGACTACTGTGATGTATTATATTAGGCTTCCCAATCCCCAGGTCCCAGAGGGGGATCCCCCGGTTTTACAGGCTTCCCCCCTCCCCCAGCCAGCTGGCCGGCGGGGGAAGCCCCGCCCCCAGAGCCATCATGCACCTCTATGAACCATTCCCATAGGGAATGATGGGGAATTGATCTGCAGGTATCGAGGGCTTTGTGGGGGGCTGTTTTTTGAGATAGAGGCACCAAATTTTCAGTATAGCATCTAGTGCCTCTCCCCAAAATACCTCCCAAGTTTTAAAAAGATTGGGCCAGGGGGTCCAATTCTATGAGCCCCAAAAGAAGGTGCCCCTATCCTTCATTATTTCCTATGGAAGGAAGGCATTGAAAAATTTGTGCAGTCCCTTTAAATGTGATGGCCAGAACTCCCTTGAAGTTCAATTATGTTTGTCACACCCTTGCTCTCAGCTCTGCCCCCAATGTCTCCTGGCTCCACCCCCAAAGTCCCCAGATATTTCTTAAATTAGACTTGGCAACCCTATATTATATGTTGGTGTCCCCTCCAAATAAGTTCTGAAACTCCAATTAGTCTAGAATGGCATGGCTTGACAATTAGCAAGAGCTACGTCACCTCAGAGTTGGAAATGACTGGTGTTTGCACAGGGGACTTTACCTTTTTTAGTTGGAGCATGCCTATTACTTCCATTCTGCAACCTTCCATTGGTTGCCCATTTGTTATCAAGCATTAAAGTACGGGCTATCACATATAAAGTCCTTCATGGTCTTGGTCCTTCTTATTTACAGGACTGCCTCTCTCTCTCTATGCTCCACCACAAAAGCTTCACTCATGTCAGCAGAGGTTTCTGCAGGTGCTAACCTGCATATGAGCAAAATCAACAACTGCCCATACATGTGGTTTCTCCATTGTGGCTTCCAACTTGTGGAGAGGCCAGCCTAAGGAGGTCAAGAAAGCTCCCACTCTCCCAGACTTCCACAAACTATGCAAAACTGAGGGCTTTTCTGCATAGGTAACAAGGCTGCACAGTACAAAATGGTTTCACTAACCTGCTTGGAAAAATGATAGGGACTTATGGTCTTTTCTGCTCTATATAGCATATTGTAAGCAGGATCCTATTAGGTAATTCTGTACCACTTGATATGTCTATTAACACTTAAGCTATGCTCCTGTTCTTTCTGGTGGTTTTCAGTCTTTGACTATCCTAATGAGTAGTAGATAGGGGGCCCCTATCATCATCAAAGTGACAGCTGCCCCGCCCACACATGCACGCACACACTTGGTGCATGCTTGAAGTCAGCTTCAAGAGGGGATTGGATAAGAATATGGAGCAGAGGTCCATCAGCGGCTATTAGCCACAGCATTTTATTGGAACAGTCTGGGGCAGTGATGCTCTGTATTCTTGGTGCTTGGGGGGGGGGCAAAGTAGAAGGGCTTCTAGCACCACTTGTGAACCTTCTGATGGAACATGGGTTTTGTTTTGTTTTGTTTGCCACTGTGTGATACAGAGTGTTGGCCTGATCCAACATGGCTTCTCTCATGTTCTTATTATGATCTGGAACTTGTGTTTCACAACTTGGTGCACGCTTAAAGTCACTGTTACTTATTTGATCCCTTTTTAAGATTGTCAATGTGTGGTGATTAACATGTGGAATTCACCGCCGCAGGAGGTGGTAGAGGCTACAAGCATAGCCAGCTTCAAGAGGGTATTGGCTGAAAATATGGAGCAGAGGTCCACCAGCGGCTATTAGCCACAGAATTTTATTGGAACAGTTTTCTTTAATATTCAAAGCCAAAGTAAGTTAATAAATACAAAAAAAAATTACCACCTAGCAGGGTTTCTTAGCAGAGTGGGGGTTTCAAATTTGGGTCTCCCAGATTCTAGTCTAACACTTTAACCGCTATGACACACTGACTCTAGAAATTCTGCCAGTGGATTTCTCTGAGCTGGATATATTTGGAGATCCTTAATAAGAATTATAAGGCTTTCCTGTTTTGGGCAATGTAAAGAAATCTTTTTGTAATTTGCCAAGGTTCTTTTGGATGTGTTGTTGAACCTGCTCCTAGCTTTGGTTTCTGTTTATATCTGTTTGGGTGGGGGACTCAGAAAATATATGGCAACTTGACTCTGAAAATATATTAATAAAAATAATAATAATAATAAACTTTTATTTATACCCTGCCCTCCCCACCTAGGCAGGCTCAGGGTGGCTAACAAGACATGGTAAAACCATGATACAATAAAACAGAATATAATATAATTAATAATTTAACAATAAAACCAATAAAACAGTATGACATTATGGTACAATCAAATTATGTATAAGATGGCTCGGTGTTATTGATATTATCAGGAGTTCTGTCTTAAAAAGCTAGCTGGAAGATCCCGTAGGGCCTGCACCTCTTCCGGCAGTTGATTCCACCATTGGGGGGGCCTTTGTAGATAACGCCTGTTCTCTGGTAGTTTTTAATTTGGTTTCTTTTGGCCCAGGGATTTCGAGAAGATTTTTTGAGCTTGATTGCAGTGCTCTGTGGAACATATGGAGAGAGGCGGTCCCTAAGGTAGGCAGGTCCTCGACCATATTGCGTGAGAACCTAATTTCCTCGCTTCTCTCTGTTTATCTTGTCCGGTCTAAGCTGTGTCAGCTTTAATAATATCCATATTTTGTCAACATTCTTGTTGAACCACAGGTGTGTACTCTCCTACGTCTGAGAGGTATACATTTCTACACTTCTCATCATAAAATCACTGGCCTTGAGCAGTTGACCTTTTAGGACAGTTTGTGGGGTTAAATACTTTTGTCTCACAATTAGCAATATATAATATCGATCAAATTAGAAAGTGGGAAACGATACCCTGGGAGAGACCAGTTTCCCAGACACAGTTCTGTGAGAACTCTTGTTTTGACAGCCAGAGCTAGATTCTTCAGCCTGGAGACTGGTAACCTCCCTGTGCTTGCAGAGGACGAGAGACAGTTTTCATGATCGTCTGAGAACAGGTTGCTGAAGCTGCTAGAAAGATAGGTTTTAATGTAAATAAGAAACTGTAGGTGTTTGCAATTAATAATTAACAGGGCAGTGTTATTAGAATGGGTTGCAGAACTAGTCATGAATGTCTTTGCAACAGTTTCCCCCCATAAAGCACACTGAGAACATAAGAGCATAAGAGAAGCTGTGTTGGATCAGGCCTATGGCCCATCCAGTCCAACACTCTGTGTCACACAGTGCCCAATATATGTGTGTGTATGTACACACACACACACATATATATAAACTGTGGCTAATAGCCACTGTTGGACCTCTGCTCCATATTTTTATCCAATCCCCTTTTAAAGCAAGCTATGCTTGTAGCTGCCACCACCTCCTGCGGCGGTGAATTCCACATGTTAATCACCATAAATTGCCAATCTTAAAAAGGGATCAAATAAGTAACAGTGACTTTAAGCGTGCACCAAGCTGTGAAACACAAGTTCCAGATTATAATAAGAACATGAGAGAAACCGTGTTAGATCAGGACAACAGTCTATATCACACAGTGGCAAAAAAAAACAAAACATAACCCATGTTCCATCAGAAGGTTCACAAGTGGTGCTAGAAGCCCTTCCACTTTGCCCCCCCCAAGCACCAAGAATACAAAGCATCACTGCCCCAGACTGTTCTAATAAAATGCTGTGGCTAAAAGCGGCTGATGGACCTCTGCTCCATATTTTTATCCAATCCCCTCTTGAAGCTGGCTATGCTTGTAGCCTCCACCACCTCCTGCGGCGGTGAATTCCACATGTTAATCACCACACATTGCCAATCTTAAAAAGGGATCAAGTAATTAATAGTGACTTTAAGCATGCACCCAAGTTGTGAAACACAAGTTGCAGATTATAAGAACGTAAGGGAAGCCGTGTTGGATCAGGCCAACACTCTGTGTCACACAGTGGCCAATATATATATACACGGTGAATATATGGCGGTGAATTCCACATGTTAATCACCCTTTGGGTGAAGAAGTACTTCCTTTTATTTGTTTTAACCTTACTGATCAGCAATTTCATTGAATGCTCACGAGTTCTTGTACTGTGAGAAAGGGAGAAAAGTACCTCTTTCTCTGCTTTCTCCATCCCATGCATAATCTTGTAAACTTCTGTGTCACCCTGCAGTCAACGTTTCTCCAAGCTAAAGAGCCCCAAGCGTTTTAACCTTTCTTCATAGGGAAAGTGTTCCAAACTTTTAATCATTCTACTTGCCCTTTTCTACACTTTTTTCCAATGCTATAATACCCTTTTTGAGGTGCGGTGACCAGAACTGTACACAGTATTCCAAATGAGTCCGCACCACCAATTTATACGGGGGGGGGGCATTATGATACTGGCTGCTTTGTTTTCAATCCCCTTCCTAATAATTCCCAGTGTGGCATTGGCCTTTTTTATTGCAATCACATACTGTCTTGACATTTTTTCAGTGAGTTATCTACCGCGACCCCAAGATCTCTCTCTCTTGGTCAGTCTCTACCAGTTCACACCCCCATCAACTTGTATTTGTAGCCAGGATTCTTGGCCTGATGTGCATTATTTTGCACTTGGCCACATTGAGCCTCATCTGCCACGTTGTCGCCCACTCACCCAGCCTCAACAGACCCCTTTGGAGTGCCTCGCAATCCTCTCTGGTTCTCACCACCCTGAACAATTTAGTGTCATCTGCAAACTTGGCCACTTTGCTGCTTACTCCCGACTCCGGATCATTAATGAACAAGTTAAAGAGCATGAGTTGTATCAACACGCAACCTGATGCACCCTGATGATAAAGGGACACGTTACACGTATAAGGTTAGCCATGCTCAGTTTTAAAGCCATTATTTTATCCATTGGGTATGTCTCCTCTCCAAACTATGTCCGCTTAGAACTGTTGCATCTCCACAATTCTCTAAATAACGTCTGTGTTGCAAAACACGCTTTCCCCAAACAATATGAAGCTTGCTATACCTGTGGCTGACCCTCCTTTCCCCCTTAGGAAACATCCGGCATTCTTTGGGGTGGGCGGATCCCTAGCCTCCCATCGGGGACTGTTGCATCACCCCCCCCATAAGGAAACATATGGCGTTCGTTTTTTGTGTGTGCGCGTGCATGTGTGGGCAGGGCAGCTGTCACTTTGATGATGATAGGGGCCCCCTATCTACTACTCTAATGCATTAGTTATTGATTTTAAACAATTTATTGATAACATATGGTAACAATATCTGTTTATGTCATTACTATCCCTAACCCATATGGTATTTTCTAATTCCCCCTCCCTCTGTTACTAGACTCCCGCCGAAGTTATATACTTGAGTTCACTTATAAAGATACCCTTAACCAATCAAAGTTCAATTTCTCCCTTTTCTTATACTCATTATTAAAAAATTGTCCAATGTCCTTTTAGATTCCACTCTTTTTCTATATATCCTCTAAATTTCTTCCACTCCCTTTTAAACATTTCCAAATCATAGTCTCTTAAAGTTCTTGTTAGTTTATCCATCTCACTCCACGATAAAACTTTTACGATCCAGTCCCATTTCTCTGGTATTTTTTCTTGCTTCCATAACTGCGCATACAATGTCTTAGCAGCTGAGAGCAGGTACCAGATTAGAGTTCTATCTTCTTTTGGAAATTTTTCCATTTGTAGTCCCAACAGAAAAGTTTCTGCAACTTTCTTAAAATCATATCCCAGAATTTTAGATATTTCTTGTTGTATCATCTGCCAAAACTTTTTCGCTTTTCCACAAGTCCACCACATATGATAAAAAGAACCTTCATGTTTCTTACATTTCCAACATCTATACGACATCTTTTTACTCACCTTTGCCAGTTTTTTCAGAGTCATATACCACCTATACATTATCTTGAAACAGTTCTCTTTAATACTCTGACATGTTGATATTCTCATAGAGTTCTTCCAAAGATATTCCCATGTATCCATCTGTATTTCCTTATTGACATTAATTGCCCATTTAATCATTTGAGATTTTACTACTTCTTCTTCTGTAGACCATTTCAACAGTAATTTATATATTTTCGATATTAATTTTTCATTATCTCCAAACAGAACCTTTTCCAATTCCATTTGCTCGCGTCTAATTCCATCAGATTTAATATCATTCTCCATCAAACTTTTTATTTGTTGCATTTGAAACCAGTCATACTTGTTTAACTCTTCGGCAGATTTTAATTCAACTTTATCACCCTGGATCTTTAGCAGTTGATTATATGGCAACACTCTCTCTTTATCAGATTCAAGTGTTATTTTTATTACTTCTGCTGGCACTATCCATAATGGCTTTCTTTCATCACCATATTTCTTATATTTTATCCATGTATTTAGTAAGTTGTTTCTAATATAATGGTGAGAAAAAAGGCCATCCATCTTTTTTTCCCCGTAGTACATGTAAGCATGCCAACCGAATTTATTTCCATGAGCTTCTAACAATAAAAGCTTTTTATTTAACAACATCATCCAATCCTTTATCCACGTCAAACAAACTGCATCAAGATACAATCTTAAATCTGGAAGTTGAAATCCTCCCCTCTCTTTGGCATCCGTTAAAATTTTCATCTTAATCCTTGGTTTTTCCCCGGCCCATACACATTCTGAAATCTTCCTTTGCCATTTATTAAATTGTTTACTATCTTTCACAATCTGAATAGTTTGGAACAAATATATTATTCTTGGCAAAATGTTCATCTTAATTGCAGCAATCCTACCCAACAAGGACAAATTAAGTCTATTCCATTTCATCATATCTTCATCCATCTTACGCCATAACTTTTCATAGTTGTTTTTGTACAAATCAATATTCTTCATAGTTATTTCTAGACCTAAACATTTAACTTTAGAAGTGACTTCACATCCCGTCAAACTGCAATTCTTTGTTTATCTAGTTGCATACTTTTACATAAAAATTTCGACGTCTCTTTATTTATATAGAGTCCTGCCATTTCTCCATATTCTTTTATCTTAGCTAGCAACAAAGGTACCACTTGTATCAGATTTTCAATTATAAACACAATATTGTCTGCAAGTACTTTATATTTATAAGAAAATCCTCTAATTTTCAATCCTAATTTTCAATCCTTTATCATCTTGTATTTGCATTAGCAGAATTTCAAGAGTCATTATAAACAACAATGGTGAAAGCGGGCATCCTTGTCTTGTACCTTTGCTCACCTTCATTTCATTTGTAAGGTCTGCATTTATACACAATTTTGTGTGTTGATCCATATATATTGCTTTTGTCATGCTTATAAAATATTCTCCCAAATTTATTTTTTCCATTACTGCAAGCGTAAAGTCCCAGTTCAAATTATCAAAGGCTTTTTCTGCATCTACAAAAAATAACGCCGCCTCTTTTTCTGGATGCTTCTCATAATATTCTACAATATTTACAACAGTTCTTACATTGTCTCTTATTTGTCTTTTAGGGAGAAATCCCACTTGATCTTCCTTTATAAAATTGATCAAATATTGCTTAAGTCGTTCTGCCAAGATTCTTGTATATATCTTGTAATCATTGTTTAATAATGAAATTGGTCTATAGTTCTTTACATTTGTGACATCTCTATCTTCCTTGCGAATCAACGAGATTACAGCTTCTTTCCAGGTATTTGGAATTTCCCCTTTTATTCTTATCGTGTTCATCAATTTTTGCAATTTTGGTACTATCTCATCTTTGAGAGTTTTATAAAATTTAGTTGTATATCCATCTGGTCCGGGAGCCTTACCTGCTTTCATTACATTTATTGCTGCTTCAATTTCAATTTTTTCTATTGGATCATTCAAAATCTTTTTCATATACTCAGTCAGGGGTGCTATTTTAATATTTCATAAATACTCTTCCATTTTTTTCTTTTTTAGTTTTCACACCTTTGAATAAATTTGCATGATATTTAAAAAAATTCTCTTTTAATTCCTTCTTGGTCTACTATCTCTTTTCCGCTAGCCACGATTTTATTAATAATTTTATTTCCTTTCTTTTTCTTCAATTGCCAAGCTAAATACTTCCCAGGTTTATTCGCACCTTCAAACGATTTTTGTTGCAAACTTTTTAAATTCCATTATAATTCTTTATTCAACAAATGTCTTACTTGGGCTTGTAATATAGTGATTTCCCTTATTAATTTCTTTTTCCCTGGTCTTTTTCTTAGTTCCCCTTCTTTTTTCTTTATTTCATTTTGTAAGTCCAACATCTGCTTTTCTTTAGCCCTCTTATCTTTATTATTCAATGTAATCAGTAGACCTCTCATTACTGCTTTGTAAGTATCCCAAACCGTCTGGAATTCTATATCATCAGTGTCATTTCTTTGGAAAAACGCTATAGTTTCTTTTTCTAGAAAAGTCACAATATCTTTATCTTGTAACAAATCCTCATTTATTCTCCATCTTCTTGTTTTCTTTTGCAATTTTGTAGCCCAAAATATTGGATTATGATCTGCACATACCTTTGGTAGAATCTCCACTTTTCTAGTTATGAGGCCTAAGCTTTTAGAGCCCGATAGCATATCTATTCTGGAAAAAGTATTATGTCTCGCTGAAAAGCAAGTATAGTCTCTTACTTCAGAGTTGAATTTTCTCCAAATATCCTCCAAGCTTTCTTGTTTAACCAACTCAAAAAATGATTTTGGCAGTCTCCCTTCTTTATTTTTACTCTTTTGGCCAGACCTATCTATATTGTTTTGTATTGTTCCATTAAAATCAAGATTTGGTCGTAGGACACTTCATCCAACTGTCGATTAATATCTTTTTTAAAAAAATCTTTTGCTCCATTAGGTGCATATAGTCCTAATAACAACGTTTTCTTTGCATCCATCATCACTTCCACTGCTATATATCTTCCATCTTTATCTTTAAATATCAATTTTGGTTCTAGTTGATCTTTAATGTAAAAGACCACACCCCTTTTATTTTGATCTGCCAATGAAAAAAAATCCAACCCCAATTGTTTATTCCACAAAAATTTGTAATCTTTTTGTTGTATATGAACTTCCTGTAAACAAATTATATTACATTTTTGCTTTTTAATCCAATGAAATGTTGCTTTTCGTTTTTGTGGTGAAATTAGTCCATTTATATTCTATGATAATAACTTGTAATCCATTATGATGCAAAGTCTTTATTCTCTTCAAAAAAACTACACATCTCTTGCTCATTCCTTATTGTAATCCTTCTTCCACGTTGTTCAAAGCCCAAACCCTCGGGTAGTATCCATCTATATCTCGTTCCCTCTGCACGTAGCTTCTCTGTTAATCTCTTATATTTCTTCCTGTCATTTATCACTTGTCTTGGCAGCTCTTTCATTATTTTGATTCTACTCCCTTCCACTGTCAGAGCCTTTTGAAAACTTTTATTTAGAATTTTCCCTGCCATATCTTTTGTCCTAAATTTTATAACTATATCTCTTGGTAGGCCTTTTTCTTTTGCATATGATGAATTAACTCTATAGCTACTGTCCAACATGTTTCTGGATTTTTCAGGATCTTCCTCTAAATAGCAATTATTTTCACCATATAATTTGTTAAATCGGTTCCCTCCCCTTCAGGTATTCCTCTCAGACGCACTTGAGTTTCCATTAATCTGCAGTCATGAACTGTTACCTTCTCTTTAAGTTTTAATAAGGTGGAAGCATGAACATCAATTTTCTCTTCAACATCCTTGACTCTGTTTGTAACCATACCCAGCTCATTTTTAAAATCTTCAACTTCTTTTTTAAGGTCTCCAATATCCTTCTTAAGCTCTTTTTTGCAAGCTGTTAACATCTTCTCCACACCCTTCATGATCCTGGCTTCCATGGTATCAAATTGACTTTGCATTTTATCCAAAGAATGAGATCTTGCACGAGTTAATCTTTCTTCTGACATAAAAAAAACCCCTCCAAAATCCAGCACCAAGTCCAGTAGCTTAGAACTTGCTGTTTAAAATAAGACTAATTTCGTCCTTCTCCTACCTTCCTGAGCTGAGATATTGATTTTTAACAGTTTTTGGCAATTTTCCCTTTTTCAAAATGGCGATCGCAATTTCTCTATGGTTAAAAATCCCTAGCAAAGACCTTCTTCTTGCTCCTCTCACCTTCAGCTTTTACTTCCTGGTTCACTGAGCCCAGATCACGTTCTCCAAATATTGCGGTCTTTAGGATACTTGTTATGTTGATTGCCAGTGCACCTTCAGCTTTTACTTCCTGGTTCACTGAGCCCAGCTCTTGTTCTCCAAATATCGCAGTCTTTAAATGCTTGTTATGTTAATTGCAAGTGCAGAGCCATAACACCGATGCATACGTCAGTAACCTCAGGTATTCAAAACAATTCTTTTCATTTCCAGATTCTATCAAAGTCTTTAATTTTAACAGAGTCCAAGTTTCAAGTTTCCTTTTCCTCCCCTTAATTATTCGAGTTTTCCCACCTTCCAATGTTATTTAGATTAGCTTAGAAAAGTCACGGAGCAAGAGATTATGATCAAAGTACCTTAATGGCTATGCCTCTTAAACTTCAGTCTTGTTGCTGCTCAGAAGTTTATCAGTCCCAAAAGAGAGTGAGATCCATACAGGTTTATGCCAATTAAATGGCTCTTAATCCTTTGTAGATGCTGAATGACGCCACTTATCTACGCCAGACCTCAAAGCTTCAGAAAACCCCCCTTCGAGATAAATCTTCACCTGAGGTCACACAGTTCAAAGTATTTTGTACATTATCCTGGGCAAATCTCTGTCTGAGGAATGCAGGCAGGAAGTCCATAAAGGCTTCTTTCTACCCTGAACAAAGAATTAAGTTTTCCCCTTATTCAGGAGATGACAGCTCTGTTGGAATCTCACACTGGAAGCCCTCTAATGCATTAGTTATTGAATACCCCATCTTGTTGGTCGTACTGACTCACTATGTATAGTCCGCCTTGGTTCCATGTGAGAAAGGTGGACTATAAATAACATAAATATTTTAAAATTTTCTCAAGGGGAACTTATCTGTGTAGTCTGGAGAGCAGTTGTAATTCTGGGAGAGCTTCAGCCCCCACCTAGAGGTTAGCAACAACCCTCCATTGTGTCCATGCTGAGCTCTTCTCTCCCCAAATTCTGCTTTCCCCAGGCACTGCTTCCAAATTTCTAGGAACTGTCCATGCCAAAGTTGGCAAGGTCTGTCTATGTGGGCTTAGCCAACTGACTTCAATGAACCAAGAAGGAGGTAACTTTGCTTGGGATTTCACTGCTGGAATAAGTTATGTACCTGAGTATGGGTCATGTTACAAAATGAGAAATTCTGCACTAAATAAAACCACGTTCTGCAACCAGGATCCATTATGTAGATAAAACCAAGGTGCATTCTTTCTTCTTGTGTAATGTTTTCATTTGTGTAGTTTTTCAGTTTACCTAACAATCATGGCCATCTCAGCCCTACAAGAAGTTTCACACCGAGGGTACCAACTGCTAGACCCCAGCTAGAGGCAGTGGCCAGTCTCCTTACAACATGTTTTTCTGTAGCTTGTGACCAACATGCCTTCAATTGGAGCAGTTAAAATATAATAAAAAATATAGATACCAAATATGGTAAATTTATATCACCCACATCTAAAGTTAAAGATCTTCAAACAAAATGCTCTGATTGCACACATCAAGACAAGAGTTTTCTGTTGTGTGGCACTGTGCTTGCTTTGGAGCAGGATATCCAAGTGGAGAATGGTCTGTGGACAATGATTGTCCACTTCCGTGGGCACAGCAAAGCTCAGTATTCTGCACAGCCAACTTTTGGCTCATTTGTTAAAATTTAATTGGTTCAGAGAGTTCATAATGCCCCAGCATCATGGCAGCTTAGTTTAAGAATAAGGATCCTCACTTAAGAAGACACAGTCATACATCAATGTGTTTAACTGCCTCAAGTCAGCAGCCTTCTGTTTGGGTAGGTCTGGGAAGCATGCCAAAGAAAAGCACTCCTTTTCCTCTAGGACTCTTTCCCCAACTGTCTAGTCAGAGAATACCAATGAAAAAGGACTTGGGTTGCTGACAACAGGTTTCTCTTATTCATAAAAATCCCAGGGAGGTCTAGAGGGATCCAAAGTCTCCAGTCTTTGTCCCATCAAGAATCCACAATGTGCACCACAGCATTTCAGAGGAAAAACTAAAGACCCTAAAAAGGACACAGAGAATGAGGGGAAAGCCCTCCACCTCCCTTTCCAGTGGTGAAAGCAGAGTGGGAGGAAGACTGGATACTCCTCCCCCCCCATCACTGTGAGCACAATATTGCAGTGTCAAGTGAATAAGTGCTTTTTAAGGAGATCCCCCCCCCCAATGTATATGTGATTGTGAGTCCAGTTGTGCATGCACGATCCAGCACATGTCAGGCATAGTTATGCCTGTAGAGTTTTCACTGGAGAGTGAGTGCTCTAGACTTGAAAGATAAGTTTTACTGCAGGAGAAGGAGGACTGCCGTAGGGATACCAGTCTTCAGGTGTGGCCTGAGGATCCCTGGGAATTACAGTTCATCTCTAGGCTACAGAGTTCACTTTCCGTGCAGAAAGTGGATGCTTTGGAGGGTGGACTCTATGGAATTGTACCCCATTGAGGTGCCTGTCCTCCCCAGGCTTCAACCTCAAATCTCTAGAAGTTTCCCAACCTGGATCTGGCAACCCTACCCCCATCCTCTGCCTATGGCCATGGAGGATCTGGCAACCCTAGGGACTGGTGATATTTGATTTAGACTTCTGAAACACTGGTCTATTCTTGCCCAGTAACATACTCGCTCCTAAAGTGCAGGCACTAGAAAGGTATCACCAACATTTATATTAAGGGTGGTCAAACTGCAGCTTGGGAGCCACATGTGGCTCTTTCACACATATTATGTGGCTCTCAAAGCCCCCACTGTCCCATTGGCCAGCTTGGAGAAGACATTTGTCTCCTCAAATCATTTATCCAAGTCAAGCCAGTTGGTGGCTTGGAGAATGCATTTAGAGTTAGTTGATTTATTTCCACCCCTCCTCCCTCCCCCATCTATTTTCCTTCCTTCCTTCCTCATCTGATGTTTACTCTTACATTAAGCAAGTTCCACCCCACCCCACCCCGCCCCAATCTATATGTTGATAGACACAAGTGCAGAAGTTCCTGACACCAGTTTACAATATAGACTTCTTCAGGCCAAGGGAAGAGGGTCTTGTCCTAATCTTTGTGGATTGTCAGGCTATGCTGTCCTGATCTGGATAGTTTAGGCTAGCCTGATATCATTAGATCTCAAAAGCTAATCAGGGTTGCCTCTGGCTAGTTCTTGGATGAGAGACCACCAAGGAAGACCAGGGTCACAGTGCAGAGGCTGGCAATGACAGATTATCTCTGAATGTCTCTTGCCTTAAAAACTCCACAGGTGGTTGTCATACATCAGCTGCAATTTGACAGGGAGAAAAAAAAAACTATGCAAGAGCCCCCTCCTTTCAATGAGAACAAGTTTGTGAGGAGGCCTGACTCAAGGCTGTGATAAATGAGACAAACAAGTAATTTCAACTAGTTGAAAACCAGGTAGTATTCATAATTGGAGGGAAGTTTTTCCGTAACCCTCCCTACGCTGCCTTCTCGGAGGGACATCTGTTTATTTTCCTGTAACTAAAAGCAATTCCTGTGCATCCTGTCTCTTTTTTTTTTAACCCCTTCAGCTGTGTCTCCAGTCCTCTCTCTTTCTCTGAGTTCCCCCTCCCTCCTGCTTTCTAATTAAAAGAGAACTGGCAGCCAAGAACAGTCCCTTTAAAGATGCTGGCTCTCTGCCAGGCTTTGAGGAACGACCCATTTGGGGATAACATCTGTTCGTTACTTACCTTGCCCCCGGGGAATCAGCAGAAACAGCAGTTGCCAGTGCATCGCAGTGGGGGCTCCTCAGCCTCTCATTTTGTTAAAGTAAATACTCTGTATTACAGAGGTGGGGATGCTGTGCATCCGCGTGGAAAGTGCTCTTTAGGCTGACTGCCAAGCCCCGACTAGCAGTTGCATTTATGTCACAGAAAGAAGGGTGGGGAGAGGAGGGGAGGTTCTGAATAACTTGCCTGAAAGCTAAGCAGGTGTGCCTCACCAGAGCAACTTGCAGCTTTTAGCCCAAGGACCATCTGACTCGGAAAAGGGATTTGTGTGAGTTTCACTTTTCATACAAATGCTGTTCCCTAAAGGGCCCCTGAGAACGTTAGCACTTTCCAGCCCATAGCCTTGGGCACCCAGTGAGGTTTTCCCCAACCCCTGCAAAGTTTCCAGAACCTAGAAGCACCAGATGATTCTTTTTAGGCAACCAGCACACCATAACCGTCCTCTGTAAGAAGTAAAAGAAACATCAGTATTAACAAGATAACAAACCGTGATAGCACAGACCTTAAATGTAGGTAAGGAATAAAAAGTCTACACCTAGACTTACAATCAAAAAGTTTTAAAGGAGTTTCTATAAAACAAAATCAGAACATACATGTTGTTTACAGCTAAAAAGGGAGAAGGCGTGTTCTCTGTGAAACAGGTCTACAAACAGCAAAGCTCTCATCAGTGCCAGATCTTTATGACCAGGTCAGATCCTAAAGCTAGCATGTGTTGCAGTCTTTTACTAAGCAGGCCCCTCTCCCAGCCTCCATCCCTCACCCTCTGGACATTGAGGGTGGAGACTCAAGGCAGAAGCTGCTGCCAGAGTCAGCTCCCATGAAAAAAGGACCCTTCCCCCCTCTCCCTGCCCTGGAAGATGAAGAGCAAGAGCATGTTCAAGGTTGGTTGCTGCTGCTCTTGCAGGGTTTGGCCCACTGGCTTGTTTACAGCAGCAACTGCTGCAGCTTGGCCCAGTTATCAACTCATGGTTGCTCATGTGAGTGCATAGCAGATGTTTTCACACAGCTCTTGCTGCAGCTTAGCTGTGAGGATTGGAGGCTGGAAGCAGCTCAGCAAAATCAGGTGGCAGGTGGTGGAGGCCCCACCCACATATCTCACCTCTCCCTCCAGCCTTTACAACTCTTTGCCTGTTCAGCTAGTAGGGCTACTGATCTCCAGGTGAATCTCCTGGAATGACAACCAATCTCCAAATAGGAAAGATCAGTACACTGGGACCCCTCCTGGTTCTGGAGGGTGGGCTCCTGGAGATTGGAGGGTGGAGTGTGAAGACAGTGGACTTTCAGGTGGGGAGGGAACTCAGCAGAGCTGTGGTGCCCTACAGCCCACCCTACAGAGTTGCAATTTTCTCCAAGGGAACTAATCACTGTAGTCTGGAGATGAATTTTCATTCCAGGAGAACTCCAGGCCCCACCTGGAAGCTGGCAGCCCTACATCACTATTATAGCCGCCTTGAGCCTGCTTCGGCGGGGAGGGCGGGATATAAATAAAATTATTATTATTATTGTTGTTGTTGTTATTGTTGTTGTTGTTGTTATTGTTATTATTATTATTATTATCATCATCATCATCATCATCATCATCATCATCAAGTAACTTTAACCCTCATTTGCACTCCAGAAATGCAACGATTTATCACCTAGGCAAGTTCCAGGGACAACTCCAGCACTGAGGAACATCTTCATGGATATTGTACCCTCTGTTCTCTAGTGAGAGGCCAGGATATCATTGGGATTTTTCTTGGCATGTGCCAGCCTTAGTCTAGCCTTGAAAACTGGAGCCACAGAAAGTGGTTAATCTCATGTTAGCAGTGCCATCCAAATAGGGTTGTCAGGTCCCTTCTGGCAACCTGCAGGGAATGGGGGGGACTTACTAGGAAAAAAAGGAAGGCCCAGGCCATGTTGCCGGTGACAAAAAGAAGTAACATCATCACACTGTGACATCACTGTGATGCTAGTATCTGGGCAAAAACTATGGTAAAAACTGCTTCTACTATAGAGTTTTTGCCCAGATAACAAAGTGTTGCCTGGATGTTGCTGGTACAATGACATCACTTCCTATACAACATTGGCAATGTGGCCTAGGCCCTTCTGTTTCTCTTGATAAGTCCCCTGCTAGCCAGCTGATTGTGGTTGTTGGGCAGGGCCTGGCAGGGGATCCACACCTCCATTGGGAAGGGGGGTCTGGCAAGCCTACATCTAAAGCAGAGGGCTCAGTGATAGCAAGGGCTCTTCAGGAGAAGAGGAGCCTCATGGAGCCAGGCTTGAGTTAACAGAAGCTGACCAGCAGGAAAATGAACAGCAGGCTTGTTAGGATTCACAGACAATAGCCACAGACAGAGGCTGAGAACAGAGCTACAGACAAGATAGCAAAGTGCACGCCTCCTGGCCTGACACCAGATGCTTGCTGATAATGAAGATGAATAGTTGCAGGATTGCTTCTGAGCAGCTGTCTGCAAGCATGGGCCTTAAGCGTGACGCTGTAAAAACCAGCCAAGAGTGGTTGTTAGGGGTAGATGCAACATGTACAATAAATGCTAAGTCACCAACTCTCCCTTGCTTGACTTTTGGACTCCTGATTTTTGGACTGAACAACTCTTCTATGCCTGACTTCTGGACCCCAACCTCGAACTGAACAACCCTGCCTTGCCTGACTAATGGCATCTGATACTCAGAAGTAGGGGTGTGCAAAAAAACATAAATACGGAATTACACGGATTCAGAAATACACGGGGCCAAAAAGATACGGAATACCATGTATTTCCTATTACCGTTGTGACGGAAAGCTAGGGGTTAACCAGAAACTGAAGACGCACAGGGCCTGCATCAGGTGACCTGAGGGTGGGGGCAAAGTGCTTGGAGCTCTCCGGGAGGGAAAGTCTGTGAGTGACAGAAACTGCTGAGGCAGTCATTCAGTCAGTTGGTGTCTGACAGAGTTGGTGCCTGTCAGAAGGCTGTCAGTGTTGGAGCCTGAAAGAAACTGAGAGAGTCAGTTCATGCCTGACAGAGGCTGAGGGGACAGCTGATTCTGTGAAGGAGCTTGAGACAGTGGCGGGAAAGTCTTCCAGAGACTGCAAGCTCGACAAAACCAGTCAAGAGGACTGTGTGTGTGAGTCAGTCAAGACCTGTACGGTCACAGACACCTATAGACAACTCTGACGATCTAGTGAGGTGGTTGAGGGAGCGGATGTGGGTCTGAGACACCAGAAGGACTGGTAGTAGTGGCTCCAGTCGTGGGGTGAGACTTGGCACATCATACCCAAGAGGCCAGCCTTTGCTAGAGGGGGAGAGAGCAAGATATAGGGAAACTGTGAACTGTGTAACTGAGAGAAACTCAAAGGAAGAAAAAGTTAATGTAAAGCCTGAAACAACTGAGCAATGTGTTAGCCTGTGTAAATATCTCCCATATCCCCAGTTTAAGACTTTGTGTTATAATAAATCTGTGGTTTGAGTTAAAGTTCTTGAGAGCCTATATTTTTTGGGAAAAACTACAAAGCTACTGTGGTCCCCTACGAAGAGAATTCTATTTCCATCAAATAACAAAGTAAAATACCCCGAAGAGACTGAAATAAAGAGATCCAGTGAGGCCGTGAGGGTGGCGCTGCTATAACCATACTTGGAATAGCCGCATAAACGGTAGATGCGCAGCTATTTCCAAATATACGGCCCCATTATACCCTATGGCCATTGAAATCAATGGCAAAATAGAGTATATTGGAAGCCGCCTGAAGGGGAGGGGGTTTGAGAGAGAGCCCCCAAATTTGCAGGGGACCTTCAAGGGACTCTCCCCTACAAACCCTCCAAGTCCCAAAAGATTGGGCCAGGGGATCCCATTCCAGGGGCACCCAAAGAGGGTGCCCCTATCCCACCATTATACCCTATGGGCCATTGAAATCAATGGCAATGTAGGGCATAATTAGAGGCTACTGGGGGGCAGGTGGTTTGAGGGAGAGCCCCAAAAACTGCAGGGGTCCCTGTCTTTGGGCTCCCCAAAAGGCCCATTGCCACCAATGATGGTGAAAGCCCAATTAGCCACTTCCTCCACTATAATTGCTGTGGGGAAAGTGGCTCTGGTCAGAGGGGGGGTTGAGGGAGAGGCCCCAAAACTGCAGGGCAGCTTCAGGGGACACCCCAGCATGAAACCCCCATGGCCCAAAAAGACTGCACCCATCAGTGGGTACCCCAAAAGGAACACTGCTCCCAATGGTGAAAAAAAAACAATTAGAGCCACTTCCTCACTGTAATTGTTGGGGAAAAGTGGCTCTGGGGAGCAGGAGGTTTTGAGGAGAGCCCCCCAAACTGCTGTGCAGCTTCAGGGCACTGTCCCACACAAAACCCACAAGGCCAAAAAAAAATTGGACCAGGGGGGTCCAATTCCTGGGGCACCCAAAGCCAAACCTAACTTCACACCAGATAATCTCTATAGGACCCAAATGCACTACATCCCTCTATCTACTCTATGAACCCTAAAGGCCTGGAACCAATATAAACCCAGTTGCCAACGTCACTGCCACACAAAACACAATCTGCTCAAGGTCTGCTCTGCAGACCTGGCTGCAGCAAACCCAGATGCCAGCTCTCCAGCCCTGCCCCAAACAACATGGGGAGAGCTGGCCTAGCACAACAAGCCTGCTGGTTCTGGGTCTCTCACCCAGGTGCCAGCTTCCCTGCCACAGAACACACAATCTACAGATGCCAGCTCTCCAGCTCTGCCCCAAACAACACGGGGAGAGCTGGCCAAGCACAACAAGCCTGCTGGTTCTGGGTCTCTCACCCAGGTGCCAACTTCCCCCCCCCCAAAAAAAAAACCCAGAACCAGGAAAAGAGACAACAGGAGAAGGCCAAGAAACTCAACTGTTAAAAAAGTGGCCTTTTAAACAATGAAAATTAGGCCAAACAGCCCCCCCCCCAAGAACCAAAAGAGAAAAGGAACAACAGCAGCACAACACAGCAGCAACAAATCAAACACCGAATCCTTTTAAAACAGTAAAAAACTTAACTTTTAACAATACAGGAACTTTACCAACCCCTCCCCCCCCAAAAAACCCCTTCGCCCTAACCCCAAGAAATCCAAGCCACCCAAATCAAGAAAAGTAAAAGGACACTGCACTTTTAAAAGTTCTCTCACTAAAGTTAGATACGGGCAAATTGGCAGACTCTGACCCTACACAGAGCAGTTTCAAAAAATAGCATTGTTCTGTGATTGGCCAGAGAACACTGTTTACTTGGATACCCAAGTAAACAAAAGAACAACAATGTTGCTGATGGCTGAGGGATTAGCCCAGCCATCAGCTTCACAAAAGCCCTTCAAAGCACGCATTTGCAATGCATTTTGCAAATGCATGCTTTGGATTGGCTGCTGGGGCACCTCTCCCCCTCCCCCTCCCTCCCTGATCCCAGGGAGGCTATGAGAGAGGCGAGAAAAGGCTTCCAAAGATGGGAAAGGAAGCAAGGAGCTCCCCTGAGGCTGCAGAAGCTCCTTTCCCGCCTTTTCCATTGACTTCCGTATACTTCCGAATATCTATACGGAAGTATACGGGGAGCCATATACAGCTCCCGTTTAATGGCCTGAAAATGGAATTGGAAGTATACAATGCCACATACTTCTGAATCAGGGGTGATTTGGTGGTCTATGCGGTTCAGCCGAACCGAATGCACACCCCTACTCAGAAGCCAGTACACAGAGTTCTTCTAAGTCCACTGAAGTCAATGGCCTTGGAAGAATGTAACTGCGTAGGACAGCACTGCTTACCATCCAGAATTCCCCCACACTTTAATGATGCCATAAATTCAGATAGCGAGACTGGTTACATGTATAGGTAGTGAATAAAATATGAATAAGAGAGTAAATCATTTTTGACTCCTGCCTCTTCTGACTCTTATGTGAGAAGGCTGCTAATTGCTTGATTTACTGTAGCCATCTCTCTGACAAGAGCAATAAATAAATATAATTAATTTGAGCGAAATTAAAGTAAGGGGCATTTTGTGTGCCTACGTGAAGAGGAAAATTCAGCTTCCTGCTTTCTTTCATCAGTGATCTGCTCATGGCTTTGGCAAGTAAATTCTGCATCAAAGGCTGCTTGGTTCTCCACCTCCCAAAGGACTTTTCTTCAAAGAGGGCTGCTTGATAGTAGGATGGTGATGGCCCTTCAAGCATCCTCATTGTGACTATTAGCCCTTCTCACCTTACATGCATTGATAGGAAGCTGGCCTCATGTGGCTGCAATTGGATTAAGTGGCATAGCTCAGGATAGATCACATACTTTGTATGCCAAAGATTCCAGTTTCAAGTGCTGGCATCATCCTTACTTTAAAAGATCTCAAATAACAAGGCCAGGCAAAAACCTCTGGTGGAAAGCATCATCTCACCAGTACTAGACTAGCTCTGGTGTCATCTCACCAGTACTACATAGAAAGATCTGAGCCAGTATGTGTACTTAATCATTTTATAATTTAACTGTATTTATAATTGCTGAAACATTTTAATTTTTAAAATGTTTGCTGCCTTGTGGACCTTTGTTGAGTGGAAAGGTGGTATACAAATGTTTTAAATAAATAAAACTTCATATGTTGGACTTTGACAAGCAAGAGCATAGATTAGTACTTAATTATGACAAGATGAGAGCAAATGTTTTGGGGTGGCTAAGATCTTGTGCTACAAAACTAGGAAGTCTGTGGTTCCACATTTCCGGACCTGCCTGTCCCACATTGGTCTTGTCAGCCACCAGCGAGCCTGCAGCAAACGTGGACTATTGCACCCTTCTTAAATCTTCGTTCGCGAAGCCAAGCCGAGAGAGAGAGAGACTAGCACATGTGATGCCAGTAGTGCTTGGGGGTGGTGGTGTTAAGCCTTCCTCATTCACATACACAAGATTAGGCCCTCAGCCATCTGAAGAAAATGATAATAGGGGCTTACCTGACAGGGTTATTGTAAGGGCTGAGAAAATAATATGTGAAGTAATTAGAAGACTCAAAGGGGCTATAAAAATTCTAAGTTTTGTATATTAATCCTTAATCAACAAAGCCAGTGTAAGCTGTTCCACAGTGGCTTAGGTTAACATATTTGCACTTCTGAGATTTTAGCAACTTTGGGGTGATCTGTACTGACACAGAAGGTGACCAAGTAACTCTGGACAATTTGCCAAGTGATGCCTTTTCCTTAGCATGTTCCCAACTTGGCCTTGCAATGTTTGCACAATTCTCAAATATAGTTCTTTCCCAGACACATTCCTCCCCCTTTTTTTACTCTGTCTCATTTATCCTCCATGAGGCTTCTTGTGCAAAATCAAGAAGGAAGATGAGACACACATACCCTTTAAAATCAAAGCAAATGGGGAGGACCCAGGGCTGTGGAAACTATGGCTGCTAGAGAGATCAATGCTTTAAAAAATTACTACATTTATTTAGATGTTTATACTTTGCTTTTCTCCCCAATGTGAGACCAAAGCAACTGAAAACATCATTTTCCTATCCTCTATTTTATCCTCACAACAGCATCCATGAGATGATAAGACTCAGCATGGGGGGGGGGGATAGAAAAAGCCCAGCAGGAACTCATTTGTACATTAGGCCACACCCCCTAATGTCACCATTGTTTCACATAGGGCTTTTTGTAGAAAAAGCCCAGCAGGAATTCATTTACACATTAGGTCACATCCCCTTACACCAAGCCAGCCAGAATTGCGTTCCTGTGCATTCCTGCTCGAAAAAAAGCCCTGAGACTCAGCAAGTTTTCATGGCTGAGTGGGGCCTGCCAAATCCTAGTCTAACCACTGTACCCTAAAGGGCAATGCAGAATTTTGTTGCCAGCCTTATAGTACAATCTGGAAGTTAGAGGTTGTTTAGGTAACCTAGATGCCGTGATCCCACTTCTGTCAATCTTTGCTCCCAAACCCAAGAAGCCCTGGTGCTGTCAACCAATAAAAGGTATTTAACCAGTTACCTTCTGGCATTTAACTGATTAACAAATGCATACTTAAATACTGCAAATATTTAAGGGTAATAAAGGTACCATTTTGAAGATACCAAAGGAATCAGCTTCAATTTTAAACATAGAATGTCAGTCCTTAATATTCTCTCTGTCAAATTTAGAGCTATATAATATTCCCTATTGTAGCCGCACCAAATATTGTTGTAGAAGAATCAGATATAAAACATATTTGACACTAATTGCAAGTTAAAACAGTTTGCTGTTGCCTCCCTCTCTATTGTTCCTGCTGTCAGATGGAAAGCTGAAAGGCTTGCTTGCTGAAAAGCAGTGTATACTAGTATGGACAACATTTAGATAGAGCCATCTGCAGGCCTCGGATTCAGTGGGAGCTCAGAGGAGTACAGCTCCTGAACCTTTCTGAGAGTTCCACCTCCTCCTGAGAGTTCCACCTCCTTGTCCATTGAATAGTAGGTGCAGCTGCATAACAATCCCTGGATGAGCTCCATCACCTATTTTTCTACAAAACAACCCCTAACCATCCATATGGAATTGCCTCATCCAATCTGATGCAAAATAAGGGCGTGGGTACATCTTAGGGATATCAACCTCCAGGTGGGACCTGGGGACCCCCTGGAATTATAGCTCATCTCCAAAGATCAGATCCTCTGGAGAAAATGGATGATTTGGAGGGTGGAATCTATGACATTCTACCACACTGAGATCCCTATCCTCCCCAGGCTCCACTTCCCAGGCTCCAGGAGTTTTCCAACCTGGAACTGGCAACTCTACCCTTCCTCATCCCCCACCAGTGGCCAAGGAGTACCTGGGAACTCTAGTGCATCTGAATCTGGCCTAGATGCCTGCCAAGCCTTCAAGAAGCTCCAAGAGTCTCAAGTTGCAAGAGTTTTACTTATTTTCACTTATTTGCACCAACAAATGGTTTGAGGGGTGGGGGCTTTGTGATCTTAGATATTAGGAAAGAAGAACAAGTTCTGCTCTATGTCCTAAGGCTGACACTGGGTCTGTAGAAAACTGCAGAATTTAGTTTACAATTGTTTCCTGTCATCCGCTTGACTCCTATATCCAAGCACAGGTTCAAGCAAAGAGCTCTGGTTCTACCTAGCGTGTGATCCTCGACCCTTACATTTCTGCATTCCAGGGCCTCTTTTTCTGTGGTCTTTCAGGAGAACGCAACTCTCATAAACAAAACTGTCTTATCAAAGGATGGTTTTAGAGAAGGCCGTGTCTAGCATTGTCGCTGATCGTGACTAATAGTCAGGGAAGAATTTCTCCCTTGTCTGGTGAGTCTGCGTTTTGTTTGGGGTGATGCAAAAGCTTGCAAGCTGTCACTATTCATCCTCTTGATCTTCCTTGAACTGCCATTGTTCTTCCAAGCCTGTCAGTGCATTCAGCTCTCTGGCAGCTCTGCCTTTATGTTTACCGCTGCTCCGTCACTCCCTTTCCATTTGCATCCCTAATATATCTACATGCCATTCACAGGGAATGGAAATCATAACCATTTGTGTGCCTAACAACATCCTGTTCCTTTTATGCCACTTAAAAGGTGCCGACAAGACAGCAGAGTGCACAGCTGGTGCACCCCCACTTGCCTGAATGGTTCTAAACAGACATTTGCAAAAATACCTGAGACAAAGATGTCAGTGCACTGCTTTCCTCTGTCTTTGAAGAAGGTGAATGGTACCATTGTGCAGCCATGGTATGTTTACCTTTATTCCATTTGGGGATTGTATCTCTGCCCTTAACTTCTGGAACAGCAGCTTTAGAATAACTAGCCACCTGCAGGAGATGGCGTGTTCCTACTCTTGATTTAATTTAAATCCCCCCACATCCACACCTGGTCTTAAAGAAACTGCCTTCGTTCCCTACTTCCCTGTCACACAGATTAGTGGGGAGCTCCCTGCCACTCAGCTGTTTTTCATGAAAGCTATTCACAAACTGCCATGAACAGCCATAAACTGCATCAAAATTTGTGGAAGCTTGCAGCAGTTCTTCAGCTCACAAACATTGCTTCATGAAGCACGAATCAGCCAAAAATTCATGATGAACTTTAGTTCATCAGCTGCTTCATGCCCATTCCTAGAGGCAGGTACCAATTGGTGGGTGGGAGGTGCTCCCAAGAGAATATGGCTCTTGCCCCCATGCAGACTGCCACCACAAGCCAATAGTGCCCTCCTTGTGCAAAGCAGGCATACAATGGCGAGGGGCCACTTTCCAAGGTCAGTTGTGCCTCTCCATCCAATCTTTTGTGGAGAACTAAGAAGATACACCATTTCCCCTCAACAAGCTGGAAGGATATGAATGCAAGAAGATCTGAATGCAAGAATATCAGCCAGTTCAACCCGGTCTTCAAGTTACAGCTGCTACGCAGGGCAGCGATCGGATAGTTCCTAATATGCACATATGGAGAGACTGTTAAGGCTGTAAGCCAAACAGTTGGAAATTCCATGCATATTTTAGGGATGCCAACCTCCAGGTGGGACTGGGGAACAGTTCCCCTTGAGAAAATGGATGCTTTGGAGGCATTGTATCTCACTGAGGTCCCTGCCATATCTAGGCTCCAACCCCAAATCTTCAGAAATTTCCCAACCTGGATCTGGCAACCCTACCTCCCATTACACCCCAGTGGCAAGGGGGCACCTGGCTACCTCCTCTCAAACTATAGAATATGCTCCAGATACCTAGTCTAAAATGCATGCATCTTGCTATGGATTGAAGATGGTTAGCCATTTTACTTCACAAAAATCAACAGTCTTAGGACACTTTAATGAGTCATAGATTTATTGTGGCAGAAACTTTTGTGGACAACAGCTCATGTTATTAAATGCACAGATTCTCTCCACTACTTTTTCCCACAGCTACATTTCACCTCACAAAACAACATCACATTTTTCAAAGATCCAAATGACAATAAGAGGTCCAAAGAGCCTCTTCCTCCACAGCACCAACTCAGCCGTCCTTCTGAGCAGCCTGTCTCCTCCTTCCTTCCCTTAGAAGCCCACAGTCTGTTCAATACAAAAAGGTGAGTTCCAAATGAATCACAATGGATTGGACAAGTGTAGGGGCCAAGGGATAACCGAAGACCTAAAAAAAGGGAATATGGCCATTTCAAGGGGATTAGAGATCAATGTGCTCCCAAGCCTTACAGCATCCTTGTCAGACAAAAGAAACCAGAGCCCAAATGACAAGCTTTGCGGATAAATCCCATGCAGACTTTAATCAAGGCCACAAGATGCATGCTTTAGTTCTGTAATGTGCCAAGTTCTCCTTACAAATGGATACAGTTCCTCATCTGTTTGCTCATGGGAGAGCGACCACAGCGCAGTGTTAGAGCACCTGCTTTGTATTAAAAATATCCCAAAACACAAGAATTGGAAAAGATCTTTCTCTTCCTGAGAGCTGCCACCAGTAAGATGGTAGTATGTGCAATCAAAAACAGGTTCCCCAAATAAATGTCCATGTAAATGTGGTCCTCTTCTGCAAACAGAGCTCACATCACCAATTGGCCTCAGAAACCCAGTGTGAAGAAACTATCTAGCTTGAATTTTGAACACTGGCTGAAACAAAATGTTCCAGAGGGTATCAGTGTTATATGTGCTTCTCCAGACTCCCTAAACCTAAAAATGCCAATCCAAAGAATGACTTGCATAATGATCCTTAACTGGGTAATGGTGCAGGCTGGAAATACAGAAAGACCAAAAGGAATTAATAGCAGAGATGAAGAGGAAACATATGCACATCAAAATGGTGGTGGGAGGTTTAGCTGTTCTGGATGAGAAAGTGATTCCAAGCACTAAGTATGAACAAGAACTACACTCAGAAAGGGGGAAAAGGTGAGGAAAAAAAAGGTTAGAGAGAAGGGAGCAGGCAGATTCAGTGGGAGCTCTCAGGAACACAGCTCCGGCACCTTTATGAGTGTTCCACCTCCTCCTCCTGAAAGTTTTACCTTCTTGTCCATTGAATAGTATGTGCAGCTGCATAACAATCCCTGGATGAGCTCCACCACCTATTTTTCTACAAAATGACCACTGGAAGGGAGTGTGGGTGAGAGAATGTTACCAAAGCTGCAGTCTGGGAAGTTTCCAGCATTGACTAAGAAGGTCCAGGTAGCTGAATGCAAAGGAAATCCAAGCTAGTAAACCCAAGGCTTGTGCAACATGAACCAGACAGATCTGAGTGGCTCTTGAGATTAAAGTGGTCTCTCAAAGTAAGCAAAAAGCATGCTTTGGGGAAGGATCCTGTCCACAGCTATAAGGGCACAGAGATAAATTCTTTTCCTTCTCAGGTGGGAAACAAAAAGAGACCAGGTAGAGATCTGATTAGGGTTGCCTGATACAGGTTGGGAAACTCCTGGAAGCTTTATGAGTGGAGCCTGGGGACAGCAAGATTTGAGGTCTCATGCCACAGAGCCCACCGTCCAAAGCAGCCATTTTCTCCAGAGGAATTGATCTCTGCCATCTGGAGATCAGTCATAATTCCAGGAGATCTCTAGACCCCACATGAAAGCTGGCCTGGCAACCCTAAGTCACATGGTGTTTCCCCCAACTATACAACAAAAGGACAGTTTGGAGGCCATCCCAGTTAGCTCAATGCTACCGAGTAGGCCTCAGGGTTCTCTTTTTTAGGAGCCCAACCACACATTGATTAAGTTAAATTTATGACTCAAACTGGTTTATTAAGCACAATAGCACATTATACTAGCAACAGCAAATAGCTCAGTACAAGCATGTCATACTACCTAAACCTCAGGATTTGCAGGTAGCAACCCAAGCTATATGGCAGCCAGATGATTACTTCAAAGGCCAAAAGCACATCTGGTCTTCTCAGGGATGGCAAGCTACTCCCCTCCCATGGTCATGCTTAGTTTTGCTCCTGCTGTGGACTAAGAGGAAATAAGTTTGGTTTCTTGAGATGTTGTCTTTTAGCTCTGTACTTGTGTGTCCTTGGATTGCTTGGTGTTTCCTCTTGCTGGTGGCCCCTTAGACATCTTGGGTAGTTTAACCACAACTTCTCTTTTCTCTTATTTCCACATACTTATGAGAAGGTCACTCAGTGGGCCTTGTCTCTTTCTTAACCAGAACTTAGCAACTTCTCCTATTTTGACATGAGCTTACAGTGAGAACCTTCCTTTTTCTTGGCTACAGCCCCTGAGACTTTTAAATTCCTTAGCCAAGTGTTGATTTGGACCTGGGTTGGGTGTTCTTGGACCTTAAATTCAGGGATTCACTTGTTACAGGGCTAAGGATTTATTTCAAACTGTAGCTCCAAGCTGTGGTCTGATTTCTTCTGAGTGTCAGTGAACAAGACATTTATTTTTCTTCCAGGCTCTTTCCCATGACACTCCCAGATAGTGCAACTGAGTTATGTGTGGACCCATCCTTTTCCTTTTTTCTGCTTGCCAGAATCTCTTTGCTTCATTCTTATCCTGGGTTAACGTATGCCAAAGAGATGAGAAAGGGGGGAAGCAGGTCACAGTTCAAAATGGGAGTTTGGCACAACACAGAGTGGATAAATCCTGGAGCAGATGGAGCAAAGATAAGGTGGAATCTTACATTGCCTTTACATTTGTTCCTTGCTTTCTCTTACTCCAGTTGGCTGGCTACTGGAAATGAAGGAAAGGGTAATTTAAATAGGGCTGTGTGTGTGTGTTCCCAAATGAATGAAAACTATCCTCCAATGGGCTGATTTATTTCATTCTTTTTTTGCAATTGAAAAATGCTTAATGTCAAGTGACCCTGCAGAAACAATGCCAGAAAGAAACAGAAGGCAGAATTGGTATATCTAGTTTCTGGTGGGTAGCTGTATGTCTGCAGTAGCAGCAGCAGAATTAATTCAAGTCTAGTAGCAACTTAAAGACCTCAAAAGTTTATTCATGAAAGCTTATACCCTGAAAATTTTTGTTGGTCTTTAAGGTGCTACTTGACTTGGATTTTGGTCTATCAAGGTTAGTTTACTGTGTTTCATAGCAGTTTTCCAGGGTTTGGGGCTTGGGTTGGCAGGTCCCCCTTGGCTACCAGCAGGGGCCTGGGGAGATAGGGTTGCCAAATTCAGGTTGGGAAACTCCTGGAGATTTGGGGATGGAACCTGGGGAGGAAAGGGATCTCAGTGGGGTACAGTGCCATAGAGTTCACTTCCCAAAGCATCCATCTTTTTTCAGGGGAACTGATTTCTGTAATCTGGAAATGAGCTGTAACTTCAAGGAATCCCCAGGTCCTACCTGGAGGCTGGCATCCCTATTTGGGGCACAGGTCATTCATGTGACCTGCCACATGCTCCTTATAACTGGCAATGCCAGGGACTGAACCTGGGACCTTCTGTTTTTGAAGTAGGTTTCAGTGGCTTCAGCCAATGGATTCAGTGGCTGGCCCTTTGGAGCTACAGGAGTCACAGCTACCCAACACAGCTCAAATGCTCTTAGTCTAGCATGAAAGAGATTTCCTTGTCATCCCCAGTGGAAACTATACCAAATATAAACATTAAAATGAAGAGAAAGCAAATGTTTTTTTTCTTTAAGTGCAACAAAATGAACATTTAAAAATGTGGACAAAATAGGCTCTGCTGTGCATTGACCTTTTAAGTCTCCTTGTAGAAAGTTCTTAATATGGAATCAAAAAGTTTCTTTTTTCATTAGTTTAGCAATTGAACTTCTGCAGAGCTGAAAATATGCTGTTAACCTATACAACTGAGTGTCTTCACAAAAGCAGCAGACAGGTTAGTTATATTTCAGTCCCTTCTTCCCTAACCATGCATATGCAACAAGACTTTCCCTCCTTGCTAACATTTGAAAGGTCAAAGGCCAGGCATGGAGGTTTGTGCTCCCCTATTCAAGAAACCCTTTGCCTGCTCTTCTATTGTCTAACCAACTTAAGCTTATCACCTGAGTATGAAATTAGCTTGGACAATTTCAAATTTGCATTTCTCAAGATGTATTTGGAAATGGATGCAGAAATCCAAACTTTTACAGGCCCATCTGTCACATCATCATGTAATTTGCTCCAGGGGTGCCATTAAAAGAAGCTCTCTTCTCTCCTCCAGTATACGCACACGTGCAGTTATTCCTAAAGAGTACCTGAGTGTTTCTGGTTATTACGAAGTACAACAATTTTTTTTTACTGTGTTTTTGCAATTTAATCTGTATTATGCCCAAAAGTAAGCCCTTCGTACCCCAGCTAATCTGAAACAATGCCCCTGATTTTCTCTGTTGATAAATTCTAATCCATTTCATTTCAAACTGAGCCTGCTGACAACAATTAGGTTCCTTCATTCTCAGCCCACTTTAAGGTCTGATTGAGATGGAAAATGCCTATTAAGAAGTTGACCTTCCCAGCTGCTTTTTATTGAAGCACTCACTCACTTCTGACTTCTTTTATCCCCGCCATAGCTCCAATCTTCTCTGTTTCTTTCTTGCCTGCAATTCTTCTGAGTTTAATTAATTTATTTCCACTATGCTCTTCCATGTATATATCGCTCCTCTCTTTTCGTTTGTGTACTTCATGAAATGGCTCCTGCAATCCTAAGGAATCAAGTAAATTGTTTCTTCTGTGAATGATTTAAGAGGGCTTTTTTGCTATATGTCTGCCCCCTTAATCATTTTATTAAAGATTTATACCTAGCTCTGCAAAAAAAAAAATTCTACCAAGTGTCCCTTGGAGACCTTGCCACTGGGATGTGCCTAAGTGGTCTTCCCTTTGTATTTACAGTGCCCCAGAATAACTGTCACAGCAAAAATATTTCTAGTAGGAAGGGTTAGGCTGGTTTTCTTCCTATCCTAGTATTCTGTGATGGGAGGGGATGCAGTCTTTCTAGGGTCCGTTTCACTTCTGGCTGGAGCCAGAGGCCATAATGTTCCCCATTTCTGCAGTCTCAGGGTAACTTGGGTTGTCTTCAGTGAGAACCTTGCAATGGATCAAGGGTACTGTGATGTTTGAAAGTTACAGAAGGATGATTGCAGAAAAGCCACCATAAACTGTCAACAAAAAAAGAGATCTGTTCTCCACTCTCTGTGCAGATCACTGAACTGTGATAGATGCCCAAGAGAGATACTGAGCCCCAAGTTTTTTGTTGATTAGCATCATCAGAGCTGTATCATGATCTTGGAAATTTCTTCAGGTCAGGCTGAACAGCAATGGAGCAGAGATGACAGAAACTTTGGGGGAAAACAGATTTCTTTATCATTGGATCTGATAGACTGTTTTTACTTCAAACAAATATGTAGTTTGGTGCTAGTAGAAGTACACAAGCAATCCTACCAGCATCTGAGAATCCAAAATCTTGTGCATGATTCCAAATCTTCTACTTTATTTTTCTTAAGAGTCAATTTTTAGTCCAGAGATATAAGTAGGCTTCAGAGGTAAATGCAGAAATGTCCAGGTAGCTTTAGCTGACATATCAGAATTCTGAAAATTCTGAAGAGGACTTCCACTGCTTTGGAGCGGAGGGCCATGCTTTGAATACTTGCTTGGTTTTCCTCTCCCCAGAGTGCTATTGCTCAGTGCCTGCCCTTAGAAGCCAGACTCTCTGAATCCCAACCCCAATCCTTTTCTCCCTCTGTTTGCTGGAAGGGACAGGGCGGGGGGGGGGGGGCTGAAATCCTCTCTCTTAGAAGGCTGTTGGGAGCCAGCTAAGCAAAGTGATGCATATCTGATGACTATGTTCAAATTGCTGAATTCAAATTGTCAGACTTGCATGTGAATCTTTCCACATGGATTGCCTTTTGCATTTGGATTCTTCAGAGCAGGCAGCTGGAGTTTATTTTCCTTTACTTGTTTGCAGAAACCCAAAGATTCTGAGGCCACTATAATAATTAAAAAAAAAACATCCAAAACAAAAGGCTTATAAAATTAGCAATAAAAATACAATATAATTCCAAGCAACAGCAGCAGAGAAGTACTGGTGTTTTACAAGCGTCACCACCAAAGAGCAGGCAGAAAAATGTGCTCTGGCCTGTGTTTGCCCCTGCACATCACAGCTACTTCCTCATTTGCTTTCTAATCATATGCACGCACATATCCACTCTACACACACACTTCGTAGATTTAGGTATATCAATAAATATAGGTGTGGGGGGAGACAGTGTCCAGAAGCAGTCATGTTAAACCACCTAGGGCAGGGGTGGCCAACGGTAGCGCTCCAGATGTTTTTTGCCTACAACTCCCATCAGCCCCAGCCATTGGCCATGCTGGCTGGGGTTGATAGGAGTTGTAGGCAAAAAAACATCTGGAGAGCTATGGTTGGCCACCCCTGACCTAGGGCCATCTCCAGGTTCCAGAATCAGTAATGGCATTGAGAGGAGTAAATTCCTTAGTGGTCCTGCATGGAGAAGACTGGGACAAGGAAAATGGCACCCAGACCCAGACTTCCCCATCCACAGGGCAGCCACCCAAGCTTTGCTGGGATCCTTCCAGAAAAAGAACACAATAAAGCTGGTTTTGAACAAATTGCAAGAAAGCTGGGAGAAAGCCAGAAACTCCTAGAAATTTGGAGTAGAGCTTAGGGACAGTGAGGTTTGGAGAGGGAAGGGACTTCAGTGGGGTATAATGCCACCTTCATTTTCTCCAGCTGAACTGATCTCTGTTGCCTGGAGATCAGCTGCAGGGCTTTTCTTTTTGTAGCAGGAACTCTTTTGCATATCAGGACACACACCCCTGATGTAGTCAATCCTCTAAGAGCTTATAGAGATCTTCTTACAGGGCCTACTGTCAGCTCTTGGAGGATGGGTTACATCAGGGGTGTGTAGCATAATATGCAAAGGAGTTCCTGCTCCAAAAAAAAAAAAAAAGCCCTGATCAGCAGGAGATCTCCAGCCAACATCTGTAGACTGGAAACCCTTTTTAGGAGGTATTTTGAGGTAGGATCAGAAAACACTAAAGCGGTCAGCATGAAAAAGATAAGCGGAGAACAGCATCCCATAGTAATACAACAATACAGTCAGAGAGAACAAAGGATGAGGGGTACAAGCCAGACTCAAGAGTGAGAATTTGTGACCAGCCTTTTACTCGCTCCCTTTTTACAGAAGCCTTTCAGAAAATCTACTGAAAGGAAGTCTAGATGGGGCCAAGTAGCCAAATGAATCCAAGCAGCAATTAGCTGCTAGTCAGCAGAAGTAATCCCTCAGAGGGATCAGCAAGAGGCTGATATTTTAAAACTGACCAATTTGGTTGTCACAGAAGCCTGAGCAACATTTGTGTCTTGGGATGCACACCCTGACCCATCCTTGTAAGGAAGTAAGGCAGTGGCACCAACGGCTATAACAGTTCAAACATGTAAAGATAATTAAATTTTCAGTGAAGAGGGAATGTGGGATAAGCCACTTTCTTCTGTTTACTGCAGCTGGAAGCCTTAGATAAGAAGGAAATAAGGTCTTTTTCTGACCATACTTAACTACACAATGAGATGATAAAATAGGTTTTGTGGAATGGATTCTGGAATACTGAGGGGGATCTCAAAATCTGGCACAATGATGAACAGTTGCTAATAAGTCAATGTTTGTTTCAGAACTGCAGGCAAAATAGGACCTGGAGAAAAAGATGCTGCAAGACCAAAAGGTCAGAACATGGCAGACCAGCCTCCCCAGAACATCATGGATCCTACAAGTGAGATTTTGTGGCAATGAGGATCAGTGATTCACAGCCTCCTCATGTCAAAATAGTTTTGTGTCAGATTTCCATGTCCTCTCCCTAACACCTCACCCTAATGAGTTGCAGTCTCTGCCTCCCAATTAAAAGATATGGCAGCTGCATCCATGTTACTTTGTATTTGGGAGGAAGAGAGTAAAATAAAAGAAAGGGAAAATCAGATTCCACCCTCTTCAGGACGTAGCACTTTTTCTCTTGATGTTTATGAACTAGATATTTCTTCTCTCTGGTGGAGTGTTCACCAGGCAGCATCTGTCATAGCCATCAGCCATCAGGAAGTATTCTAGTTGGGCATTTACCTCTGTAGATGAGGTATCTGTGGGAAAAGAGAAGGAATGTGTTCCCTGGATAAAGACCCCCACATAGATAAATGATAAGAAGCTCTGAATAATACATAATAAGGCTGGACAGAGGAAGATGGACACCCTTGGAAAGAAGGCACTCCTCAAACAGAAGGCTCACATAGCACTGCATGCAAGCATTTTAAATGGTATAACATTTGTGACTTTTTAAAAAAATGATTGTCTGGAATGAGCTTCCTTCCTTTGATAGCTTGCTATGGGGAGAAAGCTGTTCAAGCCAGAGAAGGCTTTTGATATTCCAGGAACAGAAGCTGAGAAGGAGACAACAGCATCCCTCCAAGAGATCAAATTCATCAAGACTAATCTGGCAGGCCTGGGCTGGCTGATGCTCAAAGGGCACGCACTACTTCCAAAGCACAGTCTTGTTTTCTCAAAGGAAGTCCGTTATCTGCCTGTCACTAGGCTTGTACAGTTGGAATTAACCCACAACTCCTGAGCCAGTGGGGTGGAATGGTTGGAGAGTCAGACTGAGACAGATAGTCTTCCATGGGCAACTACCATGAGCCCCAGCACAGTCCCTACTTTAAGAAAATGGGGGAAGCACCTGAACCAGCAGCCTAGATATTCCTTCATATAGCACTTTGCAGGATTCTAGAGATAGTCACTCAGGTGGGGAGATAGTGAGACTATAGCTAGCCCCATCCTCCCCCACCCCGGTTGTTGAGGTCTGCAGTTTGAAGCATATTTTCTTCCAGCCACACTTTGATGTAGGAAATCAGCTGAGAAAAATGCTGAAAGAAATGAAGCACAGTGAGGCAAGGTGTGGGAAGGTACAGGATTTAGCTTCCCTTGCCAACATATGCTTCACTTTTGTAATAAAAAGACTCTTCTGCTTCCTACCTGAGGCTTCTGGGAGATGAAAAAAAAGCTAGTGTGCCAATTCATTCTTGCCTGTTCCCTCTCCACAAATGAGCATTTTAATTGCAGTCACCACCGTGTGAAATTTGTGCTGGATCCCTTGGGTGATGAAGGGTGCAGTCCCTGAGAACTTTATCCCAAGTTGATACCTAGCGGAAACTGTGCCAGAAAAATGTTTCTCATTGAGACCACAGGAGATGTTTTATGGCTTGATTTCCTACCTTTAGTTTGAAACTGACTCAATTTTTTTCTGAATGGCAAAAGAAACTAATCCAGTTTTTGCTTTGCACACCCTTAAATCCAGATGAATGCCCAAAGGAACTAATGCCCTGCCAGATGCTGGAACAATGTACTGGAGGGACATGGGATGATGCACTTTGGCAGTATGTGAGGGCATCGCGTCAGCAGCAATGCCAGCCAAATGAAAAGACCTGTGGGGCATGTGGTGACCAGCCAATGAGTCTGAGCTAACCTTTGTGGTTTCCATGGTACATTTCTCAGGTCGCTTGTTCTTCTGATCCATCATATAAAACAGGGCTGTCGAACTCATTTGTTATGAGGACTGGATCTGACATAAATGAGATCTTACCAGATTAGGCCATGTGTGTCATAAAATGTAATGCCAGGTAGTGGATATGTAAACTTTATAAAGGACACAGACAAACAAAATTAAAGATTTTTTGTAAAAAAATAAAATAAAACATGCTTAAAAGCACTCTTGCAATAATTTGTTTAGTTAACAGTTTCTGAAATCTGACACCTCTTGCTCTGAATTATTGTATCAAAATCTGGAGACAATGTTTGTACTGTAGCAATCCTGAGTAGGCTGTTCAGGTGTTGTTCAGATGTGTATCTGTAAATTGCAAAACTACTTTTGATTTATTGACATTTTTTACAGAAATCTCGTAGTGAATGCTTTAAACCTAAATTCCAGGGGATAACATGAAATGGCTGGGCATTATGAGCTTTTGTATATAAGTTGCTTTGTATGCTGTCAACCAATGGAGAAAATAGAGTCTTTGCTCTGTAGCTCCTGTGCGATTGAGAAAGCCTGGCAAAGCAAACTGTGATGCAGAAAGAAGCAAGAAAGAGGGAAGGAAACAAATGACATTTTTTCCATTTTATATGCACCCCATATCATGTCTGATACACTCTGCTTGTTCAGATTTCTGTAATCCTAGTACAGATTGAATTGTCCTATACTGTGTAATTTGCTTTGAATCTCAGTGAGAAAGGTGGACCATAAATAGTAAGTAAATTATGTCAGACAGAGCATGGAGTCCAATCAGCTAAAAACTTAACAGGAACATCCTTCCCCAAAGAATTGTTATGCATCCAAAATATAGTATTGGAAATGCACTATCTCCTGTTTTAGTGGACTGCATGCTGAGCATGAGTCAGCAGTGTGATGCAGTGGCTAAAAAACACATTCAATTTTGGACTGTTAGCAATAGAAGTATAGTAACCAGATCATGTGAAGGGATGGTATCACTTTACTCTGTTCTGGTTAGACTTCAGCTAGAATATTGTGTTCAGTTTTGGGCTCCACAATTTCAGAAGGATATAGACAAGCTGGGACATGTCCAGCTGGGTATGTTCAGCCTGGAGAGGAGACAACTGAGAAGTGATATGATCACCATCTTCAAGTACCTGAAGGGCTGTCATATAGAGGATAGTGCAGAATTGTTTTCTGTTGCCCCAGAAGGTCAGACCAGAACCAATGGGTTGAAATTAAATCAAAATATTTTTTCAGCTAAACATTAGGAAGAACTTCTGAACAGTTAAAGCAGTTCCTCAGTGGAAAAGGCTTCCTTGAGAGGTGGTGGGCTCTCCTTCTTCGGAAGTTTTTAAGCAGATGCTAGATGGCCATATGACAGCATTGCTGATTCTGTGAATTAGGCAGATTATGAGAAGGAGGGCAGGAAAGGTTGCATAAATGCTTAGTTCTTGTGGCCCTTTCTTACATGCCCAGGGAAATGCTGATTGCCACACTGGGGTCAATCAGCAATTTTTCTCCAGGCCAGTTTTGCAAGGGATCCTGGAGGTTTTTGCCATCTTCTAGGCATAGAGTAGGGGTCACTGGGGATGTATGTGTGTGGGGGGGGAGGTATTTGTGAAGTTCCTGCATTGTGCAGGGGGTTGGACTAGATGACCTTGGAGACCCCTTCCAACTCTATGATTCTATGAGTCTCAAAGAAGCTTACAATCACATTTTCTTCCTCTCCCCACAACAGTCACCTTGTGAGGTAGGTGAGGCTGAGAGGGTTCTGATAGAACTGAGACTGGCCCAACGTCACCCAGCAGGCTCCATGTGGAGGAGTGGGGAATCAAACCCAGCTCTCCAGATTAGAGTTCTCCACTCTTAACCACTACATATGATGGAGCGGGGCTGGGGGCCCAGACTTCTCAAATTATGCAGCCACAGGTAGAGAGCGCAGGCAGAGAGGGCCTCTTCTCACCTCCTTCCCAAACACGAGAAGCCAGCTCGCACTCCTCTCCTGCAAGCGCCACATGTCTCTCGTGGATCCTGGGTCACAGACCTGGGAAGCTGAGAGCAGCAGGGTGGGTGGAAGGGGCACCCAACGGTGCCCTGTAGGTGAGGTAGTGCTCCAGGCAGCTGCCTACCTTACCTACTCCCACACGCTGGGCATGCATCACACTGTATAGACCACAGTTCACAAGCTAGGAAAGAATCATTGGTCGTTTTCGCACTTAGCGTTTGCTCCCCTTATTCCGCGGCGCAATTATGTCCGGATCATTTTTCTCGTTTTCCCACTAGTGACTCTTTGCGGAGTCGCCTTCCCTGAATCCCCGGCTCAAATCGTTTTCCCACTGGCATCGACTTGAGTTCGATGCCCTGTCAATCTTTTTTTTTTTTAAGCGCAAGTCTGGTTTCGTAATGACGTACTAACGTACTAATGTAACATCGAGCTGTTCCCTCCCCTTCTTTTCGTGGACAAACCGCATCACGTGTGCTGCTGCTGCTTATGGATTGGCTGCAGCTGTAGTATCCTCCACAGCCCGAAGAGAGAGAAATCGAGGGGTTTGTGTGTGTGTATGTGTGGCAGCTTCTTCCTTTCCCAGCCTCGCTCCCTCCCGGGTGGCGACGCTGGGATTTCCTCCGTGCTCTACTTCCCATTTTATACATTGCGATTTTGTGCAGGTCCAGAAATCCTGGTGGCACAGCTGAGGGAGGCATTGCCTTTTTAAAACACGCACACACATGAACGCTTTGGCCCGCGCCGGCACTAGATTCCCCCCCCCCAACATTGTATAACGCAACAGCGAAATAACGCAACTAAAGTCAATAATAATAAAAAAAAAATTCTAACGAAACCAATTGAAGTGGCAATTGAGGCTATTCCTACGGCGCCATCAACCCCATCCACCAGCACCAGCAGGCCGGCTGGCACTCGCAGCGGGCGCGCCAGGAGGAAGCCGCCGCCGCCGGGCTCCTCTCGCAGACGCACCGCAAAGGAGACGGCAAGCGGCGGGAGGTCAACGGGGAAAGCAGCGCCTGCACAGCCCGCCCACCCGGCTCCCTTCCGAGGTTTCCCGAGGGCGCCCAGCCTGCAGGAGAAGCGCTCGGCGCGCCTCTAGGCAGACGCAGCTTCGGGGCCCTGCAGCGCTTCGGGACAGCCCCCCCCCCAGACTGGCTGGAAAGAAAAGGGGGCTCCAGAGCGCAGCCGGCCCCGAGGGAGACGCAGCTCCTTTTCCTGCTTGGAAACAAACTTTACTTTTGGTGGGGCTGCGGCGGGGGGGGGGAGGGGCACCTCAAACCCAGAAGGCGCACCGGCAGACCGAGTTTGGGATGGTGCCGGGCAAAGAACGAAGGCACAGCGCGGCTCCCCGGGGACGTCGGTGGGGCATCCAACTCCTCTTTGTTTACTGTATGCCCCCACCCCACGCACCCTTCTCTCCCGCGCCTTGTTTGGTCTCCTTCTGCGCAGGAAACCCAAACAAGTCGACCTCTCCGCACCAAGCAGACGAAATAACGCAACTAAAGTCAATAATAATAATAAAAAATTCTAACGAAACCAATTGAAGTGGCAATTGAGGCTATTCCGGGAGGTTTTTTTTTTTTCTTTGTTAATTTCGAAATATCGCTATTACGCAAAACTGTGAAGTTTAAAAAAAAAATGGCCGCGCCGGCACTTTGGGGAAGCGCCGCGAAAGGCTGATGATTGGCCAAGGGGGTAGATGGGGTGGGAGGACGGAAAGGGAGAGGGTGCCGCCCACACAGCAGTCGATCCGGCGTGGATGGATTTCCCACAGAAAACTCCGCGGAGTAGATCCGGAGTGGATCCGGAGGTTTTCAAAAACTCCGGAAGGAGGTGGATCTAGATACTCCGGCGTGAAAACCCTGCGGCGCCGGAGCAAACCGCAGCGCCGGAGCAACAGGTGGGAAAACCAGGGAAAGATCCGGAGGTAAATGGGGTGCTACGCCGGAGTAAACGCTAGTGCGAAAACGGCCATTGTTTAAAATCACTGTTTACCACCCCCAAACAATCCATAGTTAATGGGATCAGCAGCATTCAGACCTCACAATCATTTGGAGCTGAATCAACCCATAGTTATTAAACCCATAGTTTATATACCTGAAGAATGCTTGAGACGAGGAAGAAAGTATTTAAAATCCTGATTGGTATGAATGTGCCGTTCCACAGCCATCTTGATTTCTGTGAAGAAGCAGGCCTGTAACTAGCTATCCTCCCCAGAGGTGTCAAAGCACAAGCAAAGGAAGCAGAAAAGTTAATCTTAGATGAGAACAGATGTCTCCAAAGGCATGTAGGTCCTACTGTTTGTATGTATGACAACGCATTGTTGGCTGGTTGTTATGACAACTCCAGGTGTTAAGAGGCTTATCTATGGGGGCCTGCTGTGCTTAAAAGTAGAGGAGAGCTGAGTGTGCTTGTGTGCATTGATGAATAGAAAGATGGAAGATGTGGAGGGGATTGATGAGATAGAGAAAAGCAATGGGGAGATAGATTACAGCCTTTCTTACCAAGCCTTCCTCACACTGAGCACCTTCCGAGTAGCCAGGTAAGCATTTTTTGTTCTTTTCCCTTCTGATTTTTCAGGTTTATACCTGTGATATAGGCTAGTCTCCAGTTTGGGCGGCTGAGTCTGGGTACAAATGCTAGGGTTGTCAGCTTTTGGCTTGGAGAAAGCAGAGTCTATGGGGTGGGACTCAGTGGGGATGTGATGCCATACAGGCCACTCTCTGAAGCTGCCATTTCCTCCTGGCAACTGATATATCTGTAATCTGGAGGTTGTAATTCCAACAGAACTCTGTGCCCTGTCTGGAGGCTGGCAATTGGAGCAAGTGCTGTTGTGGCTGGTCCTTGGAGCAAAAGTCTGAGGCCCTGACAGCTTTGAAGAGGGCATTTGGCATACACATGCTCTGGCTTCATGGCAAAGCCACTGGGCAGCTCAGGTAGTTGCAGCTGGAAGGTTTTCTGAGCAGTCTCTTGGGGGCACAAACTAGGGCTGCCAGTTCCAGGATGGAATGACCTGGAGATGAGGGGGTGGAGCCTCAGAAGGGCAGGGTTTATGGAGCAAGGACCTCAGTGGAGTATAATGCCATACAGTCCTCCTTCCAAAGCATCCATTTTCTCCATTATCTTTGTAGCGTGGAAATCAGTTGTAATCCAGGAGATCTCTAGCCTCTGCCTGGAGGTTGGCAACCCACACCCAAGTGTAGTAATAGGAAGCAGAGCGTGAGTATAAATGGGCAGTCTTCACAGTGGAGGAATGGGGAATTAAACCCGGTTCTCCCAGATAAGAGTCCGCACTCTTAACCACTACACCAAACTGGCTCTCCAGAACTTCCTTTGCCCAGTTCCCTGGATCGCTCAGGAAAGATACAAAGAAAGCACCTTCAAGACCAATGAGTGCTAACGTTTTAAGCATTTTTTATTTTAAGTTTTTAAAATCTTTAGTTGTGTTTATCTGTGCCCTTTATAAAGTTTATATTTCTACAACCTTGCATTACTTTTTCTGTAGGAAAAGCCCAGCTGGAACTCATTTGCATATAAGGCCACACCCCCTGGCTCCAAGCCAGCCAGAACTGCATTCCTGTGCATTCCTGCTCAGAAAAAGCCCTGCATTTAACCCAATAATAAAAATAATAATAATAATTGAGCAATGGACTGAAGTGGGTTTCATGCTTGCTGCTATGTAAATTTGAGTGTGGGGTTCCCCCCCCCCCCAGTAACAGATTGAAAAGATCTACCCTACTGGAACCTGTAATTATGGTATACTAGCAGTGAGCTTAGCACACATTACAGTCTGAGTTCCAATCACCTAGGTAAGCAAAAAGAACAAACCATTTTCTGTTTTATTCGGGGTGGTTTCCCCCCATGATATTAATAAAATCTTTCATATTGCAACATAAAATGGATTCTAATTAAAACGAATGTGTTGTACCGTTGGGCAAATGAGCACCCATTACCACGGCCAATGGGATTTAGTGATCCATACAATAAACAGACAATATCTGTCCCATAGAGTCTCCAGACTCATCAGCATCTGGCATTTTGCCTCACCCCAAAGGTTTGCCCCCATCCATTATCTCACTATAGTGCATGGCAAGGACATCATCAGGAGTGATCAAAAAAGAAATAACAGCTTCACCATCATGGCCACAACTGTGTTACCATTTATCCCACCCAAAAAAATGCAAGGTGATGAATAACTATTGTTCATTATCATTACATAGGTAAGAGACATGTTGTCAGCTTCCAGGTCATGCTGGAGATCTCCCAGAATTTCAGCTGATTTCCAGACTACAGAGAAAATGGCATATCTGAAGTAAGATCTGACCTTCAAAAAGCTTAAGCTGGAGTATATTTTCTTAGTCCTTAACTGGGCTTTTTTGGTAGAAAAAGCCCAGCGGGAACTCATATGCATATTAGGCCACACCCCCTGGCATCACCATTGTTACACATAGGGCTTTTGTAGAAAAAGCCCAGCAGGAGCTCATTTGTATATTAGGCCACACCCTCTGACACCAAGCCAGCCGGAACTGCGTTCCTGTGCTTTCCTGCTCAAAAAAAAGCCCTGGTCCTTAAGGAATCACTGGATGGCTGTCTTTTTTCAAAAGACTTCCTGTTGAAATTGTTGAATGAAGTTCCTGATTTTTTTGCTATAGACTCTGCTGCAGTTTCTTTGTCAATTTTTTGTGTGTGTGTGTATGTACATTTTAACAGTGTAACTTTTGACTTTATTGCCTAAATTTCTGGCTGACATCCTTAAATTTAATTCTGACCATGTTTGAATGCATCTGTAAGCTCGGTTTTATCTTGATTTTATCTCCAATGTTTAAATTTTTATATTCTGTGTATTTTTATCTGATTCTATTATGCCATTAAAGGTTTGGTATGGACTTTATTGCCTATTGAGGTTTGTGAACCATTGAGGCTTAGAGTGGTGGAGTCAGGTTAAAAATGTTTTGATAAATAATTAAATAAGTAACTAGACCATAAGATTTTGCTGTAAATATTTATTAGTGAAAATTAAAGTTGCCTTTGAAAAATAATTCCTCCACATCTTATTTTGAAAGTCCAAATTCTAAAAGCATGTCAAATTCTGAATGTTTCAGCTCAATCTTAAGAATCTCGGGGGGGTGGGTTACCCCATAATATAGTTGGGAAGGGCTAAATTAGGGTTGCAGGGCCTATTAACCAGTGGAAAACAGGGGTTGGACATGGGGGGCGGCCATCGGCAACATCGTAACATCACTTCCAGGGGAAACCTGGATGTGACATCAGTCCTCTTTAGAATTCAGCAACAACTGGCATAACTTTTGGGTTTTCCCTGAAAGAGACATCACACCATTGGGCTGATGGCCATTTTTTGGTTTGCTTACTTTGCTTCTGCTGCCACACTCAATGGCAGTGGTAAATGGGAGCCAGGGGCAGGGAATCCTCCATTCCCACTGGGGGTTTAGCAGCCCTAGTTTGCCTACACAGCGTAGTTTTAAGCAGTTACACTTTTTAAAAACAGATATAGAAGGGTTAACCTCTGTTTGGGATTGCAGTTATAGAGTATCACACTTCTCAAAATCAGTTTGTGTTGGATGCCCTACAGGATCACATCTTCTGTTTGACATCTTCTCAAAACAGGTAACCACTGCCCTTAGATATCATTTTGTTGTAGATTTTGATATAGACATCATGTCTATTTTGGAAAGTGTGTGACACACAGAGAAAGAGAGATGGGAGAGAAATGAGTTATGTGAGAGGTAAGACAAGATCACATAAACTATATATTTATCAGTAGCTCAGGCCTCAAAGCCTCCTCCATTGAAATGCACACAGTCTCCTTACTTCCTGACTGGAATGCTTTCAGGAACTCATGCATACCGCTTGACAAAGACAGAAGGTGGGACTAGTGTGCTTTTGAGAACCAATAGATTGGCCGTGTTAGCCAGAAAAATGGATTTTGATTATAGGTCTTGTTGAGAAACATGTCATTGTACCCAGGTGTGTACAGTTAGGAACAACAGCATTGCTGGAGGGTTGTCTCTGGCTCCTTTTGAAGCACAAAGCAATAGCTGCAATCCCAGAAGGCAAAACAGCTTGGAGGGCATTTTGGTAGCAGCCATTAGATTGAACAGGAAATGAATACATCTATCAGCAATGTCAGGATGGGGGCAGGATGTCCCTTAATTACACAAGGAGTGAGAATGATGCTTCCCATTTGGCTGTCTTCTCTCTCTCTCCTCCATTCTCTCTCTCTCTCTCTCTCTCTCTCTCTCTCTCCCTGTATCCCCCCATGCTGAAGAAACACACAAGTTAGCCCAGCAGGAAAGCAAAATACAGACTTGGAATTTCAGTGGGGAGAAGGAATAATCCCAGAACAGGAAAAAATCAATGGGGCACTTCCCAGACCAATGCAGTGTCATTAAATTGGTTGTCAACAGAATGAAGGAACTCTTACAGTCTGCTTGTATTGTTCAACATGATAAAATGCAGTTCTCCTACACATTCAAGATGCAGGATGCTGTGAACGTCACAGTGAATAGGTTTGGCTGGCAAACGTAACCATGTTCAACAGCTATAATCAAATGTGAGCTGAGCCCAGAACCAGCGTCAGCAAAAAGGCAGAGCAGATGCTGAAGACTGAGGGCTTCCTAGGGCTAACTTAATACCCCTAGGAATACCCAGTGAAATGACTGGGTTCCTTTTATAAAACAAAAGTCCAGCAGTACCTTAAATACTGCCATTTGCCATTACGAATTTCACCAGAATCCCTCTCTAAGTGCTGTGAAGAGTAGAGATTCATGTTTCAAGTTACTGTAGCCCAGGGACCATAAAGGTAAGGCGTAATAAAACAAACTCAAAAGCAACAATTCACATCAAGCCTTGACTCTCCCCAAAATATAAGATTTCCCAGTATGATTTTTCTTCTTCACATATCTATAGGGATGCAGAGCTCTGCTGCTGGTCTTCAGCTCAGGGTGTAAGAGGTACAACTGGGAACATAGAATTTCCCCTCACCCCACCCCACAATTTCCTAGAGCATCCTCATGTGATATGCCCAGTGCACTACATCACTTCTGGGAGACGTCATCACACTGCATACATGAGAAAAAAGTCCCCCATAGGCAGCCAGTGGAGATTTGGCAACCCACAACTGACCCAAGTTTACCCTGCTGGCTTCATGTAGGGTAGTCAGGAATAAAACCAGGTTCTCCCAGATTAGTGATCGCACACTTAACCGCTACACCAAACTATAGCAACATGCTAAACCAGTGTGGTAAGAACATAAGAGAAGCCATGTTGGATCAGGCCAATGGCCCATCCAGTCCAACACTTTGTGTCACACAGAGACCAAAAAAACCTAGGTGCCATCAGGAGATCCATCAGTGGGGCCAGGACACTAGAAACCCTCACACTGTTGCCCCTCCCAAGCACCAAGAATACAGAGCATCACTTGCCCCAGACAGAGTTCCAACAATACGCTGTGGCCAGGGCTCTTTTTCTAGCAGGAGCTCCTCTGCTTATTAGGCCACATCCCCTGATGTAGCCAATCCTCCAAGAGCTTACAGGGCTCTTAGTACAGGGCCTGCTGTAAACTCCAGGAGGACTGGCTATATCAGGGGGGCATAGCCTAATATGCAGAGGAGCTCCTGCTAGAAATAGAGCCCTGGCTGTGGCTAATAGCCACTGATGGACCTCTGCTCCATATGTTTATTGAAACCCCTCTTGAAGCTGTCTATGCTTGGTATAGCATGTCAGACTAGGATTTGGGAGATCCAGGTTCAAATCCCCACTCTGCCTTGGAACCTTGCTGGATGATGAGTCAGCTCTCTCAGAGCTCCTTCAACTCCACCTACCTTGGAGAGAATAGGGTTGCCACTGGGTAGGAAGGTGGGGTATAAATGAATAACATAAAATAAACCACATTCCACTGAAAGCCAAGCACTTACCCTATGGTTCTCTCCACTGAGTGATGATATTCTGTGTTGCTGTCATGCAACTAGGAAAGCAATAATTAAGCGGATTTCTTTTTACCAGAGTAAGTAAATTGAAATAGAAAAGGATTGGTTAAAGAAGAAAAGATAGAACAAAAGGGGACAGGCCAAATAGAAGGGGCCATGGAGAGAGAATAAAGGGGGGCTGGTTACATTCTTGTCATGCAGAGTCCATGAAAACCTGGAACTGGCCAGAGATGAGCCTCAGACCTCCTCGCCTGGCCACCATCTGGCTCAAACAGCTTTGTGGGCTATGCTGTAACTGTGGTGGTTGAGCTTCATTTTCTTCTGCCTCGGCAAGCCACTTTTTCATCTGCACAGTAGGTGAAACTGATTCTCCCTCAGGGTCTTGGGTGGCTGTGTCTGGTAATTAAATGACACAGGGGGTGGGTACTACAAAGCCAGTACAGCTGTGCAGAAACGTTGATGTATAAAATAATCTTGATAATAACACAAATTAAATGAGCAGTGAATGGCAACTCTGCTTTTTATAAAAATGAAATGTTTACACTCATTGGCTGACTGTTTAATTTGCTCATTTCTTAGTTTATATAATTGGCTGTCAATTGTCAAGCAGTGATGACAGCTTTGTGGGGACATCCTACTGTCAGGATGTCTGAGAACATGTATGCATGTGTGGCTAATCACCCTGTACTGTACTGTTTGAATATGCAAAAAGTAATCCAATGGACAGGCTGGAGCTGCTTGCAAACAATCAAACTATACAGTGAAAAACTGGCTCCTTTATTGCAACCAGTGACCAGAACATGTGCCGTACTGATGGGGATTCAAGCATCCCTATTCAAGACCACTTAACATGGATTAATTATCTTTTTATGCTCTTTAAAGTGCCTCCTTTCTTCTTTGGCGTTGGAAACCACATGTGTCATTTGGTGACAGGCCTCCTTCATTCAAACCTGTAAAGGTAAAGTCTTCATGGATATAAATATGTCGACAGACAAACAAGCCAACAAAGAGGGCTAAAGACAGGCATATGGTTCAGAAGGACAAGGAGCTATTCAGTGGCAACATCATGGAAGAGTGAAAGATGTAAATGATCATTGCCGTTTTTATATATCCTAGCACAAAGCTATTGTTCGATTGATATCAGGCGTCAGCAAAAGGTATAGCTTCGTTGCCATGTCTTTCTGCTTAGATAGAGAAATACACCTCTTTACTTGAAGATCAGTGTTTTGTGCATGGAACCAGCCAGGCAAGAGGATGAGGGATCATGAGATCAATTCCTGGCTTACCAAAACTTTTGTGGGCTCATTGCCACACATTAACTAAAAAGTTTCATCTGGGAGAAAAACCCACTCAGAGCTGCATTTCCATAACAGCCAGTTTTGCTGAATCCTTGGTGTCCATTTTGCTGATTTTCATTTTGCATCAGTAATGTCAAGCCTTTTCAGTGATTTTCCCATCCTTTATATTTAATTCATTTGTCAGAATGAAATTAATTCTGGTCCACATTCCATACCTAGAAACTGCTAGATTCAGCATGCAAACATGAGACTTTTAAAAAACGTTACAATCACACAAATCAGGAGCCCACACATCATTCATATCTTCCTGATATGCTTAGGAAGAGAGACAATGCCTTCACAGTTCCAGTACATATGGACTTACCACTGGATTTTTGAAGGTTTGTGTTTATGAAAGATATACACACATAGTCAATAAGTGCATTGTCCTTGTTCATACATTATGGTGTCCATGTGCATTGGAATAATAATAGAAAATATGTACTGCCATTATGTGACATTGGTGGGCTCTTGGTACACTTGACTGAAATATCTGAAAAGTATATTTTTGATTGAAGACAGCAATGGGTACCATCTTATCTGGCTCTCCCCCACCCCCCATCTTGCAGGAGGATAATACATACTGTATTTATATGGTGCCATCTACTCTTTAATTATAACTTGATTGTTTTAACTCTGGTTTCATATTGTACTTTGTTGTTGTTAACCACCCTGAGCCTTGTGAACTCAGGGAAGAGCAGTGTATGAACTGAAATTATAAATAAATACTTTCTACAACAGTTTACAACATGGATATGGATCTGAGTTCATTCATTACCCTCTCTCCTGGGCTTCTTCTTCATGAGTAGCACCTGTTATCTCTTCCCACCTGTTGTTTTCTGCATAAGAAACACATATACAACCATGCTATTGTTTTTTCCCCTGCAAAAGCCAAGGAGAAAGCAGAAAACAGAGAACTACAGGGAGCTTCTTGTGGTTTTGAGCTTGTAGTTCACTGCGACACAGTTGACCCATAATGAGGAGATCTTTGTTTCCTGCCCCCATCACTCCTCTTTCTCACTTTTCAAAAACAGGGATAAATCTTCCCATCACCACCAACTTCGCCAGGGGCTAGGACACTGCTGTTAATTAAAAATTGCAGAGTGCTTTGCAATCCTGAACAATTCCAGCATTATCTGATTCACATTTGCAGTAGCTGCTGTTCCCATTAAATCCTTCAAAGCATTCTAGACAATGGAGAGGACTGGAGGAGGAGGAGGAAGAGGAGGGGAAGAAGCCTGTGCCACAATTAATTCATCTCCCTTCTTATTTCCAGTCTTCAAAACTATGAGGCTGCTGCTTCAAGAGCTGCTGACACTTTCCACAGAAAGCCTTGAGAGACACACTTTGTGTCAAGATAATTCTGCTTATATAACACACCCCTGGCTTTATTTTCCCACTGCATTTCAACATGAAGAGAAATTTGCATGAAAAGAGGGTCCCCCCCCCCTTCAGCACTGATGAAATATGCTTGCCTCCACTTGCTGCTGTTGATGACCCCATTCCACAGCCCTCAGGAAATGGCCATTGTGCTCAGCTATGGTCTTCACCACAGTTATTTATGCTCTAAGGGCAGTTGTAGGACATACAGCCAGTCTGAACACACCAACACCCAGAATTCCACATACCCAGGCCAGAATAATGGCACCCAGAAGCTTACAGTGTAGCTCAGCTGAACCAGTTTGGTTTAGGGTTGCCAAGTCCAGGTTGGCAAGTTCCTGGAAATTTGGGGGTGGAGCTTGGAGATGATGAGGTTTGGGGAGGGGAGGAACCTCAGTAGGGCATAATGCCATAGAGTCCACCCTTGAAAAATGCCATTTTCTCCAGGACAACTGACCTCTGTAGTATGTAGAGCAATTGTAATTCTGGGAGACTTCCAGACCCCACCTGAAGATTGGTAGCATTAGTTTTGTAGGATCTGGTTTAGCAAAAGCTGAATATCTTGATCATTCTTGGGTGCTATCACATGGAGGTCCAATCCGAACAGCCTCCTATAGTAGAGTATATTAAGCACAAGTTCTTTGCACTAAGAACTCCAAAAGAACTCCATTAACTCTACTTGGAGACAGGAGAGAGAGTAATAAAGAAGACCCAAAGAAACTACAATAGAGTTGCCAGGTCTGTGTTGGAAAATATCTGGAGACTTTGGGAGTAGATCTGGGAGAAGGCAGGATTTGGGGAGGGGAGGTGCAATGCCATAGAGTCCACCCTTCAAACCAGCCATTTTCTCCAGGGGAACTGATCTCTGCCAGCTGGGGATCAGTTGTAAAAGCAGGAGATTCTCCAGGACCCACCTGGAGGCTGGCAACCCAAACAATCTTACAAAAAAGAAATTTGCTTTTACATTTTCTGCTAGCTTGTGCAAAGACACAACCCACTAGCTTCAGAAAAACAACGACAAATCTTCAAGACACAGCAAGATTTGTTATTATTTTACAAACATTACCAAAATGGGGCCATTAGGCAATGGTCGAACAACTGCTTTGTATGTAGAAGGCCTCAGGTTCAATGCCGTGTTTCCTGATTAAAAAGATACTCTAGGAAAAATACCCCACAAAAGGCAAACAAGGGGCTAGAGAAGCCTTCCTAAAGCTAAAGCATTTGAGACTTTTTATTTGCTCAAAGGACAACTAAGTGGGGAACAGATAAAAGTTTATCTCATTATGCATTGTGTGGACAGAAATAATTCCTTCTCATAGCTCTGGGACACAGGGTCACTCAATGAAATGGATTGCCAATAAATGGAGCACTGAACAAAGAAATTACTTCTTTATACAATGCATAATTAACCTTTAAAAAGCCCTAAACAGCTGATTTCTAAAGGACCTGCAGTATTGTCTCTGAACATATGAACCTGCCTAAGATTTCTGATTAGTCAGTGGTGTACAGTTGTAAGAACCTATGTAGCTCTTCCCAGATTAAGAAGTGCACAGGTTGGATGGATCTACATCCTGTATGCTATCTAACAGTTAGACTGTGAGCTACGGGTTCTGTTCGGTTCCCATGCACGTAGGGCCTAGTCCAGATCACATATATGGCACACAAGGAGCGCCATTCTCCCTCCAGTTCCATTTTCCAAGCCAGAAATGGTCTGGGCCAAGGGGTGTTTGATAGACTCAGAAATTTAGCCTGAGTAGCTGGAGACCAGGCTTGCAGCTATTGGCTGAAATGCTCCCTAGCAACTAAAAAGTAGCAAAATGAGAAGCCTTGCAAAGAACACCTCAGGAATTGTTAGTTCTATCTGGGGGAGTCTTCAGATAGAGAAGTTTTCAGAGAGAGTCTGAAGTGAAGACTGTGGACTTAGGCCGGTGTTGTGTGGGGACAACTAGACAAGGAGCTGAGAGCAGCCAGTGGTTGAGTTCCTTGTGGAGACAGAGCTGGGCTTAGCTTCTATCTGTGAGAGAGTTTGAAGCCAGAAGTGGAAAAACCAGGCACCTTCTCTGAAGGAAACTCTCTGTGGGAGATCTGCCCACACATCAGGCAGTCTCCTGTATGCAAACTGAGATCACACAAACACACAGAAGGGAGAACTGGATTCAGGTGGTCAGCAGGGTTACCCAAGAAAACTAGTTAGGGCTGAGATACACAAGGTGTGAGTCCTGGAAGCTAGTGTGAGAAGGTCTGTGATGGAGAATTGATCTGGCACCAGTCAGGAGTTCTCTATGTGTGTGTGGAAGGTGTAAGTTTGTTATTTTTATTATTTGAATAGCCAAAGCCTAGAGCTATAACAGCGGTTCTGAGAAGCATTATAAGTTCCCTGAAGGCACTGCCTGCCTGTCAAAGAATTCAGTTGAATCCTGAAGTCTGCCTGTTTGTTGTTTTAAAAATATTCTGCCAGTGTTATATATTTTTGTATTTTACCTCAGCCTGAAAATACTCTGCATTTAGTATTTGATTATTTGCCAACCATCTGCCTGTCAACTGATTCATTGTTATTGATTAATTATAATCAATATTATTTTATCTCTATCCCTCGCCTTTTGTTATCTAATAAATCTTTGTTGTGGTTTTTTTAATTTAAAACCATCTGGTGCCTATTTTTGAGAATTCTGATAGGCTTTCTGTGTGTGTGTCTGAGGGAATGTGACCGGGGAGAAATTTATTGCAAACTCTGACCGTTCCCTCACCCGTTAGGAAAACCCATGAGTGCACACACTGGTTTCCCCAATGGCCAAACAGGTCCATCCAGGACTGTTTTAGGACTGAGAATACACAGAAATATAGCCAACCTAAACAAATTGGCAGCCATTAACATTGCTATAGACTAATTAGATTAACATCCAATGGTAGAATTTTTTTAAACACAGCATGTATTGATTACCAATTTATATGATATATAACTGATTTAACTGTCAATATAAACAACTGTCTACCAAGTACAGCAGTGGTACAGAAAGGACGGGGGAAGTACATTGAGTTGTGTGAGAACACACACATGCACAAAAAACTGAAAGTGCTGTACTGAACTGTTAAGAAGGGATATGCTAAAGTAACCTACCAAAAAAAACATTACCAGGCCAATACACAATGAACTGTCTGCTGAAAAATCGGCAGCCTTATCCCAACTGGCAAAAAGGACATGAGCCAAAGTTCACCAAACCTGTGAATGTTCAAGTTCAAAACAAAATCTATAAATAAAATCCACTATAAATATAAAGCCAACAAACTCTGAGCGCAGCAGCACAAGCCATGCAGTTTCTCCACCGCCACCCCACCCCACCCCCCATCATGGCCAGATTCAAACATCTCTTCTTTATTGTATTGACTTTTTTCAACACAAACTAAAGATTACAGCTGAGAGATGGGGAGGAGTGTGAGAATGTGCATGCATAGAGCATCTACAATCCGTTTTTGATAGTTCAAAAAAAGCAAACTCCTCTCCCCCACAACGCACAATGGAGTCTGCTTGTAATTTGTGAACCAGGTGAACAGAGAGGTGAACAAGAATCTCTGGTTAAAGGTGCCATGTTTGTTCTGAACAGAAGCCTGCAGGTGAACATTTTTGAACAGGGGTGGGCACACGGAGAGCTCTTCAGCCTACAAGATGGACTGACAGCCTAGGAAAGAGGAGAATAGATACTCAGGCCTCTGAATTCAGGAGAATAATTAAGAAAGAAATGGGAGACTGAAGGCTCAAAAGAGAGGGAGAGAATAAGCATGGAGAGAGAAAGCAATGAAAGAATAAAGAAGGCAAGGAGGAAAGAGTTCAGAGACATCAAAGACAAGAGGAAGCCCACAACTACCCCTTGTGGCCTGCACAGCTGGGAAGCATCTATGTCCCACTGAACAGCTGAGGTGACTCAGCTGGTGCCTCAGGCCCAGAGCTGTGGGCTGGCTCTAGATGTATAAATCATGCCAGTCAGCTGAAAGGGGAGGGAGGGAGGAGATCATCCTTCCAACAGGGCATGTTTCTGAGGAGATGAAAGAGCCCTGACAACCTGAGGACATGAGCAAAGCCACCTTTGATTAAAAATTTACAGGTGCTCACTTTCCTTTCACCTTCCTTTGCTCTTGTTCCAGTTAGCTACAGAAGAGCCTTGTCTTCTCATAGGCCAGAGCACAGCTTGAGAAAGAACAGAAGATTGTGGAACCATTTTCTGCTTTCACACCAGTAGGATATGCTCTTTGGGAGGGGTCTACTCATATTAGACTGCTCTGTTGAATAAAATAGGCTACTAGACCAGCTATGAGGGACAGAGCTTTTTAAACATGTGAGTGTGTATACACATTTCCATGAAGAAGCAAGTGGTAGTCAAGTATGCAGTCATTACTACCCGTTAGCTTGTTGCATGAACTCTGTCCCCAAGAATCAGTGGTTTGTGATAGGCAAGATACATTGGCAATCAGATCTGCCTAAGGAAACAAAGAGCAGCAGGCATTGCTAGTACAAATACAATGATGTGTACCTCAGGAATTCATTAAATGCAATGTCCATTATTTGACTTTACCAAGCTGGATCTGCACCTTTGTGTGTTCAGGAAGTGTGATGGGTTCTTCACACACATGTCTTATTTTGTAAACATTTCAGCACCTTGAGGTGGAACATTCTTCTGAGGCACAATCAACTCAAGAGACTCTATTGTGTATGACCCCACAGAAATGTAAGGCAACTTGAGAGATTCTCTGTGGAGGTGCTTTTTCTGTAGCTTTTTCTAAGAGGGGTGGCAACAATCTCATGAGCAGCTTGCTAGGGAAGCTGGGTCCTTGGTTGAGTACGGTTAGCACTGGGTTGGGTCCCTGTGGATCCAGAACATACTGCAAGGCCAAACTCTTTGCAGCAAAAGCAGCTTCTTCCAGCTCTGGCTTTCCTTAACATTCAATCATCCAGGTAGGCTTCAGGTTGACTGAGCAATTCCTGCTCAACTGCCAAAGATTCTCTGGGATTGATTTAGTCTGACTGGCCTCTAATAGCTTGTCCTGCAATTAATCTAGTGTCTACATGACACACTCAATCTGTCTCCCTTACAGCCTCTCTTGCACCCTCTAATCAGCCATCCATTACTTTTATAGGAAGCAGGGCAGCCTCCCATCCATCTCTCACATACCTTTCAAGGTAACTTGAGCTTTTAACCCTTGCTGGGGCATGGTTGAGTTCTCAAAGAAAGATCCCCTCCGATTGATGTTGGTCACATCTACTAGGGGAATAGGGCAAATGAGAGACTTCTTGGGGCTTCTGCTTCTCTCCCTGCCCCCCCCCCACAGACTCATGCCAGAGGGCAACAACCAGATCAGATCTGCTGATTCTTCCTGCAAGCAAGTGGGAAAGATGGCACTTGCAAAAATGACTTTAGCATCCAAAAGGGGACAAAACCCACTCTGGTACTTAAATGAATGAATGCAACACAAGAGGAGCTGAATTTATCAGATGCATGAAGGAAAGAGACAAGAACAGTAAACATTTCTGAGTCCTGCCCCGACCCACAATTTTTGCATTAGTAACTGAGCTTATGCCTTTGTGGGAAGAGCAAAACATAGTACTTTGACACATAGTTTTCAAGCCAACAATGGCACTCAACACAACCCAGACCTTGAAACTCTACAAGAGGCATCCACTGGACAATAATATATTCAGCATCAGTCTACGTATGTTTACTCAGAAGCAAATCCTACTGAGTTCAATGAGACTTTCATTTGCTGGTGCAGATTACTAGCATCTGTAGTCCCAAACCCACATTTGCTGAGATAAATAGAAAGACAGAGGCCTTCCCTACAGGACGGAATCTGCAGGTAGGAATGAGGCATATTTAATTCCTAATATACATGCAAATATACCATGGAAAGAATGGAGGCAAGGTAAACCTGAGATCTTTTAGACCTGGGAGAACAAAATGTAAGGGGGTTATTCCCACCCTGTTCCATCCCCAGAGAAAAGTGCACAGCCCATTTCTCCTTGCCCTCTTTCCTATGTGGCTCAGCAGTCACTTTTTTGTCTGCCTTACTCTGTACATGAGTAGACCTTTGTTCTCTGAAGACTCTTTCTTCCTCCCTACATGGCCCAGCGGCTTCTTCCGATATTGCTACCTTCCGTACTCAGAGGAATACCAGTTCACGCTTGGAAAATTCCTGGAGACTGGAGGGGAAAGGTGTTCAGTGATGTGATGCTCAAAGCTGCCATTTCCTCTGAGGGAACTGGCCTCAGTAAATCAGTTGAAATTCCAGGAGAACTCCAAGGTGCTGCCTTGAGGCTAATAATCCTACCTCAGAAGTACACTCCCACCTACCCCCTTCCTTCCCCTGTCATAGCCCTGGTCTTGCATGTGGGAGTTTTAGCAAGGTTTGAGTGCCCTCGGAGGTCTCCCTCACTGCTATTTCCACCTTCAGCCAAGGAAAAATAGCTTGGGAGAATTTATGGGTGAGTGACGTTTAAGCACCATACAGCTGCTGAATCCCCTGCAAGGACTCCTGAACATTATACTGCACAATGAGGGATGTCAATTAGACTGGAGGAAAATGTCTTGTCCTTTTAACAGAGGCTCAACAGCATTTTATTTACCAGATTTTATTTACAATCAAGTGGCCATTTCCACACATACATTTTTTAAAAATATATATTTTTTGAAAAGTAGCCATTTCTGCACATTAAGCTTTTGTTAAAGGGGCCTGGATAGCTAAGGCTAGCCCGGCCTCATAAGATCTCAAAGGCTAAGCAGGGATAGCCCAGGCAAGAATTTGGATGGGAGGCCTCCAAGGAATGCCAGGGCCAGGATGCAGAGGCAGGCAATACGAAGCCATCTCTCAGCCTCTCTTGCCTTGAAAACCTTACAAGACTTCCATAAATCAGTAGTGACTTGACAGCAGTTTCCACCAGCATCAAAGGGACAGGACATTTGTTCTACCACCTTAGGAACCCCCATAATCCCCTCATGACATCTAGTTCTGCTCAGAAACTTTCAGAAGCATTCCACTAGCTGCTTGCCTACTTCCCTGAGATGCTCTAAAGAGAGATGAACATTACCATCCCCATATTGGGCAGGCAGATGCTGGGGGGCCAGATGCTGACAGAGAAGGGCTCATCTATGCCCCCCTGCCCCCATCAAGACAGACAGGAAGCTTCTTAGCTTGAGTGCCTCTCATCCCGCCCAGCCACTCTTCCTTCGATTAAAGCTCCTTGGTGCATCTTCTTCCAGCTCTGGATCTCTGCCTAAATCTCGAGGAATTGCCCCTGCGGGACTCTGTTCTCAATACTTCACTCCAGTGCATGCTTCCATCATTCTTATATCTTTCAGGACATTACGCTAATTGTGATGGATGTTTTCTTTGTTCTTGTGTGGAGAGATGATGAAGCCCAAATGTAAGGTAATGTGTCTATTAAAGATTTAAAATAGCCCAGGCGTCTGGCAAACCCTCTGTTGGCTGACAGCTTAGTTTATTGTGTGTCTACTTTGGTGGGGCAGAACAAGGTCTTGGGGAGACATTAGCTGCATCTGGCTTAGTATAAGAGCCAACTGTGCTTGTGTTTTGTGCGTGCATATTAGAAAAGCTTTGATTTTGGGAGCCAGACACCCACATGACAAGCCTGATCCTGCCAGTAGGCTCTACCCTATTACCCTACTTTTTATCCTTCCCAGAAAGCCATATGTTTGTCAGAACCGTCCTAAACAGAAGTCAGTGGTATTTTAGAAGAGTGTAACACTGCTTAGGACTGTATTGTTATAGAACTAGCACATAGTGGTTAAACTAGCACTACTGTTGGTGAGACACAAGTTCAAACCCTCTTTCAGCTGTGAAGTTCATTGAAGGACCTCGGGCCAGTAACTTTCTATCAACTTAATTCGCCTTTAAGGGTTGTTGTGTGGGTAAAACGGAGAACCAAGCATGCTACTGTGAGCTCTTCAGAGGAAGGTAAAAAAGGTAAAGGTAGTCCCCTGTGCAAGTACTGAGTTGTTGCTGACCCATGGGGTGACGTCAAATCATGACATTTTCTTGGCAGACTTTTTATGGGGTCATTTGCCATTGCCTTCCCCAGTCATCTACACTTTACCCCCAGCAAGCTGGGTACTCATTTTATCGACCTTGAAAGGATGGAAGGCTAAGTCAACCTTGAGCTGGCTACCTGAACCCAGCTTTCGCCAGGATCAAACTCAGATCGTGAGCAGAGAGCTCGGACTGCAATACTGCAACTTACCACTCTGCACCACGTCACTCCTTCAGAGGAAGGGGGGAAATACAAATATAATAGGTAGGTAGGCAGAAGATTCATCACCATTTCATTAGGAACATGGTGATTTATTTAGAAGGCACTTCACCAGGACTTAAAAACACTGCTGTGTTGGCTGGCCCATGTCAGGATGTTAACAGAGCACAGATTGGTCACAGTTATTTGGATAGATTTCAGTTGCTATGATCTAAAGATGTAGACAAGCTGCTTGCTGGGTGCAACACACCACATCTGTGCTCAACCCTGTTTATCTCTGCACCACTTTTCCATATGAGGATGTCCAAGATAGCTCACATTAAAATATGATCATCAAATACATAAAAGGTTAAACTAAAACCAGAGGGTTTTGTTTTAATTGCTCTGCTTTTGGGTAATGGATCTGTGGTTTGAGCTCTGCTCTACTAGTTTTAGGGCTGTTTGATGTGAGATGGTTGTGCTTCCTGTGTTGTTATGTTATGAAACATTTATTGCACATAATGATAGATTTGGTATGGTTGTTAGCTGCCCTAGGAGCCTGATGGTTGAAGGGTGGCATACAATAGTTTCTTAATAAGTAAATGAGGATTACTGAGACGTTCCAGTAGAGTAGCTTTGTTAGTCTGTTGCAACCAATTTTTGCAGCAATTTATAAATTAGCAAACGCTTTGTGGTATGTGCAAACCAGAGTCTTATTGGTCAGATGCATGAAATGAGGAAGCAGAAAAAGCCCAGCAGGAACATTTGCATATTATGCCACACCCCCTAACACCAAGCCAGCCGTAATTCTGTTCCTGTGCATTCCTGCTAAAAAAAAAAGGCCCTGGACATACGTTAGGGTTGCCAAGTCCAACTCAAGAAATATCTGGGGACTTTGGGGTTGGAGCCAGGAGACGTTGGGGGTGGAGCCAGGGGACATTAGGGGTGGAGCCAAGATCAAGGCTGTGACAAGCATCATTGAACTCCAAAGGGAGTTCTGGCCATCACATTTAAAGGGACAGCACACCTATTCAATTCCTTCCTTCCATAGGAGATAATGAAGGATTGGGGCACCTTCTTTTGGGGCTCATAGAATTGGACTCCCTGGTCCAAACTTTATGAAACTTGAGGGGTATTTTGGGGAGAGGCACTAGATGCTATACTGAAATTTTGGTGCCTCTACCTCAAAAAACAGCCTCCCACCCCCCCCCCACATCTCCAGGAATTCCCCTCGCCCAGCTGGCAACCCCCTCCCCTCAAGAGGGAATATTCTACTCCGAGCCCTTCCCATCCCCCGCCCAACTGTAGAAATCTTCATTGTGTCCCGCAGGCCAGCCAGTGAGGACATGCAGGCAGTTCCCTAGAACTGCAAAGAATTCCCAAAGTCCAGATTCTCGGAGGGGGGGGGGCTTAGGTCTGGCCAAGGAGGTCTTTTGTTCTCCACCGGAAGCAACCCTCCCCCCCCCCGCCATGTGCGTTTCTAGGCATTTCCCATCCTGGCTGGAGCTGACCTCCCCGCCCCCCCCGCCGCCCTTTACCGAGGCTCTCCAAACGGGCCGGTGCACCATCCTTCTTCAGCGCCACAAGAGCCTTCTAGCCGCAGGGCCAGCCCGGCTGCGTGCCTCCTTCCCAGCCGGACTCTGCTCCACTCCCGGCGCCTTGGGTCTCTCCAGTCCCTGCCCCCCCCCGGCCTGGCTGAGCAGCGAAGGCTGCAGGGAGGCCACCGCTTGGTCCCCGCGCGCCTTCCCCGACAGCACCCGCGATGCCTGACCGGCGCTCCTCCAGCCACCGAAGGCAAGGCAGGGCCCCAGGGAAGCGCTGCGGCTCGCCTCTAGCTCCAGCCACGCTTTCGGAAACAGCAGCAGCGGGCAGCCAGCCGGGAGTGAGGCGCGCCCGGCACCGCTGGCGCCTCTGGAGCCGCTGGCTGGGATGCCCTCAAGGGTGGGAAGGGAAGGGGCGAGGAGAAGCTGCTGGGATCGGGGCTGGGTGGGAAGGGCCGCCATTCCCCCCGCTTTCCAGATTTTTGGCGAGCGGGGGGAGAAGGCTCCAAATCGGGGGTCCCCAGCCCAGACGGGGGATTTGGGAAGCCTAACATATGTATGAGGATAAAAATCAGAGGAGCAGAAAGTTACTACAAAGGGGAAGCTGGAAGAATTCCATAGTGTTTGAGACCAAAATGATCTGCAGCCCTGCCTGTCAAAGAGTATAAGCAACGTGTTTCCCTCTGCAATCCCACCCCTTGGTATTCTCAGGTTATGAATCAGATCTGAAAATATTAATTAGATGTCATGTTTGTTGGGAGTGCAGGCAATGAAGAACTCAGTCCCTTCCTTTCCCCAATCCAATTTGCCATCACCACTCCGTAGGATATGGAGCCCCATATCAGCTGTGTTATGCCTCTGTCAATCCAGGGATCAACTTGAGGAGAAGGCATGGAAAGAGCTCACACATGTCCCTTCTTCTGTAGATAGCATCAAAGTTGAGGAGGAACAATGTGTATGGATGGCCTCTTTTCCCTCCGCCATGAAATCAATCCCCTCAGTGTTGTTAATTGAACATAGTTTTTTAAAAAAAGCATGATGGAATCACATATGATTTTTATCCTCTTAGAAGGGGCCATACAGACCATTTAGTTCAACCCCCTGCTCAATGCAGGATCAGCCTGGAGTATCTATGACAAGTGTTTGTCCAGTCCCTCTGATTAGTAAAAAGGTAAAGGTAGTCCCCTGTGCAAGCACCAGTCATTCCAACTCTGGGGTGATGTCGCATCACAACATTTTCACGGCAGACTTTTTTTACAGGGTGATTTGCCATTGCCTTCCCCAGTCATCTACCCAGTGAACTGGGTACTCATTTTACCAACCTCCCCAGTCATCTACCCAGTGAGCTGGGTACTCATTTTACCAACCTCAGAAGGGATGGAAGGCTGAGTTGACCTTGAGCCAGCTACCTGAGCCCAGCTTCCACCGAGGTCAAACTCAGGTTGTGAACAGAGAGTTCGGGCTGCAGGATCAGCCTGGAGTATCCATGAGAAGTGTTTGTCCAGTTCCTCTGATTAATAGAATTGTAGATTAAGGTAAAATTCTTGGAACTGTCTGTTTAGATACTGCTAAATATGGTGGCATTATCACAGAGTATCTATTTTGCAGTGCCTCTTCCAACTGCAAGTACTTGACTTAATGCTTGTTAGAAAAGTGTTACAGTCATGATGCTTTAAAAGGCATTTATTTAGATGCTGGAGAAGGAAAATTAAACTGTCATCTGTATTAACCTTCCTTCCTTCACCATGCAAACTTATGGCTGGCAGTCATTTGGGTTTTAAAAAATCCCTCCAGAATTTTAATTGCAAGTGTAATTCTTGTGGAAACATATAACGTTGTTCTAAACACCATTAAATTCACAAAGCTAATATCTCAGTCAGCAAACTCTACAGTTTGTTCAGTGCTCTGGGAAAACAAGATGTTTGGATTAGCGTGCTTGTGAACCATGTGTATTATACTATTAAACAGTTTTACCTGAAACAATGGAAAACTACTATCAAACCCTGATATACTAGATTTCTTCTATATAGAATTAAGAAAGCTTGCCTACAGGAAAACGTGGGAAAAGTTTGCCCCACATTGGGATATAATCAAGGTGCTATGGGTTTGTTTTCTTGAGTTGTGCTGCCCACTAAGGGGCTGACAAACCAGCTGATTCCTCACTGTGAAACACTGATCCTCATAGCAGTTAGGGATGCTTCAACACACAGCTGCACAGCTCACACCCTGTTTGCCAGTCACAAACAGGGGGCCAATTTTTTTTGACAGACTGTTCATCACTTTGACAACTAGTTTTTGCCTGTTTGGCAGGTTGCTTCAACTGTTTTTGCATTACAGTATAGTGGAATTGACTTTTTGTGTTTGCATGTTTTCACACAACACAGTGTTCTACTTCACCCTCCACTTGCTGTGTCGCTGCTCTACTCAACAGGCAATTGTTTAAATAGTTAAGTCAGTCACAATTCATAAAAATCAGTTATACGCATACAGGGCTTTTTTTTAATGCCTACTGTTCATCTATGTAGCCCCTGGAAACATTAATTGCTGACCATCTGTTTGGACAGGCATTGTTTTTGTGCACACAGAGTTTTGCAAAATAAATTGCACCGCAAAGCTGTTCAGCAGGCATTGGAATAGACCCCATGAATTGTGTGATATCTGATTGACATAGTAAGTTTGACTGTGGAACGCATTTGTCAAAATTTACAGCACCCTTGGTTATTATTCTTATTCCATTTTTAAGGAAGGTTGTCCAGAGTCCACAATGTGAGACTGTGGGGATAACGAAAATGCATGTAGACTTTGGACCCTCCTGGGATACTATTGATTCCCCCTGGTGAGAACTTGGCTGAATCAAAGCTGTTTTGCCTTTCCTCTGGAACATGCCCAAGTGTTAGGCAGTTATAGAGAAAAGGCAAAACAGACTGGCTAGGTGCTCTAATACTTCTGTAGTGAACAAGTCACTTATTTGGCAAGTCTGAAAATAAAGTGACTTCAGATTCCAGACTTTCCTCCCTATGATGAATGGTGCATTATACTGACTTTCATATCTCTCTTTATTTTATGCCACTTTCTATCTAAAGGTCTCCCTTCCCCGATATTTTTATGGGTGTATAGTTTCTAAAGCTCATGCTCTTTGAGGGTTGGAACCTGCCTCTTGCTTTAGTCTATGAATAGTATCAGACGTGATGCTGTCACCATGTTAGTATTCAGTAGTATTAGAAGCAAAATTGTAATTGTTTTGCAGATTGGGAAAGTTCTTGAGAAGATCCAGATAGTATATCTAATTTCCCCCATGCACTTTTAAATTGATGGCAATCTGAGGACCAGAGCAATCACATGGATTATGACCTCCTGAACCCCAAGTCAGTAACTTTCACAAAGGCAATCATTTTCCTCTTGCAAACCATGGCTAGCACCACTCTGGGTATCTCCAGTTACTGAGGGAAGATATTCCTCCAATGTGACATTAGTAGATGGCGGGTTTGCTTTCCACTTGTCCCTCTGTTGTTTCTGTATTAGAGAGGCCATCTATTATAAGCATTGACCTATACCAGGGCAAGGACTCGCTAGCTCTCTCTACTGAGTCATTATTGCCTAGTTACAGCCCAAGCTGTAACCTTACCTACTCAGATCTTGACTCCAGAGTGGAGGAGCAGGTTGCAAATATCCTTGATTCTCCTCCATGGTCTTTGAAAATAAACAGAATCATGAAGGAGTTCTACTCAAGTTTCACCCATACTGGCTTAAATGCATCATAGGGGCTTCACCTGGTCCTCTGCTATGAGATTTCAAGGATCATGAGATGTACCTCAGGCACCATGGCAACAGAACTGTGGCTCATCTTCCAATTGGTATTGTGGCCTGTTTTCCCTGAGTTTCTGGTTGCCTTGGCAATCAGTACTTTGTTGCTGACCCACTACAATTCAGCATGACTTTCCTTTGCCACTGGCATGGGGTGGACTTTTCAGTATGGAGCCACAGCCTGGACTCTTCATGCTCTTAAATGCCAGAATTGTCAGTGTTTTTGATTGTTCATAGCTAATATTCAAGGATGCCATCAAAATCAAGTGGGTTTGGGGTTTGGACCTCCCTGATGGATTTTTTGTTTTCTTTAACTAAATGCCAAGGTCTTCCTTGTACTGCATGCCTATTCCCTCAACATCTATAAGCCTACTAGAGGCCTATCAATGCCAGTGTGGAGGGACAGTGGACAGTAGTAGAGCATCTGCTTGGTAAGCAGAAGGTCCCAGGTTCAGTCCCCAGCATCTCCAACTAAAAAGGGTCCAGGAAAATAGGCGTGAAAAACCTCAGCTTGATACCCTGGAGAGCCACTGCCAGTCTGAGTAGACAATACTGACTTTGATGGACCAAGGGTCTGATTCAGTATAAGGCAGTGTCATGTTCATATGTTCACTGTGTGTACCAGTGATGCTATTAGCATTTATTAATGCATGGAGTCTCTGAATAAGCTATAGCATTAACAGTGTTCATCCTGCAGTCTCTTATCTGTTCTCACAGAATCATGATTGGATGTAGTCAGCCCCCATTTCCTTTTTACTGTGTGACCTCCTCCCCACATTGTTTCCCCATCCCTTCACTCAGATTCTCCCTTATGTTCTTAATTGCCACAGCTTCTCTGGCCCATTATACACACACATCTTACTGCAGATTTTCAGAGAAGCCTTTAATATTGACCTTGGATTCTGCACCTGCCTTACATACCATTCTTTTTCCTCTGGCGTATTCTGCAGCTACAATTTTAAAAATTCAGTTTTCTAAATCAGAGTGAAACATGACCTGTGGAAGGTGGTATCAAAAGTTTTTTCTTTAGATTTATGCAGTTGCCCTATCCCAGCTGTGCAGTAGCATCCAGCAAGCACCTTCCATTTGGTTCAGGTTTTGTACATGGACATTAATGTTAGTTTGTTGAATGAAACAGAATAGCAAGGAAGACTGGCAAAGGGGGAAAACCCATTGTTAAAACTGACCAGACTATTCCTGAAATTGACAAGCTGCTGCAGCACTAGGGAATTCTTTGGTGTGTTTTTAACCACTGTAAAAAATGGGAAAGAATTGCACAGTCTCATAATATGGGGAAACGCATTGAGTGTACAAAATTGATGGTAGAACCCACTGATACTGGCATGGCAATCTGTGATTGTTGGCAGTGTGTGTGTGTTTGTGTGCATCTGTACAAAGTCAGCTGCAACTCCATCATGTTTTGCACAGGGCTGTAATTTGTGTGGGGGAGGAGTCCTCTGGCAGAAGCTTTAGAGAGCTTTTTTTAGTCTTTTTTTTAAATTGAAAGGGTGGGGTATTTTTGCTGATGCCCTAGAACAGCTACATAGTAATGTCATGATCTTGGTAGTTTTTTAGAGCTTGTCTTTTGTGCTTTGCACTCTGTCCTCCAAATGGATCCAACCCAAGCAATTCTTAAGTTTGGCAGCTTGCAGAGGTCCATGCGACTCAGCCACCATTTTAATGTTAGGATCCCAGAGACTGCCAAAATGATTTTTCTCCCTCAAAAAAACCCCCTTTGCTCAATAAAGCATTAAAGGGGGGAATCTTTTCAAAGCTTTAGGCTTTCCAACTCAATGTCTTTCTTTCTTTACATTTCATGTCAATTTCATTCCACTCGGAAATTTCATTTCATGCCAGTTTCATTCCCCCACTCTTTATTTTGTTTGCATGCAGCACTGAGAGCCTTTTGATTTTGCATTGGGAATGCTGCCATTTGTCTCCTCTCCGATCCCCCCTTTCAAATCAATACCAGCACGGAACTGAACCTTGTGCAGCTCCTTTTAATCTTTTCCCCCATCATTTTAATTTTTTTTAATTCAGTGATCTGACTGTAGCAACAGTCTCATATTGCTAGACTCGTGCCATCAACGGCATCATATGTATGTTGCCAATTATGTTGTATTCTATTTTAGATTCTCTATGTTTGTTCAATTGAATGTTTTATTGACTGTGATTCAAAAATCTTAATAAAATGTTTGAAAAGGCAAAAAAAAATAAACAAGGGAAAATAGAGCTTGTACACTAGTGAAAGAGGGAGGGTGGCAGAAGGTGCAGAGTGGGCAGAATGACCTCAATGTGGGGGGGTGACCTTCAAGGGGCATCAAAAAGGGGGAAGATCTGAGGAAATCTGTATACTTTTAAATTACCTTCAGCTTGGAAGTAAAACAAGGGGAAAATTGACACAAAAGCACTCTCAGAAAACCTGGGGAAACAGCAATCAGAAAGCAAACTGAGCTCTGAAGGGAGAAAAAACAATGCATAATGACAAAGAAAACCTTAAAGACATTCTCACTGAAAGCAAGGGAAAACATCCATGCATAACAGGCCTAATCCAATGTAGCTCACTCACAAAAGGATTCTTATAGGATCCTACACATCGCTCCTGGTCTCCTCTTAGCAACCTTGTAGTTTTCTCTTTTGTTTCTGGAAGGGAATGCCAGGCTGCCCAATTGCACAATGATGGTTACCTGTAGTTTTAAAAACAGTCTCCAGTTGTCTATTTTGATTTTTATGCTTGTTGACAATCAATTAATTTCTTTTTAGCCCTTTATAGCAGATGAGTTAAATAATAGAGATTCACTCAAGTACACTCTATTCAGCTGTAGCATCTCATTTAGAAAGCACCAGCATAAGGAGGAGGAATCAGATTCGATTCCTTATTTCCAAAAACAAAACTGTCTTGAAGAGGAAACCTTCACCCAATCTTATGATGAGTCAGCAAATCCTGAGGGAGGGGGCGGGGGCAGAAAGCACAACCACACCATAAAACTAAGCAAGTGCAAAATACCTGCTGTGCATACAGCAGAGGTGGAATGGAGCAGTGGCTTCCAACAAACTAAATGCTTGGTCAGAGAGTTGAATCACTGCCATTCTGGAGACTTCCAAATCTAAAGCAGAATTGAAATTCTGTCCATCAGTGAGCGAGCTGGACTGGAACCAACACTATGAAATGCAGCAATGACAAATGTGAAGTATTAAACCTATGTTAGAGGAGCCAGTGATAAGACTGGGAAAATTGACTAAGCAGCAGAGCTTCAGAAAGAGGTTTCATAATCAGGAAGCAGATATAAAGCTGCTTGTGTGTGAACTCTATAGAGGGGAAGTTAATTCCATGTGTGGGCTGTAAATTACAGAGAATATCATCTTCAGAATCTGGGGAATAATAGTACCCCTCCACTCGACAATTGTCTGTGTCCTGCATTCACTTCTGGGTACTAAAGTTGTTGTTGTTACTAAGAAAGGACTTGCAGAACCCAACAAGGATTCAGATGAGAAATGTGTTGATAAGGAGTTCAAAAGGTAAATCCTGTATGAGAACAAGTTTAAGGAATGGGGTATTTGAAGATGTTACAGGAAAGAAAATAGAGAGAATGGTACCAGATCTATTAAAAGATTTGAGAATGTGGGGTGCAATTGTTCAGCTCATGCACCTCACATATAGGGAGTACAGGTGGTAGATTTGGGTTCTGCATACAGAGCCACACCCTTCTCTACAGCCTGGAGAGGCGGGTGGCCTTTGAACTGAAGCAGGGACATGGTTGCCTTGAAGAGTGAATGAGAAGCTGCTTTGTAGAGAACCAACTGCCATTCTGGTGTGGGCTCTTTTTCCCACCCAGCATGTACTTCCCACCCAGCATTTACTTAGCATGTGCTTCATACACAGAGACCTGGAGCGGAGGTGTTCATTCAACCCAGTGGTTAAATTCAGAGTGTAATTTTAAAATACAAAGTAAGACAAGCTTCAAAAACAACATATCCCATTAGGCAGCTTCCAACTTTTTTTTTTTTTGCCGCAGCAGAAAACTTCCAAAATTAGACCAACTTTGTACCTGGAAGATGTAATCAGAGGAGACAGCTCGCTCTGCAAAGAGTTGCTCTTTCAGTGGGAAAGGCGGCAGCAGCAGCTTCATGGCCAGCTTTTCACAGACTGCCCTGTAATTGTTCCAAATCCCCTTCTTCCTTTGCTCTTGGACATTCTGAAATATAGACAGATGTCCTAGAAAGAGAACAGGTGGGCTTCATTTCTCTTCCTGTTCTCTCTGGAGCAATCCTGAAGAGGGAGGGTGGAGAAATAAAGGCATTCAAATCCAAAGAGATACATTTTCATGGACTGGCAGATGAGGATAGTGGTACTGTGGTGAGAAGCTATGTGTGGTGGTTAGCAAAATTGTGGAGTTGGAGCCAGCAGAAGGTCAGTGAAGTCACTGACAGTCAGACACCAGGCTCCATGAAGTGTTAAATGCTGACATCATAGATGAATGTGTTTAAAATATTTACACTCCTGCCTTTTTCGTAAAAGTAGACTGACTTCCAAGGAGATAAAAGCAGCCTGGGGAGGCGGGTGGCCTTTGAACTGAAGCAGGGACATGGTTGCCTTGAAGAGTGAATGAGAAGCTGCTGTGTAGAGAACCAACTGCCATTCTGGTGTGGGCTCTTTTTCCCACCCAGCCCTTGCTATGGCTGACATCACAAGGAGGATAGATTTAAGCCCCTGAATCCCTGAGGAAGATAGTCTTGCACAGGCACCCCACCGCTTGCACCGCTTGTGGAGAAGGCAGGATATAAATATATAGTATAAAGTAAATAAAATAAATCAAGCAATAAATCAGGGTGAGCTGCAGCAATCAAACAGCGCCCGCCCGGCTGCCAGGAGGGGCACAGGCCACACATATGCCAGAGGAGGGTTCACACTGTTCCTGCGCATTAGTGGTTTGTGCATGGCATGTCCCAGCCATTCAGATGTCCAGAAACACACCACGGAGGTGCTGCAAGAAGTTTGCCACCAGGAAGTGGCAAACACAGAGTTGAGGTGCCAGACGACAAGCTAGGTGTGATTGCACAGCAGATGCCAGATGTGCAAATGTGAACACACCTCTTTAATCTGGAGTGGGGGTGGATATGGTGGGGCAAAACTTCTGTCTGATCACACCCAATATTGTGAGCTTCTTTCAGTAGAATAGTGGGGTATATGCAGAGCTTTTTTTATAGCAGGAACTCCTTTGCATTGTAGGCCACACACCCCTGATGTAGCCAATCCTTCTGGAGCTTACAGCAGGCTCTGTACTAAGAGCCCTGTAAACTCTTGGAGAATTGGCTACATCGGGGGTGTGGCCTAATATGCAAAGGAGTTCCTGCTACAAAAAAAGCCCTATATATATTTATCTAAATAAATCAACACTGAATCTTCTAGGAACATTTGATAAATGACATAATTCCCCACCTGATGCCATAACTTATAGTCCATAAGGGGAAACTTTTCCTGACGTTCAGAGTAGGCCATGGAGACTAGAGAGATCTATTTCGCATTCACTCCTTGAGTTTGGAAGCTGTTTACTTTTAATGCTGGCTATCCTTGCTTTATTGTCAGCACCATAATTTAGTTGAAGAAACACATTATCATTCCTTTTCCCACTTTTAAATAAAAGCTGAAAGAGATGAAGAAGAAAGAGGGAGGGGACAAGGAAAAGTTCTGACCCTAGAGCTGGTTTAGATTTCAAGTTCTAGATTCAATGGAGTGCCAAGTGTTTTAACACTAATACCATTCACATTTTTTGTTGTCAAGGTTGAAGTAGAAGGAGTAACACATATTTGCATCCTTTAGGTAAACCAAAACACATGGATGCTTTCCAAGGAATAATCCCTGCTTTCCCAGCCCTGGTGAAGCAGGGGGCGTTTTTTGCAGAAACCATGCCATAAAAACAATGTGTGACTGTGAAACTTGCAGGATATATTCTGCCACATAATCCCTTAACTATGTATGGCCTCTATTCTCCAACTGTTCCTATACACCTGAGATAGTTCCTATTTTCAAGTACTTGCCCCTGTTAAATTATGGTTACTATTCTGAGGTTCTTGTTTATACTTCATTGAAAAAAATCAACCATTCCCCATTTCATGAAAAGGAAGACAGCACCATGACTTGCACTAGTGCTAATATTTTGATTTTAAAAAAACTATCAAGGCACTTTGCTGTGCCTTCTGAAATGGAAACCCCGTTATTCATTCCTAACTACATTATCTGAATAATGCAGTATTTTGACATTTCAAGGAATGAGGTAATATATAGCTATTTTATCTGTATGATATTAGTTGAGTTCCATCCACTTTCTGGTTTCATTAACCAGCACAGAACATTGGAGAGGGAGGGCATTTGTTTCCTTCTGAAATCACCCACTCGTTTTTTCCCCTTTAGAAAACTCCATGCAATTCATCTCTCAGGCATGGTTGGTAGGTGAATTATGGGAGAAACAAAAGACCTCCAAACTAAACAGTGCAAATGGAATTGCAGGAGGAATTTCCAGGGAAATCCCTGGTTCATGGGAAAGAAGGTGAATTTTACTGGTGGGGGATGCCTGCCTGCAACTAATTATTTGAAATCAAGAAGATTCTACTACTCATACAGAGCAATACTAATAATGCTTTCCTGGAAGTAAGACCTCAGCAGGATTCTGAACAGATCTACTTAGGGTTGCATGGATAGAGTGTCAAAGTGCTATTATAAAATTTGGCCTTACACAGTTTCCTGAACCTCTGGAAAGCAGGCTCCTAAGAATTGGCGTAATGCACACAGCATAACAGAGGAGATCCTTTTGAGACATGAGTAGCCAGGAGTTAGGACTGAGGAACAGAGAAGCTCAGCCCTTGGTTGATTTGTTTCTCCTTGATGGACAGTTCTAATTATGAACCATCTGAAAGAATGGGAACAATTGTGCCATCCATGTCTATGGTTCTCCTTTCAAAATACTGGCTTCTACAACTTCCTTTAGGAAGCTTGCAATGATGTATTAGATGAAAAACCTCCAGATATCTGGGGATTTTTTTTTAAAAAAATCCTTTATACCACTCAATGAAGATTAATATTTGCAACATCAGCACATGGCAAGTGCTCTTGCTGGACATTATGTCACCAGCCAGAAACAAGATAAGTGTAGGACTTAGACCAGGCCAGAGAGAGAAGGAATTCAGATCCATCAAGTCATCTGCCTCTGTTACTTATCTGTAAAATGTATAAATGCTCTCCTCATGGTTAATTCTTTGACTCTAATAATCCATTCCTCTCTAATATCCATTCTGTGACTCTAATATCCATGTCTTTTATTGTAGCATGTGAAAGGTTTGGCTTGGTAAGTGGAACAGCCTCTCTACAGGCACACCAGTCCTAAATGCCAACATGCTCACTTTGGCAGCACATATACTAAAATTGGAATTAGGTGCAAGAAGGCTGCCCAAGCAGGAATATCCTGGAAGCATTCAGGTAGACTTTGCCATCCCTTGCCTGAAAACCAAACAGAAGCATGTTTACTCCAAGAATCCACCTCTCACCTCTCACAGACTCTAGAGGACAGCAGAGCAATATCAAAAGAGAAAAGGCAACCCACAGAACTGGTCCAGAATTGTTGATTTTCCCAGGGAGATTTGATTTGTTCAATCAGAAATTGTTCAGTAATACACCAGTTCACAACACAAACACTAAAGACATATACTTAAAACCAAATCATCAGCTAATTGTTAATTGCTGTTGAATAAGTATTGATGTGCATGTGGGGGGATCATTAAAACAGAGATTGTGGTTTGTGATCAATAACATGGAATGGGCTACATCTGAAGAACCTCTGCTTGTGTCTCTCATTCAGATCACAATTTGACTTCAATTCCAGTTCGTAAATCATATAATCCTAATCAAAAACTGGTTGTTTATGCGCCTAATATTCTTTGCTTGTTTTTTTTTTCAAGAAAAAATATTTCAGACAGAAGCAACATTCCTGAAAAAGAAAAGATAAAGACTTCTTGTGTGCATTTAAAGGAAGCCTATGCCCCATCTATCAAAGTCCTGAGCTAATAACGAAAATGTATCATTATGGTGCATTCAAAAACAATGGATGCATTCAGGACGTTTGTTTCTTGGATATAAGAACATGCAGCTCATCTTGATGGTTCATCTGTTGTCAACCACTTTGGAAACATGAGCAGCAGAGCCACCTTCTTCTCTGAAATGACTGGAAATGCACTAATTGCTAAGGAATTTGCCATGCTTTGTGGGCAGGCTCAGCATTCACTCCCTTTTCACCATTCTTCTTGCTTGATGACTGATCATGTTTCCGTACCATAATGCAGCACAATTCACCTTGAACTACAACAAAGGGATGCAAGAGAGGAAATGGGGATCGTGAAATACTTTTTCCTAAATATGATATTTGAGTCCTTCAAAGGCTTGTGGTTTATCTTGTTTGTAACATTTGACCCAATGACAGTATCCCCTTCCCATGTTATATTGAGGAGAGGTCTTTCCATGCCTACCTTATACTGAGAGCAGTTTTTTCCAAAGCTTTTGCCAAGTTTTTTTTTTTTTTACAATCTCATGTGTTTCTGCATTTTTTATAGAAAAACTTTTTTTTGGGGGGGGGGGAGGAAAAAACCCAGAGGATATTTTTTTTTTCAAGCCCTGCCTAGGCTTGTAAAGAGGGTGGGAATAGTGGTGGGAGAGCAGGCTCACTGGAACCAGGAATGACCTGGTAGGCCTCATTCTTAACTGAAGTAGACACTAATGAGCATGCTCTAGAAAGTAGTTTCCTGCTGGGAAAGTAGTTTCCTTCACCTCTAAGTTTAATTAATTGGATCAGGAAGCAGAAGAAGCTGCAAATCCCGTGGACCCCAGTAGGAAATTACATTCCTGAATAGGCTTAGGAGCATCCAGGCCAATTAAAGATGATGCCTACAAGGCCTTTCCTGTCTTCTCAATCATTTTGCAAGGGCAAATTTCTTTGAGAAGGTGTCTGGGGTAGAGAACTGGGAGGAAGGCTGGCTGGTTGATCATTGTGGTGAGCATATTATGAGCCAGGTCTAATTTTAAAGAAGTTTGGGATTGGCTTGTTAATGAGAGAGGTATTAGGGTATTTTGTATGCCACACTCCACCTCTTACTACCAGGCCTAAAACTCACTATTCCACATCTGTTTCTTCTCACTCCAGGATGTCTAGAAGACATAAACTATAAGTATCTTTCTTTTAAGTTCTCTGATCTGTGCACAGTGGAGCACACATTGGTTACCAAGGAAACCTATTAGACATTCACACATTATGTTTTTATAGTCATACAGCTACTGAAATTGCTGATAGAAATGAATCAGGAGCTAGGAAATGCAACATGTGAAAGTGCAAACTGTGAATCAGTCCTAAAATCCCTTCACCTGATGAAGTCATAGCTATAGTCCATATTAGAGTTGCCATTTCCCTAGATCTGAAGTATCCTGCTCTCCTCACTCCATCACTACTTGTAGCAGAACATCAGTGAAGCCCTCTGGTATTTCTCCCAGTTTTGGAGACTGGGGTCATTAGAAGCTATGCAGTAAATGCCGCAGCCTAGTCTATAATCTCTGCCAGGGAACTGCCCAATTTACATTTTAAATAAATGCCTCTTAAGCACATTAATGGTGCAACTCTGAACAGACTTGCACCTCTCTAAACATTTCTTGGATATAAGAATGTGCAGCTCATCTTGATGGTTCATCTTTTATTGTCAATGACTTTGGAAAAATGGAGAGCAGAGCTGCCTTCATCTCTAAAATGACTGGAGTGCACTCATTACTAAGGAATTTGCCATGCTTTGTGTGTGAATGAAACTTTGCTTAGGAAGTCACTATTAAATTCCTTCTCTGGGTTTACTTATTTTTAATGGCTCCACCATACTTGACAGTTTCTTGCTTTTTTATTTTAAATTGCCTAAATATATGTTGTGGGGGGGGGGGGGTTCCCAGCAGGAGAAAAAGCATCCCTGACTTTCTCCAGTGAGAAAGTGGTGCTGGAGTAAAGGGCTAATGTCCACCCCTTCTCCCCCCCACCCCCCACTTCTCCTGTTTGATAAAGGAATCCTGGAGGCTGAATTTGCAAAAGTAAAAAAGGTTGTTTAAAATAAACAACAAAGAAATGATAATGCGTAGTTAAGCCCTCACATAAACTAGCTTAATTCTCATGTTGTCTCTGCTGATGTTGGTAGAGTACTGGGTTGGTATGTTAAAAACATCCACAGAGTACAAGCGGTAAAGCAGGCTAACTTCCCCTCAGAAAACACAGATAAAGAAAAAATAGACATAAGCTAAGCCTTAACCAAAGTTGGACAGGTACTGTGTTAGGACACTGGACTCCATGACAATATCAGGAAATCACTTTACGGGGGCTATTTTTGTTTTAGCACCATGGACAGAGCACAAAAGAGTACGTAAGACCATACAAGCAAAGTGACCCAAGGTAGAGAATCAGGGAATTTGAGCGCTTCCTACTCATTATATAGCCACTGTAAGCTCCTGTTATGCCATTTTGGACAGACTACCCTATAAAAGGGTGGTGACAGCACTAAAGGAATTGATATGGGAGTCTGAAAAACTACTTTGAGGCTTTGTCTAAAACAGACATGTCAAACATAGGGCTCGTGGGATAGAACTGGCCCAAGCTGCCCACAAGCCACTGGGGATAAACTAGACAGAATATGGACCAGAAAGGCCTATACAGGGTATGATACCTCCAGAATGCAGGCCCTTCCCAGGGTCTTCCTCCAAATCTCCAGGGATTGCCCAACCTAGTACAGGCCACCATAAGGGGTGAGGAGGGCCAGTTTGGCCCCAAGCTGTGCACAGCCAGACCCTTTTGCACCTGCCTGCTGCCTTTGGTTGAGGTGCTGTTCCAAGATGCGCTGCCTCCTGCCACTGCCTCCTCCTCCAGCTAGAGCATGTTTGGGTCCTGTGACTGCCACCTGGAAAGATGATTGACTGCTAATGTATGGCAGGCAGAATCTCTTTGGCCGTCCTCCCCATGTCCAGCCAAGCGGCTGCCCACTTGTAGCCAGCCTGGGGAAGTGCCCACAAGCAAAGGTGCATGTGGAAAGCCACTGACCAGCTTGCCAAACATGCTCATTTATGTTAGCATGTGAACAGGGCAACTGGCTAGGCTGGGCAAATGAGAAAAGGGCAAGAGAGAAAAGCTAGGCACTTATGTAAGGGGTGCAGTGCATGCAGAATGCCAAGGGGTGGGGGCAGAGAAGGCCCACCAAGTCAAATTAGCTGGATCCTGCTAAACCACTGACCAAACATGTGCCTGCCTTCCTCCTCGGCAGCACAGAGAGGATTAAATAAGAAGAGAAGCCAAAACATACACAGACTCCCCTGGATGGAAGTGCTGCCTTATGTAACAGACTGAATGGAACTGGGGTGTGTGTGGCAAGGCAAAGTTCAGAGATAGCAGCAGGCATTTGAAAAAGTGTGCTGGGTTTGCACACGGCAGAAGCAGGCACTGGTTTTGTATCTGTGCACTTGCACATGGGGACTAATACTTTGGGTGGTTGGATAATGCCATGGGGCTGGCAGGAAATAAAAGTCTGCAAAAGGCAATTAAAGTGGAGCTGACATCTTTTGAAGAGTGGCAGTGCTTGTGGTGCTGGGGAGCATCACAGTCCCCATTGTGGTTCAAGCTTGTTGCTGAATTTGGGACTTTGACAGAGGGAGGTGTGGGATTGTGCAGCTGCCTCATCCCCTACCCAAAGCCTACTGACTGTGGCTGTGTCTTTTTGGGTTCCTCTGATTGATGCCACTTGGCCATCTGTCTCTGGCTACCACACCTGCAGCAACAGAATGCAGCACTACATGCTCCAGAGCATCAAAAACTTCTGAAATATGTTAGTCTCTAAGGAGCCACAAGAGTCTCTGGTTGTTGCACCTTGATTGTCAGGTAATAGCTCTCTGTGCTGTGAAAAACTTCCTGTGCACATCAAGCAAAGGGTGGTTTGTTAAGTGCTGAAGTGGGTCATGGTCAGTGGTAAAATATCTCCAATATCTGGCATTACATTCACACAGGCCCAACTCAACAAAGAGACATTTATGTCATATCCAGCCTTCATAACAAATGAGTTCAACACCTCTGGTCTAAAACATCATTCTCTGGCCATAGTCCAGGAGTTGATCAGGGATTCCCTGTGCTGTTTTCAATTCACAGCCCCTCAATGACCGAGCCAAATGTGGTCTCATCTTTAGTCGCTCTAGATGCTGGATGCCTTTCTATTCCTTAAATCTCCTTAAAAACAGCAGTGATCTGAAACTATTTGTTACAGTGGCAAAAAGATCTGATAGCAAACTGACACCTGGAGGGATGGCAACTAGGTGCTCCATGTAAGGGCTGATCTGACATGACAGCATTGACCCCAAGCCTGACACTCTGGAAAACAGCTGGGGGTGGGGGGAACAAGTGGCATTTGAGTAGAGAAGGCTGAGATCGGATCTGGAAAAAGAGATAAAAGGGCAGCCAAACTGAGATTATTTCTGGGCATCTTTTAAAATATATATTTTACTCTGAGCACCTGGTGAGGCAGACTCCTTTAGGAATCTTGGGCTGAGCAAGAGGAACAGATCAAGCCAAGCCTCTATAAATGGGCAGCAGAAAGTACTTAAGAGTGGCCACCTCACCATTTCTTTCCTTAAAGTAATATCCAGTACCTGAGAATTGCCACCAACCACAGCTGGGGAAGGTGGGCATGCCTCATTTTGTGGTTAAAGCTTCACAGGCAAAGCCAGTTCTCTATCCATGTGACTTTTCTCTTGACCAGAACTGACTCTTATCTCCAAACAATATAAACCATGAGATCTACACTATAAAACAACTTTATGAGGAGTGGTGATGTTTTGCAGTTGAAAACTAAGGGATTAATTAGATACTACAGCCAGCCAGGCTATGCAGGCTTGCAGGCTCTGAGTATCAAGTACAAGAAGTCAGGCAAAGCAGAATCATTCAATCCAAAGTCAGGAGTCCAGAAGTCAGGCAAGGCAGAGTCGGTGGCTTATTTATTGTATGCATTGCATCCATGTCTAACAGCCTCTCTTGGCTGGTTTTATAGCCCCACGCCTAAGCGTCATGCTTGCAACCAGTTACTCAGAAGCAATCCTGCAAGTTGCAACCACTCCATCTTTGTTATCAGTAAGCAACTGGTGTCAAGCCAGGAGTCCTGCACTTTGCCATCTTGTCCATAGCTCTATTCTCAGTCTCTGTCTGTGGCACTCTAAGGGTGTAGGTGATACTGTGGACTGAAAACAAACAACTGAAGGTTGACCTGGCTGAATCAGGGCTGGAGGTGGCTCTGCACCAGCTGTTGGCTGTGAATCCTGACAAGCCTGCAGTTCATTTTCCTGATGGTCAGTTTTGTTAACACAAGGCTGGCCACACATGGCTCCTCTTCTTCCAAGGAGTTCTTGCTGTCACTGAACCCTGCCCTTATGCATGAGCTTATTCTTTCATGCACAGGAGCTTCAAGATAGATTGAATGAAATAAATAAATAAAATGAAATAAATAAATAAGACGCTAATTCCTACTAGTTATTCCAAATATTCATGCTCCTTAAGGCCAGGCCTGCTCTTTTGGACATTGCCTGTCAAACTCATTTGTTATGAGGGCCGGGCCTGACATAAATGCAACCTTGTTGGGCCAGGCCATACAAGGCTGGGCCATATGTGTACCTATTTAAGATTAGGTAGTAGAGATATAATCTTTTATAAAGGACATAGATAATTAATTTTTTAAAATAAAATAAAATGTGCTTAAAGCATTAGCACTCATTGGTCTTGAAGATGCTTTCTTTTTATTTCTCCCATGGAAACTGGGCAAAGGAAATTTTGGCTCTTTCCTTCCTTCCCCAGGGGACGAGAAGGGGAGGAAGCCTCAGCCAATAGAACGAAGAGAGGCTTGGCTCAGTAGCTCTGCTGTGCAATTGATACAGTCTGGCAAAACAAGCTCTCCCTCCCCCCCCCCTCCTTCATTCCCAAAGGAGGAGACTCAGCCTATGGAGAAAATAGGGGGTTTTCTCTGTGGCTCCTATGTGATTGAACAAGCCTTGCAAGGCAAGCTGTGATGCATAAGGAAGCAAGAGAGAGGGAGAAGGAAGTAGACAACAGCCCATTGCTCGGGGGCCTGATAGGAGCCCTCTGGGAGCCTGATTTGGCCCCTGAGCCACATGTTTGACACCCCTGATCCTACTGTATAGCCTAAACCGCAAGCCGGAGGTGTTCACAGTGTTCTTCCCAGACAGATCTAGCTATGGGAATATTCTCTATAGAAGCATGGTGTACCCTTGGCAAGGACTACTAATATGGCCCATTAATCTTTGGAGAGTGGTGGCTGCTCCTTGAAGACCAAAAGACATAATTAAGAAGCAAGAGAGATCTTGAAGTCTATGGCAGCCATCTTGTGCTTTTTCCCCTGCAAGAAGATTTGATAATAATGCTTTCTAAGGCCTGACAAAGATCGAGATTCCACTAATTGGTCAAGCACAGTTTCCACTCACAGGACTGGAGAGGAAGATGTTTGATTTGCCATGCAACACTTGCTCTCACTGAAGCTCAAAGAGCCGGCATTTCATGTTCAAAGGATAAGATGTGGCTGCTCCATCCACAATACATTTTTTTTTTCCAAACAGGGAAACAGTCCTGTATCTTGGGAACAGAACTCATTGATTGCTACAGGCTGTTTTATGATGCCCTGCCAGGACATGGTTTCCAATAAATAAGACAGGAGTCTTCTATTAAAGCTAACATAAAAAATAGACTGTTTGGAAGCAGGAGGTGTGTTCTGATGTTCCAGCAAGTTAGGGAATGATAGCCCTGGCAACAAGGCCTAAAGCTTGCAGTGCAAAGATTCCTTCGTAGCGCTGCTATTGCCTCTCAAATCTGGCTTGCAGCAAGTTCTCCTTCTTTGACCTCTTATTCACTGCGTACATGTCTAAAGCTGCTGTTTACCTCATCTTTCTTGACTGCTAAAAGTCACTTCTGTTCTGGGATAGATGCTGCTCACCATATGTACTTAGCCTAGCCATTGCCAGAACATTTTCTCCTCAGCTTCTAATAGTCCAGGGATTTATTCCAAACTACTGAAACATCAAATCATGGTTCTTACCTGGGTAAGACATTCATATTGGCACTTTTGTTCTCCTATAGCAATAATTTGCAACTTAGAATCATAGAGTTGGAAGGGACCTCCAGGGTCATTTAGTCCAACCCCCTGCACAATGTAGGAACTTCACAAATATCTCCCCCCCCCACACCCACACACACATACATCCCCAGTGACCCCCAACTCCATGCCCAGAAAACAGCAAAAACCGCCAGGATCCCTTGTCAATATGGCCTGGTGAAAAATATCTGACTGACCCAGAAGAGTCAAAAGGGCCACAAGAACTAAAGATTGATGCAACTCTTCCTGCCCTGCTTCTCTGCATAACTCTCAAAATCAACATAACTCTGCATAACTCACAACTCTGCATAACTCACAAAATCAACATCGCCATCTAGCCTCTGTTAAAAAACCTCCAAGGAAGGAGAGCTCCAAGGAAACCTGTTCTAGTGAGGAACCGCTCTGTCAGGAAGCTCTTCCTAATGCTTAGTTGGAAACTGTTTTGATTTAATTTCAAGCCCCATGTAAAACAATGGTAACATCAGGGGTGTGGCCTAATATGCAAATGAGTTCCTGCTGGTGTTTTCCTACAAAAAAAGCCCTGGCTATTGTAGGGGTTGTCCTTGAAAGGGCAGCTGCTGTGAGAGCCCTTTCAGTCCCATCCACTTCACAGGGTTCTGTTGTGGGGGGGAGAGGATATAGGAGATTGTAAGCCGCTCTGAGTCTCTGAATCAGAGAGAAGGGTGGGGTATAAATCTGCAGTCTTCTTCTTGTCTATAAACTGTGGTGCCCCAAACTGAACACAATACTCTATGTGAGGTCTAACCAGTGCAGAGTAAAACAATACCATCACTTCACATGATCTGTTGATAGAGTCCAAAACTGAATTTATGGAGCCACCTTGGCTTCTTTAGGCTTCTATTTTTCCTTCTCATAGGAATCATTTGTGATTGTGCCTTCAATATTTTGCTTTTAAGGAATTTCCACCCCTCTTCAACTCCCTTCTCCTTAAGTATTTCTAGCCATGGGATTTTACCCAGCATCACTCTAAGTTTGTCAAAATTTGCTTTTCTGAAGTCCAATCCAAATGACTATGTACAGCTTTTCCCTTACCCAAGACTGTAAATTCCAAAATCATATGGTCACTATTATCCAGAGTGACCACTGCTTCCACCTCATCAACCAATTCTTCCCTGTTGGTGAGAATCAAGTCCAAGGTAGCAGATTCCCTTGTTTCCTTCTCCACTTTTTGGAAAATGAAGTTGTCAGCAAGACAAATCAGGAATTTATTTGACTTTTCATTTTTCGCACTTCCAATAGATGTCTGGGTAATTGAAATCTCCCACGACCACTGTGTCCCTTCTCTTTGAGAACTTTGCAATCTATTATAGGGGTATCTCATCTAGGTCCTCTATCTGGCTCGGTAGTCTATAGCAGTCCCCCACCATAATACCAGTGTTATTTCTTACTCCTTTTTTTTTTACCCAGAGACTCTCAACTGAATTGCCATGCTCAGATTCATGATTTGTATATACCTCCTTCACATATAATGCTACACCTCCACCCTTCCTTATTTGTCTGTCCTTTTTAAATAAATTGTACCTCTCAATCCTAATATTCCAACTGTGAGTGTATTGCAGAATCATATACAAAAAGAATTTTTTTTCTGACATTCATGCAAAACAGTATTTGATGGTGTGCTTGAGAAAAAGAAGAAAAGGTTTCTGACATTCATGCAAAACAGTATTTGATGGTATGCCTGAGAATCTACAAAGTAATAGAAGGAGGAGTGACTCTCTCACACACACACACACACTCTCACACACTCACACAGAGAGTAAGAGAATATGCGGGTGCCAAGTGTGTGTTACTTCCTTTTCAAATGAATTTCTGGACTATCTATGAGCCAGATTAGGATCATCACAATTTCCATACATTAATCCAAAACATTTTATTTGGAGTCAATTACAAAGCCATTGTATATATTTGGCAGAGGCTTTACATATCAGAAATCTTCCCAGGAAAACAGCCAAGAAGACTCAGTGGTTGCATCGACGTGGCAACGGCTCTGTTTTGTATTTAATTTATACCAGCAAAGGAGCTTCCTCTGTCAGCTACCATTTTCTCTACATTCTTCACCACCCCACCACCTCCTTTTTAAGGACATTTCGGTGGCCTTGGGTAGGACTGGTAATCATTATGACCCTAGAACAACTAATTATTTTTTTAAAGCCTTCATATGCAATGGGGAAAATGGCACAGCAGGGAACATGGTGGCTACAGTGACTCACAGAAGGAAAATTATACTTCTGTGGGTGAGATCTTGGAAAACACAATCCTTCCCATCTAGATACTGCAACAATGGACTCATTGTGCTCTTCCCAAAAAGATCACAGAAAAGCAGCTTTGGGGAAGTGCATACTGAAGACAAGGAAAGGACAATTCAGGTGTGACACTGTAGATATACTAAAAAGGAGGGGAGGCATTCCAGTTTGAATGCCAAAGCAGAGAAAAACCTCCATCTGGAAACACCCAAAGATTATTTTCTTTATTTCTGTGGTACCTTTTTATTAGAATCAACCTGTGAATTTTGATCAGTGCTGCAGAGATATTTGATGAAGCACTGGCTTTTATATTCTCAAATCAAGAGCTGTCTTAGGAGGGGCTTCTCTGTTCCAGTATTAGGTATGTTTTGAAACCAATTTTACATTCAATACCACCTAATCCATTTAAGTCTGGAATCCTTCCTGCATTTCATTTCAATAATCTTCAAATTGCAGACAAGGGATCCCTCCACCATGCTTTAAATAGTCTCTCCCCCTCTCCCTTTTTTAATTTTTGCACTGAATATTCAGCCGGATGAAAGCTTGCTATATTGTGGTATGGGGGGGGTGTCCTTTAAAATACATATTATTTGTCTGTTGTCTCTGGGTGTTTAAAATAAACCAGCTATCTACAATCCTTTTCTCTATTGGCTCTTTTAAAAGAAGGGGCAGGAGATGAAGAGGCATTTGACAGGTACATAACAAAATGGGAGGTAGATGTGAGCAGAGGGACAATTCTGTAAGGGATGTGGGAACAGCTGACACAAATGATTCATTGGAAGAAAGACAGCTGGTGAAGATAAATAGGAAAAGAGCTTTTAGCTCCCAGGAACTGAACATCATCAATAGGGAAAGGAAAAGTTACTTGAAGTGTCTCTGTCCACAAAGAACAAGGAGTCCCCGATGGAAAAGCCACAAGTGCCTCAATTCATGCTTTGAAATACGTTGTCTTAATTGAATGACCCAGTCAACATTTCCCTTGATACGTATTGTATCAGTATCACATCCCACATATGAGAGGTTAGCTGTTTTGTCTGGTGTAATATTGTGGACTTACAGCTGTGGTTGAAAACACTGTGGCACTACTGCTTCACCGTTTTCATAAAACTGTTGTGACTTCACTTGCCACATTCTCAGTTCTTTGCTCATTGTCAGTGAATTCCATCTTCTTTGGGAGATTTGCATCTGCATCACAGGGAATAAGGTCATACAACCCACATACAGTTGCTTGGCAGGCGCAGTTGAAGTGATTCTTTGCTTATGAAAACTGTATTGTCTGTAGCCTGGCAGCTTAATCAGAAAAGGGGACCAGAGAGGACGAAAACTAGGAAAACAGAGAATGTTTCAATAGGCAGTGTTGGAGCTCAACAAAAGGCCAGGCCGTACTCAAGGGGCCCTGAGCGGAGCCCTGAGTGGACCGGTTATCTCCAAGGACCGGTTATCTCCAAGGAGAACAAAGAGAACAGTGGAGCCCACTACGTGGCAGGGAACATGAGGGGGGGTCTCTGCCCTCCCCGGGTTCACTAGGTCACGTAGAGAGCACCGGACCTGGACTCCTGGCTGGAGAACCCTGCACCCGGTAGGGCACCTACAGTCCTCAGTGTTTCAGTGTTACATCTGGCACGGCATTGCCTTTGCACCAGCGCTCAGATTTGCACTGACTTGCATTTTACCACTCTTAACATCCTACCTCACATTATACAACACACAGCACTCTTCCTTGCACTTACACTCACTTTAATTAAGAAGAACCTATACTGCACTTTAACAACTTCCTACCTCCACACTCAGGAACTACTAGTGTAAAATTGATTTTAATTAACTCATGGGATTTATTTATTATATTTATTGGGTCTGAATTTATATGAATATTATTGGCGAATTAAATTGAAGATGTTTAATAGGGTGGGATTTATAATTAATTATTGCCATTAGATTTAAATTATTTATTTGTCCAATTAATATATAAGAGAAATTGAGGGTTGGGTTTTATTGAGTTGATTTGACTGTTGGGACCTAGTAGGGCAGAGTGGGCTAGAGGGTATTAGTGATTGTTGTGCATCAGTGGCGGTTAAGACAGTGGCTACTACCAGTGGGGAATGGCTGGTCTAGGGATTCCAGTGCTCCTGGGGAGGGGGAGGTATGGCGGTGGGAGCAGACGATACAAGGGAGGGAGACCGAGACAAGTTAGTGCTCGCTCACCCTACAATCTGCGTCCCATCCCAACGGTGACAGGTAGTAGGGTCAGGTTGAACAACTCGCCTCCGTCATTGGTGTTATGCAATGCCAGGTCCATTAATAATACCTCAGTCCTTCGAGAGTTTTTACTCGAACAGGACATGTACCTGGCATGCGTGACCGAAACCTGGGTACGAGAGGGAGACACAGTGGCCCTCTCACAAACAGCTCCACCACGTTATTCGGTCTTTCACCAATCGCGGACTAGCGGGCAGGGGGGAGGAGTGGCATTATTTATACGAGAGGCTTACTCCTTTAGGGTGCTCCCGGCCCCAAGGATCGAGGGTATCGAATGTGCCAGTTTGGCGTGGGAGGCTGGAGAGGGGTTGGCGGTCTGGCTGGTATACCGTACGCCTAACGCACCAGCCAGCGCCTTACCGTCCCTACTCGAGGCGGCAACAGGCTGGGTGTTGGAGCACCCAAGGCTGATAATCCTGGGTGACTTCAACGTCCATGCTGATGACCCAGCCTCTAGTCAGGCGGCGAACCTAGTGTCATCCATGGCGACACTAGGACTCTCTCAATTTGTTACAGCTCCCACTCACAAGGCTGGGCACATGTTAGACTTGATCTTTGCGGCCGGGGTTATGGTGTACAATATAGCCACTGAAGTGGTGCCATGGTCGGACCACCTTGCCCTTAAGGCTCGTGTAGATACGCCATCCCAAACCTGTTTAGGCGACGAGCCTATTATGGCTCGCCCGCGGAGCCAGATAGACCCGGAACGGTTCCAAATGGCTCTGCGGGATCCCTGGCCCTCTGGCGATCCCCTTGATGGCCTGGTTGAGACCTGGAATAGCCGGCTCTCTAGGGCCATTGATGAGATCGCACCTCGACGCCCTCTATGACCTCGGATTAGGCTGGCTCCGTGGTACACGCCAGCTGAAACAAGGTCTTAGACGGCTAGAGAGGCAATGGCGGCGTACTCGTGACGAAGCAGCTAGAACATCTTATAGGGAGTTTATGAGGTCCTATGAGATGGCAGTCAAGGCTACAAAGAATATATACTTTGTGGCTAAGATTGCGTCTGCAAATTCGCGCCCAGCACAATTATTTAGGATAATTTGGAACTTTACCACACTGCCACAAGGCAAACCAAATGTTAAGGAATTGGAGATAGGCTGTGAGGCTTTTGAGAAAATTTTGCAGTCAAGGTCCAGTCGCTCCGCCACGACTGCCCTGCCATATTAGATACAGTAAGTGAACTCGAGGCCCTGTGCGTGTCTTCTGGTTTGATCCTGGACCACTTCGACCTGCTCAGCTTGGAGGAAGTCGACAGAATCCTTGTCACTGCATGCCCAACTACTTGTGACCTGGACCCATGCCCCTCCTGGCTAATTAAGACCTGCCAGGAGGAGCTAAGATTTCCTATATGGGACATCATAAATAGATCTCTTTCGGAGGGCTCTTTTCCAATGCCCCTGAAGGAGACAGTGGTCCGCCCTCTCTTGAAAAAGGCTACATCTGATCCGGCTGAATTGGCTCACTATCGGCCGGTCTCAAATTTGCCCTTTTTGGGCAAAATCATTGAGAGGGCTGTGGTGTTGCAGTTACAGGGCTTCTTGGATGACACTTCCACCTTAGACCCATACCAGACTGGCTTCCGCCCGAGCCATGGGATGGAGACAGTGTTGGTCGCCCTCATGGATGACCTCCAGGGACATCTGGATCGAGGCGGCTGGGTGGTATTGCTGTTGTTAGACCTATCGGCTGCGTTCGATATGGTCGACCATCGGCTGCTGACCCACCGCCTCGCCGACGCAGGAATCTGGGGGCTAGCCTTACAGTGGCTTTCCTCCTTCCTTGAGGGTCGGGGACAAAGGGTGGCAATTGGAAGAGAGCTGTCCCAGAGGTGCTTACTTAATTGTGGGGTGCCTCAGGGGGCAGTTCTCTCTCCGATGTTGTTTAACATCTTCATGTGCCCCCTTGCCCAGATTGCCCGAAGGTACGGACTGGGCTGTCACCAGTATGCTGATGACACCCAGCTCTATCTATTGATGGGCGGCCGGACTGGCGACGTCCCTGAAAACCTGGACCGGGCGCTGAAAGCCGTGGCAGGGTGGATCAAGTCGAGTGGGCTGAAGTTGAATCCAGCGAAGACAGAGGTCCTTTGCGTGGGTCGTGGCAAGCCAGGGGAGGAGATCTCCCTACCAGCCTTTGACGCTGCGTCGCTGATACCAGTGCGCAGGGTCAAGAGCTTGGGAGTGCTTCTGAAGCCTTCCTTGACAATGGAGGCACAGATAGCAGCCACTGCTAAAGCCGCCTTTTTCCATCTTAGGAGGGTGAAGCAGCTGGCCCCCTTCCTGGAACGTGGTGACCTAGCAACAGTGATCCATGCAACGGTCACCTCGAGGTTGGACTACTGTAATGCCCTCTACATGGGGCTGCCCCTGTACCGAATTCGGAAACTGCAGCTAGTGCAGAATGCGGCGGCCAGGCTGTTGGTGGGACTACCTCGGTAGGAAAACATGCAGCCTAGGTTGCAGGAGCTGCACTGGCTGCCAATCATGTTCCGAGTTCGTTACAAGGTGCTGGTTATTACCTTTAAAGCCCTATATGGCCGAGGACCTGCCTACCTTAGGGACCGCCTCTCTCCATATATCCCCCAGAGAGCACTGAGATCTAGCTCCCAAAACCTCTTAAAAATCCCTGGACCAAGGGAGGCCAAACTGAAAATAACCCGAGAGCAGGCCTTCTCAATAACGGCTACCCATTGGTGGAATCAACTACCAGCGGAGGTTCGAGCCCTGCGGGACTATAATCAGTTCCGCAGGGCCTGTAAAACTGTCCTTTTTCAAATGGCCTACAAGATGGTATCCTGAAGTGACACCTAGCCATCTGATATACACTGTGTTGTACTATAGCACCTTTCATTGTTGTGGTTTTAATTAACTTATTTAAATGTATTTTATTATATAATGTATTTATTGTAATCATGGCACTTTCCATGTCTGTGAGTCGCCCTGAGCCTGCCTCGGCGGGAGGGCAGGATATAAATAAAAGTTGTTATTATTATTATTATTAGTCTAATGAAGGCTGCTCCAACACAGGTATTTTTCTCCCCAATGAAGAGCAAGACACCTTTGATTTAAATGGTAGCACTGACATGACTTGTAAAATGGTATAAGGGGGAAGACGTTATCTCTTTCTTCCCATGTGCTGGGAACCACACATGCCTAGGAATTAAGTTCCCATCATGTAATGTGCAGTGCATATGTGGTTATGCTGACTCATAGAGGATCCAGGGAAAACATAACCTGTTAGGGTTTCCAAGTCCAATTCAAGAAATATCTGGGAATTTTGGGGGTGGAGCCAGGAGCAAGGGTGTGACAAACACAATGAAACTCCAAAATGAGTTCTGGCCATCACATTTAAAGGGACCATACACTTTTTAAATGTCTTCCTTCCATTTGGAATAATGAAGGATGGGGCACCTTCTTTTGGGGCTCATAGAATTGGACTCCCTGGTCCAATCTCTTTGAAACTTGGGGGGTGCTTTGAGAAGAGGCACCAGATGCTATGCTGAAAATATGGTGCCTCCTCAAAAAACAGCCCTCCAGAGCCCCAGATACCCACAATTTTCCATTATACCCTATAGGAATTGGTCTCCATAGGGAGTAATGAAGTGCCCAGCAGACATTCCCCCCCCCGGTTTCTGATGGCCCTGAAGTGGTGGGAGGGCCTCCAAACTGGGGGATTCCATGTTCCTACCTGGGGATTGGCAGCCCGATAACATGTTGTTAAGCCCTTTGTCTGCATTTCTTTCTGTTGTTTCAAAACTCAAAACCTGTTGTTTTCATAGACACACACACATTCCCTGTGCTCTAAGAGGAATCACCTTCCCCAAGCTCTTCAGAGTACCTGAAAAGCATCATCAAGGGATTATGTCTTAACATTAACTCCAATAGAGGAACATTAACATTGTGTTGCCATAAATCCTGGCTTTGTTCATCCAAATCCATTGCTCAGTAGACCAAAAAAAAGAAAAGCTTGACTGTGGCTCTTGACCAGCAGCAGCATCTGGTCTGACTCTTGAGACTCCCTGAGCCACTGTTCTGTTCACGGGGAAATCTCAATTTCAACTTACCTCCCAAGCAATTAATCAGCACTTTGAAGATCACTCACATGCCAAAGGTTATTCCAATTAAACAAATATGTATTCAGCAGACTGTACTGCCAAAGCTGTGAGTTGATTAATCACTGAGAAAAGACAGAATCCTTCTTTTTGTCAGAGGAATGAGGAGCATGGTCCAGTTCAGGATAGAAGCCAGGATAGAAAGACTTACTAGCAGATGCTGATTTGGAAAAGGAAGATAAACGCCATACATGCAATCACCTATCAAGGACAGCTACAAAATATCACAGGATGCCAAAGACAGATAACTGATATTCAGTGATTATGCAAACATTCTAAGAAAAGTGGGCATCAAAATCTGCAAAGGAAACCGAGGTGGCGGGGGTGGGGGGTAGTATTTTGTATGTCTACATTCATGTGTGTGCGCATGCCTGGAAGTCATGGCTGACTTCTGGTGTCCCCTGGTGGGGCTGGGAGGCAAGGACATACAGAAAGGTGGCTTGCTGACTGCCTCTGAATCCTGGCCCTGGTATTCCTTGGTCTCCCCTCCGAGTACTTGCCAAGGTTGACCCAGCTTAGCTTCTGAGATTTGACAGGGTCAGGCTTGCCTGGGCTATCCAGGTCAGGGCAAAGGAAACTGGTTTTTGAAGCAAATTCAGCTACAGAGTTCTTTGGACACATGCCCAGCGCCTGTGGCAGCACCTTCCTCCAGCCTTGTTCCTTCCTCCATTGCTGCCTAACTAAGTGGCAGGACCATGGCTCTAAAAAGTGACAGAGGCCAACTAGAGCCTTGACAACTGGCCAGGCTGGAAGGGCCACCAGGTGGTACTTTGAAAACCAACTGTGAGAACACAGCTGGGTGTATGTGATGGATGTCATAGCAATGAGATCCCTGTGAAACTTGGAAGTTGTGTGGGAGGGGGATGTGATGGGTGTCAGGAGCTATTTATCTCAGGCCTTTTCCTCTTCCAGAGACTGAGAAGCAGAGAGAGAGAGAAGGGGAGAGTATTTGAAATGATCTTGGCATTGCCCAGAAGCAGGATGGGAGTCTGGAATTCTGGGCTGTGGGAAGGTGGATTTCATCCACTTTGAACTGTAGGAAGAGGATTTTAAAAAATCTCACCTATATGTAAGGCTCCAGTGCATGCTATAAACTAGAATATTGGGTCGAAAGATATACTTCCTATTCAATCTAATGTGTTCATGTGTTTGGGTTGCAATCCTAACATGGTCCATGGAGTAAACCCCATTGAATAAAATGAGACTTACTTCTGAGTAGGTCTGCTTAGGCTTGCCCCTTCTGGAAGAAGGGAGAAAATATATCCCCCCCCCACTCATGCACACACTTTAGCCTGAAGTGCTGTAGTCCTAAATTCTGAGTCCAGTGGCATGCACCTTTAAGACCAACAACGTTTTATTCAAGTTATAAGCTTTCATGTGCATACACACTTTTTCAGATGTATATGAAGAAGAAGTTGCATGCACATAAAAGCTCATACCCTGAATAAAACTTTGTTGGTCTCAAAGGTGCCTCTGGGCTCAAAGTTTGTTGTGCTGCCTCAGACCAGCACAGCTACCCCACCTGAGTTCTGAATTCTATCATCTGGTCCTGCATAAACGTAGACCCTAACTCCAATTCTTCCATTCTTAATGTTGACCATGCTAATGATATGGACTTGCAGGGCAAACGTTTTCCTTTCTGAAGCCCCACAAAGGACTATTAGAGCAACTGGCACTAGCCTGCCCCAAAGCTCAAGAAAGATTCCCTCGCATACACACACATGCACAAACCCCTGTAGCTGTAACAACAACAACAGCAAAAATCCTTACTAAGGATCTCAGCAGACTATAAATTGTAGTTCACTAACTGGAAAATGGAATTCCCTATATATTTGACCACTTGAGCAGCTGCCAATGGGAAACTCAGCTAGATTTAATTGCCCACTCAGGGAAATTCTCTCACACACGTTTTACCATCTCTGGTGCACACTGCCCCAAAATGTTTCCATTCATAGTCACAGCTTTGTCCGCAACCCAGGCTAACCTGGTCTCATCAGATCTCAGAGGCTAAGCATGGTCGACCCTGGCTAGTATTTGGATGAGAGGCCACCAAGGAGGTCCAGGGTCCTGGCACAGAGGCAGGCAACGGCAGACCACCTTTGAATATCTCTTGCCTTGAAAATCCTATGGGGTTGCCATAAATTGGCTGTGACTTCACTGCAAAAATAAATAAAAAGAATCTGAGGGAACTGTCTGTCCTGTAATATGTCATTCAAGCCTTGGCGATTCTCATTCTTCCATGTATTTATAAGCATTCTTCAATGCAAGGAGCCCAAGGACAAGTGAAGCCCCCAGTGCAGCTTGACTTCACAGGTGGAAGCCAACAAACCACCTCAGCAGTCATTTGACAGTGGTGCCCGCAACTTGGTCTCCAAATCCAAAAGTGCCCCACAGTCTCAAGGACTGTAAACCCTCCTGCTTGTGGGCTTCCTAGAGGCAGCTTGGGGGAGGGGGGGCCCCTTCTGAACAAAATGCTGGACTTGATAGTTCTCTGGTCTGATCTAGCATGGCTCCTCTTATATTCTTTTGTTCTCCTTTCCTTCCAGCATTCCTTCCTGTGGATGTGTGAAGATGTTCATCTACTCTGTTTGCTACCCAAGACCTTGGAAGGTTTCCTGGGTAAGAAAATGGTCCAGTGGCTTTGTCACTGTTTCTGGCACATTTGCAGAACTCTTCCCTATTCCTTAATTTCCCAAGACTGCGGCAAGGTTATTACTGAACAGCACAAAGCAAGAGGGGTCAACAGAGCAACAAGGCTCTCAAACGATGCAACCCCATGAGCCTTGAAACTGCCAGCTGCCTAGGAAATGGCAATCACATTATTTTGATCTTGCTCGGCCCTGCCTGTAAGTGGAGGCCTGGCGGGGACTTGGTGCTCATCCTCCAAGCTGACTTCTTAAACAGTCCATTTCTATGATAGTTCATAGCTTGGGATATTGTTCTCTGGTTGCTAGAGCAACTTGCCCCAATTCTCAGGTGGAAAATAGAAGCAATTTCCTAAATGGCGAACTCTGCACAGTGACGTCTCTCTGCGGGGATGGGTAGAAATTGCAGTTTGACTGAAGGTGGAAGATGAAAGATGAGTCTCGCCCCAGGAGGAAAGTAGGCTGCCAGCTATTTGCATAAATGTAGTCATATAAATATATGCATATTTAACTAGCGTTGCAGTGACCTTAAAAAAAAGTGCCTGTAAAGCAAAAACCAAACCCTCACAACAACCGCACCAACAGTCAAATTGCAAACACTCTGCAGGTTTCATTCATGCTGGAACAGGCTACTGGGGGCAGCCAAGTGGCACAGCCAAGTGTGCACATGTGTTTCAGCTAAGTTTTACAGCTCATTTAGTTCTCACAGTGATGCAACTGTTGAAGCATGCATAACTGGAATCAGCACATATCCTTCCCCTGTCGATCTCTCCCTCCAGCTCCCTCCCCATTCAACGTTGCCTGTAAGCCTCATGACATACATTTGTAAAGATCCATGCGCACTGATGATATAATGCTCATGAATGTGTTCTGTTTCTATGGTTCTGGGATCCAATGGTTCTGTTTCATGTTTGACCTCACATTTGTTACTGAAAAGAGAGTGAAGATAAATTAGTCACAACCCACAGGAACAAGTTAGCTCTTTTCCCCACTTACTAGTAACACATTGACCATCTAAACACAATACACTGATGTGTGGTGGGAATTATCAGGTGTTCTCTCAGGTGTTCATGGGCCCAATTCTAACTGTTAGCTGCCCTGAGTTTGCTTGCGGAGAGGGTGGGATAGAAATCGAAAGTAATAAATAATAAATAAATATAATTCTGACTGGGACCATGATGTGTGGAGAGAGAAGGCTAAAGTCTTCCCCCTGTACCATTTTTGCAACCTGAAACAACCCCAAAGAACCCACTAATTGTTCTGGGGGAGGAGCCTACACGTATACCAATGGATTTTATATAAGTTTTCCTAGTAGGGGAAGCAGTGACTCCCTGGGGTCATTTCAAATCAAGAATATAAGATTTGCCTGGGAATTGGGGTGGACCTTCTCTCCCTGGAACAATGTATCATGTAGTTAGGTCCTGCCATTTAGATTAAACTAAAGTCAGCAAAGATGAACAAGACCCTGCTGTTATTGTCCACTTCCTCTTAACAAAGCAGACCTCCTGGATTCAGTTCTCCATTTGTGGGAAGGAAGCAGACTCTGGTTTACCCAGGCATCTGAATTTGGACATCACGTCAAACCAGACTTTGGAGGCTTCTCAGACCAGGATCATGATCCATGTGCAAGGGAAGATGAAACGAGCATAACAAACAAGTCATGTTTATGCTACCATAAACATTGAGCGATTTGTCATGACTTCTAATGTGACCAATGTCTGCCCTTATGTCACCAAGCAGTTTTTGCCAACAGGCCTCTAAAACACCAAAGCCAATCAGGATTTCCCATCTGAGCTTTCCCATATTGTGGTTTTACATCTGGGGCTGATTTTAAAAGCTTGGGATTTTACACAAGGGGGGTGGAGGGAGGGCATGAGAGAAAGAAATGAACAACAAAAATCATGTACAATTGCCAAGTGTGTAATCCCCACAGCACAGCTGGGGGTGGGGAGGGGGGAGAAGCATACAGTAATGAATCTACCTCACCCTGATATTATGGGACTGTTGCTTGCCTAACCATTTGATAATACAAATTTATGCAGATGGGATTCCAGCTGCTTTTTCTGTTCATTAATTAGCATTTCATTCTGAACATGTAAGCCAGGCTCTGCGCATTCCTCTAATTCGATCAACAGCTTGATTTTTCTCCCCCACCAGCCCTACCCAGCATGTGGGACTTCAAGCTTCCAGGACTGAATGTTAAACTCTCTTGTGCTACAAGTAGTCTATGGAGGGGGGAAAGAGTCCCAGGTGAAGAGATAGAAGAACCAGGAGCTAAGGGCTGGGCTGGTATCAGAACTGAGCAGCTGAGTGAGGAACAGCAGCCAGGAAGCAAGGGAAGGGAATGCAAATACACCTGAGTGACTGGACTTCTCCTTCCTGTGTTATAATGCAATGTAAATCAGGCCTTGCTACTAGAAGGGCTGGCCACTACAGACACAGCAGTTCAGAGCCAGTGGGGAGAAATGCACCTTGGCCAGTATCCCAGTCAGTATAAAAGCTGCCTTTATTTGACCCAAGACCCTGGAATCCTGACTGCTTTACTTGTTGGTTACAGTTTGAGGTAGTGATTAGAGTGCTGAATTAGGATGAGGGAGATATGGTACAAATCCCTGCTTGCAGCAGGATCCTTGGTGCCTAGATGTTCCTGAATTGTTTTCTCAGGACTCCTAATTAGTAATTTCAAACTTCAGGCAATTCTGAAGCCACAGGTAAAAGGTTTTCCCTACTTTTTTTCTCCAGAAAAGAAAAAAAAGGAAAGAGGAGGAACAGATTGAAATATGTACAGTAATAGTTTTCTATCAAACCTAAACCTATTTTACTGCTTTTAACAAAATAAAATGCAACATTTTGAGTTGTTAGCTCTGGGCTGGGAAATCTGTGGAAGGAACTTGGGGAAGCTGGGATACGATGGCATCAAGCAGTCATTTTCTCTAGGAGTACATCATGATATCTGTCACTTGAAGATCAGGTCTAATTCCAGGAAATCTCCAAGCCCTACCTGGAGGATGGCTGTTATGTATAGGATTGAAGTATTAGATTCCTGCCAGGCTCATTGGAGCCAGGAGAGCAGAGCTTGGGGACTTAAGAACATAAGAGAAGCCATGTTGGATCAGGCCAATGGCCCATCCAGTCGAGCACTCTGTGTCACACAGTGGCCAAAAAAGTTTTATTCCACATGTTAATCACCATTTGGGTGAAGAAGTACTTCCTTTTACCCATTTTAACCTGACTGCTCAGCAATTTCATTGAATGCCCACGAGTTCTTGTATTGTGAGAAAGGGAGAAAAGGACTTCTTTCTCTACTTTCTCCATCCCATGCATTATCTTGTAAACCTCTATCATGTCACCCCACAGTCGACGTTTCTCCAAGCTAAAGAGCCCCAAGCGTTTTAACCTTTCTTCATAGGGAAAGTGTTCCAACCCTTTAATCATTCTAGTTGCCCTTTTTTAGACTTTTTCCAATGCTATAATATCCTTTTTGAGGTGCGGTGACCAGAATTGCACACAGTATTCCAAATGAGACCGCACCATTGATTTATACAGGGGCATTATGATACTGGCCGATTTGTTTTCAATTCCCTTCCTAATAATTCCCAGCATGGCATTGGCCTTTTTTATTGCAATCACACATTGTCTTGACATTTTCAGTGAATTATCTACCATGACCCCAAGATCTCTCTCTTGGTCAGTCTCTGCCAGTTTACACCCCATCAACTTGTATTTGTAGCTGGGATTCTTGGCCCCAATGTGCATTACTTTGCACTTGGCCACATTGAACCACATCTGCCACGTTGACGCCCACTCACCCAGCCTCAACAGATCCCTTTGGAGTTCCTCACAATCCTCTCTGGTTCTCACCACCCTGAACAATTTAGTGTCATCCGCAAACTTGGCCACTTCACTGCTCACTCCCAACTCTAAATTATTTATGAACAAGTTAAAGAGCATGGGACCCAGTACTGAGCCCTGCGGCACCCCACTGCTTACCGTCCTCCATTGCAAAGATTGCCCATTTATACTCACTCTCTGCTTCCTATTACTCAGCCAGTTTTTGATCCACAAGAGGACCTGTCCTTTTACTCCATGACTCTCAAGCTTTCTAAGGAGCCTTTGATGAGGAACTTTATCGAAAGCTTTCTGGAAGTCAAGGTAAACAACATCTATTGGGTCTCCTTTGTCCACATGTTTGTTCACCCCCTCAAAGAAATGTAACAGGTTAGTGAGGCAAGATCTTCCCTTATAGAACCCATGCTGAGTCTTCCTCAATAACCCGTGTTCATCAATGTGCCTACTCATTCTGTCCTTGATAATGCTTTCTACCAACTTTCCCGGTATTGAAGTCAGACTGACTGGCCTGTAATTTCCTGGATCTCCTCTGGAACCCTTTTTAAAGATGGGGGTGACATTTGCTACCTTCCAGTCCTCAGGAACGGAGGCAGATTTCAATGAAAGATTATACATATTTTTGTCAGAAGATCCACAAGTTCAACTTTGAGTTCTTTCAGAACTCTTGGATGTATGCCATCCAGACCTGGTGACTTATTAGTTTTTAATTTGTCTATCAGTTGTAGGACCTCCTCTTTTGTCACCTCAATCTGACAGGTCTTTCAACACCCCTTCCAAAATTAGTGGTTCTGGAGCGGGCAAACACTTCTCGTCTTCCACAGTGAAGACGGAGGCAAAATATGCATTCAGTTTCTCAGCCATTTCCCTATCCTTCTTCAGTAATCCTTTTACCCCTTGGTCATCCAAGGGCCCCACTGCCTCCCTGGCTGGTTTCCTGCTTCTAATATATTTGAAGAAATTTTTATTGTTGGTCTTTATGTTTTTTGCAATATGCTCCTCATAGTCCCTCATAGTCATTGGGAACAATGGACAGTAGGATCCAAATACCTGCTGCCCTACTCCAATCACAGCCCCTCTGCCTGTTTGAATGAACCAATGGAATGCTTGCGCGGGAACCAAGAGTTGTATATAGGTTTGGCCAGTAGGCCCTTTCCCCAGTCTTGTTGGAGTAGCCCTCACCATGCTGCTTCTAATAAAGAGCTGTTATCACTGTTACCTTGTCTCCCAGATGCTTTGAACCCATGATATTATAATGGCAATCCTATGTTGGCATTAAAAATTGTATTCTTTTGGCACATTTATGGAAACTGAAATTATAAATGCCTTATAGGCAAAATTTAAAATATTTAAATAGCAAAATTTAAAATAGACCTTATACTAAAGCAAGCCAGAGCTGCAAAATGCTGCACCCTATACTATCTCACCATATTTCATCCCTTCCTAAAGGGGAAAAAAATCTAATTAATAGGAGCTGTTTCAGTACTTCTGAAAATGGTTACACTATAGAATTTTAGTCAGTAAAAATGTCCTTAAAAGCATTTCACATTTGTCTTTCTTATTTTAGTTTTCCATTTGCTTCCAGTCCTTCACAACTCTAGTCCTAATTAATTATATGTATAGGAGAAGACAAAGGCTGATTTCTCTCTTGTCATTGTTCTCCCAGCAAATGAAATTAGATCAAGGTGGGCATGCACTTGATCCTGTCCCTTCTATGTTAGTCTTCAGCCTTACCATAGAGAGGGCCCAAAACTCCTTTTTGAGGCCTTTTGTGACTGGCACAGAAGAGCTGATCTCTGTGCCAAAACAGAAGGGGAAAGAGCTGTGCACATCCATCTCCAAAGAAGAGCAGACAATTCTCTCCCCAGGGTGATTTCAACTTAGTAAAAAAAGGAGGTGATTTCAACTTAGCGTAGTTCCAAGCTGAATTGAGACCCTGCAGGGTTTTAATTGAACATCCACTGCAGCTGCCATGAAAGCAAGCCAGGTCTGGGTTCCCTGGACTCGACTCATTAACAGTCTTGTGTAGTTTGTCCATTAGTGATGGACTCTCAATCTCCCCAGCTTCCTTGGTGGCATATGACAATTTATTTACTAGAGTTTCTGTGCTGGCTGCATCCAAGGAGACACCTGCACCAATAGGAGGTAGCCAGTCTTGGCAATCTCTTCTACTTTGTGAAGTATGGTACATCCCTTGCCACTTTCTAACCCTTTATGCCAGGGGTGTTGAAGTCATTTGTTATGAGGGCTGGATCTGACATAAATGAGACCTTGTCAGGCCGGACCATGTGTGTTGTAAAATGTAATTCCAGGTAGTGGAGATGTAAACTTTATAAAGGACACAAACACAATTTTAAAAAAAAACTTAAACTAAAACATGCTTAAAACATTAGCATTCATTGGTCTTAAAGGTGCTTTCTTTGTATCTCTCCTGTATGATCCAGGGAACTGGGCAAAGGAAGCTTTGGCTCTTTTCTTCTTTCCTCAGGGGTCCAGGAGGGGGAGGAGCCTCAGCCAATAGAAGGAAGAGAGGCTTGGCTGAGTAGCTCTGTTGTGTGATTGAGAGAGCCTGGCAAAGCAAGCTATTTCTCCCTCCCTCTTCATCCCCAAGAAAGGACCCTCAGTCAGTGGAGAAAATAGAGGCTTTGCATTGTAGTTCCTGTGCAATTGAGATAGCCTGGAAAAGCAAACTGTGATGCAGAAGGAAGCAAGAGAGAGGGAGAAGGAAGCAGATGACAGCCAGTTGCTCAGGGGCATGATAGGAGCCCTCCCGGGGCCTAATTTGGCCCCTAAGTCGCATGTTTGACACCCCTGCTTTATGTGTTTGCTTGTTTATTTACATGCTTACTTTGAAATTTGTATGTCACCCCTTCAGGAAACCTGGATCCAGCTTGTCAAAAATGTGTTATGTAGTTTGACCCTTAGATGCAGTCTTGTTCCCTCTGCTGGTTCCCTTTCCATTTTCTGTTTCAGTGCTGGTTTGCTTGAATTTAAAAACCTACAGCATGTCAAGTTCTGTGCAGTTCTCATTAATGTAACTAATGATGTAATTCAAATAAGGTTTTATTAAATGAGCATCATGTTCATAGCCAAGACATTCTTTGTTAGAACTGCCCCCACAGGACTGAGCAATACATTTATACCTTGACCTAACCATTAACCACGTAAGCAAACTAAGCATGAACCCAGTGCAGGAACAAAATTCAAAATGCTTTCTCAGACAGGTGCCACCCCCCTTTACCAGTTCAAGACTTTCTCTGAAGAATTGAAAAGCCTCTGGCTGGACAGATAACAGATGACCTTTGCAGCTATGCTCAGGAATGTGTCTTAGCCCACAGAGAGGCCCTTCTGCAGCCAGGGTGGGGAGAGTACTTATAAGATTGTTCCAAAGACATAGTGCAATTTTAAATTGTAACCTGTTTTAACTTTTAATGGACTTGTGATTGTGACTGCTTTTATTGTTTTATTGTTGACATATGATGTTGTTAGCCGCCCTGAGCCTGCTTCAGCGGGGAGGGCGGGATATAAATGTGAAAAAAAATATACAGAACTATGCAGTACACTACAACCAAACAGTGGATACTATGTTGGCAAGTAATGAATGCAATATTGGCAAGAACCTGTTCATGACGCAGGAAAGCTGATCCCATACCAAGACAGAGAGAACATGAACAAAATGAGAGGTAGCCTTACAAAATGTTTGGAAATGTTAGTGTTTGGTTCCAGACTTACCTGAATTGGAGCCTTCCTGTAACCTTGTTTTGGAGACAGTGTTAAGATTTATCTAGAACATACTTTGGATGTCCCATAAGCCAAAGGACACAAAGAGTAGAGCCAAGTCGTCTCTCTGCTTCCAGTTCCAACCATTCCTGAAGCAGCAATTTCTTACCTCAATTTACACACATTTGTTTACAAATACATAATAGGCAGGGAGGGGGAGAAAACAACAGACATTTCCTATCCTGAATCACTTCTCCCTCTGCAATTTTTGTGCCCACTAACAAAAACTGGGTCTAAGCACAGCAATTTTGCAACCATTTCCCTTCAAATTGTTAGCAATTTCCTCTTGGCCTTAGCATAAAATAGCAAGTGAAAGCTCAGACTGCAATACTCTGCTGTTGTGCAGAAAATGGGGGAAAGGAAAAGAAGGATGGAACAATCACACAAAAGGGAAAACTGCATTCTAGACCCTGCCAGAAGGGATTAAAACATCTCTTCATTCTGACTGTAGAAATTCCAGATCTCCCAGTCGTGAGCCACTAAAGGATGAGAACAATTTTCTGGTGAACTACTGTGAAAAGATCCCTTCCCACTTTTCATTGGGGACAATTAGCTTTGGTGAAGCCTTAGCCCCACCTGAACCCCCACCAGGGCCTTTTATGCACTGACTGTTTACAGTGGAGAATCCCAGCAGTCAGGCTTTTAAGCTTGACTTCAGATTTGTGTGCCTGCCTTGTGCACTATTCTTTTTTCTCCAGTGTGTTTCTGGGTATTTATTCTGCAGCTGCAACCAAAAATGCAGTTTCTTAATTGGGGAGGGAACATCACTTGTGACATGGGGGGGGGCATCCAATGGGTTTGTTTTAATTCATGCCATTGTCCTATCACAGCTACACAGTTCCATCCCTCAAGCACCTCCCATTTAAATCCTCCTGGTTCAGATTTTGCACATGCCTTTTAGCATTAGTTTGTTGAATTAAAGCAGGGGTGGGGAGCCTTTTTTCTGCCAAGGACCATTTGGATATTTATAACATAATTCACGGGCCATACAAAATTGTCAACTTAAAAAACAGTGCTCCATCAAGGGAGAACTATTTAAGTCGGCAAAATTAATGCAAATAATTATTTTTCAATTTGAAGTCATGTGGGAAGAGCCTAATTTGGTATGCACACACACACACATGGCCCACCACCCTAGGCAAATGCCAAGGTTCAGGGCTTTTTTTGTAGAAAAAGCCTAACAGGAACTCATTAGCATATTAGATGACATCTCCTAATATTAGCATATTAGGTCACACACTCATTAGCATATTAGGCCACACCATCTGGGATAATCAAGTGCAAATTGAACTGGTGGTAGCTGGCTCCCATCCCACACCCCTTCCACCCCTCCCTCCCACCCTTCATGCAGAAACTGCAGCTGCTCCCAGCAGACCTTTAAAGGCACCCACATACCCCAGCAGCAGTCCTTCACAATGCCCACCACTCTCCACAGAGAGAAAGAGAGAGAGAGGGAGGGAGGGTGGGAGAAAGGGGGGGAAAGTAGAATAAAGGGACATGAAATGGGAGGAAGAAAGGGGAAGAAAGGGAAAGAAAGAAATGGGGAAAGAAAGGGAAATAAAGAAATGGGGTGAAGAAATGGAAGGAAAGGGAAATAAAGCAGAGAAGAAGTGAAAAGAAAGGGAAAGAAGGGGGAGAAGAAGTTGAAAGAAAGGGAAATAAAGAAATGGGGGAAGAAAGAGTAATAAAGGCAAATAAAGAAAGGGAGAAAGAAAGAGGAATAAAAAGAAATAAAGAAATGGGGGGAGGAAATGGAAAGAAAGGGAAATAAAGAAATGAGTGGGAAGCTTACCTGAACTGTGACAGTGACTTTTTCAGGCCCCGCAGTGATCCTGGCTGGCCAGCCAGGCCTTAGGGAGGCCACTGCACAGCGTGGTTGGGCCCCACAATCCTCACTGGCCAGCCGGGCCCCAGGGAGGCTGTCACGTGGCTCGGTGTGGCCCAGAAATCCCTGAGGGCCAGACCAAATGATATGGCCCTCGGGACAGACATTCCCCACCCCTAAATAAAAGGTAACTGAAAGGAATGCAGACAAAAGGGGGGAAATCCAGTCTTGAAACTGACCAGATCTTTTTTTAAAAGTACAAGCAGCTGTGAAGCTCCATTTTCCATATTGCCAAGCACTAGGGAATTCTCTGCTGTGTTATCAGACACAGTGAAAAACTGGAAAGAGTCGCATGATATCATAGTGTGGGGGAACATGCTGAGTGTACAGAATGTATGATAGAATCCACTGATACTGGCATTGCAAGCTGTAATCATTGGTGACAGTGTGTGTGTCTTTCTCTGGGTGTGTGAACACCGGGCTGCCTTTTGAAACATCAGTGGAGTAGAAGGAGGTTCAGGGCTGAGATGGAGAGGATGAAAGTCAGTTGTTGATGCTTCAAAAGGCAGCTTGGCATTTCCTTCATGTACTGGTCACTGCTTGCTTGATCAGGCTGAAAACAATGCAGAAATTCTCCCCCCTTGCTATCTCTCCACCTGCTGTTTTTTCCCTCATAGAAGAGAGTGGAGGTGGGGAAATTTAAAATAAAAAGGTAGGCAAAATAAGAGCCCAAGATAAGTGGAGGGGACAGATCCTGAGCTGCTCTCCTGGTCAGTTTTGTCTTTCCTCCTCCAGCTGTGCACTGCTCCTTCAGCAGGCACCAGTGGGCCTCTGTTCATGCCTCCTTCCAGTTCAGGGATCACTTCTCTTCAGATGCACAACGTGGCAGAGAGAGAAGGAAAGCAGCAGCTGCCTGCCCTGCTGCCTCCTCCGCTGTTTCTTCTCCTCCTTTCACCTTGGCTCAGCTCTACCTTGGCTCTTGCCACCACTGCTGCTGCTTTTCTGCTTCCTTCTTCCTCAGCCAGGGCAGCTGAAGCAGCAGCAGCTGTGGTGATGAACTCCAGAGGGCATGCTCTGCTCTACTCTCCTCCTCATTCTTGCTTTCCCTGGTCCACTTTCTCACTTCCATTTGGCATGGCAGGAGCTCTCACTTGCAGCTGGGTTGCCCCTGAAAGAGGGGGCCATGACCTGCAGTCGAGAGTCATTCCCTTTTTTTAGCAAGCAGCATGAGTCAAGTGCTAGACTTATGCTGTTTCTTAAAAAAGAGAAGGTAGTATGGAGGGAGGGATAAAGGGGGGAAAGGGGAATAAAGGGACATGGGGGGGGGGAGAAATAAAGAAATGGGCTACCCTACAGGCACTTAAAAGAGAGAAGGTAGCTTTCTCCACATGTTTCCCAGAGAGCACTGCATTCAGGGACACAAAACCTACTGTCCATCCCTGGACCAAAGGAGGCCAGGCTGTGTTTCACATGGGCTAGGGCCTTCTTAGTGGCAGCACCAGAAATGTGGAATGTCCTCCCAGAGGCCATAAGGGCCCTGTTTCTTTCTCAATTCCGCATGGCCTGCAAAACTGAACTATTCTGACAGGCCTTCAACACCTAAACCAGGAAAGAACTGCCACTTTACACTGCTGAGGAGCTATGAACATTATAGGATCACCAACAGAAAAAGAACGATCCCACCTATATCGAGATTGTACAGCACCACAAAATGTTTTAAATTGTATTTTATCGGTTTTAAATTGTATTATAGATGTTTGAACTGACTATTAGCCACCCTGAGTCCGCTTGCGGAGAGGGCAGGATAGAAATTTAAAGGAATGAATGAATGAATGAATGAATGAATGAATGAATGAATGAATGAATGAATGAAGCTATGCCTGCAGGAAGCCATCAGTTCCCTGCACACACAGCAAGCTCAGCTGGGCAGCCCTCTCCCACCACCCAGTTTAAACTGGGAGGCATGACAGGGTGGATCAGCCTGACTATATGGCAGGCACAGCTCCATACTGCCTTCTCCATCCAGCCCATTTAAACTAGGCAGCAGGAGAGGGGAGCCCAGCTGGAAAACAAAACTTGCACACCCCTAGTCCTTTTTCCTCCCAATGAGGCTTCACTTTAATGTTAGGCAGAAGGTGCAGAATTGGATGAATGGGCAGTGGAGGGGTGGGGAAAGGTTGGAGAGGTAAAATCCAAGTGAATGTTTCTGCTTTTAATTGCCTTTAGCTTGGAAGCAAAGCAATGGGAAACATAACCACATTACGAAAATCCAGCAATACAGTGGGTGGAAAGCGAACTGAGAGCTGAAGGGACAAAAATCAATGGAGAATGAAAAAGATAACCTGAGTTGAAAGGGGGGGGGGGATGCAGAATGAAAAAGAAAACACAATGGAGATGCACGGGGGAAGCAAGGGAAACCCCCGGTGCATAAAAGCCCTAGCTCTACTCCATGTAGAGCAGCAAAATGAAACAGGAGTCCAATGGCACTTTAGAAGTTAGTAAATCTTCATTAGCCTCTAAAGCAGGCATTTCCAACATGGTGTTGATGGGCACCAATGGTGGCCATTAGATCTCTTTTGGTGGCCATTGGATTGGAAATGTGCCCACCAGCTCAAAAAGATTGGGGGCCCTGCACTAAAGCATCTTTGGGCACCAGTTTTATTATGTGTCAGCAGATACTTTACAGGAGTTCTGCAGCACTTTGCAACACTGTGGGTCATCAGAGATAGGCTGTTTTAAGTTTCAGACGTTTGCTAAAAATCTGCTTCAGTGCTCAGGGGTGCGGTCACACTTACATTAAATCCATCAGCAACCCATCTTTAAAGCGCCGTTATTTCGTATGTCAGATAATCCGCCGCATCCTGTTTCCCGATCAGACAGATGCTGTTCCTATGGCATGCCGTGTTGATCCCGTCCCCTGCTCGATCACACAGTGCCCTCCGGAACTTCTTTCAGATGGCGGCAATCCGCATTAGCGCAGGCGCAGTGCTGGGTGCTAACAGGAGGGTTTGCGTGCTGCAGAGGGTGTGTTTCTGCTGAGCGCATGCGCATTTGCAGTAGAGGGGTTTCCGGCTATTTAAACCTTTTTTTTTTTGTTTCCCCCGCTGCTCTATCGATATATCGATATATCGATATATCGTTGTGTCGAAATGGAATCTGATAGCCTTGTCACATTAGCGTGGTTTCGCTTTGGTGCTTGAGGTGTTTGTGTGTGTGATTTGAGGGGGGGGGGAGAGAAGAGGCTTTGTTTGTCTTTTACCCCCCCCCCCCCGCTCCATCCCGATCCGGTCCATAGGATGTCAACTTGAGGGGGTTTTTTGCCGTCGGGGATTCCGCTTGTCTGGGGGGTTTTTTTAGGTGGTGCATTGGGGATGGCGAATCCTCGAGAAAGCGGGGAGGGAGAGAGTTCTGTGTGCGCCCCGTCCTTTCTCGTGGCGGCGGGGGGGGGTCACCCACGTCTGTGTGAGCGGCAGGACCCGATTCCGGAGAAGGAAGGGGAAGAAAGAAAAGAAAAGATTCAGGACTGACTGCCGGTTGGAGAAGGCAGCGTTCAGCAGAGTGGGGCGGTCGCTGTGGTGGAGTCGGGGGGCCGGATAGGGGCCACCAGGGCTACGGAGCAAGCGGGGGCAGGGGCGACCCCAGATCTCTCTTCAGAACGGACCCCCCCCCGCCTGAGACTGTTTTCATTTGGTTGCCTTTCTTTCCTGTGTGATTATTGGGGGGGGGGGGTTTGGTTGGTTTGGGGCTCTGTGCCTTGGCTGTCTCGACCTGCCCCGATCTTTCCCTTCTGAATCCTGATCCTTCCCCACACATCTAGGTTCCCGCCCCCCCCCTCCCGGCTCCTTCCCACTAGATCTCTTCCATGCCGCTCATCTTCCAGGGTCCTTAGTTCTATCCTTTCGAATTCTTCCAGTGTTCTGGTCTTTAGAGCGGCAAAATCGCTCTGAACTCCCCTGGTTTCCTTTTGCTCCATCGCGGCGACTGTGTCGTGACTACCGGCGGTCACGGGAGAGGCAGATCACTGGAGACAGAGGCCGCACTGTGCCCCCCCCTCCCGCCTTTCTTCACCTCGGAGGGCAAGTCCTGTTAGCTGCTGCGCTGCTGCGATGGATCCGTTCCTCTCCTTCCCATCCGAGCTCCTTAAAGCCCAATTCTGTCGCCTTACAAATGCAGCAGCGGAGACTAGAGATGTGTTTCTCCGTTTGCACTACTTTTCGGAAAAGATCGCCTCACATACTGGAAATCTCGATGCTCACATATCGAGATTTCGATATATCGCTATTACGCAATAAACTAAAATATTAAAAAAAAAGGCAGGGCACGCACGTTTCGGAAGGCCCCCCCCTTATTAAGTTTAGGAATACAGCCGCTAATAAGCAATTTTTTCGAGTTCCTTCCCTCGATGGCGCAGTGATATGCATTTTGTTTGTGGTGGGAAGCTGGAAGCGGGAAGCGCTGCTGCGACTCAGCAACGATTGCCCGTTCAGATGCTCCAGAGCGCTCAGGAAGCGTCTTGTTCCGGATTAAATGCAGTAGCAAATTAATCCGCGAGCAAGGCGCATCAGCGTGGAACGGGCACAGGCTAAGCACGCTTCACAGATGTGGATGTGTGAACGTCAGGGTAAAATCCGACATGCTTGCGGGCTCAACTCATGCCCGTAGCGGGGGTTTTTGGACGTCTGACCGCTCCCCAGGAGTCTTTAATGGATAGATTTTATGGAACATGGTTTAACCCTTCTCTCCCTCACATGTACATCTCTAGGGAGTCAACCAGTGAAGCAATAGAGCAGATAAAGTCTTCAAGAAATGTATTGTTTCAAGATAATGAATGCCACAGAGAAAGTGGAAACCAAAGGCTGAATTGTACTGCGCTGCGAGTCAAACAGATAAAGCAATTTGAGAAGCTCCAGTCCAGACAGCGCTGCTTTTATGGTAGCAAGAGAAGTATTTAATACTTTCCAGTGATTATAGAAGATAGGATAAAAATCAAGACTGTATTTAAAACATTTGATCTGTTACCCAGAGGAAATTTTACATATAAAAGGCAAGGTACTCATTTAGATATGGCTGATCTGAAGCTGCCAGCAAACACTTGAGGATTGCGGAGCTGAGTGAATCGCTCAGCAAAGAGCTCATTGTATGAGGCATAAAGTCCTGAAGTATGGGCTCTTTCCTATGTGCTCTTTAACCCTCTCTGCCTTCTGAAGGCAAAGAGAGTCTTTTTAAAATTTTCACACACAAGTAGGATAAAACACAACCTCCAAAACCCTGAATTAAGACATTATTAACAGCAAGAGGTTAACATGTTGTCCTTAAGGCTATGAAACTTTTTTAAAATTGACTTCAGTAGCTAAAGGGCATTAAAGAGTCCATATGAAGAAGATCAAATCAGTCAGTCCTAAGGGAAATCAACCCTGACTGTTCCCTGGAAGGTCAGATACTGAAGCTCAAATACTTTGGCCACCAAATGAGAAGGGAGCACTCACTGAAGAAGATCCTGATTCTGCGAATGACAGAAGACAAAAGAAGAAGGGGATGGCAAAAGATGAGATGGCTGGACAGTGTTATTGATGTAACTAACAAGAATTTGAGCAGACTTTGGAGGATGATGGAAGACAGACTTCACATTTCTGGGATCCAAGATCACTGCAGATGGTGACTGTAGCCATGAAATTAAAAGATGTTTGCTCCTTGGGAGGACAGCTATGGCGACCTGGGCAGTATAATAAGAAGTAGATACATCACCCTGCCAACAAAAGTCTGTATAGTCAAAGCAATGATATTCCCAGTAGTAATGTATGGCTGTGAGAGTTGGACCATAAGGAAGACTGAGCACAGAAGAATAGATGCTTTTGAACTGTGGTGCTGGAAAAGAATCTTGAGAGTCCCTTGGATGGTGTAAGACAGGAGGACCTGGCGTGACTTTGTCCATGGGGTCGGACCAAGAGTCGGACTTGACTGTGCGACTGAACAACAACAAAATGAAAAGGACCTCAGACTATTATGCATGGGTATTTTGCCTCGCTTTCACCGTGCATGTCCATTGGGTTTTCTCTTTTGTTCTTCCTCCCTTCAATTTGCCTTCCATTTGCTGTTTCCCCAGGTTTTCTAAGAGTGCTGTTGTGGCAGTTTGTCCCTTGCTTCGCTTCCAGGCTGAAGGTAAGTCAAAAGCACACCAATTCCCTTGGGTTATCTCTTGTTGCCTGATTTAAATGGCCCAGTTTAAACTGGCACAGCAAGCCCAGCTGGGTTTCACACACAGTTTACTGCAGAGAACCCAAGCAGTCAACTGCAAAATAATTAATAATTACACCAGAGGAAAAAGAATGGTGAGTACAGCAGGCACATAATCTGAAGTCAAGTTTAAAGGCTTGACTGCTCAGATTCCCTACGCAGTAAGATATGTCTGCATAATAGGCCTAAGAGACAACTGTTTAAATCTGGAGCATAGTTAAGGTGTGAACTAGGGGTGTACAAAAAAAAAATTCGGCATTACACGGATTCGGAAGTATACGGGGGGGGGGGGATTCGGAATCCCCGTATACTGCTGAATACCGCATTCAGAATAGCCGCATATACAGTAGATGCGCGGCTATTTCCGAATATACGGCCCTATTATACCCTATGGGCCATTGAAATCAATGGAAAATAGGGTATATTTGAAGCCGCCTGGAGGGGAGGAGTTTTGAGGGAGAGCCCCCAAATTTGCAGGGGACCTGCAGGGGACTCTCCCCTCCAACCCCACCAAGTCCCAAAAAGATTGGGCCAGGGGATTCCATTCCAGGGGCACCCAAAGAGGGTGCCCCTATTCCATCATTATACCCTATGGGCCATTGACATCAATGGCAACATAGGGCATAATTAGAGGCTACTGGGGGGGGCAGGGGGTTTGAGGCAGACCTGGCTGCAGCAAACCCAGATGCCAGCTCTCCAGCCCTGCCCCAAACAACACGGGGAGAGCTGGCCAACCACAACAAGCCTGCTGGTTCTGGGTCTCTCACCCAGGTGCCAGCTTCCCTGCCACACAGAACACACAATCTACTCTATAAAAACAAGAAAGTGACCCAGCCCACACACACCCTCGCCAACCCCCACACCAACCAGAGGTAATTTAAAAAAACCAAAACAAAACCAGCAGAATCACAAAAGGCCAAGTGTTAAAAAAGTGGCCTTTTCACCAACAAGAAAGCTCAGGCCAAATAAGTCAACAACACCCCCACCCCCAGTCCCCCACCCCCAAATCAGGAAAAGGGACAACAGGAAAAAAGGCCAAGCAACTCAAGTGTTTAAAAAGTGGCCTTTCACCAATAAGAAAACTCAGGCCAAATCAGTCAACAACACCCCCACCCCTAAAACCAGAACCAGGAAAAGGGGGACAAAAGTGGCTTTTTAAACAATGAAAATTAGGCCAAACAGCACCCCCCCCGCCCAATAACCTGAAGATAAAAGTAACAGCAGCAGCACAACACAGCAGCAACAAATCAAACACTGAATACTTTTAAAACAGTAAAAAAACTCAAGTTTTAACAATACAGGAACTTTGCCAACCCCCCCCCCCCAAAAAAAAACCCCTTCACCCTAACCCCAAGAAATCCAAGCCACCCAAATCAGGAGAAGTAAAAGGACACTGCACTTTTAAAAGTCCTCTCACTAAATTAAGATATTGGCAAATTAGCAAAAAAACCCCACCCCAGGCCCCCACCCCCAGCAGAACCTAACCCCAAACCCAAATAGGCTACCCCCACTAAAACAAGAACCCCAAAACTGAGTGTCTTCTCTACTCCAGGGAAGTCTGGTAAGGCTGAGTGATAGAGCAGCAGGCAGCAGCTGAAGCCAAGGGCCAGCCAGCAGCAGCACAATCTCTCTCACACCACCAACCCACACATATACCAACACAGCAATGGAGGAGTCCAGCCAGGAAGACTCCTTAAAAAGGTTCTCTGGCCCTACAGAGAGCAATTTCAAAAAATAGCACTGCTCTCTGATTGGCCAGACAACAGTGCTTACTTGGATACCCAAGTAAGCAAAAGATCAAAATAACAACAATGTAGCTGATGGCTGGGCCATCAGCTACACAACAGCCCTGCAAAGCATGCATTTGCAATGCATTTTGCAAATGCATACTTTGGATTGGCTGCTGGGGCTCCTCTTCCCCCTCCCCCCCCCGATCCCAGGGAGGCTATGGGAGAGGCGGGAAGAGGCCACTAAAGGCGGGAAAGTAGGCAAGCAGCTCCACTGAGGCTGCAGAAGCTACTTTCCCGCCTTTTCCATTGACAGTCGTATACTTCCGAATAGCTATTCGGCAGTATACGGCGAGCCGTATTCGGCTGCCGCATAATAGGCGGCAATGGGAATCGGCTACGGCCAATTCCGAATACAGCCGAATCAGTGTTGTTGAGTTACTACCTTTGTTGCAACTGTGAGCCAGGAGACGGCTGAAAACAAGTGTTAGTGAGAGTAGTTTAGGGAGGTTTGTTATTTTGTGTGTTCCTTTGTACCCTGTACACTCCTTTTACCCTTACATGGTGTTTTTACTTTTTATTCTTTTTTGTAAACAAACCTTATCTACATTTTAAATTGGAGTGAATGCTGGTTCCATGGGCAGACATAGCATTATCAAAATAATTTTGCTACCCAAGGTAAAAATCTGGTCTTGTTAATTGGCATTATTGTTATCTAAAACTTGGCCAAATATTTGAGCAGGTATGCCCTGGATGTTTTGAAAGGCTCTTACATTGAGCAAGTGTGGCCACCCTTGAGACAGAGCTCTCCAGTGGCACAGGGGGTGGGGGAGCGAGTACCAGCCACTGAAGACTGAATGCCACTGACGTGGATGGGAGCTACAAAACTGTCTACCTTACTTGCCACATGACACACAAAGGTTCTTTTACCATAATCTTTCCTGAAAAAAGTGTATGTACTAAACTAGCTTTGGGAATGATCATAGCTCCACAGTAAGGAATTCAAGGCAGAATGAAACATCTGCATGAAAGCAGTCAGGAGTGTGTTTAAATTGCATCAGAACGAGCAGGGCTTTTTTTTAGCAGGAACACACAGGAACACAGTTCCAGCTGGCTTGGCGTCAGGGGACATGGCCTAATATGCAAACGAGTTCCTACTGGGCTTTCTCTTCCAAAAAAAAAGAGTCCTGTGTGAAACAATGGTGATATCAGGGGCTGTGGCCTAATATGCAAATGACATCCTGCTGGACTTTTTCTACAAAAAAAAAGCCCTGAGAATGAGCAATGGCCAGCACACATTTGGTTTGTATTTCAAAACCTGCCAAAATTTTACCTGTGTGTAATGCATGTGCTTGAATCACAGTAATGGGGGAATCTTTTCTGTATCACTCTTTCCATTCTAGTCATTTACAATCTTTTTTTTTAATCAAGTTCTCAGGACAATATGTAAAGTACAGTGCAAAATAGAATTATAGAATCAGTTGGAAGGGACCTCCAGGGTCATCTAGTCCAACCCCCTGCACAACGCAGGAAACCCACAAATACCTCCCCCTAAATTCACAGGAACTTCATCGCTGTCAGATGACCATCTAGCCTCTGTTTAAAAACCTCCAAGGAAGGAGGTCCCACCACCTCCTGAGGAAGCCTGTTCCACTGAAATAGAACCACTTCTTCAAATGTTCCCTGGCAATAAATGCAAAAGTGGTGCTCAGCTGTGGTTTCAAGATATTTCCCAGCCAAAAAAGCTGAGAGCACTGTCTGAAACATAGCCCTCTAGACAGTTGTCCTGTTCTCTGCAATGGTAAGTTCCTGCCTGCACAGTTGCTGTCAATTAGTTATATGGCATTGTTGTCCCTTTTGGTTCCAATGTGAAAAACAGCTCTTAGCTGTAACTTTATTTTAAATTTGTGTCTGATTTGAAAGAAATTTATAAGGATTGTTATCCTTCATTAAGATAATCCTGTCTGCCAAATTTCAGGCAGACAGAAGAAAGGAATCCAGTTTTATAGCCATTTAAGAGTTTTGCATACCAAGTGAGCGTAAGCAGATGTCTGGCACCTCCATTTTAAAATTTGTAAGTGGCATCACAGAGAAGGCACACGGAAGCTGTACCATAACACAGATCCAGAGAGTTATGTATGGAGATCCTAGGTGTGGCTTATATACAATCAAGAAGGCTCATCCTTTATCCAGTACAATGATTGATAGAAACATCATGGAAAGGACGTCCTTTCAGGAAAACAAAATCTCCTGTGGTGAGACTTGTTTTACTATGCTGATTGGAAACTTTCTTTATCAATTAGCTCCTGACTGTAGTCCCCCTCCTTCTGTCCAAATTCTGCTTGAAGTTGTTAAACCAGGCTGTCAGGCATGAGAATAATGATATCTTTGGTTTCTCTATGCATTTTTCATTATATTAATGCTAATAACAAATTTGTCTTCCTCCCCTCTTTTTACAATGCTGCAACTAGCTTCACCAGGGCTGCAGCTAGCTTTGCCTTTTTCACACGGCAAACAGTAACTGGTTTTTAGAGGATCTTGTTTGCTGTGTGAAATAATTTCCAGATCACTGTTTACCTCTTTTTCTGGAACCTTCAGTTCAACACCAAATGTCATTTTATGTTATTCACACACAGTTTTAATAGCTGAGGAAGGGACAAATTCCCTTTCTAACTCCATGCAAATTTGATGCTGGCCTGCAAAGTGTGACCATTTTTAATCTCAAGAGCTGCTAGTGCTGATTTCTCAGAAGCCACTCTGTAAAGATCATCCCAGAAGTCGGATTCAGCCCTGAGGAGGAGGTTTCCTCTGCACCCCTTGCCCCTAGTGTCAATGAGCATTCTTTGGCTTTGATGCTAGTGTCAGTAATATCAGCTGGAAGGAACCTCCAAAGAAAAGGGAAGGTGGAGTCAGAGGGTTTTCCAAGGGGGGGGGGGAGAAAGCCAACATCTGCATGACATCAGTAGTGCAACAATGGCAGATCCAGGATGGGAAGAAAGTGAAACCAGAAGAGGCCAGAGGGAAGACACAGCCTGCAGATCTGCTGGTAAGGCCCAACTGTATGTTGACAGTTTTCTTTTATGCCATTCTGTAATTTTTTCCTTACTAAATTACATCATTTATTGTCACCAGGTTGCTCTGGAGGCCAGTTCTGGACCCAGTCAGCAACAGTGCAGGCCTGGGACATTCCCTGCTGTTGGCTGGAAATGGCCATAATACAGTGTCCCCTTCTTCACTGTGTCAGCCCAAGTACAGCTTGAGAACCAGTCCTGCTGCTCCCCTTGGCCTTGTTTAGAAAGCAAGCTGTATGCAGAGGGTTGCCAGTTCTAGGCTGGGTGATTCCTGGAGCCTGGGGCAGGATCTCAGAAGAGCATAGAGTCTCATAGAGTCCACCTTTCAAAGTAGCCATATGCCCAAAGGGAACTGATCTCTGTAATCTGAAGACTGGTTATAATTGGAGGTCTTCAGGCCCCACTTGGAGGTAGGGTTGGTCTGAATGAAGGTTCCCCCACTTTTGTGGGCTCCTCCCCACCACTAGCCAGTTGGCTGGTGGGGGAAACCCCACCCACAAATGCCCCAAATTGTGACACAACGACATTAGCCAGAAGTGATGTCATTGCACCACCAATGCACAACGATGCTCTAGTTTTTGGGGAAACTCTATGGTAAATTTGAGCTCAAACAATAGAGTTTTCCCCAAAAACTAGAATATCACTCTGCGACATTGACAGAGTGATGACATCATTTCCAAGTGATGTCAATATCTCAGGAAGGCCGGAAGATCTCCTGCTTGGGAAGAAGGTATGACCTGACAACCCTAAGCCTGGAGGTTGGCAGCTCCATTTCACAAGCATCCTGTGTATCAAGCATAAGGATATTGACAATCCTTATTACGTTAATTAGGTGAGCAGTCCTGCCCTTTGGAGTGCCCACAGTGCAAAGGAATGACATTCTTCACCCCTGCTTATAAACAAGGGCCTGATAACACTAAAGCTCATAGCTCAAACTAATTGATGAATGTACTGCTGCTCAGCAAAGTGAACATGTATCATATATGGGAGCTAATTCTTGATCCAATGACATTTGCTAAATTTCATAATGGAGTTGATAATTATATGCATAACTTATTTCAGGTTTAATCTAATTTTGAATATCAACTTCTTTCCTTTTGTGCATGTGAGTAATAATTCATGGGTGCAGTTAATTACAAGCAGCTGGATCAATATTTTAATATCTCTTAATGAGCAGAATTCACAGCCAAAGGACAGGTCTGAAAAACTGTTAATAATGTACACTGGAGAAATTAATGGCTAATTAAATTAAATGAGTTTATTAATGTGCCAATAAATCTGCACAATAAATTACTCTCAGAAAGATCATTAATAAACATGCTGTGAAACTGGGTATGGGGAGGAGAAATGCCGAATGGTCACTACAAAAGGATAGATGCCACTCCAAAATTCAAAGTTGCTGGTACTTGGTTACAGGGTTGGATTAGTATGTGCTGAGCCCTAAACTATATCAAAGCTAACTGCTCCAAATAGCCTTGCAAGAATAATCAGGATTTGAAAGGCAGCACAGCATAGCCCGATCATGTCAGATCTTGGAAACTAAGCAGAATTGATACTTAGATGGGAGATCACCTAGGAAGACTCTGCAGAGGAATGCTATGGCAAACCACCTCTGCTGCTTACTTGTCGTGCAAGCCCCTTTCTGGGAGCACTGTAAATTGAGTCAACTTGACAGCACTTATATACAGTAAGTAGAGATCCCTTGTAATCTAAGAGCCTAAACTGTAGTTTCCTTAGTCTGTGCTTGGGCAGGGTTGGGACTAGAGCCCAATGGGCAGAGCACATAACTAAGGACTTAACTATGCAGTAAAGACACATTGCACAAGCAGTCAAGGTTGATAATACACGCATGTTGCGAGTACATGTTTTCTCAGAACCCTTACAGGCATTTCAGGACACAAGTACCCACTAGAAATGTCAGTTACATTCTTACAACTGGGAATCCAAGAACAATGTACATGATTGGTACCCAAGGAGACAGAGGGTTGTATCCAGTATAAAATTTCCACTTGTGCTAGAGCTCTTGCGCAAACAGAAATGCAAGAAAAAGACTGTGGTATTCACTTGTATTAGATAAAATTTAATGTAATTTCCATTTGTGTTTCTGCTGGCACAAGAACTTGTGCAACCAATTTCTGGAAAATATAATATATCAGGAGGAAAGCACTAGGTGTTGCACAAGATCTTACTCAAACAGAGCTGTGCTAAATTGGTTTACATTTCCACCTGTGCATTACTGGATTCAAGCCACATACTTATTAGAAGCAATAATCAACAATGGGATCATACTTATTAGAGGCAAACTGACAAGGAGCAAAATAGTTGTGTGTTTAGGGTGTCACAAGGATGGTTTTGCTTGCTGTGTAAAGATGTGATGGAAGTGTGTAAAAAGGTGGTAAGGGGATGATGGGTAGAGTCCTGAAGTGGTAGAATGGGCTGAACCGCTTCAGTCTGCAGTGGAATAGAGTCAGATCTTTAATGCTTCTCATGTAAAAACTCTCAATGTGTAAGTAATGAGCACAGCAGGTGGAAGATTCTAGCCTAGACCTTTGCATGCTGTGTTAGTTTTCCACTGGCAGGAAATTATCAATGTAGGGAAAGTCAGACCAATTTTATTCCACCCTCTTCTTGTAATTTGAAGTGGGACAATCTATTCTATATTTTTATTAAGACTTTTCAATTGTTTTTTCCACTTAGGATAGTAAATATAACAATGCATTCCATGTAACAGGAGAAGAAAGAAGAGCCAGATACACACAGGCAGCTAAGCATAGAGAGTTTTTTTGAAGTGAGAGCAAGAATGGAGGAAAGTGAGTGGCAATACACGGATCCAGATGAACGAGGAATGGAGGAGGTGAGACATCACTGCTGAAAGAGAGACAAGAAATGTTACCAGATGGAAGTGAAAGTCTCAGGAACTTCTCATCTGTTGTACGCGATTTTCTCCCTTATAACGTACCATTCACCCAATCATCCACAAAGAGAGGAAGACAAGATTTCCAGTGCTATAAGATAATTTGCTTGACAACCAAGGCTGCTCTTGGAATCTATAACACATGATGTTTGCAGAGTGCCCATGAAGATGTTATATAGTCTAGGACAGCAGTCCCCACACTTTTTGAGCCTGCAAGCACCTTTGGAATTCTGACACTGCTAAGCATAGCCACAAAATGCTGTCACAGCTTAACTTCAGTCACACAGTGAAGATGTGCTGAGGCAGCAGCTGCTGCCAAATCAAAATTTTTCAAAAAAAAAAAAATCTGCACAGCCACTTAGATCTCCAGTGACCAATTAGAAGCCTTGCCAAGCAAAAGTCTCACCTGATCCAACCCACTTTCTAAAAACACTTGATCAGCACCAGGAAAGGTGTCAGAGGATGCCGTGGTGGTGCCCAATAGCATAAGGTTGCAACCTTGAGGGCTGGAGATCTCCAGGTATTACAGTTACTCTCCAGACTGCAGGGATCAGTTCCCATAGAGAAAATGGCTGCCTTGGAAGGGGGACTCTATGCATGGATTTAGCCAATGTTTTAAAAGTCGGGGGGCACCCTTTCTCATCTACTGCTGGGCTTGCCACTTCTCATAAGCTTTCTTCTGGCAAAAAAGTGGAAAAAAACAGGCTGTGCCCCAGAGGGCCCCCTGGAAGTCAGGGAGCAGTGCCCCCACAGCCCCCCCCCATGCCTATGGGCCTGACTCTATGACACTGTACCATGCTGAGGTCACTCCTCCCTCAGACTGTGAGCCTGTAAAAATTAGTGGACACAAAATAAAATTAGGGGAGGGGCTATAACAGAAAGTCCCAGGTTCAATCCTTGCCATAGCCAGTTAAAGTGATCAGGCAGCAGATAATGTGAAAGACCTCAGCCTGAGACCGTGGAGAGTTGCTACCAGAGGAGACTGACCTTGATAGACTTGTTATCAGTATGAGACAGGTTCATGTGTTGATGTGAGGAGAGGCAGGGTGCTCACTCAATAGCACTGGACTTCTTTCTCATTTTAACTCACTTCACAAGATTGTTGTGAGGGTTTAACAGAAAATGAGATAAATGGGATAAAAATGTAACAGGAGCAGCCAGATGTATAAAGCCAGTGAAGAAAGGAATGAGGAAAAGGGCCCTAAGCCAGAGGGTGTTGATAGATGCAGGGCACCTCATTCCTTCATGTGCCCACTATTACAATCCGACCTTCGCTCTACTGTGTCTCCATCATAGCACAGGAAAGTGGTGCCTCTCTGGAGCAATTCTCTTTCAGTGGCAGTCTAACTATATCTCACTACAAGAAAGTGGATGTTATCAAAGCCCTCCACCATTTCATTCTTCATTGCCCAAGCAAACTCTCCTCTTTATTATTCACCTGAGCTGAAGGAAGATAAAGCAGATGTAATATTGTATAGAATGAAAGTGTACGTCTTCAATCATCTTGTCTCAGTGTTGCTCACAGCGCACAGCTTCTTGAGGGTGAGAGAGAGATGCTCACGGAGCTGACACGCTTGACATCTTTTGGTGCACCTGAGTGGATTGATGGCTTGGTTTCTCCCTGCTGTCTCTGGAATTAGAAAGAAGGTGCTTGTCCTCAGAAGGAAATGAAACATTAAGGCAAAAAAAAAAAAATCAAGATGCAATTTCATGTCACAGTGACTCAGGGTTTGGATTCCACTCTAACATATACTCAAACTACATGTGATGAACATTTAAATATGGATCTCTTCGCATTCACAAGTGTTCTTTAAGAGGTACAATATATTTTGAGCTGTTACATCCATGTGTACTAGGGGCTTTCCAGCTGCATGCAGATCTTGCTGATTTGTGTGGCCACAATGTTCTCTGAACAGGAGCAGTATGTGTATTTTCCATGTGCATTCGACTTGGTGCATGCAATCCGGCCACTCATTTTTTACAGAGTTCTGGTATGTGAAAACTGAAGCTGTACACACATTCAAAATACGCACTTTGCCCCTATTTAGACAATGTGGCAACTACATGTATAGAGAACATGGTGGGGAGCATGCTTTCCCAGTACAGACAGTTACCAGGCTTCCAGTATGAATGGATGTAATGCTTGAAAAGGACATGTGTGGCATGATTACTTTTTGTACCTGTTTATATCTAGCTCAGACCCAGACTACATTGGTGGCAGCAGATTTGTGCCTTTAAATAGAGATCAGCAGCTAGGGTATACCAGTCTCCAGGTGGGACCTCAAGTTCTCCTGGAATTACAAGTGATTTTTACACTGCAGATTATTAGTTTCTCTGGAGGAAAGGGAAGCTTTGGAAGGTAGACTTTATAGCATAAGAGATGATGCGTGTAGCCAGGCCACTGTGCTGGTGGGTCTTCCCAAAATGAAACAGGGAAAGCCTAGAAGTGGGCTCCGTCTCAAAAAGTTTGAGAAGCCCTGGGGTACGGAACTGTAGGGTTCAATTCACAGCATCAAAGGGGCATATGGGTACTGGTTAGCCAATCTTTCCCCCCCTTTTCATTAATCTTACTTTGCATTCTGTTCCCCACCCCCCACCCCAGACTCTGAAACCAGAAGTGCCGTCACCAGGGAGAAAATTTCTGCATGTTGGATATCAGTAGGATGCAACATCTGTCTGCATCTTTTTGACCCTTTAAGTTTCCCACCCCATGGTCGGGGTGGGGTTCAAATTCAGGTCCTCCAAATCCACATTCGACACTCTGACCATTATACCATACATGAGTTGGGCAGACAAACATTAAAAGACACAAGTCACCTGATTCTAGGGTACCCAACTTCCTCAGTCTCCATCCCTAAAATCTCCACGCATTTCCCAACCCAGAGCTGGCAGTCTTACCTGGCATATGAAATTTAGGCCTAGCTCATATGCAAATGAAAGAAAAATTATTAAATAAATGAAACCCACAAATTCGGTTAGAATTAGGGATGTGTGTGCTCAGGCCTGTAGCCACAGGGGGACCTGTGAGGGCACTGCCCCCTGACCTCCTGGCAGGGCCCCCAACTTCTAGGGGGCCTCCAGCATGCAGTCTGCTTTTTTCATTTTCTGTTTGCCATGGCTGAGCCAGCAAAGTGTCATCAGTGGCAGCCAGAGCCAGGAGAGCTGAGCAGGACACAATACACTGCAGCAGGAAAAACAACAGGTAGAGAGGAGGGAGGCAGAGGAAGCCATGTGGAATCGGCTTGTGAGGGGGGGATGCACGGCTTTTTTTGTAGCAGGAACCCCTGATGTAGCCAATCCTCCAAGAGCTTGCAGGACTCTTAAGTACAGGGCCTACTATAAGTTCTTGGAGGACTGGCTACATCAGGGGTGTGTGACCTAAAATGCAAGGGCAATCCTGCTACAAAAAAAAAATCCTGGGGGGATGGATGGAGCTCCTCGCTGCAAAGTGCCATAGTGGGAGAAAGGGAGGTGGAAAGAAACCCCCCCCCCCCACTAGCTCGCAAGGTGAATCCTTCTTCACTCCAAAGTTTTAGGGTGGATGCCCCAATTTGGCCACATTCAGAACTTCCAGTTTTTGCCCTTACCCAAGAAAGCTTCTGAGAAGCAGCAAGCCCTGCAGTGGATGGAAAAGGGTGCCCCCTGACTTTTTAAAAAGCCCCCCTCCTGACTTGTAAAATCCTGGCTACGGCCCTGTGTGTGTTGAACTGAGTAACCGAGCCAGTGCACCCTGTTCTTTAAGGGTTACTCATCTTATGTATTTATTTTAAAAAATGTTCACCCTGCATCTTCCACATGTTCTGGGCTGCTTAGACACGAAATACATGATCAATAACAACCACCGACATCAAACTATTGAACAGTCATCCGACAAAACAAAAGCCTGGCGGACAAAGCCTATGAAACATAGGAATCAGCCTCAAATGGACCTCTAAAAGAAAAAAAAATGCACAGCTTTTGAACAATAGCCAAAGACAGAGATATCAACATGAAAAACAAAATTATCCTAGAAAGCCTTCTGTATTTTTTTAAGTAGCCAAAGAAGAAGACCTCTCCATCTCCTCCATAGCCCTACAGAGGAGGAGGAGGAGCCCCTGAAGAGGCATATGCACGCACAGCTGATGTGTACATTTATGTGGGAAGAGGTGAAACTCGTGCTGGACTGTTTCCCAGTGTGGCACATGGGATCATGCCAAGAGAAATTCTCCCATCTAATCTAATCAGAACTAGTACAATTTATGAACCCAAATGGAGTAGGCCAGTTCTGCCCACTTCTGTTTTAAGTTCTCATTTGCCTGCTTAGGGAGCCCACAAGGGCAGGGGATGCCTGCTTGCTGCATCAGTAGTTCCTGCCCATCTCAAACTGGGGCAACCTAGGGTTCGGATGACTCCAGTGGGAAGGCGGCCCACCCCCTATTATATCACAGACCTTCAGACCATATCTCTGGGGAGGAATGCCCCCCCCCGCACTGAATCAGATCAAGGGAGTATAACCAGCTACATGCCTGGCACTCTAGATTATTTGAGACAGTTCCGTAGTTGTCATTGCAGCCATCAGCTCCTGAGCTGCTCCAGTTAATTTTGAAATCCCTTTGTACAATGAGCCTGGGGATCTCTGGCACCAAACCCAAAGCTAGTTCAGTCAGCTTGGGATGCAGGACTAACAGGTGGCAGGGTGGTCACTACAACTACAGTATCCTTGACTCTTTGGCATTCTTAGCATAACGTACCAGCACCACAACATCTTGATGATGTTGAACCGTCATCCTTCCTTTGCTGTTGGCCGATTGTGGATATCAAAAGTGCAGGTAATAAGGAGGAGCGAGGAAGGGTCCATGACCCAGTGTTAGAGCATCTGCTTTCCCTGGAGAAGGTCCCAAATTCAAACCTCAGTATCTTTAGTATTTAAAAATTAGATCAGGGAATAGATGATACAAAAGACCTCCACTTGAGATCTTGGAGAGCTACTGTCAGTCAAAGTATACCGTCCTGCCCTTGATAAATCATAAGGCTGCTTTATGTGTTCAAGGATGCCACTTTCCATGACTTGCTGCAGCACACACACACACCCGTCGCCCACACACATGCTTCTATCAGCAGCTGCCTTGCTTTCTGGAGTGATCGATGGGCCATTTTAGTCCCTTGGGTGCTATTTTTTTGGATCTGCTCCTGTTCTGCCAGGCAGCTGTTTTCCCTCTCTCCCTGCTCCCCTTTCTCACTTGCTTGCTCCCTCTTCCCCCTCTGGATATAGCACCGCCTCTCAATCTATCCTGACACAAATGTTTCCTAAGGGCAATTTAAACCATGAGTGATTCCCTGATTACTCACTTCCCTCTGCCTACAGAGGCCACTTGATGGCTTGTAAGTAGAATGTTTGGAAATAATTACATGTGGGAGAGTTTTTGCTCATCATCACAGAGATGTTCCCTGCTTCCTCTGCCCTCTGCACATCTCCCATCCTGGGAGGAACAGGCCTACCTTGATGTTGCCATGGCTAATGATTCTCAATGAGCAAAGAGGATCAGTTTCCACTCAGAGCATCCACTGACGATTGAGTGCCAAAGAACACAGTGGCCTTGTTGAACTGGTCTTCCTCCTGCCTATGGAAATCAGAATATGGCTGGATTAATAAAGCCATTGAGGGGTTCAAAGGATGATCCATGGCTACAGGTAAAGCCTAATCTCTCCTAGGGGCTGCCAATAGCCTCATCTGGTTAAAAAAGAAAAAGAGAAGACCTATCTGAGAGCCTTTCCAGATGACAGTCCTCCAAACTGTTTTTGCCACGACACGCTCTATTTGTACCTGTTATATAGCACTCCCATTGGGTGAGGTTGACAACGTTGGGTTGGGAAATTCCTGGATATTTGTGGGTGGAACCTGGGGAGGGTGGAGTTTAAGGAGGGGAGAGACCTCAGAAGGGTATGATTTCTATTCCCACCCTTCTCCAGGGGAATTGATCTCTGTAGTCTGGAAATCAGTTATAATTCTGGGAGATCTCCAGCCCCATATGGAGATTGGGAATTCTACTACGGGGGAACTTTTTTGAATTAGGAAGCCAGTATAATATATTAGTTAGAGCATCAGATGACATGAGACATTTTGGCACAAGTGGGGGTTTGAGTCTCATTTCTTCACTGATCATATGAAAGCCAGACATGACAAGTGGGAAACAAAGATTGCAGGTGCACTATCAGTGTGCTATCCTAAGAACACCTCCACCCTTCTAAGTCTTTTGAAGTCAGTGGATGTAGAAAGGTGCAACTTTGCTTGGGATGACATTGTTAGTAGTAGTAGTAGAGCAACTGCCCTGCATGCAGAAGGTCTCAGGTTCAATCCTCAGCATCTCTTGTTAAAAGCATCCAAGTAGTAGATGGTGTGGAAGTCCTTGACATTCCAGTCAATCCAGTGTTATGACTCAATGAAAGGCAGTTTTGTATGTTTTCTCCCTGTCTCTGACCCTCTTTCTCTCAACCTAATTCATAAGTTGTTAGGATCTTGAAATGGGGATGGGAGAACCACGTATTCCATCCCAAGCAGCTTGGAGAGAGAGCAGGATTAAAAAAAAAATTCTACATAGCTATCCTAAAGTAGCTTAGCAATGTCTCAATTAAGAACCAAAAAGGTTAATTGGATGCGAAATAATTGGCCCAATATTAGTTACAATAAGTATAAAACATGAGTATATAAATAATACAAATTATACAAAATTGCAGGTATTTGTTGCAAACTGGTTTGAAACAGCAAGAGGTCCAAATATAGCATCAATAAGAAGGCAATCATACAATATTTCAAAATTAGAACCTTATGTGACCCTAAAACGGATGCATTTTGGCTAGGGTTGCCATGTACTTTTGTCCCTCCGGCGGGGGATGATTTCCCCACGCGCCTTATACATGCAGCGCGGTGACATCACTTCCAGGTGACCTATTGTACCATAGAGTTTTCCCTCCCAGATGGCTAGAGCATCCGGGAAAAACCATAGAGTTTTCCCGGAAACACCTAGAGAGGATGCCATGTGATGTCGCCAGCGTGATGACTTCACTTCCAGGTGATGTCATCATGCCAGCAATGTCAGGGGAGGTTCCCCCCACTGGCACAATGTGGGCTGGCGGATTGGGAACCTTCCAGGCAGGGGAACCCCCACCCAGACCGGGGGCTTGACAGCCCTAATTTTGACCTACTGGCCTTCTTCAGCAATCAAGCATAAACATTAGACATAGGGCCAATTATTGCAATTATAATATTAGACACTATAGGACCAGGTGAGAATTACAATTATGTACCTTCCTACTGCGGTCCAAAAGAATCAATTTGAAAAGCAATATGGAGCCAGCATAACCTAATAGTATGTAGTCAACCAGACCCGCTAACTCTGAATTCTCTGTGAACCAGTCCCCTAAAATAACCTGTGAATGGACTCCTAGCCCCCAAGTCCCTTTGGAGTCAGGACCTCTGTCACAATAGAGAGGCCCTACTCCTGAACAAAAGGCATTGCAGTCATGGGGCCCACACTTCTCGCCACTTGTGGCCCTACACCCATCACCTCCCTAAAGGGAAAGTTTAACTGCTTCTCTCTGAGTCCAGCGGCAGGTCCTTCTGCTCCTCCTCAGCAGCCCAGGTAGGCATTGGTCTCACTGTACATTTGTATGCATTAGATTATATATTGCAAACCCAAATAAATTCAGTGCATTACCCTGTTGCTTTGTACTTAAGCTCTTAACAATAAGCATGTACATTTGAAAGCCAAACCTGCTGAGAAAGAGAAGAATTATGAACAGGCTTGTGGGCTCGGTTTTTCCTCCCTACTCATCCAACTTGCATTATCCCTTAATAAATATTCCCTTTGACGCAGCCATCATGTAACTCATTACAGCTGCTCCAGCACATGAATTATGTGACTGAGTGTCCTGTAACTATAGGGATATTTATGGCAAGTCCATACTGTTTCTTAGGAAAATATTGATTTGTTAACAACTGGATGGCTATATGGCCATTAAATCAGAGCAGTCAATCACAAAGCCTTTGCATTAACCAAAGAATAGGTTTACTTTTAAAATTTTTATGATGTTTATTTATTTATGTGTGTGGTGAGAGTGGGGCATAAAGGGAGAGAAAAAGGAATGGAAATGTGCATACTTAGGGAAAAGGCAAAGGGGAGGATGTTGCTTTATCTTGACAAACAATCCCCTGATTAGGCTTCCTCCTCTTCACCCCAGGCGATGCAAAAGGTGATTTCACTGGGTGGAAGAGCACTGGAATAATTTAGTGTTGTTTACTTCCCATTTTATTTAAGAAATGGTCCATAAAAGGGGGATGTAGAAAAAGACGTGTAAAACAGCCAGTGAGATCAGATTAAATCTAACAACCATTACAAGTATTCCTGCCCCAAATGTGCTTCCGAGAATGTTTCAGTTTCTACTTTGAGGTTACATGACCATTTGAACATTTACATGAAACCATTTCTGTGCCACAAACAAAAAAGCAGTTTCAAATTGGCCCACATATGACAATTGTGCATATGCCTGTTCCACTGGCTGGAGTTTCATGGCTCATGTGCACTGTGTATGCTCACCATGAAATATGCACAAATACAATGATCACACATCATAATCTGTGTATGGGTTTCATTTACACACACACACACACACAAGCATTTTCTGTGTAGGACACGTGTGACTGTTGAGCTTCCACCTGATAAACCAGTCTGGGATGGTAGTTCAATCATTGGATTAGGACCTGAGAGACATGGGTTCAAATCTCCAAATGGCCATGCAACTCCCTAAGTGACCTGAAGCTGGGTACTTTTTATCAGCCTAAAAAGCTTCCTCATAGCTTTGTAGAGAGGGAGAGATAGAGGGGAGCTACATGCATTGTTCTGTGCCCCTTAGAACAAATTTTGGAGGAAAATGGATAAACAATTTTACCAGTGTGGACTCTGAAAACATCTTTCTACCCATCTGAGAACATAAGAGGTGTACATCTGGATCAGACAAACAGTCTATCTAGTCCAGTATCCTGCTTGACACAGTGGCAAAGCAGTTGTCCTAGAAAACCATCCAACAGGACACAGAGGCACAGGCCTGTCCAAAATGTTGTATCTCACAGAACTGGCATCCAGAGGTTTACTGTCTCTGGTTGGAGAGGTTCCTTTTAGTCACCTTGGTTTCCCAGATATTGTGCATAGCTGATATTTTAGCATGCCATTCTCAGCTGATCAACACTTACCAGATATAGGCAGGAGGAGGTCTCCCCTTTGCAGCACTCAGGTTCAGTTGTTACTTAATATTAAATTCCAGGTGCATTTTGCTGACCTTCAGGAGGGTGGTACTTACTCAACAACTAACCAGACCCCTAGTGAATCTTTTTTTCTGGCAGTATAGTGTGGAACCATGTCTGTAGACATAGCAACAGGGAGTCTGTGCAGATGCTGAAACACCTTTTTAAGTTTTTACCTGCTGTGATTTTAATTGGTTTTAATCTGCTGGTCTCTTATTATTTTCCTCTTGATTGCTCTGATCAATTCTTTGCAAGCTTCCTTATATGTAAACATAAAAAATGCAGGGTCTGAGAATTTTAAATAGGGGGAGAATACAGTTTTCCTCCTCTGAGGGTCTGGAAGAAGAAGACAGCTGTGTATGCCACCATCCAGGACCCCAGAGATGCTACTCAGAAGCAGCCAAAGATCACTTCCTTCTCTTTCACTTCATCCGTTTAAGCTCATCCCTAAACCAGGCAGAACCATGATGGGGAAGTTTCTGATAGAGAGTGGAGGGAGAGATCTAAGTGACACCTGCAGGAGAATGCAGATGGCCATGCATGGTGCATGACCTTATGGGGTGGCTACGCATAGGCTGCAGCCTGCGAAGGGCAGAGGCTTGCAATGAACTGGGCGTAGGGCATGGTTCCATTCCTTTTCCCTTAAATCCAGAGGCAAGACAAGAATTCACAAATGCAACAACGGTCCATTTATTCTTCCATTCATCAAGCAGATATAAGGTGCTGAGCTCTGTGGCCAGCATTACATGATCACTCCAAGACCCCTGGTTCTTTGTCCCTGTCACAGAGTTACCTCACTCTAAGCCAGCAGCCCCTCGAGTCTCCTTCCTTCTGGAAGGCCTCCTTCTTTGAACCATGAGCTTAAGTGATCTCTGCAGCAATGAACCCCACCCTTTCTCCCCAGATGTTTGATCTACCACCCCAGGTCCTCTCAACCCTAGAGGTACCCCTTTTTGTCTGATTACTGCCACATTGATCAGCCATCCTCTTCCAGCTGCCAGAGTTCCTAGCTACACTCTGCCAAAAGGGTGGTAAGTGACCTGTCTTTCTTCCAGTGGAACTTCCACACCCCCTTGTGCCTATGGCTTCCTCCTGACCCCACCTCTGCCACACCAAGTATTCAGCGGCGTCACTGGGGCGGGGCCAAGGGGGCCATCGGCCCTCCCCCAGAGCATTCTCATTGGCCCCCCTCTCCGCCTTGCGCAAGCATCGACGGCCGCCTCTAGTTTCTGCCCGCTCGGAGCCCGCGCCTGGAGCAGTGAGTCACCCATGGAGTCGGAGGAGAGGGGGATGGCGCTGGGACGCGGCTGAGTCAAGGCCTGATGCATGGTGGTTGGCTGGCGGGTGGCTCCTCCCGGGTGCTGGCGGGCCTGTGAAGGGAAGGGGGCTTCGCGGCGTCCACCGACCGGGGCACATCCGCCCGCTCTGCCCCAGGCGCGGGCTCCGAGCGGGCAGCAACTAGAGGCGGCCGTCGACGCTTGCGCAAGGCGGAGAGGGCGCAGCTCCCTCCAAAACACGGGCGGGGAGGGAGAGGGGCTTCCTGCCTTCCCACGCTTTTGCGCAGCCAGCAGGGCGCACTTGGCCCCAGAGTGCAACCCACCCTAGTGATGCCTCTGCAAGTATTTAAGGGAAAGGCTCCCTTCCTTTAAGAGCGGCTGCTTCAGTATGCCAAACAAGCCCATTATTATTGCTTGGGAAAATGGTCAGGTCAATGCAGGATGCTGCATGTCCTGCCTGTCCCATGAAGTTCTTTCTTCCTCTCTGCTCTCTACCTGCATTCCTTAGGAAATATCTCCACCACCCACTATAGTCCCTCACTTACAATTTCAGGAAAGGCTTTGTCCTCTGTGCTGGCATCTACACTCTGCAACATGTTTCCTGAGGGATGAACATGTTCCTCTGCAACATATTTCCTGGCCCCTGCCTGGTGGAATGAGCTCCCTCTGGTGATCTGGGCCCTGCAGGATTGGCTTCAGTTCTGCAGGACCTGTAAAACAGAGCTCTTTTGCCAGGCGTTCAGCTGAGGCAATGGACATCACTTGTTACCGGCCTCCCCCCTTCATTCCATCCCAGTGCTGTAGGACCTGCTACACCTGAACAATAGGCCATGTCTGTGAGGCAGAATTTGCCATTTTAGTCTCTACTGTTACTCTGTAATTTTAGATTTTATATATTTTAAATTGGTTTTTAACTGTTGATTGTTTTTAAGATGTAACCCACCCTGAGCCTTTTCTACAGGAAGGGCGGACTAAAAATCAAATTAAACAAACAAACAAATGAAAATGTGGTTTTTCCGACAACTGGTTGATTATAAGGTTTTGTAAGATCTGCTCTAATAGCCCTGGTAAGTCTGGTCTTGTCAGACCTTGAAAACTAAGCAGGGATGGTTTTAAATTGTAATCCCCCAGAATTACAGCTCATCTCCAGACTACACCATCTCATCAAAACTGTTCTGCCAAGCTATTTGTTTATGGAATAATTGTAATTGCTTTTATTAATATATGATTTTAATGTGAATTGATTATGTTGTGCTCCACCCTGAGTCCCCATGGGGGAATGGGCGGAATATAAATAAAATCATAATAATAATACAGAGATCAGTTCCCCTGGAGAAAACAGATGCTTTGGAAGGTGGACTCTATGGCCTTGTATTGCACCGTGGTCCCTGACCTCTCCCGACTTCATCCCCAAATCTCCAGGAGTTCCTAAACCTGGATGTGAGAGAGCTGGATCTGGAGATCAGTTGTAAAAGTGGGAGATCTCCAGGCCCCACCTGGAGGCTGGCAGCCCTAGTACTAACTGGCTCTCTCTCACACACACACACATACACACACACACAAAACACATACACAGTATCATTCTCCCAAGAGGGAGAAGGGCCACAGGACTTTTTCTTCCTCACCTTGCTTAGAGGAAAGATTGCATTCTCTGCAGGAGGATATGGTTCGTCTTTCTTACATCACCATCCCTAACTGTTATTTTAGATATATGCATTGCTTCCATTGTTGACAGAATGCTTTTCATTTGCTATCCTCTGCCTTCGCCTCAAATCAACAGAAATGAGCCCTCTGCCACAGTTTTCAGCTTTTCCCTCTGACACTATCATCTGCCTTATCTAATGGCCAGCACAGAGCATGCTGGGAAATGCTGCCAGCAATTATCTCATAAAACTTCGGTGATAAGGAAAGAGGCAGTCCAGAGGGAGCAGTCAGGAGGGCTGCCTTGTCTCAACCTCCCATGCCCCCTTTAAGAATGAAGGCCTTTGATCCGAGCACCCCTGCAATAAATTCCTCCTTTGAAATTTGATATCAAATATCAATTTTCCTTTCAGCAGCTGGGTGGGTGTGGGAAATCAAAGTTGGGGTTCAGAGGGCTCATAAAATGTCAAGATTGATTCGAGTCCACAAGACTGCTGTGCATTACTATATTTCTTTGCAGGCCAGCATAATCCAATCGAGTGATCATAAATTTCCCCAGCAAAGAACACAGTCTCCATATTGATCCCTGTTTGTTCTTTGGAAAAATAATGGCTCCTCTTGATTAAGGCTGTTTGCTCCTAAGTACAGCAAGAATGGTCAGAAGGCATCAAGACACATTGGGTGCATTTGTATATGGTGCAAAGTCACTAAGGACTTCTCTTGCTCCCTAGCAACCATATGGGTCTGGAAAAGAGTGGAAACTGAAAAGTTGGAAGAGAGGCCCTGAGTCTACTCTGGCATTTCTTTACTACTCACTAATCTGCTGATGGAAAGAACAGCATCTCCTACAGAAAAGGAAGCTCAATGGTAGACAGGGCACCTATTTCAAGAACCCAGCAGCTTTCCTGGAAAATCACCACTGAGATACATCATAGTACACACACCCCATCCCCTTCTTCCACAGCCTCTCATCAATGAAACTCCAGCTTACAAATGATGATGGATATGTTTGTCAAAGTGGGTTGTGGAACACGAAGACATTTGCTAAATTTGCTAGTCAATGTGTGTCATAGGATCATTGATAATGGTGATTACTACACCTCCTAAATGCTAAAGGAGAAGGAAAACCTTTACACTAACCAACTGAAATAATGTCTTTGATGCCTCCTTCATCATAGTTCAATGACTTTAAAGGGGGATTAGACAGATTTGTAGAGGAGAGGTTTATCAATGGCTACTAACCATGGAGGCGAAAGGGAACTTCTGCCTTCAGCAACAGCAAACTTCTGAATACTAGTTCTAGGATACAAGGATGGCAGGCTTGGCCTCTATACCTTGTTTTATCTATGATATAAGATGATGGACTAGATGGTGTCCATTTGCTCATTACAACTTATTGGGGTTAACTGGTATAGTTCGTCCAGTACTCACTAGTTAGCAGAGTGCTTTAAATAAAACTACAAACACAACAGCATCTCTTTACCAGGTTATTCAGCTTACAAAGCTAGAAAGAGTCACATTGCAAGTTTAAAAAGAGAAATACTTCTCTCTTTTATTTTAGAAGTACACTTAGGTAGAAAAGAGGGGAGATAGGATAGAGTACTAACCCACTAGCTAAGGATGGAAGCAGATGGCAACATGTCATCCCTCTTCCTCTGAGAGAGTGAATGGAAGGAAGGAAGTTGTCCTTGAGAGTACAATCAACATTTCAAAGGGGATGGTGGCAGAAGAGTAAACACAAGAAAGAAAGGTCACCGGGCCTATCTAGCTATCAATTCTCTCTTGCCATACAAAACAGGACACAAGTTGCACCTTTAAGACCAACTAAGTTTTATTCAGAACGTAAGCTTTCATGTGCTAAAAACACACTTCTTCAGACGAAGGGATCAGGTATAGTATATTTCAGCCGACTATACCTGATCCCCTCATCTGAAGAAGTGTGTTTTTAGCACACAAAAGCTTACGTTCTGAATAAAACTTAATTGGTCTTAAAGGTGCAACTTGACTCCTGCTTTGTTCAACTGCTTCAGGCCAACATGGCTGCCCAATTGGATCACCCTCTTGCCACACAGTCTGGAGGCTGAGGGGACAGCGCCTTCACTTCCAACACAACTCACATCCAGGGCAGAGTGGAGTTACTTAAAAAAGAAAACGGGACACAGTTATCCAGTTAAATGATATGCTTATGACACACCAAATATAGGAAGGTATCAAATGAAAGGTACTGTTGTTACAAAGAATAGCATTATATAAGGAACTGATCTTTCTGGTTCAAAAATGTGAAAAAAACCCAGTATTGTTGAATTCAAAACAGCATTGCTGCTATCAGTTCAGAACAAACAGTAAGCAATGCATTGAAACATGAGGTCACATGAGTTATTGCTGGCTGATGCAGGGCGGGTATTATCTCAAGCCAAGAAGTGGTGTTTACAAATTGCTTGAGCTGTATTTTTGTATGCCTATACTGATATTTGATTGATTGTTATTTTGGTATATTACACATACTTATTGTTTGTAGTCTTTGCAGCATCTTTGACCACAAGCATTGTGCTTGAAACATGAGGTGACATGACAGTCATGTTGTTTAGGCTATTCGTATATCACCAATACTGCTAATATCCAAATCCAAGCAATCTGAATCTACATTCCAATGCAAGATGTCACAGAGGGCCTCTTTTCTGCTGCACTGGAACATGAACACATGAAGTTGCTTTCTAGGGATTCAGACCACTGGTCTGTCAATGTTGGCAGCTGTTTTCCAGGGTCTCGGGTACAAGTTTTTCACATTGCCTCCTGCTGATCCTTTTAAGTGGATATGCCAGGGAGGGACTGCAACAGGGACTTTCTACATGCAAAGCAGATGCTATACCACTGAACTATGGCCCCATGTCAGTGCCTCTCACTTTATGAGCAGATGCCGCTCCACTGAACCGTGGCCCCCATGTCAGTGCCTGCAGTCTCTTTGCTTTGCAGATATCCAGGATTAGATCTAGATGACTCTTCCACAAAGTCTCACCCAGTTCCCCTCCATGCCACAACTCCCCAGCCCACATAACTTTTGTACATGTGGGTCTCACATTTCTCTGCATAGCTTTTTAGAGTGGTCAGAGGACATGTCCTTCCTTTTTCACCAGCAGGAAAGCCAATTGGATCCAACTCATAGCACAGCGTGCCTCTAGTGCACAAATGAACACCTGTGAAATCTCCAAAATAGTAGCAGGAGCAAATAGCAGTGGGTATAAAATAGTCTTGAAAGCTTGAAGAGCTGTCAGATTAAGATCCCAATCTGGCATCCTGATGGATGACAGAAATAGCAATATGTTGTTTCCCATATACCCATAGAAGTTCGTGTGACATTTGAGAACAGGTTCATTTTTGTCCCATTGAATAGCAAGATGCTTCATATTTTCCACAGTATTAAATTCCTGCAGTGCAGATACCCAATAAGGAATGTAGTTTCTTGTTGTCACCATCATTACCCACAGCCAAGAGCATCTTGCAATTTTCATTTGAATGGTGGTATATTTTGTAATGTTCCTTTTTTCTTTCTTTCTATATTTTTAGTGTATTCATCCTGAAGCAGACTGTAAATCGCTGACACTGTTGTGATGTAGGCTTTTATGGCCTTTTCAAATGGATTTCCCTTTCAGGATCTGCCTGGTTGCTCCCAATGCATATAGATCACAGTTCATCCACAGTTCAACAATACCACCCACTTGTATGTACAAACCAAGAATTCATAATCATGCAACAATGATGAGCTGGTTTTAGAAGCCACTTTTTGATGACAATCTTCTCAAGTAATCTCAAACAGTTAGTTTTAATACTTTGCAGAAAGCCATATCCGATGTGACAGCAACTTTTTAACCTGGCCCAACTATGGCAGCATTCAGCTTTTTGAGCTGTCACATCAAAGTAAGTTTGTTCTCTTGTCAGTAGGTAATGCTGGAAATCATGGACAGCAATGAAACTCCTGTGACAAGTTTCCCTTCACTACAACGAGTGATAACCAAGCCATGTTGAGAAGCTAAGTGTCCAGAGACATCAGGATCAATACCATCCCTTTCATTCAATAGCCCAGTACCTAAGATGTAATTCCCTCTTGTAACTATCAATCTCCTCCCATGTTGCCCTGCTCACTAGTGCTTTGTCCTAAGCACCACCCATGCCCCGCCCATGAAGATGAGGCAAATGATAACTGGAGACATGGTTTTCTTGGTAGTGGCTCCACACTTATGAAATGCCACTCCCCTGAATATCCGTCTGGCACCTCCTCTTTTGGCATTTAGGCACCTGATCAAAACAATTTAATTTGTGCAGGATTTTAACTCAGTTCTCTCCAACCTTTTTTACCTGACCATTTTAGCATTTTACTATGGACTTTATAAATTGTTATATTTTATATTTCCTGACTGGTCTGTTGCCCACGATCATTATGACTCAAGTTCTACGTACTCTGAGTCCTCATGCCATTTCACTGCTGGCTGGCATGCTGCTACGAGGCTGAATTGTTGCTGCTGCTGCAGCTGTTTTTCATTACTAACTGGTTCTATTTTATTATTGGTTATTTTTGAAATGCTGCTGCAGCTGTTTCTCATTATCTTGCCTGGCACTGCCTCAAGCAGTTCTCCAGGAGAGGTGGCATATAAACCTAAAGAAAGCCAATCCAAATCTGCAGATTTCTGCTTCCTCTGTGAATGTACTTCTGTGTGCAGATATGGGCCTGATTTGGGAAGTTGGACAAGGGGGTTTTCCAATTTATGTCAAAGGCATATGAAAGTATTCTATTTAGTCATAAGAACATAAGAGAAGCCATGTTAGATCAGGCCAATGGTCCATCCAGTCCAACACTCTGTGTCTCACAGTGGCAAAAATTTTATATATATATATATATACACACACACACACACACACACACACACACACTGTGGCTAATAGCCACTGATGGACCTCTGCTCCATATTTTTATCTAAACCCCTCTTGAAGGTTGCTATGCTTGTGGCCGCCATCACCTCCTGTGGCAGTGAATTCCACATGTTAATCACCCTTTGGGTGAAAAAGTACTTCCTTTTATCCGTTTTAGCCTGTCTGCTCAGCAATTTCATCGAATGCCCACGAGTTCTTGTATTGTGAGAAAGGGAGAAAAGTACTTCTTTCTCTACTTTCTCCATCCCATGCATTATCTTGTAAACCTCTATCATGTCACCCTGCAGTCGACGTTTCTCCAAGCTAAAGAGTCCCAAGCGTATGAACCTTTATTAGGGTTTGTAGAATCTTTCGGGCTCAAGTGCCATGTTCTACTGGAGAAAGTTTTTCTTCCAGACGTTTCATTCTCAGCTGATACCCTGCTCCTGTGGTGCAGTCTACATTGGCACTACCCAACGCAGTATCAACACCCGCCTCACCGAACACAAGAGACACTGTCGCTTGTTTCAGCCAGAAAAATCAGCTGTAGCTGAGCATGCACTTCAAGAAGGAGACCACGTCATCCACTTTGAAAGAACTGAAGTTCTTTCTACGGTCTCACATTATCATACCCGCCTGAACAGAGAAGCTATTGAGATTTACAAACACCAGCACAATTTTAACAGAAAGGAAGAAGGCATTTCCATCCACCAATCTTGGTATCCTGCTCTGCAAAACACCCTATAAATTGCAGAAAGTCACAGAACAATCAGCACAGTCAACAACCATCTTCCTTATCTTCACACCCCTTCCAACCCTCCCAGCAATTAACACAGAACAATGGTCACATTCAACAGCCAGTTTCCTTATCACTACCCTTCCAGGAAGCCCCACCAAACAATGGGCACATCCACAAACCAATTGCCCTTTCATCACACCCCCTCCAGCCTAGAAATAGCAGCTCTCCAGCAGCCCTGGCCTCACTCAATGCACAGCAGCCAAGAAGTGCCTGCTCCAGCTGCAACGCCACTGAGGATGTTCTCCGCAGCTGAGAACGAAACGTCTGGAAGAAAAACTTTCTCCAGTAGAACACGGCACTTGAGCCCGAAAGATTCTACAAACCCTAATGATGTTACCAGCCGTAAAAACCTGAAATCTTTGTTTCAACCTTTCTTCATAGGGAAAGTGTTCCAGCCCTTTAATCATTCTAGTTGTGCTTTTCTGGACTTTTTCCAATGCTATAATATAACAGTACTCCAAATGAGACCGCACCATCGATTTATACAGGGGCATTATGATACTAGCCGATTTGTTTTCAATTCCCTTCCTAATAATTCCCAGCATGGCATTGGCCTTTTTTATTGCAAACGCACACTGTCTTGACATTTTCAGTGAGTTATATACCACGACCCCAAGATCTCTCTCTTGGTCAGTCTCTGCCAGTTCACACCCCATCAACTTGTATTTGTAGCTGGGATTCTTGGCCCCAATGTGCATTACTTTGCACTTGGCCACATTGATCCGCATCTGCCACGTTGATGCCCACTCACCCAGCCTCAATGATCCCTTTGGAGTTCCTCACAATCCTCACTGGTTCTCACCACCCTGAACAATTTAGTGTCATCCACAAACTTGGCCACTTCACTGCTCACTCCCAACTCTAAATCATTTATGAACAAGTTAAAGAGCATGGGACCCAGTACTGAGCCCTGTGGCACCCCACTGCTTACCGTCCTCCATTGCGAAGATTGCCCATTTATACTCACTTTCTGCTTCCTATTACTCAGCCAGTTTTTGATCCACAAGAGGACCTGTCCTTTTACTCCATGACTCTCAAGCTTTCTAAGGAGCCTTTGATGAGGAACTTTATCAAAAGCTTTCTGGAAGTCAAGGGAGACAACATCTATCGGGTCTCCTTTGTCCACAAGTTTGTTTACCCCCTCAAAGAAATGTAACAGGTTAGTGAGGCAAGATCTTCCCTTACAGAACCCATGCTGAGTCTTCCTCAATAACCCATGTCCGTCAATGTGCCTACTCATTCTGTCCTTGATAATGCTTTCTATCAACATTCCCGGTATTGAAGTCAGACTGACTGGCCTGTAATTTCCCGGATCTTCTCTGGAACCCTTTTTAAAGATGGGGGTGACATTTGCTACCTTCCAGTCCTCAGGAACGGAGGCAGATTTCAATGAAAGATTACAGATTTTTGTTAGAAGATCCACAAGTTCAACTTTGAGTTCTTTCAGAACTCTCGGAAGTATGCCATCCGGACCCAGTGACTTATTAGTTTTTAATTTGTCTATCAGTTGTAGGACCTCCTCTTTTGTCACCTCAATCTGACTCAGGTCTTTCAACACCCCTTCCAAAATTAGTGGTTCTGGGGCGGGCAAAAAGTTCTCATCTTCCACTTGTGGTATTTTATCTGAGCTTCTAGGATTATAGTTTTAAATAGTCTCCAAGCTTTCCCAAGGGTTTTGACCGTATTTACCTTTCCTTTACCTTAATACTGGTACTGATTGCTTGTATACTACTGTCATAGACAGTGGCCACTGGCATGAGATCATCACTATACTCTCTGCATGCTCGATACAATATCATAACAGTCTCATGTAGAATCTTTTCCCCACTGATGGTGTCTTCTAAAAAATCTACACTATCAGCAGCACAGTATATGAGCCTATTTGGAATGATGGCCAGAGGGATGAAGATGCCATTTTTCTCTTGCCTCCTGCCCATAATTCTAGCAGCAATCTTTGTTCTCCATGAATAGTTAATCCAACTGCAACCTGAAGAGATAATGTATACTTGTTTCAAAGACCAGAAGGTAATTTATTCTCAACTTGCCTTTATGTTAGATATACTGACATCAATGTTAGATTCCAGTGACACCTTTTAAGACCAACAACATTTTATTATGGGTATAAGCTTTCATGTGTATCAACATTTCTTCAGGTACATTGAAACAGAAGTCGCCAACCATGACCTGTAGGTAGAGGGTGGTCAGGAAGGACCAATTAGAGTCAAGATGCATAAGTAACAGAGCAGTAAATATAGCTAAGACTGGATGATGGCAATTGGTAAGACCCGTGAATAACAGCAAATTAGCATACAGCATAATAAAGGAGCTTACAAACAGATGTGGGAACTGAATGACATAAGCATGTAGAGTAAGATAAATCAATACCTCTGTTAAGCCCTGGGTCATTGTCCTGAGTGTTGTAATAACTTTTCCTGTTCTAATCGGTTTCTGAAGTCCCCTTGCAATGAAACAGCTACTGTATTTTTCGGACCATAAGACACTCTTCCCCCCCCCCCAAAAAAAAGTGTGGGGGGGAAGTGTGTGCGTCTTATGGAGCGAAGGGACGATAGGACGTACCTTCCTCCGGGGGGGGCGTGATCCGCTGCCTCCGCCTCCGATCCCGGCAAGCGCCAGGATCGATCCCTCCGCCCTCCGATCCCGGCGCTTGCTTTAAGCATCAAAGCTGGAGCCAGGCAGACAGGCACGGAGGAAGCACCCGCCCCCTCCGCAGCCAGCGCTCGCAAAGCGCTGGGTTTGCGGTGGGGGCAGCATGGAGCGATCCCAGCGCTTGCTAGAAGCAGAGCTGGAGCCAGGCAGCAGGCGCGGGGGAAGCGCCGGGATCGGAGGCAGAGGCAGCGGATTGCCCCCCAGGAGGAAGGTGCGTCCTATGGTCCGGAGCATCTTATGGACCGAAAAATACGGTACTTTGAGGTCCCCATTGAATGTCCTGGAAGGCTGAAGTGTTCTCCTACAGGTTTCTCAGTTTTGTTATTCTTGAAGTTAGCTTTGTATCCATTTATCCTTTGACATAGTGTTTGACCTGTTTGCCCTATGTAGAGAACTGAAGGGCATTGTTGGCATTTAATGACATATACAATGTTAGAAGATGAGCAAATGAATGAGCATGAGATGGTGTAATTGATGTTGTTAGGTCCAGTGATTGTGTTGTCTGGATTATGTGACAGCAAAGTTGGTAACTGGGTTTATTGCAAGCTCTCTATTATTCATAATCGTGAGAGCCAGTTTGTTGTAGTGGTTAAGTGTGCAGACTCTTATCTGGGAGAACCGGGCTTTATTCCCCACTCCTCCACTTGCACCTGCTGGAATGGCATTGGGTCAGCCATAGCTCTCATAGCAGTTGTCCTTGAAAGGGCAGCTGCTGTGAGAGCCCTCTCAGCTCCACCCACCTCACAGGGTGTCTGTTGTGGAGGGAGAAGATATGGGAGATTATAAGCTGCTCTGAGTCTCTGATTCAGAGAGAAGGGCAGGGTATAAATCTGCAATTCTTCTTCTCTGGTACCAGTGTTCCATGTTCAGATTAGATGTATTATTGTCAATGAGGAGCTGTTTAAGACTGAGGGGCTGTCTGAAGGCTGTGCCCTTCCCTCAGTACTCGTGAAAGAGAACTGTCATTATCCTGTAGATGTTGTAAGTTGCTGATGATGTTTTGAGTTAAGACATCATAGTGTATGTGACCACTAGTGTTCTTGTATTGTCTCTTTTAAGCCTGTCTTGCAACAGGTTTTCTCTGGGTACCATTCTGTCTTTGTTAATGTTTCCTGACTTCATCAGGCGGATATCTTAGTTCCAAAAAGGTTTGTTGTAGGGATGGGCACAAACCAATTTATGTGGTTTGGTTCGTGGTTCATAGTTGAACAATCTACACTTCAAAGGATAGCAGCAGAAGAGTAAACACAGGAAGGAGAGGTCAGTGTGACTAGCTATCTACTCTGTTGTCAAGATGTCTGGAAGCTGATACAGGGGACAGCTCCTTCATTTCCAACAACAACCACCTATCATTGTCAACTCACTTTTTTCTATTTTCTATTTTCTTTTTTCACTATTTTCTTTTTTCCACTATTTTCCTTTCTAAACACAATACTGACATGCCTAGACCAGCATCTTGTATGGGACATTAACTGTGCATCAGATAGATAGCAGTATTAAGATGTACATGAAGGTTATTATTGGGTCTTAAGACTACAGCACATGTTAGGCTCTCTCCAGCATCATCAGTGGTGACTTTCCTGGGACTATCTCTCATGGCACTACCTTTGTCACATCAGAAGCATCTTTCATTGTCATAGTCTTCTTTTTGTTGGGAAGTTTTTATAGGCTTGCTGAAGGTTCTCCATCAACAAAAGAATCTGGCTTTGTCCTGACCCAGATAGCCCAGGCAAGCCCTATCTTATTAGATCTTGGAAGCTAAGCAGGGGCAACTCTGGTTAGTACTTGGATAGTAGACCTCCTTGAAATAACAGCAGTTGGGAGGACAGGGCAGGCTTTCAGCCACCTCTCTGAATATCCTCCAGGCTTCCAGTAGGAGTCAGTCACCAGAAGTCAAACACAAACATTTTAAAAAGAGAATCTTTCTTCTAATGTGTCATACCAGGGGTGGCCAAACTATGGCTCAGGAGCTACATGTGGCTCTTTCACACATATTGTCAGCTGACTTGGCTTTTGTCTCTTTAAATCACTTCTCCAAGCCAAATCAGCCTGCAGCTTGGAGAATGCATTCAAAGTTAAAATTGCTTTCTTCCCACCTCTCCCTTCCTCCCTATCTTCCTTCCTTCCTTCCTTCCTTCCTTCCTTCCTTCCTTCCTTCCTTCCTTCCTTCCTTCCTTCCTTCCTTCCTTCCTTCCTACATCTGACATTAATTCTATGTGGCTTTTATGTTAAACAAGTTTGGCCACCTCTTCGTCAGACCATTGGTCTATCAAGATCAGCAGGGCCTACTGTGGTTGACAGTTGCTCTCCAGGGTCTCAGGCAGTGGTCTTCTGCATGTACTACTTGATCCTTTTATATGGAGACACTGAGGTCTTCTGCATGCAAAGCAGAAGCTCTAGCTCTGAGCCATGGCCTCTCTTTCCTCCCTTCAGAATGTTGCTGCTTTGTTTAAGTTTCTCTCCATGCTTTCACATTCAGACTTATGTATAGCTAATTGGTAACACGATACATGTCACAGAGCACTGCACTGTTTTTATGCTCCCATAGTCATGTCACCAAGTCTGTCTTTTATTAAAACACAATTTTCTTTATCCAATCTTGCACATTTGACAAGGCAATCAACTGGTCTGTTGTACATATTCTCTGTTGGCTGTAAAACACACAGCTCAAAATATTGAGATTGGCAATTGAAACACATCTCTTCATTTTCTCTTTGCAGATTTGGGTGACTTCACATTTCACACAAACTGTCTCATTTTCTGGTCCTATCAACTTGCCTCAGTATTCATACTAGTGCTTACTGTAATCAGAAATACCATTACTTTAACATTATTATTAAAACAATTTTATATAAATGACAAACAGAAAAATATAACCGAGTCCTTCTGCAACTGAATAAAAAATATGTCTAATGGCACTTATATACAAAATGGTCATAACAGAAATGTTATGCTTTGATACTGATTTTTCACATTTTTGCCCCAAGTTCCTGACAGAATGTTATCTTTTGTAGCTACATTACCTTTCATTTGAGTCCATACCACTCATGTTTGTTATGTCTTCAGTAAAATAAAATCACTTGCTACTTTTTCAAACAAAAAACACTCCATTGTGCTAAGGATGCATGTTGCCTATGACTGAAATTTATTATCTGTGTAATCTTCCTTAACAGTATCATCCTTTGCATACTCTTTACCACATATACATACTTAATGGCAGCAGCAGATTTAGGCCTAACATGATGAGATGTGAAATTTATGTGGCAACCATGGTAACAGGTGCCAACAATGTTATGGCTAGGTTTGCTGTTTAACCACTGGTAGTGGGCAATCCCCCGTGCTCTAGGAATGTCCCTTAGTCTCTATGGTCTTTATCATAGAGACTGGGAGAAATTCCTAGAGCATCAACTGAAAGTGACATAATTTCTTCTGAGACTCCAGTCTCCCAAGAAACTGCTCCAAAAATCTCCCAGCAGTTGCCAGTGCTGGGCTGGGAACCTTAGCTGTGGCCCAGATCTAAGTGAAGTGGACCATGCCGCACTGTCAGAACTCAAGAGGCCATCTGACTCAGCTTGCTTCTGGCTGGCAGTGGCCCTCCAGGATGGTGGTCCACCAGGAATTTTCCTATTAAGTTAAAGGGCCAATCTGCCCCTGGCTGCACCTTACCTCACCATGTTCCATTTCTTTAAGCATCTTCATCAAACCCCAGCTGAGGGTGCCTACTCTGGCTTGGGAACATCTTAGAGATTTAGGGGCTGTACCTGAGAAAATTGGAGCTTCTGGAGGAAAAGGAGTTAGCAGGGAGTCCACCCTTCAGAGGAATTGATCTCTGTAGTCTGGGGATAACTTGTAATTTCAGGAGAACTGCACGCCCCAACTGGAGGCTGCTAATCCTAAACCCTTCCAGAACTGGCCAGGCAAAGTGGGTTAAACACCAGAGTAAGGAACAGGAAGGAATAAGGTAAAGTTTATCTCACCTGCATGCTGTGGTTATTACAAACACCACAAAATACATGAATGTGCAGACCTGTGTCACAAACAGGGCTTTTTTTTTTAATAGCAGGAACGCACAGGAACGCAGTTCCGGCTGGCTTGGCATCAGGAGGTGTGGCCTAATATGCAGATTAATTCTTGCTGGGCTTTTTCTACAAAAAGACCTATGTGAAATAATGGTGATGTCAGGGGTATGTGGCCTAATATGCATATAAGTTCCTGGTGGGCTTTCTCTACCAAAAAAGCCCTGGTCACAAAGATTGCCCAGTTGCCTTTTTATCCCAAAACAAGCTGGCTGATCAAAAACCTAGGACTGAAAAACCATGAGTCTGAAATGGTACAGCTTAAATCTGTTTGAGAGCCAGTTTGGTGTAGGATTCTTATATGGGAGAACTAGTAACGTTTTCGCACACAGCTTACCTTGCAGTCACAATCCTGTTCCCTCCGCAGCGTCTGTTGGATTTCCCACCATCTGCGCCGGAGTTACAGGAAGTGCAGCGGCTTTTGCATAGCAAACATAAACTGGGTTTTAGCGGTTTACGTTTGCTATGCAAAAGCTGTGGCACTTCCTGTAACTTCGGCGCAGATGGTGGGAAATCCAACCAGACACCGCGGAGGGAACAGGATTGTGACTGCGAGGTAAGCTGTGTGCAAAAAAGGTCTAGGTTTGATTTCCCCACTCCTCCACATGCAGCAGCTGGGTGACCTTGGGTCAGTCACAAGTTCTCTCAGAGCTGTTCTGCTCAAGAGCAATTTCTGTCAGAGCTCTCAGCCCCATCTACTCACAGGGTGTCTGTTGTGCAGAGGAAAAAGGAATGAAGATGGTAAGGCACTCTGAAACTCCAGGTAGAGAAAGGCAGGGTATAAATCCAAACTCTTTTCTTCTTTGTGTTATGTACACCAGCTTTGGAAACAAGAACTGACAGGCAGTGCTGGGGCCTCTAATGGGAGTTACACTGAGCTTGGTTTGGAGTTCAGTCTCTGCCACCATCTGAGGGACAGGTTCTGGACCCCTCCCTCATGTCCTTCCTCAGGGGCTAGTCAGGATCCCTTCATCTTCAGAGAAGGGAAAAGTTGCTCTTCAACTTGCTCCTTTCTTTCCTTCTTCCTTAGCAGCTGTTTTCTCTCTAACTCTCACTCTCTCCCTCTCTCCAGGCGGGGGGACCCAGCTATGAGCAATTTCCCTTGACTCCCATGAAACAGCAGAGACCAAACTTCTGGACACATGCAGTTCCTCATGCTGAGTCAGATCCTTTGTTGGCAGCAGCTCTCCTGGCTCATGCTGAGGCCTTTCACAACACATATACTTGGTCCATTAAAAAAATGAAGATACCAGGGATTGAACCTGAGACCTTCTGCATGCCAAGCAGATGTTCTATCACTGAGGCCGAGCTCCAGTCCTCAAACAGTAGGAAATAGCAGTGACATGCACATCCATTTTTCCATGGCCCCATTCTTGGCATGGTATAAGCATGCTAAATCATAATTATGATGATGATGCACTAATGTCTTAGTCACTTATTGTTATTATGACTATTGTTGTAAGCCGCCCTGAGCCTGCCTCGGCAGGGAGGGCGGGGTATAAATTTAATAAACCTAAACCTAAAGTCTGTAGCGTGAGAGAGATGCAAAGCAAGGATGAGATTTGTTCATTCCATTTCCATACCATAGCCTCGAACGGCTACCAAAATGCACAGTCCTGTGTGCCTGTTCCATCTGTCTGTGGCCCTAATTGGGACTTGGAAGCTAAACTGACATCACAGGCTGAGCAAAGCGATCAGGCCAAGTGCATGCAGCTGCAGAGCTAAGGTCATTGCATCCTCTTCCCCCCCCCCATCTCCACTTTTGAGCAATAAAAGGAAATAAAATGTCAAGCATCATTCAAATGCCCAATCAGCGGTCGCCTGTGGGGCATCTCAGGCTTCTGCATCACAGTTGCAGCTAAGCTTTGCTTACATGCCCTGATGAGTGGGCAGTCTTGCTGGCCTCACAGAGAGTTGTCTCTCTCCTATGGTGTAGTGATAGGATACAAAAGGCAGGGGCACACATATTTTTGCCATGCCTTGGCCAAGAATCAGCAGCACCCCTTGCACTGGCAAAGCGATCCAAGCTTCCATATTTCACAGCATTCCTCCTTTGCTTTACAAAATGCTCTGTGAATTGTAGAAAGCTGGACTTCAATGGGACAATATCTGATATGATAAGAATCCCTTTGACTTGATGGAGCTCTTCTGAATTGACTCAGGTGAGCAGCTGGCAAATGAGATCCCAGAAGCATCCCCAAGGACAGTCTGTGATGCTGGTCAGTCACGGTCCACAGCCCAGCATAATCTCAAAGCCTGGTTTCTGGTGTCGAATCCCAGACTTTAATTACATCTTATTTCAGAACTGCCAACTCCTGGCTGTTGCTTAATAATCAGGTTGCATAAGCCATGAAAATATATATATATTAGTTAATTTTCTTGGGAAAATTGAATTTTTACTGCCATTTAGTTAGGGAAGCTTATCGCATGGATTATGACAAATGGGTGAGAAATTGAAAATATTTGCAGTACAAAATCTGAGACAGAAGGATACCCACTAAGCCAGCCAGCCAGCTAAGACAAGATCCCAAACATGGAAAAGGCCATTTTTTAAAAAAGAAGTCTGGGCTCCAAGATGAGCAGAAGGTGAAACAATCTATTCTGATTTAATAGGCCTCCCAGGCACACCAGCAGCAGGGAGTTCCAATCATGTACAGGACAGATAATGTTTAAGAGCCCCGCAGGCTGATATCAGCCACTAGCATGGCCAAGCTCCTGCTGATGGCCCTGAAAAAGTAGGAGGCCTCCCGTCAGTCAGAGTTAGCAGGGGAATCTGTCTGCCCTCTCACAATGAAATGGGAGGCTTCTCCCCCTCCCCCCCCTAAAACCCCCCCTCTTCTGACCACTGTTCCCTCTAAGCTAAGTTAGTGTGAGCTAGCTCACAGATTCTCAGCCTCCTGCTCACACATTTTTGCCATAGCTCAGGAAATATGGTACCAGAAGAAACTAATTTATGCAGTAGCTAACAACTTTAATGCTAGTAGCTCAAGAAATAAAATTTCTGCTCACATGACTCCATGGTTTAGAGGGAGTATTGCTTCTCTGACATAATCCAGGAGCTGCCTGATAAATTTCTCATTTCCCCACTGAGATAGGTGCCTGGTAGTAAAGGGAGGAGCATTAAAGAGGCACTGTTCTATTGGCTCCTACACTGCCAAACCAGAAGATCTGCTCTTCTCCATCTTGGTATTTGTCTCAACAGGAGATTGTCCCAGTAGTAGGATTGCCAGCTTTCAGGTAGGATATGCAGGTCTCCTGGAATTACAGTGGACCTTGGGATAACAGAGATCAGTTCCCTGGAGAAAATGGCTGCTTCAAAGGGTGAAGTCTATAGCATTATACCCCTCTGAGGTTCCTCCCTATGCTCCATTTCCTAACCCAGAGTTGTTAACCCCATCCCAGTAGCCTTTTTATCATTACAGGGGCTGCTGCAGCAATATTTTCCAGTGCAGAGATGCCTGGCTGCCAAATTCAGTTTTGTTCCAGGGAAGGCAGGTGGTGGTGGAACCTGCTGCACCTCTTGTTTCCACAGTAGCTGACCAGAAGATTCCTAGAAGGGAACAGAGATCAAACCTAGCGCTAAGAGCTATACTGCTTTTGAACATGGACCTTCTATTTAGCCATCATGGCTAACAGTCATTGATGGACCTAGGTTCCACAGATCACATTTCAAAGCCATCTAAGCTATCACCACATCCTCTGGCAGTGAGTTCTGCAATGTAATTATGTATTGTGTGAAAAAGAACTTCCTGTTACGTATCCTGACACTTTTGCCTATCTATTTCACTGGGTGCCCCTGAGCACTAATATTTTGAGATAGAAAAAAGTTCTCTCTTTCCCCTTCCCCCAGAACATGTCAAATATTTATAAACTTCTATCCTATCCATCAATTGCTTTGATTTTTTTTTTAACTGGAAAGCTCTAAACTCTTGAACCTAGCCTTGTAAGGCAGGTGTTGCAAAGCCTTGTTACAGTCTAGAATCCATCCTGTGATGTCTACTGTAAATAAAAGTGTGGATTCTTGTCCCTTGCTTATATATTATAATTTATACAGGAACATGCTGGCTTTGAAAACCTCACTTTTTCGATAAAATCCAAGATGTTATTTCTGTCTAAAGCAAAGAGAAACAATGAGATGCAATTGGTGAAGCAATTACTTTTGTATTGTAAAATAAACCCTGGCAACAGAAGTCATCTTGCCAAGGTTGCATGAATTGTGTTCTCCTCTAATATTTAAGATGCAAACAGGATTCCGTTGTCTGTATCAAGAAGGACACTAGTTAATTGCAGCCAAACTGTAAAATCAGAGGAAATCAATCAACAGTTGGCTGGGGATTCTTCAGGAGATTAGGAGAAAGTGATGTGTCTTAGGCCCAAACTGTCTGTTATGAGTTGCTGTCAGACAGATACTAGAAGCAGAGGAACTTGTTTTCCAAGCACCTAGGTATGTAATTCAGATTGGGACCCTGGCAGAGGGAAGACCAAAGTCCCTTTGCACCTGCACTGTGGTCCTAATCCAAACTGCAATCCTAGGCTCTTGGAAAATATCTTCTCTCACTCCTGAAGTCAGACTGTTGGCATCAAAGTCAGGTTGGGGAGCCATGACCCTACATGTTACAAACCTTTACAAGTAGTCAGGTTTTAGATTATGTAATAATCAGCCAAAAATTAATATTATAGATCATTGTGACCTAAGTGCTAAGAGAAATTATTTCGGCAGCAGCCAACAGTCCACCGTCTATCATAGTTTCAAATTCTCCCCCAGTTCTGGTCCAACTTTGTACAAAGTTCTAATAGCCCTCTCCAACTAGTAGCTGTTGTGATAAAGAAATGGATGCCCTGATTTACACAAAGGAGGCCTTGCCCCCACTCACATACTCTGGTGAGAACCATAAAATATTCTTGTTACCTGCAGAGAGATGTTCCCCATTTATGGAGACACTTGGGTGGAACAGTGAAAACCATTTGACCACCTGCCAAGAGGAGGCAGGACAGATTGCTTTTGATATCCTGAGTCAGACCCATAAAGACCAAGGATTTACAACTTGCTGTGATTGTGTAATGACAGAATGACAGGAAATGGGAGCACTCAGCCTCCATTTCAGGACAGGCCAAACAGAGCCCCTCCCAGTTGGGAGCAAAGAGTTACAAAATTTTGCACACTTTGTGCTAGATTCACAAGCCAAGAATTGAGGAATGAAGAGAAGCAGTCTACGTGGAACAATCTCTGCTTCAAAGTTCCATCTTTTCTTGTGTCTATTCCTTTGAAAGGAATATCAAGTTAAAACCAGTGACTTGCAGAACTTAGTTTGCCTTGGGTTTTTACTATTTTCTTCGTTTTCTGTAACACTGACTTGTGCTATTGTTCTGATATTTTCCTGCACATCTGTGCTCCTAGTTAATAAAGATGTATGTTAGCTGAATAAACTCCCCCCCCCATTTTTAAAGATCTCAGACTGTGACCAAATTTCTTATCCAAGTGCCTATCCATTTACCCACATATAGACCAAATTATCTGACCAGATTAAAGAGTGAGCAGGCAGGAGACAGGGGAGTGAATAGCCTCTTATGGATGCACATAGACAGCCTCCTGTCAGTGATTCAGACAACTGACAGGAAGGTTGACGGGCAGATAAGTTTGAATGGTGCCAGAATTCTACCCAAACGATAATGAAGAGGGCATTTGGGGGTTAAGTTTTCTTTCTCACACCAGATTCTCACTGCATCTTGAGTACTCTTAAACAAAGAGAATTGGGGTGGGGGGTGGGGGTCAGGACAAGAGTTATATTCTTTAATCAGATGAAAATTCTAACATGAAACTGTCACAGGAAAATGGACAGCACTTTTAAAGAACAAAAGTTGGCTGCCTGGTTTGGCTGGGAGGAGATACATCTTTGACTTGTCATCAAACCATGCCCCACTTTCTGCCAAGGTGAAGAAAGGAACATCCTTCTCTACCCAGGGACAAAATTGTGAATCAGTATAATCTAATATGGTGAGGTTGCTAGGTCTTAAACTATATAATGCTATATAATGTGGATAGTTTAAAAACCTAAACATCTTCATTAGTATGAACTATGACTAGTTATAATTCAAGGGGTTTTTTTTGGTCAGTTGTGTGGATTTTCAGAAAATAAAGTATTTTCTTTATAGCCCTAGTCTCTTTCAATTATTTCTTCCATTCACATTAAGTATTCCCTCTGGGGTCTTAGAAATTCAATTTTTGAGACAGTTAACACCATTTGAGTGACCCCTTTTCCTATCTTTTTCTAATTCCATGATAACCTTTTTGAAACAACCTGAACTGTACATAAAATTTCAAATACAGCAACACCATAGTTCTATACAGGCACATTGCAATACTGGCTGTTTTATTTTTTAGTCCTTTCCCTAATAATTCCTAGCATAGAATTTGCCCTTTTCACTGCAGTTGCACAGCAAGTTGACATTTTTTTCAAGCTAATAATAGCTGAGTGTCATTTACAAACTCGGTCATTTCACTGCTCACCCCAATTCCAGATCATTTATGAACAAATGAAATAGCACTGGTCCTAATATAGATCTCTGGGGACTGCACAGCTTGCTTCCCTCCATTGTGAGAACTGTCCCTTTAGCCCCTCCCACTGCCTTTTTTTTTTTACTTAAAAAAGGTAAAGGTAATCCCCTGTGCAAGCACTAAATTGTTACCAATCTGTGGGGTGACATCACATCAGGACGTTTTCTTGGCAGACTTTTTATGGGGTGGTTTGCCATTGCCTTCCCTAGCCAACTACACTTTATCCCCAGTGAGCTATTCATTTTACCAACCTCAGAAGAATGGAAGGCTGAGTCAGCCTTAAACCAGCTGCTTGAACCCAGTTCCCATCAGGACCAAACTGGGCCAAAGGGCCCACTTCTTGTAACTTAACCAGTTATTAATCCACAAGAGGGCCCATTGTCTTATCCCAGGACTATAAATTTACTCAGGAGTTTTGAATGAGGAACTCAGTAAAAAGCCTTCTGGAAGTGTAAATCCACCAGATTATCCTTATCCACAGTTTGGTGTAGTGGTTAAGTGTGCGGACTCTTATCTGGGAGAATCAGGTTTGATTCACCACTTTTCCACTTGCAGCTGCTGGAATGGCCTTGGGTTAGCCATAACTCTGGCAGAGGTTGTCCTTGAAAGGGCAGCTGCTGTGAGAGTCCTCTCAGCCCCACCCACCTCACAGGGTGTCTCTTGTGGAGGAGGAAGTTAAAGGAGATTTTAAGCCACTCTGAAACTCTGATTCAGAGAAAAGGGCAGGGTATAAATCTATGGTCTTCTTCTTGTTGTTGACACACCTGAAGAATTCTAAAACACTGGCAAGACAGGCCTTCACTTTAAATAAGTGACAAGCCATATTTATTCTTCCTAGGTAAGGCTTGTTCTTTGGGGTTTGTCGAATCTTTCAGGATCAAGTGCCGTGTTCTACTGGAGAAAGTTTTCCTTCCAGACGTTTCGTTCTCAGCTGCGGAGAACATCCTCAGTGGCGTTGCAGCCGGAGCAGGCGCTCAGACCTTCTTGGCTGCTGTGCATTGAGCAGCAATGCACAGCAGCAATGCACAGCAGCCAAGAAGGTCTGAGCGCCTGCTCTGGCTGCAACGCCACTGAGGATGTTCTCTGCAGCTGAGAACGAAACGTCTGGAAGGAAAGTTTTCTCCAGTAGAACACGGCAATTGATCCCGAAAGATTCGACAAACCCCAATGATGTTACCAGCCGTGAAAACCTGAAATCTTTGATAAGGCTTGTTCTTCTTGTTCTCCTCCTTTGGGCAAGCACAGTACAGATTCCCCCACCCCAGCACACATGCATTGGCTGAATGAATACAGAGAGAGAGTGAGAGCAGGCACAAGTATGCTGGTTCTGCTCCCCACCTCTGCATGATGGCCTGGTAACATCTCATGGAGGCAGTGGCCATGTGCCTCCTCCCTGTGATCAGCAACAGGGCTTTCTGAGCATCACTGATTATGGGGAGGGAGTGCTCACATGGCCAGACCCTTCATGCAGCTGCACCCTGAAGATGACCAGAGGCAGGGAACAGGGCTAGAGAGCTTGAGCCTGCTTTCCCTCCCCACACAAGCAGTCAAATGGGGGTGGTTGTCTGTACGGAAGTTCTGACTCTTTAGAATAAATCTTATTACCTTATAGCTTCCTTGACTTTGCTGGTTAAACACTCTTCATCCTCTTTCCTAATCTGCAGCATACCTTCGCTCTGGGATTGTAGATCTAAATACCTGGAAGCATTCTGAAGAGACTGAACCATTCTGCCTTTCAATTTATGAATCCTCTCATTTTTTTTAGAAACCTCCTCTTCTGAAATCAAATGTAATCATGTTGAAGTGTTAAGGAAACTTTCCATTTACGTATCAGCCAGTTTGGTGTGAGAGCCAGTTTGGTGTAGTGGTTAAGTGGTTGGACTCTTATCTGAGAGAACTGGATTTGATTCCCCACTCCTCCACTTGCTGCTGGAATGGCCTTGTGTCAGCCATAGCTATAGGAGTTGTCCTTAAAAGAGCAGCTTCTGTGAGAGCCCTCTCAGCCCCACCCACCTCACAGGGTGTCTGTTGTGGGGGGAGAAGATATAGGACATTGTAAGCCACTCTGAGACTCTGATTCAGAGAGACGGGCAGGGTATAAATCTGCAGTCTTCTTCTTCTTCTTAGTAGCTCTAATGAGGGGAGCTGAAAAAGAACCCTGGAAGGTGTCTTGCCTTTAGTCCTCAAAAGCCCAGAACCTCCTGTCAATAGTAATGCCAATAGCAGTCTGCATGCACAGAAGAATGTGATTTGTGGAGGGTGACAGTTGAAAGGCTCCTACTGCACTTGCCAAAGTGATATCCATCTACCATCAAGGGTGCATTGTATTTGGGTATTCCAGTGTGGTACAATGCCATAAAGCCCACCCTTCAAAGTAGCCATTTCTTCCAGGGGAGCTGATCTCTGCAAGCAGGGGATCAGTTGTAAAAGCAGGAGATCTCCAGACCCCACCTGGAAGCTGGCAGCCCTAGGCAATCCCCAGCATGGTTCTGCATGATTGGCTGATATTCCCAGCACCACTAGAAGCCATGGGAATCATAGAATCATAGAGCTGGAAGGGACCTCCAGGGTCATCGAGTCCAACCCCTTGCACAATGCAGGAAACTCACAAATACATTCCCCTAAATTGCTCACATCAGATTTTTGGCAGTGCAATAAGGTTTTGTATTCAGACAAATGGTTAAGGTTTAAACATTTATTGTTTAAGTAGTGGTAGTTTTTAGGACAGTTTAAACGTTTATGTTTTTAATGTGTAGAGTTGATTTTCCACTATTTTGTTTCTGGGTTAATGTGCTCCGCAGTCCTTGTGAGCAATTTAGGGGAAGGTTTTTGTGAGTTTCCTGCATTGTGCAGGAGGTTGGACTCGATGACCCTGCAGGTCCCTTCCAACTCTATGATTCTATGATTCCCAAGGCCTCTGGTGGTGCTGAGCATGAATCCACCTTTTACTGAGTTAGATCAGTGGTCTGCAATACTCCCAAGAAATTGTTTTGTGCATGTGGCAACATCATGGATGACATCACCCTTTGTGGGTTGGCCCCTTCTATGCAAGGCTAGTGGGGGGGGGATCATTTACCTGCATCTCTGTGATTGGTTGGTGCTGCCTGGAGCTTTCTTCCATTTGGAAGCATGGAGCAATATTCAGTGGGAGTAAAACCAACATGAGTCTGCCTTTTACTGAGTTAGATCAGTGGTCTGTCAAAGTCAGTATTGTCTACTATGGGTGGCCATGAGTCTCCAGATTCTCATGGAGAGGACTTTTCTAACATCTACCACCTGATCATTTTATTTTATTTTTTTTACTAGGGAGGTCATGTACTGAACCTGGGAATTTTTGTAGGATGTTCTGCCACTGAGCGACAGCCACTCACCATGTTGCTATGCTGTCATTCTTGCTTAAAGAGTTGCTTTTATTGCCCTGTACATCTTCAATTCTGACATGTTAACTGCCTCTTTTGTTTTCCTCTGCAGAAGCTATCCAGACCAAATGTCCTTTCAATTTGTTAATTTCACTGTTTTGCTATTGGATTATAACTTTGCACCATTATGCATGCTTAACCACTGCCCACCAGCTATATGTAACTCTACTCACTGTACACCATTCTTTCGTCTGATGAAGTATGCATGCATGCGAAAGCTTACATTCTGAATAAAACTTGGTTGGTCTTAAAGGTGCTACTGGACTCCAACTTTGTTCTGTTGCTTCAAACCAACACAGCTGTCCACCTGGATCTATCTTGCTTAAAGAGATATCTTTCCTTTTCTGACCAATTTGTTTCTGCAGGGACCATCCAGAATTTTAAAAGAACTGTACAAATGTTACACTCCCATGGCAGGCCCATAGCATGACTTTGTTTGGAAAATCATACAGTTTGCCTCCAGTGGTTCCCTTGCCATCAGATTTTTGGCAGTGCAATAAGATTTTGTATTCAGACAAATGGTTAATGTTTAAACATTTATTGATTTAAGTAGTGGCAGTTTTTAGGACAGTTTAAACGTTTGTATTTTCAATGTCTGCAATTGATTTTCCACTATTTTCCACTATTAATGTGCTCTGCAGTCCTTGTGAGCAATTTTTTTCCTGCTTTTTCTAGTGGCCGGTAAATATCAATGGCTTTGGCCAAACTTAAAAGACTGATGCCAGAATCCCACTGGTTTGAGATGTGGTTGCTACAAGCATCTCCTTCTACCTCATTGTTCGAACTAATCATTGCCATCCCAGCAGTAAAAAAAAAAAGATTGAGATTCAAGTTGGGGCCAAGCAATTGCCTCCGAATAGGTAGGGGGGCTATTGAACGAATGTATCACATACCTGTAATTTAGCATAATTGGCCAATGGGCTTTATTGTTCCTCTGTGCAAATCAACTATCATTAACATGGCAATGAAATGAAAGGAACCTTGGGAAAGGGACTCTAGAGAAAGGACTTCGGGGCATATGCTCAGCTTCAGTGGACATGTGGCTGATTTCAAGGCAGTGTGATGGAGAGACTTCTAGACAGTGGTCATTGTGAACACCATGACAACAGGGAAGGTAAAATATCAAAGAGAGGACTGTGTTTTCACACACCCCACCCCAAACACACACGCCCCACATATATCCTCATGCAAGCTAGAGCTGGGGCCTTGCTTTTATGAAGACTTCAACAGCAGGAGACCAAAGTATAAGGACAAAGAGCTGCAAATCCATTATCCAACATTAGCTCTCCAGAGAGCGCAAGATATCGGGCACCCCAGGGTGCTTCAGTCTGCTCACAGCAGTCCTCCTTTCTGTTGTTTCATTATGCAAGCAAACACACAAAATGTATCTGCCCTCAAGCCTCAGCTGGAAGAGGTCACTCTTCTCAAAACTCTGAAGGATCCTTAACTGAGCTACCAGGGGGCAACCCCCTACCAGTTAGTATCTGTTAGGAAACATCAGCTGACTATTCTAAGCCCTAAACAAACAACTTCCCTCCCCAAATCAAGAAAAGGGTGTTGTAGAGCAGAGACAGATGAGCAAAATATACCATGACAGTCCTGGAGATGGAATAGTGGTTTGGCATCTCTGGATAGACAGTGTCATTTACAACCTAAAGGGAAGTTTTTTCAGGCTGTGAGCTTTTGTGCACATGCACAAAGTGTGCATGCACACAAAAGCTCACAGCTTGAATAAAACTTTGTTGGTCTTCAAGGTGCTATTGGACTGTAACTTTGCCACATTGCTTCAAGCCAACATGGCTACCCACCTAAACCTAAAGGGAAAACATGCTAGTTCTTTGAAATGACAACACCTCTTGATTGGGTCAGTGTTCTGGCATGCTTGAGCCCCAGATTGGCTATGGCCCTAGGAGCCCACATGAGGAGGAGTCTGAAAGGGGGACCTGTTCATTGTTTGGGAGAATTGTTGTTACATTGCATGTGGTTGCTGGGAGTGGTTGCAATGAGAGATGGTCCAGGGGAATGATACTAGAGAATGATTGGGGTTGCGCCTGGGGTGGGGGATCCATGCAGCTGGCAAAGATCAGATACTTCAAGGATTGTAAGAAATGAAACAATAACTTTTCTTTATTTTGATTAGCTGGATCTAGAATCTGTCTTGTAGCTACTCTGTTTGTGCCTTTTAGTAATCTGTCTTGTAGCTACCCTGTTTGTGCCTTTTAGTAATAAAGCTGTTTAACTAAAGAGTCTGCACAGTTCTTTACTCACCACCTTGTCACTCAGAATGCTAAAGAAACACACCCCTGTAGTGCCAAGCCCAGGTGACTCTCACAGAGACAGGGGGGCTTATCTGTACCTTAGGTAGTGGTCAGAAAGGGCAAGAAGTGTCTTTTGCCTCAGTTTCCTGACTGGGCTGTGAGTTAGCTGGGGAGGCCTGGGGAGAAAGTACCCTCTCTTTTACTGGGCAGTAAATCTGTCCTGCCGCCAGCCAGGGCAAATTAAAATTGGGATATAAGTTCACAATGCAGTGCTACTTTGAAAGACATAGCCTTGAACATCACCTCTGTGGGCAATTTTTTAACTGAATTTCAATCATATGATCAGGAAACTGATTTCAAAGTTATCTGTCCTGAATATAGCAAAACCTCACATTACACATATTTTTATAATTAAAGCAGATTAGTCACCAAATTCAGTTACATTCCTAGAATGCAGCAGATTCATGTGGGATAGCCTTGTTGGTCTGAAGCAGCAGAACAAAGTCTGAGTCCAGTGGCACCTTTAGAACCAACAAAAATTTATTCAAGGTATAAGGTTTCATGTGCAAGCACACTTCTTCAGATACAGATTCTTAAAGCTGCCACTGGACAAACTTTGTTGTAAAATGGAGCAGTAACTCTTCTGCACTCTTTTTAGGCCTGCTGTAGCATTGCTGAGACTAAAAGAAGTAAAAGAAAGTCAAATTCAATTCCCTTTGACAGACTGCAGTGAAGAAGAGGAGGAAAGGTGAATGGATATATGGGACCACAGGCATCTTGTATCTAAAGACTAACAAAAACCCTGCATCTGACCTTAAGAACAAGCATCTGATGAAGTCTCTACTGAGAGCTCTAGGCAGTAGTAATTTCCTCCACAGGTAAATCCATTGAAGTCAGCAGAAGATGAATCAGATGGAGAATATTGCTCCATGCTTCCAAATGGAAGAAAGTTCCAGGCAGCACCAACCAATCTCAGAGATGCAGGTAAATTTTATTTATTTTTTCATTCGATTTATATCCCGCCCTACGCCACCGAAGCGGGCTCAGGGCTGATTCCCCCCGCCACTAGCCTTGCATAGAAGGAGCCAACCCACAAAGGGTGATGTCATCCATGATGTTGCCACATGCACAAAACAATTTCTTGGGAGTTCTGCACACTGCTGGTGTCTTTGTAATAACTGGACCCTGAATAAGAATGATGAGATGCAGCAGTGAGTGCATAGTGAGTTCCCTCCTCAAACACATCTGGCTGCATCTGGAAATATTCAAAGCTGAACTGCCAAATATGGCTACACCAGTCTCACCACTGCTGCCAGGCGTGGAGGTTGGTCCCAATCCCATATCCTTGCCAGAAATGACTCAAGAGAATAACCTGGACAAAATTAGGAAAAGCAAGAGTGGGCTTCTGATTACTCGGCATAGTAATGACAATATTTTTGCTCAATTCTTTGCCAGGGTCGCCTGAATTTCTCCACATAAGAACATAAGAGAAGCCATGTTAGATCAGGCCAATGGCCCATCCAGTCCAACACTCTGTGTCACACAGTGGCCCAAAAAAAATTATATATACACACACACATATACACACTGTGGCTAATAGCCACTGATGGACCTCTGCTCCATCACTGGCTGATCTTTGACAGTACTGGCCATTTTCATCTTTGGACCGAGAACAGCTGTTATTTTGTAGATTGTTTCCACAGGAACAAAAGTGCTTTGTAATTTCTTTGAAAAGACTTACTTGCTTTTAAATCCTTTTTACATTTCAAATCTTGCCAAATATCTGGAAATGCGTTTTAGAAAATATAATATAGAAAGAAACTCAGAAACAAAACATTCCCCAAGAACAAAGGTCCACCCCCCAACTCTTCTGTGGCCTATTATGAGAAAAAAATAAACTAGCAGACATCCCCCCCCACACACACACACCAGTTATACACTACTCTGTCTTTCTTGTCTCCCTAGCTTTGACATTTGCAAATAAGATGGCTGCCATTTAAAAAAGAGGCCCTGAAACCCACAAACCCTGACCTGGATAGCCCAAGCTAGCCCAGTCTCATCAGATCTCAGAAACTAAGCAGGATCAGGTCCGGCAAATATTTGGATGGGAGACCTCCAAGGAATACTAGGGCCATGACATGAAGGCAGGGAATGACAAACCACCTCTGAACAACTCTTGCCTTGAAAACCCTATGGGGTGACCATACATCAGCTGCGACTTGACTGTACTTTCCACCACTGAACCTGCAAAAACCCAATTCTTGAGAAGCCCAGTATTTTAATCCTTATGGAAAGCCAAGAGTTAATGCTGGAAGAATATACCAAGAAAGGGCTGGGGTTCTGGAACAACATGCTGGAAGACCCAAAAAGGATTGCATGGAAATATCTTTGGTAGGGATTCCAGTGGTCACAATGGACTCCAATATCATCAGCTGACTCTTGTGTTGCAAGGCAGCATTGCTTGTGCATGAAACAGTATTCAGGGTCCTAACATGGTATACTGGTTAGAATGCCAGGCTAGGATCAGAAAGATCTGGGTTCAGTCCCCACAGTACCACTGAAGCTTGCTCCACTATCTCAGGCCAGTCACCTTCTTTCTTATCTCACAGAGTAGTTGCTGTGAGAATAAAATGAAGTCAGGGAGAACACAGTGTTGTAAGTTGCCTTGGATCTCCTCCAGAGAGCCAAGCAGGGTATAAATGTCTAAATGAAATAACAGAGACTGCACGCCCTTGAGACCAACTTCTTTTTTTCCAGATGCTTCCACCGCCAACTAGGGGATCATGGCATACTGTTGAGAGCCTCAAGAGGTTTCCTCCCACCTGATCGGCAACATTTCTGCAAATATAAATCAACCCAGCCCAGGAAAACAGCACCACACTCCTCTCTGCATCACCTCACCTCTCTGGCTAGAGGTGATTTCTGCCAGGAGCACTGGAAAAGCTGGAGCTGCTGGAAATCAGGGTGACATAGCAGACTTTCCCTCCTCCCCCCCCAAAAAAAAATTCTATCCTCATGCATAATAATCTCCCCAAGGAAGGAAAAGGCAATGAGGGTTCCCAGCCAGCATTTCTGAATGCCACATATAATTTATGCTGGCTCTTGCCTTTGTGCTTTGGAGCAAACTGAGCTGTTTTCTGTTCCTAATTTCTTGATGAAATGTCCCCATCAGTCCTGTCAACACACATGAGCCGCTAAATAATAGATCCCCACCTGCCACAAAAAGGCAGTGCCTGCTCATAGGCACTTGCAAACTGATACAGAGGCATAGCGGGAAAGGGCGAAATCAGATCTCACGCCTCATCCACCGTTTCCTTTCCTCCATCACTGCCCACCTGTCTTTGACAGGGCATCCTCCTCCTCTTCCATCTTGCCGCTTCCTTCTCTTTACTGCACTGCTGATGGTGGTTGCAGAGGTGTGATTAGCAGCATGGATTCAAGGCTCCTTGGGATCCTTGAATGCTCTTCCTGATGGAAGGATTCCTAACCCAGATAGCTAAAGGCCCAACTTGCCCTCAGAAAAAAAAGAGAGGATGATTCAGAACAGTAAATTTGAGGGTTTCCCTCAGCCCATTACAAATTGCACCAGGGCACCAATTCTAAATTATCAAAGATTTCAGGTTTTCACGGCTGGTAACATCATTAGGGTTTGTAGAATCTACAGACTATAAATTGCAGGAAGTCTCAGAACAACCAGCAAATTCCACAGAACAATCAGCACAGTCAACAACTATCTTCCTTATCTTCAAACCCCTTCCAACCTTCCCAGCAATTAACACAGAATAATGGTCACATTCAACAGCCAGTTTCCTTATCACTACCCTTCCAGGAAGCCCCACCAAACAATGGGCACATCCACAAACCAATTGTCCTTTCATCACACCCCCTCCAGCCTACAAATAGCAGCTCTCCAGCAGCCCTGGCCCCACTCAATGCACAGCAGCCAAGAAGGTCTGAGCGCCTGCTCTGGCTGCAATGCCACTGAGGATGTTCTCCGCAGCTGAGAACGAAACGTCTGGAAGGAAAACTTTCTCCAGTAGAACACGGCACTTGATCCCGAAAGATTCTACAAACCCTAATTCTAAATTAGTTTGCCCTGCTGTAAACCTGGCACACCGCTGGCAGCTCTAGGCTCCCTTTTAGAACTGCCAGCTCCTGGAGATTCAGAGGCAGTGCCTGGGAAGGAGAAAGTTCAATATGGATACCATAGAGTTTGTTTTCTGAAGTTGCCATTTTTTTCCAGGGGAACTGATCTTTGTGGGTATGGAGATTTTGTATGTTTGTTGATTCGATTTATACCCCGCCCTCCCCACCAAGGTGGGCTCAGGGTGGCTTACATCAAAGTCATAGCATGCTATAATCACAGTCATAAAAACAATAAAACCACTTAAATATATAAGTTAAAACACATAGATTAAAACAATATACAGCTTGGTGCCAACACATTAGATGTTCCTCATAGTTCCAGGATGGCAGTTATTCCAGAAATCTCCTACGGAACAGTCTTACAGGCCTTGCGGAACTGGGCGAGGTCCCGCAAGGCCCTAACCTCTTCTGGCAGTTGATTCCACCAGGACGGGGCTGCCACTGAAAAGGCTCAATCCCTGGTGATCCAGGAGAACTCCAAACCCAACCTGGAGGTTGGGAACCTTACTCTTCTTCCCTTTCTCCACTCTTCTCTTCTTCCTCTTATTTAGAAGCAGCTGCCAGAAACCCTGAGGACTTTGAGAGTGCAAAAGCGAAGGACAAGGGCTTTACTGGACATAAGCTGCAAGTTCTGTATTTGGAATTCCCACACAGGGCTGCCAACTCCAGGCTGAAAAATTCCTGGAGATTTGGGGATGGAGCCCAGGGTGAGTAATTTAGTGGAGGGGAGAGAGCTCAGCAGGGGTGTGATCCCACAGAGCTCACCCTCCAAAGCATCCGTCTTCTTCAGGGGAATAGATCACTGTAGGCTGGAGATCAGTTGTAATTCCAGGAGATCTCCAGGGCTCACCTGAAGACTGGCAACTCTACTCACATTGTTTTTAGCTTCATTTTCACAGACACATGGAAATCCTAATTCAGATCAGAGTGTCCAGGACTCTCTTTCCTTCCTGCATCCATAACAACAATTTCAGCTTTGCCTTGGTGATTATGCTTAGGGGTTTGTACTGTTTGTTTTACTACAAGAGTTGTCCTGAAGTCAGCCATAGGAGAAACATGCTATGCTCTGAATGCCACTATTGTCTTTAAAGAGGTAATAGAGATTGGACTCAATTGCTTTCAGCCTACACATGAATGCTGTTTCTCCTCTCTGGATGCTCCCCAGGATAGATGTGTGGCATTTAGTCAGCTTGCAAAGCAAGGATGAAGCTCTTCTCTTATCTGGCAAGCTGATTACATCAAGTGGGTCTTCTGGAGGCACTGCAGCTGTCAATCCAAGGAGGAAAGGAGGGGCACAGCAGGAGCCCCCAACTTCAAAGTTCCCTCATAACAGAGAGAAAGGTTGCAAGTAAATCCTTAGGCGGAGCAGGGCATATAGCTGAAGGAAGAAGAAAACCAGGGAGAGGGTGTCTATTAGTTAAGAACAAGTGCTGCTGCTGGGTAATTAAGACCTAACTGAGAATAGATATTGGTAATTTTCTTGTACTGTATGCAGAGAAATGTCCTCCATCTTAAAATTCACTCCATCTATTAGGACTATGTTATCTTATGACTTGGGACTCCACTGCAAACGCATAGCTGGCAGCAAGGAGGGGGCTGGGGGATGAGCCATCAAAATCCAAGCACAGAGTACTTCAGTGCTTACATATCCTAAGTAGCACAATAGTCTACCATCTCAAACGTTGCTAGAACGTGACGTCATACCTAGAGACAGAGAGGAAGACAGCTAAGGGGCTAGAAAGTTTTCCTCTTCCTCTTTGCAACAGGAAGATCTATACAACCCCGAAAAGGACTCTCTTAACTTAAGAATAGGGTTGCAGGTTGGTGTAGGAAAATACCTGAAGACTTTGGGGGGTGGATCCAGGAGAGGATGGAGTTTGGGGAGGGGAGGGGCCTCAATGTGGTACAATGCCATAGAGTGTACCCTTCAAAGCAACCATTTTCTCCATGGGAGCTGATATCTGCCAGCTGGAGATCAGTTGTAAAAGCGGGAGATCTCCAGGCCTCACATGGAGGCTGGCAACCCTACTTAGGAAGAGATTACAAATTCCCAAGATGTGGGGAAAAAACTCTCTTATCTTGCAATTTCTGGCCAGGGAGGTAACAACCCATGCAAGTCTAAGTCTTTACCTGACTGCATCTCGTCCATATAGTGAGAGACAATGGAGGGAAATCCCAACCCTGAAAACTAAGATAATGCTGAACTTTAAGCTACTGCAACTCCAAATAAAGGTAGCCTGTCCTAATTAATCATAGTTTAGAATAAAAACGTAGAGAAAGGGAGTTGCATGTTTTCACCTTTTCTTTGTACTCTTGTACAGTCTGAAAGCTTAAATTCTTTTAATTCGTTTATTTGAAAAAATGTTTTATTTTTGAATGCTCTAAGCCTGATCTTTGTAAAAATATACCACATCTATTTGGTCCTGTAGTTCTGCATTGAGGCAGCTTGCAATTAAAATCACCACGATATTTTTTTAACGCCAATAAAAAGAAACTATTTTAAAAGTCTGTAAACAGAAGCAGACCGTTCAAAAGCTGAAAGATAAAACCTCTAATTAAAAGCCTGTGTAAAAAGATGCATTTTGGCCTGGTTCCTAAAAGAAAGTAAAATCAGCACCTGGCAAGCCTCAAGGGGGAGAGCACTCCAAAGATGCGGTGCCACCACAGAAAATGTCCTGTTTCATGAGCTTGAAATTGTGACATTGCAATGGATCATCCCTGGACTCACTTGTAGGAGTGAAACAGGAGCACAGCAGCTAGTCAGAGCTTTTAAGTGGCAATGCAAATCCAGAATGCTAAATGTGCAACTTCATCTAGCAGGAGATACTCTCAGAGTTGCTGGTGAAAGGAGTTGATACTTGATTGGAGTAAGGGAAAGGGACAGTGCATTGCCAAGTGCAGACTTGAAATGGCCACAGGGTTTTCCAGTGCTGCTGACCCCTGAGTTAGCCTGCTCTATGACATGCCAGTGTTAGATGTGGATGGGATTGTTTTGAAGAGGGGAACATTCATCCATGTGAACTCTCACTTGCCGTATGATGTGATACAGCCTATACAGCTCAGTAGCCCCATAGTTGGCTCAAAAAGTCCCCACTGCCCCATGGGCCAGCTTGTAGAAGGCATTTGCCTCTTTAAATCACCTCTCTTTATTTTATTAGACATATTCTAGCTTTTTTACTATTATACTGTTTTAGATTTTGAATATTTTATCTTGGAATGTTGTTTCTGATTTCAATGATTTACTACTATATGATGACTAGTGATATATATGTATTAAATGTTTAATTGTTGTAATTTTGGCTTAAGACCTTTGGTCAGAGAAGCTAATAAAAGGACTGGACTGAATTTAAATAGCTATCACAGAGGTTGTCCTTGAAATGGCAGTTGCTGTGAGAGCCCTCTCAGCCCCACCCACCTCACAGGGTTCTGTTGTGGGGGGAGAAGATAAAGGAGATTGTGAGCCGCTCTGAGTCTCTGATTTAGAGAGAAGGGCGGGGTATAAATCTGCAGTTCTCCTTCCTTCCATGCTGTTCTCAAACATCTGATGTTTATGTCTTGTGGCTCTCAAACATCTGATGTATATTCTATGTGGCTCTTAAGCAAGTATGGCCACCCCTGGGCCTGCACTCTGGCTGCCATCAGGCAGGCAGCCACCAGTGGCTTCCATAGATAAGTTGAGAGTTCTGCCCCACAATCCCTTGCATCTTGCTCTTTGTATAGTGACGATGGACGACGTTCTAAGTGGAGAAGCAAACACAACAGCCCCTTTTCACACTTTGTATAAATAGATAGAATGCTCTGATTACAAGCACCTAACTCCCATCCCCCCCAAGTATAATTAATTAACCTATTATCTGTGTGGCTTTGTTTTTCATTATTGTTACTATTTTGACTTCATATCAGCAGTCAGTTCTGAGGGATTTGAAGTTCTTGTTGTTTGTTGTCTAAAGGTAGAGCAAAATATTCTCCCAGGAAGCCAAGAGATAATTGATTTGTAGTTATTAAGAAGACAATTTACTTCAATTCAATAGCAGGCCCCTGCTGAGCACAGAACTAGCTAATGCTGTTCCTTAGATTAACAGAAACAGATAAACAAGATAAATTTGATCCCACCAAGCTTGAAGGTGCCGAGGCGCTGCCTCGCTGATGCATTGTGAGACACCAGCATCCATCTCAAAGAATTCGGGGACAGGAACCAGAAGTTCGGCAAAGACAGAATCCTTCACAGGCCCATAAAACACACAGACACACATGCACAAATGCATATACCCTTCCTCATCAGGCACTGCCCAACTGTTGAGATATTCATTTAAAAGTCAGAGGTGATGTCCAGACAGTACATCCTAACAGCTACATGGCTGTTTCTAAGAATGGAAATTCTTGTTGCTTTCTTCTTCCCAGCCATTTTTATTTATTTTATTTATATCCCGCCCTCCCCTAACAGGCTCAGGGCAGCTAACAACACTTAAGACAACATAATGTTAAAATAGAATTACAATAAAATCATTAAAACATTTCATACAGTTCAATATGTAATACAGTTTCAGATATACTCTCTAGGGTCTAAGATGGCTAATTTTAGTTCTTATTGAGCGCTACATATAGTGATGTTATAGGATGTTATTTGGCGCTCTGCATTTGAACTGAGATAGGCACAGGTGTCAATGCTGTGGGATGGTGGAATAGTGGCCGCCTCCCCATTAGATATTAAATGCTAGTTTAAACAGTTCTGTCTTGCAGGCCCTGTGGAATTGTGGCAAGTCCCACAGGGCCCTGATGTTTTTGGGGAGGGCATTCCACAAGGCAGGGGCTGTCACCAAAAAGGCTCTCTAGTGGTGGATAGCCAAGCTTCTTTTGGCCCGGGGATCATGAGAAGATTTTGTGAGCTTGATCAAAGTGCTCTCTGAGGTGTGTATGGCAAGCACAGAGATAGGAAGGGTAGTTGTTAAGCTTGCATAGAAGAACAAAGCATTCTTACAAACAAGGTGTTATCTGACCAACAGTAAGGTTACAGGTCAAACTATTTCCTTCTTTGTTTTCCCAGGCTTACTACAGACAGTTCCTAATTGGACGCAAGCTAAAAAAAATCATATCCTGTTTACTAGCTACAAACAACAATAGTTAAACAAACCCATAATGACTGAAATGTAAATAACTTGAATTCCAACACCAACATTTTCTGATCTTAGATACAATTTGAAAGGTGGGTAGAGTTGCCAACTCTGGGTTGGGAAATACCTGGAGATTTTGGGGGTGGATCCTGGAGAGGGCAGGCTTTGGGAGAGGGAGGGGAGGGGGAGGGGAGGGACCTCAGCAGGGTAGAATGCCATGGAGTCCACCCTCCAAAGCAGCCATGTTCTCCGGAGGAACCGCACTTGGTCACCTGGAGATCTCCAGAGTGGGGCACCTGAAGGCTGGCAACCCTAACTGGTAGGGTTTTGAGTCAGTCTCAGGGCACAGTGAAAGTCTGGCAAGACATGGCAGCAACAGTTCCATGTGTTGAAACATGGACTGCCCAGTCACAGAGAAAGAGGTCAGCGGGGGCCCCATTTTCAAGGCTCTGGGAATGGAGTACAGATCCATCTCCCCTATGGCCCCACCCTCCATACAACTCTCTCAGCCAAGGGCCCTTCCAGTATCAGATAGCAGTTCTTGGGAACAAGGGGCAGTGGCTCATTCACTTAGTGGGAACTTTCCCAATGAGCTACTGCCCATGGTAGTGATAGCCAAGAGCAAGCCAGCAAGGCCTCAGAAGCACGGTGGGCTCCCTTGGTTTGGCTCTAACCACTGGTGGTATGGGGAGAAGCCAAAGCCAAGCCTTCTCTTCCTGTGCCTGTCCCCCACTGGCTGGGTCTGAGCTGAGTGACACATGCCAGTGCGAATCAGCTTGTTCCTGGGCCCAATTTTTTCTTAGACAAGGAGGTAAGCTTTAGGAGGGGGTTGGTCTTGCACTCCTTCCCTGTGTGCCCCCTTTTAGTTTTAAAATCACACACACTTTCTCACATCTGAAGCTGCCTTACACTGAATCAGAGCCTTGGTCCATCAAACCAGTATTGTCTACTCCAGGCCTCAGATTCAGTGAGAGCTCACAGGAGCACAGCTCCTAAACCGTTCGGAGAGTTCCTCCTCCTCCTTCTGAGAGTTCCACCTCCTTGTCCATTGAATATTATGTGCAGCTGCATAACAATCCCTGGATTAGCTCCAACACCTATTTTTCTACAAAATGACCCCTGGTCTACTCAGACTGGCAGTGGCTCTTCAGGGTCTCAGGCAGAGACCCTTTTACATCACCTACTACCAGACCCTTCCAACTGGAGATGCTGGGGGTTGAACTTGGGGCTTTCTGCACACAAAGCAGAAGCTCTCGCATTGAGCCATGGCCCCTCCCCTCTGTGTGAGTGGGACAGCTCCACATTTACATACTTCAGACTATCGGCTTGAATCCCCTGCAGGATATCCATGCGTGTAAGGGTAGCCATTTTTGCTGGTTCCCCTTTCCCACTGTAGACCTATAACTCTGCAGTAATGCTGTACTACAAGAGATCCCCTGTTGCCCCCACAAACAGCATTTTGGAGGGTGTTTTGGTCTACGGCAGGAAGGGTAGCCATGCTCCATGGACAGAAACCCCTCACGCCATCCAAAGGAATGTTATCATCTCTGGGCTGGCCCATATTCAGATGAGTGTCTGACAGTGCTCCCTTGAGTTAGTGTGAGCTAGCTCACAGTTTTTTAGCCTCCGGCTCACATACTTTCCTCTTAGTTCAGGAAGGATGGCCCCAGAGCAAACTAGTTTATGCAGTAGCCAAATCGCTCACACAACTTTAATGCCAGAAGCTCACGAAGTAGAATTTTTGCTCACAAGACCCCACAGCTTAGAGGGAGCATTGGTGTCAGGGTGGCAGGCTTCCCAGACCCATAGCCAGAAAATTTGGGGTCGAGGGGACCCCGAGGTAAGAAATTTGGTGGTGGGGAGCCGCAGGGCCAGATGGCCCTGTTTGCACGGAGGGCTCCTCTTGAGGAGCCCTTTGTGCAAACTCCACCCCCACTGGGCTTTCCCACAGTGCAGGAAAGGCCAGTGGGGCCAGACTGCCCAGTTTGCACCGATGTTGTGCAAAAGCCACCCCCACTGAGCAGCAGCAGCCCTGCAGGCCCTCCAACAGAGTTTTAATAGTGAGGACATGCCCCCCGCCCCCCGTGGCCTGAGGCTTCCTAAGACTAGTCTAAGCTCCTTGAAAGAGATATGGTAAATCAACAGCTGGCTGGAAACTCCATGGGACTCCACCAGCATGACCCTGATCCATGCATTCCATCTCAGCTTCAGCTTCTTGGGGGTGAGGAATAGTCCAACTTATACAACAAGGCGTCTACAGTGTTCTGCATGCTTTCAAAAAGTGTATATGTAAATTATACAAATACACCCGCCAAGTGACAATTCCAAACTAAGACATTCATCTTCTCTATTGACAAAAGCACGCTGGAGAGCCTGCTGGCAAACATTGGTTGGCGTCCTCCTGCTTCTCCTTCTCTGATAACATTTCAGAGCAAACAGTGGGGGTGGGGAATCAAAGCAGCCCCAACACCTTCTGTAGCGAAAACCACAGTCCACAAGCAGCGGGAATGGCAGCTGCCTCTTCCCCTGAGCCTCCAGGAAGTGTCTTTGGATGCCAAGCCCAGAAACAAGAAGCTGCCTTGGGGAAATGTTGCACTCTATGATCCCTCGCACTTTAACCATTCAGTCCTTGGCTCAGCAAAAGAACAGCTATGTGTCACCCCACCCGTCATGCCTCTGTCACCAAACTCGTCAATGGAGAGAGGCCCCCGCAACAGCTGAAGCAAGGAGGTGGATGGGCGAAGCGAGCTGATCCCTGAGCATAGCAAAGGTCCCAGGCAGGGGTTTCCACAGCTGGAGAGGGGGAGAATTCTTTTCTCTCCTTGGCAGAAATATGTCTAATTGTTTCACAAGCAACATTTCCGTTTCGCAACATGCTGAACATTTTGCCAAAGCAAGAAGAGCAGGGATTTACTTTTTGATGGAGGCAGGAAAGGACTTGTGGGGGGTGGAAAGGAAGAAGCAGAGCAGGGTGCAACCTGGCCAATAGAAGCTGCCCCCAAAAGTCTTGCCTTGGAGCTCATAAAGGTACAGGGTGACATTTGCAGCAGTTCCCCAGGGAGGAAGGCAGGCCTGCTGCTCTCTTGTAAAGCTGCCCACTGCCATCTAGTGGCTGAGCTCAGGAATGTGGCACTCAACGGTGCTGAAATTAAACAATTCAAGGCTACAGTGGAGTCTTTTGTGGCGATCCTTCACAAGAGACAACGAAGCAGAAATTAAAGAAAGTGTTGCTGTGGCTACTGGAGGGAAAGAAAGGCTTGAGCACCACTGCAATTTCACCCTTCTCCTCAAAGAAATTTACTTGCAAGCAACTATGAGAAAGTGCCACTCTGAGTGGCACAGCACTGTCCCCACTTCCCAGAAAACATTGGATTAAATGTACTTGTGAGTTTGAAGTGCACATAGTACTTGAAGAACAGGAGTCACTGTTAGCCTGAAAAGACTTGGTGCATGTTTCTTCACTGGCTTGTAGGGTTGCCAAGTCCAACTCAGGAAATATCTGAGGACTTTGGAGTTGGAGCCAGGAGACTTTGGGGATGGAGCCACGAGCAAGGTTATGACAAGCACAATTGAACTTCAAAGGGAGTTCTGGCCATCGCATTTAAAAGGACCACACACCTCTTAAATGCCTTCCTTCGGTTGGAAATAATGGAGAATAGGAGCACCTTCTTTTGGGGCTTATAGAATTGGATCCTCTGGTCCAATCTTTCTGAAACTTGGGGGGGGGGGGATGAGTTGAGGAGAAGCACCAGATGCTATGCTGGAAATGTGATGTTTTTACCTCAAAATATAGCCTCTCCAGAGCCCCACATATCCATGCATCAATTCTCCATTATACCCTATGGAGACTGGTCTCCATAGGGAATAATGGAATGCCCAATGGACATTTCCCTCCCCCCTTGCTTTCTGATAACCCTGAAGTGGGGGGAGGGCCTCCAAACCAGGGGATCCCCTGCCCTTAACTGGGGATTGGCAACCCTACTGGCTCGGATCCCTGCAAGCATATACCCCATGGCTCTGCATGGGCTCATGAAGCAAGTTTTGTAGGGCAAATGGGATCAGCTGGGTTCATCTTGCAGGCTCCTACAACTTGAGTATGCCTTGGAGCCACGTGCAGGGAAAGGGGGAAGTTTAACTCTTCAACCTCTGCTTCCTTTCAATAATTAAAACTGGCTCCCTCACACTGCTATTAACATCTTAAAAGGGAGGGATCTCCTTTTAAAAAAAACATTTCCCCCCCTCTGAAGTGCTAGAAGAAAAACAACGCTAAAAGCTCATTTTTGATTGTCAGAGCTGAGGGAAGACTGAAGGGTTAAATCCAAGGACGCTGCAAATTTTGCCATGAAAGTTCTTGCCATTTGAACTTAACGTGTTCAAAGGTGTTGATGGCATGCAAAGTCAATCACCTGATCTGTTCCGTTCATCCGTCAAACATCAGCAAATGCCCACCAAACTGGTTTGCATTGGGTCTTCACAAAACCATGCATGTGCAAAGCAAATTCTGATTCAAACTTATTAGTGGCCATTAGTGTCACTAAGGACTACTTAGACAACCCCCAAAGGGTAGGATTGTATTGAAAGACTTCATTCATTTATAACTGATTTATAGGATTTGTGAGTGATCTAATTGTCTATTTGAACAACTGCCCACTGAGAGAAGCAGTAACAGCTCAGCAAGTGTGCAGGGGCTTGTAGAACTGGTTTGGCCAATGCAGAAGAACATGCATGTGTGAGAAGCTAATTGTTCTGTACTGCACAGTTAGGAAGACATATGATGAAGGAATACAGTGAAGCACTTTGTTGAACATTTGATGTATTTATTTAATCAGATTTTTTAATTCCCCTCTCCTAGAGAATAGGGCTCAGGGTGGTGTGCATCAAGAAGAATCACTTACATCATTTCACAATTAATAAAAATTCATAAATTACATTTACAGTTTTAAAAGACTGATGAGCTATCAAACTGATTGTTAAAAAAAAACAACCCTGGTCTCTGTTCATGACCAGTGAACAGGTTATGAGCTGAAACAACATGTATTTGAACATCCGCAGGGCTAGATAAGCATTTGAGCATTCCATGTGGTCCTGAAAAAAAAAATCAAGGCTGCACAAGTCAGCAATTTCCATGCTATAGATGAATGGAGGTGTATGATCTTTGTCATATCTGGCAGGCAGTCTAGGAAAGCATGCCCGTCTTTGTGCCTGAGCTTTTCCTGATCAATACCAAGCCCTGCGAGATATGTCAGCTCACCAGCCCCCTTGCGGAATGTTGCTGTCTGGCTTCATAGGGCCTTAATCAGTACAGCTATTTTTGCACTGTTCCCAGTTCTACAAATTATGGGAAGAGAGCCATGCAGACTAAAAAATGGGCTGGGGGAGCACTCCAGCTCTGCCACAGAACACAGCCAGCAAGAAATTAAAGGAAATTCTAGCAGTGGGCCTGAAATAATGGGGCTTTTTGTGTGTGTGTCTGCTCTTAAATCAAGCTTTTGGGGATACTTCTTTTAGATGACTGCTCCAGTACCACAGGAACAACAAGATGTGCCTGGCTGCCCACCCTCAAATTTAGGAATATTTAAGGCAGTTCTGAAATGCAGTTCACAAAATTGCACAAGTAGGCAAGCGACTGGGTTTTTCTCATTACTACTGATGTCACAAGCCCTCTTAACAAGTTACAGCGACAGCACATACAATCCATATACAGGTCACGCTTGATTTTTTTAGTGTTGTATAAGTCTCATGTTACATTTGATGCATGTACAGCTGAATATGTGATCAAAATCTTTCCTTTATCCAAATCCTGATCCCATGACATTAGTAAAGTGAATATGTGTTGACTGTTTCTTACTAACAAGGGTACATACAAACAAGCAAGCTGAATGTGCATTCTCTACAACATATTTCCTTTAGAAGAAGACTGCAGATATAGCCCGCCCTTCTCTCTGAATCAGAGACTCAGAGCAGCTTACAGTCTCCTATATCTTCTCCCCCCACAACAGACACCCTGTAAGGTGGGTGGGACTGAGAAGGCTCTCACAGCAGCTGCCCTTTCAAGGACAACTCCTGTTATAGCTATGGCTAACCCAAGGCCATTCCAGCAGCTGCAAGTGGAGGAGTGGGGAATCAAACCCGGTTCTCCCAGATAAGAGTCTGCACACTTAACCATTACACCAAACATTTGGAAAGATGGGGAAATGTTATATCAATGTAAGAGAAGTGTTACCACAAGAAAAGGTAGTTTGCATTGTACACAATTAATCACCAGCCATAAAAGCACTTCTTACAGTATCAAACAATCACCTAACAAGATTGGGTCAGCAGCAACTGAGATGCTCAAGCATCCTGACTTCTCTATCTGACCACTGGGAGCCTGTATTTCCCTGTCACACAGACACAAACACTCCGTTCAGCCACACAAATCCTGCCCTCCCTCTTGCGGACCCTAGCAATGCCTGCATCGCAGACTTGCCATCTGCTGAAAGCTCCCCCTCCTTGTGATAAGATGGGCTATTAGGCAAATGCCTTATTGCCAGGCTTATATTAGATTCCCCCTCCCTTTTTTGTATTCTTTGATGCCAACACAACTAATAAAAATGCACTTTATCTTCCTGGATTTATGGGTCTGTTAAGCAGCTTTTATACAGCTCGGGGAATTAGAGGATTAGAGGCACATTAACTATCTCTTGCAAAAACATTGCACAGGTGAAGGAGGGAAAGGGAAATGCGAGGGAAGCCAAGGCAAAACTGCCCATGATTTATTATAAAAGATGCTTGTGGCTAGGACTGGAGAGCTTGTCGGTGGAAATCTACCTGATGAGGAGAAAGTGGCTTCAGCCTTGACATCTCCAACGAACAGGCTCTCAGGTACAACTTTGGAGTGGGAGGCACCTGGTGGGCTAAGTGGAAATAGAACACAGAGTCTCTGAGATGATGAAATGGTGTTTAATGGGTGGAGGCAACAGCAGCCCAGTTGAAGGCTGCGTCCCCTTTTGCTACTCCCCTGCAGGTGCCCATACACATGCTAATCATCATTAAAAGCTCATCAAAAAAACAATTAGTCAGGCTCCTTTTTTCCCCTATGCCAGGCTGTCTCCAAATGATCTTATAGATCTTATATATTTAGGGCCAAACTATACCTTACTTCTTTTTTTTAAGTGAGCCAATTCTGGGTTTCTCTGACCAGATTCTCACTCCCTCAGTCAGATAATGTCCCAAGCACCACAGGGGCCCAGTTTGGATCAGGACCATGGCATAGGAGAAGGAGCTTCAGCTTTCCCTCCTACTCTGTTTTCCTAGCTCCAAATGGCCCCAGGTAGTGTTATCTGCCCCACTGGGGGAGTGTACATGCACTATTAGGCCCCTATAGAGAGGAGTTTGCAGGAACCAACTTCCCCTAGCCCTCACCTGAGCTCCATGGCCCACCCACCCCCCACCCCCAAGGAAGGGATTTAGGTGATTTGAAGGACTCCCCAATGCAAGACATTGCGCAGGCAGTGATGTGGAGTCCCATGGCACTTGAGGAACCCTTTCTTCTGTTCTGCCGCTATGAAAAACACAAAAAGTTACTCTACTCTGAACCAGCAGCAGGGGTCCACAAACAGCCACATGTGCCCCTTTCCCTTTGGCTTCAGCAAGCCAACCGGGGAGAAGGCCCCCCCCCCTGCCATAACCACAAGCATGATTGATGTGCCTGCAGTTAGTGGAGGCAGCATAATTAATCCCCCGAGGCCTCTAATGACACAGGCAGCACTGCTGGGTACAAGGCAGTTAATACTAAACAGCTTGCGTTATCTGACAAATGAACACATTTCACACCCAATAAACGTCACTCTTTCTAAGTGCCACTAACCAGGCTATAACTTTCCCTCCTCCCCACCCCGCCCACAGAAACATGCACTCTCATACACATATGAGAACCTGAGTACCCTTTGCATTCCATCTCCTGTGGGACCATCAATCAGCTTGTCAAAATCCTGGGATGACACGGAGGGAGAGCAGGGCAATCAGTTCTGTGGCAGACAAGAGTCCAAGCCATCTGCAAGCCTACTAGAATATAAGAACCTTGCAGCAAAGACCATCTTGAAGAGTAGCAAAGGACATGTGTTGTTTGTTTGTTCAGCTGCAGGTATTTAGCCTAGGTGTAGCCAAAGGCTCTTGTAGCCGGGGAGGTGAACATCTCTTTGCCAGCAGAATGAGAGCTTCATTTCCTTCATCCGAGCTTCTTTCTCAGTTGCAGGTGCTTAGCCAGGGTGGAGCCAAAGTCATGAACTTTTTGATGCCCTTTTTGGTGCAAGTCAGAGGGCACTGGACAAAGGGCTCACAGCCTTGAGCCTAAAGTGAGCCAGGCCAGTGAATCCAGCATCAGTGCAGAATTTCAAACATTGTCCTTGCAGAGGAGGATGGAAAGGTAGAAATAAATAAATTCCTAAGGAAAGAGGCATCCAGAAAAGGGACAAGTATAATGAATGTCTTGTAAAGGACATGGATTTAGAGGGAGGGAGGTGTGACATTTGAATGGATGACAAGATGCTGGAATGAGTATTGTCAGCTCTCTAGTGGTGGATTCTATCCCTCACCTTGACTACCCAGGCTTGATCCAGAAGGATTGAGAGAGAATTGCTGGTCTGTAGACAGGAGATTTTGAAGCCATGGCAAATTTTATCATGAAGGGTTGAAGTTCGGCAGGCCTCAGATTCAGTGGGAGCTCACAGGAGGACAGCTCCTGCACCTTTCTGAGAGTTCCTCCTCCTCCTTCTGAGAGTTCCACCTCCTTGTCCACTGAATAGTAGGTGCAACTGCATAACAATCCCTGGATGAACTCCATCACCTATTTTTCTACAAAATGACCACTGAGGTTCGGTAAAAGTTAAATTCCACACGAGAGATTCTTAAGCAAGGGTTTGCAAATGAAAGTGCTTGCCGTGCCCTTATATGGCGGGGACACATTTGCAATACTGCGTACAAGGCTGCCAAGAGCCAACATGGGCCCCCAAAGATTCCATCTGCGGTTCCCCATATGACCTTGCTACAAACTAAATATCAGAACCAAACAAATAATTTCACTGGTTCTGACCATGCATCTATAATAATAAAAGGATCTGCATGTCCATCTGTCTGTCCATTTGTGGCAGGCATAGCTTATAAAAAAAATTAAAACTACGAATCTCCAAATTGGTAGCCTACGTGGATAAAGAGGGATTGGCCCAAAATCAGCCAGCAAATTTCATGTCGGGATGGAGCTTCAAACCCAGATGTTTCAGATTCTCAGCTACTGTATCACCCGGGTCTCCAGCCTGTCTCCCCTCCATACCATTACTACCCAATCAAAAGGCCAGACCAACTGGGGAGGACTGCACTTGGACAATGTGCAATTGGAGCTCTTACGGACGGCAGCCTCTGCTGTAGGTGAGCTCCTCCTCCCCCAGCATTGCTGCCCTTGACTTTCTGCCTGAGCCACGTGTGTTTCCCTCCCCCTCCTTTGGCGTGATGGATGCCTCTCCTCCATCTCCTCTTCTCTGTTTGGATTGCAGGGCAAGTTCTGGCATTGGCATTCTGGCAACTCCAGCACTCTCGGTCTCAAAATGAACGATCATTGGGACTCGGAATCACATTAGCATGGCATTTTTCTACTAAATTAGCTGGACTGCACAACAGCCTGAAAAGAAACAAATTGCTTTTAACTCTGTGCAGATTAGAGGAATATATAAATATCGGGAGTGGAGGCAAGAGACCTGTGGCGGAGAGATGATAATATGTGCTGACCTAGATAGCAAGGTTTAGTGGAGTTTTGAGCCAAAGGTTAAACTTTCAGCCCGCCAGACAGAGATACGTGTATTGAGCAGATTCCACACCCATCAGACAGGCAAGGTGCCCTGCTAGACCCTCTCAACTAATCCTAATCACCCCCTCAGGAGCATCTGCTTTCCATCCTTCCTTATGATATTTCATCCCTGATCTTTTTCCCAGCTTGAAATGTAACGAAATTATGTATAAACAGGGCTTCTCCTGAGCCAGGCCATTAGTCTAGCAAGCTAGCTCAGTGGTGTCTGCTTCTACAGGCAGCGGCACTTTGAATCAAGCCATCCAAGAGCTCTTTAACTAGAAAAAGGGGGCACCAAACACAGCATTTTTTGCATTCAAAGTGTTGGCATCATAGGCAAGCATCTGGACCTCCTAAATCAAGCTAGATTGACAAAAAAAAAAAAACCCTCAACTTTCTGTGGTGTCAAAAGAGGTCTCGTTCAGGTGTGTATTCAGGTGTGTATTAAGACTTGGCCTTGGATTTTAGTTCTGTTATTAAGCTCCATACCTATTGATTTTTATTTGGTTAATCTACAGTAAATAATTATATATCATTTTTTAAAAAGTAATGAACAGTTACTTACAGTCAGTGTGGTGCAGTGTTCCCTCTAAGCTGAGTTAGTGTGAGCTAGCTCACAATTTTTTAGCCTCCGGCTCACACATTTTTGTCTTAGCTCAGGAAAAAGGGCCCCAGAGCAAACTAATTCATGCAGTAGCCAAATTTTTCCTCACAACTTTAATGCCAGTAGCTCACAAAGTGGAATTTTGGCTCACAAGACTCTACAGCTTAGAGGGAGTATTGGTGTGGTGTAGTGACTAGAGTTATAGCAGGACTGAGGCAACCTGGGTTCATATCCCCACTCAGCCATAAAGGTTACTAGGTGACCCTGAGCCAGTCACTTTTGCATCCCAGTCTATACCCAACTGGGTTGTTGTGCAGATAAAATGGAGGAGGGGAGACTGATTAGGGTTGCCAGGCAACCGGCAGGAAGATTTAGGGACCATCAGCATGAGTGTGATAATGCCACCTTAAGTGGGGGGAGACCAGAAGCAATTGCAGTAGCTCTAGAAATCCCAGGAACTCTATGGTTTCCAGCAACTCCTAGAGCTACCGCCATTGCTTCCAGGTTTTGCCTGGAAATGATGTCTCAGGGCTCACTTTGTATCCTTTGCATATTAGGCCACACACCCCTGATATAGCCAGTCCTCCAAGAGCTTACAGTAGGCCCTGTAAACTCTTGGAGGATTGGCTATATCGGGGAGGGGGGCATGGCCTATTATGCAAAGGAGCTCCTGCTACAAAGTGAGCCCTGAATGTCATCATGTTCATGATAATCGTGAGGGTTTTAAAGTCCCTTCCTCTGACAACACTTGGAGTGGTGGCAGGCTACAGAGTTCCGGATAGGGGATTCTCTGCTTGGCAGGCCTGAAACCCACATACATTGGCCTTATCTACTGCGAGAAAGTGAGTGAGAGACTGCAATTGTGATAGACTGGGCATTCAGTAAGTTTTGTAACTGACACGGATGATACATGAGTTTGCTTTGTTCTCTAATTGGGTACTTGTATTTAAAATCTATAAACCACATTCTCTGCCACTGAAGTGTCACCCAAGTGGTAGAGTAATTATAAAACCCCTAACATTTAAACATTTAACAGATAAACATGAAAAAATATAATGAAACTAAACATCCAAAATTAAACAGACCCAATGAATACTGCAGAAACCCCAGTAGCAACAAAACAGCTCCCTGGCCTGTAACAAAAGCCTTCTAAACAGCCCATACCAACTGCACCAGAGTAGTTAGGGCGTTTTCGCACAGGGCTTACCCCGGAGCGACCTCCCTCTTCACCGCGCAGCGTCTGTGTGGATTTCGCACCAACTGCTCTGCAGAACCCGGAAGAGCCGCAAAGAGCCGCAGCTTTTGCGTCGCAAATGTAAAGTTGGGTTTTGGTGGTTTACATTTGCGACACAAAAGCCGCGGCTCTTCCGGGTTCTGCGGAGCAGTCGGTGCGAAATCCGCGCAGACGCTGCACGGTGAAGAGGGACGTCGCTCCGGGGTAAGCCCTGTGCGAAAACGCCCTTAGTCTCACCTTGAATCTACAGTGTTTCCCATCTTCAGTTAGATCAGAGTTTTAGGAGCTGGCCTGTCATCTTTGTGCTTACTGGGAGGCACGGACCATATTCATTATATGCCAAGAAATGTTTCAATGAAAGCAAATGGAAAGGATCACTGTAAACTGGGACCCAAGGAATGAGTGAGTAAAAGCCGTCCTATCAGAGAAAATCAGCTGAGTATCAGTTTTCACTTAATATAGGCTGTAATCACACACACACTGAATAATGCAATTTCAATCCACTTTCAGAGCACTTTCCAACTGGATTCTACTGTATTAACTGGCAAAATCCAGTTGGAAAGTGCATTGGAAGTGGATTGAAAGTACATTATTTAATGTGTGTAATCAAAGCCATAGTGTCACAGTGAGTAAGCAAAAAACTTTGGTTGATCATTATTTGCATAAGTAATGTAACGTAAGTTGTTGGCAGAGTGGATCCTTACAATGCACGCTCCATTCTTAGGACATGGCATGGGAATTGTATCAGAGCCCTGAGACACAGCCCTTAATAGTATGGCCTGCTGCTGCCTATAAATCTGGCCACTTTTGAATGTGAATGTGAATTCTGCAGATCTTTCTCAAGAGGGAGGCAACTCTCTAATAAACTCTCTAGTCCTTCGACCTTATTTACTTTTATTGGGGCAGGGGGAGTCCTTGTCTTGTTTTGGCATTGTGCTTTCAGAGTACACTAGTTTTGGAGGATAACCAACAAGAAAAACTTTGTATTAAGTAACGCTGAGCAGGTTTCATGTCAGATGAAGGTATTCCAATGTTTGTGGTAACCAAGGCTGTAGTCCTGAGAACCCTTCTGTGTGAATAGTCATCCCCGCTGAACAAAATGGAACCTGGTTCAGAATAGGCTTATTAAGTATTAATCCCCTGGTATTTTTTACCAACCTTGGGCCTAAAGGAAGTGACAGCAAACTTCCTTGCTTAAATACTAATGTGAAATGTGGATGTTGAAAGCGATGCCAAAGCATGTCTGAACTCGAGGTTTGTTGATTTCCCTATGCTGTTCTCTGGGTCTGAGACAAGGCCATTAGGAGAATGAACCTGGCTGGGTTTTCCAGCAGAGGCATTGCCCATCTGCACGGGGCTTGTCCTGCCCAAGAGGCACCTGGGGCTCTCTCAAAAACACACTGGAACCATTTCAAGCCCAGCGACTAGTTAGTGCCTTTACAATCTGCAGGCCATGCCCAAGACATATGAAGGGCTTTGATTTTGATTGCCTGTTCAGACAATTGAAGGTGTTTAAAGTAAGATTTATAGCATGGTAAAGATCCTTTTTTTAAAGTACCAAACTGTTTGCTAATCTCTGCAATTAGAGAAGGGAAAAACTAAACATTCCAATGAATTTAGCATTATAATCTGCCACGCTAGTTTTTTGGAGAGGATTATTTTACAGGAGGGAGGGGGATTGCAAATTTCAGGCAATACAGGGGCTGTTCACTTATCCCAGTGTATCAGCCCCTAGAAGCCTCTGACAGAAGATGAAGGAAGTAGAAACCTATGGGGACCATTACCATCATCCCCAGTGCAATGACACAACTGCTGGCACAACCCAGATGTGACATCATTGTGCTAGGGTTGCCAAGTCCAATTCAAGAAATATCTGAGGACTTTGAGGGTAGGGCCAGGAGACTTTGGGGGTGGAGCCAGGAGCAAGGGTGTGACAAGCATAATTGAACTCCAAACAGAATTCTGGCCATAACATTTAAAGGGACCACACACCTTTTCAATGCCTTCCTTCCATAGAAAATAATGAAGGACAGGGGAACCTTTTTTCAGGGCTCATAGAATTGGACCTCCTGGTCCAATCTTTTTGAAACTTGGAGGGCCTTTTGGGAAGAGGCATCAGAAAATTTGCAGAAAATTCGGTGCCTCTACCTCAAACAACAGCCCCTCCAGAGTTCCAGATACCTGCAGATCAATTCTCCATTATTTCCTATGGGAATCAATCCCCATAGGGAATAATAGAGTTCCCGCAGACATTCCCCTCCCCTCCCCATCACTTTCTGATGACCCTGAAGCGGGAGGGAGGGCCTCCAAACCAGGAGATCCCCTACCCCCACCTGGGGATTGGCAACCCTACATTGTGCCATGGCTGATGCTCTAGCACTCCCCCAAAAACCCATGGTTAAACCATAGAATTTGGGTTAAGCTCTAGAGCAGGGGTGTCAAACATGTGGCCCAGGGGCTGAATCAGACTCCGGAGGGCTCCTATCAGGCCCCTGAGCATCTGGCTATCATCTGCTTCCTTCTCCTTTTCTTGTTTCCTTCTGTATCACAGCTTGCTTTGCTCGGCTTGTTCATTCGCACAGAAGCTACCGAGCAAAGCCTCTGTTTTCTCCATTGGATGAGGCTCCTACCTTGGGGAGGGGGTGGGAGAACTTGCTTTGCCTGGCTCTCTCAATCACACTGCAGAGCTACTGAGCCAAGCCTCTCTTCCTTCTATTGGCTGAGGCTCTACCCTTTCTTGGTCCCCTGGGGAAGGAAAGTACCTGAGCTTCCTTTGTCCAGTTCCCTGGATTGTATGGGAGAGATACAAAGAAAGCACCAACAAGTGTTAATGTTCTAATCATGCTTTAAGTTTTTTAAAATCTTTAATTGTGTTTGTGTCTTTATAAAGAAGTTTATATTCCTGCTACCTGGCATTATGTTTTATGACACACATGACCCGGCCTGACAAGGTCTCGTTTATGTCAGGTCTGGCCCTCATAACAGATGAGGACACCCCTGTTCTAGAAAACTGTTCTTGATGAGATGATATCATATCCATACCAGAAGCTTTGAGGGTGACAATCGCAAGCACACCCCAATTTCACTAGCTATTTTTCTGCTACCATGCAGGGGTGCAGAGATCTGCCATAAACAGGAATATAATTAACCTAATCCTTCCAGGCCCCAGCTCTAGTTATTCCAGGAAGGTTATAAAGAGGACATAATTCCTACTCTGGACAAGTGTGTTGGCAGGGCAAGCTTCCCCCCCCCCCCTCAAAGAATTGTGCTGGTAGGCATGGCCATTTCAAGAGAACAAGGTATTTTTCAGTGGCAAAGCACATGCTACCATTTCCCTTATAATGGAGAAGTCAAAAAGGTCTGCCTGCCCTTCCCTGCTATGACCACTCCAGAATGAGATTTATTTAGTGGGAAAAAGTTGTGACAGGACAACACAACTGCCTATGATTTTGGGGGATCCAAGCTTATGTTAAACTATAAGCCTTCCCCTCAGATATCATGTATTCTAAAGGCAGCAAATGTCTAGGCTTTGGGTTCACTTCTGTGAGGTTAGTTTTATGGTACACAAGTAGAATATAGAGGTCAATGAGGCAGGAATTATATATTAACAACAGAGAAGATTTATTTATTTACAAGTAGGTTTTGGGGAACAGATCAGCAGCACAAGTCTCCAGATAGACAAAAGAGAAACCTGACTGAGGCACATTAATTTAGATAGCAATTTCAATTTTCTTTAATAATTTCCAGCATAAATAGCCACTCTGCTGGATACTAACACACACACACACAGGATTCTACCCACATCAGCCTGCTGTTTCCCAAGAGTCAGACTAAATGGCACCAGGGGCCTGCTCACTGCCAGAAGACAGGTCTCACTATTCTCCGTCAGAACTAAGCCACTCTGCCACACTATCAAGCAGAACTGCCCCTCTCTCTATCTGCTCTTCTCCTGAACCAGACCTGAGCTTTCACTGCTCTCTCCCTGAGGCAGAACTCAACTGAAGTCGACTGAAGCAGAACCCAATTCCTGCTGTGTTTCCCTCCAGCATTTGATCCCCCTTCTCAAAGGAGATTGGACGCTGGAGTAGCAGTCCCATAGGCTTAAGTGAGTGGCTATTTTCCCCTTCAGGGGCGGGACAGCCTTCTGTCCATCAGAGAAGTCCTTATATAAACAGTGAAGAAAAAAAGTGAGCTTGCACCCTGTACAGGGAATGGTGCCAGGTGATGTGGAACCTATAAGATTAGGAGGGAAGCCTATTCTGAACACTGGATCCTTCACTAGATCCCAGGCATCCCAGTGTCTAGAAAGCACCCACACGTACCAGCCTGGAACTCATATGGAATAATTCACACACCTGCTGCCTCCATCGTGTTATGAAGCATCACTCTCTTTCCAACTCTGCATCCTTGGCTTGCAGCACATGCACTTTCTTCCAAAAGAGGAAATAAAAACCCATTAGTGAGGGAAAACAGTTGACAATAACAATCGCAATGTATCCATCATTGAGCAGTAATTATGTGGCAGAGACTTGCATGGAGAGGCTGGACTCCCCAAGAACAATCAGCCATGGGCAGCAGGCTATTCCCCATCATATGTAATTGGAATGGCTGGATGCCGGAGGAGCCAGGTGGTCACAGCTACCCAATCCTGAATGAGAGGCAAGATGGCTAAAGGGATGGCTAAACTGTGCCTGCTCCATCAAACATCTCTTTCAGTTCCTCCCTTTTGGATCTTGCAGGGGAATGCTTGAAGTTGAACTGCCAGATTCAAAGTGCTCCTGTTCTTTTTGCATGAAGGGAATGTCAAAGGAGGAGAAATGGGGTCACCGAATAATTTGCTACAAGAAGAGCTTCTCTACAGGGGTGTTCAAATACCTGCCAATTCAGCTCATGGCCTGTTCACCAGTCACTACTTCTGTGTGATATTAAACCCTTTCCAATGTAGCCTGAGCTGTAGCCTGCAAAATGGCAATTTTTGTGCAGGGTGGAGGTGGCTCCCTTGCCATGGTCATGGCTGATCTGAGTGCAAGCCACGTGTTGCAAGTGGAGGACTTTGCTGTCACCTGTCTCAGACTGGAGAGATGGCACTGAAGAGTTTAGACAGATAGAGAGGTCAGGACACACAGAGCATCCTTTCTTTGAAGTAGGATGCTACTCTTAAGGGCAGTTTCCTCTGATACTCACAGAAATATGGACAAGGCTATGATCAGACAGCAGGAAGGAAAGGATGCTCTGTGTGGCCTGACCTCTCTATCTGTCTAAATTCTTTGGTGCCATCTCTCAAGTCTGAGACAGGAGACAGTGCAAAGTCCTCCACTTCCAACACCATGTATCTGTATCTGTTGTGTAAGTGAAGTGGATGGAACAAAAAGGCAAGGTGGGGCATGTGCCTTATGCTTTATGCTTGCGCTTTTAGCCTTTGGCCAACTAGACCAATATGATATTTGCTAATAAGCTAATTATATAACTGCGTAGGCTTATTAAAATGGCTTGATGTCTTATTTTTGTTGAAAATTAAATTAATTCAGTGAGTGTTTCTAATAAAGCTTTTTTTTAAAAAAAGCTGTGTCTAATTCAGAGTTCCCAAAACCTGGGATTCCAAGAAGTCTGATTCCTTAGGTGGGCAAAACCATAGCTCTGTTTTTGAGAGGAGTCTACATTCTTCCATTGTACAAGTTGTTTTGAGAATGTCTGAAAAGGTGAGTAATAGATATAAGAAATAAATAAATATATATATATACACACACACACACACACACAAACAACCCCTCCACCACCACCATGATCTGTCCCCATAACTTAGTAAATAGTCAACAAAATACTTAGGGCCAGCTACCACCACATCTCTCCTTGGGTAGGAAATCAGCTCACACGCTTTCTCTATAGTAAAAGCTTCAGGTGTCTGGCAGAGCAGCTGCTACCAAAATTGGGAATCATGTCAAAAACCATCCAAGAAACCCTCTGTGTAAGCTATTTAGAAAGGAAAACAGCAGCCAGTCTCTATGTACACATTCTTCCTAACTTAAACACTGCACACATACTTTGTATTTGATTGGACTCTGATTACAAAAGGTCATGTACAAAGCAGCAAGAGTCTCTACAGCCTACCCTGCATCTTGTGGCACCTGGTAGACATGGGATTAATCATATACATTGGAGGGCCCTTCTGGGGTCCACCACAGTCTTCCAAGCATACATTGCTCTTCAACACATTTATCTAATTTTCATGTGAACCTTGTCAATAAAAGCAGCTGCAAATAATAGATGGAATGGCTCCACATTAATGTAGTCGTTGCCAAGGAAATGTTTTTCAGGATAGTCATCAGAGTCAAGATTAAAATGGAAGTTCCCAAGGAAGTTGCTGTGCATTCCACCCCAGTTTGGGCTATGATCTCTCTGCATGGAAGACTTCATTAAAGGATGGGGAAATGTCTGTTGTTTGATAGGTTGATATAGCATTACTGTGGGGAATACCATTTGGATTCAACATCACAAGCAGCAAAAGGTCCTTCTACTGCCTTTGAAAGCAGTGCACAGAGATGAGGAGGGGTAGTAGTTGTGACTTTCTTTCCATACCAGAGATATGGTCAAATAGGACCTTTGCCAAAAATGTTTGTTCACTAAAGGAGTTAAGCAGCTATAACTCAGCTGTTGACACAGGGTCTTTCCTCTTCTGTTTTAGGAACCCATTTTCCCATTCTCAAGCTGTGTTTCTGAGAAGCTGAGTGTGATGGTGAGGACTGTGTGGTTGGAAAGTATCGATCTGGAAGTGCCTGTGACCACGCAATCAAGAAGGGATGCCATTCTGCCCCCCACCCCCCGCTCCGCCTCACCATTTCTGCCTTCACCTCTTTGTACTAATTTCAGCGCCAAAGGAGATCGTTTCAGAGGGCAGCCATATTGGTCTACAGTAGAACAGCTGGATACAAGTCCAGTAGCATCCTAGAGAGACCAATAAGATCTTCGGGGTATAACTTTTAAGAGTAAGAGCTCCCTTTGAATAATCTGATGAAGGGAGATTTGACTCTGAAAAGCTTACATTCTGAAAATCTGGTTGGTCTCTAAGGTGCCACTGGATACGAATCTAGGGCCAAAGGAGTTAATATGTGTTCCACTTATAAGTGACCCATTTCTTCTCACCACCAGGAACTTAAGCTGAATTTGCAAGGCGAAGTGTTGCACCACCCCCTGAGTAGTGTAACATAGACAGATAATTTTCTTGGCCTCTTTCTCAGGTCAAGAAAATTATCTGTCTATGTTACACTACTCAGGGGGTGGTGCAACACTGCCTGGGTTCAGCAGCAGCAAAATACTTACAAAGGCCTCAAAACCATGAAGCCTTACAAAGGCGTCAAATCCACCTGTTAACTGATCCTTTTAATTGGAGATGTGATGGGTGGCACTAGGAAAGCAGGCTATTAAAATACTGCTTGTCTCAGGGAGCCTGAGAGTTAATCTTCCCTTGAGTGAAGAGCTAATGTGATTGGGTGCTCTACATGCTCTCTGAGGCTGGACATTGAAAGTGGCACTTGCTGAATGCCGAGGAAGCAGATGCTCTACCACTGAGCCATGGCCCTTCCCCAACCAAATAAACAACTGGACTGGAATATTTCTACAGCAACCAAGGAACTCCAGAGCCAGGTCTTTTTTTAAAAAAAAAAAGAGGTGCTGGAACTCTCAAGAGGAAAATAAAGGAGAAACACATGGGCACCCCTCATGAGCTTTTAAACATTTTTTGAGAATTTTGTTTCCACAAAGAGGTTCCAGAACTCTGTTCCACCATGTTCCCTCAGGAAAAAAAGCCCTGTCCAGAGCTGAATGGGGATTTGAAACTGTCTCCCACCTTAGTCCAAGATGCTGACAACTATATTCCATTGGCGTTTCCTGTAGCTGAAAGACAAGAGAAAGATTCATTTAGCAGGGTGCTGGCAATAAAGCCTAGAAAGGAGTAAAGACAGGTCTGTTTTGATGAAGATGTATCAGCACTGTCGAACAGAAGTGAATCCTTCTGGAAGCTTGCCCTGACAAATGTGAATAAGCAGGTACTAACATTTGAGAGTGTTCAGTCGCTTGGAACGAGAAACCATCTGACAACCTGGGAAACAGAACTAGCGAATTTGGCAAGTTAGGTTGACTGGCCTGTAATTTCTTGGTTCCCCTCTGGATCCCTTTTTAAAAACTGATGTAACATTTGTTACTTTTGTTTTCTTCTACAGCAGCTGAATTTAGTGAAAGTTTACATATCCAGGTTGGTTTACATATCCATCAGGATCTGGAGACTTATTGGATTTTAATTTCCTCTGGAAAATTTTGTTAAGTGTTTAAAATGCTGCTGGACTTGAATTTTTCTTCCAGGGAAATGATCGCTGTAGGTTAAGGTTTTCCAGGTCCCCCCGAGCCACTGGCAGGCAACGGGGGCATTAGAGTTGCCAGATCCACATTGGGAAACTCCTGGAGATTTGGGGAATGGAGCCTGGTAAGAACAGGGACCTTAGTGGAGCACGATGCCACAGACTTTACCCTTCAGAGCATCCATTTCTCCAGAGGAACTGTCTCTGTGGTCTGGAGATGAGCTGTAATTTCAGGGGATCTCCAGGTGGAACCGTACTGGCATTCCTACTGCAATCTGGAGATCAGGTGTCATTCCAGGCCCAAGCCCCACCTTAAACCTGGTAACCCTGAGTTCCTAGAAAGTTGTGAGCTACTGCATAAATTATTGTGCTCTGGGGCCATTTTTCCTGAGCTAAGACAAAAAGGTGTGAGCTGAAGATTAAAAATCTGTGAGCCAGTTTATGCTAACTCAGTTTAGAGGGAACACTGCTCCAGATCTGAGATTCTGTTTTTGACCTCAAATACACATTATGTATTTCCCCAGAGTCTGCACAATCCATCTGCACAGGGCTTTTTTTGTAGAAAAACCCCAGCCAGAACTCATTTGCATATTAGGCCACACCCCCTGATTCCAAGCCAGCCAGAACTGCTCAAAAAAAGTCCTGCATGTGCACTGATTCAAGCTGGGATTGTGGTGTGTGAAAAGAGCATTCAGCCTTCCCTTCCTATGCCATGTTGCTTACCTGAAATGGTCCTGAAGAGCCACTATCTGCCACATGGTGAGCTACATAGCTACCAATGGGGCACACATAGGTTTCCCAAAGTGGGCAAATACTACTCCCCATGTCCATTTCAGAATGGAAAAATGGAACAGAGGAAGGCATAAGCACCCCTTGCTTGCAGATCATGGTCCCAATCTGAATCAAGCTGCATATGCCAAGGAATTGAGTTCCCAGCAAAGAATGTGCAAGAATACATCTGACTGTTGGACCTCATAGCAACAGCCCAGTCTTGACCCAATGAATGTGTATCATACAGTTAGGTCATCAGCCTCCTCCTGTATTTTGTTGTGTGGTGTATTATCTAATCAGGGACAGCCCTGCCACTAAGCAAACTAGGAAATCATCTAGGGTGTTGGCCTTCTAGAAGCACCAAATTGGGCACCCCCCATGTGACTCAGTGATGCTATCAGTGCAGGGGGGGTGGTCACCAGAAGTTAGAAGAAGATGATGATATTGGATTTATATCCCGCCCTCCACTCCAAAGAGTCTCAGAGCGGCTCACAATCTCCTTTACCTTCCTCCCCCACAACAGACACCCTGTGAGGTGGGTGGGGCTGGAGAGGGCTCTCAGAGCAGCTGCCCTTTCAAGGACAACCTCTGCCAGAGCTATGGCTGACCCAAGGCCATTCCAGCAGCTGCAAGTGGAGGAGGGGGGAATCAAACCCGGTTCTCCCAGATAAGAGTCCGCACACTTAACCTCTACACCAAGTTAGCCTTGCCTAGAGTGCCAGACAGTCTAGGGCTGGCCCTGTTAATCTAATGCACTCTAGGTTAACTCTGGAATACTATCTACTTTATACAAATTGGAAAAAATTCAGAATTTGTGTGTGTGTGTGTGTGTGCATGTGTGTGTGTGATATCTGAGTTCTGCAACATTATCTCCTAAACCCAACAGCCATCCCACAAATTTATCTTCCATGCAGGTTTGGTGTTTATGCACAATGCTGTATGTAAAAAAACCTGCTTCCACTCTCCTAGTCATGTCTTACATCATTTCTGTACAACAGGGAAATGCTCGGCTTTTGAACATAGCCTTAAATAAGGCAAGTTTCTCTAAAGTTATTCTTCCCATTTTGGGGGCATGCAGACTGAAAACTGGACCTTGTGGCTGCAGTGTGTTTTTCAAATGACTGGGCTGTCTTTTGGGGCTTTCTCCCCTACCAGCTGCATCAGGAATGAAGTTGCTCTTTCCAAATGACTGCAGTAGCTCTTTCTAGTCTTTGGCAGAGTCCAGGTCACCCTTCCCAAGTGTTTCTTCTGCTACTTATCAACTATGATTGCCTTTTGTGGAGCCGAATTCATTCTTTCAGATAGACCCTCATCGGGAATGCCAAGCACCAGTCTCTTCTTCAATCAGCAAACTCAGTGTTCAGTCAGTTCATGAACAGACCTTTTCACAAATGACAGGTGGTCAGGTGTCATTGCTAAAAGCAGGTCCTCTCATAAAACTCATTCCTTTGGGAAATGAGATCAGCATCAAACTTGGCCTTCTGCAAAGATTCTGAAATATTGCTAGCGTCCTGGTCCATAGCACAAAGGAATATCCTTCACATGCATTGTTTCTTATGCTCCGTGGAGCACACTGGCCAGCCAAAAGCCAGCAAATCTTTCTCTCCATTCTGGCCATTTTGCAAGATTATTCAAGCTGAATGGTTCAGGATCAGAAAAAGTTGCCATTTGGGATGTTTCTTGATCCATCCTGCTCAATACAATCTACAGAAATAATGATAGATGGAAGTCAGGGGTAATTTCATAGAAAAAGAGGTGCTGGAGCTCATTGGGGAGGGACGGTGGCTCAGTGGTAGAGCATCTGCTTGGGAAGCAGAAGGTCCCAGGTTCAATCCCTGGCATCTCCAAAAAAGGGTCCAGGCAAATAGGTGTGAAAAACCTCAGCTTGAGACCCTGGAGAGCTGCTGCCAGTCTGAGAAGACAATATTGACTTTGATGGACCAAGGGTCTGATTCAGTATAAGGCAGCTTCGTATGTTCATGTTCATTAGCACATACATTTGCATAACTCATTTGCATATGCCACACATTCCTGACATCACCAGAAGATGAACTAAATTATATCAGCTCAGCATCTGCCTTAAAATGCTTCTTGAATGATAATTGTCATAATAAAACCTTACTCCAATTCAATGTTCCCTCTAAGCTGCAGAGTCTTGTGAGCAAAAATTCTACCTTGTGAGCAGAAATTCTACTTTGTGAGCTACTACATAAATTATTGTGCTCTGGGGTCATCCTTCCTGAACTAAGACAAAAGTGTGTGAGCTAGAGGTTAAAATCTGTGAACTAGCTCACACTAACTAAGCTTAGAGATAACACTGCTCCCATCATGCTTTTAAAATTACTTTTTCCTATGTGGCCACAGTGGCATGATGAAGATTTCCACCTGTCTGTTTTATATGTTTTGGTTATTTTCCCATTTTTGTGGAGGAAAATATTAGAAAGTTTGTCAAATTTTAAAGTTCAGCAAAATTCTCACAGGGGGTTTAAACAATGGAGCCCAGAAGCAAGTATTTGGGGGGCAGGGGGAGAAAGAAAGAGCACAATAATATTTAGAGGTTCCAGAGTTCCACTCCTGTGAGCTCTTGCCCAAAATGAGGCTTGGAACTGTTGTCAGTCAGATGCAGATTTTTCTCATGTGCAGAGGACCTATCCTGGATATCAGTGTTCTAGAGAAAGGTTTTATATATCTGTGGGCTAATCTATGGATATCTAAATCCACGGATCAGGCCCACACTGACTGAAAATAAATGTTTTTGCAAAGTTGGGGACCCTCCCTAGGTTTGCAGAAAAATCTGAAAATATGAAAACAATATAGTAGACGTTTAAATCGCCCTCAAAATTAAGTTTATGAGCACCTCCATTGAGGTGGCAAAGCTGCAAGCAGGAAGGTTGCTGGCATGGTTGCTGGGGGTGGGGGGACCCCTGAGAAACTCACCACGTCTGTTGGTGTGGGGGAACAGAACTGGGAGACTCTGTTCTATGGATAGGTAGCCAAGAGAATTACTGCCACTGCTGTTGATGTGGAAAGGGGCAATTGCTGGGTGGGCAGATGAGAGAGTCGCTGCCACCACTGGTGTGTATGGGGAGGGGTTGCTGAGGGAAACTGCTGAATAGGTTCATAGCCAGGAGAGTTACCACCGCCAATGATGGGGGAGCTGGGCAGGCAGGAGAGTCACTGGTGCCATTGTTACTGTTAGGGAGGAAACTGCTGGGTGGGCTGGCAGCTGGGAGAGTTGGTGCTGCTGTTGCTGCTGTTGCTGGAGGGAATGGGAAGCTGCTGGGCACCTAGAAAAGCCACCACCACTATCAAGGCAGAAAGAAAAAGAAAGCAAGAGATAGCGTGGGGGAGGAAGAAAAAGAGACAAGAGTGATGGGGTGAGGGCAATAACTGAAAAATAGTGATGGGTGGGGGCAGAAAGAGAAAGAAAGGGACAGTCGAGACAGAAAGTAAGAGGGGGGTGCAGAAAAAAGAGAGAAAAATGTGGGGGGAAGAGGAAGAAGCAAATGTGGGGGGGGTTAGGATGGCTACTCCCACAAGTTTCTTGTAGGTCTCTACTTGTATAATTACTTGGAATTATTCCGTATACGATACCTTCAAACCCTATAGCTATGTTCTTAGACTATTTGTACAAACCTGTACAAACTGAGCAACACAAACCAATTTGGAACTTATTCACATGTAAGCCAAAATGCCCTCAAAAGAGGTTGGGGAATTGACAGGTGTGCAACTTTGGCTCAAAAGGACCTAGAATCTGTATACAGGATTCCACTTCCAGAAACTATTGCTAAATTTACCAAGGACACTAATTAAGTAAAACAATTATGCTTTTATTACAGAAACTTATAGAACACACATACAAGGTAATGGATACATATAACACACATACAGACCTAATAAAAATAGAGAGAAATGCACAGAGGTAACACAGGGATAGACTAACAGGGTGATAATTACCGATCGTAGTCTTCAAGGAAGGCTCCAATGGGACAAACTAGGGCGATGGGGGAAGGGACCCTCAACTGATCAGGAATCAGGAATGTATCTAAACAGCAGGAATGGGGTACTGCTAGATGCACACCTGTGGGGAGTTGGGTCAGAGGTTATAAGGACTACCTTGAGCCCTTAGGGGGTAGGAGGTGCAGGGGCGGATGACAGGTGGTCAGCTGGTACGTGACCTCAGAAAAAGGGGAGGCTCTGCAATGACCATAGCCAATGGCCAGTTTATTGGGGGCAACTGATTGGATACCCATACCTGGCCATTGAGCGGACCTGGCCCTGGTTACCTGATTGGGCTTCCAGGTAACAATGGGCAAAAAGGGGGAGGCTCCAGGGTGACCATTAGGGCAAGGCATGGGTGGAGGTATTAAACAAGCTATCCAAACTTATCTATAAGTGACAATAGAGGGTCAAATTGATACTTAAGGTGACACCCGATTTATACAATAACTATGGCTCTGAGTGAAGCTGTTCTTCCTCTTCTTTACTCCTCTGCTAGTACCATCCTTTGTCTTGGGTTCCATTGGACAAAAGCTTAGGCAGTCTGGCAGGATCCATGCCTAAGATAAGCTTGATTGCCTTATGCAGAAGTTGAAGCAGCTGTTGGATAAGTGAGTCTCTTGCTTTGCTGTAATGGAGTCAGGAAAACAAGATGGATTTGGGTGGTGTTAGCCTTTGGTTCATGGAAACAGGCTGGAAACTGTTTGCCTGTACAGTTCATGGCGGCGTGGCTTCTTCCATTGCAACAGCCGAGATTGTGCACGTAAGGAGCGGCTGGAGGCTCGTCTGTAGTTCTGGCTAACACCCATCCAGAGATGTAGAATGCTGCTGGAAAGCTGAGGCTTATAGTATCTGCATAAGCCTTAGAAACCGTGGGCAAAGTCCACTTCTTAGAGCAGATGTGTGCAAGTCAAAACTCCAGGCACCCTGGCAACCATACTGGTGATCACGATGTCCATGTGTATGAAAAGTAGGGGGCTTTTTCTTACAAGAGCTACAACCTTTGAATGACAATGACCTTTGAAGACTGCAACTATGCTTAAGATTGCCTGCAAATTGTTGATGATTCAAGGCCTTAATAGTAGCAGAGCTCCTGTTTGCACTTGCAACAATGAGAATCTCAATGGAGAACATCTTTTGTTTTTTAGCGCATCACTGGAGAAGCGAGATTGGTGAGGAAATGGGGTTGGCATGGGGAAGGTTAAGCTTCTGGTAGTGCCGAACCCAAATTTTGTGCAAAGAAAGCCCAAGAAAGCCACATAGGTCTTCTTCTATCATGCCAAGAATAGAATCCTACCTGAATCCAGATATAGCAACAGAATAGGGCGGCACATACCTATGAATGCTCGGATCTAGTTAAGGTTCAAGGAAGTCTTACTTTGTCTCTCTAAGTTCTTTTTCCAAAATCTGAAATATGAATGGTCCATTTACATCTATGTGGCATTTGTTATAAATCTTTTTTGCTATCAATTTTTAAGCTTTTGCATTTAATCTATCTTTTAAAATGTATTAAAATAAATTCTGTTTTGTACAATCTGAATATTAATAGGTATAACTCTTTTGTAGTAGAATAAGTTATCTCTGATATAATAGATGCTTTGTAATGAAAAGTATTTATATAAGCAAAATAAAAATAAGGCTAAACTTCTAACACAAAGGCCAGTGAAAGAGCCTGTTGAGATGGTTCATGAGTGGAACTTATGAGTGATTAACAAAAAATAAATAGCAGGTCTGGGGTCCTGATCCAGATATTACACAGGGGGGAAAAAGGAGTAACTCTTTCCTCCATCTGTTTCTGTGTCTTAAATGCTGCTCCCCCATTTTCCCAACTGGGGAATGATACAGACAAGCTGCATGTTTCTCCCTGACTGTGCAATAGCATTTTTTAGAAGCATCTGAGATCAGGAAACTGGTGGAAGGAAAAAGAGTTAACTCCCCTGCCATGTACTGCAGCCCCTGTCCTAAACCCACTCTTCTGCAACTGCTATATCCTAATAGAAACAAGAGGTCCATTCACAGATCTCACTGCATCTCTTCTAGTATGGCCCTTAGAAGACATCAGCCAGAATGGCAGATATATTCTTTATTGTCTTTAAGTAAAAAGAAAACCAGGGAGCTCCCAACACAGGTCTAGATGCATTTAGAAACAGTGCCATCTAGATGCTAAACTTTAGGATAATATAACGTTTTTCACATGCTTGCCTTTTAAGCTTTAGAAATGTGCAGCACTTTTCAGTCTGAATCCCATCCACCCTCTCAGCTGCCCTGCTAACCAAAGTATTGATCTCACAAAAATAAAGGTAGTCCCCTGTGCAAGCACTGAGCTGTTATTAAACCATGGAGTGATGTCACATCATGATGTTTTCGTGGCAGATTTTTATGGTGTGGTTTGCCATTGCCTTCCCCAGTCATCTATACTTTACACCCAGCAAGCTGGATACTCATTTTACTGACCTCGGAAGGATGGAAGACTGAGTCAACCTTGAGCCAGCTACCTGAACCCAGCTTCCACCAGGATTGAACTGAGATCGTGAGCAGAGCTTGACTTCAGTACTGCAGTTTACCACTCTGCACCATGGGGCTCTATTGATCTCATACAGGTAGAGAATTCACAGTACCCCTGAGCCCATGGCCAAGCATGGACTTTGACCAAATTATTGATCTAGCTTCTTACTGAACCTTTTTACGTGAACCTGCTTTTTGCTGAATCGGGTCATTGATCTAATATAAAGGTCAATAATATATGCTTTGGTAACAGCTAGAGTCTCTCACAGAGGTCCTTCATATCACCTACTACCAGTGACTGAAACTGGGATTTATTTTTTTGCACACAAAACCCAAATTTAACCACTGAGCCATGCTATGCTGGTTCTCCTTTTTCTTCCCTGTTTCTAAAGATTGACAAAACTCCAAGATGGCATCCATGTCAAAGCATGCCTATGCAATTAGGGTTGCCAAGTCCAATTCAAGAAATATCTGGGGACTTTGGGGGTGGAGCCAGGAGACATTGGGGGCGGAGCAAGGAACAAAGGTGTGACAAGCATAATTGAACTCCAAGGGAGTTCTGGTCATCACATTTAAAGGGACAGCACACCTTTTAAAATGTCTTTCTTCCATAGGAAATAATGAAGGATAGGGGCACCTTCTTTTGGGGCTCATAGAACTGGACCCCCTGTTCCAATCGTTTTGAAACTTGGAGGGTATTTTGGGGAGAGGCACTAGATACTATACCAAAAATTTGGTGCCTCTACCTCAAAAAATAGCTCCCCCAGAGCCCCCGAAACCTCCAGATCAATTCCCCATTATACCCTATGAGAAATATTTCACATAGGGAATAATGACGACGTTTCCCTCTCCTCCACCACCATCCCCCTTCTCGCAGATCTGATGTAGGGGATTGGCTCTCTACTCACCAGCCAGCTTCTTCATAGCAACACAGACACAGAAAGTTGAAGCCTTTCACCACCGGAGGTGCAAAGACACATGGTCCTTTGGGGCGGGGCAGGAAGCAGCATGGAAAGCTCTGTGCAAAGGCACATGGTCCTTTGGGGTGGGGCAGGAAGCAGCCTGGAAAAGCTCCGGCGGCTGTGATGGAGCTGGGTGGGAAGGGGAGGAGCAAGGAGAAGCTGCTGCCATCGGAGGTGAGAAGGGAAGGGAAGGGAAGGGAGGAGAAGCATCAGGATCAGTGGAAAGGGGAGAGGAGAAGCTGCTGGGTTCTAGGCTGCGTGGGAAGGGCCGCCATTCCCCCCCCCTTTCTGGATTTTTGCCAAGCGGGGGGAGGAGGCTCCAAATCGGGGGGCCCCCGCACAGGCGGGGGATTTAGGAAGCCTATATGCAATAAATGTAAACATATAATTGATTCTAGTGGCAGAGTTCTGCTCCCAGAATTCTTCTTGCATAATCTTGGAGGCTGCCAGTCCTTCTCAAAGCAGGATGTGAGTAGTCTAAATTCTGTGCATAGGCAAGCTTGGTTAGGGGGAGTTGGGGGAAGGGGGGTGCTGTAATCACACATGGACAACTAACCTTGCACACTTCCTTAGCCAAATGTTGGTGTTTATGGGTCCATGAGAGAACCATTTTTTTTCGTCATCCATGATATGCAGCAGAAGGTCATCTGCTTGTAATATGGCTGGCTTGTGGTAGCTCCAGAGGAACCTAATATTACCTCAGGAAAGATGGATGGACTTCTGTTACTCAGCTGAGTAACAGAACTTCTGCTCCTCAGCTGAGAATGCCATCAAGTGACACTAACAAGGAAAGTTTAGGAGATACACAGAGTATATCATGTTGGAGGGTGGACTGGTGGTAGGGCTGCCTCAGGCCTACTGAAGCTATGGCCCCATTTTTTCTCCAGTATACCCTGCTGCTGTATAATGGGAGGGGCAGTGAGGTCAAGAAGAAATTCACAGACAACTGTGGCTACTGAGCACTGACTCAGATCAACTTTGAGCATACTTCAAATGTGTGTTGGGCATATTTGGGACCAGAGACTGGAGAGGGAGTTCAGTCTGGCTTCTGAAGCAGAGGTAGTCCAGGCTTTGTGGGAACTGGCCAAGGTGGGAACTGGCACTCTTTGCTGAGGTCTGACTGTGGGGGAGGGGCAGGAACTTCAGGAATTAGAGCATAAATAAAAGCCTTGGGACACCCCTCCTCCTCTCCCCCCAGTATTACTTATATACATTGTGAAAGAAAACAGCAACACAATTCACAGGAGGAAATGCACTTCCCCTTCCACAGCTACCCTCAGAAGACTGATTCTTTTTATGTAGTTGAAGGTGTGTCCCTTTCCCAGATCTACTTTGAAATGACCAATTCATGTTTATAGCCTCTTATCTTAGGGCAGTTTTATTTATTTATTACCATATTACCTTCTCCTTCCTCATAGTCAAGATTTTTCTCCTCCTCTTCCCCTGAAAGGCCTACCTTGAGCTGAGGAGAAAGTAAGATTGTGCCCTGAGGGGAAGGCAAAGGAGAAACCTATGCCAGGGAGGCAGTATCATTTACTCCTGAGAAGACAACCAATAGCCTGAGACCATTTATATTGTTTCAAATTTTGTCATTTTACATTTTTAACTTGGATGCCTTGACAGAAAAGCAATATATAAGTGCACTAAATAAATCAATGTTTTGTCCTCACAATAACCCTATCAGGTAGCTTATAGTGCCCTGCCCAAGGTCCCTTCCTGCTGTGAGCTTCATGGCCAAATGGAAGTAGAACCTGGATTTCCCCAGTCCTTGTCTACCTCTTGAATCACTGTGCAATGAAAAATTGATTAAGATAGCTTTGTAATAATAGAAATGTACCAGCTACAGGCATACATGGAACCATAGGAGAAGGAAAACAGTTTGGAAAACCAATGCCCCCCCCCTCACCCTTCCAGGTTCCTTTTCACCCTCAGGCCCTTTTCTACTTTGTGAGACTCTTCAGGGACATTCTATGAAGGAACTGCATGCTTATTCCCTCCCCCCCTGTAAAAATGTAAGCACACAGGACTCTGATTTGATGCTCATTGGGGGAGGTGGGATTAAACCTTCCTCATCATTTACTTATTTATTCACTTCATTTATTCCCTGGCTTTCTCCCCCATAGGGATTTAAAGCAGGTTACATTATTCTACTCTCTTCCATTTTAGCCTCACAACAACCCTGTGGTGAAAGTTTTGCTGAGTGTGTGTGACTGGCTCTCCTTACGTTATCGTGTCAGTCAAAATCTGAGACCTGCATGCCTGCTTTTTAAAAGAAAAAGTTCTAGGGAGCTTATTCCCAAGTGTTCTTCTTGTTTGTTCCTCAGCTGCATTTGCCATCTGCATAGTAACAGCCTGTTTACTGTCAAACACAGTGATTGTCATAATTAATAGTTAGCAAGAAATGATCATATGAGATAGAAAATAAATACAGAGATTTTGTTTTCTTGCAAAATGCACTAATTAATATTTTTGTTAAGCAGATTTTATTAATACTATTAAAACAAGGGTCTATCATGCTTAACTGTGTTTTGCAAAAATGTACCCCAGTGATAACAAATTGACACATGTTCACATTAGGAAAAACATTGCTTCAAAGTAACAGCTTGAAAAATAAACTTTATGTATTTTGTGACTATGTGAGAGTCCTTCTATGATTGAGATATCTTAATGTAAATGCACTTTGCAGTAGCTTTCATAAAGAGCAAAACAGTCATAAGACGGGTTGCTAACTCTCTGGCTAAACAATGTCCTATCCCTTTAATAGACACTTAATAGCATACTAATTACTAGGTAATATTATTTTCCTCCAAGCTGTGAAAAGTTTCAGATGACTATTTCCACACATTAAGTCTCTGTTAAAGAAACAGAGCACTTTTCTCCAAGCCTGGTCACACGGTTGTTGGGTTAACTTCAGAAGATTAATCAGATTTCCCCAGTACCTGTGGATCTTTTCTCCTGATTTTTACAGATATTTATAGACTTAGCTCCTTTTCAGTCTCAAAAATGGGAGACTTATTATTTATTTATTTATTTATTTATTTATTTATTTATTTATTTATTTATTTATTTATTCTATGACTTATATCCCGCCCTTCCCATAAAATGGCTCAGGGCGGCTCACAACAAACGATAAAACAATAAACAAAGTGCAAAATTATTACAATTAAAAGTCAAAGCATTTAAAAACCTTAAAATCTTAACATTAAAACTATACCGTATATTTCACTAAAGTCTGATAAACTACCTTAATCTAGTCAGGCGTAGGCTAGCCGGAAGAGGCTTGTCTTACAGGCCCTGCGGAACTGAGTAAGATCCCGCAGGGCCCTTACATCTTTCTTTCTTTTCTTTCTCTCTTTCTCTGGGTGTTTTCGCACTGACCTTAATCGGCAGCGACACCCCTCTTCACCGCGCAGGATCTGCGCGGATTTCACACCAATTGCCGCGGAGCACCCGGAAGAGCTGCAAAGTCCTGCGGCTTTTGCGGCACAAATGGAAACCGCCAAAACCCAGTTTCCATTTGCGCCGCAAAAGCCGCGGGACTTTGCGGCTCTTCCGGGGGCTCCGCGGCAATTGGTGCAAAATCCGCGCAGATCCTGCGTGGTGAAGAGGGGCGTCGCTGCCGATTAAGGTCAGTGCGAAAACACCCTTTCTTTCTTTCTTTCTTTCTTTCTTTCTTTCTTTCTTTCTTTCTTTCTTTCTTTCTTTCTTTGATGCAGTTAACCCTCTTCTTTACTTTGCCACCAGTGAATCACAGACTTGCCTATTGCTGCCTCCAACATCAGGGAGGGAGGAAAGCATTTTACCTCACATAACATCGAGTGGCCTGCCTGCTTGGCTAAAGCATCACCAGGGAGGGGAGGAGCCAAGTCCATCCTGAAAGGAAGCATCAGCTGATCACAGGATTGGTCTTAGCACCATGGAATACCAGATGTGCAGGAAAGGATATCTCCACCATTTCTGACTTGCAATGTAAATCTAAGCAAAGGTATACCCTCCTAAACTTGTTGATTTGAGGGGACTTTGAATGGTGTAACTTTGCTTAGGATGGCAATGTCATTTTGACTAGCTTGACCAAAACCCGGCAGAGTCTGCTGATGAGTGGAACCCAAGCACTGGGCTGGGCAGGCTCTTATTTGTAATCAGTCAGTCCCTCCCCCAACCCAGATATCATGGGATTATACAGTAACCAGTCTGAAACCTGGAAGCTGCACTTCACTTTACCCAACACTCAAAATAGGAGCACAAGCCAGTCTTAATCAGCGGCCCCTCACTTTCCAAGAGAAGAACAAGCCCCTCAGCAATACCAGTCACCCTGGAGACACTCCAATCGTAGACTTCTAGTTTAAGAAAATCAAGGAGGAGTCTAGAGAGAAATTTATTATCTGCGTTGTGCTTTGGCTGACCCTGAAAAGAATCCATACATCCCTTCCCACACAGCACCATGCTTGGGATTTCTTTTCCTAGTATACATTGATGGAGGCATGGTCAGTTCTCCATTTCTCCCTGCCAGGCTGTGGTTTTTTCTTTTGCTTCCACTTCCTCCAGATCACAGAGAACAGGCAGGTTTATGTCCTTGAAAGTGCAAGATTTAAAAAAAAAAAGTTTGAGCATCTTGCCTTTAGAGAAGGAATCAGATGTCATGAATGGTATGAGGATTAAGGACAAATGACTCTAATCTTCAAGGCCAGAGACTTCAATGTAGCTCAAGGCTAATTATTTAAGTAACAACCCATTCAGACAATCTACCAGGAAGGTCACACACACAAAACATGCTCCATGGTGCACCAGAAGAGAAGACTTGCATGACTTAGGAGTTTGTGAATATTTGTTTGCACTTGTTATATCTTTTTTGTGTGTGCGTGTGTTTAGTTTAATAACATAATAAAATAAAAAAGAAGTTTAAAAAAGACTGGCATGACAATGGAACACCTAATCTGCCAAAGAAAGCATAATTTGATGTTACACCATTCACACAAGCAAATGAATTATTATTGTTGTCAGTTTCTCTGCATCTTTAAGGGACTCTTCAGGTATATGAAAATACATTACTTTGCAAATCAAAGACTCATCATGGAACCTCACTAGATCAAATTTCATAATCAAATCAAGATTCCCTCCACTGTGCAGCTCATGGGATCAAAACCCAGTCTATTGGATTTCTGATGAGCCGTTCAGCCAGGTTTGCTCCCTACCTCTACTAGTTTATATGAAGACTGTGGACATTTGGAGAAAACAATGTATTGCACATGACTGAGACCCCATGATTCAGGGACCCTTGAAGGAGAAGACACCCATATGTTTACTTAGGCTAGCGTCTTAAAAACTTTCCCAGGATTAAGCTTGATTGATTATATTTGGGCTTAGTTCTGAGTAGATCTATTAAAATTGTTTCCTGTGGGTCCTGTTATCTGGCAAAATGAAGGGTGGGTATGGGTAAGACTAAATGTGATCCACTGGAGAAGGAAATGGCAAACCACTCCCGTATCCTTGCCAAGAAAACCCCATGAACAGAAACAAAAGGCTAAAAGATATGGCGCTGGAAGATGAGCCCCTCAGGTCAGAAGGTGCCCAATATGCTACTGGAGAAGAGCATTCAAGTAACCACAGAAAGAGTGAAGCAGGTGGGCCAAAGCCAAAAGGACGCTCAGCTGTGGATGTGTCTGATTGTGAAAGAACAGTCCGATGCTGCAAAGAAAAGTACTGTATCGGAATGCAGAAGGTAAGATCTATGAATCAAGGTAAGCTAGATGTGGTCAAACAAGAGATGGCAAGACTGAACATCAGCATCTTGGGAATCAGTAAACTAAAGTGGACAGGAATGGGTGAATTTAACTCAGAGGATCACTACATCTATTATTGTGGGCAAGAGTCTTGTAGAAGAAATGGTGTGACCTTTATAGTTAACAAGAGAGTGAGGAAGGCAGTAATGGGATACAATCTCAAAAATGACAGAATGATCTCGGTCCGTATCCAAGGCAAACGATTAAATATCACAGTAATCCAAGTCTATGACCCAACCACTGATGCAGAAGAGGCTGAAGTGGACCAGTTCTATGAAGATCTACAACACCTTCTAGAATTAACACCAAAAAAAGATGTCCTCCTCATCATAGGGGACTGGAATGCCAAAGCAGGAAGTCAAAAGGTGACCGGAACAACTGACAAGTTTGGCCTCGGAAAACAAAATGAAGCCAGGCAAAGGCTAATAGAGTTTTGTCAAGAGAACAAGCTTCCACAACCTAAAAGGCAACTCTACACATGGACATCACCTGATGGGCAACAGAGAAATCAGATTGATTATATCCTCTGCAGTCAAAGATGGAGACGCTCCTTACAGTCAGAAAAACAAGACCTGGCATAGTACACGTGGAAGGCCAGCAACATCTAAGTTAACATACAACCCCATTCTTCCCTGTGTCGCTATGAGATTCTTAGAGTATCCTTTAATGTATTTTTTTAAATTCTGTATGGGTGGCCAACAGTAGCTCTCCAGAAAATTTTTGCCTACAACTTCCATCTGCCCCAGCCAGCATGGCCAATGGCTGGGGCTGATGGGAGTTGTAGGCAAAAAAAAATCTGGAGAGCTACCATTGGCCACCCCTGCTGTACCTAATTAAAGCAGCATAAATACTCCAGGACTACATCTCTGCTGGACAGTGATCATTTAGATTTTTTTTCCTGAAGGAAATAAGTACATTCCTTATTTCTGATAGCTAATGAAGTATGCAGAGTGCTTGCCCCCTGACTTTATGGTGAAACAAGTTGAGCATGCCTAGTCCTCATCAAAGTGTTCACAAAACAGATTTGTTGTACAAGGATTCTTTAATGTATTATTGAAAATTATCACATTAAAGAATCTCCAACCTCATATTAGCAACTCTTGCTGAAGAATTTTCCCAGAAATCCTTGAATTTTGGAAATGTTCATCCAGGGATTGTATGTTAACTTAGATGTTGCTGGCCTTCGACGTGTACTATGCCACAACACCTGGTTTTCTATTTTCTTATCAGTCTGTTTTCTCGTTTGCTATTTTCTTATCAGGGGTTGCAAATACAGTAGAAGACAGAAACAGGATACAAGATGATCTTGACAGGCTGGAAAACTGGGCTAAACCTAATAAAATGAATTTTAACAAGGATAAATGTGAAGTTCTGCATTTAGGTAGGAAAAATCCAATGCATGGTTATAGGATGGGGGAGACTTGTCTTAGCAGTAGTATGTGCAAAAAGGATCTACGGGTTTTAATGGACCATACGCTGAACAAGAGTCAACGGTGTGATGTGGTGGCTAAAAAGGCTAATGCAATTTTGGGCTGTATCAATAGAAGTATAGTGTCCAGATCACGTGAAGTGATGGTATCGTTTTGCTCTGGTAAGTCCTCACCTGGGGTATTGTGTTCAGCTTTGGGCACCACATTTTAAGAAGAATATAGACAAGCTGGAATGGGTCCAGAGGAGGGCAACGAAGATGGTGAGGGGTCTGGAGACCAAGCCCTATGAAGAAAGGTTGAAGGAGCTGGGGATGTTTAGCCTGGAGAGGAGGCGGCTGAGAGGTGATATGATCACCGTCTTCAAGTACTTGAAGGGCTGTCATACAGAGGATGGTGTGGAATTGTTTTCTGTGGCCCCAGAAAGTAGGACCAGAACCAATGGGTTGAAATTAAATCAAAAGTTTCCGGCTCAGCATTAGGAAGAACTTCCTGACCGTTAGTAGTTTCTCAGTGGAACAGGCTTCCCCAGGAGGTTGTGAGCTCTTCTTCCTTGGAGGTTTTTAAACAAAGGCTAGATGGCCATCTGACAGCAATAAAGATCTCATGAATTTAGGGGGAGGTATTTGTGAATTTCCTGCATTGTTCAGGAGGTTGGACTAGATGACCCTGGAGGTCCCTTCCAACTCTATGATTCTATATATGGTTGCCTTACCATGTCTGATAACTAGTCCATCAAGTTCATTGCTGACTACTTTAACTGACAGTGCCACTACAAGGCATTTCTCAACAGGTGCTAACTAGAGATGCCAGAGACTGCAGCTATGAAGGATTTACTCTGCCACTGAGCCATGCCCCCTCCCTGAAGATGCACTTTCTCATCTCTGTTTCCCCTACTCTGGGAAGAAAAGAGGAAGTCAACCCATTTTGTGATTCCATTATGACTAAATCCCACCGCTGTGAAATTACCAAATGGAGTAATTGCAGAAAGAAATGCTGACATAAATTCACCAGGAAGTGCCGTGACCATTGCTGGAATGTTGGCACTGATGATCAAATCTTGAAGAGTGGGAATCATGGGTGGCAGCAAGTGAGCAGCCTAGTTCACAGAAAGGCCATCTCCACGGGCACAAACTGGCAGAGAAGGAGAACTGAAAAACTGAATATTAGAGGGGAATTTTTTGCTGTTTTGAATTGTGATCACCTATTTTGCTCCCCAAAAGACCATAAGCAGACCTGTATGGGCACTTTCCAGAAAAAGTAACTAAAGGCACTCAAATTGAATAAATGTGGTTTCTAACTGATAGGCAAGGCATACCCCCATGGTTATCTTATTCCCTGATAAATATGTATTTGTTTCACATTTCTTGCATAAATATTCCCACAAAGTTGCACACCTGTCCAAGCAGTCTCTGTATCTGGGAAATGGTATTCTCCACAGAAGGGGATGTGTGGCTCTTGAAGCTTCTGCAAGGTATGTGGTCATGCCAATACCTCAGACCTCTGAGGAACATTTCTTGCAACTTTGTTTGTGCAACTCACCTCCTCCCAGACGTGAGAAAGGAGAAAAAGTTGTGCAACCCCATTTACTTCCATCTACTTTCTCCAGAAAGGGAGGGGAGAGGAGAGCGTAGTTCCAGTCAAGCCACTGTGAACACAAGCAAGCAAATAACATTCAGCTCAAACTGTCTTTTGTTCCCTTCAGGGATTATTCCACTATTAGAGAATGGATTATTCCATTATTATGTTCATTTCTAATAGTTATGTGGAAGCAGGTATGAAATTGTTGCTCCATCAGGTTATTCAGAAAGGCTTTGGAAGCACTCCAGGGAAGCTCAAAGCACTGGGTTTTTTTTTCTTTTAAAGGTATCACTCTGCCCAATGATACTTTTAAAGATATCATTGCTTAAAAGGATTATATTGAATATTGCTACAGCAATATTGCATATTGCTATAGCAATGCTATCTCCTAATGCTATAGCAATCTATTTATGTCACTTAACCATTTTTTAAAAGATTAGTGGCATGGCAGGGGGAAATAGCAGCCACAAGAGACTGCGGAAAGGATAGCGCAAAGAAAAATGTGGATGTTCTGTTGCCAATGTGAACCCCTCTTCATTTGCAGCAGCAATAGAAAACAATGCAATATTATTGCTATGAAGATGCAGCCATCAACTTCTATTAGGCGAATGCAGATCAGGATGGCAGAATGACTAGAAAATGTTCCCAACATGCCTTCAACAATAGTGCTCACATTGGTGGTTGCAAAGCAGATACTATTTGCCCAAAGCTCTTCAAGCTGTGAGTTGCTCTGAGATCCTTTTGGGGACACCTTCCTATCTCTAATGCTGTCTAGCTTTTCCATTCACTAGTGAGTCTACTGAGGAGTCCTTTGCAATCAGCTACCAATTTCCCACCACATGTTGCTGAGCTGCTCCTGAAAAGCAGGGCTAACAAGAGCCATGATGGGCTCTAAACAAAGGGTTTTTTTTCCTTTGGAAACTTTCCCAAATCCCAACAAAACTCCCCCCACTCAACTCACGCACTGTATGAAAGCAAAGGATATGTCTTGCTCAGCTCCATGCACTCTAGGATAACCCATGGACTCACACTTTTGACCCCTAGTCTGCACCGATTGGCAGCTCTGCTGAGGAGCCTTCAAACTGCACCACCAGATTCCCAACTATCAAAAGTTCACTGTGTGGTGCCCTCTCATACCCACCATGGTCAGACACACTCTGGGAAGAAAGAGACTTGAAAAAGATCACAAGCAACATCCTGTCAGAAAGCAGAGCAGAATGCATTCTGACTGTTGTGTCAGTCATTTGAGACTGTCATTGAGGAGTAGCACCTGTGAAGGATATTTCTAGCTCCAGACTGGGTGACAATACCTGCATTTAACAACCATACTGCCCCTTCTCTTTGCCTGGGGCCTAACAACCACTTGGAGCTTGCAAGGCTGTTTATGCCAAGCAGTTGCTTTTGCTTCAGGGCACCAGGGTCAGAAATGCTAAAAATGCCTGCTGAAAGGTGGAAAGCTGGCGTTGCTTCCTTGTGGACACAGTGTGATCCGTCCATGCAAGTGAATGCAGCCTACCTACAATGCTATCACTAAGCAAGCTGAGGCAGCTACCAGGTGGTAGTTTTTGAATGCTGTTGATAGGGGAAGAGTGGGAGATAGGCAGATCTGACCCCAAAGGCACAATTCAGTAACTTCTTTCTTAGGCAAGTCCACAGAAACATGGCAGTTTCTGTTCAACAGTTTCAACAGCAATGCTGGGTAAATATTTAAAGAGAATGTTTTGTAACTTTAAAATGTTTCCCAAATTCCATAATAAGCATCTTGTGAGGAAAACCATCAAAGGACACAGAAAGGCTCAGCTGATTTAAAAGAGATCAGACAGACAGCTGTAGATCAGAAGATGGCTGTAACAGTGGGCAATGCTCCCTCTAAACTGTGGAGTCTTGTGTGAAAAAATTCTACTTCATGAGCTACTGGCATTAAAGTTGTGAGTAAGTGATTTGGCTACTGAATAAATTAGCTTGCTCTGGGGCATTCCTTCCTGAGTTAAGACAAAAATGTGTGAGCCAGAGGCTAAATCCCCTGTGAGCTAGCCCACACCATGTCAGCTTAGAGGGAACACTGGCAGGGGGTATTATTTTATAATACCTTAATGGAACCTCCAGGATCAAAGGCAATACAGCATTTAAATACTGGTCAGCGGAGGGAAGAACATCCTGTATGTGAGCTTCTGGAAATACCTGGCCTGCCACTGGGGGCAAAGGATGCTAGACTAGAGGGCTCTCTGGCCTAACCCAGAAGGCTCTTCTTATATTCTTAGAAGTTAACATGATCAGTACCATGCTGGTTTATTCCACTGGTCTCTAAGAAGGGCAGGCTGCCCACAGGAAAAGTTCCCAATCAGTAGCTAGTGACTCCCAAGTCAAAGCAAATATGAGTGAGCTTATCTGCACAACAGAACCCAAAATTAGTGCAGTAGGAAATGCCACTTCACCTTCAACCCAAAGACAGCAACAATTCCTCAAAACAGGAATGATACCCAAATTGTTCTGGAATGCTAAAGCCTTATCCACATTCGTCTCTAAATTTGTCACAATTCTGTCACTTTAAAAAACAATAGACTATCCAGATGATGCTGTGTGGGTTTTCTCCATAACAGCAATACTTGGCTCACTCACAAAACAGATGATGTCCTTCCCCAAATATTGCTTTCTTGTGTTGTCCTCACCCTTGGGCGGTTCCACATCAGTCAAATGAAGCACAGTCATCACTGGTAAAACTACTGAAAATGGGATTCCAGAGGATGTCACCATCAGTCTGCTTTTCTTCCATTTTTCCTTTGCTACGGTCCTATGTTTCTAGGAGGGCACTGGTTGTGATCTGTTTGCTTTTGCATAGAACAGGATTACATACAACCAGCCCATACCAGAGTAAGGCTTGATGGTTCCAGAGAATGGGTTTTCAGGAGTCCCCAAGCATCTTTGCATTCAGGAGTTAACAATGTTTAGAAGCTTTGGTAACAAAATGAAAGCCTTTAAAAGCACTAATGGTGCAATCTCATGAATATTTAATCAGAAATAAGTCTTGCTCTAATCAGTAAGATTATCCCTCAAGCACGTTGTTCAGAAGTTGGGGGGGGGGGGGGGGACAACACCAACCTATAAATACAATTTATGTTCAATAATAGAATTACTGAAGATGTTGCCTTCCATAACCCTTCTTTTTCATCTTTTCTAAGCCAGAGAAACAGCTGAAGGGCAGTGTGTTTCTACTGTGCATGAGGTTGCTTGCTGCAGCGAGATTTCATTGTAGACTACAGATGTGAATCCTCCACTGAAACCTGAACAAAGTTAGCACTTGTGTAACAGTTTCGTGTGGGGAAGTGTGGAAACCAAGCGCTTTTTACATTCATTACTGGTAGGATGGCCCCATGCTATGTGTTGTTAGCAGTAAGTGTGCTGGATCTGGGAGGCCCAGCTTCGAATCCCCACTCTGCCATGAAGCTCCCTGACCCTGGGTGACCTTGGGCCAATCACACCCTCTAGGTCTAACCCTGTCCCACCCTGAACTCTTGGCGGATTAAAAAGAAAAATAAACCTTATGTTGTGTCTTGCATTTCGGTCCCAGAATTTACAACACAGAGCAACTAGATGCGCTGAGGTGACCAGCGGGGAAGCTACGGGTCACCTGACTGTAAGGGACGAAGGCAATCCGCCCACGACGATCTGTTGCACGAAGTTTAACTGTTCAGGATTGGACCTGACCAGAATGTGAGTTGTTCCGGAGAATGTATATGAGGGGCCCCGCCGGCCATGTTGTCTTTGTGATGTACTTGCCAATAAAGCATGTTGCCTTATAAACGTCTCCGAACTAGGTACATTACACGTTAACACATTCTGGTGTAGCTAAATGAAGGGGCAAAGAAGTGAATGATCCTCAGAAAGCAAACAGAATTACTATGTGGCCTGGGAGAGAGTTCCCCCTCCAACCAGAGAGAAGAACAGGTCGAGGAGGGGGAGCGGAAAGAGGGAAGCCCGGGGTTGGGAACCGGCCCGGAAGCAGCGATGTAAGCGGGGTCAAGCCTCATCTCGCCTTAGCCGATACTGGGCGAGCGGTCCCACGGCTCCCAGCAACTGTGTAGGCGCGCAACTATAAAACGAATAGGCAAAAGAAAAGTTATCTGCCGGATGAAGCCCTTCTGATCTGAGGCGGTGCCTGGTCCAAAATGAGGCCGACGACACAAGCACGCAGTTGGTAAAAGTGGGAAGGAAGCTGCTCCAGAGCCAGCTCGGTCGAGGGCTTTCCTCCTTGCCAGTCAGCTCAGCGCCGTGGAACAGCAGGAGACCTTAAAGGCCTCCACGTGGACCTCTCCTGTCCCAAGCTGAAATAGGCTCTTCTCCTTTCCCCCGTTCCACCCACTTTGCCTCTCTTGCTTATTAGGGGGCGTGTTCTGGGGGTCGGGGGCGCAATTGCAGTTCAGCTCTCTGTCTCGGAGGGAAAGCGCTCCGAGGCTCCAGTCCGTTTAAACGTCACGCTCTTTCCCGCTGGATTAATTACTTTACGTTCTCTGCCCCCTCCCTTCCTTTCAGCGCTTCTGAATAAATGGTTTATTATAAACTTCTGTGGCGAGGGGCGCGTTTGCTTTCCCTCGCTTTAGCAAATTGCGACAATAAAACTGAAAAATTGCCAGCAGTTATGTTGGGCTTGCTATAAAAATGTTTTGGATAGTACCTGAGCCACTCCTGATAATGAATTACTTATTCGAAAGTGTTGGGACTCGGGAGAGAAATCCCCAGATTGGAGGAAGTAATAATTAGCTTAAAAATCAAAGAACAGGAGGAAATCTGTATTTTTGTGATGATGCAATATATCTGAGAAGACTTATACTAGGCTCTTGACTATGTGAAGCTGCCTTATCAGTAGCTCTAGTCTCCAAGGTAGAGGTTCTTTGGCATCATCTCTTACCTGAACCTGATCCACTTACCTGGAGACGCTAGGGACTGGGACTGGGGGGTTCTGATTCTGAATGCACAGCAGATACTCTACCACAGTCCCTCCCTACTTGCCTTTGGGCTGGCAGACATAGGCTGCAGTCATATGCACTAAATACTCCACTTTCAGTACACTTTCCAACTGGATTTTACTGCACGAATGGGCAAAATCCAGTTGAAAAGTGCATTGGAAGTGGATTATTTTGTGTGTGAAAGACAGCAGCCTTATAGTTTAAGGAGAACAGAGCACTACATGAAGCATCTTGGGAGGAAACCCCAGTTGTGGTTCTGCTTCCAGCCACATGCAGATGAGTAATCCTTTGGCAGCACCAAACCACCCCAGTGTGGATGGAGCAGAAGTTTCTAGATAAATACAGTGTTTGCAAAGAGGCACATTCCACAGTAATGTCATCCAAAAACATACATGTTATGCAGAATACACTCAAGTTTACTGCATCACCTTAGGGGGCTAATTGCTCTCTCACATAGCATGTGACTTTTATAACAATTGAGCTCTCACAGCATGTGACCTTACAACTACTGAGTTGTTGTTAGGATAAAATGGAGGCAAGAGGAGAAACACGTGGACTCTGAGCTCCTTGAAGGAAAGGGAGAATAAAAACAGCATTCATCCCAGGGCCCCACGAGCCACGTGTAAGTCACCACACCCCTCAGCCTCAACTTGGACCTTGCCCAGAGTCGCTGATCTAACCTAACTAGGAATAGAATGAAGTCTGTGAGCGGAAGAAGCACATGCCCACTTTCATCTGGTGATGCCCAAGCAGAAGAGCTCAGAGACTAGACAGTCGAACCTCCTCCCACTTGTGAAGATAAAATCTCTATAAGGCATTAGAGGAAGGAGCAGCTGCGCGTCGGAAACCTGAAAGCAATTTTTTACCAAGGCTCAGTGAGAAAAAGGAACCCATCTTCCGCATCAACAGATGAATGAAACTTGCCTTCCTGGAAAGTTCCTTAAGAGTTTTTTTTTTAACCAGCTTTAGACAGATGGACATTATTTTCAAGTCTGCATTTGTCCCTAAAGATCTAGGCAAATCCACATCACCATTTTGTTCTTGCACAGAAAAGTCAAGGCGAGAATTGATTTTTTTTAAAAAAAAAATTATTCAATATAAATCCATATATAAAATAAACCACAAGAAAAATTGAGAATTTTTTTAGCAGATACTGACAGTTGATTTTTTTGTGAAAGAATCCAACCTGCCACACATCCATGCTCAGTGCACTTTAAAACTGCTTCAGGACGTGATGAAATGTTCTAGATGCACATTGACTTTCACAAGACCCGCTTGTTGTGCAATGTTATGGGATGGGGAAACCACTTAACTTTCACTACTTTACAGCACAATCCTAAACTCCAGCTGTGCTGGCTGGAGAGCCACAGGATACCAATTATGTCACACTGACATTAATGGGTCCATAGGGTGGCAGGTAAAGGCAAACCACCTCTGAACATCTCTTGCCTTGAAAACTCTACTTGGTCACCATGAGTCAGCTGCCAAAAAAAAGGGGGTGGTGGCTCTGCCTAGTATGAGTTTGTGAGTCTTAAAGGATTTTTTTTTTGCCTTAAAGGAAATTTGAAATTGCCTTCTAAACAACTCCGCCTTTTCCCATAAATGTCATAATATTCCCAGGGCACTTGACTAAAGTATTTTTTTCTCCCCTTATTTCACCTTGAATATACTATAATATTAAAACACAACAGCACTGATCCAGTTGTGCTCAGTAAAGCTTTGCCATGTCACCTTCCCTACAGATTTCTTGGAGAAATACCACTTTATCATTAGACTTTCAATGGAAAATGGACTCCTACTGTGAAGAACAGGGCCTTGTTCTAGTTCAGCATAGATTGCCCTCAGGCCCATACCTACAGCAGGGCATTCTGGTGCCATGCCTCCTGAGTCATGAGCCATGCCCGACCACCCAAGCCCCGCCCCTGCCCCAGAAGGGCCATTCATTTACTTGTCAGGCCAGGCTCGTGCTACAGGGAGAGCAGACAGGTGCACTCTGCTCTGAAGCAGACAGCACATTCTGGCTGGCTCTCCTTATCCCAGGCAGGCACTAGCCAGGGAAGTGGGCAAGTGAGCCAAGATTAATAGAGTCATCCAAGTTCCCCTGTCCCAGTATACCAGCCCCTGCTCCACCACCCCAAAATTTCTGGCTACAGCTCTGATTGGGGAACTTACTGGGGAAGTTCCTTTGGGATGCTGCCCTGCAGGGATTCTGGCTGCCAGGAGAGAGCCAAACTGAGGCCAGACAGTGCTTCAGAACCACTCAGCTCAGACCCAGCCCACACCTATGGGGTGAGTAGGCTTCTCCTGTACCCCAGGAGTTACTTGATAGCTAGAAGAGGTGACAGATGAGCCTGTATCCATCACAGTTGTTGCCACTGCGTTGGCTTGCTGTAGAGCTCTTTCAACATCCCAGCCTGCCCCTGGCATGGCAAGAGAAAAAAGTTACAAGGGGCACTGAGGTGGGGCCAGAAGAAAAGAGGGGAAAGCAAACACACACACAATCCTGTGGCAGCTCAGCTGCCTTCTCAGTTGCTCAAGGCAAGGCAGAGGAGAAGAAATGTGATGGATCATGAGACGTGTCAGTGTGGTACAGTAGTTAGACTGTCAAGATAGGTCTTGAGACATTCAGGTTCAAATCCCTCCTCTGCCATGAAGCTTGCTTGGCCAAACTGGGCTAGTCTCTCTCCTACTCTCTCTCTGCCTAACCTACTTCACAGAGTGGCTAGCAAACAATGGAGGAGGGGAAGGGGTATTCTAGATAGATAACTACTCAGGCATGTGATAACAGTCCATGCCAGGGAAAGTCCAGAGTTGTTGCCACCAAGTTCCAAACTTCAGCCCCACAAGTCCCTGGTTCAAAGTTCAAAGGTTACTCGGTCTTCCACCAGTCCCGGACTAGCGGGCGGGGGGGAGGAGTGGCACTACTCATACGAGAGGCTTACTCCTTTAGGGCTCTCCCGACCCCAGAGATTCCGGGCATTGAATGTGCCGGCCTGATGTGGGACGTTGGGGAGGGGTTGGTGATTTGGCTGGTGTACTGACCGCCTAACGCACCAGCCGTTGCCTTGCCATCCCTGGTGGAGGCCGCGGCGGGCTGGGCGTTGGAGTACCCAGGGCTTCTGGTCTTGGGCGACTTCAATGTCCATGCCGACGACACGGCCTCCAGCCAGGCGATGGATCTGGTGTCATCCATGGCGACACTAGGACTCTCCCAGGTTGTTACAACACCCACTCATCAGGCGGGACACATGTTAGACCTGGTCTTCGCGGCGGGAGTACAAGTGAACGACATTGCAATGGAAGCAGTGCCATGGTCGGATCACTTTGCCCTCAAGGCTCATGTGGATATGCCACCCCAAACCCGTTTAGGCGGAGAGCATATTTTGGCTCGCCCGCGGAACCTGATGGACCCGGAACGGTTCCTGACGGCTCTGCGGGATACCTGGCCCACGGGCGATTCCCTGGAGGCTCTGGTTGAGTCCTGGAACAATGGACTCTCCGGGGCTATCGAGGAGATCGCGCCTAGGCGTCCTCTGCGCCCCCGCCTCAAACCGTCTCCCTGGTTTAACCAGGAATTGCGGCAATTGAAGCGGGACCTCAGACTACTAGAGAGGCTATGGCGGCGTACTCGAGACGAAGTGACCCGAACATCTTATAGAGATAGGTTGAAGACCTATGAGATGGCAATCAAATCCGCAAAGAAGACATACTTTGCGGCTAAGATTGCGTCCGCAACTTCGCGCCCGGCACAATTGTTTGAAGTAATTCGAGATTTGACTACTCTGCCCCAGGGCAGACCAAATTCTAGTGAATTGGAAATAGGCTGTGAGGCTTTTGCGAACTACTTTGCGGACAAGATCGCATCACTCCGTCTCGACCTCCCCGTCAACTTTGAGACAGTTAACACAACCGAGGCCCCAAGCACGTCTTCGGATTATACCCTGGACTGTTTCAGCCCCCTCAGCCTGGAGGAAGTCGACAGGATCCTCTCATCTGCCCGCCCAACAACTTGTAAACTGGACCCATGCCCTTCCTGGCTTATTAAATCTTGCCAGGGGGATCTCAGATATCCTATACGGGATATCATAAACAGATCCCTAACGGAAGGGCTTTTCCCAGCGCCACTTAAAGAGGCTGTGGTCCGCCCCCTCCTAAAAAAACCATCTCTAGACCCGGCCCAATTGGCACACTATAGGCCGGTCTCAAACTTGCCCTTCTTGGGCAAACTTATTGAGAGGGCAGTGGCGAGGCAGTTGCAGACTTTCCTGGAGGACGCTTCCGTCCTTGACCCACTTCAGTCCGGCTTTCGCCCGGGTCATGGGACGGAGACGGTGTTGGTTGCCCTGGTGGATGACATCCAAAGGCATCTGGATCGGGGTGGCTCGGCGGTACTGATGTTGTTGGACCTATCGGCGGCGTTCGATACGGTCGACCATCAGTTGCTGACTTGCCGCCTCGCCGACGCGGGGATCCAGGGGCTAGCCTTGCAGTGGCTTTCCTCTTTCCTTGAAGGTCGGGGACAAAGGGTCGCGATTGGGGGGGGAGCTATCCCAGAGGCGTTCACTTAATTGTGGGGTGCCCCAGGGAGCGGTTCTCTCCCCGATGCTGTTTAACATCTATATGCGACCTCTTGCCCAGATTGCCCGGAGGTATGGGCTGGGGTGCCACCAGTATGCTGATGACACCCAGCTCTATCTACTTATGGACGGCCGACCGGTCTGCGCCCCAGAGAACCTAGATCAGGCATTACAGGCCGTGGCTGAGTGGCTCAGACTGAGTGGACTGACACTGAATCCTGCGAAGACAGAGGTCCTTTGTTTGGGCCGTCGGGGGCCGGAGGGGGAAATCCCCCTGCCAACTTTTGACAGTGTACCGCTGAGGCCGGCGGACAGGGTCAAAAGCCTTGGGGTGCTATTGGAGCCGTCCCTAAAGATGGAGGCTCAGATAGCGGCCACTGCCAAGTCCGCGTTTTTTCATCTTCGACGGGCAAGGCAGTTGGCCCCCTTCCTGGACCCCGACGACCTAGCAACAGTGATCCACGCTATGGTCACCTCGAGGTTGGATTACTGCAATGCCCTCTACATGGGGCTGCCCCTGTGCCGGACCCGGAAATTGCAGCTGGTGCAGAATGCCGCGGCCCGGCTGTTATTGGGCCTCCCAAGTTGGGGACACATTCGGCCGGGTCTTCGGGCTCCGCACTGGCTTCCAATAACATACCGGGTCCGGTACAAGGTGCTGGTCATTACCTTTAAAGCCCTATATGGCCTGGGACCTGCCTACCTGAGGGACCGTCTCTCCCCACACGTTCCCCAGAGAGTACTGAGGTCTGGCACCCAAAATCTCCTTAATATCCCCGGGCCCAAGGAAGTGCGTCGAAAGACAACTCGAGACAGGGCCTTTTCTACAATGGCCCCTATGTGGTGGAACCAGCTACCGGAAGAGGTGAGGGCCCTGCGGGATCTTACTCAGTTCCGCAGGGCCTGTAAGACGACCCTCTTCCGGTTAGCTTACGCCTGACTGGACTAATGTAGCTCTCTAGATATCTGTGATTACCGTATAGTTAATACTAGTTTTAAGGTTTTTAGGTTTTTAAATGTTTGATTTAAATGTAACTATCTTATTCCGATTTTATTGTTTTATTGTTTGTTGTAAGCCGCCCTGAGCCACTCGTGGGAAGGGCGGGATATAAATCCCGGAATAAATAAATAAATAAGGTTTAGAAACAGTTGTGAGGGTGTCTTGTCTTCCCCATGTCAGGCCCTGGACAACCATCTCCTAACTCAAGGTGAAACAGAAAACCTGGATTGTTTCATATAATTTCTTGCATTGCTTTATACTCACACAAGCAAATACCTTTATGAAAATTCAGGCTACGAAAAAGAATTCATTAGGACCCTATCTTAGTCCAGACTGAAAATTAGATTTCTAAAATTACTGTTGTTATAGTGTGGAATGAGGTAGTAGTAGCAATGTGCTACTGCTCAGAGTTTAGTGTCACCACTTTAGTTTGGGTTGTTTTACCTCACAGCAGGAGATGTCCCTTGCATTACCTCCTAGCTGACCTTCTAGGAGAGCCAGTTTGGTGTAGTGGTTAAGTGTGCGGACTCTTATCTGGGAGAACCGGGTTTTATTCCCCACTCCTCCACTTGCACCTGCTGGAATGGCCTTGGGTTGGCCATAGCTCTGGCAGAGGTTGTCCTTGAAAGGGCAGCTGCTGTGAGAGTCCTCTGAGCCCCACCCACCTCACAGGGCGTCTGTTGTGGGGGAGGAAGATAGTGAGCCGCTCTGAGACTCTTGAGTGGAGGGCAGGATATAAATCCAATGTTGTCTTCTTCTTCCACGTATGTTTCAAGGAGATTTAAGACTGATGGGCTGAGGGATGGGATTTTCACAAAATATCACCATGCAACCAGTCTAAAGCCCACCAGACTGGGCCTGGTCCACTGCTGGTTTGGCAGGAAAGAAGGGACTTCTCACAATTTCACAACTTCTCATTTATGCTGATTAAAAGCCTCGTCAGGTCAACCAAAAACTTATGCAAAGCAAGGCAGAATGGGTAATTCAAGGAACAGGAAGCAGGTGACGTCACAGCACCGGAAGTTTTTTTATGGTCACCATCACAGCTGAGTGACAAGTGTTTGAACATGTATATCCAGTTGTGTGCCCAGGGTGTCAGTGATCCTTGACGTCCAGGTTTATTCAAGGCTTCCTTCATTTCTGTGTAGAAGACAGTCTTAAATTAGCTCAGACTGCTGTCAGCAGAATAGTGAGAGGAAATAGACAGTTCCCATTCTAGTAGTCATCAGTAGGATTTCTCCCATGTAGAGGGCAAACTGAAGATGCGGATAGCTTTCCAGTCGATGCCTCGACTAAGATGACATTGTTAATTCTATCTAGTCAATGTTTTGTGTGTGACTGGTATTGCCACAGACATTCCATACATATCTACAGAACCTCTTGCATGAGTTTCAAGGGAGACCAGCATGAGAAAGCTGAGGGCATGACCCACCAAAGATTTTTGCAGAACATTAACTGTAGCATTTTCCTTTGCATAAAGCACATTGCCATTCTGAAATGTCATCAATGCGCTTTTAAAATCCACATCAATATGGTCAGATTTTTTTAAAAAAAACCAACAGTGCATGTTAGTTACAAGCAAGTCACAAGACCAATTTCCTGGAAAAGGACCAATTTCCTGAGTAAGGACAATCAGGTATGCTCAACTGGCATGGGAGGTCCATCATTTGCAAGGAATTCCATGCTCATCAACAACCTATTTTCCAAATGACCTTTAAAAAATGCCACAATATCCAGAGTGAGATATTCATCTAACACAAGGGACAATTGTTGTTCAGTTGCACAGTCCAGTCCGACTCTTTACGACCCCATGGACAAAGTCACGGCAGGCCCTCCTGTCTACCACCATCCTCCGAAGTCTGCTCAAATTCATGTTTGTTATATCAGTAACACTGTCCAGCCATCTCATCTTTTGCTGTCCCCTTCTTCTTTTGCCTTCCGTCTTTCCAGCATCAGGATATAATAATAATTTTTAATTTATATCCCGCCCTCCCCGCCGAAGCAGGCTCAGGGTGGCTTACATAGCATAAAATACAAATATTACAATGATACAATAATAAAATACCCCAATTACATCATAATTCTATTTATTAATTAAATATACTATTACATTTAAAACCAACAGTTAAAACTAACAATTTAAACCACAGATTAATTTGGTGCTACGATCTTGATATAACACAGTTTTTATGTGACGACAGTAACATTCCACATTAAAAAGCCAGCTGGAAAAGGGTGGTCTTGCAGTCCCGGCGGAACTGGTTAAGGCTCCGTAAGGCCCGTACCTCTTCTGGTAACTGATTCCACCAGTGGGGAGCTGTAATCAAGAAGGCCCTCTCCCTTGTAACTTTCAACTTGGCCTCCTTCGGCCCAGGGATTGTCAGCAGATTTTGCAAGCCACATCTCAGTACTCTCTGGGGAACGTATGGGGAAAGACGGTCCCTAAGGTAGGCAGGTCCTCAGTCATATAGGGCTTTAAAGGTAATAACCAGCACCTTGTGCCGAATCCGGTACACAATTGGCAGCCAGTGCAGTTCCCGTAGCCTAGGCTATATTTGCTTCCACTTAGGGAGTCCCAACAACAGTCTGGCTGCCGCATTCTGCACTAGCTGCAGTTTCCGGGTTTGGCACAGGGGCAGCCCCTTGTAGAGGGCATTACAGTAGTCTAACCTCGAGGTGACCATTGCATGGATCACTGTTGCCAGGTCACTGCGTTCCAGGAAGGGAGCCAACTGCCTCGCCCGCCTAAGATGAAAAAAGGCAGATTTAGCAGTGGCTGCTATCTGGGCCTCCATTGATAAAGAAGGCTCCAGTAGTACCCCCAGGCTCTTGACCCTGCGCACTGTTTCCAGTGGCACACCATCAAAAACCGGTAGGGGGATTTCCCTTCCTAAGCCGCCATGGCTCAGGCAAAGGACCTCTGTCTTTGCTGGATATAACTTCAGCCTACTCAGCCTGAGCCAACCTGCCATGGCTTGTAACACCAGGTCCAGATTTTCTGGGACATCGTCAGGCTGGCCGTCCATCAATAGATAGAGCTGGGTGTCATAAGCATACTGGTGGCAACCCAGCCCATACCTCTGGGCAATCTGGGCAAGGGGGCGCATCGGGGGGGGGGGGAACCGCCCCCTGAGGCACCCCACAATTAAGTGGGTGTCTCTGGGACAGTTCTCCCCCAATCACTGCCTTCTCAATAAGTTTGCCCCAAAATGGCAAGTTTGAGAGCAGCTGGTAATGTGCCAATTTGGTCGGATCTGATGTAACCTTTTTCAGGAGGGGGCGAACCACAGCTTCTTTAAAAGGCGTTGGAAAAAGACTCTCCGAGAGGGATCTATTTACGATGTCCTATATAGGACACCTAAGCTCCCTCTGGCAAGCTTTAATTAGCCAGGAGGGGCACGGGTCCAGATGACAAGTTGTTGGGCGTACAATAGAGAGAATTCTGTCAACTTCCTCCAAGCTGAGTGTGTCGAAGTGATCCAGGATTGAACCAGAAGACAGGCATGGGGCCTCGAGTTCACATACTGTATCCAATATGGCGGGGAGGTCGTGGCGGAGCGACTTGACCTTGTCTGCAAAAAATTTCGAAAAGCCTCACAGTCTATCTCTAATTCCTTAGCATTTGGCTTGCCTTGCGGCAATGCTATGAGATTCCGAATTGTCTTAAACAATTGTGCCTAAACAAATTTGCAGACGCAATCTTAGCTGCAAAGTAAGTCTTCTTTGTGGCTTTGACTGCCATTTCATAGGACCTCATAAACTCTCTATAAGATGTTCTAGTCGCTTCGTCCTGAGTACGCCGCCATTGCCTTTCTAACCGTCTGAGTCCTCATTTCAGCTGTCGCAGCTCCGGGGTATACCACGGAGCCAGCTTATCTTCTCCAGTGTGTGCTCCTTTCTCATTTGGTGGCCAAAGAACAATAAAAGGATGTAAAAGTTGGATGTTCCACTGTTTTTGTTTGTCCCATGGGGGGCATCTACTTGACTATGCACTCTGGCATGGTAGATATAAGGGGTAATCACATAGCCACCTAATTTTTAAAGAAAACCCTAGAACATGGGAGGGACGGTGGCTCAGTGGTAGAGCATCTGCTTGGGAAGCAGAAGGTCCCAGGTTCAATCCCTGGCATCTCCAAAAAAGGGTCCAGGCAAATAGGTGTGAAAAACCTCAGCTTGAGACCCTGCAGAGCCGCTGCCAGTCTGAGAAGACAATACTGACTTTGATGGACCAAGGGTCTAATTCAGTATAAGGCAGCTTCATATGTTCATATGTTCAACATAAGATAAAACCAAAGCAATCACTTTACAAAATAGCCCACAGATTGCTCTGAAGATTTCTGTTAGCCTAATTTTTTAAAACCCTAATTTAACTTTGACTCCCTCATAGAAACCACACAGCAGGGTATGCACAGCATCTAAGGAATTAAATTATCAATAATGAACACTAATAATATAATATAAAATGAAAGATTCCAGAAAGCTGAAGACATGGGGGGGGGAATTATAACATCATTAATTATGGAATCACTAACATCTTGATATGATATACTGAGGTCTTTATAAGCATCCCTCATGCAGTTCTAATGGACTTTTACCAAACAGATGTAAAGCAAACTGGATGGTCAACCCATGAATCCATAAACCAAACAGAGCCAAGGGACACCCTGCAAAGCGAATGGACCCACACTATCGCATGGTCAAACAGTATCATAGCCAGGTGACAATCAAATAAATTAAGGCAAAATGGATTAAGGAGAAGTTTCAAGGGCAACAAACAAAACTGTGAAGTTGTCCATCCTGTTTAACTATAGAACAAATCTCATCAGGGTCTTAGGCATGAACACTTCCCTGTCTCTTAGTGAAAGTTACCAATCCTGCGCAGGTTTAGTAGAGCCAATAAATTTCCATGTGTACTTTCACAAAAGGACACTCATACAAAGATCAACATATGACTCAAATCAAGATAAAGTGGAATATGTATTTGGAAAGTGCTCCTCCATGGGTGGTTACTTCTGCTGCATTATACTGGAAGGGACAGATGGGTAGGGAACAAGTAATTAACGAGAAGGAAAAGGGTGCAAAACAGTTATTTCATTTCTGGATTGTGCCACCCATGCTGCTAACCCTATTCATTAGTCCCTGAACAGCCATTTCAAAGGGCAAAATCTTGTACAGACTCACAGACTGGATTTTTTTTTATATTCTTCCAAACATACCATCATGTACAATTCATTTTTTTCTACTGTCCAAATTTACTGTTTTCACAATATGTGTATTGTTGGCTACTTCCACAACACAACCACGTCTTTGTGTGTGTTTTTTGTGAGGGGGGGATTTTTTAATTGGTTGTGAAACTCAAGAAAAGATCTCGGAAGTGAAGGACAAAGGGGAAGTTCCAAACATGTGGGGGGGGGGGGGTTTGCTGCAGTCCAGTATATAAGACAGAGGAAGCCGAAGCGGATCACACTCCTGCAGCTACAGAGACAGAGCAGTCAAGAATCCACTATTTTGGAGAGAACCATCGTGCACGCTTCTTTCTACAGGTATAATATCTACTTGAGAGGGCAGATATATCTTGCTTCCAAAACTAAATAAATGACTGGTTATGAAACTATAGCTTAATCAGAATCAAGATGCCCTTTAAGATAAGCATCCAGTCCAGAAGGACTCAGTAGCGGTGGTTCATTTGAAGAGAAGAGGGATAAGGTCAGAAGAAAACTGTCTTAGGAATTCTGATGGTTCAGAATTAAAGTGTGCTGTAAAATATGGAATTTATATTTACCAACTAACCAAAAACAATTCTTAACTTTATTTGTTACAGAATATTTGCTCTATCTCAGACACACAAAAGCAAGAAAACTGTGTTATCTGTTGGGTGAGATAGTTTGGACTAGTCCAATCATGTCAGTTCTCTGAAGCTAAGCAGGGTTGGCTGGTTGGCTCTGATCAATATTTTGATGGGAAATCACCAAGGAATACCAGGGCTCCAATGCAGAGACAGGCAATTGGCAAACCACTTCTGAACATCTCTTGCCTTGAAAACCTATGAGGCTGAGATAACTTGGCTGTGACTTGACAACAAAAAAAGGGACTAAAAAGAATTCTGAGATGTATAGTTGCCAGAGCTACTGCTGCTAGGCTGAAGCTTTTAGAGGCTTCCAGAAACATCACTTGAGATGATAATCTGCCCTGACTCTACGGCTCCCAAGGCATATCCTCAGTATAAGCCAAAATGGTTTTAACTGTCCTTCCTTTCTACCAGAAGACCTTGGGAACAACAGTTCTGCAACAGGAATATATTAAGCAAGTTAAGCATGTTTCAAATATTTATGTGCTTGGATCACATGCTTCATTTAGGTTGTATGCTTGGGTTTATCACACACGCACACCCAATCTTTCTTCTATCTGTCTGTCAAAGACTGACTAGAAAAGGAGTTGAGAAAAATCAGGTTTCATCTTGTGGTTTATTTTAGCTTCAGATTTTTATTACTGCAGGGGGCTTTGTCAGTTCAGATTCTGACACTTGCTTCTTTTTTTGTGAGCTCCTAGTTTTTGGTTGTTTTTAAGACTTAGCATTAACTGTTTTAAGTACATTAATCTGCTCTACTGACTTTATTTTAAGCCACCATGAATGCTTTCCATGGTTAAAAGGTGAAGTATACTTTTTATAAATAGTTGTCTGACTTCCCTTTTATTTCTTTCTAGCCAAGAACCAACAATGGCCAGAGTCCCAGAATGTCAGGAGGAGATGATGGAGTTCTGCAGGTAAGCACAGGGTCACACCTAGAATCCAAATCCATTGCTTCTTGAAACTAGCACACTACTACTATTATATTACCCATGCTAGCACTTTGGTTGCTGCATCAATTGAAGCTGTCCGTGAATGGTGATTACTTTGAATTATCCCTAACTTTGTAAACTTCCCGTATGCTAACAAAATATCTGAATATTACTTCACTGTGGCAACTCTTAACGAGTATTTGTATTTTCAAAGAGCAACCAAAGCATAATCCAGAGAAAGTTAGGGATGACTCAATCCATGGGAATTAGGAATTTGGGACTACAGCAGCAGGCACCTAACCTCCCTGGACTTTATCTTCTACCACAAAGCATTAGCCTTGCTTCATATGGTGTTTCCTTGATACTTTAAGAAAGGCAAATGAAGGATTTTGATTCCCAGTTTGATTCTAAAAATCAATAATAAACCCATAAGCATCTTCCTGTGCAAATGAGAGCAAAACATAATAATGCATAATCTTATATGGTACATAAAGACTGATAGTGATTCTAGTTATAATACAACAATTACTTTTTCTAAGAGTTATTTGACTTGTTTCCTTTCTTGTTGGTTACAGCATGAATGAAGAGATGCCATTCTATGAAGATCAGCCTTGCTTGACTAAGGTAATTAATTTGTTGATTAATTTTTGCTCAAATCATATCCTCTTCTGAGATTTAAAGTTTGAACTCTACGTAGTCATATACTTCAATTTCCACTATTTCCTTAATGTTCAGCACCATAAACCTTTATGCATAACCAAATTGGACTGTAATTGTCTGATAGGAGAGGATACTCCCCGCCCCCCTCAAAAAGGCATCCTGGGACTTTGAGGCATAATGGCTGAGACCTGAGGGAAGGGCATCCAACACACTGTGTCTTATGTTTAAGCACACATTATTGTGTGGTAGCAAGAAAGTGGTGGGATTTCTCCTCCCACCAATTTGTTTTACTAATTTTAAACTGACTCACCATTGCTGTGCTTATATTTTGCCACAGAAATGATTGCAAGATTAATTTGCTCCCCACTGAACAGCCCCATCCATGCTTCTTGCAATTAAAAAATATGCTCAGCTGCAAAACCTATCTGGACAGATCTGCATTATGACTTCTGTGGACCCTAGGCACTTTTGCCTTCATGGACCCCTTCCTCCAGGCTGGATTATATTTGTCTTTATACCAACACAGTTGAAGTATGTATTAGGGCTGCCAGACTCCCTCCCCTGGTGGTTGCAGGGATCCCTTGCTGCCCTGTCAGCTGGCTCAGGTGGGGGGGACTTACCCCAAAAATAGCCGAGACCCAGTCGACATCACAGTGAAGTTCTGACCAGAGAGTTTTTGCCCAAATACCAGAGCAAGAAGTAAACTGTGCTGAGGCTATGCCGGACTCCTATCCACCATCATTCAGTTGGTGCCTACAGCCAAGCCTATATTGATTATACAGTTTACAGTCGTTACGTATTCACTAAGAAATAATAGTGCAGATATCACAATGTTCTCCATTTTGCTCACTTTAAAAGTCTGTGTTATAAGTTATTTCATCAGTAAAATATCTATTTAGGTTAGGAATTACCTTATATAATTTATTGATTTTACAAATACAGGATTGTTATTCACTAAATACGTAAGAATAAATTTGAATGGTGTGAATTGCACATGTATGTTATGTTATTTTTGATATAGCTTTAAATACTTCAAAATTTTTCTTTTAGGCAAAATTTAAGATTTTTGTGGGCTCTAAACATTTAATTTTTTTGTGAGAAAAAATTAAAACATTTTCTTTGACTCTAAAAGTTTACTTTCCCTCTTCTGATAGTAAAAGAAACTAAAACATTTTTGTAGGCCCCTAAAAGTATTGTGGGTCTTAGCCACTGTGCCTACTGTACCCACCCCTCCCATCTTTGAACCATGATTTTCTTGCCCGAGCTGGGCTGGTGTATGCAGAAGGTATCATTACTAAGCAATTTTTCTATTTTTTGAATGTTCAAGGAGACAGCAGCTTATCAGAAAGATTCAGCTGGTTTCTTTTCCCCCCTGCAGAATGCCTCCCAAAGCCAGAGAGAGTGTGCATCATGCTCCCAAGTTCACTGCACCTGTGAGCTGAACATTCAAGTAAAGATCTCCAAGAAGATCCCAACGAAGGGCTTCCGGAAAGCTGTGGTGATTGTGGTTGCTGTTGAGAAGATGAAGATGAAAGCCAGGGTGTTCACTGATGATGATTTGCTGAGCATTCTAAACACCGTCTTAGGTACAGTATCAAGAATGGAATTATCAGCCAGGGTGTGTAGAGTGAGGGAGGGGAAGGAGTGATTGCACAGGCAGCTAACTTGCTTTCTGTGGCCAAGGGAAATCCATAACCTTGGCTCCACGTGTATGGAGAGGATGACAAGGCGCTTTAGCTCCATTATGGACTACGCTGGCACACAGTCTGCAGCTCTTCCTCCATTTTCCCTTTCCAATTTTAGAAGGAGTCAATTGGGCAACAGAAGGAAACACGAGAATGGATCTAAATATGGTTTATCTTTTTCTTTTCAGAACCTGTCTCTTTTGATAACAGTGAATGCACTTACGCGACAGATAGTGTTTACCGCTTCACCCGAGCCCTCTCCTATGATATCCAAGACATTAAGCAAAGGTCCCTCGTCCTCAATCAGCCGGCACAGCTGGTGGCCATGCACCTCCAAGGCACTAACATTAGTCAAGCAGGTAAGATCCAGACACTGATCCTCTCCTACTCTCACCAGCCTGTGGTCAAAAAGTAAAATCCCAGGTCACTCCTAACTCATCGGAAACATCAGTTTCCTTCCCAATTTTACTTCAAACAGAAGCATCCCCTTGATTGTTGCATTGAAGCCATTTTCCTGTTGTTTTCAGTTGCACTAAAAATGGCAGTATACCGTCCAAAAGGCACCGTAAAGAATCCTATTGCACTGGGAATCAAAGGGAGCAAACTCTGCTTGTCTTGTGTGCCAAAAGAGGGAGCAGAAGGGCAGCCGGAGCTACAGTTGGAGGTGAGTATCTCCTTATCCTTTGCCATTGGGGTACAGGGTTGAAGAGAATCCAGAAAAAGTCAACCCATGTTCTGGTGACCAGTAGCAAAGGCTGTGAGGCTGGAACTCCTCAATGGAAGCAGTGTAGCAACTTTTTTTTTTGCCATGGAACAGGGGTCACTAGGTGTGGGGGGGGGGAGGTATTTGCAAATGACCTGTATTGTGCAGGGTGTTTGACTAGATGACAATGGAGTTCCTTTCCAACTCTGTGATTCTATGATTCTCATTGAATTGTCCAGAGGGAAGGCGAGGCAACGTCATGAGGAGTGTTGTGCCTGCATGAGTTAACATATAGCATGAGTTTCTTCCCTGCTCAGTCCTGAAGATCAGAGTGTACATCTGAATACTCTGGCAAGAAAGCTTCCATAATAGTCTAAACTATTCAGAATAAGAATATCAACACCCCCTTGCAGCCTCTCCAGCCCCCAAGTTTGGGGTTAGCATGTACTTCCTTGTACTTTCCATACCATCTGCAGGCCAAACTAGATATTGCCTGTTGCTGATCAAAATCTATTCCTCATATTTCCCACTAAAATCTAGTTGGAAGCAGATGCGAGTCATTTCCTCTCTCCCACACATGCAACAGCCATTGACCTGACATAGGCAAATGCTGTTGCAATACCCTGCAATGACGGCTTCAACTAGGCATCACAGGGGAAGTACAGGAAAGAGAGCAGGGATTAGCAGCAGCCAGCAACATTAGTGACTTTGTCTTGAACTGGGGATCCAGAGATGGGTGGTAATGGCATTCTGATGCTACAGAGAGGTGGTGGTGCACATGCAAAAGAGTTGGTGACAAGACCATTAAGAGAAGCAAGTCCTGTGATCCATTAAGTAGCACTGGAATGAAAATTAGTAGAACCAAGAGAGTGTATTTAGAGCTGAACTCCTGTTCCATCATTCTGCAGCATACAAAGCTGGAAACCAGACTGATGGTTAAAAGGTCACTAAGAGTCGGTGTGGTTTGGCAATTTTTGTCGCTTTAGAAGGAATAACAAACTTTCCCTGTTTTCACTAATGGTCACACTTTTCTCATCTACAGGAAGAAAACATCCTTCGGAACGTTGAAAGATCCAAACTGGGTCGCTTCATCTTCAACAGGATAGATGTCGGGAACACCACACGATTCGAATCAGCAGCCTTCCCTGGCTGGTTCATCTGCACCTCCAAGCCCAACACAGCAGTTGGCATGACTGACCAGCCAGGAGAGGTCTCAATTGTAGATTATGCTCTCACCAACCAAAAGTAGCTGGTTTAAACCAAGTGCTTGCATGCAGAAAAATAGGTGGTGAAGGTCATTAACATAACTCATTAGCATATGTGCCCCCCCAGCCAGAAACAATCTGATGCAAGAAAGGAGAGCCCCAGGCAAGTGAGTCCAGCTTGGGCTGGCTAGAGATCCAGGCAGCCCAAGCAGACCTTGCTCACCTGGGGCTCTTCTGGGCCACCCCCCCCCCAGTCAAAAGACCAGCAAGCCACCCGCCACCTAAAATCACATAAGAAGTGGGAAAAGGGTGGCACAGGCTTCTCCAGGGGTTAATGAGGGCCCCTGGTGGCTGGCTGGCTGCCCGCTCTTCTAATCCAGGGATTGTTATGCAGCTGCACCTACTATTCAATGGACAAGGTAGGTAGAGGGGGAGCTGTCAGAAAGGTTCAGGAGCTGTGCTTCTGTGAGTTCCTGCTGAATCTGAGGCCTGCTTGTATGTACTATGTACACATCTTGTAATCTACGTGCATTTTGGAGCCTATGTTTTTTACAGATCTTGACAGCACTTTCCCTGGAGGGAGAATCTCCTAGAATCTAGGAGAAAGCACTTAATAATGAGAGAACTCTTTATAAGAGTATTCCTCACTGGATCTCAGCAAGTGCAGGCTGGGATCTGCTGAACATGCTGCCCAGGTTTTATTTAAAGGGAGAGGAAGGGGAAGACATGTAATATTTTACCACCACACTGTAAGCCATTGTGCCTTTAAATATTTAATAGTTACTATTTTTTTCTGTTAATTACCAAACACAAGGTTATAAATGTGGGTTTATATTTAATAGAAGTATTTATTAATAATTTATTAAGTTTTACTGTTCTGTCTTGGCTATGTTTTAATAAATTATTCAGCCTGTTCTGGTGATCCCCGTTTTCTGTTTGCTTGGTCTCCATGGGAAGCACAACAGCAGGGGCAGGATGCAAATGAAGAGAGGTTCACCAGCAGCCCAGCCTTCAGAAGAGCTGGTGAAGGAGCTTCTTGCAACAACACTGCAAGAGCAATCCCACCGAGATTACATGCCAAGTCATGTGACAGGCATCCAGACAGTGGTATTGACACAGAGGTGTCTTGTCTGGATCAAAAGAAGAGGAACACAAACATCCTTTATCTGGAATTCAGGAGCTTCTATAAATATTGTTTCTTTGCCGTTCCTTTCTCAGTAATGCAGCCCTCCCAAAAACCTCTCACTATTCACTGAATTGCTGTTCGCTGACTACAAACACACTTGGTGCTATTTCTGATCTAGCTCTTTTTCCTCCGTGGAGAAATTCTTGTGAGCTGGAGGGGGGGGGGAGCCTTTGAAACCCCTTTACTTGTCCTCCTTGAAGGTTCTCACAATTCAGAACCTGGCAGTTCTTCACAGCAAGGGGGACAGACTCTCCTTGGAATTTTGCAGAGACACACCCTGTCTGAAAACCACTGAACACATGAAGTTGACTCTTACAAAATCAGGCCATCAGTCCAACTAGCTCAACATTATTCTCTCCTCTGGATGGCAGCAGCTCTCCAGTTTCTTGGGCAGAGAATGATTTTTCCCACCTCCTAATTAGGTCCTTTAACTGGTGATGGCAGGGGTAAAACCAGGATGTTCTGCATGCAAGCCCTGTGCTTTGAAAATGAGCCACATCCTCTTCTTCTGCTTTAGCATGATTATGAAAAGCTTTGAGGTGTACGCACCTGTATGACAGTTCCAACAGGGCTTTAAACCTACTTTGGTGGGAATAGAAGGAAAGAAAACATACTTTTCCACCACCATTGCAATTTGCATCCATGCTCTATCATCCAGCAATAGTTTTGAAAGGAGACCATTGAACCTTGGCTTATGGTGATAGCTCACTGTGACCAATTTGCTAACCTCTTTGCAGGTAAAACTGAATATATCTGATGGACTCTGCATTAATTACAGCAATGAATGTTCCTGATGTCTCCAGCTGTCAGGTTTCCATGACTACTTTTCATTTAATGCAATTTTGGGATGTGGACAGACTAGTAGGGAGATGTGAGACATATCACTTGTTTATTTAACCTATGTTCAGCTGACTAATAAAATCTGCCAGAAACATCTTGGCCCAATAGATCATGATTATCAACACCTCATTAATGCAAGGCTCAATACCTCAATACCTCTGGCTGAAGCAGAAACCTTGTAAAAAATCCTTGGACACTACAAACATAAATCATTTCTAGGCACTATCAAATTCCTTTCTTTGGAAAAAGGTGGCTTTTCAACTCCATGTGTTTCCTAGTGATATAAATTATCTAGTTCCTTCTCTACCCAGCTTTCAATAAAAGCATGAACAGAAACTACCTTTGTTGCCCTGACAGATAATCTAAGCTGATCTACTGGCAAGAGGAATACATCTCTGTTGGTTCACAACAATCATAGCCTTCTTCTGGACCACCTAGTGGAGGTACTGTTTTATAATGGCCCTAGTCCTGCTAGGAAGTTACATCTCAAAAAGTAGGCTGAAGTTCTGACCTGGATGTCCCAGGCAAGCCTAATTCATCAGATTTTGGAAGCTAAGAAGGGCTGACCCTGGCAAGTACTTGGATGGGAAACCTCCTTGGAATTCCAGGACCCAGAGACAGAAACAAGCTATATCAAGCCAACTCTCTGAATGTCCTCCATGCCACACTAAGGGTCACCAGAAGTCAGTCATGACTTCCAGGCATGCACGCACAAAATATACTCCCCAAACTCCCCCCCCCCCAAAAAAAGCAATCTGGAGGACTTTCGCTCTCTGCCCATTGCTTTAAGGGGCTCTTCAAGGTTCCATCTTGCTGTGTAATATCTACATAAAACTCTCATGATGGCTATCCAGATATCTGAAGTAAATTTTTATTGAAGTACGGATGACAGTTAACTTTATATCTCCTTTGCATGGAGGAAGGTAAATGTGCTTAAACCAGACAGCATGATGTCTGGAGGCAGAAAAAAAACACTGGATGTGGGTAAACAAACTAAAATATAATCCAGATAAAATGGAAATGCTATAAATTGGATGTCGTACAGATATAAGAATATATGTATACAAACTGTTCTCAACGTGGTTGTATTCTCTCCAAGAAAGCGAGTTTGTGATGTAGAGAAAATTTGATATTCTTTACTGTCCTGGGATCCATATGGCAAGGAAGCATCTTTTATCAGTTCCTGCAGTAGTTCATAGAAAAAGCATTCCTGGCTATTGTCAAAGGCAGGGTCCCACAGAGCATATTATAGTCGTCTGAATGTCACACATATCTTCATGACGTTTCTTCTTGCTTTGAAAGGGCATCTGACAGCAAGTGAAGGGCAATTTTGTACTACTTGCCACACTGATAAACCCCCCAAGCCTATATTTCTCCTCAGTCCCTAAAGAAAGTTTACACAGGCAGAGGAGTTAAAATTAAGGAGTTGGTTGATGATTACCGGGAAGCAATCTCTCAATGAATATTTGCCTACATGCATAAAGTTTCCTTGCCAGAAATGCTGTTTCTAGGTCCTCATTTACTTGTTAGCAGCCTGTTTGCCATCTCCCAGGGTCTCCTCCTGGGTGAGCCCTCCCTTTAGTCTTGCCACCAAAGAGAGCCAGTTTGGTGTAGTGGTTATTAAGTGTGTGGACTCTTATCTGGGAGAACCAGGTTTGATTCCCCACTCCTTTACTTGCAGCTTCTGGAATGGCCTTGGGTCAGTCATAGCTCTCTGCAGAGCTGTCCTTGAAAGGGCAGCTTGTGGGAAAGCTCTCTCAGGCCCACCTACCTCACAGGGTGTCTGTTGTGAGAGAGGAATATAAAGGAGATTGTGAGCCGCTCTGAGATTCAGAGTGGAGAGTGGGATATAAATCCAGTATCATCTTCTGTAAGAAATGGAAGACCATTGGAGTTCATTTCATGAGGAATGCATTCTTTTAACTGAAAATCGTATGGCTGTTAAAAAACATGTTGCCTTCTACCTGTGAATCAATTTTTTGTAAGCCACCTCAAGCCATCCTGGTCAATGACTGAAAAGGCAGCATTTAACAAATAAATTGGAGAGGGCGCTCTGTGATAATGTTGTGCACTTTAGATTTGTTAGGGGATTTAAGGCTAAGAACCACCAGGTTAGCTTCTTCTTTATCTTCTGATATCTGCCGAAAAAGTAATTTATCCCACGGTTCTCCTCTTCTGAGCGTCTATAAAGAGCCTCAGGGAGTCTTCAGCGAGACTGGCTCCCAATACTACCGCAAACCTCTAAGAAGCAGGAAGGCGCCAACCAAGGCACAACCCCACCACACGATTGGGAGGAGAGCAGTGGCCCTTAAACCCTTCCCATGCTTCCTGCAAAGCCGCCCTGCTAATCTTCCCACCTCCCCCTTGGTCCGCTCCCAGAAACAGCTCCATGACATCGCACGAGACATCCAGAGCCTCCCCCGCAGGCTTCTGCCTTTTCTTCGGTCCTCCCCCAGGCCACCCAATGGCGTCTCGTGGTCACCTAGCAATGGATCTTCGGCCTGAGCCTACCTGGCTCCCCGTGAGCTGTCGAAGTGCCCTGAACTTTTTTTTAGATTTTGCCTCCCCATCTGTTATATGCGATGAATATCAAGAGATCCCTTTGCACATATGAACAGGAGTCTAGTGCCACTTGAAAACTGTAAAACCATCTGATGGCTGCTTAACTTTTCATGGACAATTGTATGTTATTGATTCTGAGCTCCAGTCCAGGGCAGTTGATGCTGGAATACAATGTCTAGTACTTGTTTAGGTATTTTGAGTCATAAGACTTTTGCAACAGCCGAAGGTAACTATGCTTCTAGAATCATCCCACAAATATAGGACATCTTTATCCCTTGTTAATCTCGCTCCTTCCACTTTAAAAGTCATCTGAGTGGTTTACCAACATGACTTGCAAAATTACACCAATAAAATAGCAAATACAAATCCAAGCCAGTCGAAGCAGTGTGTGTGTGAGAAGCACTCTCAAGTCACAGCTGATCTCAGCCAGGGGCTTTCAAGCAATGTTCCCTCTAAACTGTGGACTCTTATGAGCAAAAATTCTACTTTGTGACTAGCTACTAGTTGTGAGCTACTGCATAAACTAATTTGCTCTAGGGCCATTTTTCCTGAGACAAAATGTGTAAGCTGGTGGCTAAAAAATTAGCTCACATTAACTCAGCTTAGAGGGAACACTGATTTCAAGGTGAGGAACAGAGGTAGTTTCTCATTACCTTCCTCTGCAAAGTCTTCTGTGATGGGCCCCCGACTAAGTTCCGAGGCTGCTCAGCTTCCAAGACCTGACAAGCTGGGCTTCCAGTCCAAGCAGTACAAAACCATAAAGTCACAGATTATAATTAACAAGGCTGAGTGTAACCAGGACAAATTCAATGTGACTCCTAAAGACAGCAAATAGGGCTCCTGGCCTATGTCCCTGAGGAAAACATCAACCATAGGAAAGCCCTTCTGTGTGGCATGCTCACTGCTGGACTGTCTGTAGGTAATTCCTAGCAAGCCTGTGATGCCATTCCATAAAGGGGCTTCCAAGTTTGCAAAAGGTTATGAGTTCGACCTATTTGTGTTGCATTCAGATATTCATCCACACGACTTTTCAAAGACCTAGCATTTTGATAGACTGACAAACATTATTTTTCTGAACGCAATCTCACTTTTCTCAGATCTTTCTCAGAAGCTTCTCGTTCCTCTTTAATGTGCCTGCTCCGCGAGTCCCTCGGCCGTCCCGATAGCCAGCCAGCAAACTTTTCCAGCTGCTGCTCCAGACAATCTGCATAATCAGATTTAAATTTAAATTTAAAAAAGTATCGCGTTCCTGTGATGAAGAGGGGTTGGGAAATCAACACTGCTGCAAAGGGACTACCCCCTACCCCAAAACCTAATCACAGACCATTAGGTATGCACAGTTTACTGCAGAGAATTCGAGCAGTCAAGCCTTCAAGCTTGATTTCAGATCCTGTGCCTGCCGCACACACCATTCTTTTCCCTCGTATATTGTGTATTGATTCCGCCGCCCGTTTTAAAAAGAGACTCCCGCCGCAGTCCGACCCCATTGAGGTAAACCGATCGCGCTCTCGGAGACCTCCGCCCTTCCGCCAACAATTCGTAGCCGAGCCCTCCCTCTTCCCGCAGCCAATCCTTGAGCACGAGTCGTCGGCAGATTCCTCTCGTCCTATTGGTCCGTTTGAACAGAGCCACCGAGAAGGCAGCAGATCCTCTGTTCTGCCCCCGAACTTGCCGTTGCGATGAAGCCGCTTTTGCCTAAAGGGGCTGTGGCCGCCGCTCAAGGTAAGCTGCAGCATTCCGACGTTTGCTCTCGGCATCCGTGCTAAGGGAGAGAGAGATCTTCTGTGCTGAGTGCCTCCAGTCTACCCGCCTCTGCCATGACCTTGTCCCCACCTGGATGTGTCCATAGGCAGCAGCCAGGGAAACCACCTTCTCCACTCGGCCCCTCTGGCAGCCAGGGAGAAAGAGATACCTGACAGACAGGTAGACTAAGGTTGGCCGTGGAGCTCTAGCAACGGCGACAGGCAAAGGAGGAGATCCGCGGGGAGGGGGCGTCTTGCTGTGGAGCCACTCCAGTCTCCAGGCCTTTGGCAACGCAATGCAGACAAGAGAGGCTCGCTGTCAGTGTGGCGCTTTCAGGGCCCTTCGCACTGAGGCTGCGAAGCCTGCTTGGGGAAAGGAACGTGTCACGATGTTGCTGGTTTCTCTGGGCAGAGCCCTTGCCTGATACCTGACTTTAAATATGACGCTGACGAGGCAAAATAGCTCACCTGGGCAATTTTCCGCGTGCATCACCTTTCAGCTGGCTGTTGCCATGCCATGCCAAACAGCTTCCCTGTGCTTAGTTCTGCCAACACCCATCCCAGGGTAGAGACCTCTGGCATGCGTCACTGCTTTGTACTGCAGCACCAACCAGCCTACTTTAAAGGTGGGTGCTTTAAGTCCCACCAATGAATCCTTGTGCCTTGTCAGTGTCGTGTTTAGAGATAGGAGGGGGGGATGGAGGAGAACGGGTTTTCTAAAGACTTCTTAAAGGGGGGGGGGGGGAATAACTCATATTAAATGTTTTCTTTTTTAGAATGAGTAAAATTATTCTTAAGGCGAGGTTTTTCACACTCCAAATGTGTAGCATGAACAAGCGTGAGGACTTTCTAATTTTTTCAACTGGAAAATAAAAACTGGGATATTTAGGAGAGCAATAAAAACTTTTATGCTGTTGAAATACACAATTTTGAGATTTTTTTCCTGTTTTCATGTAAATGATTTTGGCAATAATTAATATGCCATAATATGTTTAACTAATATATTATTAAATAAAGAATATTAATATATCCTTCCTAATGTGACTCTGTTCAGATAATACACTTCCTTTTGTTTACTGCAAATTCTTTTCTACCTTCAACTTCTATTTTTTCCTGGCAAAAATTAAAGATCTATGTGCAGAGGTAACATTAGGTGCAACAGTTTGCAATGCTTTATCAAATAAGAACATAAGAGAACTATGTTGGATCAGGCCAATGGTCTCTCCAGTCCAACACTCTGTCACAAAGTGGAGCAAAAAAAAAAAAGTGCCATCAGGAGGTCCAGGACACTAGAAACCCTCCCACTGTAGCCTCCCCAAGCACCAAGAATACAGAGTATCACTGCCCTAGACAGAGTTACATCTGTACCCTGTGGCTAATAGCTACTGATAGACCTCTGATACTGGGCATGCTTGCAGTTCTTATAGAAAACAAAGAATTTATACTTTTAAATGCCTTACATATGCCAAATATGTATGCTAAGTTTTCAATTATGTATTTAAGGTTTGATAGGAAAGTAAGCACTGCATGTATTTCAATTTCACGTTTTATTATATTTTTAGGATTTTTTTTCCTGGAGAAAATATCTCATCCACCACCCTCAAAATTTCTATAAATTTTACATCTTCAGTTCTGCTTCAATCAGGCCAAAGCCCAACATGCTGATGCAGCTGAAGGTTTTTCATGCACCAGCAACAACTGCAGCACATTCAAATAGCCACTTTGGCTGTGGGTAAACACACCTCTGAAAAATGTTTAGCGATTCACCAGAAAAATATGATAAAGCATGTGAACTTGTTTCAAGAGTTTGCAAGGGGGATTAGATCATACTTGCTGGACAATGTCCAGATCTGAGGCAATGACAGTAGTTGAGTTGCTGGTATCTATTTTGTAAGCCTGATGAACTGGGTTAGGACACACAAAGAGCCTGCAGCCTTTGTGACAGTTTTGTGGGTCTCACAGAGAAGTGCTTGAGAGTGCTGGCCTTGTGACCAAATCCAGTATAAGAAGCTGGAGATCTTGATGCCTCTGTAAGCCTTGGTCAGTTTCCCATAGGATGGGTTCAATAACTGCCTCTTGGTGTTGCTGCTGGTGTGACGTCTTCAGTGACAAATGCACCTTGCTGGTGGTCTTAATTGCTCTTTGTATCTCTTGCAGAGGAGCGATGGAAGAAACTACAAGAATATTTAGCAGCCAGAGGAAAGCTAAAGCAACCCAGTGCCAAGTGAGTGAATTAAATATACAAATTGGTGGTCGGCAACTCCATGCCTCTCTTCCTGTTTCTCCTCCCCTGGCTGGTAGCTATGAGCTTGCTAACAATGCAGCAAAGTCAGATACTGCGTATTAGACATTTTAAAAATGTCTTTTGTTTCTGTCGTCTTCTGTCTTTAGATTAAGTCCCAAAGTAGGTTTGTCCAGACAAGACTGACATAACCCTTCTCATTGTAGATGGGGAAAGGTACTTTTTCTTTCCTACTCTCTCTAGTCTGTGAGGTAACGTAGGTTCCCTTGAAAGCTGAGGATCTTCAGGGTTGTCTCTAGATTGCAGAGAGCACCCCACTAGTTCTTTGGGGTCTCTTGGCAGCTTCCAATAACATCTTCCATGGAATCTCTGTGAGACTGTCTTCCTGGGATGAACCTGTGTTGTTGTGGTTCCGGTCTTACCTGGAGCCCTGGGACCAGATCAGAAGATGGAGCAGGAGATGATTGTGCTGCTGCTCCTCTTGGCCAGTGGAATCTTTGTATTCTATGCCGCAGGAGGATGCTGGGAGAAATTGGTGTGATGTCATTGGTATGTGGAAGATGGCCTTCTTTGCTTCTCCTTTTTGTTGGATCCTATAGATGTTGTGGCCCTGATCTGGATAGCTCAGGCTAGTCCAATCTCATTAGATCTCAAAAGCTAAGTAGAGTCAGCCCTGGCTACTATTTTGATGGGTGACCTCCAAGGAGTACTAGGGTTGTGAGGCAGACAATGGCAAACCACTTCTGAACATCTCTTGCCTTGAAAACCTTATGGGGTTGTCAGCTGTGACTTGATGGCACTTTCTACCTCCATGGATGTTGTGGCTTTGCTAAGCCAGGAGTAAGGGAAAGGGGTGGACTTGGATGAAGATGAACAAACTGAATTCCAAGAGGGAGACACTGTTGGTAGGTATGTTAGCAAATCTGAAAATTACATGTGATGGATGGGATTGCATGCCCCGTGAAGACACAAGTTTGCAGGGTGGGTGTTCTCCTGCTCTGGGATGCCCAGATTGCAGTTATAGCAAAAACAATAAGAGGAAACCTCAAATAAATGCAAATATGAAAACCAGAAAGGTTCGCAGTTATAAATTACTGGCAACTTATTTAAACTATTAAAGTGTATAATTCAAAAAGTCTTAAAAATACATTTAGCACAAAGCTAATAACATCAATTGACACGTGAATTCCTATGACATCAAATTGACACGGCAAACCAGGCAAACTTGAATAATCAGTTCAAGATATATCAAATTCCACAGCAATCATTTCCACACTTTATGAGGCAATCATAATGCCGTTTTTCAGAGATTGTCAGTGGTGCAAGAGCTAAACCCCAATTCTATGAGTTGATCACGGGGCCACACAGTGGAGCTGACCGTTTCACACTGAATGGGTCGTCAGATGTTCAAAACAGGATCTTGCAGTATTTCATATATTCATTAATCAATACATTCAAATTCCAAGTCAGGATTGCTGGCTTCTCCCAGGAGGAATGAATATATGAAATACTGCAAGACCCCGTTTTGAACATCTGACAAAGCCATTCAGTGTGAAACGGGCGACTCCAGCGTGCGGCCCCATGATCAACTCGTGGAACTGGGGTTTAGCTCTTGCACCACAGACAATCTCTGAAAAATGGCCTCATAAAGTGTGGAAATGATTGTGGTGGAATTTGATATATCTTGGACTGATGATTCGAGTTTGCCAGGTTTTTGCCGTGTCAATTTGATGTCTTGGGAATTCACTTGTGTCAATTGATGTTATTAGCTTTGTGCTAAATGTATTTTTAAAACTTTGAATTATACACTTTAACAGTTTGAATACGTTGCCAGTAATTTACAATCACAAACCTTTCTGGTTTTCATATTTGCAGATTGTAGTTATGGCAGGGAACTCTTCTTACCTACTGAGACTTCCAATTTCAGCCTTTCCTGAATTCTGACCAGGTCATTTGCATGTGGTCCAACTGAACACCTGAAGCTGCCTTATGCTGAACCAGATAATTGGTCCATCAAAGTTAATACTGTCCACTCAGAGTGGCAGCAGCACTTTAGGGTCTCAGGTGGAGGTCCTTCACATCATCTACTATCTGGTCCTTTTAACTGGAGATGCTGGTGATTGAACTTGGGACCTTCTGCATGCCAAGCAGATGTTCTCTATAAAGCCACAGCTTCTCCCAGCAATGTAACATGCTCTGTATGGAAATGTTTATGAAGAGTTCTCTGAAATAATGGTTTTGTGCATGTGTGCTCGAGAGTAAGTTTTGCCTCAGCTTAGCAAGGGCCTGTGCCCAAATAAGTGTGCATACGTTTGCAGGCTGAGACATGTGTGTGTGATGCTTTTGAAGTAAAATTTCATAAAAAGACTGCTTAAAGCATTTTTCCTCACATGTTTAACAGGCCATACTTAAAGGACAAGACTAATCAGCAGAATCTGATTCCCTCCACATCAGACCCTGTAAGTAGATAAGAATATTCTTGTAGTTGGGGATTCCTCCTAGTCTAAGGTGGGGGGGGAGGATAAAAAAAAACATGTTACTTGCATGTGTCTTCTGAGCATTCCTGTCTCTTTTTTTCAATTCTGGTCTGTGCATCCTTTCTGTTTTCAGACTGCCAGATGTAAAAAAGGCATTACCCTGAACAAGACGACAGGTAAGCAGAAGAGGGAGACAAAATATTCAGCCCCTGCTAGCCGGGTTCCGCAGAGCAGATTGTCTGGTGCTCTTGTCTCTCAGAAGCCCCAGGATGCACCTTCAGAGCTGCTAAGAAAGAGACCTCTGCATGTTCTTCCTTCAAAGGCAATTGCTGAAAACCTTGCTGGGAAACAGAGCATTACAATATCTTCCTCCAATCGTGGTTTATGCCAAGTGAGAAAGACTAAAAAGTTGGAGCCAGTCACCAAACCAAAGACTCAAGCACTCCAGCAGACAGCAAAAAGTTTCACGCTACCCACTCATTCTGTGGAAAGCTTGCAAGAAAAGGCTGACAAGGAGAACTTGGGGAGTAAGTTCAACCCAAGTCTTAAGAAGAAGGTAGCTGTTAGGTCTGACCTCCCATCCGAGTCCCAAACATGGAACAGCAGGCCAATTGCTTCACAAGGCAGTATGGCTGTGAAAAGGCAAGTGCAAACTTATCAGGCTACTAAGTCACAAGTCCAGTATGACCTCAGAGGGCCTTCAGCTAATCTCAAAGGGGCTGATCTTCAGAAGCAAGTCCCTGGGGAGTCAGGGGCACAGATTGCATTAAAGGTTGGCCAGTCATATGCTTGTTCAAGGCCAGAAATTAAAAGCCAGGGTCTAAATCCCAGAGCATCAAAGCAATGTACCAGTGTGCTCAGGCGACTAAAGGAGAATGCAATACAGTCAAGGACATGCAAAGCTCCAGATGCTCTTCAGAGGGGACAATTGAAGCAACAGCAGAAGATTCCTTGCAAAGCTCAGCAAGTGAGAAGGCATCTGAGCAATTCTCGTGCCTCGACAAACCCCTCAGTAACACAATTAAGAGGAAAACAAACTCTCCCTTTGGCAGCACATGATGGCATCAACAAATGTAGGAGAAGCCAGAGCAGTAAGAAACTCCAGCGAGTGCCCAGAACTTCCAGCTTGAAATCCAGGCCTGTTGTCTCTCCAGATTGCACAGCAAATAGAGTCATTGACACTCGGAGATGTGAAAGAAGCAAGTCAAGGCAGCTGGGGATGGGTCAAGAGCCCAAAACCCCACATACCCAGGATCGCAGGCAAGTTTGGCCCCAAGTGTATTTGCAGTCACCTGTCTAGTGCAGTCTCCTAGCCTGAGGCTTACCTAGAGATCATCTGCTATCAGGCCAGATCAGCTTCTGGGGTGGAGAGATGGTTGATGAGAGTGTATATTTGCACCCTGCTCTTTTTGGGGAGGTAGATCCTACAATGTTCCTCCATTAGACCCTTGTCCCAAAGGTGGCCTTGATAGTCACAGATCTCTTGAGTTTTGTCTGAGGAATGTTCATCAGACTGTGTCAGCAGAACAGATAAATGAATAACTTATTTGTGCCCCCACTTTCTGTGTTACATTTTCTCACCTACTAAAAAAGTCTTTAGCATCTTTCTTGTGGGGTATGGGGGGCATACATGCACTCCGCATGGCAAAGCAGAAACATGAGTGACTCTGCCCTGTATTATGACATGCAAAAGAGATTCCCACCCCCCTCATTGTGTTCTCTATGTTGTGTTGCCAGTCATGGTAAGGAGCCTTCTCCTTGTCAGTTTCCTATTTGCAAGCAGTCAGCTCTCCAGCACTATCTTTTTTGGTTAAAGATAAACTGGCAAGCAGTCCTCCCAGGCTGTATCTGGAACTGGGATCCTTCGCCCTTCAATTCCTGTCCCTCTGATGCTTTTGCATGACTGCAGTTACCATGCACACAAACAGCAGTGCATGAATGAGGGCTGAAGAAATGTGCAGAGACAGGAAATGCTCTCCAAGTGGGTGGCTGCGGCCATGACTTTGCTTGCCATTTAAATGTTGATTGGAGTCCTTGTAAATTGCATTAGTGACCCTGGAGCCACAAAATAGTGTACATTCACACCCACAGACACACCCTCATTTTATCCTGACAACCCTGAGGGAAAGTGTGTGATTCAAGATCACCCAGACGGCTTCAAGGGAATTTGGACTGTGGTCTCCCTGGTCCTAGCCCAATTGCTCCACCCCACTGCACTGGCTCTTGAGCATGTAGGACACAAAACTGGTAGCCTAATGGAGTCTTCTTGGTTTTCACTAGGAAGCAGCTGGAACAGTGGCTGAAGTCCAAAGGAAAATCCTACAAGCGGCCACCAATGACCCTGCCTGCTGCAAAGCCACGGAAGAAAAGGCAGAGTCTGAACCAGTCCTTCTGGAACAGCCTGGGGGAAGAGGAGGAAAGAATGGATCACAGCTTGGTGGAAAAGATTTCAAGTACATTGATGGAGTGCCTGAAGCTTGCTGAGGAGGTGTGCTTTGAATCTTTTATCTGGCATATGGGAAGCTGCAGGGATGTTGGGGGTGTTCCTTATTTAAGTGACTTGTATACAAGTGATAAAGTGGAGAAGGCAGTCCAACTATGCCTTCGCCTGCCTGTCCCTCTTCCAGTCCCACTGTCTCACCTGCCTTCTATAGCAAGCAAGGCTTTAAATCTACCCCACAATACGTAGAGAAAAGATGTGGGGTGAAGAGACCAATGGAGGATCAGGTCTGGAGAAGGCAATGTATTGCTCCTGTGTCTTTGGCATTTTCAAAAGCTTATAGTATTTCTGGGGCTGCATCTGGTCAGCCTGACCCAGAAAGTTTCGTGGTGTTATCCTGTGGCCTCACCTATTGTAAGTCTTACTGCCTGCAGACCTCCAGGATATGCAGCCACCAGCTTCAGTGGCTTGAACTATCTTTGCAAAGAAAAAGAAACAGATTGCAGTTTTTGCAAAACCTCTGGAAGTTCATGAAGGTCTGAAGCCACATTTGCTTCCTCCTTCCCCACTTCTGAATTCGAGCTGGACTAGCAATCCTTGGCCCTGGATGTGTTTTGAAAAGGGATATTTCCCAGGCCTTGTGGGTACATTGTGCAAACTACAGTCAGGCTCTGGATGCAAATGACTAGCTGGTGCCTTCTTGTTCAGGGATTAGGCCTCCCGTGAACAGACAGCAAATTCTGTTTTATCTAATTATGTTTATCCTGCCTTTCCAATACAGTTCAAATTAGCTTACCAGTTCTAAATACAACATACAGGGCTATGTTGATAATGGTTGATGACCCAAGTGCCTTAACCATCCACCCAAAGGTGCCAGATGGTGCCAGCAAGCCACATTGCTCCAGCTGGGGAAGTCAACTCTCCCCTTATTGATTTACCTGATGGTGAAAACTTGTTCTAACAACCCACTCCAAACCCGGTTTTCTTCCACCATTTGGCAACAGCCACCCTGGACCAGAGTTAGTATTCACAGGAAGGGTGCTTCACTGCTCCTGTCAGTTTTCCTCTTGACCTGTGCTGCTCTGAATCCTCTCTGTTCTCTCTTAGGGATTTCCTTCAGAAGAGATCCTGGCCATGCTTTCCCAGATCCCAGAGGCAGAGAAGTTTGCCCAGTTCTGGATCTGCAAAGCAAAACTGCAGGCACGACGTGGCACATTCGATGTAGCTGGGCTGTACGAAGCGGCTGTTCGTGCTGGGGCTGCAGTGAGTAGCTTTTCATTTGCCTTCAGCGTCTTGCTTTGTTTTAGGTTCGTCATGCTAAGTATGCAACAGCTAGCTAGCCATCCCAAGTGAATGCTTTGTTTGGATTAAGCCAGGCAATTTACAAGTTCTGTTTTCTCTTTTGACCTTTCTTAGGCCTTGTAGGTACATTGTGTAAGCTAAACCTGGGGGTGGGGTGTCTGGCTGCCAGCAATGAGTGTTAGGGTTGGTGCAACATGAAAGAGCTAACACAGGTTTTGTTCTTAACCAAAGATCCCTGCAGAGGGAGAGTCTTGTGTTGGGAAATCTCACTTCATGAGTATGTGGGGGCTGCTGCCTTGGGCAGGACCCTGAGACATACCCAGCGGAAGGGCCCTGTGTCGGTAGGCCACCTATCCACTGATCCTAGAAAGGCACATGATGCCATAGAGGAAACAGCTGTGCTTCCAGAGAAGTGGAAGCAGGGAAGAATTTCCTGGGACTAAGTAGGGGGTGGGACGTGGTTGGCAGGCGGGGGGTGGGGTTGTTGGTCTGCAGTATGCAGCACCCCTCCCTATCAGATTCCTAACACAAGCTGAGCTATCGCCATTCTAATTCTAGTGCTGGCTGTTTATAGGAAGTGTGGGGAAAACAGCACACATGAGGTGGGTGTCTGCATAGCTGCACAGCCAATGAAAAGATGCTGGAGAAACAACTGGATTGTTTAAAGCATGGTTCTTGAGTGTTCCGAATGCAGCTCATACCAAGCTGGATCCTTCCTCTGCCCTCTCCCCCATTTCTTGGGAATGAATGTTCAGTTTATTTGCTTAGAAAATGTCAAAAAACAGCACATTTGCATAGACTGTAAACATGCAGGGATCAAGGTCTCCTAAACTGGGCTATGGGTAGACATGACCTCTCTAGCAAAGCAGCCAGGAATGCAGAGGATTTAATCCCCAGCTCCATTCCTCTCTGGCCTAGAGATCTTTCCCTGCTGAGCCAGGGGCCCCTTTGAGACACCAACACCACCGCCCCTCTGTAGCGAGAATATTCAGTGCTCCGAAGGACCCCTGCCTTACATGTGAAACATGTGGCAAAAGTGTTGTGGCTGCTCAGTAATTGCTTTTTGTTTTGTAGCCACTACAGAAACTGAAGGAGGTTGTTGCTGATCTTCTGAAGAATCCAGACAGTCCAGTCCAGGGTAAGAAATATGGAAGAGGCAAATGTGGTCCCTGTGTTCATAAAAAGTAGTTAACAGCTAAAGTTGGAATCCCATCCACAGCTACTTGTTTCTCACTCAGGAAGGGGAGAATTGTTTGATTAAGTAGGCTGGCTGCGCATGCTTCTTGCTGTCAGGTTCGGGCTCAGTAGTGGTTAGGGTTTCACCTGGGAGCCTATACCTGCAACCTGACCAAGGACAGAGCAGAAAAGGGCAACCTCTTCTGTCCCTCTCTTTAAAGGTCACCTCCCAGGATCCATTAGCAGAAGAAGCCCAAGTTGTGTGCTTGGAAAAGGAGATTGGGGCTTGGTTGATGTCTGTTAGGAAAGTCGGCTGTTGCATCTCAGATAGCAAATGTGGATTTCTTGGAGGTGAATACAGGATCTGGAAGGAAAGCGGGGACACTTTCTGCTCCTACAGTCACCAGGAAGTGGGAGCCCACCTACTGATCCGGCCAATAAGCTCCAGGCTTCCCTTTCTCCCACTTCAGGGAGCTCTCTTTACCTCGTAAGGAAGTGCCATCCCCAAGCCTCGGGGGATTCTCAGTCTCCTCTCCTCCATGGGGGCTTGCTGCCATACTTTATTTCTTGTGGGAATGCATCCTGGCTGACTGCAGCCAAAGGCAGAAGTGGCAGCAACGTGTCAAACCACAGGTGCTGTGATTTGTGCCCTGAGGGGCAAGAAAGGAGCCAAGTCAGCACTTTGAATCAGCAAGCATTTTGGGGCAGTGATCAGTTCCCATCAAACATCCAGAATAAGTCTGCCCCAAGGCGGAAACTCTCAAGGTGAGCAGCAGAGAGATATGCTTCTAAAACAATTCGTCTCTGCAATTTATCTTTAAGCTTTAGAACGTTTTGACTACTCTCAGGAGAGAAAGACCCTGCCTCAGGCTGCCCTTTAGGCAGAGTCTTTTGACATCCAGTCACATTTCCCTTTGCTGCTTTCTTTTGTATCCCCCACAGTGAGTCCCACTCTAGTTAGTCCTCTCCTGGCCAGGGACCAGGTTGCGATTACTCCCCAGAGCACTTTGCAACGCCAGACTTGCAAGCCGGTCTCAGGTATCAAGCTACAAATTATTCCACTGTTCAGGTAAGGATTCTGGCCTACCTTTGCCCCTCCCCTGACTTCTGATCTGATGTTCTTGAGCTTAGCATGGCCACCCTTCCTTTTCCAATCAGCCACGCTCTTCTGCCAACCAGCAGATGAGCTGTAGCTTCATTGGAATTATGCCAGCTTTCTTGTTGACACCATTCCTGCTTGGTGACAGCTGCTGGGTGCTTTTAAACCTGGACAAATGTCTTCAGGAACAGAAAAGTGGGTCATGGCTGTAACCCAGGCCTCAGCCTCAGTTGGCACCTGCAAGTGTTTCTTCCACTGCCACCGCCTTTCCTCCCCTTGCTTCCAAAATGTTAATTGTGGGGCCATCCGGAAGTGGAATGAATGCAATGCAAATAGGCGCAATTTGAATAACACCTCTCATCTGCAAACATGGGAGGGGGGCAGTTGGCAAACATGTTATGATATACAACCCTGAATGCCAAAGCATTTTGTTGCTGGTTGCTGTGACCTAGAAAGGTTTGCCTTGGAAAAGCAAGAAGCCCTGGTTTGGTTACTCTCTATTTAGTGGGAGAGTGGAATACTTGTTAAGAAGTGAGAGCAGCCGACAGTATCAACCTTCTCTCTTGCAGAGCAAAAGAGCACCATACAGGGCCAGACACAAAGCTCTTGACTCCAGTGCGGCGTTCCCTGCGCATAGAAGGTGCCGGGGCTTGCTACCCAGAGATGTTGAAGGACCACAACAAGGTAGTGGCTTCCCTTGATGAACTTATGGCCACAGATCATGGAAGCCTCTTTGTGTTCCGTAAAAATGAAGCTTTACCAGAGGATGTAGAAGTGGAGCTCTTGAGGTTGTGACCATACCCCCAGCCCTGAACACTCCTCCATTCTCAAGTGACAGTACAAGGAAATCAAATGATCCCCCTTCCCCAGATGTCCCCTCTGTGTTTCTACAGGCCTGGCACACGGAGCTCACCGTCTCTTTCCTGTTACAGCTGTGCAAATAGACTGAAAACATTAAAAAGCACCCTCACAAAACAATCAGACCTTTGACAACAGAGGTATCTTTATTTTTGTTGGGAGAAAGCTGAGCACATCTGGCTTTGGGGAGTGGGGGGGGAGGGAGTGCCCTTGTTTCACAGCAAGATTTCTTTCTTTCGAGGAGCCAACTTAGCAGAGGAACAAAAGAAAAGCACAACTGGTCTCTAGTGAAGGTGTGGCTGAATCTTCTGTGCTTGCTCCAATCCCCTTCTCTGGGATCCTGTGTGAGCACAGGAAGAGAAGGGCCTCTTGCAGACTGCATGGAACTTAACAGCCTGCTATCCATACTTTTCCCTATCTCCCCGCGTTGGCTCCTGGGACATGGCTCACACAGCTCTCTAAATCCTCTCTCTTAAATCCTGCTCCAGCTGACATTAAGGCCTGACTGGCATGTTACATGAGGGTATCTGGAGGACGGGATGCTGGGGATATGCTAGGTGAGAATCCTGCAACAAGCTGCCATGACTTCAGCCTCAAAAGACATCCTTGGCCTTAGGCTGTGTTTTATTTTTGTTCTGTGCACCTTTCAGACTGACAATTCTGCCTTCCCTGGCAAACTAAGGTGGGCACTCTTCACCCTCCTCCAGTCCTAGAAATGGTTCTTTGTTTCTCTTTTGTGGTCTTTCTTTGGGCTAAAGTTGTAATGAGGTGCCTTGTTTGGGTGGGGGGACACCTCCATGGCCACTACAGTGTGAAGATTTGTGCTGAGCTCTCGGCAGCAAAGCTGGCTTGAACACTGAGGCCCCAAAGCAGGTCTGTATGGCCACTTGTCTGTGCTCTGTGATGGTGACTGGACCACCACAGATCCTGCTGGTTGTGCTTGAGGAGTTTCTGCTGCTCTGGGGCTGTTTCAGTTCTGGAAATCCCAGGGGCTTGAGCCTCACTCTGCCTGAGTGGGTCATGGCTGTAACTCAGGCCTCAGCTTCAGTTGGCACCTGCAAGTGTTTCTTCCTTGATGGGTTCAGGGTATCTTCTACAGGTGCCAGAGGGAGAGGTTTCTCCCTGGTGTCCGCTCAGGAAGGAGACTAGCTTTCTTCTTTGCTTCTCTGACACACTACAGAAGTGTGCCCAGTGAGAGCAGAATGGAAATGGGGGGCTTGTCCTGCCATCCTCAAGAGGTCAGGTCTTCATTCCTCCCAGTTAGGGAGAACTGTCCTACCTTGGTTTCAGTTGTTCAACCACTCCTTGTGATGGCTATGCACAGGCAATGTCTCAGAGCTTCTTAATGCAGAAAGAATGAACTAGAAGCAGCATCTTCAGATGGCATCAGCTGGGAGGGGCTGCAGGCCTCGATTCTTGGGGGTGGAGCTCTTGATGGCTGAAGTGGCTAGTGGGGGAGGGGTGCAAACAGCAAGCCTCCTAGAAAGGCCTTTTGCAGCTTGCTGGGCTCTTGCACCCGTACCCGCGGGCAGCCTTGGCCTATCCTTTCAGAATCAGTCACTTCACGGGTTGGGTCTTTCTGATGTCAGCTAGGGAAATACCAACATCTGTTCCATTTTAGAAGCCCCTCTTCTCCAGCTGAGCAACACTCATCTGTCACATCTGGAATTCCTTCAGCATGGATTGGAGAGATTCAGTCGTCATAGTCCTCGTCATTGTTGGTTTCCTGGAAAATGTTTTGGAGCTTCTGCAGGGGACAAGTTAGCACAAAGATTTCTGCAGCCTGTCTTACCAGAGTGCTGGCCAATGCAAGAGGAGCGGTTTCTGTTGGGAAGAGGTTGGGGCTTATCTTTTATACACAAAAGCTACACCAGTGACTCAGTTCCCCAACAAGCCCATAACTGAGTAGTGCTCTGTCCTCTGGGATACAGCCTTGTCAGTGGAGCTCTTAGGGCGCTGTGTGTTTTCTGTTTGGCTATCTGCACTCTGTAGGAACTCAGTGGCAGCTTGGTGTAATGGTTTGAGTGCTTGCTGGACTAGGGTCTGTTCAGATCCACAGTTTCTCATGAAGCTCGCTGGGTGACCTTGAGGCAACCTCATAGGGTTGTTGTGAGCATCAGATAGAGAAGGGGAACTGCAGACCACCCTGAACTCCTGGGGGAAAGGGTGGAATAAGAATACGCCATCCCACTGTATCCTCACAACCACTGAGATAGGGTAAACTGACAACAATTGGTCCAAGGGTCACCCAATGAGCTTTCATAAGCCAGGGGTTTGAAACTGGGTCTCCCACATCCCCATCCAGCATCCTAACTGTGCAGGCTTGAGGCACACCTAAACAGCCAGAAAACAATGCGCTTCCATCGCTCAACTGGATTCCCTCAATTCCATAGCCTCTAGACAGTCAGAGGCATATACAGGGAACTTACTAGAGGCCAGTGTTTGCTCAGATGAATGCTGTGTTAGCACCTTATTTTCCTGCTCCTGAAGATGCCCTAGCTTGGCCTTGGCTGGGTGCGGGGTGGTGGACTACAGAGGCTCAGCCAGATAGCTGGTGCTTTGGCATGGCCAAACATATCCCTGCTGGATCAGAGACAGCAAGTTGCCTAAACTTGCCCATCCTTAGGATCTTCCTTAGTCCAACACGTATTTTTTAAAGATCTGTTTGCTAAAAGAATTTGCTTTGGGGCTTTTGAATAAACCAATGAACCTTTTTAAAAAGCCCCTGCATCTGGTTATTTCTTCAGGGACAGACTGCTCTGTGTGCTTAAAGCAAATGCCTGACTGGCTGCTGTCATGTTTATTTTACTTTATTTATATCCTGCCTTTCACCCCAATGGGAACCCAAAGCAGCTTACATCATTTTCCTCTCCTCCGTTTTATCCTCACAAAAAGCCTATGAGGTAGGTTAGGCTGAGAGTATGCAACTGGTCCAATTTACCCAGCAAGCTTCCGTGACACAAGAAGAGATTCAAACCAGGGTCTTCCAGATCCTCATCTGACACTTTAAAGAAAGTCCTTTTGGGGGGAGAGCCTACATTTTGCACAGGCTCATTCGATAATTATATGTTCACTGCATTCACCACCTTTAGGATGGTGGAAAAGCAGACGATGAATCCCTGCCCAGATGGAGAACCAATTTGGTATAGTGGTTAAGAGCAACTAAGCTGGAGAACTGGGTTTGATTCCCCATTCTTCCACATAAAGCCAACAGGGTGACCTTGCGTCAGTCTCAGCTCTCTCAGCCCACCTACCTGACAGGGAGTCTGTTGTGGGTAGGGGAAGGGAAAGGAGATTGTTAGCCACTCTGAGACTCCAAGTGAAGGGCAGGAAATAAATCCAATCTCTTCTTCATCTTCCAGGTATTGCTGACAACATTTAAACATTTTAGACATAATTAAAGGTGATCCCCTCCTGGTTTTTCCCAGCCTTTTTCTTGAGTTGTGTTCCCCCCTCCCAGCAATTTTGCTGTAACTGCTCACTGGGGACTACACTGGTTTCAACACCTGCATCTGTGTCCATGGTGTCTTTCTGCTTTGTTCCTTTTCCATTGTGTTTTTATTAAAATAGTTATACTTGCATCCTTTCCTTGTAGCTAAGGTGGCTTACAATTCCAAGAGTAAAAACACAATTCCAAGAATAAAATAAATAGAGTAAAACTACATATTTTACAGAGTAAAACTACATATATCCCTCAACAAGTGCCTGCAGCTTGAACCTCAATGAAAACCCTTGCAAGTAAAAAGGCCTTACAGTGTTTCCTAAAAAATTCTACACGTGATGGTCTTTTGGATGCCCTTCCACAGGGGTGGCCAAACTGCAGCTTAGGATCCACATGTGGCTCTTTCACACATACTGTGTGGCTCTTGAACCCCTCCACCACCCTGTTGGCTGGCTTGGAGAAGGTATTTCTCTAGATCACTTCTTCAAGCCAAGCTAGCCAGCGGCTTGGAGAATGCAGTTAAAGTTGCTTTCTTTCCACTTCTCCCTCATCTTCCTTTTTCCATCATTTTCCTTCCTTCTGACATTCATGTCTTATGACTCTCAAACATCTGATTCCTCTATATGGCTCATGTTAAGCAAGTTTGGCCACCCCTGGCCTTCCACAAGGCCTGGAGCCCGTTCTAACTGGATGGAAGTGAAGATCAGTGAAAAGACCTTGGGAAGAAAGGGAACAAGGTGGCAAAGTCTGAAGACGGGTGAAGGGTGCAAGGCTTTGGACACCATCTACTCACCTGCTGCTTGCAGAAGCCAAGTGGGTGCATCCAATGCCCTGGTAGCAAAGCTGGCTCACTGAACTCTATGCGTGCGTGCTCCACAGTTGATTCATGCGGCATCTGGCGGGGGAAGGGATTGGCACAAGGATGTCAGTGAGAGCACTGCTGGTGGGATTGCTCCCCCCCCTCCATCCTTAAAAAAGGTGTCCCTCAAGCCCATGCAGAAATAGACCTCTGCTTCTATCCCTAGCTGGAGAGAAGAAAGAACCCAGATCTGACTGTTTATCCATGACACCAGCACGGTCCTGCCCTTTCCTAAATTGGAACAGGCTAGATGAAGCTTTCCACACATCCATCCAGAATCCTTCCACCACCATCACCCTGCCCTTAAATCTGTTTCAACATACCAGTGTGGGTGGTGCCCGGAAGAGATAACTGAACGGGTAATACAGGAAGTTAATAAAAGAGGCAGCGTAGAGGTCAGCGTAGCGCATCAGCTGGTTGGCAAACAGGGTCTGGCGGGAGCCACAGCGGAACAGACTGCCCATCTTCCCATAGCACATGTCCATTTCGTGAGTGACTTTCTGCAACAGGAGGTGTGACAACTAAATCAGCCTGCAAAGCGGAACTCGCCCTGAGGGTTGGAGGTGCTCAGCTATTTTTGAGCATCTTCTGCTTGTGAGTTATTTCAGGGCGGGGGATTTGAGTTTGGAAGAGATTTCATAGTAGAAGGGGACACAATATTTCTTTTCCACTTATGATTTGTGTAATGCAAATCACCTGTATCCGTCACCTGGGAGTCCTCATGTAGCCTGGATATAGAAGCTAAGGCAGTGGGGCTGAGTGGCTTGTACAGGTGGGAGGGAGGGGCTGATGCTCAGCAGCAGAGTATCTGCTTGGCATTCAGCAGGTTCATTAACCCAGGTTCTGGCCCTGGCATTTCCAGACAGTAAGATCAAGTGGCAAGAAATCCTGTCAAACCTGGGATACTCATCAGGCATCTTGCCTGAACTATCTGCTGAGCTAGCTAGATAGCCCCTGCTGTGAATGGCATCATTGTCACCTACACTGAAAATGCCCCTTGATAGATGAATGCCATTTTTCTCTTTGAGAAGAACTAGAATGAAGGTAAGTTCTTCCAGATGGGCCCGGTAGATACTCATGTCTCCCAAGTCAAGCTTTTCAAGCACTCCTGATCAATTTGGTGATACTTAGGCAGCTGAAGGGAGGAAGTGTATGTCCATCAACCCACTTGGTGAGAATTCGTCTTCTCTGCTATTGGTTCTGACTGAGTGTACTTTCATTATGAATCTCTGCCTCAGCTCTCATCCATGTATGTGTCTGAAGGTTCAGATTAGAGTCAGAAACACTGATACCACCCATTGGAGAACCAGCTCCCCTCTTCAAGATTCCACAGGTTCTTGAGCCTAACATTGGCTTAGAGGCTGTGCTGATATTTCATCAGCTTCGAGAATACAAGTTTTGTTGGGCTAGGGTTTCATGACTTTCAGACTCTGCTTTCCCTCCCCCTGTACTCTGTTCCAGCTGAGCTGTGTGTCTTCTAAACGTACACATATGTACCATTTCCTTGATGTTATGATAATGCAGCCTGGCTCATGCTAGGGTACATGATGGTTGGGAATCTCTGCAGTAAACAGGAAGTCCTGCCATATTATTCTGCCTTCCCTGATGGGCCTGATAGGATGGCTTTTTCTGTAGGCTGGTTTGCAAGCTAATTGGCTTTATGCACATGCAGAGAAAACCCTGGCCTTAAGGTGGCTGAGAGAAGCGGATTCTGCTACTCAGTGGGGCCTTAGGCAGTCCTGCACTAAAGCCAGTTTTCTTACTCTAGTTGTGAAGAGCTCTCATTGCTCTATTATGCAGCAGTCACCAGAGAAAGAAGCTATACAGAGAAATGTTTGTATAGAATTGTCTGGAGAAAGTGCTGGCAGGGCCTTATGACAGGAGTTTCCTTAAGCAGATCACTGTACCTACTGGCACTGGTAGCACATGCGTGGCCCCTTGCACTGGAGCCAAAGAAAAAAGTGCAAACTGAACTCAAATGTTGCCTGTGGAGCCTGACATGCAATGGGAAATGGCTGCATTTTCAGAACTCTAATAAAACGTAGGGCCCTACCTGTATGCGCTTCTTGATGGAGCTGATGTCTGGGCGCTCACTGCTTCCACTGTCCAAGTGCCTGGGAAGAAACAAGAGTATCAGCGGGTGCTGTGCACCCTCAGCAGCTCATCAGTCCTTGCCCCGGGTTTCATGAGGCTGGCACCCTTATTCCCAGCTGAAAGGAAGCAGGTGCCTGGGAGGTATCACTTTTTCCCACCAGCAAGTCTATAAAAGCAAGAAATCTGCTGCTTTTTTGATGTGTCCCACTTTTCCAAGGGGAAGCCAAGCTTGGGAGGAAAAGGCAAGCAAAAGGAGCCCCAGCCTGTCTCCCTATGGATCCTAATATCTAGACTGGGAATCCCCCATGGAGGGGGGGGGGGACAGGAAAATGGGGAGAGGAGTGGTTTTTATTCTAACCACCTGAAAGCAGAAAAACTGCAAGTAAATGGTTTCTCTTGGGGCAAACTGAAAACACACATTCAAAATAGTGTTTTAAATGCTTCTTTTCTGCATATCATTTAACTGTGTGAGTGGAAAGTGCTGTCAAGTCTCCGTTGACTTATGGTGACCCCACAGGGTTTTCAAGGCAAGAGTCGTTCAGAGATGGTTTGCCTTAGCCTGCCTCTTCATCATGACCCCAGTATTCCTTTGTGGTCTCCCATCCAAATATGGACTGGGCTGACCCTACTTAGCTTCTGAGGTCTGAAGAGACTGGGCTAGCCTAGACTAATCAGTTCAGGGGCCTTTAATGGTACTAAATCAGAATTCTGGCATTAATTCTGAGAAAACAAAGTATGAATTCCATCAATATGGCCAAAATTGTTTTGGTTACTTCCTGGCTGGGTCCGTACACTTCCTGGTTACAGAGCTGAGTCATAAAGCAGGCTGAGGCTGTCTTAGGGAGACTGGAAGGCAGGGCAGGGAGGCCAGCTCCCAGCTCCAATCTCTGCAAAGCCTTCATATTTTGCAAGGAGGAGGTGCTGTAAGTAAGCAGGTGCCAAGTCTCCAAGACCAGACTCCAGGTCTTCTAGAGCAAAAACATCCCTGAAACCAATAATTCTGGACAACATCCCACTTACTGGTAAAGCTCAGCCAGAAACACATCCAGACTCCGCAATTCTTCAAAGAGTTCTGTGAGCAGAAGAGAGAAGGCTGAGTCCTGGACAGCAGTCAATGCTCTGACCAGGGGAAGAGGAGGCAAAACCTCAGCCCATTTCATTCCCTGTGAGCCACCCCACCACCTGGCTTTCTTTCATCCCTGATAAGACACTAGTCCAAGGGTGGCCAAACTGTGCTCAGGAGCCACATGTGGCTCCTCACATATTGTGTGGCTCTCAAAGCCCCCACCACCCCATCAGCTGGCTTGGAGCAGGCATTTGTCTCTTTAACTCAAGCCAGCAGCTTGGAGAATGCATTTGGAGTTAAAGTTGCTTTCCTTCCACCTCTCCCTCCCCCATCTATTTGCCTGCATGCCTTTCTTCCTTCCTGTCTTGCAGCTATTAAAGATCTGACGCTCATGTCTTGCAGCTCTCAAACATCTGACATTTACACTATGTGTGTTTGGCCACCCCTGGACTAGCCTATCTCCATCCACCAGAACCCTTTTAATCCTCACCACTTTTCTCTGTCCACACTTGCAACTCTTTGGCCAGTTCGGGCACCACCAGGAAGGTGCGCCAGCCCTGCCTCTTCTTGGATTTGAGGATGTCTCCAAATATGTGATCACCAATGTAGAGGATGTCCTTGCCCTTCACTCCCAAGAGGTCACACACCATGTCTGAAGAGCCTAGAGTGGAGAGGAAGAAGTCAGAGATTCTCAGCCAAGGCTTGCTGGAATCAAATCAGGTTGGGCTCTGCCTCCACTTTTCCCATCAAGCCCATAATTTGGCTCATTGCAATGGGGTGACACAGATCTTGCTAACATGAAAGACAGGTGCACTGTCCATGGGGACAGGCATTAGAGGGGGCACCAGTACTTTACCTCCAGAGTAAACAGCACAGTGCTGAAGGGGTCCTGTGTAAGTGCCAATCCGCAGCTTCCCCGTGTCCTGCAGAGAAAGAACAGGAGTGAACTCTGGGCAGAGGATTGGCCAAGGGAGCAGAATGGGACCCCAAAGCAGTTGTTGGCTCTTGCAGCGAGGAGCAGCCCAGGGTCTCCTATCTCTCAGTCCAGCATTTCCCAATAAAAGATTTGAGTAAAGAGGGTGTGAACCTCCTGCCGCTATATCATTCTCTTGGAGCATCACACATCCCAGACTGTCAAACTGTCCTGTCCTTTCCAGTTTGGCTCCTCCCAGCACTAACATTTATCAGTTTGTAGGTCATTATTCCTTGGGGCCATGTCTATTCATTGTGCGCCTTCTCTGGATCTTCCCCCTGTTCCTTGTTACTGCCTCGCTCTTATATTGGCCATATACTTTGATTTTTTTAGATTGATAGCTTATATTGTTGTTGTAAGACAAACTCAAAATGACAATTGGAGTTTGACTGGCTCTTACCAAAAGGCAGCTTTGCAACTGCCATCAGTAGAAATCTCAACTCTGCCTTCCCAAACTCAGAAGGGTTTCCCCAGTGTACCTTGAATGGACTCAGGCAGTTAGCCTGGAAGCTGGGAACATATATTTTGGGGTTTGAATCTGAAAATGTTTGGTGCTTAGTTTATTTTTCTGACAGGTTTCTTTGGTGTGCCTGAGGTACTGGGTAAAGGTGACAGGAAAAATTTATAGTGGTCACCCTCTCAAGCTGACCCTGACAGGTTCGTCACAGTACCCAAAGACTTTGGGGCAACCAGTCTGTCCCTGCTTTTATTGGCTAGCGGTCTACCTATCAGAGTAATCCATTCCAAAGGACGATTGTACTTCCTTTGCTCTTCCTTTTTCTCCATCCCTGCTTGTGTGGTGCCTAAGCAGCACTTACCGTGTTGACCTGTCGCAGGACAGTCCCCTCAGCAAAGAAGAGTGGCTTGCGTGTGTCGACAACAATCAGATCAAAGTAAGAGCGCCAGGGACGGTGCTGGGGTTCCTCCTGCAGGGACAGGTCAGGGAAGCCAGAAAATGATTTGACAAAGCAGCAAAGAGATTGAATCAGGAACTTTCCATTGGAACCACCCTTCTGCCTCAACGCCACTCCCCACCCCTCTCAGGGACCCCACAAGCTGAAGCTCTGGACTTCCACCTGTGTCAGCACCACTGGAATCCTACCCTCCCCCAAGCTCATCCACTGCATGAATCTCAGTCATCAGAGCAACACAATACCATCATTGCCAAGAATGAGCCAGGAGGGTGCTGCCAGCAGATGGCTCCCCACCTAGTTGTTCTGCTAGCCCAGCTTGCTATTGCCAGGAGGAGCCCCGTTGCCTAGAACACCAACACGGTTGCCCCCCTGATCCTGAAGCTGCCGTATTGCAGTCCGCTAATGACGTCTAAGCATTTATGAAGGGCTGATCTGCCCACCAAGTGTTCCTCCACCCACTATAAAGCCTTCATGGTATACCCATGCTGCAGAAGCCACCTGCGTGATGACCAGCAGGTTTAATTTTTTTCAGGGTGAAGCTGGGACTCACCATGCCATCTTCACTGAAGTCAAACAGGTAGGTCATTATTGCCTGCAAAGAGAGAAGCCCAGTGTGGGGGAGGGGTGCATCTGCAGTCTCTCCCTCCACTGGAAAAGCTCTTCTGCAAGATGCTGAAAGAGACTCCTCCCCCACTGCCCTAAGCCCCTTTGGCCTCTCTGTCTTCTCATGTCCAATTCAGCCAAGGCAAGGTGTGATGTCATCACCCTGCACCTCCCCAGACACTGCTTCTGCCAGCCAATGATGCTACTGGAATGTCTTCTGCAATATTAACGTGGCCCCCATGGAAGATTCGAAAAAGAATGTTTTGCAGTCTCAGGATAATGTGCAAAGAGAAGTGTTGTACATTTTCTTCCCAAAACCTTCTTTCAATCCCTGGCTCTAAGGAGGCCAGGCTAAATACAACTAGAGCCAGGGCCTTCTCTGTGGCAGCCCCACACTGGTAGAATTAGCTTCCTGAAGATGTTAGAGCCCTGCAGGATCTGTCTTAATTCCACAGGCCTGTAAAATTACGCTCTTCCACCAAGCCTTTAACTATTAAGATCTGAGACTGCAACACTGAAGAGAAAGGAGCTGTTCCCCTACAAGGTGCCTCTGAAGCTCCTTAACAATGTTTTTCAGTTTGGAAGTATGGAGGGCGCAAGACAGATGCAGGTGCGAACAGGCATGCATGCCACCTGCCCTGGGAAGCAGCCAACTTACATCTGTGTAGTTGTAGTCACTGTTGGTGGCAAGGAATACCTTCCCCACTTCCTTCATGCGGCTCAGCAGGAGAGGAACACGAGGCTACAAGAAAGAAGGACACGGATGAGAATGGGGAGCAGAGGCTGGTCATCACTCTTCAACCACCAGCAGCCAGAGTAAACTGTGTCTGGGAAAGAAGAAGGCCACCTGAACTGATCTCATGCATCTTTGGGAGGCTTCTCAAGGGATACACTGGCTTCAGAAGCCAAACACAGGAACCAGAAGCCTTGCCATGATACCTTCCCCTCATCCCTTAGTACCAGTCTTGGGAAAGGAGTTACCCCTCCCATTTGGGGCTATCAAAATACAACACAGCTGAACTACACAGACAGCAGTGGTACAACTTGAGGGAATGATGCAGACATAACCACTGGAAGGATGAGCTCGGTTTTGTACCCTGGCCCACTTGGACCAGTGGCCTTCGACCCAGCAAACATGGAACTCATGCAAGCACATCACAGAGGTGATGGGAAGCAGGGAGGCCAAAGTTGTGACCTCCCTGGAGAAAAGGCCAAGACTCGGTGCAGCAGACCAAAGAGCTGGGCACAGGAAACACAAGCCGAGCACTATGAGGTGTACCATACTGAGCAAGAACCCAGTGGTGACTGCCATAAAGGAATCCACCATGGCACAACCTCACCTTGCTCTCTTGCTGCTCTTCTCAGTGTGCACACGGAGAGAAGCAAGCAGGATGGGAAGGTACCTTTGCTTTCTATGCAGCAAGTCCTTTAAAAAGACAGCTTTACAGAGATTATGTCCCAATAGGAAAGGATCTGTGACCTGCCTGAGGGTCCCAACCCATTGTTTAAAGACCACTGATCTAGACCAAACCCCAATTCTAAGGCCTCTATTGGTTTAGCTGTCCTGGATGGAAAGAAAAGGAAGGTCAAACATCTAGCCTTTATCTCTGAGCAGAAGATCTCTTGACTTCTGTTGTCCAAGGTCAACACAAGAACAAGGTGGTGTTGCCCAAGGCCAACACAAGAACAATGCTCTGAGGGGAGAATGTTGTCAGTCAGTCAGTCACATTTTATTTGCATCCCGCCCTCCCCGCCAAAGCGGCTCAGGGCGGCTAACGTTGCTCTCAGGGGCACAGACAGGAAGGGAGAGGAGCCATGTGCCTCCTTTCAGGCAGCTCCTTTCAGGCAGCTGGGATGCAGGGAATAGACTGGCAGAGACCTGCATCTAAGCAGTTCCCCAATTCATGGTCAGGGCAAGACTCACATCTTTCACCACGTACTTCTCCAGGTTCTCCAGCGTCTTTTCCTTGAGAGAGCCCTACAGGAGCAACAAACAGGGGCATCAGTGGTTCTCTCCAAAATCAGCAATCTTCTCTGCCACCACCAAAGGCTAGCTATTCCCAGGACTCTGCCTCCTTATGACACCATCAACCACTTCATCTGCTACGCTATAGGATAGCAACACGCTCAGTTCCAAGGCAGTATTTGATGGGCACATGAACATAGGCAAATGAGAACTGTCCTGCTGGATCTGACCCTGGGTCCATCCCGTGTGGCACTCTCTTCCCCACAGTAGTCTGCCAGAAGTGTGCAGGTGATAGACAGAGGTAGATCGCTGCTGAGCCTGGAGAGTCTTTCAGCAGCAGGGGCTAATGGCTACTGGTAAGTCTCTTGTCCCCAAGAATACATCTAGTCCTTTGGCAAAGTCATCTGAGTCTGGGCCAGTACTGCGTTTTGCACTGTGCAAAATATCTTTTTGCCAGACGCGCTGCACTAAGTGACCCAATTCCTAGTAATGAGAACAAATCCCCCTCTTTGCCTTCCTTCTTTCATTTCATCCACAGTGGCTTCACTGACTTCAGATTCTGGGCTATTGGGGTTGTGTAGTAGTTAGTGTGTTGAACTAGGATCTGGAAAGCACAGGTTTAAATCCCTGCTCTGCTGTGGAAGCTACTTGGTGACCTGGGACCAGTCACTCATGTTCAGCCTAACCTACCTCACAGGGTTGTTGTTGTGTGCATAAAATGGAAAGGGGGAGAATATTGTGAGCTGCTTTGAAATCAAATCCCAGGAGGAAGAAAAGAGGGCTAAACACATAAAGTGCCTGCCCTGCTCCTTCTTTTCTTTTAGATGGCAACTGGAAATAATTTTGACTAAGCAGGCCTTTGAAAACGGAGGGGGGAATGGCTTTAGGAAGCTGCTTCAGCTTTGTTTTTTCTGTATTTGTAATAGATCATACTTTAATTAGTATTTTACTGTGTACCCTATATCATTTTACTCCTTCCTGTTGGCTTTATTAGTCGCCTCTGGCATGTCTTATTCAGTGGGAAGAATTAGGGTAAAAATATTTTAACTGAATTCAGCACATGAATAAAGTTTTATCAAGGCCCCCGAGGTCCTCTTTTTTCTAAGCTGAAACACCTCAAAAGCCTCAAAAGAAAAGAATGCCGACCTCCTGATCATTTGATGCTCTTTGCAGTACTCGGAAATCCCTTTGGAGACAAGCAGAATAGCAGACAATGTTCCCAATGCGGGCTGCATCACAGATTTATATAAAGGAACTACTGGCAGTTTTATTATCAATCCCTTTCTTTCTAATTCCCAGCATGGGGTTGATGTCTCCAGTGACCACAAGACTTCTTTTCTGGGTAGCTAATTCAGGGAATGCAAAAGAATCTCATTTCCAAATGGGAGTACAACACCATGTGTGCTACCCTGAGCTTCCTGGAGGAAGGGTGGGATAAAAAATGGTAATAACAATAAATGATCAGGGACCAGGATATTTGAAGGACTGCCTTCTGCCATGTGGACTTGCCTGTCCCTTACAAGCTACATTTGAAAACCTGCTCTGAAAGCATACAGCTGCCTTATGTGGAGTCAGAACATTGGCCTATTAAGGCCTGTACTGTCTACTCTGACTGGCAGTGACTCTCCACAGTCTCAAGAAGAGGTCTTTTGTATTACCTGCTACCTGAAGATGCTGGATTTGAACCTGGGACCTTCAGCATGCCAAGCAGATATTCCTGCAATTGAACCACAGTCCCTCTCAATGTTCCTATCCCTAGAAGAGTCACTTCACTAGTCCCACCTTGTTTATGGAATGCCCTCCCCAGAGACACTCAGCTGGCATCACCTACTGGCTTTCAGGTGCCAGGGAAAGACTGTCTGTTCTCTCAGACTTTTGAGTCAATGACTGACTTAGCCAGTCTTTGTTGTTACTTCTCCTCATGCTTTTAATATTAAGTATTTTTAGAATTGAGGGGGGGGTTAATGTTGTTTGGTTATTCTTATGTTATTGATTTATTTTTTGTAATTTTGTTAATGCCCTGAAGGTTTTTTCTTAATGGACAGGCAGGAGGCAAATGTTATCACGTGACTGAGAAACCGTCTTCAAGCATGCAAGGGAGATCAGCTCTGACCTGGATAGCCCAGGCAAGCCCGATCTCATCAGATCCCAAAAACTAAGCAGGGCCAACCCTGGAAAGTACCTGGATGGGGGATCTCCAAGGAATATCAGGGTCGGGATGCCGAGGCAGGCAGCAAGTCACCTTTCTGAACGTCCTCACCTCCCAGCCCCACTAGGGGTCGCCAGAAGTCAGCCATGACTTCCAGACACACACAATGCAATTATATATATATAGCACGCAAGGGAGATTGGGCAGCACTGATTGAACTCTCCCAGTGTGCACTGATTCTACACCAGGGACCGAAGCTGGGATGAATTCAAAGAGGGTGGCAGGGGAACGGGTACCTACTGTGCCCTTGCCCACCCAGACTATCACATCTTTAGCATGCTTCACCACACCTGTGTTTTCACATCAGACTCAGACACTGAAACATGATTACATGGCCCAAGCACTTTGTCATCACTCCCCATTAGATAACCTCAGTCACCCCCCCCCCCCAGCATCCACCCACTTACTGAGAGATGGACGTAGTCCATGGCTTCTCGGACATCTTGGAACATGCTCCGGAAAGACATGAAGAGGTTGCCATGTTTGTAGCCTGTGTCACAGCTGGAATAAAACCAGGAACAGGTCAATGATAGATACTGGCCTGGCTGCATCCAGGCTGACTCCATAGGAAGGCATAAAAAAGCATAAAAGGCAGGAACGGGTTGTCAAAATCAGCTTCAGTAGAATCCAAGTTTCATTAAAAAAAATAAGTTTCTGCCTCCTCGGGCTATGAAATGACTCCTGAAAATGCATGGGCCTCCTGAAATTCCAGACACTGGCTGCATCAGATTTCCAGTGACTGGGGGCAGAGCTCTCGTGTTCTTCCTCTCCTGTGGCTAGCACAATCAAATTTTGAAAACACAATTGATTTCTATAGGAGTCCAGGCATGTTTCTAGGCCTAATGAGGCTCTGAAACCCTACACAGCAACTCAGCATACTTACTTCACATATCGGGAGCAGTTGGTAAAGAAATCCACCAGGCAGGCAAAGAGGTAGGTCTCTGCAGAGAGACAAGGAAGAAGAGGTCACTGAGGGCACATCCAGAGAACAGCCCCATGGATCCATGAATTAAAGGGCAAAGAAGTGTCCCGACCCGCCTGCCCACCACATTCAGCGACCTGGAATCCCTTCTCTTTCAACTCAGGACCAATTAGATGAGAGGGATTGTCTGGATATTCGTCCCTGAAAGCGGCAAATAGTAGTCAAGAGGGGACATTGTTTGAGGTCAGTAAAATGGCACAGGGGGAGAGTTCATCTCTCTGCTATGCAATTCCGCCTCCATCTGCGGCTATTTAGCAGTCAAAAATGCTCTTGTTCCACCTAGGCAGAACCTCAGAGATGTCAGGGTGGGTGCCAATGAAAGAAACGCACTCTGCCCATGCTCCTGAGCAACCACTCCATCACTCTTCTTTCCTGTGTTCTAGCATTGAGCCCTGGTGTTGAAAACAGGCTTCTCGGAATAAATTGCATTTCAGATGGGATGGAGGAAAGGGGAGACAGCAGTGGGGAGTCAAGCTTGTTCACTGGACTGCAGCCACGTACAAAAAGGAACTTCAGTTAATACAGACAAGCAGACAGGGAAAATGGAAACCACTGCGGGGGGAGAAGCCTTCCATTTAGCAGGGGCCACCTTTGGAGAACAGCCTCTATCAGCAGCAGACAGAGGGGCCCAAGCAAGCAGTTAATTTCTACATCAAATTACATCAAAGTGGACTTCTTTTGGCTACTAGGCATGCCAGAGCGGTTGCTTGTTCTGTTGCAAGCACTTAAGCAATCTGAGTTTGTTAGGCGCCTTAAGCATACTAATAGGAAGAAGGGATTAATTTTTTAAAAAGATTTCCTTCTGAAAAGACTTCCTTTCTTCCCAGCTAATGCTTTACTTCCTGACTGCAGCTGTCTCCAGTTTTGAACTAGCTGCTTGCCGCTGATGAACAGCAACGAGATGCCCCTGGGCACTCAGATCTTTGCCAGCTCATGTTTTGTGCTCTGAACCTAGATTGCAGGGGGCACTGTGCCAGGTATAGGGAAGGCATCTGTAGCTGCGCATACACATGCTCCATGGGCTCCACATTTGGGGTGCCTAGGGGTGTCCCGACTGCTTGGACTTTGGTCCTATGAAGGGAAGCTGCCTCACCCCACTGGTCCCTTTTGCACATACCTGTCAGGTTAAATAAAGTGTTTAGGATATGGAAGCGCTTCATGTCATCCCTCTGGATGAACTTGTTTGGGTAAAAATTCCAGATTTCAGCCCTAGAAGTGGACAAAGTGACACACATGAGGTGGGAACGCAGGGCAAGAAAGGAAGGGGCCTTAGGCCCAGCTGCCACCTTCCAGCCCAGATGTCTCCTCTTGCCTCCCCCATTCACTCCCAACCCTGGACCTGCTTCCTGCCCCTTCCCATTTCCCTGCAATACTGCAGACATACCCAGAACATACCCAGCCTCTCCCTGAGGTGGCTCAGGCTGCAGAAAGCCCTCCAGTGGCTTGGAAGGGTCGCTGTTCAAAACCACCACAGCAGCCCTGGCAGTTCTAGCTGGGCAGCCTCATCTCTCTACTGATCTCCAGCCACCACGCTGAGGCTTCCCCTAGGGTTGCCAGTTCCAGGTGGGGAAATTCTTGGAGATTTGGAGGTGAAGCCTGGGGAGGGAAGGGTATAATGGCATAGAGTCTGCCCTCCAAAGCAGCCATTTTCTCCAGGAGAACTGGGGATCAGTTGTAATTCCAGGAGATATTCAGGTCCTACCTGGAGGTAGGCAGCTATATACAAAATATTTCTTCTTTATTCCTTCCTACCCCAGTAGCCTTTGACCTCTGCCATGCCACCACACTGCCTTCCCCATGCTGCATCCGCAGCGGCTCCTGTTTCTTTTTTGTGCCAGACGGCTCAGGTGCAGGAGAGTCAAGTCTCCAAGGCTGAGCAGGCCACACAGGCCCAGAGAAAGGGATGACTTTGTGCATGCCCTTGCCTGGAATGTCCCCTCAAGGCCGGGAGCAATCAGGGGGGAGAGCGTGCCCATATTTCCCTAAATCTCCTGGATGTTTTCCTGTCCCCTGGTGGCCCTGTGGCTCAGCTACAAAGCCGGCTCCTCAGCTGCGCCTGCAGCTGCCCAGTCACTCAGCCCCTTGGGCAGCACACAAGAGCCAGTAACAATAGCTCTGTCCCTTGTGGAAAGAAACACAACACGGGCTTCGACTGCTAAAAATAACTGCTGGAGGAGGGACTGCCAGGGCATCCCACAGGGCGGAAAAAGCACAGAGGAAAAGGCTGGACCAGGGACATGGGAACGGGGGCCGAAGCAGGTTTGGCACGGAACGCATCTGCCAGACTTTTCTGCCTTCTGTTCCTCTGCTGCCTTCTGATCCCAAGCCTCCACCCAGGTTTAAGGTGCGCCCCTGCCTGAGAGCTGAGCAGAGGTGTGTCAGCCTCTGCAACAAGACTCTCATTTGTCCTCAAGCCCTGCCCTGTTTGGGTCATCATTTATAACCCCACATCTGCTCAAGGTGGCTCAGCAAATCAAGCAAGATAAAAATGGTAAAAACACTGAAATGTAACAGCTGTGCAAAAACCCAATGGCAATAAAAGGCCATTAAAAAAACAGAGCCCAAAACATGGAGCAGGAATGCCTTTGCATATTAGGCCACGCACCCCTGATGTAGCCAATCCTCCAAGACTTTACAGGGCTTTTAGTACAGGGCCTACTATAAGCTCCAGGACTGACTACATCAGGAGTGTGTGGCCTAATATGCAAAGGCGTTCCTGCTACAAAAAAAACCCTGGGGCAGCCCCCAGGCTAGAAACAGACGGCAGGAACAAAGCTCAGACACCTTCCTTCAACTGAAGAGAGAAGGCTCTGGATAATCTGGTTTAGGAATGCCATCCCTCCTCCCCCATCTAACTACATGTTAACTGTAAAATCACAGCATTGGGGGGGGGGGTGTCCGTCAGACCTGACTCCTTCACTGAGCCCTCCCTGAGTCTCCCCCCTGCAGTAGCCCTTGAGCCAGAATGATGGGAGGCTCTCCAGAAAGGCCGACTGTGGCTCCGTGCCAAGCGGCGGAAGAAAGCAATGCTAGGCTTCTGGACAATAAAGATGACATTTCTTACATCAGAAACAACCTGGCCATTGGCAGGCTAAAGTCCTCATAGCAGGATTTAGCATCATGACAGCAGCTGAGAACTATCCCCCCACTCCCCCCACAGCCCACACCTCCTGCTCAAGCTATTCTCAGCCTGCCACTAAAACAGCCGCCGTCTGAGCCAGGATCACCTCTATGGGAAGACGAAGCCTCTGCCTGTGCAGGGGCTGCAGCCGTTCAGATGGCTCAGCTTTGGGCTTGGGGTGCAGGTGCATCCCTTAAGAATGCTGGTGAAGCAGGAGGCATTCGACGGAGGGAACTGGTGGTTCCATCTCTCAGACAGCAGGTGGATCTCAAAGTGGGTCTCATCACCACCACCACCATATACCTCCTGCACTGAATTTTTGTTCAGAGGAAATATGTCAGATCAATGACACTAAAATATAGCTCTCCCTGGTGTAAAAGTTCAGCTCTGAAGCTGTGCCAGTACCCAGTGTGAGGCCAGGGTTAGAGTGTCATGATAGGACTTGAGAGTCATAAGAACATAAGAGAAGCCATGTTGGAGCTGGCCAATGACCCACCTAGTCCAACACTCTGTGTCACGAAGTAGCCAAAAAACCAGGTGGCATCAGGAGGTCCATCAGTGGGGTCAGGACACTAGAAGCCCTCCCACTGTTGCCCCCCGCCCCCCCCCCCCGCCTAAGCACCAAGTCCTGGGCTCAATTCCTTAAGCAGACACAATTCTCACTGGGTGATCTTGGGCCAGTTGTTCTCTCTCAGTCTGGCCAACTGCATAGAGTCACTGTGAAGACAAAACTGAAGAGAGTAGATCTGTATATGCTACTCTCAGCTCCTCCAAGGGAAGGAAGGGATAAAACTGAGATATAAATACACCCCTATCAGGGGGCTGTGTGGTTGAGCAAGCAGCCCAGGGTGCTGAAGACACCTGCAGGCTGTTGGGTTCAAGTGTTTACAGCAACTACCGCCTACTTGGACAGAGAAAAGGCAGTAGAGACCAATCACAGATGTCTGCAAGCAAGCAGGAGTGGCCAGTCTCCCGCCATCTGCTCCTTTTCCCTTAAGATGTCCTTTCTGCAGGCCCAACTGCAGCAACCCCAAGATGCAAACAGTTCGGCAACAGTATGCCCAGCCAAAAGCCTCAGCAAAAATGCCTCCCCAGTAGGGTTGCCAGGTCTGGGGTAGGAAATACCTAGAGATTTTGGGTTGTGGAGCCTGGAGAGAGCAGGGCTTGGGGCGAGAACAATGCCACAGAGTCCACCCTCCAAAGCAAGGATCTTCTCCAGGGGAACTTTATCTCTGTAGTCAGATCAATTGTAATTCTAGGAGATCTCCAGGCCCCATCTGGAGGTTGCCAACCCTACTCCCCAGTGACCTATGATGACTCACAAGCAGCAGAAACATCAGGGGTGCACAGGAAGTAGCAATGCTGGGTTGGCTCATCCAGAGAGACAACTGCACAAAGAAACAGCTTCTGCTACTGATCATCAGGGTCACACAATTATTCTGTGGGAACCCCAAAAGCCCATGCTTGGGGAAAGGGGTGGAGCGGAATGAGACATTCTGCTTGCAGCTGCAGAGAGCATTTACCCTTTGAGGAAGCGGAAGCCATGTGCACACACCAGGAGGTTCCCGTGAGAGTCCACCTTCAGCAAATTCCCATACAAGGCATCAAATACCAGGCCCCTGAGGAAGGAAAGAGAGAAGGGTCTGTGAGCAGAGTCTCAAGGCTGTGAAACCAAATCTCCCAAGGCCATGGATGTCTGGTAGGAATGGCCTGGTCATTTTAACTTACCAGGCACGTTACCAGTGGGCCACTGCTTTGGAGGGGTGTGGCAGCCAGGAACAAGCCAAGCACCAGCAGCAGTGCAGGAGGATCTTCAACAGCATCAATGACGGATGTCAGCTCACCCACTGCCTCCACCCACACTGTCACTGGAGGCAACGGGTGAGCCGATGACCATCATTAGTGTTGCCAACTGAGTCTGAGCTGAGTGGCCCCTGCAGTGCTGGCTGTGCATTGCATGGAATACTCAGCAAGACTTGTTCCTGGGACATTTAAACTCCCCAGACACCTGTGGATGTCTCTGTCTGACAGACAGGCCTCGAAATATCACTGCTGCCTGGGTTGGGTTCCCTTACCTGGTAGGGAAAGTGGGATCATATTTATACTCCAGGATCTCATGGGGGTATCCAATAGAAACCAATCGCTCCAACAGCAGTTCAAAAGCCAGCTCTTCATAGTCTGGGGACTTGTACACTGCAAAGGCAAAGAACAAAAAGGCCATCACATGGGCCTTCTACAAAGGTGCATCCACATTCTCATAAGCACACAAAAACTGGTCTCCAAGAAGAAAGGAAACCCAGGCAAGCTCTTGGGCCGGCTATCAAACATTGTTGCATTGCCTTTCTGTGCTCCCCCCATGACACCTCTCATCCTATCTTCAGAGGAGTCATCTCTTTTTCTGTTGCCATAAAACAGATCCCTAGAATTAAAATACAAAATTCAGAAAAAAGTACACAAATCAAACCATTTATGCAAATTTAAAATGTAGTTGGACAGTCATAGTTTACATATGAAAGCCAGATGCTTCTGGGAGAAGCTGTGATCACAAGTAGAGCATTACGAGGATGATTTTACACTTCTTTGTTTCCAGTATCTGGTACTCATTGGTATACTGCTCTTGACCAGAAAGATTCTATCACAACAGACCCAACCTCCACATAGCTAGACTTTTCTTGGTGCAGGAGTTTCTTCTGCTTTAATGAGAAATAAATGTGTTTGTATCTGTGTCGCATGTCATTCCTCTTAATAGTTTCCATAGCTGTGACTTTTTATTTGAAAATAAGAAAACTTCATTGCCTATGCACCTTTTGCTCAATGTTTATCCCTTCCTTCCTCTGAGGAGCTCTCTCCACTCATTCTGTCCTCACATCAACCTTGTAAGGTAGGTTGGACTGAGAGAATGACTGATCCAAATACATCCATTAAGCTTTATGGCTGAGTGAAGATTCAAATCCAGGGCTCTGGCTCTGACCTAGTTAGCCCAGGCAAGTCCAGTCTCCTCAGATCTTGGAAGGTAAGCAGCATCAACTCTGGCAAGTACTTGGATGGGAGACCTCCTTGGAATACCAGCAGTCAGACAGGTTTTATTCAGCCACCTCCGTAAATATCCTTCAGACCCCCCAGTGGGGGTCAGTCACCAGAGGTCACCATGACTTCCAAGTACACACACATACTCATGCACACACACAGAAGCACATTAAAAATACAAATCCATGGCTCCCAAGAGTCTCTAACCACTACACCACACTGAATTTGGTCCCTTTTAAAATCATTGCTGTCATGTAAGTGAACAACAATGGCTTTCAGGGCAAAGTAACAGCTTTCTAAACGCACTGATTTAATTAGCTTAATAACTGTTGGGATTACAACACCATCCTGAAAAGTGTTACAAGCTTCTAACTTGATGGTTCCAGAGAATTATTGGCAGTCCATTAGAATCCAACAGTCTGCCAAATATTGACCCGGTCAATGGTACAGGTTCTCCAATAACCGTCAAAACTAGACCATTGTGGGCATGCCTCTAAAAAGTTCCTAGAAACGTAGCTTTGAGTTCACAGAAACAGCAATTAATCCAGAACACTGTTGTGTAGTTTTTGCATAAGAACTATTACAACATTTCTGATGCAATTATATTGATCGTCCCCAACACAAAAGTGTTCCTGTTGACCTTCTCAGAAAAAAAAGCATGTTAGTTTTCCAGAAAAGAAAACATAACCACAAAAAACTAAATAATTAAGACAGAGTTTCTCAAAAAGGAGTCTATCCATACACAAAACTAATCATATGGTGATGGAAAGTGCTGATAAGTCAGAGCCAATGTTTGGTGACCCCACTGGGTTTTCAAGGCAAGAGACAAACAAAGCAAGAGATGAAAGGCTGCCATTGCCCACCTCTGCACAGCAACTCTGGACTTCCTTTATGGTCTCCCATCCAAGTACTAACCAGAACTGAAGCTGCTTAGCTTCGAAATATAACAAGATCAGGTTAGCCTTGGCTATCCAAGTCAGGGCAAAACTAAGCATAAAGCCATTATCTAAATTTAAAGGGTAAAAAAAAAAAACCTTTAAAGCATTTGACGATTCCCACTTTGTAGTGAAAGCATCCATTCAATTTTAATTCACCTTCAAAGTAAGCCTAACAATATAAAAACTTTCATTAATAAATAAGAGTGACTATTCTTTTCAATTAATGTATCAGATTGTGAGTAGCGGGAGCAGAATAGCTGAAGGCACATTATCTCCAGCATGAGCCTAACTGACACTGAGATCACCTGGGAAGCTGGCCCTGCTTTGTGAGTCCTCACTATCACAGGCTGAGTGGGGAAGAAAATGACAGAGACCTTTTGGTGGCAGCACCGAGATTATAGTATGAAGCATGACTGGCTCCCTCAGTTCAGTTTATGGAATTCACTCCCACAGGATATAGTGATGGCTACTAGCTTAGATGGCTTTAGAAAGAAATCAGACAAATCCACAGGGAAGTCTATTGATGGCTGTTCGCTATAAGGTTAAATGGAGCCTCCATGTCCAGAGGCAATGTACCTCTGAATGCCAGTTCCTGGGGAACATACAACAGAGGACAGCTTTGGGCCTTCTGGAGACATCTGGTTGGCCACTATGGGTAACAGGCACTGCATTAGCATGACTCTTGGTATAGCTGGTTCTCAGATTTGCAACACATAGTTCAGATGGACCACATTTGGTCATGAGATCAACGTACGGTTGGTTGCTTCAGTTTAATTACACAACCAGATCAAGGGTTCAACAGTGTCCAAAGGGGAACCACCCATGTGATAAAACTACTTTCTCACAAGGAAAAGAAGAAGATATTGGATTTATATCCCGCCCTCCACTCCGAAGAGTCTCAGAGCGGCTCACAATCTCTTTTACCTTCCTCCCCCACAACAGACACCCTGTGAGGTGGGTGGGGCTGGAGAAGGCTCTCACAGCTGCTGCCCTTTCAAGGACAACCTCTGCCAGAGCTATGGCTGACCCAAGGCCATGCTAGCAGGTGCAAGTGGAGTAGTGGGGAATCAAACCCGGTTCTCCCAGATAAGAGTCCGCACACTTAACCACTACACCAAACTGGCTACACACTTAATCACTACACCAAAGTGATGCAGACCACAGAGATCAGCCCATCCAAGAAAAGCCCCCCTCCCTTCATGCTGCTGCCAGAGACCTTGAGATTTCTGCCGTTTACTTACTTGCTAGAGTATAGTCCATATCAAAACCAAAGCATTTGATCTTCTCAAGCGCCAGGCTCCGGTTCACAAAGATCCTGAAAAGCAGATGGCACGGTGAGGTGTGAAAGGGACTCACCAGTCCTGTTCTGCAGTCAATCGCCTCCCTCATTAGGGGCTCTTCATCAGCGACACAACTCCCTGCTGGCATCAATACAGCCTCAACCTCACTGACTTTCCTAGGAAGGACCCTCTCCCTTGCCTCTTTTCTGTGTCTCATTTCATTTCCGCCCCCCCCCCCCCCCTCTATGCTACCGGCGCTCCAGGCTGGAGCATCAGTGTCTTTGCTGATGTTCAGAGAGAGCTAGCTTGCTGGATGCTGGACAGAGGAGGGGCGAGCAGAGAGGCTGTGTAATATTATCATTGCTCCAGGGCAGGCTGTGTCAACAGGTTTCCCATTACCAGGGATTTATGAACTACGAAATGAAGCCCCTCCGTCCTCCAGTTCCCCCAACCGCATGAATACAATATCTGCTAACAAGTTGTTGGAGGAGAACATCCAGAGATTCGGACTGGGCTTAAAAAGTCAGTCCTGATACACCAAACAGCCACTGACATTCCTCCACCCACCCACAACATACAACGACAGGCAAACTCCACTCTTCTGCCAACACCTGCCAGCAGGAGCACACGGGGTGACTACAGAAAGTTCTGCCACAAGCATCCGAAGCATTTTCTAATTATGTTTTATGATCCCAAGAAGCACAATTAGGACTCTGCGATTACCCAATCTACACTTTCAGAAAGACACAAACAATATTCTTTCCACTCATCTCTTCTCTTCCACCCCCTTCGCCCCTTGCTGTCTTCTCTGCAAAAGAAATTGAGGCAATGGGTCGTTCATTCCAGTGGCCCTGGAGTTCAGAAGGACCAGGAGTCCTTGCCAAGGGAAGCCAAAAGCATGCACAATGACCACCCCCCCCCCCAAGATAATGCCACATACACACATTCAGAGGCTAGAGGCGAAGCACAGCACATCTGGAAGCAGTTTGGGACCCCCTCTAGGCCTCTTTCAACCACAGCAACCGCAGGAACTGCACATATCTGGCAAACTCCGTCAGTTTTCCCTGCTCAGCAAGTACTCCTAATCCAAACGACTGCCTGTCACTGCTAGAGAACATTTGCAAGGCCTTCCTGCTAATCCAGCCACTCTGACGCTGAACAGAGGGAAGAGAAAAGAAGGTTTTCAGTGGCAAGGGGATCCTATCTCCCCAGAACCTCAAATCACAAGGACAGCTCACCTCACATAGGAAGCTAACCCCAGAAGCAACCAAAGGCTCCTATCCCTTGAATGAGTGTTTCCACAGATGGAATAATTTCATTCATATCCCCTGCTGCAGCCTAAAGACCACCCCCTTGCACCAAAGGCCACTCCTTGGGCTCCCCTGTTTCCCAGAAGCAGCGTTTTGGGGGTCATCTGGGGATGCAACAGGAAGGCGGGGGGGAGTAAGAAAGTTGTGATCCATGGGCCAAAGATGTTCCATCTGCAGAAAAGTGAATCCAATAGTATCGTGTAGCAGCCATCTAGTGCACGTATTCCTTAGGCACCTCATATTAGAGATGGAGAGCAAGTGAACACAGAGTTCATCTGCTGGCATCCTTATGTTATGATAAGGTGGCCTTACAATATTTTAGTTCCCTCCCATTCTTCTCCTCCTAAGAAACCTCACATTGGATATGTCTAGAAATCCAGCACCTAAGCTAATCTGCTTCCCAACACTCCTTGCCTTCCTACAGAAATCTTGATTCTATACAGCTTTCAGACAAAAGGTCTTAAGATATTGGACTTGAAGCATACCCCCACCTTTTTAAGTATCCTGCTCAATGAAGAATTCTAAAGAACCCCAAAACGTGTGCTCTTGTTGTGTCATTTGGTTGGTCTAAATAACAGATATGACACAGCTTTTGTTTTTTATTCTTGATGTGTGTCATGTTGATTCCCAATTTCTTAACTAGAAGTGTCAAGTTGTTTACACTTCAAGAAGTGGGTGACGTTGTCAGCTTTTTTCCTATCCTTGTGTATCCAAGAAGGCCTCTGATTACTTCATTACAGCTTCTGTTCCTTCCCACTGACTACTTCAAGGTTTGCCACAAACTTTAATTTCTGTCCAAAGAGACCCTGGTTGAATAAAACTGTATAATCCAATGGCTGAGGACCATTCTAGCTCGCTTCAAGCCCCTAGTCTGCCATGAAGCTTGCTAGCTGACCCTGGACCCATCAGCCTCACCTACCTCACAGGGTTGTTGTGAGTATAAAATGGAGGAGGAAAGAATGATGTACACCACTCTGAACTCCTTGTACCAAATAAACAAATTTCCCCATCTCCTTTTTCTAATAATTCCTAACTTTGCAGTAGAACAAAGTTAGAGTCCAGTGGCACCTTTAAGACCAACAAAGTTTTATGCAGGGTGTGAGCTTTCATGTGCATGCACATTTCTGTGCATCTGAGGAAGTGTGTATGCACTCAAAAGCTCCCACCATGAAGAAGCCTTTGTTGGTCTTAAAGGTGCCACTGGACTCTAACTTTGATCTACCACTTCAGACCAACACGGCAGCCACCCACCTGGGTCTATCCTAACTTCACAGGTGACATCATCAAGGAGTCACTAGTACAACCATGATCACTTTGTGTTCATCAGTCACCAGCAGCCAACTTTATGTAGGCATATCTGGAATTACTTTTTTCCCAGCTGTGCTTTGGATTTCACCTGCCATTTTTGTCTCAGTACCAGAAGGGTTTCTAAGTGTGTCTCAAATATGGCACCATCTGCATTTTTCCCTACTCAGGCAAAAGCCATCCATGCGCTTTTCAGTTTTTCAGTACAAGCATAAGATCCAGATCTTTTTTTAAAAAAAATTGAGAGAGAGAGAGATCTAATCTGTTCATCAGAGCTTCTAGATGCTGTGCCAGAGGCCCTGCAGATTTCTAGATCTTGCTTCCTCAGCCAAACAGAGGCTGTTCCCATCTCCCTTCCACAGCACAGCTCCATGGGTCACACACAAAGCTTTTGGGGAGCAGTTCCTGAGACCCAGCTGTGTTTCCAAAACTCTTCTGGTCAAGACTGTACTGGCTGCTACCCCAAAAGAAACCTGGGAGGTGGGAGGGTTCTGCACAGGTGGGTAAATGTTTATCTCAGAGAGTACGTCAGTTTATTTCATCATCACCTGCAATCCTCCAGACTGGGCCAAGATTTGTTATCTTTGCTATCAGCATTTGACAACTGCCTCACAGCCACCTTCACAAACTCATCTGACGAAATGCCATCCGCCTCCCCTTGCACAGCCTGACAGCCTCCAATTGGCCTCTTTGCAGGGGCAGTGGCTTTCCTGGCTCCGGACTCCCCTCCCTCCCATCCATTGCCTGGGCCTGCAATGAGAACAAATGGCAGGAATGGGGTCTTTCCAGATGCCACCCTGATGGGCTGAGCTGTGGGGAGGAAGTGACCTGACTGAAGCCAAATGAGTGGTTCCTTTACATCAGGGAAGTGCAAATGATTTTGTTCTCAATGGTGATACCACATTCAGCTCAGCCTCCAAAGCTGACTTTGGAATGTGCTTTCTGTGTGTTGATGTTCAAAAAGTTTTGCAGAAATCCCTGAGGGGGCTTATTTTGTTGGATCATCATCACCCGGACTTTTTCATCTCACTGTTTTCCCAGATGGTGCATAGCTGCAGTGACAATAAGACAGTTTCTGTTCTAAAAAGTTGCCACCCAAGTAGCCAAAAGAAAGTTAAAGAAGTAATGGCTGATGTGTCAGACTAAAACTGGGGAAAGCAGGTTCAAGTCCCAACTCAACAATAAAACTCACTGGTTGCCTAGGGCCAGTCACACTCTTTCTCAGCCTAGTCTACTTCACAGGGTTGCTGTGAGGATAAAATGGAGGAAATGAGAATCATGGACACTGCTCTGAGCTTCTTGGAGAACCCATGGGATAAAAATTAAACAGACAGAGAAAGAATGTCAATCATTTGAACAGGGAGCTGAGCTGTTCAATGACTTAACTGAGACAATCTTTTCAGTGCCAGTTTCATACCCACATGCCATCTCTGCCAAGTAGCCTGCTAAGACAAAGCTAACCTACATACACACACAGTAGATGCCACTCTCTGGCTTCTCAGCAACACTCCTTGTGCTCAGACAAATCTAGAAAGACTGTAACTCCCAGATTTTCCAGAGGAACTTTGGTTTGGGGCTACAACTGGGACATATCAAGATCTCAACAGCTATGATTCTGGAAAGAAGAGATTGGATTTGTACCTCACCCTTCACTTCCTGAAGAAGTCTCAGAGCAGTTTACAATCTCCTTTCCGTTCCCTTCCCCACAACAGACACCCTGTGAGGTAGGTACAGCTAAGAGAGCTCTGACAGAAACTGCTCTTGAGAGGAACAGCTCTGCAAGAACTTGTGACAAGGTTACATCAGTAGGTGCAAGTGGAGGAGTGTCGAATCAAACCCAGTTCTCCTGGATAACAGTCCACATACTTATGTAATCACTGCATCAAACTGGCTCTCAAGGCTTAAGAAAAAAATGGGGGTGGGGAAACAACATATGTTATTCACAGAAGGGTTCCTTAAAAGCATGCATGAGCAGGTAAGGCCCACTGGGCTCCAGGTAACCAAAACTTATTTTGGTTACCTGGAGCCCAGTGGGCATTACCTGCCCATGCATGCTTTTAAGGAACCCTTCTGTGAATAATAATAACACTAATGCAGCTGTAGAGAAGTATTTCTATAGTGGTCGTATTGTGCCATGATTCTGTACAACACAGCACACCAAGCATAAGAACTGAGAGGTGCAAGATTAACTGGGGAGAGGTCTACTTGACTTAATGAATATACCAAAGCATCCAAGGGTGCAGCCAGAGAAGCACGAAAAGCTCCAGGTAGGCTGTCTTGAGCCTTCAACAGGATGCAAGTCATATCTGAGGAAAGCAACACAAGCAACATCTGCTAAGGCACCAGGTTCCCCAGTGGCTCCCACCCAGATCTGAAGTCAATCCTCTTGGAGAGTAAAAGAGGCTGAAGTTGGTTCCCAGGATTTTCTGATTTGCAGTTCTAAGGTGCAGATGCGGCCTGAAAAACCAGGAACCAACTCCACTCTCACTAAATACACCAGAAAAAGGCTGCTAAACTGTGAGCACATTAGCCAAAAAATATTTCAGGCATTTTACTAGCCAATGGCTCAGCAGGCCTTGATCAACTAGCTGAGGCAGCCCATTCAGCACTTGCTTTGCAGGTCCAGATGGGCTTGCTGGAAAAGCAGAGAAACAAATCAACAAAACAAAATACTGAGGGAAGGAGGTCCTGTAGGGGCTGACTCAGCTCTTTCTTCTGAACTTTTCAATCTCCCCTTCTGCTTTGCGGCTGCCCTGGAATGCTTGGCCACTCAGGACTGATGGCTCACGATCCACAGTCCCATTTTGGATGGCTTTTCCCAGCCAGTTACACACTGTCACCAGGTTGGCTTCACTAACACTCCTAGCCACTTTCTTTGTGCTCTTCTAAGCCTTTTGAGTCTATATGTGGGGCCTTAGCATCTGAGACTGTCCCAGGGCAAGACACAATTCCTGAGATGGAAAGAAGGAACAGAAGAGGCACTTTCCACTTAAGCTGGCAAATGGCAAATGTAGAGTCCAGGCCAGTTATTAGAGCAGAAAACTGGCTTTTGATTGGGAAATCGCCTTCAAGTGGAAGAAATACACAAGGCTCCCTATAAGCAAGGGACCTCCCATCCCCAGCAGCATTCAAGGAGGGGGGAGGCAGCAGCAGGCCCACGGTCTCTTGGCTGCTGATGCCAGAGTGGGATAATACTCAGGGAAGGATACTTCAGGTGATGATGAGCCCAGCACAGATGCAGGCCACGGCAGGGCCAGTGTGGGAGCCAAAGAGACAGCCCAGGGGTTGCAACCCTTTCTGGCCCTTCTCTGCCTCCATATTTCCAGCTCAGTCAGCCCACCACTGGGCCATCCAGCACCCAGTTGGGGACAGTTCACTAGGCCCAGCGTCTCCATTCCCAGGCACTCAAGCATCAGCAGCTGCCTTGGTGAAGGAGGAGAGAGGTCCAAGGGTCCATTCCCCCCACCTGTCCCTGGCTCCAGGCTGCTCATCCGCCTCCTTTCAACTTTCCCCTCCTTCAGCTGCCAGCTGCCCCCCCCCTTCTCTCTAAACAGCCTTGTTTGCTGGTGGCTTCTCCCTCCTCCCTTCCAGGAGATAACCTCTGGCCAGAGATCCCAAGTGCACGGGGGGGGGGGGGGCGCTGATGCTTCCCATCTTATGGCAGGGGCTGTAGAGCAGAGGGCAGCTGCCTGGCTGGAGGAGAGGGGGCTGCAAAAATGCCTTCCCCCGTCCTCCCCTTCCTCTGATCTCACTCCCCACCCGGGCAAAAGGGCCACCCTTCACCTTCATCGCGGGATGCAAAGTGAATAGCAGGTAAGGGCAGCGAGTGGCTTCAGCCGGCTCCCCCGTACCTGCGCCCCGGCAGCGGCGCCTTAACTTTGGAGTTCTAAGCGGGGGAGGACCGAGAGACCCCCAGGGCTACAGAAGGGGCCGGGGGGGGGGAGGTGAGCGCCTCAGCCAGGGGGGCTCGCCCGCCGCCCTCTTACCGGTGATGGTAGTCCCTCTTGGCAGCCGCCCGGTGCTCGGTGTGCCCCATTTCCTTGGGCTCCTGCGGCGCGCCGGGCTCAGTGCTGGGGGTCGGCTCTTTGGCGATGCTGCCCATCTCGCGGCTGGCGCTGTGGAGCTGAGTGCGGCTGGGAAGAAGAGGCGGCCGGGCTGGCTGCTCGAGAGATAGGCTATCAGCCCTGCCCAGCCGATGGTCTCCTCCCCTGCCCCCAGCCCCTCGGCAGCCTTCCCGCCTCCGCCTCCTCCTCCTCCTGCGGGACGGCCCATTGCTGAGCCGCAGCCAGCTTGGAGGGCTGCCCCTGCGTGCCGCCGCCTCCAGTCCAGAGCCGTTCCTTGCTGGGCCAGGGGCTTCGCTCCTCCTGGCCGCAGGCCCCGGCTTCCCAGCCTTCTTCCCTCCATGCCCGCCGGCCTGGCCTGGCCTGCCTGACCCAGCTCCGAAGGGAGGCGAAAGCCGTGAGCAGGCGCGGGGTGGGGGTGGGGGCGGAGTCTCTCCTGGAATCTGGTGCGGATCTGGAATTCAAGCCGGGAAGTGCGGCAAGCAGAAGTCCATAGGATTGGAGCTGTTCTTCGAAGCCACCTAGGATCCACTTGCCAGATCCTGGAGGTTTGAGGGTGGAGCCTGGAGAGGACAGGGACCTCAGTGGGGCACAATGCCACAGAGTCCACCCTCCAGATTATCCGTTTTCTTCAGGGGAACTGATTTTTCTTGTCTGAAGTTGGACTGTAATTCTGGGGTGATCCCCAGGTCCCACCTGGAGGCTGGTATCCCTGATTTCCTCCCTGCTGCATGGGAGGGGGACTCAGTGGTAGACACCACTGAACACTATCCAGAGGAGAGCCAGCCTGGGGTACTGGGCAGAGTATCACTAGGATCTGGGAGTCCCAGGTTCAAATTCTGTTCCAATTGCTCTCGACCTAATCTACCTCAAAGGGTGGTGGTTGTTGTGAGGATGACCACAAAGGAATAGATGCTGTCAATTGCTTTGGGTCCTCAAAAAGAAGAAAAGGGGGGTTATAAATCCCAAAATGAATGTAGTTCAAGAACAGACACATTACACATATGGAAGTCATCCAATTAATAATATCTCTATTCAAGAGTCCTCTAAAAGCTCCAATGTGGAATCGTTCTTCACTCACAAAAATGTTCTCATGCATACCTACCTCCCTGAGCAATGGAACATGCAGGGTTTAGTTCCCTTTGCCCAAGACAGACTTGCCTTGTGGTATCTCTCTGCTTCTGTACAAAAATGTAGCGCATGCTGGGAAGGAAACAACTTCCTGAGAACTGACAGCAAAGCTGCTGATCCGGCATTAGATTCCCAGAGCACTGGATTCGCTCTTGGATTCACTCTCCAAGACTGGATTCTTCCACTCTCCAAGTTTATACTCCATTGTCAGTCAGTTAACTTCAGCCCCTAGAAATTCATCCGTTTATCTAACTCTTGCCCCACACAGCCTGCAGAGCCCATCTCAGAACCATAGCAATCTGCAGTTTGTCATAAAAACAGGCCTCCTTACTGGAATTTTTACTAAGAAATGGGAGAGGCTGACAAATAATCTGTGCAAAGCAAAGTCAAGTCAAACAGTTTCTACAATAGAGGGGATGCTTAGGATAAAACAGCATGGATTGAGCAAAATCCTGCCTTGTCAACTTTTTAGAATTCTTTGAGAATGTCAACAAACATGTTGTTATCTTCAGACTTACAAAAAGCTTTCAACAAAGTTTCTCACCCAACATTCCTGAGAGAACTGAGCAGTCGTAGGGTAAGAGGAGAGCACCGGTCCTCTTACAGATTGGTTAACTGGCTAAAGAACCACAACGTGAAGGGTAGAAGTCAAGTCAAACAGTTTCTACAATAGAGGGGATCTGAGTGGGAATGGTGGTGTTTATTTAATGTGCCTAAAAGAGCTGGAAAGTGGAGCAATCAGTAAAGTGATGAGGCTTGTGGGATGGTGAAACCCCAGATTGTAAAAAGCTTTCAAAGAATCTTTCCAAACTGGGAGAGTGGGCAACAATGTGGCTGGCAAGTGAGGTCAGCATATAAACAAGAGCAGAGTTAAGTGCAGGCTCATATATGCTGTGATGGGCCTGAAATGGGTGAGATTATCCAGGAAAGGTTGGGAATTAGGCTGATGAAAAGGGCAGCTCAATGTAATGGTTTCAAGGCAGATTCAATGTTAGTAATGATTATCCAAAATGAGAATTAGTAATACTCAAATAAAAGAGCCAGCATGATAATACTCTTATATAATACATCTATTGGTACAGCTGCATTTGGAACATTTTGTACTGTTGTGGTCACTTTATCAAATAGAAGAGTATCTAACAGGGCATTTCAAATTACAGACAGGTTAGAGCGCCTTTCCTAACACATTTGAGGCTTTTGGGGGAAAAGACAACTAAGGGGAAATATGATAAATGCTCATACAATTATGCAAGAGGCAGAAAAAATAGAAAAAAATAATACTAAGACTTGGGGGGGGTCTTCTAATGAAGTTGATTTAGGACAGACAAGGAAATCCATCTTTACACAACATGCTATTAATTTATGGAACTGATTGCCACATAATGTAGTGACAGCCATTGGCCATGATAGATTAATGGAACCTCCATGTTCAAAAGCAGTGTATTCCTCTGAATTCCATGTGCTGAAGGCATCCTGCAGGAGATAGTTGCCTTCACATCTTGCCTGGGAGCTTCTCAAAAACCTCTGACTACAAAAAAAGGATGGTGGTCTACTTGTACCTCTTGATCTCTGATATTCTGATGGAGCCACTCTTTGGGGGCTGTGTATATGTGGGAGAAATGCTCAGTGCAAAGGGTCATTACACTCAAGTGTGATCGTCACAGAATAATTTAGCACCAAACCTGCCATTTACTCCACCCTCCTCTTTTCCCACAATACTCCACTTGATTCAGGTACACAAAGAGATGGAGGCCCAACTGCCACACTGGTAGAGACTGAATCATTATCAATTATATGAACAGATAAAATTGCTCTCTAACTTCACTACCAAAAATAGTTTTTGTTCTTACTTTAAAAGGAATGGAGCAAATTAAGATCTGGACAACATGGAAGAGACCTGGCAGTCCTAGCTAAGAACGACAACTTTCTCCCAGCCTCTCTGAGAGGGTCCACACCAAGGGGGAACCAGCTCTGCCTCCTCCCTATTTATTTAAAAGCAGAGGTTAAGTAGGCTGGCCTACAATGATGTTAGCTCCCATCACCTCTTGCTGTCCAAAAGTACTCTCTCTTTTTCCTATGACAGCTGATCTTATAAAATTAGCAGTCCATGTCACAACCTTGCAGGGCTGTTGTCATATTTGTGGCTGTATCTGTAAATATGGCTGGGGATAATCCAGCCCCAGCTGGGACTACGGGTTGTACAAAAAGTTGCAAATGTTTTGGAAATTCCTGGAAATTTGAGAGCACTGACTCAGGAGAGTGGAGTTTGGGGAGGGAGCTCAGCAGAGATGTGCTGTCACTCTAGGACTTCCATTTCCCCCAGACTCTATGGTATACCATAGATCCAGTCTCTAGGCCTGCCATTTACTCCAGGAAATCTGTAGTCTGGAGATCAGTTGTAATTCCAGGCCCCACAAAGAGGTTGGCAACCCTAGAAGTGCACAAAGGGCTGAATGCAGGCCCTTAACAGAGTTTCTTAATTCACTATAAGGAACTCTTGTGTAGTTGTTATTGACATCCTTATTCACATTTAAAATTTAATAGGATCCCAGGGAGCTGGGCAATCAGAAGGAAACATTCAGTCCAATAACTACTTAATGCCATTCTCCTCAATGCTGCAAAGTGTTTTAAAGCTGGCCTTCCAATGTGATGCAGGCAGTCTCTGCAAACGCATACTCAGCAGGTTGTCCAAGGGCCCATGTCCCCTTGGCCCTCTGCCCACCTGGCTGACCTCACACAGGCATTGGTTCTTATCACTGCTGTTTGAACAGCAAATAGTGAGTCAGCACCTGCTAGAAAGAGAAGAGTAAGGGGGTTGGACATGGCGTGGAGGTGGAACACACAGATGATCTTGTGGAGGGGGAGGGAAGGAAGGGCTGGTGTCGATGACTGCTTGCAGAAGAGCAAAGTTGGAATCCAGTAGCGCCTTTAAGACCAACAAAGTTTTATTGGGAATGTAAGCTTTCATGTGCTAAAAGCAAAATTTTGCTTCACACCTGGATCTATCTGCTTGCAGAAGTGTTGCCTCACTTAACAACATCAGCCCTGATCCAGAATGACCAGGAACCAAGCAGGACTACCACATGTTTTGCTGAACATGTGGACTAGCTCTGAGCAAGGCAAAGAGTATAGGCAAGGTACAAAAGGTGAGCATGTCTGAGAATAGGTGCCAGAAAAGGAGAAGCACAATGAAAACGGTGCAGAAGTGGTTAGATATGGAAAGAAAGCACTCACTGTCCCCATTCCTTGCTTTCATGCTCCTCCCCCTCTTCTTCTCTCACTCCTGTCCCTAGAAGTTCAACTGCATTATACAAGCTGAAGAGCTTTGCTGTTGTTCCCATCTCTGCCTTCCTTTGCATCAGGCTTAACCTGAAGGAGTGTTATCACATGAACACACAAAGCTGCCTTATACTGAATCAGACCACTGGTCCATCAGAGTCAGTATTGTCTACTCGGTTGAATGGCAGTGCTCCAGGGTCTCAGGCAGAGGTCTTCACTTCACTTACTACTTTATCCTTTCAACTGGAGGTGCTGAGGATTGAACCTGGGACGTTCTGCATGCCAAGCAAATGCTCTACTTTGCCCAAATGGGCTCGTCCCAAGTTAAGGCAGCACTACCACAACTGGATTTCAGAAGGATTGTCCAGGATTCTCCAGTAATAAATCTGGCCCAGCATCCCGTATCATACAGTGGCAACCAGTTGCCCTGGAGGGCCAACAAACAGGACATATAGGCCTAGGCCAGGGGTGGGCAATGGTAGCTCTCCAGATGTTTTTTGCCTACAACTCCCATCAGCCCCAGTCATTGGCCATGCTGGCTAGGGCTGATGGGAGTTGTAGGCAAAAACATCTGGAGAACTACCATTGCCCACCCCTGGCCTATGCCTTCCTCTGATGCTGCCTCTTGGCACTGTGTAATGGGCCAGCCCATGATACACTGGTGTTCAGAGGTTTGTTGCCACTGAATGTGGAGGTTCTCTTTAATCACCATCGCTAGACATTGATAGACCTTCTTCCATGTATCTGTCTAATCCTGTCTAACCTTCTGGGCCATCACTACATGGACTGGCCACACATCTCCTAATTTAACTACTAACTGAGCACCAAAAAACGGTATTTCCTTTTGTCTGTCCTGAATCTAAAAGGCAGAATCCACTGGGAAAGGAGTAACATGAACACCCTGCCTTCACAATGGTATCTGTAGCCTCCAGTTGCACATGGGTCATGAGAAGAGAAAATCCTCCTGTAGGGTCTTGGTGCTAGGAGCTCTAGTGATGAGGATCTCAGGACTGACTCCACCTGAGCTAGCAGGGCTGGGGCTGATGGAGGACAATGACATGTCACTCCACAGCAGCTCCTTAGGATGGACCCAGTCACCCCACCTGCACTGGCTTGTTACTTATCTGAACAGCTGACTTCCTCGCAACTCCTTCCTCAGCAGTAGCGCACAGCCATTAAACAGCCATCTGCATCTGTGACAGCCACCGCTTTGTTCTATTGCTTCTATTTGTTCTATTGCTTCAGACCAACATGGCTGCCCACTTGGATCTAGCTACCACTTCAATCAGCCTGTGCCCCACTCTAAACAACCAATTGCAGTCAGGAAGCAAAGTTGCTCTAGACACCACAAGCACTAAACCAGTGTAGTGTAGTGGTTAAGAACGGTGGACTAAAATCTGGAGAACTGGATCTGATTCCCTGTTCCTCCACACGAAGCCTGCTAGGTGACCTTGGGCCAGTCTCAGTTCCCTAAGAATTCTCTCAGCCCCACCTACCTCACAAGGTGCCTGTTTTGGGGAGAGGAAGGGAAGGTGGTTGTAAACCACTTTAAGACTCATTAAAAGTAGATAAAAGTGTGGTGTAAAAACCAACTCTTCTTCCTTGAAGAAACCATGTGAACCATGATGATTTTTGGCCCCTATATTAGTAAGAACAGTGCAGGACTGAGAATTGCACCATCAGGCTTTTCTTCTTGCAATGTTACATCAGAAGCACCACTTCCAAGCTCACATCAACGCAATGGTCCTTGAAAGAGAACATGATCCAAAAGAAGGGCCAGTGCTCTTCACACATGAATGCTCCATGTACTTCAAGCTGTGACCTGATATCAGAGGTGACCAGCAGCGACTTATTCTGATCACATGACATTAAAAGCAGTGGCCCAATCCACCCTTGACCCAGATCCAATAATGACTGAGACTATGGCAAATGTAGCAAAGAGCCTGCCCAAGTCAACACCCCCTCATCCCCAAGGGTCTCCTGGCAGGATTCAAATTGATTGATTGTGATGAGATCTGAAGCCCTCTCTAAATAGCACTTCTTTCCAGCTCCTTTCAGCCAGCAACAGAAGGGGCAGTCTGATACAGGAGACATTCCATGCCCTTCCTGTGCTGCACGTTGCAAAATCCACCTGTCCACTGAAAGGCATATGTTGGAGGAATGGGCTGGCAATGTTAGCTTGACAAGCAGCTATGCTGACTGCATGACCTGCATGATTCCTTCTTAGAGCCATGTCTGGAGTGCCATGACAAAGCAGTTCCCATAATGCTCAGAAAGAACATGAGTTATTAGAGAGCCCTAATTTCAGCATGCAGCCAAATTTTGTCTTTAAGCCATGGATGCACCTTTAATACTGTGGTTCCTACCTTTAAAAAGTCTGAAAAATATTAAATCAGTGGTTCCTAACGTGGTATCCATGGGCACTATATGGCACCTGCTAGTATGTTTCCTGGTGCCCAACTGCTTGTACCCCAAAGCATAGAGGCAGTTTTGCTCATTGAAGCAGGAGGGGCTTCATAAGAACTCAGAAGGCATCATCTGTGTGTCTACAAGGAGTATCCACACGGAAATTTGTGCCTCCATCACTGACTTGCAGTTTCCCCAAGTTTTGTCAATGGCGATAGTACCCCATGGTGCCTATTTTGTGGGGACACCTCTTCCACATTCTCAAAATTCCAGAAGCATTCTTGAGCTCAATAATTTTTTAAATTTTATTTCATTTCTGCCCCTCCTCCTTTTTCTCCCAGCAGGGACGTGAAGATCAGCAGATGCTTGAGAAGCAATGTCTAAATGTTCCTGGACTGTCAAATCAACGTCTCCCTGTCCTACCGATCCCCATTATCATTTAACACTTCAGCCTTTTATCATCATACCTGTCCTGCTTAGATGTCCTTCCCTCAAAGTCACACCATAACTCACTCCATCTCAGTGACATTCCATCACTCAGGCTCCTCCTTCACTCCGCCATGAAGAAAAGCGAAATGAGAGACTCATTCGAATCAATATGCAAGGAGGAGGCTGGCCAGCAGGTGGCGTGCTCACCCTCTTTTTCCAGACACTGAGAAGGACAAAGGGGGAATTTTTGAGGGCAGGACTGAGTCAAGCATCAGCAGAGCCCCTGGGGAGATGGACAGTCAGAGGAGTGGAGTGGCCTATACTGGCAGCTTTCTTGGAGAAATGTCATAGGGAAAATGCAGAAGTTAGCTGTTCATTTTCCCTGGATAGCTATGGAAGCTAGGGGACTAATCAGAAAGGTTATAGAACCTATGGACCATCAAAGAAACCTACCCCTGGCTCAGATTCGGGGCCTTCAGTTAGGAAATGAGGGCCTGAAGCAGAAAAACTTGATGCCTCCGCCTACTGTCATGCCCCAAAGGACTCACTTTTCTACAGCTGAACGAATAGATGGTGCTGGGGAGAAAGACTTGGGGGGAAAAACGGCTCAGCCATCCTGCTTGATCAGTACAAGCACTAAAAGGGCTTTCCAAGTGCAAAAGAAAAGTCAAGGGGACAATTAGACCACAGGAGAAATACTCCCCAGGGTGCAGCAGCCCTAGGATCAGGCAACTGCAGAACAAGGCTAGAATACCAAATAAATAATAAATAGCTAATTAGAATACCTAATAAAAGGTATTGCATAGGTTCTGTTACCTGCAGAATAAGGTCATTGAGGAGTTTCTCCAGCAGAGGGAGCTCTCTGCCCATCAGCAGGGGACACTTCTCAAAGGAAAGTGAAAAACATCTGCAATTCTCCCTCCCTTGAAATTGTGTGTGATTCTAATGACTAGTTCAATCTGGTTGGAAGCTAAGCATGGTCAGCCAAAGCTAGCACTTGGATTAGAAAACAACAAGGAAAGCTGGGGTTGCTATGCAGAGGAAGGCCATGGCAAATCACCTCTGCTCACTTATTTTGCCTTGCAAATTCCATAGTCCTGGGGTTTCCACCAGTCAGTTGCGACTTGACAGCACACAATTGTTATTTAAACTGGAGCTCTTGGAACAAATGAGCCTGCTAATGGAGTGGAATATAAAGCAGCAAACAAACTTGTCGGTCCAGTGACTCATTCTGGTTTAACCCATCCTGACTCAGACCAGGTGACTGCTGGCGGGCTGTCAATCATCTTCAGGGCCATAAAACTTCATGATATTTTGGCCCTGGTATTTTTCTGAGGCTCCCTGCAATGCTTTTTTGTTATTGTTAAAAAAAGGAACTTTACACAGTACTGATACAGAAGTTTGTGCCTGTTTCCACCAATTCCCTGCTCAGGACTTAAGGGCCTCGAAAAAGGCACCTGTACTCAGTACCGTTAAACCCCATCACAAAAAAGCCCTGCCCCCATGTTAGTGTGCATGCTTCTGCCAATGGAAGATAGTGCTTTGTGTATCTAACAAACAGGCCTCTGGCTCACCAGGGCTTTTGCCAAACTGTGTTTGTCTTCAAGGAGCCAGAAGATTATTTGCTGTCATGGCAGTAATAAACCAACACACCCATCTCTCTGGAATTTATCACTGTAGAAAGCTGTGCATCTGAATGTGCCTGTGGGGGCTAAGGCTTACACATCTCTCCTTCATTAGCTCTTTGCAACTTGCTCAGTTTTTTGGGGGGAGTTTAAACAAAATCATTCATGTGACTCAAGTATTCTGAATCTTGCATAGAAAAGGATTTAGGAGATCAGCAGGGAGGGTGGACTAAGGCCCACATGTGCTATTGCTAGAGACTGCACTCCCCACCCCCAGGACTCAAGAGGTTCCTCCTTTAGCACTGGGACACTCCAGCAGCATTACTTTGGATCAGAGAGCACTGGTGTCTTACAACATATTCAAACAGTGCCTAATGGAAATACATACCTGGGAAAAGACGGCACACCCATTAATCCTGCTGTCTGGATTCGACTACCCAGTTTCACCCACCTCCAATTCAACTCCTAGTTCTTTCTGCAGCTTTGGTTGCTCCTCTCCCATACAGACAGCCTTGCAGTCAAACAGTTCATACCATCCACAGCCATCAAGACCCTTTTCAGTCACTTTAGCACTCATCCTATCACCATCCTACTTTCTGCCAGTGCTCAAGGCAGGAGTGAGAAAACAGTATGCTCTGGAGGCACTCCTGCTCTTGCAGAGGGTCATACAACAAACTTGGCACCAGCTCAGAAAAAAAAACCTTGGGAGGGATCTCAAGGGAATATCCTCCTGCAAGGAAAGAAGCCTGAGGCACACCCAGAAGACCCTTCCGGGAAAGAAGACAACTGCCCGTCTCTCTGAACAATGTGTTCCACAACGTTATGGGTTCTTACCTACCAAAGTCTGCTTTGCTGCAATTTGGGTCTTTTTTGCTCCTTGTCATCTCCCAAGGTTGCTGGCAAACAGTTGCCTTTTGCATTGTCCAAAAATGCTTTCGTCACATTTTTTTCAGCCATTGATTGCGCATAGCAAGATCTCTGCTGCTCTTGGTGCTTGCTTCTAAATCTTTCGAAGCCAAAGCTACCAGAGGGGCTGAGAGCCCCCACCCCTGCCCCTCAAAGGGCTGCATTTGCTTCCCAGGCTCCCTCGCTGGAGCCCATTACAGTGGCCTCATTAGGCACAGTCTGACGATACTGATCTCTCTCTCTCTCTTTCTCAAAGCCCTGCAGGGCAATTTTATTCAGGGTAGATGCTAATTGACAGTTACAAGGCGGTTTGACCGAAATTAAAAACTTAATTGGTTTATGTAACCAGAATACACAAAAGAGAACAGTATCAAAATCTATACTGAACTTTCTGAATGAAATCCAAAACTAAGACTGCAGAAATATGACAAATCCCAGTGCAAACTGAGAATCCAAAGAAGAATTGAAACCATGAAACCTCACGACACAAGAGAACTTCTACTTTGCAAGAGACTCATCAGATCACAGAACACCTTACCCAGATCAAAACGATCAAACAACTGAGACCAGCAGCCTCTCACACAAACAAAATCTTTCTTGGATTTGGATTCCAAAAGCAGCAAAGTGGAGAAGGACTTGGGGTGGGGGAGACATAATACACACAGCAGGAGTCAAGTTGCACCTTTAAGAGCAACCAATTTTTATTTCGAACGTAAGCTTTCGTGTGCTCTTAAGCACACTTCATCAGACAAGGAATCCAGCACAATGAGCAAAGCCATACATAGCTGAGCAGAGCCATACCAGCTCCACTATGTATGGCTTTGCTCACTGTGCTGGATTCCTTGTCTGATGAAGTGTGCTTAAGAGCACACGAAAGCTTACATTCTAAATAAAAATTGGTTGCTCTTAAAGGTGCAACTTGATTCCTGCTTTGTTCAACTGCTTCAGATCAACACAGCTGCCTGCTTGGATCTATAATACACACAGTTTTCTTGGTCTAAATCACCCAAACTACTATTAGCTCTGCTTTTGCACATGATGGATAGTGCACATTAGTAACTATCCGCAGCTGGATTTTCATTTGTGGAACAGGAAAATCCACTTGCAAACAATTGTTAAAGTACATTGAAAGTGTGTTATCTAGCTGGATGAAAACAAACAGATAAAGGTGTCTTGTCATACTTGTATTTTTCCCCAGCTGAGCTAATGGCAGCCTCGGGGAGGTAGCTGGAAAATGGCTCTTTCAACAGTACTTATCGGAAGTGGAACCCCCCCCCCTCCCTTCCCCTGCCACTCGTGATTTTTTAAAAATGGATTTTTCTGCATCATGCCTGTTTCAGCTCCGTGTCTCACTGGCAAAGAAGCTTGGTTGCAAAATGGAAACATCAACTCAGTATGACAAACTTTGATCATTTTTTACTTTTGCACTTCAGCAACAGAATGAGGGGATGCCTCTCACACGTCACCTTAGCATACTCGAAGCCCTTCTCCTAGGTTTTGTTGGGAACCCTTAACAATCCTGCAAGGCAGTTTTACAGATGGACTAGAGCGGAGGCCTCACTTTTCCAAGGCCCATCTGTCCCCCCACATCAATTTTCAACAAATGTGTTCTGGGAATCTCCTGCTGGGCCCAACTGAGACTGGGATTGCAGGCTGCAGGGAGAAGAGGTGCCTCAATAAACAAGAACCAACATCTTAAGATGTCACAATTAAAAAAAAAATATGCCCCATTTTTTTACACTAAAGCACCAAACTATGAGGCAAACACACACTCTCCCCAATAAGGTTGCCAGGTCCCCCCTGGACACCAGCAGGGGACAGGGGTGTTGGTAGGACTGCCAGACCCAGGTTGGGAAACTCCTGGAGATTCGGAAATGGAGCCTTGAAAGGGGGGGTGCAGAGACCCCAGTGGGATACACCCTAGAGCCCCACCCCTCCAAAGCATCCATTTTCTCCACGGGGGCTGATCTCTGCAGTCTGGAGCTGAGCTGTAATTCTGCGGGATCCTCAGGCCCCACCTGGAGAAGTGACACTGTATGGCTTATTAAGGAGCCATTCTCATTCCTATTTTCCCCATACCCACCCTCTCGTGTTCTTGCACCAAGGGTCCCTCCAAGAAACTTAGAACGGGAGGCTTTTGGCCAAGAGGCCAAGAGCCAGGTCATTGCTTCAACGTAATTCCTTTCCAGCAGCATTCATGCAACCAGCAGCTCTCTTGCAACATTCTGGCAGCTCTCCCATCATGTTCTCCCGTCACGAAGGCCTTGACTCTTGAGAGGTTGCCCTAACCAAGTGGCAGCAGGAATGGAGCCAGCAACTGGAAAGGAAGCACAGAGCAACCAGCCATCATCTCTGATGAGGCAACAGACACAGCAACCGGGTCACAGAGGCTGTTTGGCTCCCAGGCAGAAGCCCACATTCAAGCCCTTAGCCAGAGGGGGCTCTGCTCACACAGCAAATTCCCTTGGCACCACCTTGTGCAACGTAGCCCTGTGGCCTTACTTGCACAAATGTGTAAGTCAGTTATGATATTGAAGCTTCTGGAAACCTATGCTCCCAAACCACCATATCAACCAGTGCAAGAGACCGCCAAAGCAATCCTAAATGGAGCTCCACCCTTCTAAACCCATTAATTTATATGCCCTTCTTACTCCCTGGGACTTCCAGCCAGTCAAACCACCTCTATATTATAATCAATACTTTATTAGCTTTATACTGAAACATCACAGCACCCACCCAGACTACCCCTCTCTTCCAAACTCTTCCCCATTCACTGGAGCAGAATCCAATCACTCAGATCCAGATGGCACAAAGCACACTACTTATCATGCAGCCTCAAGCCCCACCCATGGACCATCCTCTCCCAAGGCCAATTGTAACTCTGAATCAGTCATGAAAGCCCCGTCTCCCTCCCTGAATCTTCACAACTGGCTCCTCTGGGCTTGGGGCAGGGATGGAGTCAAAGGGTCCTTCTTTCTTAGCACATGGCTATGTTGGTAGCTTTGATGGACTACCCCCATGTATACCAGACGAGTCTAGGACATTTTGTGTACTTTTATGGGGTTTTTTTCCTTCTGCTTATTTATTTACACTGTACTTTATTTAAATTGTAAGACTATTTTTGTAAGCCACTTTGGGCACCCATGGGAGAAAAAAGTGGGATAGGAAATGCTCTAAATAAACAAACTCCAAGGAAAGAGCAAGGTTCTCAGAGCCCCACCTCCCCTCTGACTCAACCCCTAGGGACAGTGTCAGAAGCATGCAGTGAATGGATCTCAGTGGGATATAGGGGTGTTTTAGCAATTTGGCAGCAATTGTGCTTGGAAAATAGATCTGGAGTTCTTGGGAAACACAGAGAAAAGTTTTACCTTCTGTGCCTGCTGTGGCTCTACTTAAACTCTTGAAACTTAAAATGTTTAATGTACACACTGTAGAAATGAATATTGTACTCATGGAAGAATACCAGTCCCCCAACTCCTTGGCCATAAGCAGACATTCTTCCAGCTCCAGAGCACTTGGCAAGAAGATAGCAGCAGCAAAGGAGGCATAGCCTGGCTAGTGTGAGAAGTCCCATGACAGCCTCTTGGCTGTTTTCCTCTGATAAGTGTTACATCAAGAGATCTTGCTTCTGCCTTTCATCTTTTGCAGACGCCCTGAGCCAGGCCACCCACATCTACTGAGACGTGGCAGGGGGGGAGGTGCACCTGCTGTCCCTTTTCCATGCAAGACAGGCTAAGATAGGCGTGAAAGGATTGTCTTCACTTCCTTTGTTAAACCACCCCCAGCCGCACTGATCCCAAGGAGTGAACTGCTAAGCAAGATTGCTGAGCATGTTCAGGCAAAGCAAATGCCTTGCAGATTGGAAAGAAATTGTGCTTTTCTCTCATCCGTCTCCAAAGAAAAATTTGCCATCCAAGTAACAACTGTCATAACCTCACTGGTAAAATAGGCCACAGGCTCCATAGATCGGAGAGCTTTCCTATCACCTGTGGCAAGTAGCATGTGGTTTTTTTCAAGTCCTCCAAAACAAGACAGCCGGCTGGAAGCACATGATGCAGCCCTGGCACATGTTTGCCAGGTCACAGCTTCAGGAAACCTCATGACCCACACCCAGCCCTCAGTTTCCCAGTAAAGGGGAGATAACATTCTGGGAGCTTCATGGAAGCACTTTAGAATCTCACATTAATTTGAGAGGAATTGTGAAGCACTTCGCACAGAAAAAACATGTTTAAAAATAAATGTGATAATATGGGAAGAAAACGGTAATGTGGAGGAAAAAGACAATCATACACAATACATGATATTTACTACTTTGCTTGTAGCTTTGAATAGGAAATTTCAAAGTATTAACAGTTTACAGTACAATTCTATACTCTGGAACATACACAAAGTCCCTTGCAATGGAATATCTTCAAGATTTTCACTCTTAACACAAGCTGCTGAGATGAGCACAGCTGGAGGTCTTCTCTTTCCTAATGCTGGGGTGTTCGCCGATTTGGGCTGTAAGTATTCTTCTATAGGAAAGGAAAGATCCCCTGTGCAAGCACCAGTAGTTTCCAACTCTGGGGTGACGTTGCTTTCACGTTTTCACTGCAGTCTTTTTACGGAGTGGTTTGCCATTGCCTTCCCCACTCTTTTACACTCCCCCCCTCAGCAAGCTGGGAACTCATTTTACCAACCTTGAAAGGATGGAAGGCTGAGTCAAACATGGGCTTGTTACCTGAATCCAGTTTCCATCAGAATTGAACTCAGGTCGTGAGCAGAAAGTTCAGATCACAGTACTGCAATGCTGCTGCTTTACCACTCTGCACCATGGGGTTATTCTTCTATAACCCAGGTATTAATCTGACCTGGTTGACAGACACCACTCATCCACACTGAATGATGCCAAATTCAATATGCAGTCCCCAGTTATGAAATCCTGGGATGTTCTGGCAGTTCGTTTACTTTGGGCTCCATCCAAGAATCTGCGAGTCTCACACTACTGAAACAGATCAAAGTTGCTTGCAGGACTGTACTTTCCACACTTTTTTTTTAATCTCCTTGGGATCATCAATCTCGGGTCTTCCCCCCCCTTCTGTACAACCGAACATCAAAAACTTGTTTTCCCTGCTTATAGGTTTTTTTATATATCAAATATTGTGAAATGAGATATTAAAATGGTAGACACTGACAGCCCAGCAGAAGTTTGCATTTTGGCTGACCTTCTTTGTTCCACTCAGTTAAGCATTCTGCTTTGGGGACATGCAATGCACTCCCAAAAAGGCACAAGGATGCTCCTCCTTTAAGACTTCACAATTGTACACTCTGTGAGGAAAGGTCTCCTGTGCAAGCACCAGTCGTTTCCAACTCTGGAGTGACATCACTTTCACAATGTTTTCACGGCAGACATTTTATGGGGTGGTTTGCCATTGCCTTCCCCAGTCATCTACACTTTCCCCCCAGCAAACTGGGTACTCATTTTACCGACCTCAGAAGGATGGAAGGCTGAATCAACCTCAAGCCATCTACCTGAAAACCCAGCTTCCACCAGGGATCGAACTCAGGTCATGAGCAGAGCTTAGCATTGCCGTACTGCAGCTTTAACACTCTGAGCCATGGGGCTTGTACACTCCGTGGTCTGGAACAAAAGTGCAATCTGGACTAAAACCAGATCATTTTTACTGTTGGGTTGTTGGATACTGCGATGTTTTAATAGGAGATTTATAAGGTTGCTTTTAAATTGTGTGTGTGTGTATATATGTATGTATGTGTATACACACACACACACATATACACACACACACATACACACGTTATATTATATACAACATATTATTACTCCTCCTCCTTTTAAGATTGCCTACTAATTGTATTTTACTTAGTTGTAAGCCACACTGAACCTTGCATTTCTAGGGAGTAGTGGGATATAAATGTGATACAGAAATCCTATGGTGTCATTTTAACTTTTTTAAAAAAGGGGGAGGGGAGATAATATTCAGTAAGACATTCTTTCTCACAGTATTGAGTCCTTCCTGTTTCTCATCTGCCCGCCAGTGGTGTCCCTGGCCAGAGTCCAGAGGACACATCTATATGAAGTTCCAAAGCCTATTCTCTGCATTCAACCACCTCAATCGAGGTAGGCAGGTTGGGTGCCTGTCTGGGGCTGGTCTCTGGTGCCTACATGTAGGCCTGCAAACAAGCAAGAGATGCTAGCAGAAATACTGCCTGTTTCAGTGCAGCTTCTTCTCAAGGACAGGCACACTTATCGCTGCCCTGGCTCCAGCAGCCAAAGAAAGAGCTTATGAAACAAACCCTTGGCTTAGGCTTAGACATTTGCGGCTGGGGTTCTCTCCCATGGCCAGGTCCACAGCATATTATCCTCTTCTGCTACTCGAGTTTAAAAAAAAAACATCTGTAATGAGGGTTAAATCATTTGAGCTGGTTTTGCCCTTTCACCCTGTTTCAGAGACAGATGGATTGGGGAGGGGAGATCATTTCTCCCTTTACTAGGAAAGAGGAGGTGTTTTTGCCAATTATGTCCCAACAGAAGTTCAAGGAGTTCTTTGAACCCGTCACAGAGATCTTCTCCAAGAGTTAATTACTTTCCGTCTCTCACACACAACCCCCTGCCACACAAACGGTTGGATAAAGAACAGCAATTCTAGACAAGAGGTGCTTCTGTACCATGGTGTGTGGGTTTGTTTGCCATGCTGCACTTAATCATGTTTTTAGTTGCCAATTTAACAACGCTGACCTTTGTTTTAAATTGGTTTTAATTGTAATTGTTTATTTCTTATAAATCAGCTTGAAAACTTAACTCTGCCAGAAGGTATTCAAAGCAATTACGTAAATCAATCAGGAGGGAAGGCAAGAAGGCCTGCTTTCTCTGGCTCTTTAAGACTGCAGCCATGAGAGATGCCTACCTGCTTGTCATACGATTGTTTCTACATCTGTCTCCCTCACCCAACCTGTGCTCATCCAAAGCAAAAGGCAAGGGCTTACCAGGGCACCTGAGAGTCCTGCCAAACCTGTCTCAAACAGCAGAAAGAGGACTGATCTCCTACCACTGCTTCAGCCACAAAGTGGTGCCAAATTATTTTTTGTACTCCTGCAAGCTAGTCATGACAAGCTTTGTAACTGGGATGGGAGCCTCAAGTCATCATGAGCCCCCTCATGCCACTGTGTACGTGAACAAACCATAGTGACACTGTATGGTTTATTAAGGAGCCATTCTCATCCTCCTCAAGAGCCCTTGCAGGCAGCCTCTGGAAATACTGTTCCTCCTGATAATGTGTACAGATATCTTCCCCCTTACACCATAATGCAGACTGCAAACTCAGACTGCCCATGCTTCCTCCATATCACCTTGACAATAGACACTCCTGCGTAGGACAGCTGCAGGAACTGTCCTGTATATTTATAGTCAAATGCTTAAGGGTACTGCACTGATCAGGCGTACAAGCATGGGGAGTTAGTTATTAAGTTGATTGCTCTGGCAACATAAAAGAAATGAGATTGTGACGGCCATGTGAGTGCACAGCAGCTGCCAATGACCTTGGAGTGACTCAGAAGGAGTCAGCCAGAAAACCCTCAAGCAAGATATATAGAAAGTGGCAGTCGAACGGAACCTGGCACTACCCAATGATATAATGGCACACTGCTCATGCACTGCACCACTCCAGAGTGGCACCCCGCCATATCAGAGACTTTTCCTACTATAGAGGCTTATAAGGCACTTTACAGGACACCATGTTAGGGGATGCGAAGCAGGTCTGTGTCTCAACAGCTACCAGGCTCTGTAGGCACTAACTCCTTCTGACCACCCTATGGCATCAAGCATGTCTCAAAAAAACAGGTTTCCTACCTGTAACTGATGATCTTCGAGTGGTCATCTGTGCAGTCACACTGATGGGATATAGGCGCCCGCGCCGATCTCGATCGGTATTCTTGAAAGCTGCGGATTTCCGCGCCCCGGACCCAGTGCGCATGCGCAGAAGCCCCACCGCGCATGCTCACAGGGACCGGAGCGGACATCCCACCAGTTCCTTCTGACCACTGCATAAGCCCTAGAGATGGACCGGCAGCGGAGGGGAAGGAGGGCGGGTAGTGTGACTGCACAGATGACCACTCGAAGATCATCAGTTACAGGTAGGAAACCTGTTTATCTTCTTCGTGGTCTCTGTGCATCACACTGATGGGAGACTAGCAAGCCAGCTTCCTACCTGGAGGAGGGTGCAACGGTCCATCAGCGAGAAGCCTCTTGAAGAACAGCACGGCCCACTGATGAACGCCGACACCAGTTCAGGTCCAATGCATAGTGTTTAACAAATGTATGCGAGGAGGACCACGTAGCAGCGTCGCAAATGTCTCTCAATGGTACCCCTCTCATGAAGGCTGTCGAAGTTGCCAGGGCTCTAGTAGAGTGAGCTCTGATTTGCCTCGGCAGGGGTTTTTTGTTCAACAAGTAACATAGTCTTATAGTCTCCGTTATCCACTTAGAGATTCTCTGTGACGAAACTCTAACCCCTTGCGATGCTGGGGAATATGAGACAAAGAGTTTAGGGTCTTTACGCCCCTGTCTTACCCTGTGTAAGTAGAACGAGAGTGCCCTTTTTACATCCAGGGTATGGAGCTTTCGCTCCAAGTCCATACTTGGATTCGGAAAATATATGGGTAGGCATATTTCTGAGTTCAGGTGGAACGAAGACGTCACTTTCAGAAGAAAGGTAACATCAGGGCGTAACCACACTCCTTCAGCACTGAACTTCAAATATGGGTCATCACAGCGTAATGCTGCCAGCTCGCCCACCCTACGAGCGGAGGTAACAGCCACCAGAAAAGCTGTCTTCCACGACAATAATTGTAGGGAGCACGTCGCCATGGGTTCAAATGGCTTCCCTGTTAAGGCCTGCAACACTCCTGGGAGGTCCCAGGATGGGGCTGGGTCCCGTACCGCTGGGTACAACCTCAGAAGACCTCTGAGGAACCGTTTAGTGTCAGGGTGTGAGAACACAGGATAGCCTTCTAGCTGTTCGTGGTTAGCTGATATTGCTGCCAAATACACCCTCACCGATGATACAGCCAGTCCTTTATCTAGCAGTGAGAGTAGGAAGTCCAGGATCAGTGGGAGACCTGCTGTTCTGGGTTCTTTACCAGTTCCAGCCACGAACTTGACAAACCTTGTCCATTTGTACTCATAAGACTTCCTGGTAGAGGATTTTCTGCTGTTTAGCATGATGTTTAAAACTCTATCAGACAACCTCGTCACTCCAGCTTCCAAGCGGTTAATTTCAGGTGAGGCACGTCGTGGTGAATCACCCGACCTCCGTGAGATAGCAGAAGATCCGAGCTCATTGGGAACTGATGAAACGTTCCGTGAGATAGTTTCAGCACCAGGGAGAACCATTGCTGTCTGGGCCACCACGGTGTGATGAGGATCGCTCTGGGGTGTTCGCAGAAAATCTTGTGAACTACCCTCGTAATTAGTGGGATCGGTGGAAAGAGGTACACATGTCTGTGAGCCCAGGAGACTAATAACCCGTCTCCCAACGACATCGGGTCTGCACCCCCTCTGCAGCAAAATCTTTTGCACTTCGAGGTGCTGCGTGTGGCAAAGACATCCACTTCCGGTGTGCCCCACTTTTGAAACACTGGCTGAAGGAACTTCCAATTGAGTTCCCACTCGTGGAGTGTGGCTCCTCCGCGACTGAGGTAATCCGCACAGGCATTCAAATTGCCCGGTAGATGGGCGGCAACCAGGGTTGTGTCTAATGCTCTGCAAATTTCCCAAATCCTCAGTGCCAAGAGGCAGAGTTTCCTCGAAACTGTGCCCCCCTGTCTGTTCACGTAAGCCAGGGCAGTGGTATTGTCTGTCAAGACCGCAACTGTCCGTCCCGTGATCAAGGGTCTGAATGAAAGAATGGCATGATGGATCGCCAATAACTCCAGAAAGTTTATGTGGTAACGCAGCAGGTTCTGAGGCCATCTGCCCCCCACACACATGCCGTCTACGTGCGCTCCCCAGCCCCATAGGGACGCATCCGTTGTTATGGTCAGGGTCGGGGTTTGCCTGTGGAAGGGAGCCCCTTGGAGAAGGTTCTCCCTCTCCTGCCACCAGGACAGGGTGCACAGTACTGTCGCTGGAACCGTCAGCTTTAGTGAAGGAGGGTCCCTTTGACAGTTGAAGGCTCGAAGAAACCACAGCTGCAGTGTCCGCATGTGGAATCTGGCAAAGCGTAGGACTGCTGTGGTTGCTGCCATCAAGCCTAGGAGGCGTTAAACTTGGAACGCAGTGACTGTAGAGCTTGTTAGAAATACTTTTATCAGTGATGCAATGTCTTCCGCTCTCTGTGGAGGAAGGAATGCCCTGCAGGCTTGTGAGTCCAGAATGGCTCCTATGAATTGCACCCTTTGCGAGGGTTGCAGTGCCGATTTCTTTAAGTTGACCTGTAGGCCTAAGTCCTGTAGGAGGGCTAAGGTGATGTCTATCTGGTGCAATAATAGAGGTTTGGAACTTGCCACTAGCAACCAGTCGTCGATATAGGGAAATATGGTAATCCCTTGAAGTCGTAGATGGGCTGCTACCACCACCATAGTCTTTGTAAAAACCCTCGGTGCTGTAGAGAGGCCAAAAGGTAGGGCCTTGTACTGATAGTGGGTATTTCCTATCGAGAATCTGAGGAACTTCCTGTGGGTTTGGTGTATGGTTATATGAAAGTAGGCGTCCTGCAGGTCTAACGTGGCCATCCAATCCCCTCGGTTGAGTAGAGGCAGGATGTTTGGTAGGGAGATCATTCTGAATTTTTGGTGTGGTATGAAACAATTCAGGCCTCGGAGGTCCATAATGGGTCGAAGGCCCCTGTCCCTCTTGGGAATGGTAAAGTATCGGGAATAGAAGCCTTGGCCCACCTGGCTGGTTGGGACTAGTTCGATTGCGTCCTTTTGGAGGAGGGATTGAACCTCTGCCTGCAGAGTGGGAGATGTTGTGGTGTGAACGATCGTGGGAACTGTGGGGTTCTCTCGAAATTCGATTTGATAACCCAGCCGGATTATCGCTAGAACCCATTTGTCTGTTGTAATTGAAGACCACGCCTGGAAATAGGGGAGAAGCCTGGTATGGTCCTGGTACCTGAGGGAGGGGGAGAAACAGGGGAAAAGGCAGTCAAAGGCCCTGTTTGGATGGTCTACTCCCCTTTTGTCTAGATGCCTGAGCTGAAGTCGGAGAATACTTTGATTTCGGGTTGTATGGAGGTTTTGGATAGGCTGTGGAGCCTTTTGGTCTCCATTGCTGCTCATTGGATTGTTTGGGGAACAGTTTCTTGTTCCATGGCTTGGTCCAGGTACGTTTACTTTGGGATCTGGCTGAGATGGGGACCCCTAAATTTCGTGATGTTCTAATGCTTTTATCCAACTCTTGCAATACAGAGTCTGTATTAGAGCTGAATAAACCATTCCCGTCAAAGGGGAGATCCTCGACATATGATTGAGTATCTGGCTGGAGCGCTGTCGATCTCAACCAGTAGTGGCGTCTTAGAGTGATAGCTGAGGTAAGTGTTTTTGCTGAGATGTCACCAGCGTGCTTTGACAAATTGATCTGTTGCTTAGCCAATGTTATACCTTCTCTCTGGATCTTTTTAATTGCCTGTTTGGTTTGCTCAGATAGGTCTGGCAAGCTCGACAGTTGTTCCCATAAAGCATATTGATATCGACCCATGCATGCCCCGTAATTCGCGACTTTCACACCGAGTGACCCCGCGGTGTAGAATCTTCTGCCTAGATTGTCCAACTTCTTCCCCTCTGTCTGGGGGAGAAGCGTGCGTCTTTCTTGCTTTCGAAGATGAAGCTACCACGACAGAGTTTGGTTTTGGATGGTTGAACAAAAACTCTGCTGTGGTCTCCTGGACGCGATACATGTGGTCCAGTCTGCGGGAGCTTATCGGGGTCGACGCCGGTTTGTCCCACGACGATTTTGCAGTATGGAGCATAACCGTCGTCAGAGGAAGGGCGACAGCCGTCGAGGTGTCAAGCTGGACGACGTCGAATACGTTGTCGGTTACCACCAGTTTCGGTTGGACCGTCGGTAGCGCTAGGGTATGGGCCATCCTCTTAACTAAGTCCCCATAGGACTTCAGGTCCTCAGAGGGGGATATGGGCTGCTCTTCGCCCACCTTATTGGATGGGGATGGCTCGTCTGGGGAGGAGACGCCTTGCTCTTCCTGGAGCGAACCCTCCTCCGACCCGGAGGAACCTTCCCTCGACTCTGAGCGCTCAGAGGAATGTTTAGGAGACTCTGGTGCCTTCGGTGACTCTGGGGTCCTACGTCGCTCCGTGCTCCGTGAGCGTGGCGAGGTCTTTCGTTTCTTGGGAGATGTGACTGGCGGTTTCGACATCGATGCCGAAGGTGTGTACCTTGGGGTCCGGTATGATGTACGGGACCTACCCGAAGCTTCGGATTGTTGGTCCCAGTCTAGTTGCCTCGGGGGAAGCCATGGAAACATAGAGGGCATCGGGCAGGAACCGTATAAGTATTGCCACTGTCTCTGGTCCCAGGACATCGGTGGCAGTGGTTTCCGAAGGCGGGAACGATCCCTGTGGAGGGATTTTTCCTCTGAATCTCAAGATCGGTGTCGACGCCGAGGGCTGTTTTGACTTCTGGGAGGGCTGTTTGAATAGTCCCACCCGCGGCTTCCGCGTCGAGGTGTGGTGGACCGACCTCTGTTCGGGCTGCGGGCTCGCTGACGTCCGGGACTGCGCGATGGGTCTCGGACCGGTGTACGGGATCGAGCGGAGTCCTCCACTGTATGTATCTCAGGTGGGCTATCTTCCGTCCCCGACCGTTGAGTCAGGTCTAAATCGCGATCGGAGTCCGAAGAGATGGCAATCTGCATGGACATCGAAGCCAACACCGGAGGGCTTAGTCGGCGGCGAGGTGAAGCGAAAAGCTTCAAGGGGGGCACCTTTGCTGCCGATTCCGATGGTGACGTCGGGAGCGAAGCTGCGGTCGACTGATGTTTGTCGGACTTCTTCCTTTTCTTCGCTTCCGAATGGAGCCCCTTCTCCTCCCTTGGCTGTTTTGCAGGAGTGGAGGAGTCCGACTTGGATGCCGAGCCCGTCTTTGTGGGGCGATCGGCGTCGGAAGGGGTCTTGTCGGTACCGACCGACTCCGATGTCGATGGCTTGTGTGTTGCCGTCGACATCTTCTTAGGCGATAGCGCTTTCTCCATTAACGCTGCCGCCAAGCAACCTGCTTGATTTTTCTTTGTCTGGCAGGAAAATCTTGCGCAGTGCACACACGTGTCAGGTATGTGAGTTTCTCTCAGACAGAAGAGGCAAAGAGTGTGTCCGTCAGGAGGGGCAATCTTGCTGCCGCAGTTCGCGCACCTCTTAAAAAATCCCCACCGTTTTTCCATGCGGGGAGATGGAAACTGTGGGGGGGGGAGGGGAAAAAAGGCGGGAAAAGAAAAAGCTGAGGGGAATTTCCCCGAAAAGAGTCCGCTTCCCTCGCTCTCAAGGTTTTAGAAACTAGAAAGAGTATCAAAGTCAAAGGTCCTAATAAGTCCGTAGCAATAACGCAACTTCCAAAAAGGGTTCTACCGACCGTGGCGAAAGATCGACTGATCCGAGCGGCGGTCAGAAGAGAACTGGCGGGATGTCCGCTCCGGTCCCTGTGAGCATGCGCGATGGGGCTTCTGCGCATGCGCACTGGGTCCGGGGCGCGGAAATCCGCAGCTTTCAAGAATACTGATTGAGATCGGCGCGGGCGCCTATATCCCATCAGTGTGATGCACAGAGACCACGAAGAAGATCTCAGTTTTGCAACAAGAGGTCTAAGCACCTGACCTGACAGCTGCATATCTGGGTCCAGGCAGAGATTTCTAGCCACTGCCAGATCCAGCTGCCTGAGGAGAGACCCAGGGAAGAATCTTCAATTGATTATGAAGCAGACACTTGGGGAGGAGCAGGAACCATGCAAATTACTGAAGTGTCCCTGACTCCTTGTAGTTGGAGTCCAGCCAGCCCATTCTGATCTGAGAAGTGTGTGCTCTCTTTTTCTCATGCACAGGCACACATGCACACACACCCCAGGCCAATCCTTGCAACAAATTCATTTCAATCCCCCTACCCCCAGCACTTCAACTGGCCTACCACCCTGCCCCATCCTAACTCGAGATGTTTGTAGTTTCTTAGTTTAGGGGTGAAAGGGGATAACCATGGGGGCAATTTTCTGGAGAGGGAAATTTTTCTCCTCTCTTGCGGTACAAGAATGCAAGATCACCCAATGAAACTGATCAGCCATGGGCTCAGAGCACAAAAGGAAGTCATGGCAGGACACAGCTCCAGCTGAGAAGACCCACTCCTCAGCTAAGAACTGTCATAGTCGAGACCATCAGCAAGACAGCAAGCAGCAGAAAGCGTCTAACACGGCTGGGCCCTGGCCTTGCTTGAGAATGCTTCCTCCCCCACCGCCAGCAATTTTGCATCATATTTTAATTGCTGAAAGCCAACCTATGAATCAATTTTCAGCTGATAAAGGGAATATAAATACAATAAATACCGTTTCATACAGCACTTGATTAAATTGCACTATTCACTGCCATAACGGACAATAGTCCCTAGTTAGATTATTTTAAAACAGGCTTAAACAAATTTTTACAAAGTAACAGTCAGAAAGCGAACTAGGTCCTCTGGACACAAGGGCAGCACATATTCACAGACTAGATGCTTGGTCAAGCAACAGGGGAAAATCATTCCCTCCAGCCAGCTTCCGAATGGCTGCTGCTGGAGAACGGTGGACTGAACTGACCCTTCCGCCTAATCCTGCAGAGTAGTTCTCATGGTCCTCCTACTCAACTGCCAGCACCTCTACTCCCTCACTGAGGAAGGAAAAAAGCCATTTGTGTCCTTCCCAAGAGACCTTCTCTGGATAAGCTTGGAGCAGCTCCTGGGAAACAAGTCTTGCCTGGATTTGGGGCAGGAAATTCTCAAGGCAATGGCAGCCTGCCGCATACTTAGCACTTTAGAACTCCTGATGCCGCCCACCAGCTCAAGGCTCCAAATAGCCTGACATGGGCGGAAGAGGAATTAGAATAATGACATAATTATAGGCTCCAGGTTGCAGATTGGCACACATATTAAGCTTGCTGCAGACATCAGGTTGCTCTGTGAAACAAGTCAGCTTTTGATGATCTCCACTATGCAATTAAACAGCTCATTCACAAAGTTGCTAGAAGGGATCAGAGGGGATAGAAGAATAGGAGGAGCATTCAGCAGTTCTCATCTAGCCCTGCTGAGTGGGCACCTAAAGCAGTTTCCTGCTCAAAGCCCTTCATGCCAGCATATCTGCTCATGCCTGAAAATCAAAGATGAAGGGAGTTCTAGACAGACTTATTTTTACGGTAACATTTATGCTCTCACCATTTTCAGCTAGAAGGGACTGACATTTGACAGTATGGATCAGGTAGGGTGAAAATGATGTGGAAGGAACAGAAAACTGGGCAGAAACAGGAGAATAGATTAGAAATATAACTGCTTGCCCATAAATCTAGCCTGAAGACTGATGGGGGAGGAAGCTTTTGTCTTTTGGGCATTCATGAAATATACCTATGCAGTCTACTGTCTACCACTTCATTTCTTTAACAGATAGCAGGGATTTCTGAGAAGCTAAACCCTTTGCCAGACAGCAAACTGAATATGCATGGCTACGCTACTCCTTAACCATCTCCGAATGCATTGAGTGCTCTAAGAGAAATAGAATCGTATCTCCTTTTCAGCTTCCATTTATCTGTTTGGGCTCAGTTCTCAAACCAAGCATTTGCGGGTTAAGCTATGTAAATTATACAGCAGCGGTTGAGCCCTCTCAACAGTAAGAGCTGACCAGCTGGGTGCTTTACAGAGCCCCAGAGTGCCAGCATACTACTAGTACTGGTCCAGCTATAACCTGGGCTTGTCGACTTTGACAGGCACTTCCTAAAGATCTCAAGCCTTTCCTAGCTGCCCTATCTGTGATTCACCAGACACTCAGGATAGCACCTGGAACCTTCTGCACACATCACATGTGCTCTATGTATCCCAGCATAGCTCCTACAGCCACACAACTCCAAGTACCACTTGCAATGACAGGAAAGAACAAAATGTTTGGGATATTCAACATAGTACATTTTGCAACAGCACAAAGGCCCTCGTGTTGGTTTTTTTGCTCCAAATTTTCCACCTTGTACTTTATTCACTTATTTGCATGAACACACTTGGTTTCTATAGGACAGTATATTAGGCTAGCATCATAGAATATATTGGGCTAGCATCTAAAACAAGATTGGGTTGGCATCTGTGGACAACCTTTGCCATGGGCCTGAATCAGATTAGCGGAGATGTAAGATTTCTATTATGTATCTATGATTACTATTCGTATTCCTATACATCCATAATGAGCCAATTCCTTTTTAGTGAAGGAAAGTATCTTGAAATGGATTGCTCCTCCCATCCACCTCCAGAAGCAGGGCTAAAATTTAAATTTAAGCCCCTCGATGCATCTTCTATTGCCCCATAGGAGCATCAGTCCCTGAGAAGCCTGTGGGCAATGCCAACCATTCCTCTTACTTGTCAGCCCAGTCTCCATAATAGGTTCACAGCTCAAAGTGAACACAGAGATGACCTATAAAGGCACTAAACGCCTATACAACATGTATCCACTTTTGATTGCTGTACCAGGTGGTTCAGCAGCAAAGCTAGTTATCCTTTGGCTTCCTGAGAAAAATGTGTGTTATTGAAACAGCAGAACATATCCACTGAGATGGGATCCTGGATTTGAAAGTTCCATTAACCAAACAAATAAAAATAGTACCATGTGCATATTACTGAAACATTGGGGAGGATCCACTGAGACTTGGTCCTGGATTTGAAAGCTCCATTAACCAAACAAGTACAAATACTACAATTTCTTTTAATAACTGTTTTATTACCAAAAGTTAGGTCTAATAAAGCTCTGCATGTGCAAACCAGGGTCAGACTAAAAAGGGTCTTGCAATCTTTCTCTCGTTATTGTTGTCAAGAAAGCCTGGTGATTAACTACCCAAAATCTAAGATCCTAAATTTTCACCAATACCAGAAAATGGAACCAGTCTCAATACTGTATCAACGGTTCCAATACTGAACAAGTCCCTGGCCCGAAGGATGTTCGACCAGGATCAGGGCCTTTTCAGCCTTGGCCCTGACCTGGTAGAATCAGCTCCCTGTGGAGATCCGGGCCCTGCCTGATTTGATGCTATTTCATAGGGCCTGTAAGACAGAGATATTCCGCTAGGCCTTCGGTTGAGGAAGGGGACACCCTTATTTCTATCTGCTTGGCCTTCCTTACCTGTCATGATGCTATCTTATCTTAATCTATTATTCCATCCCTGGGCCTACTGCTGTACTGATATATAGAATGCACCTAATGGAAACCGCCACCTGTGACATATATGCTATTTGTTTTATTGTATTTTATGGTTTTAGCTTGTAGTTTTAATTATTTTAACTTTTGTTTGTGTGTGTGCGTATATATATGTATACACACACACACATATATATTGGCCACGGTGTGACACAGTGTTGGACTGGATGGGCCACTGGCCTGATCCAACATGGCTTCTCTTATGTTCTTATCCGCCCTGAGCCCACTCGTGGGAAAGGGTGGAATACAAATTAACAAAAAATAAAATAAAAGGCCTTTTCTTATTTTGGGATTCTGTTCTCACCAGACCTATCTTGGACCCCCCCCCCCCAATATCGAACAGTGCTTAATAAAGTAAAACCTTGTCCAAATGCCATATATATATATATATATATATATATATCCACAATGAGGGAGGGAAGTATATTTCCAGAACAGTGTAAGCCTTTAATCTGAAAGTTGTTTCCATCATTTATGGTTCAGCTATTTGGATTAAAGCTATCACTGATAATATTGACCAACCACTAGCCCAATTCTTAAGGAAAATATTGAATATTCCCTGTTGTGCGTCAAACATTGAATTTGGACAGATATCCTTAGAAGCAAGAGCATGGCTTTTTGCCTTCAAACTGAGATACAAACAGCTCTTTGCTGAAGATGGTTTCTTAGCCACAGATCAACTTGGCTGAAAACCCTGGATGAGAAACTGATGAAAGTCAGAATGTTGACAGATTTTTTCTCAGAAGGGCCAATGCATATTTTCTGATCAAAAAGCGAGTCCTTGAAATTGACCATGTTTGTTTGAACCTGAGAGCCTGCAGAGGATTTCCACCTCTATTTTTTGGTCTATCTTATCCAAAATCTTCAAACCTCCCCCCCCCATGTACTATCCCATGTTATTGCAGAGCTTTTTTGTTTGCAAGACTGAACATTATACCTATAATGGTTTTCCAAAGGAGATTTCTTAATAGGCCCTGCATTGATAGAATTTGCCCTTATGGCCTTAACAGTATTGATACATCCTTTCATGCTCCACTGGAATGCAGAGTTTTTGAGGTTATGAGGGAATACTCTATCAAGCCTTTATTCAAGCAGTCATACCCTCAGAAACCCTGGCTCTTTTGCTCAGTGATAAGAATCCTGAGATCACTCAAGCAATTGCAAAATTTGTCTCTGTCCTGTTAGGCCCTGCATCAGGGGGGGGGGGGGGGGAAGATAAATATCTTTTGCTGTTCCAGATTTGTGAATCAATGAGCTTCTAAGGGTACAAAAGCAAAGCTCTGCATGTAAACCAGCAGAAACTTAGCACCTCCCCTAAATGTCCAGCAGCTCAAGAGAGCCATCACTAATGAGTGAATTCCCCCTTAGAAACTTCTTACCCCTGCCTCTGTGGGCTTGCTGATTTTACCTTCGGGGGGTTGAGAGTTGATGGAAAGAAGATATAAAATAATACTGAAGCAGATAAAAGGATAGGTAATAAAAATTAATGACACCTCCACAGGCCAGCCTGAGCTCTGATTATGGGTTAAATCCTATCCCTGGAATAGATCCCAAAGACAGCAAAGGCAAAAGTGATTTTAATTAACACTTGCACTGCAGAGAATGCACATGAAAGAATTGGTGGCGGGGGGGGGGGGATATACTGAGTAGACATCACTGTTTGTGGTATGGGAGGACAAGATCTTGTTAAATAGAACTCCTACTATGGCATGTATCTTCCCTCCAGGGATACCCTAGAAATATGATCTAGGTAGCTAATGATAGGCTTTCAAGGTCAAAGAAACTGCTGAAAATGGTCCTAACAATACTGATGCAAAGTATATCAGGTTATCAGAGGCTTGCAACTAGGATGCATGAAAAGGATAACAATGGCTTTGCTATCATACCTGTTGCTTCCGATAAGACAAAAAGTGTATAGTAGGAATTACAACAGTTAAACCAAGAGCATGTGTGTGTGCCAAATCAAGAAATCTGAATGTAAAACATCAGGTTAGTTGGAAGCGTGAGGACGGATCAGCTGCCATAGATCAAGATGGGAAGCCATGATTTATTCCATCACACATTGCCAATGCCCTTCCACCCTCTGTTGGACAAACAGGCCAGTCCCTACCCTACCACAAAGAATAAATGGGCAAGAGTCTGACCATAATATAGAAACCATAAAATTTAAAAACCAGCAGAGGAACATTTTAACCTTCCAGAACATTCAGTTGCTGACCTAAGAGTAGTTCTCTTACAAAGGAATTTCAAAGGGAGATTAGACAGGCTGCTGAATTGCAACTGATAATGAAGCTCAAGACAATATGTCCTCCTGGACTGAATTGAGGCCTAGTTTCCTCTTATTACAGATCACAAAGTTCAAGAATGTCTAAAGGAGAAACCAGATGGCTGTTTGATTATCCATTTGTTTAATGCAGTATCATCAGACAGTACTGCGTAAATGATACAGATGTGTCTGTCCTCCAATATTTGTTTCAGCTGATTGCGGGGGGTGGGGGGGGGAGACTGCTTTGGATAAAGCTGAGCTTAGATTGTTTGTTCTCCTTTATACTGTGAGTAGTAAGCTCAAGTCAAAAAGAGCCACATCCTAACAGGATGTGACATCTCTAGCAAAGAAGGAAACAAAGTCGGCATTGAAAGCACTGTTGCAGGAACTCCCTGTCAGTTTTGCTTAAGACAGAACGTTCTGACAGGAAGATATGACACAGCAGAGGAATACCTCAGAGGTTCTACAGTAAGACTCATTGCAAAATGTTTGATGAACTATGGTATGTACAACAGAAAACAAAGGCACTATCAGTTTCCATCCACTTTCTCATTCATATGTAACAGACATCTGGAAAGTGTGTAAGAATGTTTAAGTAGCAAGAGTCAAAGTCTGGAACTTAGTCTTAAAAGAAAATGAATTTTCAGGTATTTAACTGTTTTAATTCCACATACAGAATCTGGAAAGCAGCCAGGCCCAAGCCCTTCCTTTGTCTCAGAAGTTTACCCCATCCCAGCATTACCATACCAAGTAACAGAGAATCTTGTCATCAACTTCCGTGGCCATTTGAATGAGTCTCTCACAAACTCTTTCCTGCTAGAATTCAAGAATGCACAGGGCTTTCTTTGGAGTTTACCATTACCTCTGATGCAACTGGAAGGGGGAAGAGGGAAATAAAAAAATCTGAGCATTTTGACTTGATTAGAAAGTACTTTCATGTAGTTGACTGCGGCAGCTAGGATTCTTGGCTGTGACAAAAAAAGGGAATGGCAGGAGCAAGTTATCTGACCAAACCAAACATAGAGGGAACAAGGAGAGACAGTATGGTGCAGTAGTTAAGAGTGTCAGACTAGAATCTGGGAAGGAAAGGAAAGGTCCCCTGTGCAAGCACCAGTCATTTCCGACTCTGGGATGATGTTGCTTTCACATTTTCACGGCAGACTTCTTACAGGATGGTTTGCCATTGCCTTCCCCAGCCTTTTACACTTTCCCCCCAGCAAGCTGGGTACTCATTTTACTGACCTCAGAAGGATGGAAGGCTGAGTCAACCTTGGGATGGCTACCTGAATCCAGCTTCCGCCGGAATGGAACTCAGGTTGTGAGCAGAGTTCAGACCATAGTACTGCTGCTTTACCACTCTGTGCCACAGAAACCCAGTTTCAAATCCCCACTCTGCCATGGAAGCTACTGGGAAGCTACCTTAGATCAATCACACTCTCAGCCTAACCTACCTTACAAGGTTGTTGTGAGGATAAAAGGGAGGAGAATAATGTAAGCTGCTTTGGGTAGTCAATGAAGGAAAGGGCAGGATGTAAAACATCAGGCTAGAGCCTGTCTAGTCATAAACGGGTGGATCTGGAAAGACTAAACAAAGAACTGTAGAGACCAAACAATTCAGTCAGGTGCAGCCAAAGAGATGGCAGGGGCAGTCAAGAACCTAATAATTTTTTCTATTATATGCCCACTGTATACTCTTTGTTGAGCATTAACCAACATTAGAATGAAGCCATCATTTTCAAGAATTATTTCTACAAACTCGGTAACATTGGGACAAAGAATATTAGATTGGGACCACTTCCAATGGGTACAAGCAGACCACCATATTCTACCAACAGCATATCTGTCCAAACTTTTTTTTTTTCACATACATTTAGTGTTGAGAAGAGGTTATGCTAGGGAGAAGCGAAGGAAGAGATGCTCTCAGTGAGCCTAGCAGGAAGGACTACTATGAGTAGGATAAGAGCTTGGCGATATAGGTATACCAGCCTCCCTCACCAAGGTTGTTATGGAGCAGCATCAGGAAGCTGTCCTCTAGCACTGTACAAACGATGGCAGACTTGCCATTATTTTGTCCTGGCATCCCAACATCCTATTACCCCCTGGAGGATTCAGGCTACCATCTATCACTGAGCTCAAAGTCTGACATCATATTCTTTCAGTCGTAAAGAAAATGAGGCAATGTACTCAAACCCCAAAGCTAATAAACTATTCTAAGATACACTGCTGTTTAGGGCACTGATAGCAAGCTTGTGCTCGAACGCAGGCCTCACTTCAGAGATTAACATCAAGGGCAGCAGCTATGGATACTCAGCACCTATGCCATAGAGATTTGAAGGAAATACATAGACTTCTGTCTATGCAGCATTATAAAATAGGTGTTTTTGAGGAAAACTTCAGAAAAATTACATCCAGTCCGAGCACCTGCATTAGCCTTTTGAAAGAACTGCTCATGTCCAAAGCGCGTTAGTCATTTAATGTACTAAATATCTTATTGGTGTTTCTTTTTTTGATGACAAGCAGTATTCTTGCATCAGTTTCTATCAGAAAACTTGGTATCAGATAGTTACCAGGACCACCTACCATGGTGATGTTCTGCTGAAATGTTAATATTTAGCCATTCTTATAGTTCTTATGGCTAAGTTGCTTTTCAGTGAGGTACCACAGAGCCAATGATTCCTCCCTTCCCCCATTCCTACTTCTACCTTCCCATTATCTACATTTCATTTCTAAACCACGTCCTTTCTTTTTGCCACTCACTTTAAAAGGTAAAACATGTGTAGCTCAAGCTAAAGTCCTCAGTTGGTGACATTTTTCATTTCACCCTCAACTGTCACTAGTTATAGCTGACTGAGAACTTACCAAGATTGGACTTACAAATGGCTGTTTCTATCAACAAACAGGCCATCTGAACAGGCTCCATTCTTATGTAACAAATAGAGGCCCTTGTGCTCACTTCAGCTATCTTTCAGAGCTTGTTGAAAGCAACTCTTTGCCTAACTATCATATTACCACACTCACTGCATTTGACAAAGGCATATTTTGCCATTCATGCCACAGGCAGTATTCAAAATGTCCAATTTCTCCAAATGTACACCTATCCAAAGCAATGCACCACTACTTCCAAAGCGTTCCCAAGTGCTGTTATATGGAATGACCAAGCCTGAAAATATGCTGCCAGCATGGACAGGAGCATTGCAACATATACAGCACGGACAGGAGTACTGCAGCAGATATACCTCAAAAGGCACTTTTGCAGGGAACCAAGAACAATTATATTTCCTGGAGTCTCAATGTTTCCACTTGCGTCAGATTTTGTAAATTGCAGAGAAGTGTCCACCTACTTTCTATGCAGACTGTCATGTATCATTGTTTCTACTCTTTTCAGTAGCAGCAGCAAGGATTCAACTGACAATGCAGTCAGTGCTTCACAAGAACACACCTCAGTTTATTTAAAAAGGCTTTATTTATAAAAGTGGCCCCTCACACACATTTCTGCTAGGCTACTCCTCCCTTGTCATTGTGCTTGACAGATTTGAAATTCAATTCAAAGAATAAATTTGAGAATGATACGTCTGACAACATTAATCAAATGAAGTTAAAGCTCAATACAAAAGAGTATAGAAATGTATACACACAATTCACAGCCCAAGAGAAGTGGGACTCGTGATAGCTATTTGACATAGCTAGTTCCAAGACAAGATAGCACATGTAAAGCAGGTACAGCACAAAAGATACCCTGCCCTCTTGCACTTGGTAGTCACCTAACACTGTTTCAGCACTTGGCAAGGATATGCAGACAGGCGCTTGTGCAGCAAGCTACAGGTTTTTCAGCACTTCTTTTTCATGCTCCAAGGATGGGGTACTTGAGCAGTGCCATGATGGCAGCACTGATGAGGCCAGAAATGGGGACTGTGACAAACCAGGCCATGAAGATATTGCGGAACAGGCGCCAGTCCACAGCCTTCTTGGAGCGCAGCCAGCCCACGGAAACCACAGATCCCACCTACAGCAAGAGACAAAACAAAACTCTTAGAAAACTCCAGCCTCCAATGAACTGGTAACAAAGATATTATTAATAAGGAAACAGACATCCTGCAAGCATTCTCTCTATTATACAATTCAACATTTCAAGTTCATCAGCTACAACTCAAAATACCAGATTTATCTAGCTACAGGTCCAAACCTTGTTCCATTGCCAGCCATATAAACATAAGAGTTACAAGCAGCAAAATCCTTCTGAAGGGCAGAGTGGCAGCTTTATTCATTACAAATTCATAATCTCCTCCATCATCTACTGAACTATCCCATGATCTACAAATTCTAGCGATCACCAGCACTTCCTTACCCAGCTGCATGCTCATTATCTGCCCATGAGATTAGTTCCAATTACTTTGATCTGTACCTTTTCCCTAGCTGGTCCATTATACCACACCATCACCTGGCGTAATTATGCTGTAGCCCCCTATTCAAGTTCAATTATGCAATCCTCCCCATTCTTAGCAGACATCTCCCCTGCCATGCTCTCTTCTCTGTAACCTAATGAGCCCATCACTGTCTTCTGACTCCTTCTCTTCTATCCTCAAACACTAGTTTCTCAGCTTCTCAAAAAGCCAATCTACCCAATTCCTTTATTTCCAGCTATTGCCCAATTTCCCATCTTGTGGAGCATGCTCTCTTAATCCAATTTCCTCATATTTTTTTCCTTTAATGCTGCTCTTGATCAGTCTTCCACCTCTTCAGTCCACTGAGAAAAACCTCATCAAAACTCCTGCCTTTGTTTTCCCTCTTTCTGTTGGGAGTGTTCTTAACTCTATATCCTCTATCCCAGGGGTGGCCAACAGTAGCTCTCCAAATGTTTTTTGCCTACAACTCCCACCAGCCCCACCCAGCACGGCCAATGACTGGGGCTGATGGGAGTTGTAGGCAAAAAAAAAAGCATCTGGAGAGCTACTGTTGGCCACCCTTGCTCTATCCATAGGAAATTGCAAATCCTATGATTTTCCTCACTATTCATTATGCCACAGCTAAATCACAGATTTATATGACTGGCTGGCTCCGCCTCATGCAGCATCCATTTTATGGCTGTGCCCACCATGCTATGTTAGAATTCCAAAGGTGCCCATGGTCTCAAAAAGGTTAGGGACCCTAGATTTATATCCAAAGGCACCATCTACCCTGATATTTAGGTGTGAAGACACAGACTAATTTTTTTTTTACTGTTCTTCACTTCCCAGTTAACCCATCACCAATCACTTTGCTTTTCCTGTAATATTCTGATATTTAAATCTTGCTTTTATGTCATGCTCCCCCTCTATGCCACTCAGTAAAAACAGTTCACATTTTGGTCATCTTCCACTATCAGTTCTGCAACCTCATCCTCTCTAGGCCTGCTCCTTTCATGTTTATGCCTTCACCTCTATCCAATTCCAGAATTTCACTAAATTCACTTCCCTCACGTAAACACGGGACAAGTTCATACACAAGCTTCCTGTCCGTGTCAGGACCCAACACTAACTTCTCATTCTTACCTTTGATGCTCCCATGCCAAACCCCAACAGTTCTCTGTTCTCCTCACCATATACATTTAATATGTGACACTCAATTCGGCAGCTCCTCTCCCATAGCTGTCTGCATGTTTCCTGCTTCCTCAAATGACTGCCCTAATTACTCCACTCTTTCTCCTGTGCTGCCTTTTATGCTTCAAGCTGCTTCTTTGGAAAAAGTCACCTCTCAAACTCTGTCTTTTTCACCAAGCCTCTGTCAATACTTAATTCTCACTTCCTACTGAAGTATATGCACAACTGATACCTGGCCATTCCCCATTTACTTTCACTTTTGTTTTCTCCCTTCCCCCATATTCATATGCTGAATTTTTTTGGGAAGCTCCTTAAACATAAGATACTGCTATTTGCAACTGATTAAGAAAACTCTAAGAGTAAGCCTGATGAGGCAACTAAAGCATCAAAACTCATCCAAGACTTTTTGGAACTTTTTTGCTGTTTCAAGTGCTCACAATGTAAAACACCCTAGATTATCAATACATCATTACGTCACTACGAAGAGTTCAACTATTTACATAGCAGCAACATGGCTAAAATCTCTGCACAACTAAAAAAGTTCAGAACACTAATTTTGGAAACAAAAGCCCTTCCACTTACTTTGCAGTGAGTTGTGCTGATAGGCAAGCCAATGTTGGAGGCGATGACCACAGTCAAAGCAGATGCCAATTCAATGCTGAAGCCACTATTTAAAAAAAAGAAAAGTAGCTAGATACCTTTGACACTCCACACCAGAATCTGGTATCTAGTTGATGCCGGATTACTTTATGCTAAATAGCTTGGAACTCTTGTTGCCAATTTCATAAGAGACCCAACCCAAAAGAAATCCTGCCACACTGGTGTACTAGGCACTCCATGGCTCCTCATTAATTAAAACTTTTTCAGTCTTTTACCCTGAGATAACTAGAAGTCAGACACTTCCTGCAAATATAAATCTACTTCTCCAAGCCCAACTCTGTATAGGTTCTGCCTTAAAGCAAATACCCAATTTACTACTGATAAGGAGCTTACAATACTTGGAACTGTGGAATTTTATTTTCCAAGCAAGCTCATCTTTGGTACAGATTAAGAAAACCTGCATGCTGATTATTTAACAGTGACTGCAGTATCTGCATCCAAAGGATGCTGCCAACATATTAAGGGGTCCTTTTGGAGGCGGGGCTGGTGGACAGACCAGAAGTTATGCGCCATACACATCGTATCTGCACAGGTCCCACCCTGCCACTAGGCAAACTAGACGATTGCCCAGGGCACCAGAGATTCGGCTTTTCAATTCATTGGTTTTTGAAAAATTGTATATCAGTGCAGGGGGGGAGGAGCACCAGAAGTTAGCCTTGCCTAGGGTGCCAGACAGTCTAGGGCTGGCTCTGTATCTGCACTATGCACACATTCCAAAGTTATTTTCCAACAGGTACTATCAGACACCATTCAAAGGTTACATGCTGCAAGGATGTATCTAACAGGCCTAGGAAATAGTATATGGCAAAGCTGGTAAAAAACCACAAAAAGTATCAAATATGGCAGAAAAGAGCAAAAAATGCGAGGATAAAAATCCAGTCTACAGTGGGATAAATGATAGATTTAGGCAAGGAAACTGAAAAAAATAAATAAAGCAATCTGAAGGGATCAGGTAAACATCTACTTCAAGCAATTAACAAATAAAATGTGTGCCTCGTAGCAGAATTAGTTCCACTGAGTCCTTGAAACTAGATTTGAAAGCAGTCATGGTTCTTGATAATCTAATTATCTGACAGAATGCCAACAAATGCAAAGACTTCTCAGCCACGGCATTCGCAAAGCAAACAAACATTTCAGCTCTTTTTTCTGCCTTTCTCACCAGTTTAAACATCTCAATCCAAGCCCACCTCAATAAGAAACAAAACATACTGTAAGCTCCACAAGGTGCTCTGCTGTAAAGCAGCTGTTCATGCCACACTTCCTAGCTCACCTTGACGGTGTTATAGGAGTCAGATCCTTTCCCATGGTCTGAATTACTCTTCTCCCCCAGATCCACAAGCCGGTGCAGATCCCAACACCTCCATACAACAACAGCCAAATTGGAGTTGCCACCTTTGAAGCCACATCTCCCGTTTGGTAGACAAGATACAAAGCAACCAAAGGACCAATAGCATTGCTGCCAAAGAGAAAACACACATCCCAGTCAGCTGATAAAATGGAAACAATTGGAGAAACAAACATTTTCCTCATAAGTCTCTGATTTACTACAGTTTGGGCATCACTGATTAGGAAGGAACAATTTTGCCAGAAGATCAAAGGCTTAGTAAGACTGCACTCCCTAACACCAGAACTCTACCTGAAGGCAGGCTGACATTCAGTACATAGTTACTGAAAGTGAAAACAATGGCCACCAGCTACTAACCTCACATCGTTTCCTCCATGCGCAAAGGAACCAAAACAGGCTGTCAGGATCTGCAGGAACTGGAAGAGAAGGGACACTTCTGGCTTGTCTTGGTCATGCCACTCCTCCACAGAACTGCTGCTCCCTTTCCTGTTCCCAATACCCATCTCTGCCTTTCTCAAATCCACATCAGTTGGGTGGGGATCTGCCACAGCATTACAGTAGCTGGTATAACTGTCCATTCTGATCCTCTTCTTGGAATCTGCCCCAGACCACGTCAACTTCTCCATCTCTTCCGGTTTTGGCTCAGCTTCTTTAGCACGGAATGAATCCAGAGGCATGCCACAGATAGCCATTGTATAAGAAGTGTAACTATTGTTGCGTCGCAGAGGCTTGTCTCCAGAGTCTCCCATACAATCACCCACTTTAGCTAGGTGAAGCTTATGAAGCAGCTCCTTGTAGAGACCAGAATCCTTATGCACTGTATGATAATGCCCACTAGAGGTTATCTGATTGCTGACAGCTTGGTTGAACTGAACAAGGTTCCCATTGGGAAGCTGCATAGCTCCTGAAAACACAAAGACATTTTTAACTACGGCAACTCAGCACCAGCACATGCCTCACAGAAGCACAAATGATTCCAATACATGCAATGACAACTGCTGCAATCTTTCCCCCAGCTCACCACTATCAATGCTTGTTTCCTTCATCTCTGTCCTTGGAAGCCTCTCACGCTCTGGAACTTCCTCCAAGTCTCCCAAATTGAATGAGACCATCCTTTCCTCTGCAGCTGCTCTACGGGGTGCAACAGATACTTCAGTTGCAGGGCTTTTATCATCAGCCCCAATCCGGTTATCCACGGCTGCTTTAACTTCATCCTGTTCTTTCAGACTATCCTTCTTCTTCATTAAGGGGCTCTCAGAAGGACTTGATTTGATCTCCTCTGCAAAAAAGAGTTATAGTAGGCCATTTTAATAGAGAACACATTTGTGTCATCCTCCATCTAAAAGCAGCTTGCTGTGCTACAACTGAAAGAGCAACTTATGCTTCCTTTATGTGAGACATGGGAATCTGCAAACCTCCCCTGTTGCATGACAAGCAGAATCTATGTGCACAGGGTGATGCACAAGACCTTGCCTTCATTCCCTATAGGACAGTCAACACTCCACAGAAAGTGATTAAAATATAGAATCTGCTGCCAGAGGATGCAGTGATGGTCAAAGGAATAAACAGCTTGGATAGATTCATGGAAGAAAAGTCTGTGGCTACTAGCTGAGAGGAACCTCCACATTCAGAGGCACTAATCCTGAATCTCAAAGGCAGGAGGCAACATTAGGGAAATGCCTCAATCTCTATGCCATCCAGAGGAACTGGCTGGCCACTGTGTGAGATAGGATGCTGGACTAGATGGACTATTGTCTGATTCAGCAGGACTCCTCTTGTGTTCTTATTCCACTGCATTTAGTTTTAGATCAAAACCAAGAACACAGAATCAGAGAAAAAGGCAACAGGACAGAATGTGGGAGCCAATAATGCACTGTATATTATCATTTGCACTTTGTGGCAAATACAGCCAGAAAGAGTGACAAGCTTTAGGAGAAACAACATCGCAGAGGCACAACCACTTTTAACTATTAATGTCCATAATGATACAAAGCTCAGGAAATAAAACTGCAAGTGGTACAAACGCACAAGCCTGAAAGAGTGCTAGAACTACCCACTGCAAAACCCACTCGCAGCATGAGACTAATTACTAAACAGATACTGGTTGTTTATATGGCATCTATGGATGCATTCCACAAGCACAAGTTTCCCAAAAATGTGTTGATTCCCATTTGGCAAAAGGCAGCCACGTATGCTCCTTTTGCATTTTATTATATTACAAACAACAATTAAACATTTTATTACATTACAAACAGCTGCAGTAGCAGTGCAATTAAGTGACTATTTGCTTTCAACTACATGATCAATGAAATCACTAAATACCAATATGGACCCATCAAATCCTTACTACCATTCTAGGGAGGCTGAACCAAAAATCAATTGTCTAGTAATTACCTGAATGTAGAAAAGTCAACTAACACCAGTTAAGTACAATACTTAAACGAAGACTGCTGTATATTCATGAACTTGGAACTACTTACGTTCAATTTTCTTCTTCATTCTTGGACAAACACAGAACCAAACGATGAGAGCACAGACAACAGCACTCCCTGCTGAAATGAGGATGATGCCCCAGAGAGGAATTTTGTCAAAGCCCAGCACTAGGAAATAAAACAATGCATCTTGAAAACCCCAAGCCCCTTCCAAGTATAACTTGCAAAAGCTCTCCAACTGAATGGACTTAACGATTAAACTTTTATGGCAAGTAAGAACTGGCATGCCTATATCTTTACATTCACAGCAACTAAATGTGAATGCACACAGAAATTAAAGCCTGTTACTACGTTTTCATTTTCTCCCATCCAAATTTAAACCACTTTCACATGGCCTGAGGCTCTCCTGCGGATTACTGAATTCATTGCCTTCTGCAATGTCAAGCTTTTAAATAGCAAGAACTCCTTGGATCTAGCCCGCTTAAAATCTGATAAGAAAACAGCAACCAAAATTCAATTATATCCATTTCTGAGAAATATCTTCAGGTGTTGGGCAGGAAAAATAAACTTGTTTTCAATGCCAGATTATTCTAAGCGTTTGAACTTTTGATTTTTAACTGGTACAGATGGAAATTTAAAGAATTTAAATCAAAGATTGCAGAAGTTTTCAGACAGCTTCATATCATCCACAATACCCACCACTCCCAGAACAAAAATAAAGTAACTGCCAAAGGAGACTGCAGAGTTTAAGATTTCTCATGACACCATGTACAACCTGACAGCCTGTTTAATGTGAGGTCTTTTTAGCTCCTAAAGCATCTTGAAATGTTGATTCTTTTATTTTAAGTGTAGCTTTAATCAAACCTTCTCACCACGCAAATGCCTCCTAGAACGAGCATACAACTTATCACTACAATCCATTTTTGGCAGGAAAGCTCATCTCCCAACTCCCAAGCTGGTTTGAGGGTCTGGCCCCTGTTGTGTTGAACCTTAGTTTCTGGGATAGTTCTTTCCAGACTGTTTTATTCCCCACAGTTTAGGTAATGACTATACAAGTGAAAGAACTCAACCAACCATACATCCCACTTTCAGTATTTAAGGGGACAAATGAATGATTAGCATACGAACTTTAGAACCTTGGCTATGCAATGTGTACTGCAATACTTCCTCCACTACTTTGCCTTCCAATAGGTCTCTTACCAAATGATGGAGATATTTTATACCAAAAGTTAATGTCTTAAATTGAAATAATGAACTGCCTTTCCTCCCACCCTTACCAACAGTTTTAACATTTCAATTAGGAGATTCCCAGAAGATTCCAACACAGAAGCAAGAATTCCTCTTCAATGCACTTGTTGCCAGCTCTTCTTATGGGGAATGGGGTAGGTAGCAATGTTCTTTTGGGAATAACAGCAGATCAAAGCATCTGGAGGCCACAGTGAGAAACCTACCACAAAGTCTTCTTCCCTGCTATTAGCCTGACTTTGACTCGCAGAGTACAAGGAAGTCTCAAAATTCAGCAACAGATAGGTTAACCCCAGGTTTTGGCAATGGGTACAAAAGAGGAAGTGATAGGTAAGGTCATTAGGTAGACAGATTAGGGAATTTCTGGCACAATGGCAGCTAGGCTGAGAGTATCTGTAGTTCCTGTGAAGACTAAGAAGAAAGGTCTGTAGTAATTTAGAGTATAAGCAGGCCTCTTGAGTGGGATAGCTATCTAGGTTTGAACTCAGCATACACTAGCCTGCAGCCTTCTGTAACTGGCCCAGGCCAGCTGCCTTCTAGGAGAATTCAGTCCTGCAAAGCAAAAGGGGTAAAATTCTGTGTTTGATTGAGAATTTAATAAATAATTATAAAGTAAAGCACAAGAATTTTATTATGTACTTACAAGGCGCACCACTGTACATAATAGAAAAGAGATTGATTCCAATTGTACAAGCATAGAAGATGGGCAATGCACGCAATCCATTTGGAACAGGATCAGGCTGCAAAAAAACGTTTTGCAATGTGAAGCATAACCTGCACTAATCCACAGAATGTATACCTGATCTCTCAACATTATGAGTAACTCAAGCTGTTTACAACATTGTTGCTGTCCAGATTGGACTCTGGACTATCCTGTGGCCATGCATAATTAGGCCCAGCACATATATAAGTATGAAGAACCAAAACAGGGGAGTAGTGTATTCCGTTCATCTCATGCCACAAGAACAATTAATGTAGTGGTCATATTTGTCTGACCCTCTGCAGAAAATTCAATTTTTTGCTGTCAGTTAAAGACATTCCTCACCAAATTTCTGGCATTTACTCAAATTTTGGTAATAAGGCTCCTAAACAGGACATTTCTCTTTTGGAAAACATTTGAAATTTAAATTAAGGACAACCCATTCTTTTCCTTACCCTGCTTCATTTTTGTGTTTTATGAATTGTAGCTATCAGGCTTTTAAAAATGATCATGTTATATGAAACATAATAGATTTATAACCAGAAAAAAAAGATAAGTGTTTAGTGTTCACAAAACTTCTCTACCTTGCAGATTATCTCTTTGCAACCTTTGGTTGTAAAGTTAGTAAGACTACATTCAGGTAACGTAATAAGACTACATTTCAAATAATATTAAACCAGTATTTTATAGAAGGTGGAAATCTGTTTTTTCCCAATCAACTGCAATAACTATCTAAGCAGCTGTGCACAAAGATAATAATGAACTACAGTTCTGTTATCACCTTAGGCATCTAGAGCAAACACAAAGGTGTCTTCAAAAATATTCTAAATAAATACATTCAGAACTTTATAGTCCTAAGTCAATGCAAACAGGAGATTAAAGAACACACACAATACAACTGCAGAGTCAAACGCATATTAAGGAAGCTTATAATTGAAGTGATGGAAAAATAAGCATGAGGAATAGGGCAGAGAGAAAGATCAAATATGGTCACAACAAGTTTCTTAAACCTTCTCACAAACTGCCAGGACTACATCAAACTCTATCCAACATGTAGAAAAGGAAATTCAAAAGGCTTGACAAATGTTCACGCAGCTTAAAATCTAACCTAGGTTTGTGTGAATAGAAAATGCATAATGGTTTGGGTCCTATGCAGTCCTAATGGTTAGACTGCCTTCCTTCCCCTCCCACAGCAGTCTCCCCACCCCACTCACACACACCTTGGAAATTGTTCCCTTTTGGGTCTGTAGACCCAAAGAACATCATGTGGTCAAAGTGGAAGACTGAAGTGAATGGTAAATTTGCACACATCACCCTCCCCCACTTCCAATAAGTGTTAGTGCCTAGTACAAGCAGAAAAGACACTCAGGATTCAAGTCAATGTGTATGCAGACTGTCTTTTATGCAGTGCCCATTATAATAAATTTTAATTTAGAAAGTACCAAGATTAATTAAGTGTGCCAGAAGCAACACTTCGAAGTTGATCCCCCACATTCCTCCTATGCATATATTGTATTTGCTTGAAACAATACTCACCTTACTAAGAATGAGCATACGGACAAGGAAGAAGAGGGCAGCAGACATGATGCCAGAAAGAAGAGGAGATATGAACCAGGACAACACTAGAAAAAAGAAAGTTAATTTATTTAATATTTGCTCATACTACAGTGAAATCACCATATTCCTTCCTCCATTAACTTGTTATAATACTTTATGGTTTACAGACCAATACTACAATTTAACAGCAGATCAATAGTTCTTGCTTACCGACTTTAAGCAGCTCCGACCACTTAACTCCTTCCTGTCCTTTAGCAACCAGTGAGAAGCCAATCGTTGCCCCAACAATACAATGAGTACCAGAAATTGGAAGTTTCAAAAATGAAGCCACCAGTTGCCACACAGCTGAACCTAAAACAGTAGAAGATATTAGATTTATATCCTGTCCTCCACTCCGAATTTCAGAGTCTCAGAGCGGCTCACAATTCTAACCCTAACTCACAACAACCCCAACAAAGACAAATACATTTCAGAACACTAGTAAGCCACTCAAGTGACACTTTACTCACCAAACATGGCACTGATGGAGCCAGCCATCAATAGTTCTTGGGTAGTGTTGTACATTTCAACATCGATCAGTCCTTTCCGGATGGTTTCGCTCACTTTGGCTCCCAGAAGAACAGAGCCCACTGTCTCAAAGATAGATGCCAGGATACAAGCTTGCCGTAGAGTCACCACCCCAGAGCCCACTGCTGTTCCAAATGAATTTGCTACATCATTGGCACCCACAGAGAATGCCAGAATAAAAGCGATGATGAATCCCAATATCAGCATCCAAAGAAATGCCACTAAAGGACCAGAGGCCTGATTTCCTACTGCACTTGTTATAAACTCCATCATAACGGTTGTTGTTTCCATTGTAGCCATGATACTAATTTTGGTGGTCCCTATTAGTTACTTAGATATGTAAACAAAAAACTGAGGTATGAAAGTACTATAATAAATATTGTTACAAAATTAAATACTGTGAACTAGGATGTTTACAGTCAGAAAGTTATTGCTATACAATACATATGGCAGTCTCTTTGCTCAAGTTTTTTTGGCTCTGTAGAGTTAGAAATGCAGATCCAAACTCCATTTTGCTGAACTCAGGAGCAAACACAGGCTCTTCATCCTGAAAGCAAAAGTAATCGAAATTCAGTCCAAAACACTGGAAGTCACATTCTGTCAATAGTTGTCTCAAAGCATGGAACTGCTTCGCAACAGAATTTAAAGAAGGTTCCTAGAACAACCACTTCTCAGGACAATAGATCATCCCCTAAGCCAAAGTAAGTGTTTCCCCTACAGGCAGACTTCACCAGTGCAACCAGATAAAAAGGGGCAGAAAAAGACCGAAATTCTTTGGTTCTCTTTAGAACCATCGGAGAGCAGCAATCGGTCTTCCCCCCTCAATACCAGATGCAGTACCGGCAGATCCAAGCTCATTAAGCGCGAGGGACCAAAACCTTTTGTCTTACCTCTTGGGCCGCAAAAGAAACCCTTTTCCGACCACCTCCACCACCCCCATATTCCGAGGGCCTGGTACTTTGCCCAGCAGAGAAGAAAGCCTACACATTCCCGCCCCATTTTTTCCCCTCTAACCGCTGCACGCGAGACAGAAGAGCTTCAACTCCACCATCCTTGTCCGCCGTAGATGCTCAAGAGCCGGAGTTCCCTTCAAGGACAAGCATGACCCCCGCCCTGGGCTTGGTACATAGGCGGCGGCGCCGACTCCCCCTTGTGCTGGGTCATTCAGCCAACTTCACGTGGGGGGGAGGGGGCGAAAGGCTACTGTCTGGCCGAATCCCGTGCCGGCTTGTATGAGGCCCGAGACGCCGTCGCACCACATGGCGCTCTTTCGACCCTGAGAAAGAGCGCCTACGAGACCCCCGCCCCCCCCGCCACGAGGGTCAGGCATAAGACCACCGCGAGGAACGCCGGGATAAAGCGGTCGGAGCAAACCAATGGCCTTTTCTCACGCCCTCGCGCCGTTGTTGAGGCCAGGCCGGCAAGGAGAATCGCTCAGGCCGCCACGAGGGAGAGAAGAAGGAAGCAGGCACCCGAGAGGGCTCGCGCACACCGGGAAACGCCGAGGGGAAGCAGCACGGAGGCTCTGAAACAAGGAAGGGGGCCCGCCCCTTCCCCGAGCGCGCGCGGTTCCCAACGGTCGCCCGTCCTCGCGCGCCTTCCCGCGGGATACAACCGCCGCCCGGGCGCTGCAAAGAGACAAGGGCAGCCCTTCTTGACGGGAACAGAAGATGGATCCCTCCGCCCCACACTCACCGACTGGGCCCGGCAGCTGGCGTTGTGAAGTGAGGGGGACAGTGATGGTTAAAAAAAGAAAAAAAACTCCAACTCCCTCCCGTCCTCTTCGAGAGACGATTGTACCTGAGAGGGCGCGCGATGGAAGCGCCTATTTATAACCGGCATGACACCACGTTCTCTGCGAGTGACGTTGCATCAGTGGCCGCGCCCCCTGACGTGTTGCAAGCAGGAGCTGAAGTGGGCGTAGCGCTGCTGTCGTCCCCCCCCTCCTTTTCTGGGGAACCGGACAAGACTGGACGCGTGTGTGTGGTATTCCGGATGGCAGTGGAAAACTGCACAGCACTATGGGTATGGCTTTGCTTCTGGCTGTGGAAGGACGAGAGTTACAGTTTCTGTGGCTGAGGCAATGCTTCCCAAGCAGCTTTGACAGGGCTACAACTCAGATCTGATTCACCCACTCAAGGGAAATAAAGTGATAAGAGACAAGAAGTGGACTGGACTCCCATGCGCCTTGCAAAACACGAAACTGGCGAAGTAAGCAGAAAGCGCCGTTCTCCCTGCTCTGCTACTTTTCTGCTTGCAGGGATAGATATTAATCCGAATGGCTTTACTTTTTTGCACCGACTGTCCGAAGAGACTGGTCCAAAGTGATGTACCAAAACAAAACCAAATAATACCTTTTATTCAGATTAGCCAAAATGATACAAAACAATGTACAAACTTTCAGGGTCACCAGAAATCTTCATCAGGCTGCATATTAAAAACAAAGGGAGGGGGGAGAGAGAGAGAGAGAGAGAGAGACATCTTAGACATGTGAATCCTAGGGTTGCCAGGTCTGTGATGGGAAATACCTGGAGACTTTGAAGGTGAAGCTGAAAGAGGGTGGGGTTTGGGAAGGGGAGGGACCTCAGCAGGGTACAATGCCATAGAGTACACCCTTCAAAGCAGGTATTTTTTCCAGGGGAGCTGATCTCTGCCAGCTGGAGATTAGTTGTAAATCTTTCCTGGGAATAAACCCTGTTGAATTGCCCTCAGAAGGATTCAGAGTAGACCTGCTTGGGATTGTTTTACAGTGAGTTAAGTGGGTACATAACTGTAGTCCATTCTCCTGTCTCAGAATTTTGCCACCTCTTTACTGCTTTGCTTTTCCAGGCCACTACACCAAATTTCAGGTGATCAGGTCATCTTTGCTGCAAAACCAGCATCTGTGCTATCAAAAATTCTGCACAGGCTAATATTAGCCCCTGTATGGAAAAAGAGAACAATGTGTATTTTTTTTGTTTCCCCTTTCAGAAAATAGAAATTGGTGTAGCAGTGATTTAATTGGTTACTTGAAAAGAAGGCATATTGTTTATTTGGTTTGGATGTTGACAATTCACCCATCAAATATTGCCTATTGACAGTCTGCTGTTTAGAGTATGGTCAAATATTGAGTCACCTATTTCTTGAAGCCAAGAGTTCCCTGACTGGGGAACATTCATTTCCCTTCATTCTGGTGTTAGTTGTCAGCAAAGCCAGGAGTGAAATGTTTCCTTTCCCACCCACGACAAGCAAAGTTTATCCTCCTGGCCCCTTCTTATAGTACAGGCCTCTCCAGGAAAGAGGGAGGCTGAAATCAAACATCTGCTGAAAAATAACCCTATTTTATTGAATGGGGCTTACTCACAAGAAGGTTTTGTTATATGTATATGCATATACCTCAAAATTGGCCTGCTGCCTTCTTGTATGACTGCCTTAAACAGACATTTGTTTTGCTACTACTTTTAGTTTTGTTTTAATTTAAATTTTTTAAACTGTAGGCTGACCCTAGTTCTCCATGGTTAAAAAAAGCTACCTTGAACTATTCACATTTACACAAATCTTGCCTACCATTGTTAAAAGTTGCAGTAACTTTTAAGAATAAGCTAATTTCATTGTTTCACTATAACAGTTAACTCACTGCTTTACTGTCTGTATTATACTTTTGTTTTCAGTACAATGGTCTTTAATTTTGTAAGTTGAATGTATTATACTGTGCTTACTGTGTTGTTTTTAGTTACAATCTGTCTTGAGTCTCAATAAGAAAGATGGACTAGAAACAGAGTAAATGCTCTGTTGTGACATCCAGCCACATTCACTGCTGGCCAAACATACCCAGGTTGTGATGTTTTCTACTTTTATGATAGAAGTCTATGGAACTCTCCGGGACATCTGTATCTGATTGAGGTCTCATACTATTGCTTGTCTGAATCAGAGCCAACTCTTAGCAGCACCTAAACTAAACCTACAGTTCTATTCCAATTCTCTGAGAGGGACTGAGTGCGTGTTGTCCTAGTACCTGCAGTATCTCTTTTAATTATGTGCAACCCTGAGGGTAATGGTATAGGAACTGGAAGAGTACCCCGCTGTTGCTACTTCCACGTTTCCCCACTCATGTTTGTTCTGTTCTGGCTGCTATCTACCACTCTCTCTGGCCTTTACTCATTGATGTGTCTTGGCTCTCTCCAGGCAGCCTTCCTGCAGGTACAGTAGCAAGAAAGTTCCTATTCTTCCTGTAATGTGGGCCATAAGACCCTGCAGGATCACCAGCAACAATTACCAATGCATATCCAACTGTTCTTCTGTGCAGTTGTTTACTGTCTTGCCTGTGCCTTTGAAACATTTTGATTGAAATGTGTACATCAGATGTAGCCATTCCAATGCCATAGAGGAGGGAACATTCCACCTATCACTCTGCTGTCAGTCATGAATCTTTGAAAGGTCGAATAATCCTGCTGGCAACCTCTCTAGTTCTTTTTAGAACTTCCTCCCCTCTTCCAGTTGGGATAAAAGCTTTTACCAGTTTCATAGCAGTGCCTTGTAGCATTTTAAGAATAAACTGAATTTTATTCCAGTATAAGCCTTCATGGATTAGGATCCACTCAGATGCTATAGTTATAGTTGTATATCACTGTAGTCCACAAAGGTTTATGCTGGAATAAAATGTTGTTAACCTTTAAGGTTTCACAAGCCTCCTGTTTTTTATGCTGTCAAAGAATGACCCTTCTGGATATTTTCTTCCAAGCTATTCAAGTGTATGGGTTCTATTCTGTCCAGTTCCCTGTTTCCATCTCAAAATACTATTGCTAGCCACAGCTTCCCCCCTCAAATAGTAGGCTTTCTGTTTTAAATATTTTATTGATTTCTTAGAAAAAGTAAGAAAAGTAGAGGGGGCGTGAGGCAGGAAATAACAAAGTTCTAAGGAAAGGAACAATATTCCAGATTAACATTAACTCTCCAAATACATATCATAGTGTTTGGTATAGACCTTTTTCGAATCAATCTAATAAAGCCCATTCTCCATAATGTACTGCCATATTGACTCTATTAATTTCCCCCACAATGGAAGGCTTTCTGGATGATTGCCTCTGCAGGGTGGGGCTTCAACCTCTCTCTGCTGAGCTACTAGACACGTTGTTTACTGTCATGATTTCTTGTTTCTTTGGCTGTCTTTGCAATAGCCTTGCACCCCTCATGAAGCATTATGCCCATGGTGGGGCTTGAACCCTTCTTCAGGGAGAAGAGCATGGGCGCTTGTTGCCCAGCTCTTCCCAGTGGGGACTGGAGGTGGGCTAGCTACGTGGTGTGACTAGAACTGAGTAATGCTTGCATGTCCCTGCTGTTTTTCTTGACTTGTTGTCTTTGCTTAGACTGCCAGGCACAAATTTCTTCTCTCCTGACTTGCTGAGCATTTACTATGGAGATGAAGGCATTGTGGTGGCATTCAGGCAGTGAAGTTGTGCTTTGTGTGAGAGGGGATGTGTAATGGGTTGAACTTGAATTATGTCTGCTTGCTAATAGGTGGTTTACACACATGGGCAATATGGAGTGTAGTCAGGAGGAATAGGATTGGTGAGTAGTCATGTGGTTGTTAAGGTTTGTGTCTGAGTGGCTGGCAGGGCTATCACATAAGCTCTTTTTCCCTTGTTTTTCTCTGAAATTGTTCTTTTGCCATTGCAGATGAAGACGCATAGGATACCAACTAATTGTGCTGGTGTAAGCATACAATGGCAGCCATCTTAGGCTGGTCAATTAACCTGCTTTGAGATGCCATTAGAGTATTTGCTATTCTAATATCTTTTGTTTCTGGACTGCCTAAACCTTTGAGAGTTCTGCTTTGCTCTCAGAACTCTTGTCTAACCGATGGCTTTCCTTGTTACATCAATCAAAAATGCAAAGAGGGATGGCAGAGAGATGAGGATACCCTAACTTCCTTGCCCTGTTACATTTCCTACACTGTTACGTTTACAAGTCTGTGTATAAAAGGATTTGACCACTGGTGGCAGACTCACCCGGATTTGCACATGGATTCTTTCATTCTGTCTGTTGGGGGCAAACCTCCAGAGTAACTATAAACACATCATGCTGTGTGCTGTGACTGTTGGGACATGAAGATTGTTTCCAGCCAGGTGTGTTTGGGTAAAATTATACATTTGTCACATGCAGAGAATTGCCACATTTCTGTTTGGGAGTGTGGGTGGGGATGTTAGTCCTGAAGCTTCATAGCATCAAGAACTCTGTGTGTGTATATAAAAATTTTAAAATCACAAATGTTTGCATTCAGGTGTCTTATTGATCCTGCCACTGATGCCAGTGGATTTCAATACTTTGAACTTCACTCTGTAAATGTGCTAACTTCCAACCAATAAGCATGGTGTAATAATTGCAATGCTGGACTAGGATCTGGGAGACCCAGGTTCAGATCTTCATATTAACATGTAATATATGAACATATGAAGCTGCCTCATACTGAATCAAACCCTCGGTCCATCAAAATAAGTATTGTCTACTCAGACTGGCAGCAGCTCTCCAGAGTCTCAAGCTGAGGTTTTTCACACCTATTTGCCTAGACCCTTTTTAGTTGGAGATGCCGGGGATTGAACCTGGGACCTTCTGCTTACCAAGCAGATGCTCTACCACTGAGTCACCATCCCTACTTTCTTCCACAATGGACGCTTACAGGGTGACTTTGACCAGTCAGTTTCTCAGCCTAATGTTACCTCACCTCACAGGGTGGTGGTTCTGAGGCTAAAATTATGCTTTGTTACCACATTTGAAAGGAAAGCAGGGTATAAATATCTAAAGACGTACATTTAATTGTCTCTTTCTTCCAGGGGGGCAGCAGGGCATCACCTTCCCCTAAGGTTTGCTTCTCCACAGACATATAGTTCCCATAGGGATTGAGGTAGGCAAAAGTGGAAAAGGACTCCAAGGAGCTCCTTACGCACAGTATGAGGGTTTTGTGATCATAAGAGGAGATACTGCACCTGGGGCTATTATGTAGATCTCTGGCTGAGGCAGTTCATCCTGCAGGTAGGCTTCAACAAGCCTTGAAGGAAGCTCACAATAGGAGGATTATATTTGCATAAAGTCCCTCCTGTCCATAATACAGCGCCAGGGAGGAGCTGGGTGGGGGGTGCCATGGAAGACCTCCCAGGAGTTCTGAGAAAACCTGTTGCTTGCAGTCCAACTGCTTGCAATTTAAAAATTAGCTTCAAGGTGAGCTGGAACTCGTAAGCATTCCACTCCCTTCACCCATGTTGTACAATGTGTTTTTACAGAGGGATTCAAAAGGCATTTTAATCCTCCAGTGCTCCTTGTGAAAAGAGACATTTTTCAACTGCAGACAAAAGACTGGATGCCGCAATGAAAACTCAGTCTGTGAGTCGCTTTCTTTCAGAGAAACACTTCAAATAGCACAACAAGGAGAGAGAGAGAGTGCGCGCGCTCACTTGTATGAGTGGGGAAGGTCATCTACTCAGGAGGCATTAAAGATATTAATCTCCCTCCTACCCTGCATAAAGGTTATAGTGAAATAGCTTTTCCCCCAGCTCTCTAATTCAAGGCCCTAGTAGAAAGAAGTCTTTTCAGCTGGTGGCTGTTTGTAGTTTCTGGACTATCAATTCAACCCAAGGGGGCATGCTTAGTCTTAACTGACCTTCAGAAGCTGCAGGTAAAGAGAAGCCCGTCCCCTATGTAATACACACCCATTGCATCTACCTTCCACTCTTTCAACATAGAGTGTAATTTGAAAAAGAAATGGGTACCCTTTCTGGTTCCAAGCAGGGTCCAATTGCCCAGCTTACACTGCTTCTAACCAAGTAGGGGGCATGACTCAGTGGAAAAGTTTGACACCCTGAAGATCTCTGACTCCATTGCATATTTTTGTTGTGATCCTGAGATACTTTTCTGGAGAATGAAGGGACTTTTGAAGACAGGGCACTGATGTGACCATCTTGAGCCTCTGATTGTCCACTGTGATACGTTTGCTAAACTGCAGTCAGAGAAGTAACATTTCTTTTCATCACCTGAAGAGTAGGCCTTCAGATGGGATCTTACCTGTGGGTAATTAGATTTTTCACTCCAAGATTTCCTCTACTTGTGCTCTTAGGAGTAATTCCATCTGCTTCATTGCCTCCAGTTTCCTAGTATAACAGGGAAGCAGTGTGGCTCTAATTGGTGGGAGAGGACATCAAGGAATGGTCATCTCAGCCATTTACTTTATCTACATGTTCCAGAATTCAGCCATAGTGTCCACTGAACTCATGGCCATGTTAACATTTATCTAACCATGTCAGTCTATATCCATCAGTCTCCGAGAGTGGACCAAGTGATCTGATCCCTTATCCCAGCACAATTCTAGATAGTCTGAAAGTTCACCTGGTGAACCATGGTCATTATTGGACAATAAAGTAGCAGAAGTTAAGAGAAAGGGAAGCAATAGAAGATTAGTTTCTGTCTTGCATTGTGATTATTCTCTCATCCAGAAGGACTTTAATAGCCATTCCAGAGATCTACTGACCCTGAAAGAACTGTTGCTGAATACAGACAGCTGGCCATTCAGGATAACTCCCAAATGAGAAAGCTGATCTGACACGTATCACTGAGACCAGGTTGTACTAAAGCGGGAGGAGTTGATCTCATCCAGCTTTGCCCTCTCGTCTTTCTCTGGGCATCATCAGCCTAGACCTAATAGTCAGAGAGAGCAAGTGTGCATAATCTGTTGGGCCTGCATCACCCTCATTTTGATGCTCAGATTTCAAAACTGCATCTGACATTGGATGCACTCCTTCTCAGGGCTGGTAGTAAGGTCCAAAGTTTTAGTCCATATTACAAAATGTAGGTCTGGATTTCATGACAATAGTGGGACTCCCCAGATCAATTTAATCCAGCACATTTGGAGGGTTGTACTCTGTCTTCTATATGGTAACAAAGCTGAATGTTTTATTAGTGGGTAACATCTTTCAATGCAGTTGTCATTAACTGAATATTATATGATGAGATTTAGACTGATGAGAACTCAGAAACTTTGCAAAAGTGGGGAGTCCATTAAAGTAGTCTACCCCTGGAAATTTATGAGTTGCTGATGGGAGAATTTCTGGCTAGCATGTCTTTTGATCTTCTCAGAGCCTGTCAATTCCATGGAGTATAGAGATGACTTCGACAGTTGACATGATCACTTCTGGATACCTTCTTCCTTCCTGTAGAGCTCAGTCAAGTTTATAGTATACCAAGGAGCTTGAGGCAATGAAGTGAACTGGCAGACTGCTAATAGCACAGTTGGAAGAAATTCAATAAAATATGTCTTCTTCTGCAGCAATGGTTGCTGTGAATTGACCTTTGTTCCCCTATTATGCTTGTATAAAGACATCCTTCTGGGCTATGTTGGATGGTGAGTGGGCTTCCCAGCCTCACCACTGATGAAATGAACTTGGAACATTCTGTAGTTCACTGTGATTCTTTTGCAAGGCATTTAGCAGACAAAATTGCTTGTATCCACTATGACTTGGACTCTACAGAGTTTCAACATGGTAATCAAAGCTCAGTCTAATTGTGTTTGCTTGGATTAATTTCAGTTACTACAGCACAAGTATGTGGACAAGCTGCTTGGTGGGGTTTGTCCTATCACTTTTGTGTTTGACCCTTGCCCTTCATTGTTCATTACATTTAGCCAGAGGGGATTGCCTGGCTTGTTCCAGGGAGTAATAAATACTTCCCTGCAAGAATGAGTAGTGCCAGCTGCCTTGAAAACAGTCATGAAAACTTTCCTTTAAAAGCTGTCTTTGGACCCAAAAAATTGCAGCCACTGTTGATAAGGCAGCTGATTGTCCCTCCTCTGAACAAGGTGCTTGAATAAGTAGTAGCCAATCAATTCCACAGTTTTGTGGATAACCTAGACCTCTTTCAATGTGGCTTCTCATATATACAGAAACTGCTTTGAACATCCTTATGGGCAGATTTCACTGATCTAAAAACCCCTCTGCTGTCTCAAGTAGGCTTAAACAGGAACCTGGCTGAACACAGCTGAGAAAGGCTAACCTCACCCATCTTATCAGCCAGTTCTTGGTACAGGCTACATGAACATTTTTATCAAGTATCAAATCTATAGGTTTAGACATCCAGATTCCTGGACAAAAATATGGTTGTGTCCACACATACCATTATTTAAACCATTGCCAAAATAGAGATTTGTATAAATGCATCGACAGTTGGTATTGAGTTTCAAAATAATGCCTACACTGGGCCTAACAGGAGCAGTGGTGGTAGATTTTTTTTGACAGACTTAAATGTTTTTCAGACAGGAGAGTTTGGTTTGGCTCAAGCTAAAAAGCACCAGGGTCAACTCACCACCAGACCAGACAGTGGGAGCAAGATCCTGTTTTCTCCCCTACAGTGGTTGGGCAGCAAGTCATTGTGGCTTTGACATGCCAGGAAATGTGGGAAGGCCATGAATGACACGTGGGGCCTTCTGAGATGATGAATGAAAATAGATTTTACTCTTCCATCTCTTATGGTGCAATTTTCTGCTTTCATGAAACGTATAGGAGAGGTAATCATGCCACAGAAGGAGTCCTTGCTCATCATTGTTTTTGTAAACAGGGATAGCAGATTGGATAAAGCAGCGCCTAAACTGAAATGAAATCTCTGGCTTTCTTATTTCCACATACCCTTTTTAATCTAACAATTAATGATTTTACACAAGTACACTCCCATTTCTTTGGATGGATTCACACTACCACTTCCTTTGCTTGCAGGGTGGGATCCTGGTGGGTATAATTATGAAAATTAAGCCACCATTGGTATCATGGTGCTGGCAAAGTGGATTTCAAAATCTCAACCTCTGTGGAAAGAGTTCAACGATCTTGTGAACATCAGCATTTCAGCAAACCTGAATATTAGGGACCTATCACCAGCTTCTCTAGGCATCTGACTGTTGACCTTTCAGAAAGCAGTGATGGATCTCTTCCCCCTTCCTGTTTTTTGTTTCCTAATTTTCTTAAGTTCAGCATTTGGTTTGGGGCCTCATCAGATCTTCTGTTTAAGAGTATTTATATGCATGCTTAAAGGCAATGATTGTTTTAAGATCCAAGCCGTAACCATATGTAAAGCATGGCAATGCTGTTCCTCCTATATATGCAGTAGCCACCCATCTGGAAGGAACCTTGCATCATTTGTAAAAATGAAAGCAAAAGAAATGTTAGTAGGAGAATAGTAAGCAGCATGTGGCTTCTGTTGAGAGGCAACTTTCACAGTCACTTCTGGGGTCCAAAGCAGAGATTGCAGAGTCCCTGAAATGGCATGACATGGATTTCGTAAGCCACAAGTATGCTGAACCCAAGCTGGTCAACAAATTCATGTTGACAGCATTTGGCCTGTGAGGGACCAGCTTTACTGCCCTTCACTGTTTCGGTACAGCTCCCAGGAGGTCAGTAATCAGAGCTTGCAGTAGCCTGTCAGAGTCCCAAGAGGGTGGAACAGTAAGCTACCCTTGGAAAAGCTGTTTCACCAGCAACTCATGAAAGGTTCTTTGTCAGAAAGCTTTAGGCGTTTGGCTTGATGCTGCCTCCAGAAAGAAGCCAAATGTGGTCTCAGGAAAGGACACTGGAAACATTTAGCAAGCAGGAACTGCAAATCCAGGCAGGAACTGTTGCATTTGGGGGTTACAGGATTTTGTTTTGTGACCAGGCAGGGCTCTGATTAGGGCCAGACCACAGGACACAACAGAACTTCTCAAAAGAAATTCAGCATGCTCAAGTATAGAAACCTTGCTGTGGGATTCCATATGGTTTGAGTTTATTTACTCAACGGTAGGTGGAGGGAACAATGTGACGTCTCCTTTTTACTATGATATCTGTTTTCAGGGCTGATCCCAGCTATGGAAAGAAGGAGGGGAAGACCTAGTTCTATTCTGTAGGCAAGTCACAAATGGCTGTTTTTGCCAGCTTCACGCCTCTGCTACCACACCATGTCCTCCATTCAGTGTTTGTTGTTATTATTAATATGTTTGTGTTGAAAAGTATCCAAGCCTGGATCTCACAAGGAGATGTTGTTCTTTTTGTGGGTTCATCATGCAACACAGTCACATGGTCTTCTGTATAGACAGCTCCCACTGTTGCTGCTGCCTGAAGGTGCGGATTTAGTGAGACAGAGATGAGGTTGGATTGTGGAGAAATGTGAACTGTGGAGGTCCACTGGAACTGGAGAAGGGTCTGCATATATTGCACTTAATCACAAAGTATGATACTCCAAGGTGCTCTTTAATGCAGGAATAGAGATCCTCAAGCCCCCTGTGCTTTCTATCTGACCCATTGCCAAATTCCTATGAAACCTACTCATTCCCACCACCCCACCTTTGTTCTGCTTTTAATGTCTCTATATGGCTGTGTTCACAAATGCTAAATAATGCAGTTTCAATCCACTTTCAAACTGGACTTTTCCAGTTCACACAGTAAAATCCAGTTGGAACATGCATTGAAAGTGGGTTGAAACTGCATTATTTAGCATGTGTTATCCTGTGAACAGGGTTTGGTTTGTGCAACCCCTTCCCTGCTTCCTTCAAGATGCTTTCTCAAGTTGATGTTGATGGAGCAACAAGGGAATATTTTTCTCTGAGAAAGGAGACAAGATGTCTGTCTGTATTCTTGGGGTTCATCCCATTGGGCAATCACAAGGTGATGACATGGTTCTAGGGAACAGTTATAAGGTGGGAACATGGACCTATTAAACCATCTTGCCAATTTGTGACTCACAGCAGGCTGTGTGTTAGGAGCTCTTCCATTGCTATTAAATCTGTTGTGAGACAATCAGAGCTGAAATTCTCTTTATTTCTCTTCCTGAATACATGAACCTCACAAAGCTACTGGTTGTGGAACCACAGCTCTTCAGAAATTAGTGGAGCAATCTTCCTACTCTCAGGTTTCCTGTCCCCTGGAATCTTCTGGGAAGAAAGCTGAATTTTCTAAGCCTTCCTGAGCCGTGCTTGCAGGGAAGGACAGCCAAAAAAAAATCCAATATAATAAATAAACCACACAGATGTTTTCTGGGCCCCCGGTTGGGCTGCTGTCTTGGTGTGGTATGGAAACTGGACTCCAGAAGTTCATCTTCTACTATTCTCCCTCCCTCCCTCCAAGAGCACATGACCCTTCTCTTTAACAGCCCGCTTCTGCTTCTAGGCCAGGATCTCCTCTCCTCCTCATTTTTGTGTTCATACCTGATGGTGCCTGTTGGCAACATCAGAGCCAGACCAATAGCTGGAGCCAGAGCCAGACCATAGCTGGGGCTATGAACTCTAGACCACTTGAACATATTTTCACTTAAGGAACAACAGAGTATTTGCTGATCTTTTGTCACATTGGCATATTCTGCAGGGAAGTGACACAGAGAATTTCTCTGAAGTCCTGGGCATGCTGGTAAAAGGCACCAGTGCTGCAATTCACTGCAGCAATTCACTGTGTGCACTCCTGTACTTGCACATTAGGTAGATGATAGTCCGTGCAAAACACCATGTGAGCAATTTTTGGCCCTCCACAGTGAGCTCACTGTTCATCTGGGAAAGCCAGACCAGCACAGCTTTTTTACCCCTATTTTTTACCTATGAGAGTGGTAGCTCAGCCATTTGCTTTGATTCATTCTCTCAGCCAAAACCACACTTCTAGTATAATATCTGTAACATCTTAATCCTTAAAGATCAAAAGAAATTGCTCCACATTAGTCCTATGGTGTTCGTTCTTTTTCCATAGGGCAAGCTACCTGGCATGAAGGATAGGTGATATTTCAGTTCTTCTCAGCCAAAAGGAGTCTGCATACACCCAGGCACAGAGCTAAAAGGGTCTGTTTGCATAAGTTGGGCGATGCCCAGTGCTTGTGAACAACATTCCTTCCAAGGTGAGCCAGGATTCAGGCAACCTGAAGAGAAATGGTCACTCGTACTAAGAGCCAGCATGGGTTTCTCAAGAACAAGTCATGTCAGACTAACCTGTTCTCTTTTTCTGAGAAAGTGACTACCTTGCTGGATCAAGGGAATGCTGTAGACATGTACAATATATGTACACTGTAATTACTAAAAATATATACATGTATTTCACAAAGTTTTAATTGTACCTTTTTCTACTAATGTATTTTTTGAAAATTGTATTTATTTCTTATACAAATTAAAGAATAGCCTTATAGCTGTGGGTGGGCCCCCTATGTCTCTTGGCAACCAGTATTTTTAGACCCAGTCCGCTACTGCCTGGAGTATTATGTTCAGTTTTGGGCACCACATTTTAAGAAGGATATAGACAAGCTGGAATGGGTCCAGAGGAGGGCTACGAAGATGGTGAGGGGTCTGGAGACCTACTCCTATGAAGAAAGGTTGAAGGAGCTGGGCATGTTTAGCCTGGAGAGGAGGCGGCTGAGAGGTGATATGATCACCATTTTCAAGTACTCGAAGGGCTGTCATATAGAGGATGGTGTGGAATTGTTTTCTGTGGCCCCAGAAGGTAGGGCCAGAATCAGTGGGTTGAAATTAAATCAAAAGAGTTTCTGGCTCAACATTAGGAAGAACTTCCTGACCATTAGAGCAGTTCCTCAGTGGAACAGGCTTCCTCGGGAGGTGGTGGGCTCTCCTTCCTTGGAGGTTTTTAAACAGAGGCTAGATGGCCATCTGACAGCAATGAAGATCCTGTGCATTTAGGGGGAGGTATTTGTGAGTTTCCTGCATTGTGCAGAGGGTTGGACTAGATGTCCTTGGAGGTCCCTTCCAACTCTATGATTCTATGATTCATACCTTGTTAATCAAAATCTGCTTTCTAAAAAAATCACTCAGAAACAGTAGTTGCCAAGAAGAACAGAGCAAGATCAGTAGGAAAATAATCAGAAGTCAATTGAGTCATCCCTGAGATAGACATTTGCAAAAATGACTGAAAAGATGATCAACTAAGTTTCTTATTGGCACCTCATAGAAGTCAGGGAACCAGGACAGTTGCCCCATTTGCCCAGAGTCACAGCTGGGACTGCCCTACAGGGCTCTTGACTGTGTCCCATAATATATAGTTGGACTATATAATATTTATATTTTCAGTATTTTGCTATATAAGTATATGTACCTTTATATGTCATTATCTTTTAGAGAGACCACTGAAGAAGATTGCTTTGTTGAAATACATTATCTATGTACTTTCTTACTTTATTCTGTACAACATTTTAAACTTATAAATATATCTTGTGTGTTTATTAAAGTAGAATTGCTCTACTAAAATCATTTATATTTTTGTGAGATTTTATGTTCTCCAACTTTTCATTTTTTAAAAAAAATATTGTTTGGTGGGATGATTTTAGGTTTATTTCCCTCTCTTTCAAGCTCAGCTCCATAGATGTTTTACCCAATTATTTGGGCATGTTTATTTGTACCTTGGGGATCTTTGTTGGATCCTCTGGACTTGATACTGCCAAGGAACCATGAAAAAGTAGCAGAGTGCTCAAGGCTTTAGCGCAACAGAGCTGGGGCTAGGTGTGGCAAAATACTTACAAAGCTGCATGGAGTCAACCATCAGTTCTAAACTGAATAAGCAACTTTTATTAAAGGAAATACATGCTAGAGAGTGTAGGTAAGAGATAGATATAGATTACCTGTTCCAGCTAACTGGATGGTGTTGGATGCTGGAGCATGTCCAGCCTTCATGGTGCAAGATAGAGAGATCATGCACCTTCTTTGTGTGTGTGCAAGAGAGAAGTGTGAGAGAGCAGGAACAGAGGAAATTGCCCTGAGACTAGCATTCTACTTCAAAGAAAGGGATCAGATAGCAGGAAGAAAAAGATGCTTTTGTGTCCTGACCTCTCTGTCTGTCTAAACTCTTTGATGCCATCTCTCAAGCCTGAGACAGGAGGCAGTGCAAAGTCCCCCACTTCCAACAGTCTTCACCAGAGATGGTGGATTTATATGGGACCAGACAGCTCTGGGTTGTTGATTGCAAAATATTGGAACTATGCAACAACTTTTTAACAGTAAGAGTTGTTCAACAGTGGAATCGGCTGCCAATGGAGGTGGCGAGCTCCCTCTTGCTTGCAGTCTTTAAGTAGTGCCTGGATGAACACTTGTCATGGATGCTCTAGGCTGACCCTACATTGAGCAGGGGGTTGAACTAGATAGCCTGTATGGCCCCTTCTGTGATTTTATGATTCCTTGTTGGTTTCTAACACCCCTGGAGACTTGGAACTTACTGTCTGGGATGTGCCCTGCAAGGTAGTGTCACACCCATGTTATTTAATATTTTTATAAATCCACTGAGTGAGATCATCCAGAGATTTGCTGATGACACTCAGCTTTACATCTCTTTATATAAGCCTCCAGAAGCAATCTGTGCTGAGCCAGTGCCTGGATATTGTGGTCAAACAGTTGAGGAGGACAAACTGAAGCTGAGTCCAGGTAAGACAGCGCTGTTGTATGTTGGTGTATTGGGAGGGATTATGCTGCCTACCTTGGTAAGGTGACTGACTCTGTTTTTGGCTGACTCTGTTAAAGCTTAGGAGTTCTGCTGGACACTGTTACTGGACAAACAAGTTGTTTTGCTTGCCAAGAATCCTCTCCCCCACCCCTGCCCCATCTTTACTTAGATTGTAAATTATCATCCTCTCTGTACTCAGCCAGTCTAGCCACACAGAAACATGCTAAGAAACCTCAAGGCTATTGTAATGTGTTATATATGAAGCTGCTTTTGAAGACAGCACAGCATCTATAGTTGTTTCAGACTGCATCATTCAAGCATGAACTACCCTCTCTCCTCATATAAATCTTTGTGGGAAGTTCACTCATCCCAGCAGGCTTTTCTATCTGTGCCCCTTGGAAAATCTGTAAAAACGTCAAGCTTTTGCTGTGTCTACCCCTGTGTCATAGGACAGCCTTCTGGAATTGGCTGAGAAGATGGCTTGCATTTAATTCTTTAGGAAGCAGTGCAAAGTCCAAATAAATCAGGAGACCCTTTGAGGACATTTTGCAGTGCCATCCTAAACAGTGAGTCCACTGAAGTCAGTGGATTTAGAAAGGTGAAACTCTGCTTAGGCAGGGACTGTTAGTCAGCAAGTTGTTTGTCTGTTTTCCTCTGGCTGTTGTGGAATGTATATATATATATTTTTAAAAGGTGATCTAATGTTTGTTACTTTAATTCTTTTCTCTGTGTGCCACCTTGCATTGGTGCTGAAGGGGTGCTATGTAGACTGGCTAGATTAAACTTGTTAGAAGGCAGACAGCATAATCCCTTCCAAGACATCAACAAGCATCAGTGCCATCTTATCTGGATTCGGCTCCAGTTTGTCCACCCTCAGCTGTTTGACTCAGCATCCAGGCACTGGCTCAACACAGAGAACTACGGACTAGCTAAGCAGAAGCTAGCTGTTTCATCCTTCCAGTGGTTCAGAGGATAGAACTGTGTGTTGCAGCCAACATGGCAAGGAGTGTCAACAGTGCCACATGACAGTAAATAAGCAGTCAACAGGTGAGTCACACAGGTATGACAACATCCATTCTGCCCACCCCAAGGTTAGGCTTCACCCCCAGTGACAAGCATATAAACAAGAAACAGGGTCAAGTCTTCATGATGAAGGAGCAATTTGTTCTTCACATGGATTTTCCAGCAGCTTGTGTGGCACAACAGCTTTTTTCAACTCCTGTGTTCTAATCTGTAATCTGCTACAGTTTAGGTTACTTGGAGCTAAGAGAGGGGGCCATGGAAGTTTTAAGTTTCAGATGGCTCAAGTGAGCCTGAAAAGATCCAGCAGCTTAGTAGTTGGAAGGCAGAGAGAGAAAAATTCTTGTTAATTTATCCTTAAAACCAATCCCATCCATTTTGTAAGTGCTGTGTCTGTGTTGTATCTCCTATTGACATTTGCCTATTAGCGATACCTATTTTGGATAGTACTTCTGGGAACTAGATCTCACTGAATGTTGCAACTGTGAACATTATAGCATTTGGGGGGTTGTAGGTGATGTGGTAATAAAAGTGTCATTTTTATCTCTCAACACAAAACAATCTATCTACAAGCCTGAGTATTGTGCGCTGTATACTTTGAAGTCAAGGACACAGGCTTCTCCACCTCCCTTGCAAAATACCACATATGTCCCTGAAAATGGGGAGAGAGTCAGAATGTACCATGGTACCTTGAAGGCTTCCAAGCCCATTCATATTTCCTTTCATTGTTTTTATAGCAAATACCTGCACATGAACTGTGAGCTGTGGGTGCTGCTAACAAACACTCGCAATTCTGGCCCAGGAATAGAAGGGAGGGGGGGCCTAACAGCTCTGAAGGCTTGCACCCATACCCTTCCTCACAACCACAGCTGCAGCTTCTGCCGTAGTCATGAAGTGTTGTGCTCATACTGTGTCATCCCATTTTGGGGTTCTGAGGGTTGAGCTTGCCTGCTCACAGGGGACTTAAGTCAGGGCTCTGCAACCTATAGCTTTAGACCCAAATGTGTCTCCATATTGAAACAAATAGAGCTCTTTTAAAAAGAAAATGCAATCCTTACATTACGGTATATTGGAGGGGTAGGTGGGAATGGTAGGATAATATTTTTGTGGATCTAAATGGCTTCCTGGAGAAGCTTTGCAAAAAATAGAAATGAGAGGGCTAAGCAGTTGCCGATAATCCAGGCATTGAACCATATGCACATTTATGTCACAGTACTAAAACAATTGCACAGAGTGCATCTCTGTATGGTTATTATTTATTGTGAAACTTCATGTGTGCTAATTTCTAATAAAGGACTCGCAACAGCCAGTGTTTGGGCTGCAGAATCTTAATGGCTAACTGGCTAACCCAATATTGCTGAGACATGTATTTGCAGTTGTGCAGATGGGGTTTCTTATCACTTTCCCCTATGTGCCCTGGAGAGCTCTGCGCTCTGCTGAACAACACCTGCTGGTAGTCCCTGGCCCGAAGGACATCTATTTAGTCTTGACCCAGGGCCAGGGCATTTTCTACCCTGGCCCCAGCCTGGTGGAACAAGCTCCCACTTGAGATCAGGGCCCTGCAGAATTTAATGCAATTCTATAAAGCCTGTAAAACTGAGCTATTCCACCAGGCCTTCAGCTGAGGCAGTGGATGTCTGCGGATCTTTGGCTTCCCCTGCTCATACAGGCTATGTGAGCTGTTCCCCTTACAGACTGCTGTAGCATCTGCTGAATGAGCCAGTGTATCATCTCATGCCCAGCACATGTAAGAGGTGCTTATGGACACCAGACAGAGAGTTCTTTCCATCATCTGCTAGTTTTAAAATTTTAACCTGTATAAATTTATATTTATTATATTTTGACGTATTATATTTATTGTATCTTGTTTTAACTGCTGTAAGGTGCCCTGACCCCACTTGCAGGGAGGGCAGAATATAAATTTAACAATAAATAAATCCTGCCTCTTGGTTGATTTTTGAAGTAGTTTGGCTCTTTCATTATAAAAGGTTGCTGGCCTCACTTAAAAGCTATGATCTTCCCACTTTATATCTCGGCTATTTTTAAAGATTTTCTTATCTGGTAGAATGTTTTAAGGATATGGGAGGCTGAAGAGCAGATTAGACATTTATTTCTGGGAAGTGGCATGGCCCTCTCCTTTCCAGCAGTGGGGGCCTGGGAATTGTCCGGGCAGAAGTTTGTCTTTTGCCATATGAATGAATTAAAATGTATGAAGGTGTGAAATATTCTTATGGTTCAAATTAAAGTTGTGCCAGAAAACCTTTCTGGGGAAAAAGTAAATTAGTCAGGTGCCAGTTGGCCACAAGAGAAAAACTAACGTGCCAGCAGATTACCCCCTCTTCCCTGAGCAATTGGCCAAGGGTTAAGTGAAAGTTGCTTATGTGTTCCAAGTGGCATTCCCGGTTTTTCCTTTACCCAACTGTCTCTTCTTCCGGAATGCAATGTAAAAATAACTCAGGCTGAGTTACTCAGCTTGGAATAACTGGCCCCATGGCTAACACCCTCATCCGTCACATTGCAAAGGGTGTTAATTTTAACTCACACTTATTTGTATACTAGGTCATGCACCAGACACTGAATTGATTAAAGATGCAACCTGACAAACAAAGCCGTGGCATGTTCATTAAAAAATCTTAATGAGCAAGTTGAGGATACACTTGCAGTGATTCAAAGTCTTCATCTCTGAGGGATGGAGCTTTATTTCTGTCTTTTTGGACACTCAGCAGTCAATGGCCCCAGCTTAACTTTGTTTAAGGAAACTGCCTATCTCTCCTTCTCTGTGTAGATGCCTCTTCAAACATGATCACCTCAAAGCAGCTCAGAATTTTCTTCCTCCATTGCAGAATGTCTGAGCAGCTGCTAGGAAGCCCTGGAAAGGACATCCCATGGTGACCAAAAATAGCTTCTTCTCCTGACTTGCACATGGCAAAAGGAAGGTAACTCAGGGCTTCTGGCTGAACTAACTATTATGTACTTATTTGCATATTAGGGCACACCCCTTGACATCATTGTTTCACACAGCTTTTTGTAGAAAAAAAGTAGGAACTCATTTGCATATTAGGCCACACCCTGATGTGTTCCTCTGCGTTCTTGCTCAAAAAAAGCCGAGTATAGCAAAGAGGATCCCTGAAGTTGCGCTTGTAGCTGTGAAAAGGCATTTAGATTATCATTCAAATTGGTGTAAGGCTGGTTTGTGGTGGTCTTGTTAATGGACCTGAGAGGGAATTTGTGGCTGGGTTTTTTGTGACTAGATCCAATACTCCCCTCCGTTGCATGATGATCAGCTGAACAAGTGCCACTGACTGCATGCCCAGCAGTTAGAAGCTTGACCTGGGTGGAAGACACCTCACATCTACCTTAACTATGGCTCTCTGTGTGGCCTTGTACAAAGTGTTCTCTCCAGCCTCTGTTCCTACAGTCTGTCACATGAAAACAATTGGAATGTACCAAATGATATGATAAGAGCAATATAAGTATAAACCAATTCAATACATCAACAACTATCCTATTCTCCCCTCCCCACCTTCCCAGGCTGATGCTGCAGAACCTTGGTCTGGTCTCCTGCAGGACAAAGTTCAGAGAGATCACAATGCAATCAGTCCTTGGAGATCTGGCAGCCAATGTCCTGTTGTCATTGTCTGCATCATTAACCCAGCAGGAAGTTCCAAAACGGAAGAGTTAAGGTTCATTAGTCCCTTCTTGGTATGCTTGATGAGACACCCCATGCCCAGTACAATATTGCTTCATTAATGACAACAGGCCTTCACAGCATTTCAATAGTCTTCAGTCTCAGTTGCTCGAGATCCATCCACTGTATGGTTACGAGTCTAGTGTGCATTAGGTTACCCGAATTAAATGTGGCTTACTTATAAGCAAGCATGTTTAAGTCAGTGGTATCATCTTAAATATAGATTTGCTGCAGATAAACATATAGAAGGGAAACTTAGTTGCCCCAATGTGGGTTGCAGGCAGCTTTCTGATAAATGGGAACATAATTGAAGATAGAACCCCAATAGAGACCCTTGTTCTGTCCAATTTGTCCAGGGTAGGGCTCTTTCTTGGGAATACTGTCAATAAAGATATGGAATGCTATTGCAGGGAAATGACTCCTAGTGGTGATACATCTCAACTTCAGAAAGGATATGAAGAGCTTCACTGGAGATCACTTTTTCAACCAGGGTTCCATGTTGCCCTTAGGTTATATAAGCATTCCCCAGGAGATCCATGAAATTTTATGACCTCCTACCTCCCAAATTTTATGGCCATCTTGCACCAGTTACCCCGCCGCGCACACACACACACACTCTGAAAATGGGCGTGTCATGAGTAACATGTTGCCTGGTCTGCCATATAATGCATCTTGCACTGAATCCTTAAAATCAGTCTTTTATTTTTGAGTGATAACATGACAGAAGAGAATAAGTCTCGATTTATTTTATTTAGGTGCTGCAATGACACTGCAATTAAGTTCTGGAATGTAGTATTATGCTACAGCACTGAAGCAATTAGGTTCTGGAAAGTAATATTATGCTACAGCACTGGGGCATGGGGGAAGAAGAGAATAACCATTTTTTGTATGGGGAAGCAAGAGGAGGGAGTTGGAGGGCTAATATGTTACTAGGGTTCCTGAACTCCAAAATATGTTGAAAATCCCAGTTCTAGGGACATCAGTCACTACAAGCACAAGTGATCAGGCATCCCAGAATCTCTATAGCAGGACACATCCATTTATTTGTACAATTCAAATAGTGCTGATGGGGCCTCCAGTTGGGGGCAGGGCTTTCAATGAGTTCAAAGATGGGAGTTAAGTATTTCTGCCCACTTTGGCTCTCTGCCCCAAAGGCATTATATCTAGGAAGGAAGAGTGTAAATGTAGTTGCAACACAGTGCTGGGCATTGAGTTCATTCCCCCCCTCCCTTGTCCCTCTCAGAATTAATATCAGAGCTGATGGAGTTTATAGTAGCACCACCACCAAAGAAACCGCAGTTCTTGGTGTTGCCTATCCTTGGCCTCCATCCCGTAACATCTGGTAAATGATTCACTCCCAGTGATTCAGCTGCAATGGAGGATTCTGCACCAAACCAGTTTGTGTGGTATCACATGCTTTGGCTGGCATCAGTCCTGCTGACAGTCACTGGGTGCAATCAGGTGGTAGGGACAGAGACGGAGTCCTATCTGGGTACAGCACCCCAGGAGCCGAACTGGTCATCAACCCCATCAATTGCACTAAAATCAGATTGGATCAGTACAGGTTGCCTCTGCCAGGACTTGCTGGAAATTACCCTCACAATCTATTTGCAGCGTCAGGGCTCAACCAACAGACATGAAATGGGACAGAAGGGATTCAGAGAATGAATGCATTTGCTGTGGTCCCTGCCTCTTAGGTGCAACAGGAGGAAAAACTTTTGTCAGGAACAGTCATGAAAGTTAACAACTGGCTTCTGTCTCTGGGGCCTATACAGCATGGCACACCTTTTCTATCCATGATCTGCAATTCAGTGTTCCAGAGCCTTAGCTGCATAATCAGAACACCATGTTGAGATCTAGGCTTATTCACACCATTGATTTTAGAGCATGTTGCTGTTTCATAAGAACAGCCCTGCTGGATCAGAACAGAAGCCCAACTAGCCCATCATGCTGTCTCACACAGCAACCAACCAGTTCCTCTGTAAGGCCAACGACAGGACAGATGCTGAGGCCTTCCCCTGATGTTGCTTTCTGGCACTGCGACTCAAAAGCTGACTACCTCCAAATGTGGAGGTTCTGTTTACTCACCATCAGTAATAGCCACTGATAGACCTATCCTCCTTCAACCTGTCTAATCCGCTTTCAAAGCTGTCTTTATCTGTGGCCATCACTAGGTTCTCTGGCAGCAAATATCACATTTTAATCACTTGCGATGCAAAGACATATTTTTGTCTGTCCTAAATCTACTGCACTTCAGTGTCATTGGATGCCCTCAAGTTCTAGTATTTTGGGAATAAAAAGTTCTCTGTCAACTCTCTCTACCCCCTCTCTCTAAACCTCTTATCACATTCCCCCTTAGTTGTCTCTTTTCTAAACTGAAAAGTTCCAGACTCGTCAGCCTTTCCTCATAGGGAAGGTGCTCCAGCCCCATAATCATCCTGGCTGCCCTCTTCTGTACCTTTTCAAGTTCTGCAAGAGACACAAAGTAGTGCCCCTGTTATGGGGAATCCAGCCACCTTGAGGCATCATCTCACAGCGATGGATCTTCTTTTGCAATGAAATGATGTTTCCCAAGAACTCAAATTGCAAGAGTTTACCTCTAAACTTTATAATGAAACTCAGAGGAGGGCATACCCAAGACAGGGGCTCTCCCATCCATGCCCTGACCCAACCCAGGCTTCCTGCCTCATGTGCCCTCTGGTCTAACTGGGACACAGTCTCTGCTCCCCCAGTTGGAAGTTCTGCTGCATCTGGGCAGCGAAATAGTCAAATGGCTCATGCCATTATCTACCTTTTAACTTTAAAAATATTCCAAAGCTGTATGTTCCTGCTCTTGACCACTAAAAAAGCAGTAGGGGAGATGCTTTCTCTTATTTCAGAACTTTCCTGGGCAATCTATTTGTAATGCACATTTGTTGCTCCTTTGCTACATGGGATTTAGGAATCTTCAAGAATGTAATATAGGGAATTGATATTTTCTCAGCATGCCAAACTGCAGTGCATCTATGCAGGGGGAAAAAATGATTTATCTCTCTCTGCAGCAGGGCTACTCTGATTTGGTATAATGTCTGGAGTGCAGTTATGTAAGTGTCAGAAAATGCCCCTCCTATTCCCTGATGATGACTGACAACGATGGCCCAGTCCCTCTCCTAGTGTTATGTTAACCGTCTTCAGCGTGGAAAGTTTTGCCTCCAGCAGCTAGTCTTCCCCTCCACTCATCTAAGTGAAAGTGACAGTTTGAGCTCCCACAGGAGGGGTGAGGGAAAGAGGACAGCTACCCAGCAGATATTTCATTACTGCCTAAGTGCAACATGCAAGACAAAAGGCTTCAGCATAGGAGGGCGATGCTTTGAATTGGCCTGTGTAAGTCCTAAGACTCCTGTGGCAACATAGACATTTCAAGCCCCTTTTCCTGTAGCAACTTACCAAAGGTTAAGCCAAGAGTTTTTAATAGGCTTTAGTTGCCTGGCAGTGTAACCACACATTCAGCAAGCTCAGGAAACAGTGGTCTTCAAACAACTATATGAAGGGGCACCAATGTTTGGACTACATCAACATCCAACCCCACCTCCTCTCCAATTCCAAACCAAGACACAAGTCCTTTGAGTTTCCACTTGTAAACTCTGCATCCTTCAAGCAACAGCTCCTCCCAGTTCTTGGCGACTGGTCCATGGGAATCACTGGCTGGGAAGTAAATGAGCTGGGCAAGAAGTCCAGTTCAGCCTTGGTTCAGGGATCCAGTGGAGCTGCACCCGGCCAAGACTACAGATATTTATATACAACTTTTTTAGGGACCGTCTGCACTTCCATCTTGACAGGGCATTTGTACAGGAAGGAGAGAAGCACCTCTGTGTAGCCAATCAGGAAATAGAACTTAGAGGGCGGCAGCTTCTGCAGAAAGATGGCACAGATTATCAAAGTATTTGCACGGCGTTTTAGCACAATTTCGTTGGCAAGACAGCCATGGAAGGTGCCATAAATGAACTTGCGAATGAAGAGATCCTCCATTGCGCGCTCAGCAGCTCCATTCTCGCCATCCAGATGACCTACATGGCAGGCAGGAAGATACAGTGCACAATGAGGGGCAAGGCCAGTGCAAGGACTGAGGAGACCCAGGTTCAAATCCCTGCTTGGCCATGAAGCTCCATGCACTCATGCACTAATCTACCTCACAGGATTGTTGTAACAATAAACCAGAAAAGGAAGAACCATGTATGTTGCCCTGAATTTCTTGAAAGAAGGACTGGATAAGAAGGTGGTAGGTGCAGATGACAAGAAGCCTATTCTGTTTTCTTCCTGACCAGGATACTTCCTTTTGAATACACACAAAGGTTCAAGATGCAAACACCTGACCAACCAAAAAGCCAAACCTAAGGTGAAAGCTACTCCTGTTAGCTTCTAAGCTGCAGCTTTACAGCAAAATGGGTCAGACAGTCAAGCTCAGGGTGCATTCTGAGTCCCAGTACAAATTGAATGTTCTCTCACATGGAAGAGTCGCCAGTATCTATGAACTGTTATATCTCACTGAGAAATGCAGGGTGATTTATTGGGCAACTAATCATCCTCTCAAAAGAGAAACTTTGCAAACAGGGAGAGGGGAATTACTCACTGGGAAAAGACCTTCATCTAAAGTAGGCAATCAACCCAAAGAAAAACTAGAGCAAAGCAAGAAGCGAGGCTGGGCTTTTGCTGCATCACTATCTCAGCTCCTCCTTTTCAGTTGAGATGTTAGGAAAAGGAAACGGAATTTGGACAGCCAGTTTGCACATTCCCTCCCCCCTTAACTCACTTGTATGTTGGGAGAGCCACCCCTTGCGATGAGCAATAAAATGGGGTGGATGGGCTTCCTCATACGTCACAGGCTTATCCCCTTTTCCAACACGAACCCGAGCTGCTCGGTTCTGCAAGACAAGGATGGGGGGATTATTATAATGGAAGGGGAACATGTGTTCAGTGCATTATCTGCTTTTTCCTCTTTCAGTGGCAAAACCCATTCTGTTTTGCCTCAGCAGTACAGGACATAGTAAACTATGGTGGAATGAAAAAGGTCTGATAAATGTAACTGAAACAAAGAATTAGAAGAGCTCAAAGTAGCCTTCCTAAGGGATGAAAAACAGTTTCTCTTCCTCCCTCAATTTCATACTATAATAGCAAAATACAACCCCAGCTGTGATTCTGTGTGCCTGGAGAATTCCAGCTTCTCCCCCCATCTTCTAAGGCTAACTTCTCAGTTAGGCTACAGTAGGCTTGGCTTCAGAAACAAGGGCAGAATCATACATCACAAGCTTCCTTTTAAGTAACGTAAGACGGTGGGGCTGCAGCCCCATGATAGAGCATCTTTTTGGCATGCAGAAGGTCCAGGCTTCAATCTCCAGTTAAAAGGAACAGACAGAGAGTGATGAGAAAGATGTTGCTGGTCAGACAACTTTGATAGACCCATGGTCTGATTCTGTATAAGGCAACTTCATGTGTATGAATCTGTAATTAAACTAGAGCAAAGTACCAAAGCCTCAACAATTTTAAAAATATTAAAACATTTAACAGAAATTCTCAAGTAGTTTCAGATAATAAATGTCCACTTATAAGAGAGATACTTATCTAGTGGGTACTAGACTGAGCTGGTTGACCAACCATTCTCTTGAACACAATGAGTATTTATTTCTACAAGGACAGAACTCCCACAACTTATCATGCCAAACACCCAAGGGAGCACTGGACCCATCACTATCTTACCTTATGACAGGTAGCTGTTGTCTGGAAACCCTGCCTTGAACAAAGAATCCAGGAAATACGGTCAGGTTTTCCTGCAAAAGTCTGATAAAGTACAGTACAATTAGCAAGAGTCATGTGGCTGTAGGCAGTGAAAAATATCAAAGAGCCTCCCTACTTGATGGGGTTTAGACTTACAGGGGTACCAATACTTTGCAGGGGAAGGGGGATAATTTGAAATGATCTGTCCCTGTTGCCTGATCAAACAGGGTTTCACTCAACGTACAGCAGCCAAGAAGGTCTGAGCGCCTGCTCCGGCTGCAACGCCACTGAGGATGTTCTCCGCAGCTGAGAACAAAACATCTGGAAGGAAAACTTTCTCCAGTAGAACACGGCACTTGATCCCGAAAGATTCTACAAACCCTAAACAGGGTTTGGTTTGGGACACTGAGGGATTTTCCTGATGATATGGTTGGCACACCCATTCATGCCCTGGTTGACATCTGGAATGGAGAAATGACCTGGGCAATTAATACAATTGCATCTAGGTGCCCTCTCTCAGGTCAACAAGCTGGGGCAGCCCTTTGAGGAATTTCAGATGATGAAAAGACAAGGGAGACAGCTATTGCAACAGTGGAGAAAAATACAAGAAGAATCTGGCAAGGTATGGGCTAGAGCTCATTTGAAAGCCTACGGAGTGGTGGAGATACTGGCAAAAGCAACAATTTTTTTCTGCCACCATTGTATCCACACAGTGCAGATTTGCAGAATTCAAGGTGGTCAGGGACTATTGGGTTCTCGTCAGAAGGAGAAGGTTAGCTGCACTGCAGCCCACTGTTATTTTGCTGAGCGCTTTGAAATAAAATCTCTTACACTTGTAGCAGCAGCTGGACCAGATGATCCATTTGTGTCCACCTGAGGACATGAACAGAAAATTCTGTTGAGACCTCTTGCCTGTTTGTACAACCCTTGCACCTCTTGGATGCTTTAATCTGTCAGGGTGGAGAAGATGGCAGACTGGGTCTGGGAGACCATAAATGTCTCCGAGAGAGATGGTCATTATGCCTGCCCTGTGAAGCACGCAGTGATGTGTTCAATCCTAAAGAAACATACTCTGGGCTCAGGAGAATTCAATAGCTACCATCCAGTCCCAAATGTACCCTTTCTTCAGCAAGGTGATTGAATAAGTGATGGCTGGCCTGAGACTCCTGAATGTTAAGATCCATTTCAGCCTGTTTGCAGACCTGATTATGGAACTGAAACAGCCCGATGGATAACACATGTAATGAGATGGACAGAGGGAGTGTGAATGTTAATTCTCTCAGTGGTTTTTGATACCATTGATCATGCAGTCCTTCTGGATTGCCTTTTGGGACTGGGGGGCACTGTTCTGCAATGCTGCTGGTCCTACCTTGAGGGTAGGTTTGTGCTGCACTTTTATCACTTTTACCTCCCAAGATTTTAGTTTGAAATATACTCCATCTCTAGTTCACCTTGAAATATATATTCTACCTTTCTTTACCCAAGTAACACTGAATAAAAAGGCTGTTGGCAACCTGGTTTTGTAAAGTTGTGGAGAAGGGTACTCCACTGATAGGTGGGTTTTTTCCCCTTTTTTGGTAGATTCTACTGTTGTATTCATGAACATTATTTTATATGGGAAAGGGCTGTAGCTCAAGACATGCTCTGCAGAACAGCAGGATTTTCCTGTTCCTGACTATCAGGAAAGGGGTATTGAGAAAATTGCTTCTCTGCCTGAGATTCCAGAGTGCTGAAGTCAGTCAGAGAAGACAATACTGAACTAAATTGGCCAATGGTCTGGCTCAGCATAAAGCAGTTCCATATGACTATATATGTTTGTTTTACTAAGCTCTTTACCAGCTGGTATTTATTGCCATAGATCCTTGAAGAAAGGAAAGAATTTAATACAGTTCTCTAGTATTATCAGGGACATTTTTTAGCTACTCTTTTTTCATACTTTTCCTATATGGAGAACCAGTGTGGTGTAACGGTTAAAAGCAGCAGCCTCTAATCTGGATAACGGGGTTGGATTCCCCCTCCTCCACATGAAGCCTGCTGGGTGACCTTGGGTCAGTCACAGTTCTCTCAGCCCTATGTACCTCACATGGTGCCTGTTGTAGGGAGAGGAAAGGAAAGGCAATTTGTAAGCTACTTTGAGATTCAAGGTACAGAAAAATAGGGTATTAAAGGTTATTGTTCTACTTATGATTGTGTATACCTTAAGATTATGTTTTTTAAAAGACCATGAAAGATTCCAGGCGTTAGTTTTTCAGCAAGGAAAGCTCTCCATCTTTTTTGACAGCAGGGAGCAGAACTGCACATTGTAATCCAAATCTGGCTACACTGTAGATGCGGCAGTTGATTTCATATCTCTTTAATCAATATATGTAAAATAGCCACTGCTTATTTTACAGATATTGCCATAGCCTGGACAGAACTGATACACTGTTCATTTGTTAAGCATGTTCTGAACTCTCTTATCCGGGAGAACCAGGTTTGATTCCCCACTCCTCCACTTGCACCTGCTGGCATGGCCTTGGGTCAGCCATAGCTCTGGCAGAGGTTGTCCTTGAAAGGGCAGCTGCTGTGAGAGCCCTCTCCAGCCCCACCCACCTCACACGGTGTCTGTTGTGGGGGAGGAAGGTAAAGGAGATTGTGAGCCGCTCTGAGACTCTTCGGAGTGGGGGGCGGGATATAAATCCAATATCTTCTTCTAAAAGCATTTCCCTTGCTTTTTAAATTCTTCCCACCTAAAAAAGTAAACCAGCACAGCGCATCTAAAGGTCTTCTGCTCACCTAACCTGCCAAAGAACTCTCCTCTGTGACCCTTCCGCGATATATGCATGCATAACGCCCCATCCGGAAGCCAAGGAGGAGGTAAGTTCCGCTTGCCGGGGCCTCTTGACCTAGAACCCAGGCAACGCGCTTCACTTGTCAGGTGTAAACCTACGGTTTCTTTACGCGTGAAACAGACAAAAAAAAATGACGCACGAGAACACTTTGCAATGTGCGTGACCCAAAAAGGAAGGAGGCTAGGGAAACATATTCTAATAAAACCAAAAAGCATAGCCGAATCTGCCCGCTCCCCACAGCTTTAAAAAAAAAAAGATAATGAAGGAATACTTTTAAAACTATCCCAACTCGCCTGTAAGCCCTGCCACGCCGGTCTCCACAAGGGCGCCGCCATTTTGACAGGTACCACACGATAGCGCATGCGCAGAAAATAAGCTAGCGAGGCCTGTTCTCGCGACAGGCAGAATGGCACAAACCTATCCTGGGTGGCGACGGAGGGGGGCGCTCGGCCTCTAGAAACCACCGCAAGGGCGGGTCCAAGAATGGGACTGGAAGTTGAGTCAGCTCGAAAGAAAGCGCGGCCGGAGGCCAGGACTTCCGCTCCCCAGTATGCCCTGAGCGGTACGAAGGCGGGTTATGAGAGCCGTGGCGCCCCCCCCCCACCGGAAGCTTTGCTACAGAAGCAGGTCCGGAAATACCAGTAGGCGGAGCGGCCTTTTAAAAGAGAGTGAGTGACTGGTGCCTGAAACGTAGGATGTGGTAGTGCTGGGGTTTATGCACTTGTAGTGACGGTCTTTGTTCCTAGGCAATGAGGTTTGGCCTCTTTCGATGCCTGGCTGCAGGTTAGAGTTGTGAGCTGCCTGGAGAAAAAATGTCCTGTCCTTTAGTAAACACTTAAGTTAAAGGTGGTGTTATTTATCTCCGTGTACAGAAAAGTTTCAGGTGCTTGTTTCCACACAATACATGTCTGTTAAGGGCACAGGACCTTTCTCTCCAGGCCTGTTGGTAGTCCAGTTGGTGGGTGCCAAGCTACCCCCTTTGTTTTCCTCTTGGGCCCTTGCCAGCAATGGTTACCTAATTTGGACTCTCCCAAGGGCCTGCTGAAACTGGCAGCAAAAAAAATCTGCCCAATTGAATTGTAGTTAAATCTGTGCTTTCTGAGAAGACTGCCAACTTTGGGAGGGGGCATGTTGAAGTTCTTCTGGAACTATAGATGATCTTCAGGCAACAGAGATTGTCTCCTGAAGGAAATGGAAGCTTCAGAGGGTAGATTGTGTGGTATCACATTCTCAGGCACTGCCTCCATATCATCAAAAGTTTCCAAATTGAACATAGCAACCCTGTCACTAGCGATGGAAAGGATCCTCTTCTAGTAGTCTAGTACTCAGGAGGCTTAGCCTGCGTTTATATGCCACTAACCATTGCTGGCTATGATTGCTACATTGCCCCCTCAAGTAACATTTCTGTACACAGTTTGCTTCTTTCCATCATTCTCAGAACATACTCTTGTAGAGATTGTTATTCTTGGTGATGGAACCACCTCCCCCAGTCTCCTGAATAGGCATTGCAACACTAAACTATATTACAAGACTCTTATACTTGGTTTGAGGTATTCCAGAAACACATACCAGCAATGCATGATCACCATGAATGTCCAATTTTGAAGCAGCAAGTGAAGGTCAACTGCCTGCAAGACAGTCTATTAATCCTCCATTTATAAAATTGTAGTTTCATGCTATTGAAGGCAAAGTCTCCTTGTGTTCTTGAGGACAGAGTAGACTCGAAATCTGAATGCCTCCTGATGAATGTCTTGCTTCATCAACTTCCCCAGGTGTGCAGAAGGGAATGCCATTCATCTTTGTACAAGCTTGCTGCTGTTGTTTAGGCACCTGAAACGTGTTTAGCCTTTAGGCATGTTTAGAATTTTGAGACAAGATAGGGTGCCATAACTTTCTCTATATAATATAAAGTTTGATTAAGCAGGATAAAATTGTGTATTTCAGTTTTTATTGGGGGGGGAGAAAATTTTCAGGTAACAGTACAACAGTCTGAGCTCATTAACATTTATCCACCTGGCATAACTTGTGGTTGTGGTCTTACCATCTGTATTTGTGGGATCCAGAACTATAATAGAGTTAATCTATAGACTAACAGTGCATAGTCAGAAAGCTTGCTTATAATGGATTGAGGAGAATGCTTGAAGATACACTGGACATGGCAGATGACCTCTCATGCCCTTCCTTCCTTTTGTAGTTGAGCTGTAGTGAAATATAGCCAAATAAATGCATGTGCCCAAGAAAGCTAAACTACAAGTTTAGGAGGCCCTTGTTCTTTAGAGTACAACTATTGCTTCATTGGAGGCAGCTGGAACTTGGCTTTACATATATATCCCAGTCTTGTTGCTAGTGCGGCCTTGCCATCCTTCTGTGTTTTTAGAGCACACTTCAGAGCCAGCCTCAGAAGCAATATGAGGTAGCAAAAAAAAGGAAAGGTCCCCTGTGCAAGCACCAGTCGCTTTCAACTCTGGGGTGATGTCGCATCACGTTTTCACGGCAGACTATTTTACGGGGTGGTTTGCCATTGCCTTCCCCAGTCATCTACACTCCCCCCCCCCCCCCAGCAAGCTGGATACTCATTTTACCAAGCTCGGAAGGATGGAAGGCTGAGTCAACCTTGAGCTGGCTACCTGAATCCAGCTTCTGCCGGAATTGAACTCAGGTCGTGAGCAGAGAGTTCAGACCTCAGTACTGCAGCTTTACCACTCTGCGCCATGGGGCTCCTATGAGATAGCAAGGAAGGACGCAACTTCCAAAAATGAGAAGCAAAAAAAATGAAAAAGAAGGGAGTGTGAACAGGGCAAAAGAGGACAAAGAAGGAAACTTGAAAAGGGATAAGGAAGTAGTGCAGTACAGGCACCGATGGGATCAGTGAATATACAATAGGAAAAGCTTTGGACTAAATCTACTAGCAACAGATGAGAGCTGAGCATTCTTGTGGGGCTGACATATGTCCCTCTTATACTTTGTGTGATGCGGAGATTGAAGTCCAGAGGCATTTAAATGCAAAAGAGCTTCCTTTCCTTAATACTAGGATCCATCCTAGAAAAAAATGTTCTGGCTCAGCAAAGTTAGCAGTGCCAAAGTACAGCTTAGGTTTTACTTCATAGTAGGACCACCTCCCATCCCATATCTTCCAGCAGTATTCTATTAGAGTACTTGGTGGTGGTTGTTTTAATTGTACTCAGTGTTTTTACCCTGTGCATCTCCACTAGCTGGTCTGCAGACAAGCAATATATATTTTTTCTAAATAAATATAGAAACTGAAAACACACTAGTCTACATGAAGCATATTAAGACACGAGAGAGAAAGGCACAGAAAAAGACTGTATTTTTAATGGAAGACATGATTTAATTACCATGAACACCTCAGCTTTTTATCACATCTGCTAGGGATATAAAACTTGTATACAGTTTGAAGCCATGGAATGGACTGAAACATTGGCAATAATGTTTGTTTGTTTTTTAAAAAAAAAAATCAAACCTGAAGTTATTTTTACTGTTTTTATAACAAATCATGCCATCTATAACTTAGCATAGAAAATTCTGCTATTTGGCATATTTACAACATTTAAAAGTATAAATGCCCTTGGCCTGACTGTTAGTCATATGGACAGCATCTTGAGAAGGACATGTAAATCCTCTCCGAGTTCATAGGGTGATAGCTGATCTGCCCTAGGCAGGAGCAGCTCCTTCCATGGTACCTAGTTGGTTGCTACGATTCCAGCTTATTTCTATAAAGTTTCAACATTCTGGAAATCTTAGCATCTGAAAGTGAGACTTATACAACACCATAAATGTACCAATGTGTTGTGTGTAAGCATTTCCTAAATGTGAGAGTAATACTCGTTTTGAAATCAAAGTTTCTAGAATTCTGAAATGGGCTAAAGAAAGCCGCCTGAAGCTATGTTTGCCTTTTGCTTTATTGTTCCACCAGGAGGAGCTGCTCTTCTGCCTGTTGTTTTTTTAGAAGGGCTCATGTCTGCAGCTTGAAAACTTAGAATAGGGACTGTCAGGAAGATGCCCACTCACTTACTGTCAGACGGTTGGGCTAGCAGCATGAGTTCTGTTGTGCTGATACACCACAAACATGCATATACATTGAAAGAAGCATCTGGGTCCTTCTCTAGGCCTGCCCTGTCCTGCTGATGTGATTGCCTTCCACAGTGGAGACTTGACACTGCGCATCTTTCCCAGAGTCTGTGCCTGGTGCTGAGGGTGTTCTGCAAGCCGACTTTTCCATTTTGGTGGCTGTCCAAATGCTTCCGTTTTTGCTGTTTAGACCCTTTTCATGGTTTTCCCTGGAATCTGAGCCTGTTTCCAGAGGCTGGCAGTGTTTGGGAGAGACACTTTCATTTGGGCTCTGTTTTCCTTCAAAAGCAGGATTGCTCATGGCCAGGCTGCTTTCTGTCTGCTGTTGTACCTGCACCCAAGCCTGGTTGACACTGGGCCCTGATGATGGAAGAAGGAAAGGGTTAGAGCAGGCCAGAGAAGGAGGTGTGGTACCCAGGGCCGGATCTAGTGGGGGGCAGAGGGGGGGTGCCAACGGAGGGGGGGGCGGCAAATTGGGTATGGAGTACATTGTATTCTATGGGACCATAAGATAGAATGGTCCATAAGGGGGCATCATTTTTTAATTTTGCCCCCCCTCAAACAACATGTAGATCCAGTCCTGGTGGTACCACATACCTTGGCCAGAATGAAAGGCTCAGTGCAATGTGATGTCTCTCTCTGGGACAGTTACTGTCCAGCATTGAGTAGTGAATCTGTTGTGGAAATGCACCCATCTTCCCAGGGGAAATTGGTTCTGTTGGAGCAAAAGCATGATGCCAGCTGGCTGGGAACTCCTTATCCCCTGCCTCACACAGTTCAATTTTATCTTTAAAATGTGTTTTTAAATATACTGGGGGGGCATTAAATAGGAAGAATTTACAAATGATGCTCTTTAAAAGGATCTGAACTCTGAAGCATAGATGGAACAAATGACTCAAATAACACAGCATTTACTGATAAGTGCATCCATAAAAACATCACATTTAGGGTGTATGGGGAGTTGCCCCCCCCCCTAGTTCTGTAGGAAACAGCCATCTGACGTGATGCCTTTGCCCACTGAGTTTTGCCACAGACTCACATGCTTTGCTTTTCTCAGAGGATTGTTTTCCACCAGAATTTTAGTCTCATTGCCCACTGCCTTGTGAAACATAGCTCAGGAAGAACAGAGAAGCAAGGCTGGTTAGGAGAGGTTGTGGGCCTACCAAAGTAGCTGAGGATGACAGGCAGGAAAATGAGGCCATGCAGCATGCCCAACACAGTGATGATGAGGTTGAGGCGGAAGAAGAAAAGCTGGATCAGCTGCGCCTTGGCAAAGCCCAGGACCACGATGCCCGGTAAGTTGGTCATTGCCACGCCAGCAAAGACCTGAAAGGATGAGAGAGAACAGATATATGCAGCATGTCACATCTTGCAGTGTCATCTTTATTTTATTTTTTTTAATTGTAAATGGTATGTTTTAAAAGTTTTTAATGTGATGATTTTAACCTTGTATTGTAACCTGCCCTGAGCCTGTTCTCAGGGAGGGCGGGATAGAAATTAAATTAATAAATAAAAGGGCAGCACTGGACTATGGGGCTTGGTTGGGGCCCACGGTGCTGCTAGGATTGCCCAGAATATGCTTTGGGTATCTTCACAAGCATGACATCAAACTACATCACACAAACACAAGCCATTCCAAGGAGCAAAAGCTGACTAGCTTTTGCCTCAGTTCCAAGCTAACTTGGATTAGAACTTCTGTTACAACAGAGTCCATTTAGATGGGGGCCTTGAAGGCAATTCCAAGGCACAGCAAGAATGAGGCCAGGGCAAGGGCAGGGCTTCAGCTCCCTCCAGTGGAGAAGGGTGGTAATGAGTGTTCGGGGGGGGCTACAACAGATTGGATGAAGAAATTACCTTCTCTAACAGCCATGAGGGTTAGTCGCTCTCTTTCTGGCCACAATCTTTGGTGGCACCCCAAAACCCAATATGCTCCTGGGACAAGTGACCTTTTCCCACCTTGGTCCCTCTACTGTACTCACCGCACTGCCCATATTTATAGTAGCCTCTTTGGCCCTTTCTAGCTTAGTGGGCTTGGTGCTGATGGCAAAAGAGCGGGTGATATGGGATACAAACTCCACTGAAATGCCCACAGCCTGGGAAGAGAATGGAGTGGTTAGCAAAAAGTCTTAGCAGAGTTGTTTTATTTAAAATATATGCTATTTGGCATTGTGAGAGACTCTAACAAGTTCTGCACAATATCTGTAGCCAATCAGGACAGGACTTGACTGTCATTCTCTACTGATGTATTTGCTCCTTACTGTGCTGTAAGCAGATAGGGAATCAGCTGCATTTTAACAATATATTTGTGAAGGAAATATTCATGATTGTACAAAGGGGAAGAAAACGAAGGAGGAGAACTTTCTCATCTTTGGCACAGCAGCAGAACCCTTCAGGCTGCTCTGCCTGTAGAAACAGCTCAGTGGCCCAAGTACCAGTGTTCTGATATAGAAAACCACTAAGAACATTTTTTTATAGTTATAGAGTTAATGCATTCAGTTTCAACTTAACATTCTATCTCAAGCCAGTGTATATAATCACAGGATCAACCTTTTTCTCTTACAACCCTCCAAAAAATTAAAGTCCATAGCAAAGTCCATTCATGTGCAAAAATCTTGTCCAAGGGAGGGATCAGGGATTCTTTACAGCCTTCATAAAGATGCTCCTAGATGATTCAAGACATTTCAATTCTGTTCTTCTTCAGTTGTCAGGTTGTTAAATGGAACCCGATTTCAATTGCTTTTCATGCAGACACAAAGTTCACAGCTTACAACAATGAATCAGTGGTTCATTATTGTAAGATGATTCATTGTTCATTGTGGTTCATTGTTGTAAGCATATGCGCCCAAACAATTTATTTGCCTGCATATGTAAAGTTGTTAACATATAAAAATAAGAGCATTACAGATTTTTTATTTTGCCTTTTTCTCTAAAGAGCTCTGGTCAGGGGTACACATTTCTGCCTCAAATTAATCCTCAGAACAACCCTTTGAGATAGTTCAGGCTGAAAAATACTGATTGGCCCAAGGTGAGCAAAGAGAAAGTGCAACGTGAGCAAGGAGAAAGAACAATGTTCTTAAGGATTATTAGTAGCTCTTATGTGGACTTTTTACAAGACTATGGCCGTTTTCCCACTGACCTTACTCCGGAGCGACGTCCCTCTTCACCGCGCAGCGTCTGCGCGGATTTCGCACCAACTGCTCCGCAGAACCCGGAAGAGCCGCGAAGTGCTGCGGCTTTTGCGTCGTGAATGTAAACCGCCAAAAACCAACTTTACATTTGTGACGCTAAAGCCGCGGCTCTTCCGGGTTCTGCGGAGCAGTTGGTGCGAAATCCGCGCAGACACTGTGCGGTGAAGAGGGACGTTGCTCCAGGGTAAGCCCTGTGCGAAAACGCCCTATGCTTGCAATGTTATGTGGATTCTGTACATGTGCATGTTATTTTCGAGTCTGCACAGAGTACGAATTTCGAAGAATTCCTATTTATACCACTTTATTGAATAATTTTGTAAATACATTATATAATTTACAGCAGTTTGCCATGAGCTATTACTTTAGCTTCCAATCTCTCTCCCCAAGCACATTCTGAAATTTCCAGGAATTTCCCAAATTGGAGTAGGCAACCCTACCTAAACCAGAGTTCTGCCCACAGCAACATACTCAGTTCTTGTAGACCCAGGCATAGCTTACCGTGACTAGGTTGATTAGAGAGATGGCATTGTACGAGATCCCCCACAACGCCATGGCTCCCACAGTGTCCACCACAATCATGATGATGGTGAGCAAGTTGATGAAGCCCGAACGCAGGTCCATACCCAACAGGACATAGCACACCATAAAGGTGGGCACCAGGCAGAAGACCAGGTTGACAAAGCCTGCTATGGCAATGTTCAAGTACTGCTCATAAAACACATAGGTGATCCTGCAGAAAGAGAAGCTATAAGGAGTGCTGGAGTACAGAAACCAATTGTGTGCTCCTCCCATTGCTGGCTTTGTCATGCTTTAAAAAGTGATTAGACAATAATTCATGGGCAAGGTAAGTCCTTCAGTGGCTATTAGCCACAATGACTCAGTGGAGCCTCAGTGGTCAGAGACAGTAACCTTTTGTTGTAGAACAACAGGGGCACTCTTGCTTCCATGCCATGCTTATAGAGCTTCCAGGAACATCTAGTCAGCAGTGTGAAACAGGGTGCTGGAACTGATGGACTAGCACAGTTGCTCTTATGTTCTTATGACTTATTCATTACAAGTGTTGGGCTTATGTCTTTCTTGGATGAGTGGGACACTCTTTGTCCTTCTGCTCGCTGGCTAAGGCACACATTTATTAAGCTGAACCTTTCAAGCTATGGAGTCCCTTCCTGCCATGAAACACAACAACCCTGTGGCTCTTATGTCCATACACCTCAGTTTCTTATTACAGTTTACTGGCAAGTGCCACAATACCACCTCCCCACCCCCCCCCCAGCTCTTCTTCCATAATGGCTCATGCTGTCTTACGTGTATGGGAAGACTCGGAAATTGGGATCTGTTCCTGGTACTTTCCGCATGCTGGCTGTGATGTTGTCTGACAGCTCTCGTGCAGCCTTCAGTGCCGCTGTGTACTCCTCTGAGTTTTTGAGGGGTGTGTGATAAGCCATGAAACGGGAAGCTGTGGGAAGCCGAAGATTCTCATTGCACTGGCTGTACTCTCAGATGGAGGTTCCTATATGGTCCAATGCTGACCATCCAAGTCCCTTCCACATTCAGACTGGAAGAGCAGCTGAAATGACTTTGCCACCTCCAAATTTAGGCAAACAAAGTGACATGGCATCCCATCTGTACTCCCCCACACACACACCAAATGAGAGAATCCAGGCCCTCCTTAAGGCGCAAACATTCATCCCCCCATGGAAATGTTTTGGTCCGTGTAGCCTCAGATAAAGAGGGCTACTCACCCAGGATTTTTCCATCTGGCCCTATGCGTACTGATGTGTCATATGCACCACGGCCCCTGCAAAGACAAATGGAAACAGGGTGTGTGAAGGAGGAACAGAGATAAATACAGAACTACCCTGTCATTGAACAGTGCAGATAAAGAGCATGCCTAGAATGCTGTCTCGTCTAGAGGAGAACGCACCTGACAGCAGCAGCTGTTCACACCAGTGGCCTGATTCTATGGACTGGATCTCAGTTTCAAAAAAGAAAAGAGCCAAAAGGCACTCTCTCTCCCCTGCCCCCAGAAAGCAGCACACAAAGTCCAGCCCATCCATGCCCAAACCCAGCTCCAGCTAGCCTGAAGCCAACCTGTTGCCTTGCCACAGTACAAGGAAGTGATTAAAATGAGCAACTGTTCCTTGACCACATAGGCAAATAAAAGAGAAAAACCAATACCCAGCACAGAGGGTTGTTGACTTCCATTCATAGAGATGCAGCAGAGCCTTGTGTATGGCTGGAGTCACCTTACAATCAATCGCACTGCTCTTGATTAAATAAACTGGAGTGCCAGCTACAACCACATGGTCCCAACTCCGTACAGAACTCATGATAATCCTTGCTGCCACTGTCCAGTGAAATGTCATCATTTGGAGAGATAGTTGCAAGGTTCATCTTCATACCTTCTAAATGTGAAGATATGCTTTCTGGGCCATGAGAGTTAATATTTCAGAAAATGTTTGGCAAGGCACATCACTAGAACTCATGGAAGCAGATTGTTCAGTATCATACCAGGCTATTATCTCTCAAATGTCCCAGTTATATGCGGGAGGGAATGTAGTGGTGAAAATAGCAGCCCAAGCCCTGCTGGCCTGACCCATTTGGCAGCACTCACCCTTTGGGACAACTGAGGTTAGGGGTGTCATTGAGAAACCAGGGCAGGAATTGGTTGAATTGTTCCACATCAGGCCGGAGAGTGTCAAGTGACCACTTCATGCAGTTCTGGCAGTCGGACAGGTTTGCTGCCAAAGGAAAAGGGGAGGTGGCTCTCATGTCAAGCCCTAGATCCAGGCAGGCATCTGCAGCTCCTTGAAAAGAGCCAACAGCTTTCTTTCTCTCCCCCACCCCTTTGTTACCAGGGCTGCATGTTCCCCACACTCCTAGCCCTGCTTGCTGTAGAATTACTTACTGTCTGTAGAGGCACAGAACTGGCCATATGTATTCATGTGGCAACAGCTGGACATGGGATTCAGCCAGTCTATGAAGTCATCTACCCATGAAGAGGCAGGAATGGCCAGGAAGGACCTGTAGATACAGGGAGATATAATCATTTGGACCAAACCAGATGAAAGGCAGGGGGTTCTGGAATTAGAGAGCCATGTGCTTTGGGTTAACAAACACATGGGAGCCCAATTTGGAATCAACCACAGTGTGAGGGGAGGGAGAGTTAAGAGTTATCCAAATGTCATTTTTTCAATCTGAAAAGGCCCCATTCCTGACTCTAATACAAGCAGGCCTCAGATTCAGTGGAAGCTCATAGGAGAACAGCTCCTGAACCTTTCTGAGAGTTCTACCTCCTCCTTCTGAGAGTTCCACCTCCTCCATTGAATAATATGTACATCTGCATAACAATCCCTGGATGAGCTCCACCACCTATTTTTCTACAAAATGACCCCTGAATACAAGTATCTCTGTGTTTATCCCAATACAGCAAATAGTGGTGCTTTCCCAGGCCATTTAAGAATAGGAAAGGAGTGGGGTCCTTAAAAGCCTTGCCTGTTACATTAAAATCCATAGTCACAGCCAGTAATTGATTTTTTAAAAACAAAGCGCGCTCTAGAACTTCCAGAATCGCATCTGGTTTAGCTTCTAGCCTCCCTGGGGCCACTAACTGTGTTACCACCTACTAGAAAAGAGACCGACCCTATAGGAAGCTACCCAGAGCTGCCTGTTGTTGGCATTGACAGTTGCACCGATAGTTTGCCAGCTCTTGGAAGTCAAGAACATTTTTGACTGTCAACCATGCCTTGGTGAACTTTAGGAATTCAACATGCGGGGGTCCTATTTTTAAAAAAAGTTAATTAGCTAACCAAGATCCACTTTGTTTGCAATTCAAAGTCTTCTCTTTTCCCCTTTGTGTCAGCAACCTTCTCTTAGGGATGGGAAAGTTGGAAGAACCCAAATGCCTTTCTCATGCAAACAGAATGCTAAATGTATGTTCTGGAAAATGGCAGTAATTTCTACCAATCTTCTCCAGAGGTCTGAGGTAGCATATCAATGACGATACACAACTTTCACAGCACACATACACACACACACACACACACACACATATATACACACTGTGGCTAATAGCCACTGATGGACCTCTGCTCCATATTTTTATCTAACCCCCTCTTGAAGCTGCCTATGCTTGTAGCTGCCACCTACTTGAATTCTTATTACATTTAACATTTTTCTCATTAGCTATTCCTCTGCGCCCCCCCCCCCCCATGTGTGTGTGTATGTGTATAACACACATATATACAAGGTGTAAGTGTTGGAGCTTTCTTTTAAGAGAAATAGAGAGCTTGCTCAGAGCTCTTCAAAATTCTAAGAACGTGTGTTAGGTTCACATACATTCTTCCCTTGCATTCAGAAGATCCCAGGTTTAATTTCTAGCTAAAAGGATCAGGCAGATTATATGAAGACTTCTATCTGAGACCTTGGAGAACTACTGAGAGTAAGCAAAACTGATCTCAGTAGTCCAATGGCCTGACTCAGTATGCTGCAGCACAGTGTGAGGCTCTGCTCCAAATTCCTATCCATCATGATTTACTTGACAGCAATGTTCTGAGGATTTCCTCCCTCAGCAGGCATGGCTCCATCATTAAGAACATAAAAAGAGCCCTGCTGGATCAGACTAATAGTCCATCTAGTTCAAGATCCTGCTTCACACAGTGTCTGACCAGTTGTCTTGGAGAGCCAACAAATGGCATGGATGCCTCAGGGAGACAGAAGCTTGTGCACCAAAAGACACTGAAAGGTTGAGAAGGTTGTTGCTCAGATTCCCCCCCCCCCCCCCCCACACACACAGTAGGATTTTGTTTTACAGTAGGATTTTGAATTCCAGATTTTGCTTTATAGAATTTTGGAATAGTTATCAAAGATTTCAGGTTTTCACGGCTGGTAACATCATTAGGGTTTGTAGAATCTTTCGGGATCAAGTGCCGTGTTCTACTGGATAAAGTTTTCCTTCCAGACATTTCGTTCTCAGCTGCAGAGAACATCCTCAGTGGCGTTGCAGCCGGAGCAGGCGCTCAGACCTTCTTGGCTGCTGTGCATTGAATGGGGCCAGGGCTGCTGGAGAGCTGCTATTTGTAGGCTGGAGGGGGTGTGATGAAAGGACAATTGGTTTGTGGATGTGCCCATTGTTTGGTGGGGCTTCCTGGAAGGTTAGTGATAAGGAAACTGGCTGTTGAATGTGACCATTGTTCCATGTTAATTGCTGGGAGGGTTGGAAGGGGTTTGAAGATAAGGAAGATGGTTGTTGACTGTGCTGATTGTTCTGTGGAATTTGCTGGTTGTTCTGAGACTTTCTGCAATTTATAGTCTGTAGAAATTGCCAGTTTCTACAGCCAGTTTCCTTATCACTAACCTTCCAGGAAGCCCCACCAAACAATGGGCACATTGGCATTTGATCCCGAAAGATTCTACAAACCCTTTGGAATAGTTAATGGATAGAAAAACACGAGGTGTGTTTAGTCACTAAGACAGACTGGCCCAGCTCTGCACTTCCTTGGGGTATCCCATTCTCATTGGGGAGGGTGGGTTAGGGGGCAGAAATTGCTACAGCTGCTTTGCCTTCTAAATTAAATGTCATATGTGCTTTTGCAGTTGTTGTATTATAATTACCTCTACCTCCTCACCCCGGTTAAAGATTCCACCTATAAAAAGAAAGTCCTTGCTGTTTAAAAACACATGTTGTGCATAAATACATATTGTGAGCAGGAGACATTCTTTTACATGGGGTCAAGGTAACTTACTCCTTGGGGAACTGTGTGGCATACTGGATCTTCTGGGTCATGGAGTTATTGTCACATCCTGTGCTGGAACAGACACCATTCATCCCATCATAAGAGGAGAAGTTGTAGCCCCCAGTAGTTACAAAATAGGTTGGAGCACCAACCATAAAATACTGGTTCAGGTACTGAAAGTACTGCAACATGTACGAGTCCTGCGGACAAAAGGAACCACAGAGCACAGCAGGTCATGCTCCAGTTTCCTTTAACGGTTCTTCCTTCTGCCACTGCTTGGCAAGGTAACTATTGCCCCCTTGCTAAGTGGCAGCATTCACTTAAAAAGAAGGGGACTGGGGAAGCAAAAGGAAACAAGTATTAATGTGTGAGAGAAAATAGGGAATTGGCTGGGAGGAAAAAGACAATAAAATAAGGATTTCTGCAGATTAATGGAAACCATTTAAGCCCCTGAAGATAGAGAGAAGGCTCCATTTTGCCATCACTATAGCAGGTTATGGAGAAATCCCTTTCCCATTCTCAATATAACAGATTATGGGGAAATCCCTTTGTTTGCAACCCATGCAGCAAGCAGATAGCCTCTCACCTCTGGCACAGACAGCTCCTGATCCAGCCCCACATTGATATTGAACATCAGGAAGATCCCCATGCAGAACATGAAGATGAAGAGCACCATCTGGACAAGGAGGCAGCAGCTGCAGTGAAAAAGCTTTCCTTCTTGAGCTGGAGCTGTTATCCAACCCACCACCATGATTCCCAGGCCTCCAAGGTCCTGGACCACCTGATCCCAGGCAGCCCCCCCATTCTTCCAACTCTACTCACCACCAGCATGCGGATGATGCTGTTAAGCAGGACAGGCACATAGAACTGCCTTGTGAAAGAGCGAAGGAGGCTTTCGTGCTTTTTCACTGGCCCCCGCTTCTCTAGGCCAACACAGCAGCACAGGTCAAAATGTGAGGCCTGGTATAGTAAAGGTGGTATTAGAAGAGATAGTGCAGGGAGCAGACGTGTGTGACCTACTCATTTGCAGGCAATTTATATTCTGGACTGAGTTAGCCTCGGGGAGTCCCCTTGCTTTGTAAAGAGGAAACACACGATAATACCACAACCCCGCCCCTGCCCCCCAAACACACACAGAGAGATTGTGTAATTCTCCAAGGAGAGCTCCCCAACCTTCTGCCTGCGGGCATCTAGAGACACCAGGGCCACAAACATGGTCATCTGAAGCAGGAAGTCAAAGAGGATAGCCACAGCAGAATTGAGGGCGAAAGTCCGAATTGCCGGCATCTCTGATAAAGCACCTACAGAGAGATGAAATAGCCAGCCAAGAGTTGATAGTACAGCCATTAAGTTGTTGCACCCACCAGAGAGTCTTGCTGTTTTTTCACATTCTGGGAAAACACTTAAAACTTGTCTTTGGAATTATTTTAATCAGTTTTGTATTGGGCTTTTCAGCCAATAAGCTTGATTCGCACTGGGGCTCCTGCAACAGTTCTTCAGTATACCCACAGAAGCTTCTGTGGCCAACCATCCAAGAGACCTTCTAGCAGTGCAGCCCATTTCTCTGTGGCTCCCGTGGCCAGCCTGAGTCAAGCCAAGGAAGGGCTGCTGTTTAGTTCCAGAACACCCGTTTTGCATGCAGAAGGTCCCAGGTTCAATGTTTGGCAGCATCAGATGGCAGGTGTTGGGGAAGCCCATTCTTGGCTTCAGACCTTGGAGAGCTACTGTCCATCAGAGCAGACCAGTGTGCCCAGCCTTTCTAGACCTAGGACCATCTTTAACCTCCCAGCAGGAGCATGGAAACCACTCAGCTGCAAGCACCTGACAGGAGTTCATGTGACATCAGTCATGTGACAGAGGGGAGCTAGAGTGATGTCACTGGTGCCATGGGCAGAAAATTAAAAAAAAACCCAGAACATCCAACACAAGCTGAACACCAGGATATGTACCATAGCAAGGAGCCAAGTATTGGAGCTAAGGAGAAATCCTCTCTACCACTGAGTGACCTCAGTTCACTTTCATGTGCAAAGAGAGGCAAAAGGGACAGTTTCTTGCTCTCTATACATGTGCACTAAGTGCAGGTTCTTCTAAAAAAAGCAGCACAAAAATAGTGGTTTTAGAGAGACTTAAAATGCAGCAGATGAGGTTCTGTGTTCCACCTGGGAGTCCTGATTTATGAGCTGAAGACCACTGGAGAAGACAAGACTGAGCTAGATGGACCAATACTCTGATATGGTATACTAGGCAGTTCATATGCTTATAGAACATTCACCTGAACATTTTTCATTTAGCATTTTGCATTCAGAGGAAAAAGCAAGCTGCTCACCCAAGAGGAAGCAGATGGCTTCAGAAAGACTGCAAAGGAACATACTGGGAGCCACATTCCCCAACACTCGCCCAATGTGTTGCTCCCTGCTCTCCCCCGGCTGCTTCTCAGATTGCTGCAAAGACAGACAGAGAGATTACAAGGAGGGATGCTACTACTGAGCACATCCCAACATGGCTTCCTCCTCCATTCCCCAATGGAGATGATCCTGCCAGCCCTCTTGACATGAAGAAGTAGCCCCAGATTGGTATCAGTTGAGTATGAAACCCAGGCTACTCCAGGAAAATTGTACTGTGAGAATATGTCCTCTGGTCACAGCTATCTCTACGTTTACCCACACCTCTAAAGAAGAGCTTCCGGGAGATCCAAGTATCTGCATCTCTGATCTCATATTTTTCGCACCTGGTACTCCAGCACAAAGATGAAGATGTTATCAGCGCCAATTGCCAAGACCAGAAAGGGAACAACCTCAACAATGATGAGGGAGGAGGGCAACCCCAGATAAGAGTAAAATCCCAAGGATGACAGCACAGCTCCAACCACTACCAGGATCCCGCCAATGCCTAGTGTAATCTTGGAGTCCACCTGAAAAAGGAATAACATGATAAATACAACAATTCCTTTCCTTTCCTACAACTCTAGTGGCCCAAAGCAATGTGAAGGAAAGGGGGATGGTGATTGACCAGTTTCTAAGGGATGGTAAGGTGACTGTAGACAGGAGGAGGAGGGTGGGGTATCCTTTAACTGACTGTTGTGATGAGCAGTCCCGGGTGTGGTTAGTCCTGATTCCTGCAGTGCCACAGTCTGGAAGGGTACAAAGACTAAGCACCTATAGTTAGTGAACTGTGGAATATGCAGCATTTCTGTAAGAACTCATGTCTATCATTTGGGCAATGTCTGCTAAGAACGATCACAGTTTCCACAGGCAAAGATGACTTCTGGGTCCTTACTACCCATATCCAACTAGAACTATCATGTGAAAGCTAACTGTGTGATTCTCCTAGTACTGTGGGCCCTTGTGGAGACCAAGGCTCCTGGAATTTTGTTTCCTTAATCATCTCCATTGTGGCAGCTTTTATAAAGCTTTGGCAGTCTGTGAGGAACACAGACCTACACTTGTTTTGTAGCTCTCAAAGGTGCTGCCCCACAGGCCTTAACAAAACAAGTGTGCAAAACTGCAATTCCCACAAAACATTCGATTTAAATGTATTTATGTGGCTATGCCTATTTCATATATTAAATTTAATTCATGGAATAGAGGACAGGAGGTGGGAGATTCTTCCTAACATTCTGAATTGGTGAACAACACCAGATTCTCAATACTCTTGTTAAGGGCGATTAAGGGTGTGTTTGCTGCCAGAATCAAGTCCGTTTCTTCCTAAGGGAAGCTCATGCATTCTGCATATGCTTCTTGCACTGTGCCTTCTGTTGGCATGTGCCATGTTGCCTCCTCTCCTTCCTTCTATTTTGGAAGCAATTTATTTGGGGGTATTAAGCGATTATTCATACTATCTGTGCATTCTGCTCTGTCTCGACAGCCATAGAAGGCAGGCTAAAATCACCTCCACACGGACAAGCTTCCCCACCCTGGTCTGCCTGATTCCTTGCCCTCCTGCCGGTGCACAGGCAAACTTTCGTACCAGAAGATGTTTGCAGCTGGAGTACTCGCCCAAGGCCAGCGTGATATACAAAAAAATCACCAAGTAACTGATAGCAAAGATATAGAAGTCTTCCCAGGTGGTGCGGCTGATTTCATCCTCCAGGGAGCGCTGAAGTTTGTGGGGAAAGACAGCAGCTGGTTAGAATGCACCATTCAGTTCAGAGGTCAAGGGGGAATGACAGCAGGGCCTCTCTCATGCAAGAAAACCCACTCTGAGCTCCTTCTCATCAAAGAAGAAGGCTGCAGATTTATACCCTGCCCTTCTCTCTGAACCAGAGACTCAGAGCAGCTTACAATCTTCTATATCTTCTCTCCCCACAACAGACACCCTGTGAGGTGGGTGGGGCTGAGAGGGTGCTCACAGCAGCTGCCCTTTCAAGGACAACTCCTGTGATAGCTATGGCTGACCTGAGGCTATTCCAGCAGCTATAAGCAGAGGAGTGGGGAACCAAACCTGGTTCTCCCAGTTAAGAGTCCGCACACTTAACCACTACACCAAACTGGGAATGAATTGGGTTCTATAGGCAGGGAGCAGTTATGTCAACTGCCTGAATGATTTCTTAATTACATGCGTCAATGCAGGAGCACCAGATATGGCTACCAGAAATTCCCAATGAGCAACTGCAGTCCATTTGGATCTATTATACTCCAAGGATGAACCAACCTAATTGGCCTTCCTCCCAAAAAAGTTACAAGTTCCCTTCAGTCCAAATACCATCTGGCTTTAGCACCCATGGTCAAAGAAGGTAGTTTGTGCTCCCTGCGAACTATGGCCGGTGAAAGGATTGGCCCGTTCCTTTTGTGTGGGACTGTGATCAAACTGCCCTTGATGGCTAGAGAAGCCCCCCTCATACCTCAGCCATGTAGGCAATGGAATAGTTCTCAGCATTTTCCTGCTGGAATTCCTGTACAATTTCCAGGAATCGCTTCTCCCACAACATCACCATGTCAAAATGGGGGTCGTTGCTGGGGTAGTTGTTCAAAGAAAAGGTAAGGATAAGTGCCTGAGACTCAGAGTATTCCTCTCCTAGGGGACAGATAGAAATGGCATCAAGGAGCAACGGACACAGAATCCCAGGCAAGCCAGAGAGTCCCACTCTCTCTCCCACAGCCCCCCATCTCCCTCCATAATCAAGCTACAGTCCTCAACTTTCAACCTGGTTATGGCATGGGGAGGACAACAGCAGACGCGCTTAGGCCTCCTCATCACTTATACAACCAAAATAACTGACTCATGAAAGTTTATACCGTTGAAAATTGTGTTGTTCTTTTAAGGTGCTACTGGACTCAAATTTTATTCTGCTATTACATCCTGACACAGCTATCCCCCTGCAACCAGGCCAGAACATATGGAACTCCTCTTTTCCCCCGAGGCATTGCAGAAATAGTTTCTGACTTCTGGCCGCAGACAGTGTCCTACACTCATCAGAGTAGGATAGTACTTTGGAACCTGAGGGCTGTAATGTATTTTTGACGGTTTCTTCCTGGCCCGCCTGCCCAGAAGTCATCTCAAGCAATTAGCTCTGACGATAAGATACTAGGCAACTCTCCAAGATAATCCTCTGCCAACGCACATCACAAAGCAAAAAAGCTACTGCACTCAGTGCCATAAATTACGTTAACTCAAGAATTTTCAGAGTGCCTTGGATAGCACTAGTGAGACTTATGGTGGGGCAGAAATTCCCTCTCTGGAGCAGAATGCAAATGGAAGGGATTGAAACTGCCTTGGACATGGTCACAATGACTGGGGCCTCAGGGAGGCTTGGATTTTTTCAGTTGATGGGCTAGACTAGATTAAGAATCAGCTGTTTTGACCTTTTCTAACCAAGCTAGTCATTCCCCATTGATGCATTGAGCTAGGGAGATACCTTCAGCATTCCAGGTCTCCATGAGAACATTCTTCCAAACTTTCCCTTGCCAGGAAAATTTGGGCTGTGAGGACCTTCCTGTTTTGCTATCCAGCTCTGTGTTATTTATTTTGGGGCCATAGTTGTTCCTTGAATGTCCAAATGCCTTGTGTGTATGAAGGACTCTGCACCCAGGGGTGTACTGGCCTTTCTGCTTACCAAGAAAGGTCCCAATGGGCCACTCAACTTGGATTTGGCCAGCAGTAAAAGGTTCCTGAGGAGTCAGCAATGCTGGGGACACTCAAGCCTACTCCTCATCTGTTTCAATGTTCCAATCTTCCCTAGCAATACAGCAATGAAATACATCCTTTCTGGCCTTTCCCTTCATGGTCTAGGAGGCTTCATGGGTACAGTGCATGATGTACAAAAACAACAATTTCCTTAGAGCATGTCATGAATCACATCTCTTGCTTAGAAGCTGAATCTAAATTCCAAGACACAGCTGAGAACCTGGGAGAAGGAAGAGTCTCCAACTAGATGGATGCCTTGCTAGCGTGGATGTTAGTTTGCAACTCAGTCTCTTTGTGCAAAGTTATATCTCCTACCTGGATAACCCCCTACTGCCAGGAAGGGAAACACAGGAGCTCCGTAGTCTGCCATACAACTCAGCTTCAACTCTGTGATGTCTTGGAAGGAGAGTGGTGAGCTAAGAAAAGAAGACAGTACCATAAATAGAAAAGCAGAGGGGGAAAGTCCATCCCCCATTGTTGCACTGACTGCATTCCAGGTTTCCACTAGAAGAAAAGCAGCCTTCTGGATGGCCCCTATGTTGATGGGGCTGAAGATGAAGCAGCAGAAGGTAAAAATAGGGGCCCTTCCTTGGTATTAGGAGTCAAGCCACAAGAGACAAACAGGATTGGCAACTCCAGGTAAGAACATTCTGGGAAATGTAGAGATGGAGACTAGGGAAAATGGAGTTTGGGAAGGGGAGGAAGCTCAGCAGGGATGTGATGCCATAGAGTCTGCCATTTTCTCCAAGGGAACTAATTGTTCGTCTGATGAGTTGTAAATTTTGGGAATGCTCCAGTCCCCACTCTCTTCTCCTTTCAAAAATAGTGATTGGTTGCTTTGTGGCATCAGAGAAAGTTTGAAAAAGAAACTGTTATGAGATCTTTCAGCTCATCAGTGCTAGGCAGCTTGTGCCAGTGTTCCTGATTTTCTGGTGGTAAGTAAGATTTTTAAAAAAATTAAAAAGTCTAATGTTAATATCATCGAAAGCACAAAAAATTCAATTGTAAAAAGTGGTTGTACCTGACGTAGTTTGATTTTGAACATTTAAAATAGTAAGTTAAAATAGCATTATACACACATATGCATTAGTTGATTTTGCATGCTAATCTCATGACTAAAATAAAGGTGTTATTATTCGTGTTTTTTGCTATTTATGTATTTCTCTGGATATCTAAAAGTTACCTCTTGTGAAAAAGGAAGATCATGTATGGCTTACTAGTTTAGGGTTGACAACTCTGGGCTGGGAAATACCTAGAGGTTTGGGGGTGGAGCCTAGGGAGGGTGGCGTTTGGGGAGGGACCTCTGCCATACAGTCCCACAGCCATTTTCTCCAGGGGAACTCTGCTATGGCTTTGACCAAATGCAATAAAACAGATCGACCCATTTTTTTATGTATTTACCTTTCTAACTAGTATGAAAGTATAGGGACACAATTTAATATTCTTGCCTTGGGCAAAAGCTGTGGCTCTGGCAGCCATTTTCTTCTGGGAGAATAATCTCCTATGTCTGGAGATCAGTGTAATTTCAGAAGATCTACAGGCCCCACCTGGAGGTTGGGAACTGGAGGTGGAATACAAATTTTGTAAATAAATAATTTATCCTTAATTAGCTTAAATCCGTAAATGCTAAGAGGGATGGAAAGAAAGCCCTATTCTCAAGTAATTTTTAAAAAATAATTTATAGTGATTCATACTGACATCAGGAGATCATCCAAAAAGCGAAGAAAATGATTAGCATTTCTAACCAGAACTAGAGATGGCATGCATTTTGCAGGGAACCTGTTTGGTATCAAACATACACCTTTTATCACAATCTGACAATCAGCTGATCAGGGATATCAGGCAACTGCTGAACAAGTTTGCAGCTGCCGGATGCATCAGAAGCCTACTCAGAGCTGATGTGGGGGTGAGCTTGGAGTTGAGGTCTGATCTCCCACCACTTTCCTGTACACAGGGCTTGTTGGAATTGTACACAGTTCTTCCCTCTTCCCAAAATCTGCCCTTCAGACTACTGGAACAATGCCCATTCTTCAGGAATCAGGCAACACTTATGTCATTTTCTGCTTTCTCTCTCTCCCTTCCTTGATATTTCAGCCAAACACTGTAACTTGCTCACCACTGCTAACTCACTTCTCCTTTAGCTTGCCCCTTTTCCTGTCCTGTGTGCATATACACACACCCAAACAATTCCCCCACCAAACCTGAGCTTCCATAAATACAGCTTCTTTCAGTATCTCCTCGTTCCCCTGAAAAGCATGACTTTTTACTTTTTCTGTTCAATCTCTCTTCCTCAGGGCTGCTGTACACAAACATATGCAGGTGGGTCCATTAAAACTAACTGTGGGTAGAATAATGTGCTTAGAGAATGTATGGTTGCCATTGAGATGTAAAAATTGCTTGTAGGCACACAAGAACAGCAGAATAAATTGTTTATGTTGTTTTATGTGAATCATGGGACTCCCATGTCTGTTAGCCGCCCTGAGCCCGCCTGGCGGGGAGGGCGGGATATAAAAATAAAATATTATTATTATTATTATTATTATTATTATTATTATTATTATTATTATTATTATTATTATTATTATTAGAATAAGAAATCATTGCTTAATATAAGAGAACTCCTGTGATTTTCATCTCCTCATCTTTGCCCCTTCAGGTAGCCAGTAGAGTCAAGTTTATTATTCAGGATGATTCTGTCTTATTTCACAAAAAATACCACACCAATTGCACACACTTGTGCATATACAAATGTTAAAGATCCTTGGAGATTGGGGAAGGCTATGAGCTAGACACCTGCTTGCACTTATCACCTCTGTTCTCTGACCTTAGTAGCCCAAGGTACCGATTAGGTATAAAGCAGCTGCACTGTGTGTTGGTGCCCCACACAACCTGGATGGGCCAAATAATGTTGTTGTTTTATCACAGCTTGTCATGAGAAAAGGGAATGTTAAGCAGATGCCCTGCCTACTACATGTGAAACCAGGATGCCTTACAGGAAAGGAATCATCTGCCGGGAATTGTTTGCTTGCAAAACTGACATGGGGTAAGAAATCGCTCCAGGCTTCCCACATGGGAATCAGCTAGACCCGGCCCAAACAAATCTGTTGTCTCCTCACGGGGGCATATTTAGACACCTCGCTTAATATCCATTCCCCTCCTTGCCCATAGTGTACACTGAGCCATAATCTGTCACTCACTTGATGCAGTAGAGGAAGTGATCTCTCCAGTCCACTGTGCCCTGCTGTCCTTTTACTGTCTGTTTAGCTGTCATCTCCAGACGAGTGAGATTGTTCTGGAAATACTGCAACAGGCTGTTGACACAGCAGTCAGAGAGGCTGGGATTCTGGGGGTTCAGGGGTGCATAGCAGACATCTTGGAGGGAAATATTCTTGTCATGCTTTTCAGACCAGACCTCAGTGTTTTGCAGCTTCGACTGTAACATCAACAACTGCTGTAACACATCCATTGACAAAATCCCATTGAAGTTCTTCTTGCCCAGGATGAGAGAATCATAGGTGTAGTTGGGATGACCTTTGACTGTCAGGATTACCTGGTTGGTCCTGAAGAAAGGCCCAAAGTTCTCATCATAGAAGTCCTTCTCCTTTCTGGCCTGGCTGTCAGGGGACGACCACAACTCTATGGGCTCTGTGGTAAGTTGGATGAAGACTATTCCACTGGAGAGTGCAACCACCACCCCTGTTGAAATGACAATGACTGTGATAGGGTAAGAGGCCATCAGCGTGCCCCAGCAATGGAAAGTTCTGGTCAGGAAGTTGTGGATTGTCCGGCTAAACTTTTGAGAACAGGCCAACCTGTTGCTCACCATTCTGAGGCTCTGATCTTTTGATTTCTTAGCTGAGGAGCAACATCGCCACATCAGGAAGGACACAAAAAGCAGTGTGAGAAGGCAGAAGAGAAGCAAGCACACAAATAAGGACCCACGCATATTTCCTACTTTAAAGGGTGGAGGTGCAGGGATAGGAGATGGGATGTGAGGGCAAGAATCAGGGCAATCGGGGCAGGAACATCTGTCTCCATTCCCTTTCACAGGTTCACTGCACTTCCAAGTAGTTCCATTGAACGGCACAATATCACTCCCAACAACAGAGTTATCTGACATCAACTTGAACGAGACCTCTAAAGGAGCCAGCCCATTGCCTGAGTCCCCCTGGAAATCCAGCCACCGTTGAGTGGTGCACAAAGTGGCCCCGTATTTTCCACACATGGTAGCGATCGCATAGCCACCAATGGATGGCAGACGGACGCCCTTGCAAGAGTTGAAGGACTTGTCAGCAAAATCCTGATTGTAATAGCACTCGTACGCCAAGACGCCCTGCTTTTGTATGTTATTGATGGTGGTGTTAAAGACACGCGTGATATTGATGAAGAGGCTTTGATTTGAGCTGCAGGTGTTCTGGCAGTAGATGTTGATAAAGTTCTCAACACACGATGGGCATCGAGACAGAATCGCTTGGGACATGGTGAGGCTGAACTTCAAATCTCCCAGCTGTTTAATGGAGCAGCAGGCAAAGGTGGCATTGTCCCCGTTGTATAGCATGGGGCAGGTTGCCTTCAGGAGAGCGAGATGTAAGCCGGAAACCTGTCGAGCTTGTGTGTTGGAGACACACGGCACAGTGGGGGTAAGGATGCTACTATTAATCTCAGGGTTCCTGCCACACGTGTCATAGAAGGCACAGTATCCAGCACGATGGATATGCGTAGGAGCAGCAGTCTTGGTTCCACAGGGCACAGAAAAAGGAAACACAACAAGTCAGCAGGAAGTGGGGTGGGGGTTAGGATTAGGTTGTACATAAAATTCAGGATGAAGCCAAGAAGCCTGAACTCTGCGCCTCTGAATAAATGATGCTGATTCAGCTAGATTTCAAACATACTCTCATACTGCATAACTTATTAAATACATGCTGCTCCCCTCCCCCCAGTACAATTGGTGTCACCATCCTCCAGGTGGGGCCTAGAATTCTCCCAGAATTATAAGTGATACAGAGATCAGTTTGCCTGGAAACAACAGCTGCTTTGGAGGGTAGAATCTGTGGCATATCCTACTAAGGTCACCCCTTCTCACATCTCACCATCCCCAGACACTGCTCTCAAATCTCCAGGAATTTCTCAATCTGGAATTGGCAACCCTGCTGGGAATAAAGTTTCAAGCACAAACTTCTAAATAATGTGTTGATCCAACAAGGAAAGGCACGACTTTTTAAATGCATGACTTGGTGATTATTTTGATGCAAAGAGCTGAAGGGAGTCAAGGCAGACAGTGATAAGAGGGAGGCAAGACCGTGGAAAGAAACTGCATAGACTTCTAAGGACCTAACTATATTCTGCATATGGGAAATTGCAAGTCGGGAGCTGTTGCTTACTTACTTTTTAAATGTTGCTTACTCATCATGAATCCCAGCAGTCTGGAGACAGCTGTAACTCCAGGAGTTTAGCCTTCCACCCTGCACCATTTTCCTGATCTAAAGCTAGGGTTGCCAAGTCTAACTCAGATAATATCTGGGGACTTTGAGGGTGGGGCCAGGAGATTTTCCCTAAAATAAATAAATACTCAGCAGTGCAGTTCCCCTGAATACCGTCTTCATTGCCTCACCCAAGCAGCGGTAAATCATCTCTCTTTCACACCCACACCCATGCAGAAGCAAAAATAAAATAGTTTGCAATCCCACACTCACTGAGGCAATTTACTCATGAGTTGCTGAACTTCCAATAGCACAGGGAAAGCAACGGTTCAAGTTTACCCTTTCTATGCAAACGACCTCTGAAAAGCTTGTACAACAAATGGAGGGTCTGGGCTGCTTTCACAGCTACTGGGAGCAGCCATGTTGTTCTGCCTGCTCACCCCGCCCCCATTCAGCCTTAAAGACACAGACAGCCCATCCATAAAGGAAGTCTTTGCAAGCTTTCTCCTAGCATTCTGAAGGGGAAAGGTACATAAGAGAAGCCATGTTGGATCAGGCCAATGGCCCATCCAGTCCGACACTGTGTCACACAGTGGCCAAAAATTTATACACACACACACACACTGTGGCTAATAGCCACTGATGGACCTCCACTCCATATTTTTATCTAACCCTCTCTTGAAGCTGGCTATGCTTGTAGCTGCTACCACCTCCTGTGGCAGTGAATTCTACATGTTAATCACCCTTTGGGTGAAGAAGTACTTCCTTTTATCTGTTCTAACCCAACTGCTCAGCAATTTCATCAAATGCCCACGAGTTCTTGTATTGTGAGAAATGGAGAAAAGTACTTCTTTCTCCATCCCATGCATAATCTTGTAAACCTCTATCATGTCACCCCGCAGTTGACGTTTCTCCAAGCTAAAGAGCCCCAAGCATTTTAACCTTTCTTCATAGGGAAAGTGGTCCAACCCTTTAATCATTCTAGTTGCCCTTTTCTGGACTTTTTCCAATGCTATAATATCCTTTTTGAGGTGCGGTGACCAGAATTGCGCACAGTATTCCAAATGAGACCACACCATCGATTTATACAGGGGCATTATGATACTGCCTGATTTGTTTTCAATTCCCTTCCTAATAATTCCCAACATGGCATTGGCCTTTTTTATTGCATGGTAGCTGTGGGGGTGGAGCTTCCCCTCGTTGGCCAGCTGACTGGGGGCGGGAAGGAGCCTGGGAAAGTGGGAGAACCCCCGCTGGGACCCCCATTGGCAAGCCTATCTAAAGCAGATAACCACTATTCCCCCCCCCCCGAAAGCTTATGTGTACTGGTATCAGAATAGTAGAAAGATGCCTGCTTTCTGAACCAAGAGGACTAATTAATTGGCACCATTGTGCCACTTGGTTCAGGGCTGCAAACATTTGGTTTGGGTCAGTTCTTCATTGTCTGTAGTGCACACTGTTAATCATTAAGAAATCTTGCTTACGTATCTATCAGTCTACAACTTAGTTGCCATTTCTCTTTTCTCTGCTATAAATGAGAAGTTTGCACAAAAGAATGGCATTTCCTATCCTGCACCAATCATTCTTTGCTTACCATGGTCTTCATCCCGGCACTCTGAAATGCTGCTTAAGCACACCTTTGGTTCTACTATAGTCTGGCTTCCTTTGTGGGCATTGAATGATGGTAAATGGGAGAGAATGGACATAATTTGATGGGCCTCAATACTGTAGAACAGGGGTGTCAAACTCATTGGTTACAATGACCAGATTTAACATAAATGGGATTTTGAGGGGCCAAGCCATTCATGTCATAAAATGTAATGCCAGATAATGGAGATATAAACTTAAAGGATACAGATAAAAATAATACCTTTAATTGTGTTTAACACAAACATGCTTAAAACTCTTGTGATATTTTGTTTAAAATGGAAGGGGGAGGAAGAGTGGGATTTGGCAATGCAATTTTAAAAATAAAACATGAAGAAAAATGCACAAGGATCACAGCAGAAGCTAAAAATATAAAATGCTCTGAAACTAAGAAAACAGGAAATGGCTGGGCATTGCACACTTCTTCTTCCCCTTGAATCTACTCAGATTGACAGTAGCTCTGCAGTGTAATATCCCCCTTTGGCTGTGGGTTCCCAGGTTAGATATTCACTAGACATCAGTTCTCAGGTCCATTCAGCATAGACAAGCTGGCTCAGAGCATCAGTCCTTTATTTCCAAGCAGCTTCAACTGGCCATAAACGCTGCAAAAAAGTGAAACTGCCTTACCTCCACTCCATTGAAATACATCGCAGCGCAAAGTTGCAAGGAAAACATGGGTGCAGAGACCTTAATGGAAAATCCATTCCATTTTTTCCTTGCAGCTTTGCAATCCCAGAAGCCATCAAAGACAAGGCAGAAGGAGCTGTGAACATCGTTGGCCACCTCAGAGTTTCAAAGGGTGAGAACAGAAGGGGGTAGAAAATTGCCATGGGCCTGATTGAAGCCGTGGGCGGGCTGTGGCCCGTGGGTCAGGAATTTGACAGCTGTCCTGTAGAGGAAGCTGAAGAGTCATATGTAATCCTCTGTGTTCATGTAGTGGGGAAAACATGTGCATTCCTCATGCAGGCAGTCTGGGAGCCCAAGAGGCACTGCCTACTGGTCAACTTTTTGAACACTCCTTGAAACCATGAAGCCGGCGTGATGGAGTGGTCAGTGTGTCTGATTAGGACAGGAGTGTCAAACACACAGCCTGTGGTCCAGAACTGGCCCATCCAGGGCTTTTATCTGGTCCACAAGCAACTGGTCATTACCTTTGTTGCCAGATGGCAGAGGCTGTGCATTATGTCCCTGTATACTGTCCTGGTGCTAATGAGTACTGGATGGAGGAAATGGGGGGGTGGGCAGCAAGAAGACGCTGTAAGGAAGTACTGTTAAGTTTTAAGCATGTTTGTATTTTGAGTAAAAAAATAATCTCATTAATTGAGTTTACCCGTGTCCTTTATAAAGTTTATGTCTCCTGTACCTGGCATGACATTTTATGGCACACATGGCCAGCCTGACAAAGTGACATTTATGTCAGATCTGGTCCTCATAACAAATTAGTTCAACACCTCTAGATTAGGATTTGGGAGACCCAGAGATTCAGATCCCCACTCTGCCATGGAAGCTTGCTGGGTGATCTTGGGGCAGTCACACGCTCTCTATCTCACAGAGCTGTTGTGAAAATAAAATGAAAGAGAGGAGAACAATATTGTAAGTTGCTTTGGGTCACTATTGGTGGGGAAAATGGGGTACAAACAAATCAATCTGCCACTCATGCTTTTCCATGCTCCTTGACCCTTATCCCTCTCACTGATAGCACAGTTGGGATCTCCCTGCAGAAATTCCCTCTGTGTCATACCAAAGCTAATTTGTCTTTATCATTTATCCAAATTATCTTACAGTTACCAGCAATGGAAGTAACTCAAAGACTTCCCATTATACAACCTTTTTGGCACACCCAGCAAAAAGCCACACATGCACACGCACACACACTGTGGAGTTAGGGTTGCAAATTCCAGATTGGGATACACCTGGATATTTTGGGAGTGGAACCTGAGGGTGGGGTTTGGGGAGGAAAGGGATTTCCATGAGGAATAATTCCAAAGAGTCCGCTCTCCAAAGCAGCCATTTTCTCCTGGTGAACTCTCTCTGTCTCCTGGAGATCAGGCACGATAGCGGGAGATCTCCAGCTGCCACTTGGAGGTTAAATCACACAAAAATTACACCACAAGCAAGGTTGAAAAAATCATCCAATACTTATGTAGCAAATTAAATGTATAATAAATTGTAACAACATGTAATCACATATAACCAACAATATAAGTATTACAAGCACACATTATACATTTAACTTGCTACATAAGTATGGGGTGATTTTTCAACCTTACTCGTGGTGTAATTTTTGTGTGTGATTTCCTCTCCACACTACAGCCGCTTTTGAGTATGCCACATGGAGTTTGGCAACCCTATGTGAAGTACCACCCTTAAGGAACTGTTTGAGAAGGAACAACTTGCAAACGACCCAGCAGCCATATAATGCAAAAACTGCATCCGCTGGCTCAGAAGACCCAGAAACACAGCTTTGATCAGTGCTTGTCAAAATTGGGTCTTGCCTGAAATAATTTACCTCCTCCCCCCTGCCAAAGATTCAAGTTGGCCAAGATTAGTCATCTGTCTGCAAAGGCTTTTAAAAGGAGGGGCTGCAGATGGAGGGAAGTGTCCAGCCCCCTCTAACATGCCACCCATACATTTTCAAAGCCAGTACTTCCTGCCCCACCTGAAGCACAGTTAATCCCACATAACCACCACTGGCTCCACTTACCAGGCTTGGCCCCACCCTGCACAGGAGCAGGGCAATTAAGAAGGAACTCAGCATCTTGTAAGATGTTCCTGGACTGCGGTGGCAGACTCCTTGGGAAAGGCTCCCAGCCGGGCTGGAGTGGCATGTCCTCCTTTGCCCTAGCTTCCAGGTATTAGCCCTGGTCTGACAGCTGGGGAACCAATCAAGTTGGGCCAGGACTGTAAAATCTCTGTTATTATTAACCCAGCCAGGGAGTTCAGGGTTCCCATTGTTCTGGCAGAGTAGCTTCTACTTGTACGTCTCTGGAGCTGGCTCCTCCTTTGCATCCCTGATATAAGATTGAGCATCATCATCACAGGCAGCCCATGCTCCTAGTCACTAGTTGTGGGCCTTGGCATGAGGCTCCAGCAGAGGAGCATGCTTTGAAGCTGCTGTTTTACTTTGACTAAGCTAACCCAGTTTCATCAGAACTTGGAAGCTAAGTGGGGTCAGCCCTGGTTTGTATTTGGATGAGAGACATCCAAGGAGTACTAGGATCATGACACAGAGGCAGGTGATGGGAAAACCCCTTCTGAATATCTCTTGCCTTGAAAGCCCTAGGGAGTTAGCTGTGCCAGAAGTTATCTGTGCCTTCACATCACACGCAAACACCAGACTTCATTAGGAGACTGTATTGTTGGGAGCAAACAGGGGCAGGCAGTGCCCTTCCCCCTCTCCAGAAGCCCCTTCATGACACGGCCAGGTTGCAGCAGCAGGCCTCTTCCATCCACCCCACTCTCAAAATGCTCCTCTTCAGCAGAGGCTCAGATAAGGTTGAACCCCTGGAGCCCCCAGCCTGCTGAGTCCTCTAGATCTCACTGACTTCGCTATCATTACAGCCAGGCCAGGTTTTCAGGAGGGCTTGGAAACTCACAATGGCTGCCACCCTTTCAAGCTGGTGTACAACCGAAAGCCCCTCTCCATCAGATCAGGGTGAAATGGAACCTGAGGATCCCCAAATGCTTCAGGGAATAGTGATGCTCAGATGATGACAGCAGAGAAAGAGGGAAGTGTCACTTCTAAAGGTATGTGCATATATGAAAGCAGAACTGTATTTTAGCAAAAGATAACATTTTGTGCAAATAATTTGGAAAGGAAGATGAATATTTATCAGACTTTGTCCTTAAGAAACTTCCAATAGGCAGTATACATGGCAGATAAGAAGGGGGAAGAACAGTCTGGAGGTGTTGGGAAGAATTTCACCTTGCTTTGCACATGGATAAAAGATTTGATGCCTGATACATTCATGTTATCAAAATAGACTTTGATCCTGCAGGTCGTTGCAGTTTATTCTTGCTTTTTTTCCTTTAGAAATTATTTTGGACATATACATACTTTTATATTTGAGCCTTGAACTCATGAGACTTCAAGAACACTTGGAAGAAAGGAAAGCCTAAGAGAAAGAAAACCTCAAGGACTTTGGGTGCCGCCTGACTGTTGCCCATGACCTGGAGAGAAAGGCTGAACATTTAAAGATAGTGGACAGATTATCACAGAGGAGGTGATAAAACAGATTGTGTACATTCTTTTTGACTTTTCTGCTTTGTAGTGCTCAATAAGCAAATACATTGGTAAATCTTAGTTCTCATGGTATTGTGTAGGTCTTGTCTTTCAGTTTCAACTGCACTTCTAAAAGAATCAGGTGCATGTTATTTTAAAAAACAACTGACCTCTGTCAGTAAAAGGCAAGGAGATGACCCTTTCCAGAGCTATTTTGGTCTTTGAAGGAGGACATGGGGTTCACCCCCCTCCTTAGTAACCAGTGAGTGACTTGCTACTGTTAGACAACAGCCTCTCTACAAAACCCAGTGTGGTGCAGTGGTTAGTTTCAGGCTACAGTCTGGGAAATTCCCCACTCTGCTATAGAAGTTTTTCTGTAACCATGAGTCAGCCATGTTGTGAGGATAAAACAGAAGAGAAGGATGTAAGCTGATTTAGGTCCCTGCGGGGGGAGGAGGCATGATAAAAGGAAGGTTATTTGGTGGGTGGAAGGAGAAGAAAGGTATGAGGACTACCAAGAGAAAGGAAAGAGAAAAGAGTTTGAGGAGAGGGGAAAGTGAAGTGCCCCCTGCCAGTCCTTGCAGATTCCCCAATGCTTGCAGAGCCAGTTTTCCCAGGGAAAAGTTGCCAGGGGTAGAAAGGAGAAAAAAAAAGGTAAATTGGCTAGTAGACGGGAAAGGGAAAAATAAGGAAGAAAGAAGTGAGAGGCTATGGTGGCTTACAGAGAAGAGAAAGAATAGGGGGAGAGGGGAAATAACATGCCTCCAAGGCCTTGCAGGTTTCTTGTTTTCCTTCTGCTGTTTCTAAAAGCACTTATATTTTAGTTGCATTGCAAGAATAAGACCAAACCAGCTCCTGCTTGAACACTCACAATTTTAAAAGGGTTTGGTGTTCTTAGAAAGGCCCTAGCTGACTTTTATTTAAATTGTTTGTAGTCCCCCCATCTCACTGAGACTGGAGGCAGATTACACAGTGTAAATCAATGGAGCCCGTAGGATGGGAGATAATATACAGTAATAGGATTAAGCCTGCAGAAATGAAAGCCAATGCAATAACATAATACATAACAGCAACAGACAGTGTTTGTACTATACACAGTAGTATAGTCCATAATCCCTAGCCGTTATTAAAACATCTTCCTGAATCACTGCACAATAATAAAAGGCCTTTAGAAAAATGCCTTCCTGAATAATCCAGTTTTGCATGGTTTGTGGACTGCCAGGAGAGTGGGAGCCTTCTTGGCCTCATCAGGCAGGATGTTCCATAAATGGGAAGGTTCCAGGGTCCACCCCCTGACATTCACAATTAGAAATATCTTAGCAAGTTTCCCTCTGACTGAGATTCTGGATGGCAGACCTTTCTAAGCAAGATCAACTAATAGCCTGACTGCTGAAGGCAGCTTCATATGTCTCAGACTTTCTTGCCTCGATCCCAGGAAGCCCCCAAGGCAGGTACCAAAGCCAATCACTGTGCCCAGTTCAGGCTCCTAGGATGTGTTTCATGTGGTCAGGGCAAGGCAGAGGCAACACTGTCTCTTCTTGTTTTCTTTCATACTAGAGGAGAGCTCTAAGGCAAAAGTGACCCAATAACCCTAGTGCTTGAGGGGTCCCCTTCAGGCACTTGGAACCACCAACAGTCTCTTTACTTCAAAGATGAAATTGGAAAAACGTAACCATAATTTGCTCTTATTATTGAAGAACGTAATTTTGGATTTTAGCATGGGATGACTAAACAACTCTGCATTCTTATTTGTACCAAAAAACCAAACCAAACCATGCTTTCAGTGTTTGTCAAACTGTGGTCCACAAGGGCACAGCAGAAGATCTGCTAATCCTTTACATGGGCAATAGATGAGCCCTTCTCACATCCATTTGGCAATTGCAAAAAGCAACCGTCAGAATTCTAGAAATGAAGATGGAACTCTCCACGCTGGAGGATGGCATTCACTTCCCATCTTTCAATGGGGAATGGTGCCAAGGAAGGACAGCCTGCACAGTTGCCTTCAAATAAAATGTTTCACTATTTTCAAAGCAAGTTATTTCATCATAGAGATACCACTGTATTTATTCATCCTTGTGTGCAAGGTTGACCTTTCTGTAATTTTGAGCAGCTCTGAAACTTTCTCCCCCACCCTGTTGTTTGCTTTACCTAGGGGGTATTAACCAATGAGAAAGTTTCTTTTTATGCTAAGTTGCTTCCAATTGATCAGAACTTGAGTCAGGGCCTATGGCTCAAAATAATCAATTGAATTCTGATACCTGACCTTGTAAATCACAAACATTTTATTAAATTGGAATTTAAAGTATAGCAAATATAATTCTCACTCTATTGCTTGGGATGGTAAAAGTGGGCCTCCCTGGAGCAGGCATGGCCTGCGGTGCCCTATGAGAACAGGGGCATCTGCAACATAGTGATCATGGGTGAGGAAGTCTTGGTCTGCTAAAATTTTTACATCAAAATGGGGCTCCTAGAGTTTCTGAGGTTTGAGAACTACTAGTCTACGTGGCCTTGGGGTTTTGGCATGTGTGGACCTTTGCAGAGTTTGCACAGAACACAGGATTTTTAAGAAAGCGGGTGTATGCAGGAATATTAATTGCAGGTCCTTCAATAAAGTACCGGAAAGCATTTATTTTCCAAACTTGATGTCACTTCTAAAATGGTTTGCACAGGATGCTCTTTGAGCAACAGGATGTGTGCATTGAGCAAGAGGAAGAAATGCCACTATTTCTTTCTGCTGAAGAGGAGACTCCTGTGCCTTCACCTTCCTCTTCTTCAGTATCACCAAAGGAGCAGTTTGTGTCCAACCTTCTGGGCAGCAAAGATCAAAGAGCCTCAGAAATTAGATGCTTCCTTTCCCCCAGTCACAGCAGCAGTAAAGGCAGTCTGAATGTTCTACCCAACAATGGCTCACAGGCCGCCCACCCACAAGCAAATACCGTTCAGCAGTTATCTGCCACCACTGCATCTCCATGGTGGACATTCTGTTTCTTCCTTTACCTGTGAAATCCTGCTTTTGTCAGTTGAATAACAGTTTTGATTCTGAATTGTTTTATTGTTAAGCTTGTTATTTGGCTTCATCTCACTGATAATTACTTTATTGACTTTTAGTCATATTTACTGCAGATTTCTACGATAAGCAGTTCACAAACTTCTTTGGTTGAGAATACATTTTAAAACTGACATGCAAAGCAGCTGTTGTTTGCAGACAAACAACTACTTCAGGAAGGGAAGGGAGTAGGGCATACAACAGAAGGCAAAGAAAGTAATAACTGCACAGAGCTGTGCATTTCCTATCTACGATGAGCCACTCACCTAATCTTTGCCCTGAAACGTCATATAAGACCACTGCCTCCACCCCAAGCCTGTTATCCTGCCCTGTCTCCAAGGTTTACAATCCAGTCCTGACCTTGACTCCCGCCTTGCATTTCCTGATAAGGCAAGGAGCCAGGGCAATAGTCCAACTGCCTTGCCACCACTGCCAGCCATTAGTAATGGAGGCACAGCTTCCCGACTCATCCCAGCAGCCAAGAATGCCCCTTTCCGAGCAAAGGCCTGCTGGAACAACAGCCACAAGAGAAAGGGGGAACACAGTAATATAAACTGAAGAATGCTGTGCATCTAAACATGAAAGAAAACTAATAGATCTTTATTCTTTAATACACAATGGTTTCCATGTAGTTCTTGAAATTTATGTTTCCACCATCAAATTACTCCTATTTCATAAAACAAGCTTTTAATCACATCCAAGTTTCAGGAATTAGTACAAACATTCATTACTATAGAAGAAAAAGAAATTGAATGTATGTTTAGGGTTGCCAGATCTGACTCAAGAAATATCTGAGGACTTTGGAGGTGGAGCCAGGAGATTTTCCGGGTGGAGGCAGAAGCAAGGTTGTTACTAGCATGATTGAACTCCAAAGTGAGTTCTGGCAATCACATTTAAAGGGACTGCATGCCTTTTGGAAATAATTAAGGATAGAGGCACCTTCTTTGGGAACTCATAGCATTGGACGCCCTGGTTTAATCTTTTTGAAACTTGGGGGGTGTTTCAAGGAGAGGCACCAGATGCTATGCTGAAAATTTGGTGCCTCTACCTCAAAAAACAGTTCCACAGAGACCTGTGGATCAATTCTCCATTTTACCCTATGGGAATCAGTTTCCATGGGATATAATGGAGTGCCCAGCAGATGTTTCCCTCCCTCCCCCCACTTCCTGATAACCCTAAAGCAGGGGAGGGCCTCCAGACCAGGGGATCTCCTTCCCCCAACTGGGGATTTATACCCTGCCCTTCATTGGGAGTCTCTTCTTACAATCTCCTTTCCCTTCCTCTTCCTACCACAGACACCCTGTGAGGTAGGTGGGGCTGAGAGAGCTCTCAGAGAGCTGCCCTTGAGAGAGCAACTCTGTGAGAACTGTGACTAACACAAGGTCACTCAGCAGGTGCATGTGGAGGAGTGGGGAATCAGACCCGGTTCTCCCAGATTAGTCTGTGCACTTAACCACTACACCAATGTGCTCTCAAGCAGATGTTATGGTAGACAGTATTTGTACTGTACACAATAGTACAGTCCACAGCACCAAAGCCATCCATACTCCTTGCAATTAGTGTGTTTTATTAACACTGAATGTTCCTGTCAAGCTATGAGAACCTTGGCCAACTGTAAGGTGAGGAGAAATAGGTCTTGAAAAGGAGTAGAAATGGCTTAGACATGATCGTTACATATATGCTGGTGAGTTTATATAATTTCATGGAGCCAAACACGCCAAGAAATATATGGCTATGCATTTTGTTTTAGTTCCAGTTCAATTGCTGATGTGCTATTGAAGAGGATACACTCTGATGAAGAACTTCTGCAACAAGAAACAGACCTAGGCATCTCGTCAGTGGTGTCTTGTGGCACACAACTGATTGTGATAATCGAAGGCACACAGAAATTTTGTGGGCTTTTCTTCACAGTAAATGTTGTTGAACTTTACCATAACAGCTGCTTGTGTATAGTAATGAATGCTTGTACTCATTTCTGTGACTTGGATGTATGTGAGTAAAAAGCTTGTTTTATAAAAGAGGAGTCATTTGTGAAAGAGGAGTAATTACTATAAATTTCAAAAACTACATGGAAACCACTGTGTATATAATAAGGATTAGATTTCTTTAGTGTTTAGATGCACAGTATTCTTTAGTTTATATTACTTGTGGGAACAACAGCAACAGCACATCTCTGCTGGCTAGAAGGTTCTCTAGACAAAATACTACTGTTTGGGAGGAGCCATGGCTCAGTGGCAGAGCCCTCTCTGCTTTACAGGCAGAAAGTCCCAGGTTCAACCCCCAGCATCTCCAGTTAAAAGGATCAGACAGTAGGTGATGTGAAAGACCTTTCTGTCTAAGACACTGGAGAGCCACCATCAGTCTGGCAAGACAATACTGACTTTGATGGAAAAACAGCCTGATTCAATAAAAGATATCTTTGTGTGCATTCATGTGTGATTCCTACAAATGACCTTTCTGACTGCCTTGGATGCAAAAGGGGGATGGGGTGGGTGGGACTTGGTAGTGACAATATAGGGCCCAGGTCTCAAACTCATCTGTTACAAGGGCTGGATTTGACATAAGTGTGACTATGTTGGGCCAGGCCATGTGTGCCATAAAATGTAAAACAAGGCACTGAAAATATCAGAAAACAGGTAGCTATGTTTTGTAATGTTTGTCTCTGTATTAGAAATGCATATATCTCTTGATTTTATTTATACTTTTATTAATTTTACTATACTCTTTTAAACATGGATAATTTTGCCATTCAGTGTTTAAATTAGTTTAAATTATTAGGCTTTTATGGTTGGCTTGGTGCCGTATAAATAAACTGACTGACTGACAATATAAACTTTATAAAGGTGATTTCGGATGTCAAATGGCAATAGCAGGGGAATGACAATAGCAGGCTGGACTGGATTAGATGTAACATACAGAAGAATAGTAGGTAATTAGACAGGAGACATAAGTCTCAATTCCATCTAGGAGGATGCAAAGAATAAATGGACATAAGTCTGACATTAGAAACCCCAACATTCAGTTGCTGACCTAAGAGTAGCAGTGCTTTTACAAAGGAATTTCAAAAGGGAGATTAGAGAGAGAGAGACTGCTTAATTGCAATTGATAATGAAGGTCAAAACAATGTGTCCTCCTGGACTGAACTGAGAGCTAGTTTTCCTGTCTCATAACCAGTTTGTCCTATTACCATTTGGCATCTGAAATCACTCCACCAATCCAAATGTTCTAATTCCTGATCAGGCTTCTTTTTGAAAGAAAAATAATTCAAGATTCTTTAAAAAAAACCCCTAACTTTTCTGAATAAGTTAAAATCATTTTCTCAATGGACACTGTGCGTGTCAGAAGAATCCACCCATGTACCCACCCTCCCTCCCTCCAAAACTGAAATGTACTTGCACACAAAAGCTTAACCCTGAAACAAAATGTTGTTGGTCTTAAATCTGCCTTGGAACTCCAACTTTGTTTTCTCTCTCTTTCTCCTCCCTCTCCCTTGCTCCCCAAAAGAGCACGAGCAGCCCCAGAGAAGGAAGCAGAAGGGGATGTGGGTGGGTGGGTAAGAGAGAGATGATAGTGGAGCAATTTGTAACCCCCTTGTAAACACCTTCCAAGGAAAGGATAGGAGACAGTCTTTTAAAAATCTGTATATTTACAGGCCCGAACACACTTCTGGTATTTCGATATAGAATCCTATCTTGGCAGAAAAGCACAGCCCAGCATGGAGGGTCCACAGTCCAGATTGCTCTGTAATCCATACATATCACTGTCTGCCAAAGCCAGGAACTCAGGAGGTTTTCTTTCTCTTGGCTGGAGTCCGTGATTTCTGCTTTCTGTATTTAAAGCTACGCAGTGGGTTTTGTTGCCCCTACAAAGAGGAAACAGAAAAGTGAGATACTGCTGCCCCATTTCTCCCATACAACTCTGGAAGGCTACCGTAAGAGAGGTCATGTTGGATCAGGCCAGTTGTCCATCCAGTCCAACACTCTGTCACACAGTGGCCAAAAAAAACAGCTGCATTAGGAGGTCCACCAGTGGGGCCAGGACACTAGAAGCCCTCCCACTGTTGCCCCCAAGCACCAAGAGTACAGAGCATCACTTGCCCCAGACAGAATTCCATCTATATCCTGTGACTAATAGCCACTGATGGGCCTCTGCTCCATATGTTTATCCAATTCCCTCTTGAAGATGTCTGTGCATCTAGCTGCCACCACTTCCTGTGGTAGTGAATTTAATCACTTGTTCAGTGAAGAAGTACTTTTACTCATTCTAACCTGACTGCTCAGCAATTTAATTGAGTGCCCATGAGTTCTTGTATTGTGAGAAAAGTACTTCTTACTCTACCTTCTCTATCCCATGCATAATCTTGTGGACCTCTATCATATCACCCCTTAGTCATCGTTTCTCCAAGCTAAAGAGCCCAAAGTACTTTAACCTTTCTTCATAGGGAAAGTGTTCCAACCTTTTAATCATTCTAGCTGCCCTTTTCTGCACTTTTCCAATTGGTAGAGTATTTTTTTGAGATGTGGTGACCAGAATTGTACACAGTATTCCAAAAAAGGCCTCACCACTGATTTATACAGGGGCATTATGATAACTGGCTGATATGTTTTCAATTCCTTTCCTAATAATTCCCAGCATAACCTTGGCCTTTTTTATTGCAGTTGCACACAGTCTCGACATTTTCAGTGAGTTATCTATCACAACCCCAAGATCTCTCTCTTGGTCAGTCTGACAGTTCATACCCCATTAACTTGTTTTTATAGTTAGGATTTTTGGTCCCAATGTGTATTACTTTGCACTTGACCACACTGAACCTCATTTGCTATATTGACGTCCACTTGCCCAGCCTTGACAGATCCCTATGGAGTGCCTCACAATCCTCTCTGGTTCTCTCTCACCACCCTGAACAATTTAGTGTCATCTGCAAACTTAGCCATTTCACTGCTTACTCCCAACTCCAAATCATTAATGAACAAGTTAAAAAGCACTGGATCCAGTACTGAGCTCTGTGGCATCCCACTGCTTACCACCACCCACTGCGAAAATTGCCCATTTATACTCTCTCTGTTTCCTATTAATTAGCCGGTTTTTTGATTGATAAGAGGACTTGTCCTTTTATCCCATGACAATTGAACTTACTTAGGAGCCTTTGATGAGGAACTTTATCAAATGCTTTCTGGAAGTCAAGGTAAACAACATCTATTGAGACCCCCTTGTCCACATGTTTGTTCACTCCCTCAAAGAACACTAACAGGTTAGTGAGACAAGATCCTCCCTTACTAAACTCATGCTGAGTCTTCCTCAATAGCTTTTGTTCATCATTGTACCTACTCTCTCTTTAATAATGGTTTCCACCAACTTTCCCATTACTGACGGCAGATTGACTAGCCAGTAATTTCATGGATCTCCTCTGGAACCCTTTTTAAAGATGGGGGTGGCAGGAGCTACCTTCCAGTCCTCAGGAATGGAGGCAGATTTTAATGAAAGATTACATATTTTTGACAGGAGATCCACAAGTTCACATTTGAGTTCTTTCAGAATTCTTCGATGTATACCATCCAGGCCTGGTGATTTATCAGTTTTTAAATTGTCTATCAGTCATAGGACCCCCTCTCTTGGCATCTCAATCTGACTGAGATCTTTCAACATCTCTCCCGAAATCTGTGGTTCTGGAGTGGGGAAGCATGTCTCATCTTCCACAGTGAAGACAAAGGCAAAAAATGCATTCAGCTTTTCAGTAATTTCCCTATCCTCCTTCAGTAAACCTTTCACGCCTTGGTCATCCAAGAGCCCCACTGCCTCCCTGGCTGGTTTCCTGCTTCTAATATATTTGAAGAAATTTTTATTGTTGGTCTTTTATGTTCTTTGCAACATGCTCCTCATATTCCCTTGTTGCCTGCCCGATCACAGACTTGCATTTTATTTGCCACAGCCTGTGTTGCCTTTTATTAACCCATTGATACTAGCTTCCCCACTTAAAGAAATCCTTCTTACCTTCCACAGCTTCTATCACTTTGTTTGTTTAACCATGCAGACCTTTTTCTATAAGGCTGCACAGAAAACTTTTCAAAGCAATTCCAGCTCTCTTCTACATACTCATATCCGCTTTCCCTGCATTCAGCTCTACAATGAGTCTCTGATAGTCTCCAAAATGGCCCTCCCAGTCCCAAATTCCCTGACAATTAAGGCCATCTTCTGAAGCCCTCTGCCATGTTCTGCTTTGGCAGGACCTCAGCTCGGTGCATTCTTTCCGGCATCACACACAACTTCTTCGAATTTAACATGTTCTCAGTTTTCTTTGAGCTGGTATTTCCTGCCTTGTGTTTATCTATAGAGATTGCTTTTTAATTCATTCTGTTGCAGCTAAGTTGTTTCTGTTATTCATAACTTTTTAATATTTTTCTTACCCATAAACCAATTGGGACACATTTGATAGTTTAAATGAACACCAACTTCAGGATTGTAACGTGCAATAGCCAGACCAGGAGCGTCAAATAGAAGGGGAGGAGGCAAATTTCAGTACTAGCAGCTGTCCAGAGCCATTTGATTATTTCTTACTGTGAAGGAATGCCTACTGAACTTATCATCATGCCTAAGTGGCAGGGAACAGAGAGCTCCACCTAACGGCCTAGAAAAGGAATAAATCCTTGCAAGACAGCAGCAAAAGAATAAATTTCATTCTATTTTGGCATCTAATGGAGTCTCTCATCTGCAATCAAGAGCTGAGAACTCAGGAAGAGTTCCATTATACTAACTGAATGAAGAATCTTAGCATGGATTCCTGGTAAGAGCTGCCTCCCCCAAGGACATGGAAGATACCTCAGATAGCCCCCAAACCAGACCACGGGCCACCTCTGTAGCACTCACTGTGCCTAAGCATAGACTGGACTACAATATTGCAAAGAGCTAGTGGTTTCAGTTTCAGAGAGCGCGAGAGAGAGAGCAAGAGAGAGAGGGAGAGAGTGAGTTAAGTGAGTGAGTGTGTGTTGTTCCAACTGCAGATACCAAATTGGAAGTGAGACACAGAAACACAAACCTTACTACGAGAAGGCAGTGGCTTCCGCCGCTTGCGTTTCCTGATGAGGGGCCGTACAACAGCTCGTAGGCTAGAGGGGACTGTGGAGAAAAACAGAAGGAAGCACTGGCGGCTGCCCAAACAAACAGAATGCAGAAGTGCATGCCCAGTGCACCCCTCAGTCCTTCCCACCAAGCTTCTACTGCAGCTGATTTCTTCTTCATTATCGTGCATCTATCAGGCCCATCTACATTTTCACTTTACTTCCCCACAGATACCTACTGTGCAGTTCCTTCACTGGTTACTGATAAGTTATCAGGTTCAGTTCAAGTACTGGTTATCCTGGTTATCACCTAGAAAGTCCTTCAAGACTTGCTATTCACATATCTTTCCTGCTATGCCCCGCCACAACAATTTTGCTCATTGGAGCAAAGCCTTAAGGTGCCACCCTGTAAACGGGTAAGATCACCAACTGCCTGTACAACCTCTGTTGTGGCCACCCTGTGCAATGGCCTGCCCATGGAGGGCAGGAAGACATCCACACTTCTATCATTCTGTGTAATGTGTAAAACAGAATTATTCTGGACAGCAATTTTATAAAGAGAAAAGGACTGCAGTGTATTGCCGTGTTGTTCTTACTGCTTGGTCTTACCACGCTGTCTTTTGCTTTTGTAACCCATTTTTCGCACTGTTTATTGTATTGATTTTTGGCTGCTTAATGCAGTTCAACGGCTTTGTTTTTATATCCAGAGCCTCCTTGACTCTCGGGGGGAAAAAGGGCTATAAACGAACACTCTCCAGTCAAAATATGAAAGCAACACCTTCTTCTTAGAGGCACCTAAGAGAGTTCAATGCTTATGGTTTCTTTAGACAAGGTAATTTTCAAGTAAGAGTATGCAGACCAAAAGTTAATGCGCACCCCGCAGTATACTGTAAAAGACTGCATCACCCTTTCAAGGCAGCAAATATGTGCTCTCAAAAGGGACAGTTATGCCCATTCACTAATTCCTTCCCAGCATTTTTCATGCACTCTTATCTATTCCTTACCCAAGTAGTCCGGCACATTGCGCATATGTGGCTGGACAATGGCTGGATGAAGGGGCTGGTCATGGCGCAGTAGGTTCAGATCCCGAGGGTTGTCTTCAAAGTATGTCTAAAAGGAGGGGGAAAGGATGTGTAGAAGAAAATACCAGGCACACATCTTCAGAAACACCAGAACAGTGCTGGGATTGGGGGAAGACCTCCATGACCAGTGTAACACAGGGTTATACCTTCAGTTTCTCAGAGTTGAGCAGCTCCTCCTTGATCTCACGGAGCCGAGCCTCCTTGATTGCTTGCTTGGTGACTGAACGCATGGCATCCTGGAAGCAAGAAGGAGACAGAGGTCAGGCAATGCAGCAGCCATGAGGGATCTGCTCTGCCCACCTGGTCATAAATACCCACAGGCAGACCAAGATAAAGATGTACCTTCAGAATGGGAAAGATGCTACAGCATTAATATATCTGATAATCCCTACCTTGTCTGCAGTAAAAATGTGCTTAAAATTTCCAGTCTGTGCTTAAACTGTCTTAATTGTGTTTACTCAGATCAATTTAGGTACTCCCCCCACCCTTGGTCAGTGGAAGCTGCTTATTCTAATCTGCCACTACTTGGAATTCAGGAAAGCAATGTATCTGTCAACTGAGCCCCATAGAAAGCATCTCTATCCCATTCTAAATACAGAGAAGAACCTATATTAAAAACAAACCAGGAGGCTTCCAACAGACCATGAGCACTAGCACAGCCAGTGCTGAGGATTCTATGGGAACTCTACATCTAAGTTCTTTTTCATTTCCTGAAAAATAAGCATGGCCAGGCAGATCTCATTTCCTAGTACACACTGAAGTTCTGCACAGGTCTCATAGCCATACTCACAAGCAGCCTTACATGAAAAAAATTACATCCACCTCCTCTTCCCATTTTGTAACAGAAGAATTTGCATTGTCTAGAGTATCCCTGAGGACATCAAATTTCCCCTCCCCGTGCGCACGTTGACACTACCCGAGTGAACACACTAACCCGACAGCGATATCGGAGACCTTCAATTTCTTCCATTTGGAACCGATATGGTTGTAAGGTAACTGCGTTGGAGTCTGGGGAACAAGCAGGAACCGTTTGGTTATGGAACAGCAACTACTACACTAAACAGCCATAAGACAACCCCATGAACTGGCAGGATAAGGATGACAGTTTTGTGTCTAGTGCCCATTCTGGCTGACCTCAGACAACTGCTTGCCTGGGACAAACTAACAGCTCTCACACTCACCACCCACAAGTGCTGCCTCAATCTTGGCCAGCTGAGCACTCTCTGAGCATGACACAAAAGTCAGCACTGTTCCGGGGTTGCTGGCACGGGCTGTTCTGCAAGAAAGAAGAAAAGAAGGGCACAACTGAGACCAATATATTAGGGTACTGACACCCTTGAACCCCCAGCAGTATGGACAGACCTAGAAACTACAGGACAGCCCTGCGTATGTAAAATAGAGACTGAGTACTAGAGCTCAAACAGAACCTGAAGGTGGCTAAAACCCACTAACAGAAACCCTGGTATGGTCTGGCCTCAACATGCACAGCACACAGTGAAGTCCCAAACTACTGCATGCTCACAACAGTATGGAAAACAGGTTTTCTATCTGCAAATTACATCAGTGCCAGGTTTTGTTTACAGCAACCCAAGTGTCCTCATCTCCCTTGCTGATTGTGGAGAAATACCACTCTGTTGCAGAAGAAAACACACAAATAGTGCAAAAAAAGAAAAAAAGGCACAGCAGTTAGGTAGGCCACAACTAACACAAAAGACACCACTGCACACAAATCACTACATGCCTTCACTTTGAGAGAGAGAGAGAGAAAGAAGCATCAACAAACTGGAATTTGCTTTTTCTGCACTACACTGGTATTCCAAGAATCAAACTTTTGCATTACTTGCCATCCATGCAAAGCCTTCCTAAATTTCAGATGACACACAGTCACTTCATGGCATGGTGAAGTTGCAACACAGCAATTTCTTGAAAATCCCAAACAGATCCCAACGTTACAGATACATGAAGCTGTACCACTTCTGTAAACAGATATCCATCCCCACGTTTTCCCGGGCTACTGACCGGCCTGCTCGGTGTATGTAGGACTCAACTGAAGGAGGAAAGTCGAAGTTGATGACAACAGACACATTCTCAAAATCAATGCCACGTGCAACACCAGACTCTTTGCCTCTAGAAGAGAAGTAAGCAGGACAGCATTCAGACAGCTGCATCCCAGATGCTGCTCACAGCCAGCCAGTCTTGGAAAAGCACCCAGCATCCCTGAGCAATGGATCCAGCAGGCCACACCCACAAAGACTGAAAAAGGCCTACTGGGCCAAGAAGCATCAGCAACATCAGAGGAGGACTGATGCACACGCAGGGTGCCAGGCAGAACGCTTCATTCAGTTAGCTACTTCGGCCTAATTGGTTCTTAAATGTTTGAAACTTTTGCCCACTAAGAAAACATAAGCCCTTACAAACTTACTTCTGTCCTCTGGTGCCCTTTTTCTTCTTTCCTTTCTTCATTACCTCTGGCTCTGCTAGCTGATGCTCATCCGTGGCGACAATGTAATCATAGAAGCCTTTGTTGAACTGAGTGATGATATGGCATCTGGAAGTGAATCAAAAGGACTTGTAAGCCTCTGGTCAACAGGTGCTCTTGCAATCCCAGAGGGCCCCAAGGGAGCCATCCCCATAGTTTATGGGCAACGTGCTCTTCCAGGAACTCTGCCAGGACATTAACTGTTAGATAACTGGTCCACAATTTCTAGCCAGGCAGGCTACAATTTCCATAGTTCATTCTTTTGACATGCTGCTAAAAACACAAGGTATCCCCAAACAAAACCACCCCAGCTACGGACTTCAGCTGCACACAGACATCCCAACCCTGCTGAGCCTTACCTAGACTGAACTGGCAGCTCTGAGTTGAGCACACAGGCAGGGATGCTGAACTGTTCCAGGAACAGCTTGAGGCGGTAGCAGCGGTCAATGGCGCTTACAAAGAGAATGACTTTTCCCCGCACCAGTGAAAGCTTCAGCAGCGCATAGAGCAGCAGGAACTTGTCCTCTTCTGTCTCACACCGAATCTGGTACTGGCTGAGCTGGGAGCTATCTGGCAGTTGCGACTCCTGCAGCTTGAGTGTCACCTGTGGAGAAGAACCAAGCAGATGGACCCTTTCTGCAAATGAACTAGAGGAGAGTGACCAGAGTGCTCCCTTCATCCTGCCGAACACCCTTGAGTAGTAGGGTGGACAATGGAAACAGAGCTGCCAGACAAGGAGCAATGAGTATTCCACAAAATTCAGTAGCACAAGAAACACCCAGCCTCCAATCCACCCCAAATAGGCCACAGAACTTCTCCCCCTTTCTTACAGGATTATGCAACACCAGCTCCTTCAGTGCTTGCACGTCCTCATTAAATGTGGCTGACATGAGGAATGTCTGGTAGATCTTGGGCAAATGACTGGAAAGGAAACAAATGCATAAGAAACAAGAATTAGCTTACAGGTCAGCCTTACAGCCCTTAGGTCTTCACACACTATCAAGGAAATAATTCACAAAGAAGTGCAGGCATAGCCATCTCTATACGAAGTAGCACATTTTATTCCTAAGGCACATTTTAATGTGCTGGAGTTGACGTTTAAAACACTGAATTGTGCCCTGCCCTAGCCCAGGCAAGCCCAATCTCATCAGATCTTGGAAGCTAAGCAGGGTTGACTGTGGTTAGTACTTGGATAGGAGACTGCCCTTTAAATGCCCAGTCAGAAGGCAGGGGCAGGCTTATTCAGCCACCTCCCTGAATATCCTCCAGGCCCCCAGTAGGGGTCAGTCACCAGAGGTGAACGTGACTTCCAGGTGCAGACACACACATGAAAAATACAAAAATACATACACAAAATTAAAAAAAAACCCTTTATGGCCTGGGATCTAAAGGACCACCTTCTCCTTTATGAATCTACCCCACCAGTGCAGTCATCTTCCAAGGCCCTGCTTTGGGTGCCCCCAACAGCCTGATATCAGGCAGGGGTCAACCCCAGAAAGGACCTTGTCTGACACAGCACCACAATTCCAGAACTCTCTCCCTAGACAGACTTGCCTGCTGCTCCTTTCTGTTGCCATCTTCTACTGGTGAATGAAAACTTCTTTGTTTCTTCTGGCATTCCCTCAATGATTCCCTCCTTCCTACACTATTTAAATTTTTGTTTTTCTGTCTGCATATGTGTATTTTAGTTTTGGGTTTAGTATGTTTTTGTTTGGTTTTAACGATATTTTAAGATGTGTGTTTGTAATCCGTCAGTGGCCCTGATGGTGGCAGAAAAGCAAAGTATTAATTTTGTAAAATATATACAAAATCTGCTATTATTACTAATATTCACATTTAATCATGGCCTTTTTTGAGCAGGAATGCAGTTCCTGCTGGCATGGCATCAGGAGGTGTGGCCTAATATGCAAATGAGCTTCTGCTGGGGCTTCCCTACAAAAATGCCCTATGCTAAACAATGGTGATGTCAGGGGGTGTGGCCTAATATGAAAATGAGTCCCTGCTGGGCTTTTTCTACAAAAAAGGCCCTGCATTTAATTAATTGCCCCATCCCAGGTCCAGCCAGGCTCTGGGCAATTTACAACATAGTTAAAATACATAAAATTACACAGATTAGCTAAAATTGTAAAAACTCCTCTGTAAGTGGCATTCATGCCACCCCTAAATTGGAGATTTAACTACACTGCCCCAGGGCAGGACAAATGTTAAAGAATTGGAAATAGGCTGTGAGGCTTTTGCGAAATTTTTTGCAGACAAAATCATGTCGCTCCGCCAGGACCTGCCCATCACATTGGATACAGTACACGAACTGGAGGCTCCGTGCCTGTCTTCAGGTTTAGTTCTGGATCATTTCGACCCGCTCAGCCTGGAGGAAGTCGACGGAATTCTCATCTCTGCACGCCCAACAACTTGCGATTTAGACCCATGCCCCTCCTGGCTAATTAAATCTTGCCTGAGGGAGCTTAGATGTCCTCTATGGGGCATCATAAATAGATCCCTCCTGGAGGGACGTTTTCCAACGCCCTTAAAAGAGGCCTTGGTCCGCCCCCTCTTGAAAAAAAGTACAGCCGATCCGGCCGAATTGGCAAACTACCGGCCGGTCTCGAATTTACCGTTTTTAGGTAAAATTATAGAGAGGGCAGTGGCGTTGCAGTTACAGGGTTTTCTGGATGACGCTTCCATCCTAGACCCTTGCCAGCCCGGCTTTCGCCCGGGTCATGGGACGGAGACAGTGCTGGTCGCCTTGGTGGATGACCTCCAGCAGCATCTGGATCGAGGCGGTGTGGCAGTGCTGATGTTGTTAGACCTGTCGGCCGCGTTCGACACGGTCGACCATCGGCTACTGACCCGCCGCCTCGCCGATGTTGGGGTTAGGGGGTTGGCCTTACAATGGCTTTCCTCCTTCCTTGAGGATCGGGGACAAAGGGTGGCAATTGGGGGTGAGCTCTCCCAGAGGCGCACACTACATTGTGGGGTGCCTCAGGGAGCAGTTCTCTCGCCGATGCTATTTAATATCTATATGCGCCCCCTTGCCCAGATTGCCAGGAGGTACGGGCTTGGGTGTCACAAGTATGCAGATGACACCCAGCTCTATCTGCTAATGGACGGTCGGCCTGGCTACACCCCAGAGAACTTGGACCTGGCACTGCAGGCCGTGGCAACTTGGTTAAGGCTGAGCGGGCTGAAACTGAATCCGGCGAAGACAGAGGTCCTTTGCTTAGGTCGGGGCGCTCTAGGAGGGGAAATACCTCTCCCGGTCTTTGACGGGGCGCCGCTGAAAGCGGCGCACCGGGTCAGAAGCCTGGGAGTTCTACTGGAGCCTTCATTATCAATGGAGGCCCAGATAGCAGACGCTGCCAAGTCAGCCTTTTTTCATCTGAGGCGGGCAAGGCAGCTGGCCCCCTTCCTGGAGCACCGGGACCTGGCAACAGTGATTCATGCAACGGTCACCTCGAGACTGGATTACTGTAATGCCCTCTACATGGGGCTGCCTTTGTGCCGAACCCGGAAGCTGCAGCTAGTGCAGAATGCGGCTGCCAGACTGTTGCTGGGGCTCCCAAAGCGGGAGCACATACAGCTGGGGCTGCGTGAACTGCACTGGCTGCCAGATATACCGGATTCGCTACAAAGTGCTGGTTATTACCTTTAAAGCCCTATATGGCCGAGGACCTGCCTACCTTAGGGACCGCCTCTCCCCGTATGAACCCCAGAGAGCACTGAGGTCAGCAGGGAAGAACCTGCTGACTATCCCCGGGCCAAAGGAGGTAAGACTCCAGAGTACCCGTACTCAGGCTTTCTCAGTTATGGCCCCACAGCTGTGGAATCAGCTCCCAGAGGAAATGCGGGCCCTGCGGGACTTTGAACAGTTCCGCAGGGCCTGCAAAACCATCTTGTTCCGAACGGCCTTCACCAGCTGAAACTACTAAACTGCCAAGTAAACTTGCCAGCGGAATAGCACTAAATGTACTAATGTTTTTAGAATTTTATGGATTTTAATTAACTGTATTTAAATGCTATTTATTGTATAATGTATATTGAGTTTTTTGCTGTTAGCCGCCCTGAGCCGCTTGGTCGGGGAGGGTGGGATACAAATAAAATGTGATTGACTGTCTGACTGACTGACCTACATGACTGTGAAAGCCCACAGCAGAACTGTCATGTAACTTCACTGAGAGGAAAGGCCCCAGAGACTGTTACATTTTGCAGATACTACCGTACCTATTAGACTCCTCACTTTTCTTTGCCTGCTGCCTGTAAGCACAACTGAACTCTCGCCAAACAGTTTGTAAACTACCAGAACCAGTAGATTAAAGAGTCATGCTTGGGGAAGGAAAATACCACTTGGTAGGCTCCATTCCCACCCACCCTTGCCTGTCTACCTAGACAGGGCAGCCCCACTCCCGACTCACCAGAGCAGCCTCTTCAGGTCATCCTCAAAGCCAAAGGAAAACAGAAGATCTGCCTCATCCAGCACCAGCAACTCCAGGGAGTCCTGCAGGCTCAAGTTGTGCGCTTGCAAGTGGGACAGGACCCGGGATGGTGTGCCCACTACCACATCTGGCTTCTCCATTAAGATGGGCCTAGTAAACAAGCAAAAGGTGGTGATTTGGAATGATGGCCCTCCAGTCTGCAAATCAGAGAAAAGACCAGATGCCCCTGACCTGGAAAACCCATGATCCTGTCAGATCCCAGAAACTAAGCAGGGTCAGCTCATAACTAGATGGGAGACTTCCAAGGAATAACAGGGTCCTGATGACTTTATCCAGAGGCAAACCACAACTGAACACCTCTTGCCTTGAAAACCCTAGGGAGACGCCAGAAGTCAGCTGTGGCTTGAGGGCACCATTTCCTCCTCCTCCTCCACCACCAGATCCCTGCTTGAGCGTTGCCTATTAGCAAGCATCCACTCCCTCACCTCTGCGCAGACATGTCATCCGAGCCAGAGACATCAGCGAAGCGCACATGACGGCTACAGTGTGCAGCCAACTCACGCAGCATGCGCACTACTTGCCGGCCCAGCTCGCGGGTGGGTACCAGTACCAACACGCGCACCACCTGTGCGGACACCGAGGGCCCCTGAAGGAGAAAACCAAAAAAGGCTAGGAGAGATGCACGCGAGGCTGGGCACAGAGCGCTCTTCCTCCCTCTCTCCCCTTCCCCCATCCTCACCATTTTGGCGTTCAACAAGCGCTGGAGAAGTGGCAGGGCGTAGGCCCCCGTCTTCCCAGAGCCGGTCTTGGCGCGGCACAACAAGTCTTTGCCTTCCAGGGCCAACGGGATGGCAGCTTCCTGCACGACCGTGGGTTTGGCCCACCCCAGCTCTGCAACAGCCTAGGGAAAGAATGAAAGGGGGCATCAAACGCATGCGTCGGAAGATCCTCCACCTACGGAAAGGAGATCGGATCCCCGACCCTACCAGGATACCTGTAAGAGTCGCGCGTCCAGCCCCATGTGGGCGAAGCTCAGCTCGCCTTCCTCCATGATAAGGACCCCCGCCCGACTGCTAGCTTGCGCCTGCGCACAGCCGATTTCCAGTACCGGGGAGCTACCGAGTCTGGTGACCAGAGCGCCCCCTGGCAGCGGGAGGACCGCGCCTGCCCGGTTGCCTGACAAAAGGGCTCGCCCCTCAGGTGGGCGTGGCTCTAGACTGCCCGACGTCTAACCGGCTTCCGAAGGCAGATTTATCTTTTGCGAACGGCGCTGAAGGACATGCAGCGCTCGCCTAGAGAGGCAGCGCTCCTTGCTTCGTGGACTGTGGTTCCTCAGCCCCGCTCCCGGGGTTTCTGTCAGCAAGCAAGAGAGGCCATTCTTGCATTATTCAGGAAACTCTGTAAGGAAACTCTTTCACTGAGGTTGCAAGGTGGCTACTTCCCACTTATAACAGGACCAGGGTTCTAATAACACCACCGGATTTAGCCCTGCAGAAAAATCGCTAGAGAAGACTTACCAAGGGTAGCCATAAGAAAAGGCCCAGTTCGTTGCAGCAGCTAAAAATGTGAAGCGAATGGAGCACTCTATAGAGAAGTTTGGGCAGCATCTTGCACTATTCTTCAACTACGCTCATCTGTTAGGGAGGGCTGCAAAAGGTAATCATCTGGACGCGTTGGCAGATTGCTGATGGATCACTATTGAGACCAGTGGCACCTTTAAGACCAACAAAGGGCTACCCCCCTGAAATGTATTCCACTGCTGTTATGCTTCTATAGTTGTCTGCAAAAATAAAGCCACATTGTCTATCAGCTGAAGGGGCCAGGTTATCTTTCAGGGTAGCTCCTGCATCAGACATACTACAGAAGTATTGTCAGATTGACCAAGCACACAAGGTAGAAATTTCTGATGATATGCATCTGAAAAAGGTGTACTTAGCCAAATAACCTCCAAAACTTCCACAAGAGGCCCAAGGTTGTTTTAGCTGTTCAGATACCGTGGAGTTCAGTGATATTGAATGGCTATGGAGCCACTCGTGGCTTTTCTGAGCACTGTTCCCCAGCATAGCACCTGCCCTGTTCTAGGAAAGGGGAGCCTGTTACTTGGTAGGGCTTGTGGTCCAAACCTTGAGACAACTGCTACAAGCAAGGGATGGAAGGGCTCATCCTGACACCCCCCTTTCTTCTCCACAGGCTCTGCACTCATTCTGGTTGCTGGGAGAAGGGCAAGCTGGCTACATAGAAGAGAGCAAAATCATAACTATCATGGCAGCCACCCAACAAATTAAACTGGATACAATGAGGCAGTGCTCCTCCCCTTTCTCCACAGCCAGCTTGCTCTCCTCCAGGTGCCTTGTCAATTGCATGCTGAAGAGAGAACAAGAAGGCAGAGAAGCACTTCTATCACCAGCTACAGAAGAGCTGGCTAAACTTCAACAGCAACAAGAAGAGATAATCCCTCATGAGCGGAGGTACTTTGGCAATTTAAAAAGTTATATATTTAATGTTAAAAATTATGTACATTCGTAGTGGTACATGGACTTATAGTTTATATGTGGCTCATTTGGCTGATAGTAATTGTGACTGCAGCTTTACGGAAGGCACAAAGTAAGTTCCACTGTCATATCTAATCTTAAACAGGAGGATCTGTCCCCTAGAACAGTGGTCCCCAACCTTTTTGGCACTAGGGACCGGTTTTGTGGAAGACAATTTTTCCATGGACCGGGGTGGGGTGGGGGATGGTTTTGGGATGATACAATTGTGCACTTTATTTTGGTGTGGTGGTTAAGTGTGTGTTCTCTTATCTGAGAGAACCAGGTTTCATTCTCCATTACTCACTTGCAGCTGAGAACAGGAGCAGCTTTCTGCTCCAAAATGACATCTGAAAGCATTGTAGGAAATGCAGCCTTTTAGCATGCAGAGCTCCCTGTTTGCCCCCTCATCTGATCTTTGAGGCACTGAGGCTTTGATGACCAGAGAAGATGAAGGCTGGATCTATTCTATAGTCTTCATGCACTGCTAACTGCTAAGCTACCACATGTGCTATTTTTGGCAGTTAACCATCTCTTAAAGACTATCCCCATAAACAATTACTTCCTCAGCTACCTGCAGTGTCACCTCAAGGGAAGATGAAGATGATATTGGATTTATATCCCGCCCTCCACTTTGAAGAGTCTCAGAGCAGCTCACAATATCCTTTACCTTCCTCCCCCACAACAGACACCCTGTGAGGTGGGTGGGGCTGGAGAGGGCTTTCACAGCAGCTGCCCTTTCAAGGACAACCTCTGCCAGAGCTATGGCTGACCCAAGGCCATGCTAGCAGGTGCAAGTGGAGGAGTGGGGAATCAAACCCAGTTCTCCTAGATAAGAGTCCACACACTTAACCACTACACCAAACTGGAGAAGCCTTGGGAACCTATACTGTTAATCCTACTATTTACAGTTCACCCACCCCCTTCAGAAGAAGCTGAGTTTTTTCTCTGAGCTTAAGTTTCTGATACCAATAAAGTAGCCATAGTATGTTCTTTTCTCTTCTCAGTGTACAATCATAAAGATTAACATCATTAACAAAATGTCTGAAAGGTCAAGGAAAGACTGTCCAAAACCAGGATCTTTCCCCCCCAAACAAAGGGAAGCCACAAATTTATTTAAGGTGAGTGGAAGGGAGAACCATTCAACTGCACATTTTCTGTGTTTTTAAAGGTTTGCTTTCTTCATGAATAGTAGGTACAAGCAGCCGCCTCGTCCCAAAAACTCTACTGAACTCCCAACAGTTGACTGCTGCCATGCTTAATGCTGTGATTGCTGCCATCACAGAAGGTTAAGACAACACCTTTACATTTCTGGAACTTTTCACACTTTTATGGGCACTGCAAGTCAGCATCTGAAGGGAAAAATGAGACAGCTAAATCTGCTGTCCCACAACTAGCATTTATAGTCCATTCCAAGGCAAAGATCATTCAGACTGTGCTGAGGAAATTGGGGCATACAGAAGTAACGCATTCTCTGCTGCTGAGAATCAGTGATCTGATGGCATCACATCAGGATGGGATGCAGATCAGGAACATTTGCTCCAGTTACTAAAGAAACAGAACTGAAAGACTTAAGCCTTGACTTTGTCCACTGCTATTGCCACCCACACACACAGATATCAAAACACAAGCATAAACTTAATTTCTCCCTTTCTTCTCCAAGCCAATCCCAACACCTTTGCTAAAAGGAATCATGAAAGGCAATGAGTGAAGAACCATGAAGAACCAACCCACAGCCGAGACAGAACCTGCCAACCCCACACTCAGGACAAGGGGAAAGCAGAGAGATATTGGGGTGGGGATCTTAAATATCTTCTCCTAAGCTTCTCCAAGAGGAACATCTTCTGCCTAAGACTTGCAGGTGCTGAAATTCCTTCCCTACCCCAAAGATTCCAAAATACAATCCTCAGCACCAACCTCTTTACTCTAACACAGCAAAGAACAAGTTGGAGGCTTCTACAGAAAGGATGTCCTTGCAAAGAGAGTGCTGGTATGTTCACATTCTGATTTCTTTTTCTGATTCCAAAAGGCAAGAGACGAGTTCAGTGGAAGTTGGAGAAGGACAGTGAGACATTTTAATAAAAGTTTTTGTGTTGCCAGAAGTTGCTTATACTAGTTTTTTGGCCTCAAAGAAGCTTTTGAGGTGTCTCATCTGCCAAACACCAGTGAGGATGAGGATGACAGTTTGGGCAATGGACCACCACAAAACTCGCTGGTTGGTACTTTCGCTGGTCATGCGGAATCTCTCTTCTCGATACTGCAAAATGGAAACTGTGTTAAGAATCAGAAACATGAATGCCCTGACTTTACTCTCCCCCACAGGCAAAGTTCAGTTTCCTTATTCACGTATTATCTGGGGTATGAGTAACCCCCCCCTCCCCAAATGGGGCTTCTTTCAAATCACACCCACCCCACCAAAGTACCAAGACATTATCAAAGATTTCAGGTTTTCACGGCTGGTAACATCATTAGGGTTTTTAGAATCTTTCGGGATCAAGTGCCGTGTTCTACTGGAGAAAGTTTTCCTTCCAGACGTTTCGTTCTCAGCTGCGGAGAACATCTTCAGTGGCATTGCAGCCGGAGCAGGGGCTCAGACCTTCTTGGCTGCTGTGCATTGAGTGGGCCCACTCAATGCACAGCAGCCAAGAAGGTCTGAGCGCCTGCTCCGGCTGCAATGCCACTGAGGATGTTCTCCGCAGCTGAGAACGAAACGTCTGGAAGGAAAACTTTCTCCAGTAGAACACGGCACTTGATCCCGAAAGATTCTACAAACCCTAATACCAAGACATTCCTTTCCAAGGCAAGCTTGCCATTCCTCCCACCCTTGTTCTTTGCAGCCCCCCATGTGCAAACCAATTATAGCCTTTTGTCACTTTCCCACAAACATAATGTTTAACACTTAATAGACTATCTGTAGCTGGAACACCTTTGCCCAAGGAGGAAGGTCTGACACCCACCCTCTCCTGATGTTGCTTTACTCCTGCAGCCCCTCTTGGCTGAACATCCTCCAACATGTTACAAACAATATTCCCTCTAAGCTGAATTAACGTGAGCTAGCTCACAGATTTTTAGCCTCCAGCTCACACATTTTTGTCTTAGCTCAGGAAGGATGACCCCAGAGCACAATAATTTATGCAGTAGCTCACAACTTAAATGCCAGTAGCTCACAAAGTAGAATTTTTGCTCACAAGACTCTGCAGCTTAGAGGGAACATTGGTCACACATCACTTAATAAAATGTTATTGAGAAGGTTTTAAAGGTTTTTCTTTACCCTGAACAATATTCAGAGAACACCTTACCCTTTGGTAGTTCTGCTCTTTCTGGATCTGTTCCATCTGGTCCAGAAGCTGTCTCGCTCTTAACTGCAGCTCTGTCAGCTTGTCCTTTGCTGCAATCTCAGGATAGTTATTGGTGTGTTCACCAGCTTGGATATCCAAGTGCACTCGCTGAACACAGAACATACCAAATTAGACCATGGGCCCATAACACACAGCAGCACAACCTAATAATTCAAACAAGTCCCTGGCCCAGGTTTCAGTCTTGTCTGAACTCTTTCCGCACTTCCATCTCATTTGCTGAGCAAATTATGCCTTGAGAGCCACAAAGAGACAGAAACCAAGCCAGGAGATAGACAAGAAGACCTGGAAATGTGCACCAGCTTCTCGTCCTCACATCTGACTAGCACTTCTCTTGCTATAAATGAGGATAAGTGAGAAGGCTAGCCACTCCAAGCTATGGAGTGTCAGAGAGCCCTAGAATACAAGACTAGGGTGGATAGTGCCAAAAGACAAGAAGCTAGCTTACCAATTTGCCTCCTGAAAAAAGTGCCATGCGAGTGGAGTTGGAGTGGAGGCAGATCTGATGCTCTCCATGGGTGTGTGATGTGAAAGTGAAGCGGCCCTCAGCACCATACTGCCTGGAGAGAACCACCTGGAATAGCAACCATCAGAAAGAATCAGGATCATGACTTAAGAACGCTCTTCTCTATAGGCACAATTATGTGCCTGACTCCATCCAGGGCCCAGGCACCTACTACAACCCAAGGAAAGATGGCCACGGTATGAGTATGACATTTCCAAGGAAGAATCTCTACCACTTCAGCATTGCTAACCAGGCTCCTTGATCAAGCCTCCAATTGGCCGTTCTTGTGGCAAAGGAATGAAGATCACAAGAAAAAGTGAGGGAGGAGACGCTAAAGAGACGTGGGCTAACCGCTTTTGTTCCTTATGCTCCCCGAACATCTCTCTTCCTTCCTGCAGTCATCCTCCAGAAGCATCAGCCATTGAACAGAATGAAGGGCGAGGACAAGGCAACTGGCCAGCAGGGGTAGCTCCTTACCTTCTTATCGGGGTCCTTGACCTCTACGAACATGCCCAGCCCCGGCGTGGACGGTAGGAAAATCTCTGCCTGCTTGTCCCACAGCTGCGTCCGGTAGTTACCTGGTGAGGAGGAAAGAAGAGAATCAACGTGTTTGCCAGGACTAGAGTCGCGGCCTGTCCCTCCGTACCGCCGCCCGCCGCATCTCACCGATGACCATGGTCTCATCTGGGATCTCCACGATGAAACAGCGCTTCTCGGTCTCCCCTATGTGGAAGTACAGCGCATGCGCCCCGCGGACGACCAACTGCGCGACCAAGCACAGGACCGCTACAGCCGTCCCTGCCGGTAGCCCCGAGTGCCCGTCGCCCGCCATGTCTACCCGCCGCCTCTGACTGCGCAAAAGCAGCTCCACCTCCAAGGCCACGCGGCGCGTCGACTGAGTCTTGCACTTCCGCTCCTGCTAGAAAGGCTGGTTCCAGAAGGGAAGGGCGCGTGCGCTTTCAGCCACAGGTGATACTTCCTGTGTATTTTGACGGGTTTGTCTCCTCGCCGAGTTAACGCGACGGATATGCAAACGGGACAATCATGTAAAACACGAGCTCGGTAGAAGTGAGGAGCTGTAGTTGAACAAATTCGGAATCGCGTAATGGTCGTGGTGGAGTAGGTATAGGGTGGTCTTGTAAGAGTATAACGACTTTGGTGCCCAGAGCAATCCAGGTGCTTTCTCCATTAACTGGCCGTCTTAGACTCTAAAGGGGGAATCAAACTCATCTATTATGAGGGCCGGATCCCTGTGTGTACCTATTTAAGATTAAGTAGCAGAGATATAAGCTTTATAAAGGACAGAGACAAACACAAAGATTTTTTTAAAACAACCTTAAAATAAAATCTGCTTAAACTATTAGCACTCGTTGGTCTTAAAGGTGCTTTGTTTGTATTTCTCCCATGGGTTACAGGGAACTGGGCAAAGGAAACTCTGGCTCTTTCCTTCCTTCCCCATGGGGCCAGAAGGTGGAGGACCCTTAGCCAATAGAAGGAGGAGAGGCTGGGCTCAGTAGCTCTGCTGTGCAATTGAGAGCCTGGCAAAGCAATCTGCCCCGTTCCTCCCCAAGGGAGGAGCCTCAGCTAATGGAGAAAATAGACTTTGCTTTGTAGATCCTGTGCAATTGGGTGAGGCTTGCAAATCAAGCTGTTATGTAGAAGGAAGCAAGAGAGAGGGAGAAGGAAGCAGATGACAGCCAGTTGCTCGAGGTGGGGGGCCTGATAGGAACCCTCCAAGGGCCTGATTTGGCCCCTGGGCCATATGTTTGACACCCCTGCCCTAAAGCGACCATGAATTGGATATTTATTTTGCTTGTAAGTGTCATGTTTCATTATGAAGTTTCTTTTTTTAAGCCATATGAAACTAGCACTCCTGGGTGAAGAGCTTTGCCTTGATTGTAATTGCAACGTTTCTAATTGTCCCGATTATAATTGCAACAAACTCGAATGGGTTACACTCGGAGAATGACTGACCTATGGACTACCAATAACTTTAGTGTTAAGTGGAGATTTGAATCTCGATGGGTCTGAGGTTCCATGTAGATCTGACTTTTACCTTTTTCCCATCTTAATCACACTTTAACCACCATACTGCACCTAGTGGAGCGTGTGAGCTGGGGGCTCCAACAGCTGGCTTCTTGGTGACAAAGATGAGGAATCAATCAGGCATTGGCCACTTTTACCTTTGCCAATATAAAACTGTATTCAGTACCTCCAACCAACAGTAGAAGATTGAAGCTTCAGCAGTCCTAAAAGAGACTCTTGTGAAAAGTTTTCTGGATCCATAATGATGTCTTTCACCCATGAAGTTCAAACCTGTGACAGTTCTTAAAGCCTTGGCTAAAGAGCAGTTGTAAGCTGCTCTCAGTCACCCTCAGGATGATGCCATGTAGATGCTGCAGAAAATAGCACTGTTGGTGGAGCAAAACAGTTATAGAAACATCTATGCTTGACTCTCTTTGTTCCATGACTCAGTTCCCAGCAGATTCTCTGCCTTCCTGTTACCACTTTATAAAATATTTCCACAGACAGATGTATGTGCTCTGCTTTTCTTGTCTCCATTAGGTGCCCCAGAGGTTGGTCTTTAGCCCTTGGTTATTCTTGTTCTGCACACTGTCCCTGAGGAATCTCATCAAAGCATGTTGCTTTCAGGACCATCTCTCTGCCAGTGGCAGCCAGCTGTGCCTTTCAACCTTTGAATTTTCACTTCTGATCCAATTCTGTCACTCCAGTTGCCTTCCTGACATTTCCCTTGTCATGTAGTGGAGCATACACCCAGCGAAGTGTACCTAGGATGGTTGCTTTTTTGGGAGGGGCGGGGTGAGCAGGGACACTGTCAGCCCCATACTGGGCTGTTAGCATGCTCATATATGAGGGTTCCTCCCTTCAGACAGTGGATAGGGCACAACTGACCTTTGGGGTGCCTGGAAAGTGCCACTCAGTGCTGCATGGATCAGCTAGCCAAGCTTGGGTCTCTCATGACTGTCTGAAACTCATTATTTCCACAAATGACCATTTCACCTTTGGTTCCAAGCAGTCTTCTCCTTGTACGCTAACTGTAATCCCGTTGGGGCCTGAAAGTGTTTAGGGAGCCAACTAGGAGTTGCACCAGTGGGGAAGGGGACAGACCCAGGAGCATGGCAACCGTTAGTCAGTGCTCTACACACCCTAGCCCAGGAGTGCCCTCCCCAAATGTTCAGAAAGTTATATAATCAAAAACCAGGGTGTTGTCATAAGTGTCCATGCAATGGAAAAGGCCAAGTGCCCCCTGACAGGTGCTGTGCTGCCCCAAAGCTGTGACAGAGCACAGGATACTGACTACACCTGCTACCATTCACGTCCCTTCCCTGCACCCAATCACAGCTCCCTCTCTCCAAGTACTACATAAACCCCAGTCAGGAATCTTCAGCCTTCAATAGGGAGGATGTATAGCACAAGACTCTAACTCAAAAGACTGCCGTAGACAGATTACACAGTGTTGTGCTTTGATGGTGGAAGAGGTACAGAGAGGGCACTTAGCACTGACACCAAAGGGAAGAGCAAGATCCCTGCCATTTGGCTATTGCATCTCATCTCAAAACCCCAACAGATACCCCATCTCTGGAGGCTCAGCCCAAAGGGGCAACTGCACACTGACAGGTGAGCAGAGGCAGGAATCCAGGTGCCAATAATAGGAACCAAGGCCACAAGTGTGTGCATATGAGGCTTATCTGAGCCAGGCTTACCCAGCACCATACCCCTTGTCATGCAGTGGTGGATACACCCAGGAAGTGTGCCTAGGAGTGCTGCTTATAATGGAGGGGGGAGAGCAGGGATGCTGCAAGCCTCATACCGGGCTGCTAGCACACTCCTTTGTGAGGGCTCCTTCCCCCCCGCCCAGCAGTGGACAAAGCTGTGTGGATCAGCTGGCCAAACAACTATGGGATTCATTGCCTCACAGGATTGGGGCCCTGTGCAGCAGCAGCAGCGGATGGAGCAGTTGCAGAGCACTTCCTCCCAGGAACGGAAGGTGTCATTTGGACAGCCACAGCTACATATGGGTCCCCAGCCCTTTCCCACACATTCTCTGCTGGCTGCTGTGTGCAGCTGGCACGGAATGGGCTGGTGGGTGGTCTGAGGGTGTGTGTGGCCACTGTGGCATGGGGTGGGGGGAGGCTGTCTCTTGGTCCCACACTCCCCTACAGCAATGCTGGCGTCTGATAAGCCACACAGTTTGGTGATGCAGGTGAGCCAGGGCGGATGCAAGGGAGCTGCTGGCACCAGGGGTGCAGCATAGAGGGGTTAGAGAGCAGAGTCCCTGTTAAAACGATGTGTATCCAGGGTGGCCCATCAGTTGTGCTCTCCCATCTCCACCTTCTTTGCTTTGCAGGGGCAGACCATTAGCTTCCAGGCTTTTGCCTGCCTCTGTCTTCTCCCCATGTAAGAATCAAACCGGGAAGTTTTGCCCATGCTAACCCAAAGCATTTTGTACGGACGCCAGCCTCCTGGTGGGGCCTGGGGATCCCCTGGAATTACAGCTTCTCTCCAGGCTACAGAGATCAGTTCCCCTGGAGAAAATGGGTCCTTTGTGCCCCACTTAGGTCCCTGTCCTCCCCAGGCTCCACTTCCAAATCTAGAGTTTTCCAACCTGGAGCTGGCCTCCTTACCTCCCCTTTCTCTGCCAGTGGCCAGGGGGGACCTGGCAACCCTACCATTGAGCCATGTCTGTCTGTGCAGTGGTCCCTGCCTGGCCCCATATGGCTGACGACAGGGCTGCAGCCGAGTGTCCAGGGCCTGCTGACGTGCCTCCTTTGAACAGACCTTCTTGGCCCAGTGGTTGGGAGAATGCTGATTTTCAGAGTGGGAGCTGTGGGTTTGCACCCATCTCTCGCCTTTCTGTTTTTGCTCTTTCAGGGCAAGGGTGTGTGTGGCTCAGAGCTGAGTGGGCAGCACTTTTGCTGCCAGTCAGGCTTTTGCTGGGGAAAACCCGGTGGGCATTTTGTGGGATTTTCCCCAGTGGGCATCTGATCTGCCACATGGGTGCTGCTCTTCTTTGATGGGCTGGGAGTGGAATGCTCGGGCCATGCCTCTGTTGGGGTTGCTTTGTTGGGGGATCTTCCTGCCCTGTCCGTTGGCACTCTGTCGGGGAGGGAGTTGTGCTGAGGGGGAGTGGGTGGATTGATGGACTGCGATTGGCTGCTCCTATACATGCCACTGTGTGTGTCACCCTGTGTGTGTCATTAGCTGCCATTGTCTGATTGGGTGGGTGTTGCCAGGGTTGATGTGGATTCCAGCACATGTGCTGTGTCATCTGTGTCTTAAGGAGGGGCGCATGTTGTGGAATGTCCATAGGGGACAGACCAGTGGCTCTGATTTTGTGTTGGCAGCTGCCTGCTGCCATAACAGTTCCCCTCCCAGGTTTGCACTGCCTGTGTCTATTGACAATATCACTATTCTTTGACTATTTACAATAGTTCTGTCTTCTTGGGTCCCCATACAGTTCCCCCCTCCCATGTCAGCTCTCCCTTTATAGCAGTACAGCCACATGGCCCTTTCTGTTTGCCCCTCAGCAAATCCTGGTTCATGAATTTCTCACCTTGTCCACAGCAATTTCCTCCTCTGGTTTTCAGTAGTTGCACCTCAGCCTCCTCACTTCTCCAGTTCTGTGCTACTAAATTATTGGTTTGTCTCGTTGATCTGACTATGTGAACTCCTTAAATCTCTATGCTGATTTTCTGTCACACCACATTCCTTGTTTTTCTCTTAAAAGCCTTCCATTCAAGGATGTTCTGCCAGAGACTGGATTCTGGGTGGTGGCCAATGGGGACTAATGGCTTGGCTATTGTACCAATAGTTGTGGGTAACTGGGAACTGGGTGTGGGTTTTGCAGGCTACTTAAGGAGGGCCAGTTGCCCTGAACTTCAGTCTTCTTGCTGATTTCACTAATAAAGCAGAGCTGTTCACTACTATGTGTCTCGAAGCCAGTACTTAATACACAGCTTTATGCCCCTCCACTGTCATCTCTCCACTCATATCCCAGTACATCCCTAGTGAAGAACATTTTAACTCCAGTGCCACCATCTGAAGGTCTTCTCACTTACGGTAAATGAATCTCTCTCGCTGCCCCTTTTCCATGGAACTACCTCTCAGAAGACCTACATGATACAAATGTTCAACTTCATTCTAATCTACCTAATTGAGCTATTGTAAAAAGACAATTATGTGAAACTGTGTTCTTGTCGTTCAAATTCCTCATAGCACCCAGCTTTTGCAACGGCTTCCTACTTTCAGCACAACTTTTAACCCCCTTCCCTTGGTGCAGCTGAGCCTAAGAATATGTGGCTGAGCTGACCACACCTGCCTTCCTCCTCCTGCATGTCTCCACTGAGCAATTGTCACCTTGACCACTCTGTCAAGGTGTCAAAATAACCAGGAAATTTGATCTGTAAACAACAGGAACTCTCACCCAAGTACTTCTGTTTTTTTTTAATGCCAACAGTGCACTAAAAGTTTGGTTGTATCCTGCTGCCTTTGAAGGGAAAGGTCTCTAAAAAGAACCAAACCCCTACTAGCAAACAAATATACAAATGGAGGCAGGTGTAGGAGGAAGAGATGCATTGCTTATCACTAACAATACAGACATTACTTATCATTAGCTGCATTGCTTATCACTAGCAATATATGTTTTTCACATTCATAGCCCCCGCACTACTTACAATAAAGTAGGAAAGAAAGAATAAAAGAAGCCCTAGAGATTGAAATTCAGCTATATAAATAAATGAGGGAGAGCTTTGAAAATGATTCTGGTGGTGTCTGACTGGTCTTAGGAGGTTCTGACATCAGGTTGGGTCTCTTCCATGAGACTTCAGCATTGGGCTGGCAAGGTTACGTGAAACAGCTTTAAAACACCGCAGCACGATTCATCTGTGAACTAAGGCAAATTACTGGAAATATCCTTTATAGTATCTTGTTAGTGTCTCTGGTGCTCTGAATGTAAGCTGGGGGTGGCTTTTCTGAAGATGGATTTGCGTCATGTAGCCGCCTTTTTCAATTAGTGCTGTGGATGCTTAGATAGCTGAAAGCCAAATAAGCCTTCTGCCAGGAAATAGATGCAGTCTCTCCCCCCTCCCACCCCCCTGCTTCAATCGCGGCATTGCGTAGGTCCACAAGAAGTTCTCAGAGTAGACATCCCTTACGCTCATAGAATGAGGCAATTTCAGGTTCTTCTGTTTTCAACACTGTGGCTTCCTCTTTGGCTGCGCTGGGTAAATACACTTCTATTTGATGTCCTGGGGAATCCTGATATTCAGAAAGGAGGAGGCTGGGGCATTTTGCAGGAGAGTTTGGCTTTCATTTCTCACCACTCTCCATATCACGCAACATCATCCATGATTCAGTGGTTTGTTATTCTTTGTGAACCTGCCCAGCTCTGACATGGGAGAAAATTGCAGCCTGTAGAAAGCCCAGCAAAGCCACAGTTAAATGGGTCAAAGAGATGAGAAACTATCAGCAGCCACTTCTTCCCTTAGGTTGTGCCATCACATGTTGAACAGCTTATGGTCCTAGGGAGGGGAACTAGGAATACCTGGAGACTCCTTGGCAGACAGCTAACTGACAGGTCCCCAGTTGCTGCTGGAAACCTCCAAGTGTTTCTCTGGGAGCCCCTATATCTTTCAGAAAATGGTCAAAGCACAGCAGCAAACTGGGTGAGGCTGACCTTGAAAAGTAAAGCCAGCTTTCCTCCTAAACAAAGGTTTTTGTGTTGATTTACTTACCTTTATGCTTGCCTCTTTGTGGGGGCTTAGTGGATTGCAGTGCAAATTGAATGAAAAACCCTGACTGAGATATTCACATTTGATGACACTCAAATAGAATAAAAGCCCAAACACTCTATTTGCTCTTCACTTTGATCCCTGAAAGGCTCTCATATAACTTGTCTGAAAGTGCTCAGTTTCGGGGCAGGTCTCCAAGGGCGTTTTCACACTCACCTTCAGCCGGCGCAACCCCCCTCTTCACCGCGCAGGATCTGCGCGGATTTCGCACTAAATGCCGCGGAGCAGCTGGAAGAGCCGGAAACTCCCGGCGCAAAAGCCGCTCAAATGTAAACCGCCAAAAAGCAGTTTCCGTTTGCGCGGCTTTTGTGACGGGAGTTTCCAGCTGCTCCGCGGCATTTAGTGCGAAATCCACGCAGATCCTGCGCGGTGAAGAGGGGGGTCGTGCCGGCTGAAGGTGAGTGCGAAAACGCCCCAAGAGACAGGGATTTTCCATCACTGAAAGGGCCTTTCAGAGGACCATGCTCACTAAAGCTTGGGGAAAATATCCTGTTATGAAGATGATGTTCTTAGCTCTGAAATCTTGAAATATGGGAAGAAGCACCTTGCCTGCTATGTTGGGCTCAACCAGCACCTGCAATATTTGAGACAATGGGACTCATTATCTGAGGACTGTGGGCAGAGCTGTGAGTTCTCCATGATAAAAAATGGAATCCAAGTTTGGTTCTGTGAAATTCATTAGGTATCCTATGAAGAGAGGGGATGTACAGATATGCTTGTTTATTTTAAAAAATTGTTCTATGTTTATATGGTGCACCGTAGAGTCTTCGGCTAAGTATATCTTTCTAAGTCTGCTGAAGGTAGAGAACTTAAGAAGGGCTTAAGTTGCCTTAGGTTGGCATTGCTCTGCTGCTTTGCTAACCAAAAGTTGGGGCAAACAGTTGTGCAAAGGGCTGGAATCCTGATCTTTCTCTCTGGCATTGCCCTCACTTGATTGCAACCAGCAAGGTTAAACATCTGCATCTTTCAAAGAGTCACACTGAGTTTTGTGCCCAAGATGACGTCTCATGTAGCCTTCTGCCAAGTCACTGTAGGTCTACTGGCCCATCTAATCCACGCTCTTTAATTTCTGTGTGAAGCCATGTCATCTGGGTTATGTTGCTACCAATATGTGGGATGACAAGTTTATTTCATGCTTCCAGGTGCCAGGGGGGCTGTGGAAACTGTGAAGAGGTACTTGGCAGCAGTTCTGGGATGGATGAGGGCAGAAAAGATCTTTTCGGTTGTGGTGCATCTAGATTTGGTTATTGCAATGTGCTATATGGGTGCGGGGGTGCTCTTGAGGACTGTCCAAAAGCTACAGTTGGTACAGAATGTTGTGGCCAGAATGATGACTGGAATGGGGTGTAGGGATCATATCGCTCCAGGCTTGGAGGAAGAGAAGTCTCTGCCAGCTATACAACCAGGGATCTTTTCAGCTGGAGAGACTAAGGACTGAACCAGGAGTCTTTGCCTGCTAAGCACATGCTTTGTCCCTGAGCTTGGGCCCTTCCTGCTTATGTGGTATGTCCACATACCTAGCTGTGGGGCAGATTATTTGACCTTTTGAGGGTACTTTGGCATTTCCAAGGGGACCCTGACAGGAGTTCCCATTGGCCCCAAACTGGGTGGTAGGAAAGAACTTTGGAGAACTCTGTCCCTGAAAAGCCAGTGTCCTCTGCCTCTTTTGCAACAATGCAATCTATAGACAACCCCCTGAGGCTTGACTGCTCCTCCCTAAACTTTTCAGGTTGCACCATAAGTAGCTAGGCGAGGCTTACAGACCATCTAGTTTGAGCTGACAGGATCAGAACAATATGTGACTTGGAGACAGGAGCTGCCAGCTAGCATGGGTAGGACGTTACCACCAGAGAACCACAGCTCGTTTTTTAAAAAATTGCTGATCTCAGTCCTTGCTGCAAATCTGCTCCTTCCATGTGAATGAAAGAGTTGCATCAAGATGGTCTGGGGAATCTTTCTGGCAGCTGAGTGAGAAGGCTAAAGCTTCCGGTGGGCAGAAGGTCATTGTTTTGCTTTGATAGAAGGAGCTCCAGGCTACTACACCTGAATAGCGATTGGCTCTCTGCTTATCTTTCACAAGAGAAAACCCAAAGTCTTTAAAAGGTCTTTCTAGTTAGGGACATTGAATTGATGCTTTGTTGTTGATGCTTGCTTTTTGCTGTTCCTTTGTCTGCACCCAGCTACAGGAAGATAAGCTGTCCTTTTGGGGAAGTTTCGACATCTGTAGTTGCAACATGGATTGCAACACGTAAAGGAGCGATTGGAAATTTTAGGGCTTGTATCACAGCCACAGAATTAACAATTGTGCTGGGTGATGATGTGCATTCCAATCATGCGACTGATCTATAAAAAGACAGGGCTGCCCTGAGACAGCAGAGCTTCCTTATTCACCATGAAGCCTCACCAATCCCCACTGAGTAACACTGTCTTCTTCCTCCTTTCTCTTCTCTGTTCAGATGGGGACAAGGTCTGTGCAATGCCAGGTGCCCAAGTAATGGTCTTCAGGTCTCGGTAAGTACCGTATTTTTTGCACCATAAGGCGCTCCGGACGATAGGACGCACCTTCCTCCTGGGGGGCGATCCGCTGCCTCAGATCCCAGCGCTTCCTCCGTGCCTGCCTGGCTCCAGCTCTGACGCTTACAGCAAGCGCCAGGATCGCTCTCTCTGCCCTCCGATCCCGCCGCTTGCTGTAAGCGTCAGAGCTGAAGCCAGGAAGAAAGGCATGGAGGAAGCACACTGCCCTCTCCACAGCGGAGGGGGTGGGTTTGCGGAGGGGGTGGGTGCTTCCTCCGTGCCTGCCTGCCCAAGATGACGTCTCATGTAGCCTTCCAGCTACAAAGGTCTTCTACCTGCAAAGTGTGTGCTTGGTAGACTTGGTGGCTTGGTAGACTTGGTGGTCAGTAGATTTGATTGGCATCGTAAGTGACAGATAGTGGCCATAAAACCAAATACACACATGCTGATCAATTAAGTACAAGACACAGATGTGACCTTGTTGTATATTCACGTGAGATAAGGAAGTATTTATGTCTGAGTAATGCTGGCAAGTTTAAAGCTGATGAGAGCTCAGCATATTAACTTAAGCTTTGGTGTTTCAGAATCTGGGATGTCAATCAAAAATCCCTTTACCTACAGAATGATGAGCTAGTGGCAGGATACCTACAAGGTCCCAATTCTGCCCTGGAAGGTGAGTCTGTGTTGTGCACGTCATATTACTCTCCTGAAGTTTCTCATTGATAGGCAGAAGGGTCAAGAAGTCTCCACTGAGGGATGGATCTCATTCAGACTCATGGAGGTAGCAGTTGCCTTTCTCCCATACAGCAATAACACCAACCAAGAACTAGGCCCCAATGCTGAGCTTGGAAGATGGCACAAGAGGGCTGCATGTCTTTGCACACCCGTTGGCTTCTCCCATTATTTTTCTTCTGAATTGGTTCTGCCCTCTCGATTCTTGTGCCTACCACAGAATATGTGGGGGGGTGGGCTGCAGGTATTCCCCCTCCCCCATAATTAATTTCCTGGCTGTAGACTTGTCACCTTTCTCCAAGCAAGTCAATAGGCTACTGTCTTGATTTTCAAAGGGAAAGGGTCTGCCATCATGGAAACTAGTGAGTGAGGAGGTGACCCTTCCCTCTGTTGTATCTCCATGCCAATGGGCAGGAAGTGGCCCTCTCAGTAATTCAGCTCCTGCTTTTTTACCACTTCCTACCCCTTTGCTTTGCTTCCGCCTCTGCCCTGGGCCTGCTGGTATTCCACAGTTCCATTTGCATTGGTTGGCATCAAGAACCACCTACAGCCATCGGCAAAAAAAACCCCTGGGAACATTTGCCAACTAACCTAAGCTGGCTTCCTTTCTCAAATTGCCTCCTTCTGAGTTGAAGGCAACAGGCTATCTGTGGAATGTCTAGTGCTGCAAGCTTTGGGTTGGGAAATTCCAGGAGGTTTTGAGGTTGGAGGCTGAGAGGGACTTCAGCAGAGCAGAGGCATAGCCAAGATTTTGTAGGTCGAGGGGCTTTTAAAAAATTTGGGGTGGGGGCACTCAAGAGAGCCCTCCAACCTCTCTCCAGATCTAGGAGAAGGTAACCCTGGGCCAGATCCTCTTTCTCTTATTTCTACTTGCGTGTCAGGGTGGCCTCTGTGAATGCCACCATGCCTCTGCCTTTGCATCTGGAATACCCTCAGAATGTTGACTGGTTCTCTATTCCTTCTCCCCCTTTCCCACTCCAGAGAAGATTTACTGGATTCCTAACCGTAACTTTAATCGTGAGAAGTTCCCGATCATCCTGAGTATTCGGGATGGGAGTCAGTGCCTGGCCTGCTCCCTCGGGGACCAACCTGTGCTCCAGCTTGAGGTGAGGAGGCTCAGCCTTGTATTGTATTGTTTTGGAGGCAGTGAACTGCACATGGCTCAGCCTTGGAAGGAGGAGCCAGAGACAGGGATGCTGTGTCTGATGGATTCAGCCTGATCATATGTCTGTTAACTGGGTCTCACTGAGTTCAAAGCTTGTATTGTGGCCGGGAGGCCAGAGGAGAAGCAGCCCATGTCTCTGCCCCTTCCTCCAGCCACTCAGCCTGTCATGGTTGCAGTTCTTTCCACAAAGGCCACTTGGTATTGGCCTTTCCCACAGTGGCACAAATGACCGAGGACTTTTTTGTAACAACAAAGGAGGGGGCAACAGTGGTTTGCTCTTCTTTTCCACCCTGGACAGAATGGGAGGCCAGCAATGGTAAACAAGGAGTACATAAGGAAGATAGCAGAGAAGACATGGGTGAGGAAGCTGGGAAGAGAGAAAAGCACAAGGCTGGGTGGCCAGAAATGCAGGAGAGAGTCTCCTTCAGGCCACTAGTGGGGAGGGGGGTTTATAGTGTGGGTTAGTGGGAAGGGGGATTCAGTATGTTTGAATTTAGCTGTCTAAGCACTGGTTGCAGGCCTTTAGTATGAATCAATGATGGTGTGTAATGTGGTGTTAACTGTTCATGAGCCAGAGCCTGGGAAATCTCCTTCATCCCCCTCCAGTCTCACCCATCCCAGGCAGGACCACTGAACATATGAGCCTCTGTTGGTTATTTATATCCCTGGTGCATCTAACTCAGCGTTGTCTGATCTGGCGATCAGCAGCTGTCCAGAGCCACAAGCAGAGAAAGGTCTTTCCCAACATCTACACTCTTTAATTACTGAAGATGGAGATGAACCTGGGACCTCCTGCTCAGATCACATACTTCACTAACAATCTAGAGCTGTTCTTGCTGAAATTGCTTGGAGGAAACAGTCTGACCCCCCCCCCCACCCACCCACCCATACTGTCCCCCAGATCCATATCAGGGACACATGTTACTCTTTCTCTTTTAAAATTCTGGGACTCTGGATGTTAATGGATCTCCTAGTTTTACTTGTCACTTGGGCCTGAGAATTGCAGGTACATTGGCAGAAAGGAAGTGTCCCTTTCCGGAACTGTCAGCATTTGTGCACTAAAGACCTTCTTAAGGGCTGGCGATGATCACCCAATGGAAGAATCCACAGAGATTGTCTCCTCTCGTGCTTCACCCATGCCTCTCTGTCTCCAATGAAAAACAAGTCTGTCCTGCAAGTTCCCAAGGAATTCCTCATATTGTTCAGAACAGGAACCAGTCAGTCAGTCTCTTTCTCTCCCCCCCTCCCCAACTGGAGCTAGGTCAGGTATCTTCTTGCCCCCCAGGTTGCTGGCAAAAGGCTGCTGGTGTTGTTTTGGTTTTTTTGCTCCCTCCATAAGCTGCCTTTTTCCTTCTTTTCAGAGCATCCGCATCTCAGACCTGTACAATGACGGCAAGGAGGACTCTACCCGCTTTACCTTCTTCCGGTCTCACAAGAATGGAATGTGGCGCTTTGAGTCTGCTGCCCACCCAGGCTGGTTCCTTTGCACCTCCTCCAAATCCAACGAGCCCATCGGCCTCACGAGGAACCCAGGATCCGCTCATGTCATTGACTTTTACTTTCAGTCATGCTGAGCCCGAGGGCTCTCAGAGAAAGATCTCATGTGCATGGGCACCCAGTTTTCCGCCATTCCCATCTTCCCCTTGAAAGTTTGATTTCTCGGCTGGGTCAGCTTTAGGGATGGCTGAGAATGGGGGAACTCCCAGAAATCCCTCCCAGCCACAGAGGTATATTTTCTGGGCAGATCACCTCTGCTGCATTTAACATTGGTGACCATTGTGGCCAGAATCTACAGGAAGCTAACAACCAAGTAGGGGTGTCAACCACCAGGTGGGACTTGAGGGGAGGGGGCTGGAATTACAGGTAATCTGCAGACTACAGAGATCATTTCCCTTGGAGAAAATAGATGGTTAGGAGGATGGACTCTATGATAGTGTACTCCAATGAGGTCCTTGTCCTCCCCACCCTGTCCTCTCCACCCCTCAATCTCCAGGAGTTTCCTAACCTGGATCTGGCAACCTCCCTCCCCACCTGCATCACTCTCTGGTTGGCCAAATGGTACTTGGCAACCCCACAATTAAACCATGTGGTGATAGTCATCTCCTGTTGCTGGTCCTCAGCACCTGGTCTTTAGAGACAGAATTCCTTGGAACACGACTTTTCCTGGCCAGAAGCCACCAGTAGACCTTAAACAGGGATGGATTTACAGATGTGTATTTGACTATATTGGTCTTTTTATTTCAAAAATAGTGACGAAAATATCTGAAATAACATTTTCTACAAATCTAGGGGTCACAGGTACAATTGTTCCAAAATCATTCTCATTTGGTTTTAAACAACATGAGCCAATGGTGGACCACAAGAAAAGTTATCGGCTCCCCTCCCAAACTTGTCATTCAGTTTTCAGTTCTGGTTCTGAATTGTAAGTCCAAAGCCCACCCCTGTTCCCTGCATGTTTGCACTGGAGCAGGACCTGAAAACTGCAAAGCAAGAGCCATTGGGGCCAAATTCCTGGTATCCATTCCTCCCAAAAGCCGCAACTCATTCTTCTTAGTTCAGTCAGCAACCTCAGTACTCTCTCTGAGAACTGTCACTAGCCGAGGGATGAGTCATAGTAGCAAAAGATGGTGTGACCAAAGCTTGTCTGAAATAGACTCAGAGCTGAAATTCAGGTTACTTAAAAAAATACAATAAAACTTGCTTGAAAAAACAAAAGGATAACATCAGGAATTCACCTATTAGAGGGCCAAACTTTTCCTGACCACATAATGTAGTGTTTAGTGTCAGGCTAGAATGTGAGGGGTCTGGGTTCAAATCTCCACACTGCCATGAGTGGAAGTCCAGAATGACAAAACATAGTTAACTTTGAGAGGAGAGATGTAGGGCAGACTGTCCTCCTCAGTGTTTCATGTGGGCTTTTACTTCCAACACCAGATGTAGGGGAAGCCTTTCAGACAAATGCCATGCTGGCAACAGAGTAAAGAAAATGAGAGTTAGCGATTGCTCCTTCCCAATGGAAACAGAAGCTCAAGATCAGATCTTAATTCTCATATCTCTTTCTCTCGGCTTGGCTTTGCGAACGAAGATTTAAGAAGGGTGCAATAGTCCACGTCTGCTGCAGGCTCGCTGGTGGCTGACAAGACCAATGTGGGACAGGCAGGTCCGGCCGCAGCGGCTGCAGGGAAAAGTCTGATTTAGGGCTGGCGCCGTAGCAGTGCGATTCTTCCTCAATCTTCCTAATTCTCATATAGCACATCTGTAAATTCATTTTATTCCTCTCAATTAATCCTAATTCAAAGTAACAACCAGGTAAGGAAGAGGTTGTTTTTAATGGATTTTCACTAAAGGATATGTGGGGAGAAGGGTTGAGATTTCTCAGGTATTCCACTTTTCCTTCAGAATTAACACACAAGAGGGGAGTAATCTTGCTCATGTTCTAAGTGGGCCTATCCCTGATTAAGAAAAGAGCTGAAGTTTCTAGAAGTTTCTATTATGGAACATAATACCCACTTGAGTTGAGGGAAGGACACAAAGGAATGTTTGCAGTTTGATTTTGCACACAGAGAGTCTGATAGTGTTGGACAGTTTTTTTGGGGGAGGAGGTTCCTTAGCTGTACTTAACAAAAAGTGGAGGGATTCTTGGTGTACAGTTACTGTCTCTGAGAATTTGACACAGGATCAACTGTTGTGCTGCTTGCTGCAGGAATCTTGTTTGCTTTCCCTGTGGTCTGTGTGTATGCTTGTCAAAAAACAGATATTAAACAAAAGTTGAACCTTTCAGTGTTATGTCATCTAAAAGGCATTCTGATCCCATTAGGAAGTAGGGATGGGCACGAACCGGGAAAATGCAGTTTGATTCGTGGTTCATGGTGTGTGCAGTTTGTGAACAACAGACCGGCACAAACTTTTTGACACTAGACAAACCAGTTGTTTGTGATATGGGAAACACACACACACACCTTCCCCATGCTAGAAACACCAAACTCACAGGAGATCTCTGGCTGACTCTCCTCTGCTGTCTTTCCAAGTTTGGTAAGGATTGGATTTACAGGTTCCGAGTTATGGCTTCCCAAAGAAGGTGCCCCAGGAAAGCGCTTTCTGGGGCAATGACAAGTGCAGGTTCAGGAGGTTTAGGAATATACAGAATGCATCCCGTTCAAGCTAGAGTCACCAAACTCACTGCAGATGTCCAGCTGCTCTCCTCTACCTGCCTTTCAGGTTTGGTGAGAATTGGATTTACAGATCCAAGTTACAGCTCCCCAAAGAAGGTGCCCTCATCCTCCATTTTTTGTAATGGATTTGGGGGGTGGGAGGAGAAAAAAAAATGCAAGGACAATAGAAGCTTTGCAGAACAGAATTAAAGTCCCAGAGAATTTCTGCAGTAAAAATTCAAGGTGGTGGTGAGGGGGGAATTTTTGCAGTCCCAGCAGAACCAGTACCACTGCAACAGTGCAAACCCAAGGTCAAGCCAGAGAATCTCTGTAATAGAAACTGAAGGAGACAGTCTGTCTAGAAATGAACAGCGCTGAAGTTCATGGAATGTTTGTGCCAGGTGCCCTTCCACAAACATTACTTCGTGAACCACAAACCAACCAAAATGCATGATGAACTTTATTTCATGTGCTGGTTCATGCCCATCCCTATTAGGAAGTCAATAGCTGTTTCCATTATATTCATTTGGAAGCAGATTTCCAAGTATACTGTATATCCCGCCCATTACTGTGATGGAATTAATAAATTTAACTCCTCATCCAAGACAGCCTCTCTCCCAGATTCTAGGTAGATAGGAAAAGGTGCCCAGTGTACTCTGGTGGAAAGTGCTGTCAAATCTCAGCTGGTTTACAGTGACCTTACAAGGTTTTCAATGCACGAGATGGTTTGCCATGGCCTGCATCTTCCAAGTAACCCTGGACTTCCACAGTGGCCTCCCATCCTAGTACTAACCAGTGCTGACCACACTTAACTTCCGAGATCCAAAGATAATGAGACCACTCAAGTCAGGATGCAGCTCTACAGACAATTAAAATTCTCACTTGCACAAGGAGTTGTAAACTGGCCCTATGTAAATGGATTTTTCCCTCCCTTGAGGTTCTCAGGCTTGGTGATGGAGGGCCTACATTTTTATAAAAATGGAGCATATTGGGGGAGGCGGCTGAACAATGCCCCTTCCTGTGCCTTTTTCCTCACTGTGCTCCATTTGTTTCAGCATTTGCCTCCCTTCCTGGCTGGCTTTTTATATTGGAACCTGGCCAAGTCAAAAGATGCCACAAACCATGAAGCACGGTGAGGAGTAAGGCCATTGCTTAAGTTTCCATTGGTAATGTGGGAGGAAGCAGGCTCAATGTCGGTCACTTGCATGCTTCAAATCTGTTTTAAATTAGGCACTTGTGCACGGCTTTGCACATGGACAGGCAAATTGGCTGTCCCCTTGGACTGCACGGATCTTAAATGCAATAAGGACATCTCTCAGTTCTGGAATCAGGGAACTGTCTCATGCCTCCTAACTTCATGTGCTCTTGCTCTTGATTACTGCAGGAAGGTAGAGCCTCTATACCCTCCTTGCATTTGCAGGGTGGCTATGCCCTATTGCTAGGAAGGAGAAGCTTGTGCAGGCCTTTTCTTTCTATGCTATGTGGCAGACAGATTAGCTTCCTGGTGCAGGAGGACAAGAGCTGTGGCTTCTTCATCTATTGTTGACCTGCCAGTGGTCATATCTCAGGCTTTGCCTTTGCCTCGTAGACACAATCCCTGGCCATGCAATAGTTCATGCAAATACAAGACCTGTGCTTATCTACAGTCCTAAAGCCCTCCCCAAATCAGTGAAACTGTGAAAAGGAATGCCAAACAAGCACGATGGGAACATTCTTTATTAGTTTTATTTATAGAACTTGTACCTTTCCATTCTGCCCTCACCAGCCACCTTGGATTTAAAAGAAACAACAGCACTTGTGTATAATAAAAACAGATCTTCAAAACTATTAAATCCAAACAAAAGCACATCATTAACATAATTTAATCCAAGTTAAAATATACACACAAGATCATAAAATACACATACATAGAAACAGCAAAACATAGGGCAGGAGGGAAGGATCAGCAGACAAAACACAGAAGTGTTCATTTGCTGGTGGAAGGCGGCAACAGAGGTGGAGTCTCTTTGAGGAGACAGTTGCAGAGTTCCAGTGCCACAACTGAGAAGGCCCTTTCTCAGCTTGCAACCTGTCTAATCTCAGAAGGTAGGGACATCCAAAGTACAGCACTGAAAAATGACCTCAGCAACTGGGCAAGTTTGAAAGAGAGCAGACAGTTCTTCACATTTCCTGGTACCGAGTCATATAGGGCTTGAATTGGGCCTGCAAGCAAATTGGGAGTGCAAATGCTCCAAGACAACCTACTCCAGTCAACATCTTGGGTACAGCATTCTGCACCAATAGAAGTTTCCAAACACTTTTCAAAGGCAGCCTGACACATAGCTCGCTACAGTAATCTCATACTGATGTAACCAGGGCACTCCCATAGCCAGGATTTGGAAGGTCAGGGGGCCTTTGATTTTTTGGGGGGGGCACTCAATGGCCTCAACCCATAGCCGCTGTCATGGCCACCTGACCTACCATCACACTGGCTGGTGCCCCACACAGCCAGGATTAAATTTTGTTGGCCTTAAAGGAGCCACTGGACTCAAATTTTGTTCTATTACTTCAGACCAATACTGCTACCCACCCAAATCTGTTTCTGCTCCCAGAACACTCAAACTCCATACTGCCCCCCCCCACCACTGATAACCAATTTTCAAAAACTTGAAATTACTCCAGCAAGTATTTGGATGGGAGACCTCTTTGAAATAACAAAGTTGGGAGGGCGGGTGTGTGTGTGTGTGTGAAAATTAAAGCAAACTACAGGATGGTCACCTCAAGCAATGGAAACCAGAACTATTTTTAGTCCTTTTATTCAGTGGGTTTACTTCCAAGATAATGGGCTACCAACCTCCTGGTGGGGCCTGGAGATCACCCAGAATTACAACTGTTCTCTGAACTACAGAGATAATTTCCTCTATACAGAATGGCTTTTTTTGGTGGGGGGGATGTGGACTTTACATGCCACTGAGCTCCCTGCCTTCCTCAGGATCCATCAAAAATATCCAGGAATTTACCAGCCAGAGTTGTTAACTCTATGAATTAAAGCCCATATATCACAGTTCTGCTACCCAAATACAGGATAACTGTATTGAAAGCATATTGCCAACACACACACCCCCCCAACACACATGCACACACACAAGTCCTGTTCACAAGTTACAGTGAACACACATACAGGGTGTCTTGTTATTTAAATATACATCAAGTCATTATTTTGGTAGGAAGAAACCAGCCTTGTGGAGCTGGTTGCTAGAGAGACCTAAGAAGGAAGGGGGGGCGGAGGGCTTAACAGAGGAAATGCTCTTTCCCTGTGTGGGTGCGGGGGCGTGGAGAGCGAGTTTTACCTTGTGAATTACAAAGAACATGAAGAGCTTCAGATATGCAGCAGAAGGGGGAAGTTTTACAGTCAGATGGGAACATTTACTTACCAGGATGTGTGTGTGCGCGCGTGGCGGGGAAGCTTTTAGATGTTGAAATGCTGCTAAAATTTATAGAGGCTCCCAGCTGCCTCCAGAGAGAGCCGGCTGACAACAGGTAGCCAGCAGGGTCTGCTCCACAGGGTCCTAGTGCACCCCTATTCCTCGTCACCAGCCAAGCCAGGAGCACCAATAGCTATTGAGCAGTTGAATCCTGTGCTGGGTTAAAGGACCCCACTGATCAGCTGATTGGCCTGCAGCTCTTTTAACTGGAGGGGGAGGCTGGGGACTGCTTCTGCCCCCTGCCCTACGCTCCAGGATGCAGCAGAGACCCTGGGGGCTGTTTGGGGGCCCCAAGTCAGGGGGGTCTCACCCAGAAGTCAGGGGGCTGTGCCCCCACAGGCCGCCTTGTAGCTACGGGCTTGTGCCAGAGTGGAAAGGCCACAGCTGGCTAACTAGCCAAAGTTGACCACAGCTGCCACCTGCTCATCCAGTAGTACGTGTGGATCCAAAAGCACCTCCCGACTACAGACCTGACAACAGCCAAGTCCACAGCTGCTTAGTCAGCCCTGCAGTGAAGCAGGACAGATCACAAAGCTCCTTCATATAATGAAATCATTCTGTTCAAAGCATTTAGAGTATCGACAAATGGGTTTTATTTGCTTTGGATATTAATTAGCACATTTCTGACTGTGCATCTCTACCACATAGGTGTATACGCATCAAAGCTGACCTTTTCTTCTGCAAGCCAAGAGATTTTCTTTCCTTTTAATTCCCCACGCCCAGCCACAGCACAGTTGCTGATGCTCCCTCAGCTGCCAGATTTCCACAGGCACACTCCAGGCAGTCTCAGTCAGTCCCATTCACTCCCTTGGCATTCTCCTCCTGAGCAAACTATATAAAGCTGGAACTCCCATCATTTCCAGATCTATGACTCACGGCCACATCTTTAGGAAATCCCCATTCCCAGAAACCAGGTTGCCTCTGCAGCAGGGAAAGCAGACACACTTGCCACTTGCACGTTGCACTTGTGGCATCATTTCCAAAAGGGGAAGCACCGCGGCTTCCCACAGTTGCCGCTTAGATATTTCACCACCAATCCCCTCTTGGAAAGTTGCTCTGCAATCTTCAGAAGAACAGATGTGGCAAGTCAGGAGCTGCATGTTGCTGCTGTGCCACGCTTGCAAGAATGCTAAACTTCCCTGCTCAAGAAAGGACTGAAACTGGTCCAGCCTGTGCTTCCAGATTCCTTGTTGAATTAGATAGGAAGTCAGATCAGATCCCAGCAAGTGTTTTTTTAATGGCTGTACTGCAGGATAAACTGTGATCTTCTGGGCAGACTGGGCCAAAGTTGCCTACAGCTTCTTCACCTTCTACAATCTGTTCCATTCTGCAAAATGCATTCAGGCATTTTGTTTCTTGAACCCACACCCTGGAAGACCAGCTCAGAACTCTGAATACTAGCCCCCAAAGTTTCGTTAGTTTCTAGATTCACATTGTTTTTTTTAACCTAATGTGTTCTGTGGTGAAATAACCCCTCACCCCAAAGGTACCTTGGGCAACATGTACAACTTTGCACACACAAAAATGCTTAATTTGCACTTTGCCAGACTCAGAAGCTGTCTTAAAACAGCCTTCCCAGATAGGTCAAAGGCTGTAGTCCAAATTTCTCTGGATCTTTTTTTTCTTTTTGGAGAAACAGATTCCTCTAATTAGCTTCAGAGAGCCAGTGTGTTCCCACTCTGCATGAAACTCACTGACAACCTGTGGTGTGGAGCATGATGCAAATGGAGTGCAGCTAAGAACAAAAAAGCCCTTTCCTGCTGCACAGAGAACAGTCAAGTAGGGCATGCCATTGCCCCCCCCCCCCCCCATGTCTTCTATGGCCAGATGCTTCCAGTCTTCTTTCTGCACCTTGTTACAACAACTGTCCCACTTGGATTTTGCAGCCTCCCTTTCAAACATTTTCTGCAATTTGCCTTTTCTACTGCTTCCTATCTTTTCCTATTGTTTCCTGTCCTTTTCTACTGCCTTTTCTACTGCTTCCTATCCTTTGTCCATGAGGTAAGAGAAAGCCACAGATAAAATGAACCAGGAATTTAATTATCTACTCTTGTCCCATTTCAGTTTCTCCCCGTGCATTTGCCATCTTCTAACCAACCACTGGACTTCCTCCATCTTTTCCCCAGGAAGTTAGAAAGTTTTGTAGGACTGTTCCTTTACTTTTTACTGTAAGTGGCTCTTACCCACTCATTTGCATGTTGCACCATCGCTTAGGAGACAATGCTAAGGAACATGCCACGCCTTTTGCATGCTTCGGGGAGAGGATAAAAAGCAGGTGAGCCAAAAGAGCTGGCAGCTGGAGCATGCGGGAGAGGAGGCTGACCCTGCGGACAAAGAAATCTCAGGTAATACCTTTGTAGCTCTGCTGCTGCAGATGCAGTGCCCTTTCTTGTTTTCAGGTTGTGTTTCTCTGGATCTTTGTCAAGATTGCGGTACAAGATCAACCCTGAGGAAACTGGCAGAGAAAAAAACTTTCCATCTCCCACATGAAGATTGTCTCAGGACTACTAAATAATACTGTGCACCAGGGATTTTTTTCTTTAGCAGGAATGCAGTTCCAGCTGGCTTGGTGTCAGGGGATGTGGCCTAATAAGCAAATGAGTTCCTGCTGGGCTTTTTTGTAGAAAAAGCCCTGTGTGAAACAATGGCGATGTTAGGGGGTGTGGCCTAATATGCAAATGAGTTCCTCTGGGCTTTTCCTAAAAATTAGATGCGACTTCCTACTAATTAGATGTGACTTTCTCAGCTCAGTGACTGGGGTGGTAGAGGATGAATTGCTGGAACAGTCTGAAGAGCAGGGCTGGCCTGAGGCTGTCTGGCACCCCAGGCAAGGCTAACGTCTGGTGCCCCCCCCACTGATAAAGTCACTGAGTCACATGGGGGGCACCCAATTCAGCGCCCCCAGAGGGTCGGCACCTTAGGCAATCACCTAGTTTGCCTAGTGGCAGAGCGGGCCCTGCTGAAGAGGAAAGGAGAGAGCCTTTCTGTCAAATTCCTGCAATGGGATCTATCACAAGACTTCCTTCAAAGAAGGGGAGGATGTAACACAGGGCACACAAAGCTGCTTTGCACAAATGAGGTAGCAGTCCAGTTTAAATGAGACCCAGTGCATGCACAGGAATGTATTTTGGCCTCAGTCAGTGACAGATTTCAAGGATCACAGCGATTTTTGACCCAGTAACAAACATGCCCAGTGCTTTCAGCTGCTTCACATATGGCCTGTGACTAGGGATGCTTTCCTCCAAGTAGGACCCAGGGATCCCCCCCAGAATTACAGCTCATCTCCAGACTATAGAGATCAGTTCCCCTGGAGAAAATGGAGGCTTTGGAGTGTGGAATCGATGGCATTGTACCCCACTGAGGTCCTTGTCCTCTGCAGGCTCCATCCCCAGATCTCCAGGAGTTTCCCAGCTTGGATCTGGCAACCCTACCCCTACCTGGCAGCCCTTCTTCTTTGTTAATATACATTGGAAACATGGTGATACCAAAATATAGCAGAGTCTTGGCCATTGACCAAAGCCAGGATGTTTGGGATGAGTCTGAGCTGTAAAGGATCAAAAGGAATCTTTGTCAGGAAGGGGTGTGTGCTGGTGTTCTTGGCGGTCCTCAGCCTCCTATGCATCTTCCATGGGATAGTTCTGTAAATGCAACTGCAACAAGAGTTGCATCAACTACAAAAGTGTATAATTTGGCAGTCTCATTTCATTGTCTACCACATGATTGCATAGCCTTGCTGGGAAGTAATCGATTAATATTCTGCTTTCTTAGTGTTTCACCTGTGAGACTCCCTTTCCTTCCCATGGCATAGTCTAGCACACACTGTGCCTAGAGAATCATGGCCAGTGAAGAAGCTCTTGACAGGCCTCAAGCAGTTTCCTGCTGGCGGATGAGGCAGGCATACCTGTTGAAGGCAGGTGGGTCACAGAGATAGCTTCCCCCAGGCACCCTCATCCACCCCAAAGAGACTTTCCTGCTTCTTGGATACTGAGGGGCAAAGAAACAGGTAGCCAGAGTAAAGGTAGAGAAAATCTTGAACCAATTAAAATCAAAAACAAATTCTGCTTCATAGTGGTGATGATAGATGATGATGATGAAGAGGAAGAAGAAAGGATAGACAGACGACAGACAGACGATAGGCGACAGACAGATAGACAGATAGACAGATATGCTTGTGAATCTATTGAAAATGTAGGAGTTGGTCTGGATCTGAAAAAAGCCTTGTTTTAATACAGAGCTTAGGGGAAGCTTTTGGCAAAAACATGGTTGGAAAAGTTCCGGAAATGCCCATTTAGCTATCAGCTACTTGAAGAAAAATTTCTGAACTGCGTATTTGAGAGTGGATTGGAACAGGCATCCTTTTGAAAGTATTTTTTGCTGCATTACAGACATCCAACTAAGGAAGAGGAAGAAATTTGTTAACAATTCTGAACTGTAATTGGAGTTATTTGTGGTGTCCTCCTTCTGTTTTGTATTCTGTGCTTTGAAGTTCTGTATTTTTGGAATGCTATCAGTCTGTTTCAAGCTACTATTTAAATGTGATAAGACCTTAGGAGAATTGTGTGAACAGTTTATTCACGGAGACAGTGCCTTTCTCTGCTCACCACCTGGGAGCTGGCAACTTTATGTGATTGTCATCAGCAGTTGGAATTCTCTGTGATATATTAATTCTTTATGTTTTTCAAAACACATCTTGCCACTAAGAACAGTTTCTCTCTCTGTCTCTCATCAACAGGCAGTTTGCAGACAATCTCTGAAGTTCACAATCCCCAGAACCAAAGATAAGGTCTGCTTCATTCATTCTTCTCCTTTGCCAGGGAACTAAAAGGTGGCCCCTGGGAAGCAGCAGCCTTAACTGAGTGCTGCAGGGCAGGGCACGCATAGCTGCTTTCTGCTGCAGGGCTCTCCATATAAGAATAACTTATGTGAAACCTGTGTGTGTAGTCATAAGGGAAGGTAATCCTTTCTGCATGCAAAAAGGCAGTGAGAAATCCACACCCAGGTGTTCCTGCTCTTTAGGACTGTGCATGTCACATGAGTTGGCCTTGTGTACTCACCCTTTGGTGCTTTGCGAGCAGGCTGATCTCAGAGGGCCCTTGAGGGTCAGAGAATATTGGAAACCTGATATGGAACCAACAGCCTGAGGTTAAAACAAAGCAGTACAATTCCTCAGCACCCCCTTCCCACTTATGCCTAGGCTTTATTGATATATACAAAACAAGAAAGAATCTTCTAGCATCTTAAATAATAACAGTTTTATTTTAGCAAAAGCTACCGTATCACAACCACATTGTGCCTCCTTTTGCAACCCGTGAAACAGAAATTGCAGGTAGCCACATTGGTCCCTCAAAAACCCATGTCATACCTTCCAGTAGGACCAATTAAAATATCACAAAACCATGTACAAGCTTTTGAGCTCTTCAGAACTTTTATTCAAGTTGCATGTTTAAAACAGGGGAGGGAGGCAGATAAGACCATTTCTTGCTTCTTCTCAGAACCCTTCTGACCTTCTGAAGAGACAAGACACTGAGCATTCCAGGCAGGGTGCTTACAGACAGGGGTGGTCTTACTGATTCTGGGGCTGTGGGCAAAAGAATCATTGCCACCCCCTCTAACTCCCCTGCTGAGGCCAAGCAAGAGGTGCTCCTCAAATCCATATGTGGCAGCTAAGAACCATCACTGGAAGCTGGTTGCCAAATCCCCAGGCAGGACATATGCAGGTGTCAGCAGTAGGAGCCTGTCTTTTTTTTTTTTTGTCTCCTCCCACCTTGGGGAGTTTTTTTGGGGGGGGTTGGGTGGTCAGGACCCTCTAGCTTGGGGCATGGGGCAGCTGCCCCTCTTGTTGGCTAAGACTACCCCTGTACATAAAGCCCTGAAGATCGTGGCCTGAAACATATAATATCCTGCCTGATGCAGAGTCTGGGAGAGCTCAAAAGCTTGCCCATTGTTGTGTGTAAGTCCCGGTAAAAGGTGTCATGGCTTTTGTTTTTCGATCCTGCTTAGTAGTTAATTCTGGTATGATGCTGGATATAACTTGGGCTGTAAAGGGGAAAGGGATTTCTTGGCTTGGAGGGTGGGAAACATATCCATTTAGGGATATCAATTCTCTTTCCACACAGAATACCACTCATAAGTCACAGATCAAGAAACATCCACTTACAATGGCGTCAGAAGAAGTGCGGAAGCTGCCTGCTGCCAGCGGAACTGTGGTGGACCAAGATATATTGGACTGGTTTGCAGAGTTATTGGATGCTACAGGTATTGGCCCTGCATTCTGTGGTGTGCAATAGAAAGAAGAGAAATATTTAAAAGTACGTTAGAAGTAGGCAGAGGGCATTGATCCATCTAACCGCTGAGGGCTGGACATAAAGCAATTGGGCTAAATTATTATGACATTAGTGAGGTAGGTTTAGATGGAACTCAAGAAGGAATTTACTAATCATTTAATAACACAGATGTTGTTGAGCTCCTTGGCCTCTAACCTTCATTAGGACCAAGTAACGCATCATGAAATAGTAAGCAATATTTTTGCATTCATTAGAACTTTTTAAGGCTAGAGGAGAGGAAGAAAGATGAAGCTGTTCTTTCTAATGGTGGGAAGGTATTTCTCCCATAAACGAAATCGCACAATAAGGTGGGAGAAAGATGTTTTCCTTCCATTGTAAGATCCCCCTCCTTGATGACTGAATTAATTACAGTATTCTCCAAAGTAGACCAAAACTGTGGACAGCTATGTTATCTCGTTTAGGACAAGCTAATTTTATGTACTGTGATACTGGACATCTGAAATCTTTTCTCTTCTATCCTCTGCTTGGCTTGGAGTAATTAGTAAACTGTCTGCCTAACTGCCGAGAGAGATTTTTACTGACTGAAGCTCTTTGAATAGGTCTGAATAGGATGAATATTTTGACCGGATTTTTTTTTTTTTACTTCTATCCTTTTTTTGTCCCGACACAGTATTTTGAAACAGCCTGGTATCACATTTTTAAGTTCTAATTTGACCAGCAGCTCCTTCAGAAGAGGAAATTTATGGCTTCAGTGAAGACAGCTTAGAGCTGAACATGGAGTCAAGTAACTAATTAAATGGCTGGAAGAACAGTATTTCGCAGTTTGATCTAAATTCCTGCACCATATTGTCAGCTAGTTTGTGACACCATATTGACTTTTACTGGCTTCATTATGAAAATTTGTAAGAGTACCAGACAGAATGAAGAACTCTCCCCACCCCTCTCAAAACAATTAAAAATTGATGGTTACTATTTACTTCAAATCACTTTGCTGTGTTGGAGAGCTGGGGTGAGCAGGCAGAAGACTTGGATTCTGCTGCTCCTGGTGGCTTGATGTCTGTGGCGTAGAGGAGGGGAGCCCTGTGGTGCAGTATAATGCAGGATTCATTAGGATAGACAGTGCTAGGCTTGAAAAAAAGTCTCAGGTTGCACCAAAAATGACTTGGTACAAAGATGTAACAGCAGCCCTTTCTTTGCTAATATAAAAACCAGCAATATTTTGGATCCATCTCCAGCATTAATCAGAACAAACCAGACAGAAGTACAGAAAAACTGCAGTCTTATGACTGCAAAAGGGCATATAAACATTGGGTTGGGCATTAGAATAGACACGAATGGAGCTGTTCTTTCTAATTGTGGGAGGGCATTTCTCCCATAAACGAAATCGCACAATAAGGTGGCAGAGAGACGTCTTCCTTCCATTGTAAGATTCCCCCTCCTTGATGACTGAATTCATTACAGTATTCTCCAAAGTAGACCAAAACTGTGGACAGCTATGTTAATCCATAGATGAATTGAAGAGTCACAGTAGAGAATATCTGTATTAGGACCAACTAAAACATCACAAAGCAGTGAGCAAGTTTTCTAGTTCTCCAGAACTCTCCTTCAGGCTGGATACTAAGCCAAAAGAAAAAGGAGGGATGTTAGAGGGAAGGACATTGGGCATGATGGAAAGGTTAAGCCTGGAGACTATGATACCCTTAATATGGAGCAGTGGAGGTAAGGGGACTAAAGCCCCAGGACGGTAGCATGACCACTGTTGTATCTATTCCTTTGCTGTTGCCTTTGAATTTTTCCCTGTGGACAAAAATGGCTACCCATAATTTTAACATGCTTGGTAGTTTTCAAGCAAAAAGTATCTTCTGAAGTTTATTTATGGCTGCTGATTGAAACAGATGTCTACTGAGATTCCCTGCTGACTAGAGACAGCATGATTGTATGTTCTATGTGGTTACCAAGTGTTACCAGAATTGGGAGGCTCTCCTAATATTTTGGTGGAATATTAGCTCTTAAGAAGACTTTGGCTTGCCAGAGGTGATGAGTTTAAGTTTAAGTGATAAGTTTGCAAATGAACTTTCTGGGATCATGATGTTGCATGCGAAGTAACAACGGGGCATCAGGGAAGCCTCCACGCATGGTTGGTTTGATAAAGAGTGTCAGGTGATGAAGAACCACTTACGTGATATTTACCATTGCTATAGGGAGTCAAATTTAGTGCATCTCCCATCGGAATACTTTGAATTTAAAAAGGCTTTACACCAACTATATAAGGACAAGCAGAAAAAAATTCTGCTTAAAAGTTGGGAACCCCTCCTGCAGGTCACAGTTAACAATGACTCAAGGAAATTCTGGTCCCTGATAGCTGATTCAATGGGAAGAAATGGTTCAGTAAATAGCTTAATCACGGCTGATTACTGGTATAAGCATTTTACAATGATTTTTCAGGAGACCAGGTGCAATCCAGAAGTAGAATTTGACGTCTGTCTGGATGATTCTCCAATTTGGGCTCCAGTGCAGATTGAGGAGACAGAATATCTAATTTTAGCACTTGAATTGGAAAAAGCCCCTGGGCCCAATGCTATTCCCCCTGAGGATATCAAGGCTTTTCCACAGTGGTGGGCCCCCTTCTTAGCAGCCCTTTTTACAGCCTTAAGACTGGTCTGATGTAATGCCAGAAGAATGGAAGCATGCTGTCTTAGTGCCCATCTTTAAAAAAAGAGATCCTCAGCTCCCAAATAATTATAGACCAATTAGTCTCTTATCCATCATGGGGAAGCTGTATGCCAATCACTTGGCCAATAAACTTAAATCTTGGATACTAGACCAGCAAATCCTGGAGCCGCAGCAAACTGGCTTTTGTCAGAATAAGTCAACCCTGGACTATTATGCAGTCCTTAGCCATCTAGTAAATAAATATAGGAAAGGGAAAGGACCCAAATTATACACACCTTTCTTAGACCTTAAGGGAGTTTTTGATTCAGTGCCCAGGGACATTCTGTGGAAGAAATTAAGTAATATGGGGATTGATAAGCAATTGCTACTCCTGATTAAAAAAAACTACTCTGAAACCACTTGCCAGGTTAGATGCTAGAAAGATGAAGACTGCAATTACAGTGGGTGTCATGCTAGGCTGTATTTTGGCCCCTATATTGTTCAACCTTTTAAAAAATGATTTGGCACCCTTTATGAGCTGTGTTAATGGACATTACCCCAAATTAGGTAAGAGACACATCCCACTATTGCTGCTGTATATGCTAATAATGCTGTTCTCTTTTCACTTTCAAAAGTTGGGATGAAAAAGATGCTAATGCACTTTTTAGTTTACTGTGATAAGAACAAGCTTTCCCTAAATTTTGATAAGTCCAAAATTATTGTGTTCAGTCAGAGTTGGAAGCCCTCCAAATGGACTATACAAGGAAACCCCATTGAACAGGTGAAGAGTTTCAGATATCTTGGTATTCATTTCCACTATAATGCTAATTGGGCCACTCATATTAAGGAAGTGTTAAGATCTGTGAATAGCCGTGAACTTGCAATCGCCCACTTTTTCTGTACTAAAGGAAATCAATTTACCGGTATACCTGCTTTTTTAAAGTGTTCAGCTCTAAAATATATGCTAAACTATTATATGGTGCTCCAATTTGGATTTCTGCATTTAATTAAGTGGTCAAAAGAGTCCAATCTAAATTTCTTAGGAAAATGTTAGGGCATCCAGCTTACATACTTTATGCAGCAATGTGCTTTGAGACAAACTAGAGACGTTTAGCCATAGAGGTGTGGATATCAACTTTCAAATTTTGGCTGCACCTCCGTTTTAGAAGTGGGCCCAATAGTCTGCACATATGCTGCACGAATCTTATTTATCTGATTGGCTGACCCACATTGAAGGAAAAATCGCATCAATGGGACTTTGCATTGACGATCTGACCCTTTTTTCTGAGAAGCATGTTTCTGCCATGATTATATTGACATGGAGATTCAAGACCTTAGAAGTCTTGCTTCTGGGCATTGCTCTCCCATGCAATGAGGGATTTCCTTCAGTGGTTCACTTGCAGAGTATTTTTCTTGTTTGATTGATCCCCATATTTGAAGGGCACTTATGTTGGCCCACTTTAATGTGTTTCCTTCTGCCATGTATATGGGATATTTTTTAAAAATACCACTCTTGGATAGGCTCTGTCCCTGTGGGCTGAAGGAAATTGAAGGAATGGACCATGTACTTTTATCTTGTAGATTCCACTGCGATTTCCATAAATCTTATCTGGATCCTATATTGCAATCCCTGGAAGGTAAATCTGATGAACATAAGATAATGAGTTTACTAGCCTCAAATAAGGCTGAAAGCATCAAAGCAGTGGCAAACATCCTTTACTGTGCTTACAGGAAGAGAAGTCTGTTTAGAATACGAAATTAACCAACTAGGGTTGCCAAGTCCAATTCCAGAAATATCTGGGGACTTTGGGGGTGGAGCCAGGAGACACTGGGGTGGAGCTAGGAGCAAGGGTGTGACAAGCACAATTGAACTCCAAAGGGAGTTCTGTCCATCACAATTAAAGGGACCTCACAACTTTTTAAATGCCTTCCTTCCCTCCACCCTCCCCTTCTCCGATTCCACCCCAGAGGCGGAGCGGAGTGGGCGATGCCGCCACGCTGCTGCCGCCTCTTCCCCGCCCCACCGCAGCCGCTCCTCCGAGATGGGCCCAGTCTGACCCCATCTCGGAGGAGCAGCCATGGTGAAGCTGAGAAAAGGCGTCAGCACAGCGGCGTCGCCCGCCCCGCTCTGCCTCCGAGGCGAAACCAGAGAATGGGAGGGTGGAGGCAGGCCAGGAGCGCGGCCCGCCACGCTCCTGGCTCGCCCCCACCCCCCCTCTGACTCCACCTCAGAGGCGGAGCGGGTGATGCCGCCGCACTGCCGCCGCCCCCTCCCCGCCCCATCCCAGCTGTTCCTGCGAGATAGGCCCAGCCTGAGCCCATCTCGGAGGAGCAGCCACGGTGAAGCGGAGAAGAGGCGGCAGCTGCGCAGCGGCGTCGCCCGCTCTGAGATGGGGCGGCTCGCCACACTCCTTGGCACCGTTTCCCCCTCCCCCGCTTTTTTTTGGGGGGGGAGCGGGGGAAGAGGCTGGAAATCCTGGGGTCCCCCGCCAGGGCGGGAGGGTTGGGAAGCCTATAACCAACTCTTCCCCCCCTTCCTTGTTTTGATACTGCTGTTGTTATGCCAATAAAGGTTCTGTGACTTTTACCTTTCCTCTGGTCTCCACAATAGATGGGGGGAAACCTGTAGCCTTTTGTTTTAGGTGGGGGGAAAACCTGTAGCCTGGAGACGCCCTACAGCCACCTCCCAAAATAACAAGTCAGACTTGTGCTTTGCTGCTGGGAACCATTTTGTTTGGTCCTTCTCCATCTTGGTTTACAATGTACACTTCCAGACCAAACCCTGGCTTACTCCTAACCCAAATATGGCTGACACTTGTACATTTAGAGAATTGGGGGTGAAGGATGATGAGGAATGTCTTTTTCCCAGTGTAACCCTTTGTAGGGGTACATGGGGGCCTCACAGTATGTTCTATGCAGTTACCAAGTTACCTGTGTTTTCTTTTCCATGAATTCCAGAATCAGTGAAACCACATTTCACGCCTTCAGAAGTGCCTTCAGGTGATGTCCCTAAAGGTTTACAACCACGTAGATATTCCCTTCATGACACCGACCATAAGAGCATTTATCTACAGGACAAGAAACTGGTAGCAGCTCCCCTGCAAGGTGACAATTCTGCTCAAGAAGGTTGGTTGCCTTAATATTTCTTTACTAGGGTGAAAAGGATTCTTCTGCTTTTCCGCTGCTGTCTTTAGCAGACCAAGAGTCTGGATACATAAGGGCGTCTCACCTTATCAACGCCCAACTCACAAGCTTCCTAATTCCCCATGCAGTGACAAGTTTCAGCAGGGAAGCACCACCAGGTTTGGTGTCCTCTGGATGAAAGAGTGCTGGAGAAGTCTGGGTGTTTTGTAATAGATGTTGCTTTATTCATAATCAAACAAGTAGAACAGGTGGAAGCCAAATTATTATCTCATATCAGATCTCCAGAGATGCTTCACTTTTGACCAACTTTGGTTTTTGTTGTCCTTTCTGCCTCTTCCCAAATTGCCAGCTGCTATTTCTCAGGGCCAAACTGCATGAGACATCAGTAGTAGCTGGACTCTCAGTTACATGGTCATGTGGGGACTAACTTTTAAAAACCTCTCTGTTGCTCAACACACCTACAAATTTTGCAAGGGGAATGGAGGGGTGTCAGGCTTCCCCCCTGTGCCGTCTATTCCAGTGAAAATGGCCACAGGGAGGTGCTGTTTGCCCCTTCCTGAAGGTCCACAAGAGCAAAACAGGGCAAGAACAAAGCCTAAAGCCCCTCCCCCCAGTGTTTGGAGCTGTGTGGAGCTGTGGAGAGGGGTCCTTGAGATAAGTCTCATCATGTAAATATATGACTGAAAGCACAGCCAAGCCCCAACTTGAGCCACAGGTAACATGTATTTTTGGCCCTCAGACAGACTTATCAGCCTCCCTTCAGTTGGTTGGGGAATGTTCTGCAAGCTGTGATGGGTAACATCATTCAAATACAGGTTTTTTTACTTATTTTTTTACCTTTAGCTGTCACACACCCAGGGTGTTCAGTTCCAACACTAAGCCACTTTTATTGCATCCAGATCAGTTTATTTAGCAATTTCTTGTCTCTTCTGGAACAGCACAATGTAGTAGGCCTGAATGGGAGAGGTCAAGCATCTAATCCCGTTAAGAAGGTGGGTCACACCACCTCTGCCTAACAAAGTGAGGTTACAAGGAGAGAATGTTTGAAACAAATGGAACTTTTAAAAGGTACGCAAAACAGTGAGATTTGGTGGGGAGGGAGAAGGGTGTTGTAAATACAATCCAACAAATACATGTGACATTTGTATAACTCCAGGCCATAGCAGTTTCTCATCCCAATAAAAGTGCACTTGAAGAGAGTTACTTGCATTTTGCAATGTGCTTTTTTGCTATGAAAGCACTTCCCCAGGGGAAGACCTCTGAAAAGCTGGCATTTTCTGCTATAAAAGAAGACCATCTGCATTGGTCTCTGGAATGGAATATGATGGTATAACAATTTCCCACTTGTCAGATTGATGAAGGGAGCTTTGACTCTTGAAAGCTTATACCCTGAAACTCTTGTTGCTCTCTAAGGTGCTAGTGGACAAAAATCTTAACTGTAGCCCTGACCTGCATAGCCCAGGCTAGCCCAGTCTTGTCAGATCTTGGAAGCTACGTAGTGTCAGTCCTGGCTCGTATTTGGAAGGGCAACCTCCAAGGAATACCAGGGGCATGATGCAGAGGCAGGCAATGGCAAATCACCTCTGAAATATCTCTTGCCTTAAAAACAAGTCTAGCTCACCACCTAGTGGTGCATAATGTTAAAAGAGAACTTCTGGATGGTGGACAATCTTAGGATCTCCTGGCTCTTCTACACACAATGTCGTACAATAATAATTAATAATTAATCTAACTGTTCTATGGCAGACCAACATGGCTACCCTCTGAAACCTTTCTTTTCTGTTCCTTTCTACAGAGTTCCTCAGTGTGCTTCCCAATAGGTTCTTGGATCGCCAGAGGATCCCTCTGATTCTAGGGGTCAAAGAGGGCAGCCAGGGCATCTCATGTGGTAAAGAAGAAGAGCCCAAACTGCAACTGGAGGTGAGATTGGGAGACCCCTTGGAGGTGAGCTTGGACCTCCAAGGGCCTTCTCGCCACAGCAGCAATCCAAGAGCAAGACCCATATCCATCAAGAGAACTGATCACATTAACTTCTCTCAGAGGGTCCTCATGCTGTCTGAGTTGCAAGCCCCTCATGCTGATAACCTCCGTGCCACCTCTTCCCTAGAGCCCAGGGGTCCTTAACCTTGTTGAACTTGTGGGGACGTTTAGAATTTTGAGAAGAGGTAGTGGATGCACAATAAAAGGACTGCCAAGGGGATCTGGAGCCAGTGGGCCAGTCACAAAATGACTGCCACAGGGGCTGATCTAATCACAAAACTTTGTGAAGCAGCTGTTTTTAAATGGGTGCTGCCTGAAGAAATAAAGTCAGTGACACTTGGGCTCTTCTGAAGCACTTCCCATTTAAATCACTTTAAAATGGTGGTTGTGTCTCCATGCTGGACACAAGAATGCCATCCATGATGTTTAATTTGACCCTCGTGCCCTCTAGCACAGAGAAACCATGTCTTTCAGATGTATTCCACTCAGTATAGTTGCTGATTTCCAAGTGATCACGTTTCCCTTTGTTTTCTTCCAGGATACACACCTGATGGATCTTTTTACCAATGACATGGAGGCCAAACGGTTCACCTTCTTCAAGTCATACAATGGCAGCACCCACACATTTGAATCAGCTGCCTTCCCCGGGTGGTACCTCTGCTCCCCAGTTGAGGCCCACAAGCCCCTCATGCTCACTAGCCACTCAGGAGAAGCTGCAATCACTGACTTCTATTTCCAGCATAAATAACCCAGGGAACCAATACTGGCTGAGGGGGACACGGCAGCTATTCCAAGTACCAAAGGGATCAGGAATTCCATTCCACAAATCTGGGAAAGGGGTCAGGAATACCATTGCAAGCAATCTGGTGACTATGCTATAACTGTCTCGTGTAGATTATCCTTGGCTGTGTTTTTTACATAGAGGAAGGGGGGATGAGGAAAGCATGGCCTGAGAGCAATGGCTGTTGCAGGTGAGAGAGATGCAGGAGACACATTTCTGTGCATATAGGTGTGGGGAGGGATGCACTAGGAAGCCAAGTTGTAGAGCATTAGGGCTACCCTTGGCAAGGGGCACAGCAACACTTTGAGAAGAGTGGGTGGGAATTCTCTGGGATCCATTACTTTTAGAACTGTCTTACTGCTCTGTCTTTAGAACAAAGTTTGAGTCCAGTGGCACCTTTAAGACCAGCAAAGTTTTATTCTGAGCTTTTGTGCGTGCATGGTGTGCATATAAGTGTGCTTGCACACAAAAGTGCATATAAGTGTGCTTGCACACCTTGAATAAAACTGTTTGGCTTGAAAGTGCCACTGGACTCAAACTTTATTTTGCTGCTTCAGACCAGCAAGGCTGCCCACCTGGATCTGCCTTTCCAGCTATAACATTTGCAGTTTGCATTCCTCTCAAGGAAGCATCCCTTAGTTTTATAATTTAAACACTATTTATATTATTTTTCACTGTGCCATTTGGGGATTTGTTGTTATTGTAACTCACCCTGGGTTGGGAGCACCGGAAGTGTACATGAATTGTGAATTGATATCCTGCCCCCAACAGCCCAGTGAACCAGCACTTGCGTTAATACCTTCCATGGCACTGCCTGTATCTGAAAGGATGCCATTTTTGCATATGTGGTTTCTAAAGCTCTCTTGCCTGAGTCGGATGGGGCTGCTTTGCTTTATGTGCTTTCCTGTGGCTGCAGGATTGTTTATGTTTCAGCATGTATGCATGGATTTGGGTAGGTCTGTACTGTGGGTTTCAGTGCAGCCTTAATATTTATTATATTCTTGTGTTTTATTGCGTCATGAGAATTTGCCCTGAGAAACTTCAGCCTGGGAGAATGAAATACAAACATTTAAATAAATAAATTTTAAAAAGAGTGCTGGGTGTGCCCCGATGCACCAAGAGGAGAATGGCTTGGCCTTGCCATCTGCAGGACCCTGAGAAGTTCCTCCATTTTCCAACACAAAAGAAAGGCATCATGGCTCATCTGATTCTGCTGCACCACCCCTAGGGTCAAACTAGACATGGCAACATTATGTACCTACCACCATGTTAAAGTCATTTAACAATGCCATAAGGGCCCCAACACAGTGGGCTGAGGTTCTCTTGTTCCCCCCAGGATCCATTCCCAAACCTCCAGGAATTTCTCAACCTGGATCTGGCAACTCTATTCCTACATTCTCTGCTGGTGGCCAGGGGGGGAACCTGGCAATTCTAGAAATACCCAGAGATGAGGAGGTGTTTGGAACTTAAAGAAGGCAGGGTTTGGGGAAGGGGAGGAGACCTCAGAATGGTACGGTGCCAGAGTCCATACTCCAAAACACTCATTTTTCTCCAGGGGAACTGATCTATGAAGTTTGGAGATCAGATTTGTAAGTGGGAGATCTCCAGACCCCACTTGGAGGCTGGCAACCCTACATCACATCTAGTTGGGCCCTGAGAAAGTTCTTTGTCCATCCTCCAGGGGAGTATTGCCTTGAAGAAGATTTTGAATCACAAGTACAGGAGCTGGGTGGTGGTGAAGTGTGATCTCTATCCTGATGTAGAACCAGGGAACCCCTTCTCTGTCCACCTTGGGACCACCACAGTTTTCTTTGGCATTTGGATTCAAAAGGCTCTCTAGGATTTACAGACACATGCATCCTGCCAGTGCCTTGAGAGCCAGTTTGGGGTGGTGGTTGACAGACTCTTATGTGGGAGAATCTGCCAGCTGCAGAAAAGATTTCAAAGTCATTCTATTGAAGATTAAATTACATTTAATGAACAAATGTGTTTAGGTTTCCACTGTGTAATTATGGGTCAAAAGAGGCCTCCTCATGATTATACCAACTTTTAAAATCTCTGAGAGCCACATTCAAATACCATTCTGTTTAAAAACTTGCTTTTGGGACCTTGGGCCCATGACATTCTCTCAACCCGACCAGCCTCGCAGGGCTCTGGTGAGAATGGAATGGAAAAGTATTAAGTGTTGTAATTAAGCCATAAGATGGAGTACAGATACACTCCACATCCCTCTTTTTAAAGGCCACAAAACAGCTGCCCCATAGGCAAAGTCTTTGATATGCAAACTCTATTTATTAGATGATGGCTTGGATTCTACAGCAATCCTTTAGCAAGTACTGGCCACCTCTGTTGCTGTTGATGGCCATGGGCGGTAGAGAAAGGATATGGGATGCCCAGAAAGGTTTCTAAGAAATGCCTCCTCTCTGTTTTGTCTTGACCCCAGACCAGAACCCCTCAGCTGTAGTGGCAGGAATTGCAATGACGGGGGTTGGGGGGGGGGGGAGGAAACCTTGTAATGCCAGAAAGCGGAAGCTGGTTCCCAATTCCTTATTCCTTCCTTATTTATGAATTCAGCCAAAACACATTGAGGAGAGTTTCCAAGCTCTGAACCCAAAATAAGGTTTGGACCTCCGTAAACCACATCCCTCCATATTCACAGGAAATCAATCCCTATGTGTTTCTACTGTTTAAAAGATGCAGTCCACAATCTGCATCTTTATCTTCATCTTTTAGTCACTAGAAACACCAGAGGGATTGATTTCCTTTGATAATGTAAAGGTCCCCCGAGCAAGCACCGAGCAATTACTGACCCATGGGGTGACATCACATTGTGACAATCTGAGGAGAACAGGCTTGACCTGCTTCAAATGTTCTTGAGTTACATAATTAGAAAGGTGAAAGCTGAATGTTCCCCATTATAATTCCATAACAAAAAGGGATGCTTACTTAAAAAACAACAACTGAGAACCAGTATATAGTTTCAACAGATCATTATAATGTGACAATACTATAGTGATTTAGCTTGATTTTTAAAAAGAAAGAAAAAAACCCAGCTCTTGGGCATGAGGTGGGAGAGGCGAGCCCTGGGGGCTGAGGAAGGGGAAATGGTGCTGGTGTGGGTGGAACTGAGAAAGATCATGGCAGCCACCTGCCTTTCGGCCAGTCTTTCCCAAAATATCACAAAAAAAGCAGAGAAAAGACTACAAAGAACATGGATACACCACAATGCTGTGTGAAAGTGGGGGCGGGGGGATGTCCACTTACCCTATAAACCAAGTCAAACCAAAATACTGAAGTGACCCAGAAGAATAGTGTGTGTGTGGGGGCGGGGGAGAACAAATACTAATCCAGTTCATTGGCTATTTAAAAACATTTAGTTCTTTAACATCAGAATTAAAGCTAGTGATATTAGGAAATATGTTTCCACTGAGTTCAATAGGGAGTACCTTTCCAACTATAACATTTACAGTTTGCATTCCTCACTCAAGGGAGCCTTCCTTCAAACTTTAGGCAGATGGGGAGGTGGAGACAACCTCATGCTCCCCCCCCCCACCAAATTAGGTCAAGCCTGGTATCTGTCACATTCTCAGGGTGCAGGCAGGCGGGAGTCCAAAGCCAGTCCAAGGTCAAAGCCTAGGAAGTCAAGCAGGAGCCAAGTCACCAATGCAGAATCACAAACCGGAATCAGAAGTCAATGTCCAAAAGCCAAAAGGTCAGGGTGCCAATGAAATCAAGCAGGTCAGGATCAGGAAGGAGCATGGATGCAAGCCTTAGAATAGACTCCTTGCTTCCACAAGGTTACCAGGTCCTGGGTGGGAGCTATATGGGAGTCTCAATCAGCCTGCTCCCTGGGTGGCAGTGACTCTGCTAGAACTCAGGGCTGAGAGATCTGAAGCATCGGCGTGCCTCATGTCTTTGCTCTGAAAGTTCTTTCCAGAGCCTGCTTCGAACTCTTGAGATGGGAGGAGGAGAGCTTGGAGGAGATTGATCGTCAACAGCTGACACTGGTGCCTGGAGAGTGATTGATGGGCCAGCTGCTGTTTGTTCAGCTGAGCAACTCTTCTAGGTCTGTTAACCCTTCCAGCTCCTCCTCATCAGGGCTCATGACAGTATCCACCAGGCACAGTGGGGTGATTGATGCACCTTATAAAGAGCCACACACCCACACCAGCCAACTGATCAATGGCAGCTGGCCCTTTAAGAGTCAGGCACCTGCAGATTGTCAGCTGTCTAACCAACAGCTGTTGGGAAACTCCACCCTGGGGGTGGGGAAGTGCTATTGGTCCCTCCCAAACTGTGTCACACCCCGAGAGGGCTTCTGGGTAGAAGGAGGCCACTGGGCATGCTCCAAGGCTGGCTAGGGCCTTAAAAGGGCTGGAGAAAGGAGGCCAAGTAGGACTGACCAGCTCTGACTCCCAGCTGAGAAGGGAGCAGCACTAGGGGAGAGGAGGTGTATTAGTGTGATACCTGTCCCCCACTTTGCCTAAAGCCAAGGAAAGGTACTTTTATGTGAGGGCTGGGTGTAGGATTCTTGAGGGGAGCAATGTCTGAATTTTTACAAAACTAGAACACATGGGGAAGGCAACTAACCACTGCCTCCTGCAGGGCCTTTGTTCCAGTCAATGTAGGCTGACTTCCCATATTGGAAGCTGACCAGAACAAAACATGCTTTACACTGTGTTTGTTTTATGCCACATACATGTGTATATGCAGTCTGCTTCACACCTGAAAAGTCTGTCTCCCTGCAAGTGCTGCTTAGGCATCTCACTGCAAATTCCCTCTCTGAAACTCATTCTGTGAAGTTGGCAAGAACGACAGCAAGTGCTGCATATTCTTGCTTTACCTGCTTTTGGACGCTGCTTGCAGGAATGCTTTATCAGTTCCTTCTCTGCTCAAGTAAGGGCAGAAATTCCTTTGGCGTGCAGGAAGAAATGACCAGATCCAAGCAAGTGGGCAGGTTTTACAGCTGCACTGCATAGTTATCTGTGATCTTCTCAGCTGATTGGGTCTGAATGGCTTATGGCTTCTTTGCCTTTTATGGTCCATTCTGTTCTGAGCTCTCCAATCATTTCAGCAATGATCATTTTATTTGTTTATTGAACCTACATCCTAGAAGACCTGATCTGAATCCTAGGTATTAACCCCAGGTTTCTATTTCAGTAGCTGAAATGGAACTGCTTTTCTAGATTTATGTGGATTTTTTTTTTAAGCTAACATGCTTTAGTGGTGAAATGACAGCTCACCCTGCAGGTAACTTGTGTAAGATGTGCAATTTTGGAAAAGAAATGTTGAATTTGCACTCTGCCAGCGTTCAGAGGTTACTCTAAAACAGGCCCGAGGAGGATAAAAACAGCTTCTGGCATCAATATTCCTCTCAAGATTTCTCTGCTCTTTCTTTATGTCCTGCTGTGTTTTTTTTTTTTTTGGGGGGGGGGGTGGGTCCTGGCTTTCCAGTAGATTAACTGCCCATCTTCCTTCAGGTTTCTTTCTAATGTGAATTTATAATGACTACACTTTCAAATATTTTATGTTTAGCCTTTTCCAGTGCTTTCTGTCCTTTATCCATCAGGAAAGAGGCCAGCGACAAAAATTTCAGAACACTGGAGACGTCATGCCCTACTTCATTTCAATTCCTGGCTGCAAATTTACTGTCTACTAGCCAATCGTTAGGCTACCCTGTTCTTTTATTTCAGAGAGGCATTCTACAACTTATTTTAACTCTTATTGGAGCTGATACTCACCTGGTCATTTGTCTGTTGTGCTGTCATTTTGGAGATGACTGCAAGAAGTGTGACACACCTTTTGCATGCTTTTGGGAGGCTTTAAAAAGCAGGTGAACCAAGAGAGCTGGTGCTTGGAGCACACAGCAAGAGAAAGCTGACCTCACTTCATGGGCAGAAGAATCCCAGGTAATGCCTTTTGCACTCTGCTGCTGAAGACACTGCAGGGGCAGCAGTGTTTCTATTGTATTTTTTTAAATTGCAGACTGCATTAGATTCCCACTGAGAAGAAAAACAGAATATAAGCAAAACATTTTAGGAGACCTATAATCTTTGTTGGGGATGCATGAGCCAAGTTGCATCTTTTTTGCATACGAGGTAGGAATGCACACAGTTTAGAGAGTATTGGAGTAATATCCATGAGGAAATGCATGGGATATTTGGTTTTACACTGAGTATGGCTCTGTTATTATATCTACTGGGTTCCAACAGAGAAAGGATATCTAAATCTTTTGAGACAAGTAACTGAAGCACCCAGAGCACTCTTCTCCCAAAACTTAAATCCTTGCCAAAAGTGGAACTGTGCATATAGTATGTTATGTTAACGCATAGGCTTTCAGTGTTTAAAAATGAATGTAAACAGGTCAATATAGGCCCTTTTTGTGGTATACAAAAAAAAGGGGCCTATTTTGACCGTTTACCAGAGAAATGGGATTGGATTATAAAAGTCATGTCATGGAGTGAAATGGACAAATTAACAAGAATATTAAGAGACTATGATTTAGAAGTTTTTAAGATGGAGTGGAAGAAGTTCAGAAGATACATAGAAAAAGAGTGGAAAATAAGAGGACATTGGACAATCTTTGATAATGATTAAGTTTTTTAAAACAAGAATATAACTTTTGGTTTTTTAATAGTTAAGGGTACCTTTAATATTTGTTTTTCTTTAAGTAAACAACACTGGCGGGGGTCAAGTAACGGGGGGAGGGGTGGGGGAAAAAGTAAGATATGGGGTAGGTAATCTTTCCTTTTTTAAGTTGTATGATATAGATACAGATTTGCTACCATATGTTACCAATAAAATTGTTTTAAATAAAAAAAATATAGGCCCTTTTTGCACAGTGTCAGTTATCTTTTATTGGCTACTGGAATCATAAGTCCCACATAAGATGTGGTTATCCTGGTACATATACAGTTAAAAAACATTAGCATTAGCTTAAAATAGTTATATATTAGGTACTGTTGTATATTATATATAAAGTAATGGTGTAACAAGGTATTTACCAATGTAAAATAGGTATTGTTTTACACCTCTCCCTTTTCTACATTTCTAATAAAAATAGCAACAAAGACTAAGTAATATACCATATTTACTCCCACATCTGGTCATTAGAGAGCATGAGGGTTCATCATGAGAGCATGAGAAATCACTGCACTGGGAACATCAGGGGCTATGTAAACATTTGTCCTTTCCAGAAAGACTTTTGTAAATCTCCACAAATCTTCCAAATACTGCCAGCAGTTTCTAGACATCCCACTCTTGTCAGGCAAACATCCACTAGGGCAGGGGTGTCAAATATGCGGCCCGGGGGCCAAATCAGGCCCCCAGAGGGTTCCTATCAGGCCCCCAAGCAACTGGCTCTTGTCTGCTTCCTTCTCTCTCTCTTGCTTCCTTCTGCATAACAGCTTACTTTGCAAGGCTTGCTCAGTTGCACAGGAGCTACAAAACAGAGCAAAACCTCTATTTTCTCCATTGGCTGAGGCTCCTCCCTTGGGAAGGACAGGATGGAGACAGAGCTTGCTTTGCCAGACTCTCTCAATTGCACAGCAGAGCTACTGAGTCAAGCCTCTCTTCTTTCTGTTGGCTGAGGCTCCTTCCCCTCCTTATCCCCTGGGGAAGGAAGGTAAGAGCTAGAGCTTCCCTTGCCCAGTTTCCTGGATCCCTGAAGAAATACAAAGAAAGCACCTTTAAGACCAATGACTGCTAATATTTTAAGTGTGTTTTATTTTAGGGTTTTTTTAAAAAAAATATTTAGTTGTGTTTGTGTCCTTTATAAAGTTATTTTTAATACAAGCTACTTTTGTAGTGAAAGCATTGGTGGCAAGTCATGAAGTCTTTCTGCTTGTACACCAAAGAAATCAGAATTCATCAATGACTCCTTGTCCTTTGTCTCTCTGCAGCTACCTGCATTATTTAGGACAACCAACATTTTTTGAAGCTGAATTGCAATACGTATTCTAGCAGATTCCACAAGGACTTTCTTTGTTTTTGTATTCTTTAATGGAGTTTTTCAGTATAGCTATTATGAATGAAGTGAAATCTGCTACTTGTCACAAAGTACGGTACTGCAGCATACTTTCAAATATGTCTTCAAGCCTGATGAGATATCTGCTTTTTGTCCACTTAATTGTAGACATAAAGGCAACATCAACATGTGTTGTAAGTGGACATGTCCTTATGAATGTTCAGCCTGTGATCTCTGATGTTTTCTGTTTCTGATAATACACCAGGTGGTTGGTGATAGGTTAGACTGGACAATCACTACATGTTGTTCTCTTCTGGCTTTTGCAGCATCTGTTTATTTCTGAGGACTTCATATGCTCTTCATACTGATTTGACTTGAAGTTTTCCTAAAATGCTTAATGACTGATGAACAGGAAGCACAACCAAGAAACTTTGCTTTCTTTCATGGGGCCACTGGTTTTTTCTTCTGTTGACTAGCCTTTTCATTTTGGAATTCAATGTAATTTACAGTGCCTTTTCCCATTGAAATCTACAAATCTCAAAGCTGCATCTGTTGCCGAGTGACGAAATTGCACAATGTGATTATTTTGTTGACTGTATAAGAATCTACTCTTTGTATTCATGACCTTTCATGGTGGCTTCTTTCTGTATTTGTGACTTTACAAAATCAGATTCCAATTCTTATTACATTTTATGGATGGAGTTGTTCTAGTTCATGAGACAGGTATTGTGGGAAGATCCGCTGGCCATTTTGGAAAATGGCACCTATAGACTAATGCCATGCCAACCTGCTTATAATGCTACCCAAGTTATCTCCTACAAGTTCAGCATCAGTATTAAAGAGGGCTTCTATGGCAATAAACTGACCATTACCTCTTGGAGAGGTCCTGGAAAGTCCCCATCTAACAAAGGAGTGTTGATTATATTTATCCCTTACCTTTCTCAACAATGATTCAACAGACAAAAGTATCAGGGGTCCAAATTGCAAGACTTCGTCACTGTAGATTAGAGGAAAGCAATCTGAAATTACCCATAAAAAAGGACCAGAGGGTGCTTTGGAGATCTCTGCTGGTTCATCTGTTCACAGACTGGCCTGTAAGTCAGAACAGACCTGAGAGGTTTTATTGCCAAAGAATCACACGCGTGATATACAAAATCACAGCTAATAGTCAAATCAAATAACAATCTGGGGCTTGACTCTGGAATTGTTAAATGCTGAATTGGCCTAAATAATTGATGGAATGACACTAAGTGGAGTGAGAAGTAAGATCTCTTCACTACCACCATCACCATGTGTGCTGTGTCAGATTTGGCTCCAGTTTTCTGTCAACTTTGTTCAAGACCTCCAGTGTCTCTTTGCTTCTCCCAGCTACACAGTAAACCACAGAGCCAGATTCCTGCTAGAAGGAAAGAGAGAACACTGAGCAGGAAGTCTGCCTATTGCTCCAAGGAGCCTAGTCTTCCAGGCCTCCACAATACCTCCAGTAATGTCACCAATTAGATCTCAAACCCCTCCCCTCCCGACTGCATTAGGGAATCATAATAGATCCATTAGTAATTAGTATCCATTGGAAAAGTCTCACATCCCCTTCCTTTCCCTCTGCACTGCAATCCCCAAGCCCTGTCCAGATACCCTCTGGCAGATGTTATTTATCAGTCAAAACTATGACAGCAATCCATTCATGCATCACCCAGAGTGTTTTATAGAATGTTTGAAGACTTTCCCCCCAGGGTCTATAACAACTGTTTCTGTCTCAACAGGCAGATTGTGGACAATCTCTGAATTTCAAGATGCCCATAAACCAAGCCAAGGTCTGTTGTTTTTATTCTTGTCTGGGAACTGATGGGCTGTTTTAGCTTCTCAGCCTGCCCCAGTAACAGGTTATGTGCAAGACCGCCACCTGATACCCTGGAGAGTGGCTGCCAGTCAACAGAGACTGACCTTGACAGACCAATAATCTGACTCAGTATAAGGCAGTACTCCCCTCCTTCACTCCCAGCATTGCACACACTTAACTACTAGCAGCTATTATGGGTGTCAAGATCACTGGAGGCAATACAAATAATGGATTCAAAGGGGCTTTTCTTCCCACTGGGGACTCAATGCAGCTTGCAGTTTTAAAAAATGCAATAGAAACGAACAGGAGTAGTGGGGGAAAGGCTTCTGAATGCATAGCAGGTCTTCCTCTCCTCTCCACCCCAGTCCAAACTTCTTTCCAACTCTAGGCTCTGAGACTCAAGCTAAGAGCTGAAAGACAAGAGTCCTTTGCTGTGTGCTTCTGGCTGTGCTCCAGTCCTGTGAACACAGCAGAACAAATTCAGCCAACTGCTAGCCAGCTAGCAGGTTCTTTACTGCTTCCTCCCCTTCTTAGTGCCAAACTAGATATGGTAGAATGCTCATGTGCAGCATGGCAATGCTATCATGTTTACTTAGATAATGTACTACTTTGTAAATCATCTTCAGACAGTTTTCTCTGATTTCAACATACCTTGACATATCCTTAAATATTCTGTGTTTTTGGTGTGAATTCTATGCTTAAATCCCATTATTGCTTTAACTCCATAGAAGGAGGATTTGTTGAATTGTTGAGGTGAGTTGACCCAATGCAGGACACTGCTATGTATGTTCCTCTATACAGTGTGTAAGGAGATTGGCAGTGCTATCCTAGGAACAGTTTCCTGATAGTAAGCTCCACTGAATAAACCTGAGTAGGAAATGAATAGACCTGCAAGAATTGCTTCATGGATGTGTTAGAATGTGGGTGCACAAAGGCTAACACAGAGATATTCCTTCATTACTCTGGCAAAGATGCCCAAATTTTATATTTAGACTCTAAGAGGGCAATCATGTCCAAGTACAGCAACCAAATATACACCAGAAAACCATTGATGAATTCTGATTTCTTTGGTGTACAAGCAGAAAGACTTCAAGACTTGCCACCAATGCTTTCACTACAAAAGTTGCTTGTATTAAAAATAACTTTGCAGTTATGTGACCTACACATTTCTGCATGGTGTGAATGTGATGGCATGCAATTGAACCACAAAAACTGCTATGCATTCTAGCAGAACTGGTTGTCATTGGTGGTGTGACAATCTAAAATAATGCAAGAGATGGGCCCCTCAGTTGCCCTGCATTCTGCCAATGTGTCAGTGGTACACAACTCAATCAACAAGAAAGATCACCATCTTCAAGTACTTGAAGGACTGTCATATAGAGGATGGCGTCGAATTGTTTTCTATTGCCCCAGAAGGTAGGACCAGAACCAATGGGTTGAAATTAAATCAAAAGAGTTTCCGGCTCAACGTTAGGAAGAACTTCCTGACCGTTAGAGCAGTTCTTCAGTGGAACAGGCTTCCTCAGGAAGTGGTGAGCTCTCCTTGCTTTGGAGGTTTTTAAACAGAGGCTAGATGGCCATCTGACAGCAATGAAGATCCTGTGAATTTAGGGGGATGTATTTGTGAGTTTCCTACATTGTGCAGGGGGTTGGAGTAGATGACCCTGGAGGTCCCTTCCAACTCTATGATTCTATGAAAAAGATCACTGTCCTGGAGTAAAAGTAAGTAAGTAAAATTTTATTTGTATCCCGCCCTCCCCGCCTAGGCAGGCTCAGGGCGGCTAACAACATTTCGTACAATATACAATAATAAATAAAACATTAGATTTAACAGTAAGAACTTTAAACATTATTTAAAAACCAGTTGATATATTTAAAAATTCATAATTTGAATTGATCTGGCAGCAATGATGGCATTCTGAGTGTCTCTAGGACTTCCCTGCTTACCTGTGAGGAGTGCATTGTCCCTGCATCCCTGTCGGAGGAGCAGGGCCTTCCCTTTGGTGTTTGTGTCCTAGGATGGAATACCTGTAAGGGTTCTGAGCAGAACAGTGCTAGGTAAATGCAGCCACAATGTTTGTTTTCCTGCTCCACTGCTCCCTCTGTGGTTCCAAGTGCTCTTTATTTCCTGTTAAGTGACCTAGAGTGCATTTCTGACCACAAATGAGAGGCTCTGTGCTCTAAGAGTGCACAGCATAGGTCAGAGAAGTACCCTAGTGCCTGCTGTGTGTCTCTTTTAGGGTTTATATGGGGCTGAGGGAGAGACTGTGTGCTCTGGAGAACTGAGACTGCTACTTAGTCACCATCCTAAGCTGTGCTTGGACTTGTGGGCAGGGAGAGAGGTGCAGGAACACTTTGGGTTTTGCTAGAATGAACTTCTATGATCTACACAAGGATTTTTGCTGATGTGACCGTATGCTGGTACTTGGTGTTAAGGGCTGGGGAAGATTAGGAAGCAGATTGAGTCCAACTTCACCCACAGCATATCTCTGATGCTGCCCTGTTCTGTGCTGGTGTTGCTCTTATGCTGATTTGGCACTGGTGCAACTTGCCGTTGGTTTATTTCTGGATACGCCAGTGTATTGTCAATATACACCATTGCAACTCGGGGACACATCAGCATAGGACTTGGTTGTCATCCTGAACCCTTTCTAGTTAGGGGTGGGACTGTAAAATGCATGAATCATCAGCTTTTTTTTTTTAACCACAAGATGAAGTGACACCAATAGTTTATAAAGTTGGATTTGATTTTCTGTTTGCATAATCGCAGAGACCTCCTAAACTGGTATTGCAGGTGGCCACACTGGTTCAAAACAAAACCCATAAACAGAAGCCACATCGCACTTTTTATTAGGATCAACTAAAATAACATAAACCAGTGTGCAGCTTCTGTTCTCCAAAACTCTTAATTAGACTGGATGCTAAAAGTGTGTGTGGGGACGATATCTCTCAGGTCATCGTCTTAAAACAGTTTTTTTGCCTTTTCTTCCAATTACCATTCTGACTCTTCATCATACTTGCTCAACATTCCACACACAATGTTTACAAGGAGGTCTTAAGATCATGACCTAAAAATCTATTTTCTCCGCTCCCCATACAAAAAAATATCCAGCCTGACGTAGAGTTCTGGAAAAATCAGGGGCTTGAACATTGCTTTATGTTATTTGTGTTTGTCCTAATAAAAGGTATTACACAGTTGATTCTAGTGTGACACTGGCTATAGCTAACATCTGTAAAAGGGACGGTGATCAGGGTTTTTTTCCTGGGGGAAAGCAGCAGAATGGCGTTCTGGAACCATTATGTGGAAATAAAATTCTCAAAATATGTTTAAAAGTTCATGAGGGGCACCTGTATGTTCCTCTTTCATTTGTCTCTCGAGAGTTCCAGCACCTCTTTATCCAGAAAGAAAGCCCTGAAGGGGATTATTATCCATTGGGAATCTAAATGGGTCCAGCTGGCTGGAGGACAGAAAGCACATCCATACAGAGATACCAATCTCTTTCCACAGACACAGAACACTGTCTACATGTCACAGATCAAGCGATACCTACTTACAAGGGATTCAAGAGAAAAACCAAAGGTGCCACCTACCAAAGGAACTGTGGTGGACCAAGATATGGTGGATTGGTTTAATGAGCTCTTTGGTAAAGTATTGGCCCTCTTTCCTCTGATGTACATTCAAGGAAAATAGAAGTAAGATGAATACTTAAAATGGAATCAGAAGGAGAAAAAGGAATGATCACCCAGTCTTGAGGGGCACTATATATGGCCCACAAGATTCATGTAGCTTAGTAGAGGTGTGTTATGCAGCACTGAGACATTAACCCCCTGCCCATTAAACCCTCTTTCTAGCCACCTCCAACTAGGTTGGAATAAGAAGTGGGGATGGGGTGGAGAGTAGAACACTGTTTCCCAATTGAGATCTGGCATTCTGACACCCCCAGACATTTCCCAATTTTATTCCAAGCACTTCCATTTGCAACTGCTTTTAGTGCAATGAAGAAATTTATCCTAAGGCACTTGAAAGCACAAGACATTTGTCTGCAGCACCCCAGGAATTGCATCCCAAGGTACTGGGATGCAAGGGAAAAATTTCCTCAGGTTGGTGGTGGGTCAGATTGTCATCTCTCATCCCAGGGAAAAGCTAGGAGGTAGTGTTCTCCACACACACACCATAATTAATGTAGGCCATACTGGAACCAGATGCTCTCATGGAACTCCAGTCACGATCCCTTATGGCCCACCTAACTGTTTCAGTTGTGCAGCCCAAGTCTAACCATTGAGGGCTGGAGACAAAACAGTTAGGGTAGAGTACTGTTGTATATACGGGGCTGGGTCACAAGAAAGCCTCTCTTGATCTGAATCAGTGGTGAAACGGCAGGATGGCTGCAGGCAGAGCAACCACATGGGTGTTTCACCTGCAGGCCCAGGGCTTTCTTTGAAGCAGGAACTTCTTTGCATATTAGGCCATGCCCCCCTGATGTAGCCAATCCTCCAAGAGCTAACAGGGCTCTTAGTAGGGCTGCCAAGCCCCCGGTCCAGGCGGCGGTTCCCCCGCCTGGGAGGTTCCCAACTTGCCGGCCCACATTGTGCCAGTGGGGGGAACCTCCCCCAACATCACCGGTGCGATGATGTCACCCGGAAGTGATGTCATCACACTGGCTCTAGGCGTTTCTGGGACAATTCTAGGGTTTTCCTGGATGCTTTAGAAATTTGGGAGGGAAAACTGGAGCAGAGGACTTGGCAACCCTAGCTCCTAGTACAGGGCTTACTGTAAGCTCCAGGAGGATTGGCTACATCAGGGATCTGTGGCCTAATATGCAAAGGAGTTCCTGCTACAAAACCCCCCCTGCACTGCAACCAATACAGGGATGGGGTGAGCTAAGCTCTGCATCCCCTCCCCTTATTGGGCCTTTCACGAGTTTTTTCTTTTTCCAGCTGAACGTTGATATACCTTTACAACATTGCTCTGCTGAGACCAGGAAAGCAAAAGGAAAGGGCTATGCCATGGCAGGTGTGCCATGACCTCATTCTCCTCTGTGCTACAGAGGGAAAGGGGACAGGTAGAGGTGGTGGCAGCACAGGGTTGGTTTGGGTAGATTCTATTCTTCCTCTTGCTGTATTTCCAAGGAGAGGTTGCAGTTTTATGTTCCCGTGTAGAAGCTGACTGTGATATTTTTAAAGAAGGAGCAAAGGAGATCAGATATAGACTTCATTAAATTAGACTAGGAGTAGCCAAATTGTGGCTTGGGAGCCACATGCGGCTCTTTCACATCTGACGTTCATGTCTTGTGGCTCTTAAACATCTGATGTTTATTCTCTGAGGCTCTTACATTAAGAAAGTTTGGCCATGGCCACCTCTGAACTTGTCTATACTAGATGCAAAAAAGAGATATGCATCAGTAGAACCATTCTTCTACAGATGCTTTTGGATTTTACTATGGACAAACATGGGTTACTTACTTCTACTTCTCTGGAGATTTTCCAGATTGACCAGACATCTGCTGAAGCCTGTTTTTGGCTAAGGTCAAACTAGATCTCAATTGAAGCTCCCTGCAAATGAGAGATTATGTATCCTATGTTATTCCAGAGCCAATTTCACCAACTCATTTTCTGCCACTACCAATGCTGCCACCACTACTCCTTGATACACTTACTACAACGAGCCCAGAACTTTTCCCTATAGGTATAGAACCACGTAGTTATAGCCGCCAAGATATTGACCATAAGGGCCTTTATCTACAGGACCAGAAACTGGTAGCAGTCCCCGTGCAAGGCGACAGCTCTGCTCAAGAAGGTTGGTTACCTTAATATTTCTCCGCTGGGTTGCCAGGGACTCTTCTGCTGTTCTGCTGGCCCTAATGTCTTTGGTACACAAGGTCTCCTATTAAAAGTCCTTCCTACTTCCCAGAGCAATCAGTGTGAAGTTTCAGCAGGAAAGCACAGCCAGATTTTATTTCCTTTGGATGAAAGATTGCTGGAGATGTATTGTGTTCTGAAATATTCACAAATATACAAGTAGAACAGGTGGAAGCCAAGAGTAACAAGGCAGCTGAGTTATTATCACATCAGATTTCCAGAGATACTTCACTTTTGACCAGCTCTCCACTTTCATTGTCCCCCTCTGTCCCTCCCAAAACTGCTAGTGGTTGTTTTTCAGACAATCTGTCCTCCATCCCTTTTAGCTCGTTGGAGCATCTTCTACAAATTCTGATGGGTGAACCATTCAAATCCAGTTTCTCCACTTATCAGGAAATCACCCCTTAACCATTAGTTCTAATTGATAAAACCTGAGTTAACCTTTCCAGGATCTTAGCTTAAAGAAGGAATGATCAGTCTCAGAGCTAAAACATGAGATCCAGCATCTCCAATTTAAACATCATACTTAAAAAAAAAAATCACAATCAGTTACCTTCTGAATGCCTCCTTTTTGGACTTCATTTAACTTTCACATTACATTCAGGTATAGTCTCTGCACAGGGTCTCTATTTAGGCTTCAGAAATACTGGGCAGTATCCTACAACTCTATTTCCTCACATGCCTCTCCATTGCTGCAGCTTGGGCAGGAAGAGCCATTTTAGTTGGAGTTGAGTTGGACTGAAGAAAGGACAAGGAGTCAAAATTGCTCCCCTTCCACAAATGTAGTGTAGCAGGCAATTTCATCCTATTGTCCTCCTGATCCCAGACTCCAGTTCCTCATGACTGTTCCTGTGCATGGATTCTGAGCTGGAAAGAACTGCAGCAGTTTCACATAAGTCAATATGGTTGTTTATGCCTTTCAAAACAGAGATAACCTGCTTCAGTTTCATCTGCTGAAGAGACAAATCTGATCTCTGGAGTCTCAAGAATAACTAATCAGGCAAAGCCATATGCATTCACAGCAGCTAAACTGCTACAAATGTTCTGTTCTCAATGAATGTGACTGACTACTAGTGTTGCCAGCATCCAGGTGGGCCTGAAGGTCTCCTACTTTTACAACTGATCTCTATCTGCCAAAGATCAGCTTCCCTGGAGAAAATGACTGCTTTGAAGGGTGGACTCTATGGCATTATGCCCCATTGAAGCCCTGCCCCTCTCCAAACCCTGCCATCTCCTGACTTCACCCTCAAACCCTCCAGGTGTTTTCCAACACAGACCTGGCAACCCTACTGACCACTGATTTAAAATCCAGGCATACAGGTCAGATGACACAGGATTCCCCATCCGCAATCAGCAATTTCTTATTACTCCCACTCTTGAAACAATGTAATGTCGTGGGTATGAATAGGTTAGGCTTCTAATACCATTGAGAAGCTGAGACACTGGGCACTCCAGTCACCCCCCCCCCCAGTAGCTACAAATAGGCAGAGGTGGTGCCTATTGGCAACCCTGGAGGTGAAATAGGAAGGAAAGGAAAGGTCCCCTGTGCAAGCACCAGTCATTTCCGACTCTGGGGTGACGTTGCTTTCACAACATTTTCACGGCAGACTTTTTACGGGGTGGTTTGCCATTGCCTTCCCCAGTCATCTACACTTTCCCCCCAGCAAGCTGGGTACTCATTTTACCGACCTTGGAAAGATGGAAGGCTGAGTCAACCTTGAACCGGCTACCCGAATCAGCTTTCGCTGGGAAAGAACTCAGGTCATGAGCAGAGAGTTCAGATCACAGTACTGCAGTACTGCTGCTTTACCACTCTGCGCCATAGGGCCACTTAGGTAAAATAGACATTTCAATAAATGAAGCCAGAGGGGGGAGAGCAGGCCATCTTGCCTTGGAGGGAGGGTAGATTGGCTGGAATTTACAGTTTCTCTCCCTCTGATGGCCTAGATGAGCACTCCTATTCTGGACCGGCCACTACAAAGATTACTTAGCCTCTAGAGTCTAAAGAGTAAACAAGTCAATTAAGGTCAATTGAACTTTTAAAAAGTACACAAAACTATAATATTTGGTGGGGCAGGAAATGTTGTGGATACCATTCAATAGGCACATGTGACATTTGAGCAACTCCAGCCCACACAACATTTCTCATTCCCATAAAACTGCTAAAGGAGAGAGTTGGTTGCATTTTCCAATTAACAAAAAAAATGTAGTTTATTGCAGGGAAAATATGATTTCCCACTAGGGGAGCACTTCCTAGAGGGAAGACACCTGAATGGCTGAGCACTTCTGCTATAAAAAATATCTCGTAAAGTTGCCAGTATCCAGATTGTAGCTGGAGGTCTCTTGGGATTCCAACTGATGTCCAGGTAACAGAGACCGGTTCACATGGGGAAAATGGCCTCTTTGGAAGGTGGACTCTATGACATTATAACCCATTGAACCCTGCCCTCCTTGTGCTCTCAAATCTTCAGGTATTTTCTAATCTGGAGCTGGCAACCCTACTATACGGATTAGCCTCTAGAGCGGAATCTAATAGTATAAAGATTTCCCGTCCTTTTCTGTTTCTTTCTGCAGAGATCCTCAGTGTGCTTCCCAACAGGTCCCTGGATCACCAGAAGATCCCTCTGATCCTGGGGATCAAAGGGGGCAGACAGGGAATCTCGTGTGGAAAAGAGGAAGAGCCCAAACTGCAACTGGAGGTGAGCTTGGGGGACTGCATGCTGTCAACTTCCTAGGGCCGCCTTACCATAACCAGCAACCCAAGAGAAAGACCAGTAGTATTAGGGACATGGCTTTTGTCAAATCAAGATTTGATGAGGAGATAAGTCCTGCCTTCCTGGCTCCCCCCCACCCCAGGGACTGTCGGGGGTGAAGCCATCCCCCTGGGGCCTGGCGAGGGGGTGCTGTGTACAAGGAGGCGGCAATATGGCTACAGTGGTTTTTTTTCTTAAGTTAAAAAATTGTTTTGTGCAAACTGTATTTTTGTGGTCTGTGCTTTTGTACAATGGAAATGAAAAGGATTATTATACAGGTTTTAAACTTGTGCTTTTGAAAGAACTGTATTTTGGAAAGAACTGTGCATTTGTACAATGTGGCGAAAAGTGTTTATTGCAGCAATATTTAAAAAGGAGAAAGTAGAAATCACAAATTCCTGCCTCACAGACAGAGCAAATGTTTGCAGGGGCTTAGAGCAACAGAAGTCCTCTCTTCCTGCTTGCCCCTCAGAGGGGCACAGACATTCTAAGACATGGTGTGTTCTGAGAGAGAGAGTGTGTGTGAGTGTGTGTGTGTGTGTGAGAGAGAGATACCCTTTGCTCCTTCAGCCAGCCATAGAATGCTTCAGATCCATTTTAAAACACACAGTTACACACAGGTTCCTTCAGGATTTTAGCACTTCCCAGGAAAAAAACCCTTCCAGCTTCCTAAAGCAGAGAACGACTGCAAACACAAGCAAACAGGTTTTGCACAATGCAACAGCTCCCGTTTTCCCCAGACCCCAGCACGCAGACACAGAGCCCTTGAAAGGTTCACTGTCCTTTTAAGTTTAAATCAACCCCCCATTCATGGGAACCCACGGACAACCTACACGCCCCTGACCTTGTGCAGCAGTTCCACACGGCTACCCTGACCGGCCTTGCCCATCTGTGGGGGGGGGGGTGTCCTGCGGGGGGCGGGATATTATCATGAGCCCTGACGAGGAGTTGGAAGGGTTAACAGACCTGAAAGAGTTGTCAACCAGTTCCTCAGCTGAACAAACAGCAGCTGGCCCATCAATCACTCTCCAGGCACCAGTGTCAGCTGTTGACGATCAATCTCCTCCAAGCTCTCCTCCTCCCATCTCAAGAGTTTGAAGCAGGCTCCGGAAAGAACTTTCAGAGCAAAGATATGAGGCACGCCGATGCTTCAGATCTCTCAGCCCTGAGTTCTCGTAGAGTCACTGCCAGCCAGGGAGCAGGCTGATTGAGACTTCCATATAGCTCCCACCCAGGACCTGATAACCTTGTGGAAGCAACAAGTCTATTCTCTGGCTTGCATCCGCGCTCCTTCCTGATTCTGATCTTCTTGATTTCCTTGGCACCCTGACCTTTTGGACATTGACTTCTGATTCCAGTTTGTGATTCTGCATTGGTGACTTGGCTCCTGTTTGACTTCCTGGACTTTGACCTTGGACTGGCTTTGGACTCCTGCCTGCTGCACCCTGAGAACGTGACTTGATGTTCTATGATATCTGTATATAGGTACAGAGAATTAAACCCTTTGGTCCCAGAATCAGCGCTGCTCTTTCTGGATCCCCCCTCTCCACCCAACATTTGTTTAACTCCATACAGACGTCTAGATATATGCATCAGCAATGCAGAGGAAGTAGCTGTCCTCCAGAGGATTGCAAATAGAAGCTGTCAGCAAACTAGACTCATGTTAAACATTAGGAAGAGCTAATTAATTGTCTGATAATTTCATGGACAGTTTCTGTAATGTCCCCCTTTGGCTGTGGGGTTTCCAGGTCAGAGAATTTGCTCGGGCACTGATCTAGGGTTACCAATCCCCAGGTAGGGGCAGGGGATCCCCCGGGTTGGAGGCCCTCCCCCTGCTTCAGGGTCATCAGAAAGAGGGAGGGGGAGGGAAATGTCTGCTGGGCACTCCGTTATTCCCTATGGAGACTGGTTCCCATAGGGTATAATGGAGAATTGATCCGCATGTATCTGGGGCTCTAGGTGGGCTGTTATTTTGAGGTAGAGGCACCAAATTTGCAGCATATCATCTAATGCCTCTCCCCAAAAGACCCTCCAAGTTTCAACAGGATTGGTCCAGGGGGTCCAATTCTATGAGCCCCCAAAGAAGGTGCCCCTATCCATTATTTCCAGTGGAGGGAAGGCTTTTAAAAGGTGTGCAGTCCCTTTAAATGTGATGGCCAGAACTCCCTTTGGAGTTCAATGATGCTTGTCACAACCTTGCTTCTGGCTCCACTCCCAAAATCCCCAAATATTTCTTGAATTGGACCTGGCAATCCTAAAACAATCTCTTTATAACTATATTGAGACAGATTATGTTTATATGGCATTACTGAGTGGATGAGTTGGAATAGTCTCTTTAGGGGGTCACTCATGCACACCCTTCCCATTGTCTTGCAGCCTCTCTCCCCAAGCAGTGAGTCTCCTTTGAAGGGGTGGCCTCTTGGATTGAAGGGGTTGTCTTTGGATTGAAGGGGCTGTCTTTAGCTCACTGATCCATGAGCAGCTATGAAAACCTCCGTGACTGGCAGCACTAGCAAAGGTCCCCTTTTCCTAGCCCTGCGGCTCATACTTAGAAATGGTACCTCCCAGACCAGAGTTCAGAGGGAATGGTTGCTGGTGAGATGCCAGTACAATGAGAGGAGAACAGGCTTGACTTGCTCCAAACATTCCAGAATGGTGAGCGTTCAATAGCCATAGTCTCCTTCATGCTTCCTCGTGCTTTAATGATGCCCAGGAGAAATTGCTCTGCTGTATGAGTCTGGGGGGACTGCCTTCAGTGGGGACCACCCTGATTTTTGCTCATTAGAACTGCATGGTTATCAAGCTTCTGCTGTTGGTTCAAGGCTGCTGCCATGGCCATTGTGGGAGGAAATTCATTCTCATAACTCTGGAGGAGAGATTTGCTTGTTATACAGGTTGTGCTCTCCATCTCCACCTGCTGTTCTTTCAGAGCTATTTTTCTGCCTTTCATCTCCCTCTACAGAAAAAAATGAGCATAGTACCCATAAGCTTACCGGATTCTGAAAAGCAACAAAGAGGGTGTGTTTCCCAATTATTTCACACAAGTGATCACTTTGACAAATCTCATTTTAAATATTCCTATTATTAACTAAGAATATTCCTAACCTTCCACTCTAAAAAGAGGATATTCACATCAGTTTAGTTTTTTTTAAAGAGGACATAAAAAGAGGAGAGCTGGTAACCTTCCATTTCATTAGATGAGATGTAGTTTTATGAGGTCTCTTTGGCCTTGTCCACACCTGCAGGGCAACAAATTGGACTGATTCCAGTTTAAATGTTCCCTGCAAACTGAAAACAAACACAGCAAGCAAAATGCTTCTGCCTCCACTTTTTGCTCACTTTACTGGTTTTCTATTTGCCAGGAGTTCATATATTTCTATCTTGATCGATCAGTCGATCAGAGCATTTCAACATGTGAACATCCAGAATCATCCAGCTGCTTCCTGACTTGGATAGCCCAGGCAAGCCTGATCTTGTCAGATCTTGGAAACTACTAAGAAAGGTCGACTGGCAAGTACTTGGATGGGAGGCCTCCTTGGAATGCCAGCAGTTGGAAGGCAGGGGCAGGCTTTATTCAGCTGCTCCTTGAATATCCTCTAGATCCACAGAGGGGTCCGTCACCAGAGGTCACCATGATTTCCAGGTGCACACACACACACACACATGTTCACATGCACACTTTTTAAAAAAACAGGAAAACAGAATAGTCCAGCTGCAATCTGCACCAGTACAGGTCATTCTGCCCCCAAAAGTGTCTGCCACCTTCTTTCCCCTGCAAATATTGATACGGTTGCTTGCATGTCAATTTTCCACAAGTATAACCAGATTGCCCTCTTTCTGTCTGTGTGACAGAAAGGGTTTTCCTTTCTTATAATGGAGTAAGAGAAAGAAAGTTTTAAAATGTATTTTTTTATTGCTTTGAGTGGGAAGATGCAGATTGGTTCAAGAGCAGCCCCCCTCCCCCATTTTATCTCAAGTAATATAATTGGTTCCAAGTCATGAGAGAGAACAAGGAAGGTGGGCTTTTAAAACCTTCCTCATGGGCTTTCCTTCTTCCTTTCCCCATGGCTTTTTTGGGGGTATTTTTATGTGTGCGTGTGCACTTGGAAGTCATGGTGATCTCTGACTGACTTCTACTGGGGGCCTGGAGGATATTCAGAGAGGTGGCTGAATAAAGCCTGCCCCCACCTCCCTTTTGAATGCTTTGCGTTCCTTGGAGGTCTCCCATCCAAGTACTTGCCAGAGTTGACCCTGCTTAGCCTCCAAGATCTTATGACATTGCCTGGGCTATTCAGGTCAGGGGCCCCCATGCCTTTATAGCAAGTATATGATGGTCAGGTCCCATCTTAGGGCGGTGGAGCCTAGCCTTGCAAATTTGTGTCTTTCAAGGGTTGGCAGTCCTTTTTCGTGAACTAGGTCTTAGTAGGTTGAACAAGGTCATCTTGGAGTGAGTAACTCAGCATGCCTGGACGTTGGGAGATGCTATATCACTCAAAGTGTGTATAGATCTTATCTACTTGAATGGGATGCTTCTTTTTGTCTTAACTTGGGAACTGCCCTCTAACTTCTCCTTCTTTCTTTACATAGCCTTCCATAGAGACCATGTCTCTACAGGTCTCTCCACCTGTCTCAGGGTCTTCTTCTTCTTCTTCTTCATACAGTGCCCTCATACTCCCCCACACACAGTGCTGGACAAGCTGGCCATTTGTGATAGGGAAAGTACTCTTTAGATTAGGCTTCTTTCTCTTCTTTGACTGCAAACTGAATGTGAACTGGATCTACGGTACTTGAATAAATGTAAGTTTATCCTCTTTACAATATACTTCTTGGGAGATTTATTTACTGCACTCAGTATCACGCTTCTATGACTGGGCAAAACTCTATATTAACCAAATGCCCCAGTAATCTGATTATGAGATTATCAGTCATTGTGGTTACTGTACTTTCTGCTGGGTGTTAGTAAAAACATTGAAACAGGAACTTTAAAACAGCAGAAAGGTAGAGGTAAATATGGCACAAAATACAACACCGGCAGTTCTGCAGAAACCATTTGAAAACAGAAGACCAGGGGAAGGGAACCACTTGCGAAAAAGCCTAGAGGAACTGTTTCCTGAAAGCCTGGTCTCTGCTGAACATAAAAAAATGCCAGTTTGATACAGCATCAGGAAGACAACAATTTCTACTCCAGGCAAATATCCAAAGGGAGGGCATTCCAGATACAATTGCCCAAGGTCACTGAGACTGTGGGTTCATTTTCCTTATGCACATCTGCTATCAGAGACAGTTGTAAACTTCGCAAGTGTTCTGGAGCCTGACCCTGCAAAAGCGACATCTTCCAGGCCTGCAACGGTTGCATCTGGGCTGACCAGAAGGCTGGATTTTGCAGCCCTCTCTTCTTTCCTGAGCACAGGCATCCTTCCTTTCATGCTATCAGCAGCAAACGGATCACCTTGGACTATTAACATGGCAAAGCGATAGTCAGCCAGCAGTGGCATAATAATACAAACATACATTCCTCAATGCTTTCTGAGCACCTGTAACATGCTTTCCACTTGACCTTGTAGTGAAGTTTCAGTCCTACCCTGGTAATACCAATAAAGGTTGTGTGATGTGAATCCTACCCAGGCTGCATCCCCAAATCTCCAGAAGTTTCCCAACCTGGATTATGGCAACCTTACCCCCAATCACCTGCTGGTGGTTGGGGGGAGAACCTGGCAAGTAGGGTTGCCAACCTCCAGGTGGCACTTGAAGATCTCTCTCAATTATAATTGATCTCCAGAAAACCAAGATCAGTTCCCCTGGAGAAAGCCTGCTTTGGAGGGTGGACTGTATGGCATTATATTCTGCTGAGGCCCTCCCCTTCATAAACCTTGCCCTTGTCAGGCTCCATCCCCAAAATCTCCAGGTATTTCCCAACTCAGAGCTGGCAACCCTACTATCTAACCTAGGGTTGCCAAACTCCAGGTGAGGCCTAAAGATCTCCCAGAATTACAACTGATCTCCAAACTAAAGAGATCAGTTCCCCTGGAGGAAATAGCAGCTTTGGAGGGTGAACTCTGTGCCATTATAGCTCACTGAAGTCCCCAAATCTCCAAGAATTTCTCAGTGTTGCCAATTGTGTTCCCATCAGAAGCGGACAGTCCGCTTTTGTGGCTGTGCAGGCTTTCCAGAAATTCTTCTTCTTTCCCAGGGATCTCAGCCCCTCCCCCACCTCCCCCCCAGTCTTTTGCTGGCACTTCGTCCCATCCAAACTCCTGCTTCGGGATTGTAAGCATGGATGGAGTCTCCCAGCACAGGCTGTTGCAGATGAGAATGTGACTGGCAGAATGCTTTCGTTTTTGCCTGGCCAGCAAGTTATTTGGCTGCCAAACCTGTCCTGCAACCTGACGGGCTCCTCCTTTGCCCAGGCCCAGCCTTCAAGTTTCCTTCCAGTTCAGTCTCCAGAGCTGCCGGCAGTTCTCTTGTTGCACTGTGAGTCTAACTCTGTGGAGGCCTTGCCTGCACCCAACGTGGCGACGTCCTATGAAGTGGCTGAAGTGCTGTGAAGAGAGCCTGGACCCATCCTTCCCTCCAGCTGAGCCCAGCAATAAGATGGGTAAGGAGGGAGAATCTGCTTGAGGTAGGGGGCCTGGTCTACTTGCAAGAGAAGGAAACACGGGAGAGCTTCCTAGAGCTGCCAACTCCAGGTTTGGAAATTCCTGGAGACTGGTGTGTGGAACCTGAGAAGGGTGGGGTTTGGATGTGGAGGCACCTTGTCCGTGTATAATGCCATACAGTCCACCCTCCAAAACAGCCATTTCTTGCAAGGGAACTGATCTGTGTACTCCCACTCCAAGCAGCGGTGGAGGGGGGAGAGGCAGTGCGTGCAACATTATGTCACTTTTGGGGATAACTGGAAGTGATAGAGAGCAGTTTCCAATAATTCCTAAGAGTTACATTTTGTCAATTCTGGGTTCCCTCTGGAAGTGATGTAATAGCAAATGTGATATCACAGCCACTCTCTATCTTCCTACTGGTTGTCTGGCAACCCTACTGTAGTGCAATGCTATGACATCATTTCCAGTAAAAAGAATAACCTGAATGTGTTCTAGGAACTGGGAAACCATAGGAATCTAGGAAATTCCTAGAGTGTTCCATGATGTGGTGACATCACTTTCAGGTTTCCAACCAGAAATGATTTTTAGTGTCTTGTTATTATTCGTGTAAAAGACTGGGGAAGGCAATGGCAAACTACTCTGTAAAAAGTCTGCTGTGAAAACGTGAAAGCGACGTCACCCCAGAGTCGGAAATGATTGGTGCTTGCACAAGGGATTTTCCCTTTTCCTTATTATTCATGCCAGTCTTCATCTCCCCCAGGTTCTTGTCAGTTGTCAGCCACAGGCTGGTAACTTGACTCCCTAGTGGGGTTTATAACATTGGTCTCCCCTTCCATTTTATTCCCACACCAACAACCTTATGAAGTTAGACCAGAGAGGCATCATCCAACAAGTTTCCACAGCAGAGTGAGGATCTGAACCTGGGTCTCAAGCTGTCCCTAAAGAAATGCCCTTCTAAAGAAGATGCATATAGTGAAGATATCATAGCTTCCCTTTCCTCCCTGCACTCTAAGTGGGATTTTCAAATGAACAGAAAATGCTAATTATTATAGTGACTAGAAAAAATATTTCAACCTTCTTCCCTGTGACCTCCCTTAAGACCAGGGCTGTGATGCTGTGTGATAGCATCACCACTTCTTTCTAGAAGGATTGTTCTGGATCTTCAAATGAAAAATGGGATGGAATAACCCAGAGGAACTCTTCTATCCATCCTTCCTTAGCTCAGGAAAGCCTGTCTCTTTGGAATGTTGCTTGGCCATCTAAGAAATTAGGCCAGTGAATGGTATGGAGGTGAAACAGCAGCAACAGCAATAAAGCTGTATGAACCAGAAAACAACATATTAACTATAATAACTCACTACTTTTTGAAACAACACCTTTCAGGAACAACTCCTCCCCCCCTGCAGTTTGAGGTTTGCTGGTAAAGATGATGGATACAAGCCTGTGTCACTAAGGTTGCATTTCATAGTGGGGCAGTTATTAATTGGAAGAGAGTCAAAAATACAGCTGAAGAAATGGGGCGGCGGGGAGGTCAGAGGTGAAGCCCTGATCTGGATGGCTCACGCTAGTCTGATTTCATCAGATCTCAGAAGCTAAGCAGCGTGTGCCCTGACCTGGACGGGAGACCCCCAAGGAATATCAGGGTCATGATGTAGAGGCAGGCAATAGCAAACTACCTCTGCACATTTTTTGCCTTGAAAACCCTGTGGGATTGCCATAAGTCAGTTGTGACTTGACTGCACTTTCCACCATCACAGTGGGGTGAAATAACCATTTCTCCATGCACTCTTACATATTCCACTTCCCATGTCCAGACTGAATTACTGAAGCTCCTTCTTTGAAAATGTATTTTTTCAGTGAAATTATATGGCTGTAACAGCAGGTGGAGAGATAAGTGTTTATTTGCTATTTGGTCTTATATCATTTTAATGCCTGAAAATTAAAAAAAATGCAAAGAATTGTCTCCTTGGACTTGAATTTGGAAACACCTATAATCTGTCCAAATTACTGCAACTGTAATGCACAATGGTGTAATAATAAGGTTTGGCTTGAAGAGCAGGGTGCTCATGTTTGCAGTCTGTTTATGCCCACCCAAAATGTGCCTTAAGGTTATTGTTTTGGCAGTTTACATGTAGTCAACAAGTCCAAAAATTCCAAATTCAATTTTTGAAAAAATTATGTTGTGCATTTTAAAGTTACGTGGTTTCAAAGCAAACATCACCATAAATAGTAATAAATGCCAGAAAATTAAGTAAATTAAGCTTAATTTAGCAATTAGGTTTTTTGAAGCAAGGAATCCTCCTTCTTTGGAGGTTTTGAAGAAGAAGCTAAATGATCATCTGATAGCAATGCTGGTTCTGTGACTCACTGTGTATTTAGGCAGATCGTGAGAAAGGGCAGGAAGGGATGAGCCAGTGCTTGGAGGCTCTTAAGGCCCTTTCTTAAATGCTCAGGATAATGTCAGTCACCACTTTGGGGTCAGGAAGGAATTCTCCTCCAGGCCAATTGGTGCAGGGATCCTGGAGGTTTTGGGCTTTCCTTTAGGCATAGAGCAAGGGTCACTGGCGGAATGGAGGGTAGCTTTGAATTTCCTATATTGTGTAGGGAGTTGGGCTCCTTAGGGTCCCTCCCAGCTCTGTGTTTCTGTTTCTAAATATTGGCAACTAAGAACAGCTGGGTGGGATAAGACCAATGGTCTGGCTAGTTTTGTTCCCACACAATGGTCAAACATAACCTGAAAGTCCTACAAGCCAAAGCCTGCCCTATTGTTGGCCTCAGAGGGTTTTTGCTTCTAGAAGTTCCATTGCTCATTTTGGCTAATAACCATTAATGGACTTATTCTCTATGAATTCAACTAATCTTCTTTGAAATTCTGCTTTATTAATTTATTTTGATTGTTATTAATTTCATATCTGATGGAGGGAGCTTTGACTATTGAAAGCTTATATCCTGGAAATCTTGTTGGTCTTTAGGAGCTATTGAACTTGAAGCTCACTCTTCTACTGCAAACCCAGGGCTTTTTTTGAGCAAGAATGCACCGGAACACAGTTCCAGCTGGCTTGGAATCAGGGGGTATAGTCTAATATGCAAATGTGTCCCTACTGGGCTTTTTCTTTAAGGAAAAAAAAAAAGCCTGGTGCAGACCAACATGAGCCACCCACCTGAAACTACATTTTTGTTATGTTTTACTTTGTAAGCTGCCTTGAGGCAAAGAAAGAAATGGCATGGAAATAATCCAAATAAATAAACAAATAATAAAGCAGGTAAAATTTGATGCATAGATATAATCCAAATTTGATGTCATTTTCACATCCAGTGTATTCTACAAGTTAAGTACTCATTGAGGGAAGAAGTGCTTGCTTTCATCCATCCAGAATCTATTGCCCACCACCTTTGTTGCGTAATTGCACATTCTGGCATTATGGGAGAGGGAGAAAAAGTTATACAGCACAAGCCAGCATAATGTCATGTCTTATCCTCCATAATAATAATAATAATAACAACAATATTTTATTTATATCCTGCCCTCCTCGCCAAAGCAGGCTCAGGGCGGCTAACAGCATTTCATACAATAAATTATACAATGGATATTAAAACATTAATCTTAAAAACATTCTAATTATAAGTTAAAATCAACATTTCTGGTGCTATTCTATCAGCGAATATGATGGCAAATCACTTTAAGCAAGTCCTTCGATCATTCAATCGGCAAAGGCCATCTTAAAAAGGATGGTCTTGCAGGCCCTGTGGAACTGTTCAAGGCTCCGCAGGGCCCGCACTTCTTCCAGGAGCTGGTTCCAAAGGTGTGGTGTCGCAATAGAGAAGGCCCTTGTGCGAGTATTTTGGAGTCTTGCCTCCTTTGGCCCGGGGATAGTCAGCTGGTTCTTCCCTGCTGACCTCAGTGCTCTCTGGGGTTCATATGGGGAGAGACGGTCCCCATGACTAGGATCTGCAAGATCTGGGTTAAAATCCCCACTCCACCACAGAAGTCAGCTGGGTGTCCTTGAGCCAGTCACTTTATCTGCTAAACCTACCTCACAGGATTGTTGGGAGGATAAAAATGGAAGAGGGGAGAAACCAAGTTGTTAGCTGCTTTGAGTCCCCATTGAGGAGAAAAAGTAGGGTACAAATATCTAAAGAAAGAAATCAACAACTTTCTCTACGGGTATAGATCATTTTATAAACCTCTATCATGCCCCTCCTTACTTGTCTTCTCTGAACTGAAAAGGCCTAGTCTTCTTAGGCTTTCCTTAAATGGAAAGCACTTCAACCCCTTGATCATCTTGGGTTGCCTTTTTGTGCTCCTTTTCCAACACTACAATATCATTTGAAGGTCAAGCAACCAGAACCATTCCAAATGCAATATTCAAATATAGCCTCACCTCTCCCAAATCCTATCAGCACCCCCATCAAGCAATCTCTGACTCTGGAGAGCCAGTCTGGTGTAGTCCAGGCCCCCATGAAGTTGAGCCAGGTGTGTGAGGAGCTGGTGGGAGCCTTCTCTTCCTTCCTCCTTCAGGGGGTGGGGAAGGAGATGACAGGCCAGGTGAACAGGGCCTGGCCACCCACCACCTAGATACAGGTGTGGCACCCAGGACCATAGCTGGCTGCAGCACGTGCCTGGAGCTGCTGCTTTCCACAGTGCTGTAAGCTCTGCTGTGAAGACTAGGCAGAAAGCCCTGGCCTGGCCAAGCGACAACTGCCTGCAGCAGCCACAGCAATAGTTGTGCACCTGGAACTGCTGCTTGCCTTGCACAGCAGCCACTGCTCCAGGTTGTAGATCTGGCAAGAGGCACTGGCTGCCTCTGGGGCCACCCATTTGGAGGCATCACATCCCCAGTGATCTTCCTATCTCCCACAAACTCTGCCCTCCCCAGGCACTGCCCCCAAACCTCCAGGAATTTCTCACGCTGGAGCTGGCAACCCCGTGCACCAAGCCATAGCAGGGAGCTTTGTATCTGAAGCATACATTACAGTTATTATTATTATTATTATTATTATTATTATTATTATTATTATTATTATTATTATTATTATTATTATTATTATTATTATTTTATACATTACAGTGCCATCTAAATGAAGGGCCCCATAAGACTGTTAAGTCCAGAGTCTAATGACTTAACTACACTATTGTTAATGAAAAAATTCCCACACTAATGATCTGATTTCATACTGTAGGTCTTTTCTCATTGTGGGGCGGGGGGTATAAGACTTTTGTACTTTGTTAATTCCCTTCTAACAGTAAGTAGATTAGTGACTGGGTTAGCATAACTTCAAACTCAGCTGTTTCCCTAAAGGTCCCGCTATTTCTCATTATGTCTCTCTTTCTCTTACTGCACAGCAAACCATGTCTGCTCCTGACCCTGCTCCTAAGGAAAGAAAAGCGCCTGCTTGTGTCAACCGGACTTGGGACTCCTTAAAAGGGAGGGGCTCTGGCCCAAATCCCCCCACCCCCATTGCTGGCTTCAGGGCAGTGAGAGACCCTTTGTTCAGCGTCACAGCTGCTAAGCTGCAAGCCTCCTGTTAAGCCTCTGAAGCGATAAGGAAGAGTTAGTGCTGGCACAGCGGCCCCCCCACTTTCTCCTCTGCCTGTGCCACCCGCAGGAACTCACCAGCTGGCAGAGGCACACTGGCAGCTCAGTGTCTCTCCCCGTGGTTGGTTTCTCGCAGGCAGGAAGAGGGCCGGGACAGAGAGTTGCCATGGATCATGTGGTGTCTGCTGTTCACTCACAGCTGTGGCTTCCTGTTAAGACTGCAGCAGCACTGTTATGTGGACACTGAGACATTTCTTCATGGGCTCAGCATTTTGCCTAATTCAGGCAGCAAGAGGAATAGCTGACATCCTCCTTCAAGCTTGCGATACTTTTTCCGCGGAGATTTTTCTCCCTCCAGGTGCCACAAGAGAGACAATCAGGGCCATGAATAAGCAGCAAGATGTAATGACCAAGGACTGCCATGACTGAAGTCCCAGATTGCTTTGTTCTACCTGGAGATCTAGTCTCTTGGCAAGTCTGGAAGATCTTGTAGCTGAATGAAAAATGAATCGATGGGACTCTCACTCCTCCTTCTGTTCCAAACCTAGCACTGTGAATTTGTAGAAGGGAACCCAACCAATCTGGACTGTGCAAACCCTAGGCAGGAGGTGCTTGGCTGACAAAACCAGAGGTGAGTAAAGACTCAGTAGATTACAGAGAGGCAGCTGAGAACACAGCTGTGGTTTGGTTCTAAAGGCCCCCACTCCACCTCCCTCTTTCCTTGTTTTCTATGTTTGTGGACTTTGATTACATTCCAAAGTGGCAAGATTTTGTGGAAGAAAGTGCAGCTGCTTCTTGACAGTCATGCAATAGGGACTGGGTGGTGGTGGTGGTGGTCTGCCTGTCTCAGCCAGTTTGGTGTAGTGGTTAAGTGTGCGGACTCTTATCTGGGAGAACCGGGTTTGATTCCCTGCTCCTCCACTTGCACCTGCTGAAATGGCCTTGGGTCAGCCATAGCTCTGGCAGAGGTTGTCCTTGAAAGGGCAGCTGCTGTGAGAGCCCTCTCCAGCCCCACCCACCTCACAGGGTGTCTGTTGTGGGGGAGGAAGGTAAAGGGGATTGTGAGCCACTCTGAGACTCTTCGGAGTGGAGGGCGGGATATAAATCCAATATCATCATCTTCTGCTGCTGCTGCTGCTGCTGCTGCTGTCTGGTCACCAAGACTGTCACCAAGCCAGAATGGCATCTCCCTATGGCTCAGTGTTCCTGCTGACACTGAGGCCTATGTCTAAGAAAATGACACAGTAAAAATCAGCATCAAGCTGTTGAGGTCTGACAAAAATCAGCAGAAAAATCCATGCCTTTCTGCTAATGTTATGGAGATCTGCAGTTCCCTGGTACATGCATTAAATCACTGGAGGGGCATTTTTGGATGCTGACAAATGGTGACCTGACTCAGCACTTGAGAAGGTGTAAACCCAGTGATGAAATGAAGCATTAAGTCCTGTCTACTCTGCCCCAAGCCACACCACAGTGTTTTAATTGCAGTCCTCTTCCACCTAGAAGTATTATGGTGACACAGCAGGTCTGTCTTTAAAGAGAATCCTGTATAAATGCAAAAATTCCACTTGGGCTCTGGGGCCCTTTATTTGGGAAAGGACATTGTTTCAGCAGGACTGCCACTATCTGAAGGTGCCACCTGAAGGCTACAGTGACTTTGTGGAACATCTCTCTGCTCTGGAACATCTACAAAACTTTGATGGCAATTCTGCACAAAGCCACAACCATTGAACAAAGCAGCAGAATATGGTATAGTGGCTACTTCTTGTGCCTGTGTTCCATTTTACTTGTATGCATTTTTGTCTTTAGCCTTGCACAAACCAAACCTTGCCTGGATGCTGTGCAATTAATTCCCTTACCTTCTTGGTCAAGGGCTGGAGGAGTCACCCCTCCATTCTTGCTACATCATCCCTCTTGCATCATGGTTTACAAGCCCTTCTCCATTTCACTGCTTTTCTCGTATGTCACACTCTGACGATGCAGGGCATTTGCTTCTTCCCAGTTTACCCCACTGGTTAGCAATGGTTTTGCCTGATGGTGATGCCTTTCTAGCAGCCCCGCTTCTCCACCCCTTCTCCACTGTTGATTTTTACTGCCCCACCTCGCATGAGCCCCCAGTCTTGACAGACTGTTCATGGGACCATCTGAAAAGCTCTAACCTACTTCACACCTTTTCCCAGTCTGGTGTGTGTGATGCAGACATTTGGGCAAAGAGAGTGTTTCACCCCAACATGAAGCTACCCATCTACATTTGTTTCCTTGGGACAGCTCATGCCTGCATTCCCCCCCCCCCCTTTTAAGCTTGTTGATCTATGACAAACCCAGAAGCATTCTTTCCAAGGAAGGCACACTGCAGGGTGAGGCAGAGTGGTAGCTATGAATCAACAGTTTGCCTCCCCCCTCTAGGCACCCAGCGGCTCCTCTCTTCCTTTCCCCTCCAGTGTAGTTACTGGTATATGAGAACACTTTATTGTTGAGCTCAAGAGTTTTGCATTTTGTGGTGCCTGTGCAAGCTGGAACCTAAAGTCTTCTCAGCCCCAGGAGTATTCTGCACCTGCAGTTCCATTTCCTCCTGGCATGGCAAAAGGAGGGCTTAACCTTGTAGACAAACAGGAAATAGCTTGCTTGCCCCATCTCATTGACTCAAGAAACGGATAAAGACCCGATCACTGGGGAGGTGTTGGGTAAGCATGTGGTGAAACTTCCCAGACTTGGGGAAGAAGCTGAGAAAGGGTGGAGAATGAACAACAGGGAAATTTAGCTGGTCTAAGGATAGTTATCAGAAGTCAGGCTGAGCTTAATGGCAGATTTGTTCTGCCTGGATCCAATCTTAAGAGCAACAAATGACAATAGTGTTCCGCTCTGCACCAACTGGCCCTTCCTGCTGTGAAGCATCAAGAATGGTGTGCGGTGACAGAGCTGTGGGCTGTGGTGACAGAGACCATCCAAGGTTATAGAAAATGCTACAGTGGAGGTCTGCAGAGCAGAAACCGGGATCAAAGTCCACTTGAGCACTAAGAACATTTGGATTTAAAGCATTGTCATCTAATGTGAATAGGGCCAACGGCAGTTGTATCATGAATTATGTGCCACAGTGCCTGCTGCTGATCTGCAGGGCTCCGCCCCACTTTTGGAATCAGTCACAACGTCTGTTAAAACATCCTGATATCCATCAAGTTTGATGCTGCTGGGTACCATGCATTTGAAGTAAAGTCCTCCTCATCATGCAAACAGGTGAAATAATTTTGTCCTCAAATGTTGTGTTTGCAAATTAAGGTTCCTTGTTTTCCAGATTGATCCTTAACATTCCCCCAGTGGCATCGTAACTGGAACTGTGGTTGGGGGGAATGGAAAACTATGTTGTGTGAGGAGGGAAAGTGAGAAGCTGGTTCTTAGAGTAATGAATGGCTTGATTTAGGTTCTGTAGAGAAGACTTGTGGTCTTTGGAGTGGGAGGAGGTCATCCTGAATTTTTTTGCCTTGCTGGCACAGATAAAGGTAGAGATGAAGGAGTGCCTTGTCTTTGGCTTCTATTGCAGGTGGCATGAGGTTTACTAGGAGTGGCTTTTAACTAGGCAGAAGTTGTGTTTTTATCACCACTGGTGAAAATGCATCTTGTAGTACTTTAAACACTAATGCACTTATCCAGCCAGAAGCTTTTGTGACCAGACTTCCTTGGCAGAACCGATGCACAACCTTCAACATCTTCTATCCCAATGAATTTGTTATTCTTTAAGATGCCCTGAGACTTTTGGTTGTCCTAGATGAATGCTGCCTTTTTCAGGCTTTAATATAGTAAAAAAAATAATTCTAGCATTATCTATACGCAGTCAAGAAATTCACAAGATGCTGCTGCACGGGGTGTCTTCTATTTGTAAAGGGCTACATGAGAACTCCCACATTTGAATTGTATGGTGGAGTTTTCAGCCCTAAAACCAGCATTGCAAAGCGGGGTTGCCAACTTTCAGGTGGGGTCAGGATTCCCAAACAGATCCCCAGATCACAGAGATCAGTTCATCTGGAGAAAATGGCTGGTTTGGAGGATGGACCCAGTGCCATAATATCCTCCATGAACCTCTGCAGGTTCCACCCCAAATCTGCAGGAATTTCTCGATCTGGAATTGGCAACCCTGTTTTACACAGCGATTCAAATGAGGCTATGTGGATGTACTGTGTTGCTGCACCCTGGATGTCCAAGAACTGGCCACAGCCCAGAGCAGCCACACTTTCCACAGTGCACATGCAGTTGATTCCCTAGCTTGTTGGATTTTGTATAACACTTAAATCCAGGAGAAATGGTCTATCCCAGCATGCGCTGATTTTTGGAAGGCCATCTGCCCGCAGTGCCACACAAATAAGCGAAGTTCTTTACTGCAGCGATCTGGAAAGACACACCAGTATGGCCTGCCCTTTCAGGTACACAAGCAGAGAGCAGCGGCCTGAGCTGCGGATTAATCGGGAGTTAAAAAAAAAAAGTTGTGATTCAAACGCTGAGAGCTCCGCCGCGGGCCGGGCGGGCCACAGCCGCCAGCGGTTGCGTACAGCTCTTGGCTGGACGCGGCGCGGGCCAAAGGCGGCCTTCGATCCGCAGAGCCTGGACTATGGGGCTCCCCCTCCTTCTGGGCGGGGGGCATGTGTGGCGTCGGGGACTGGCGGGGAAGGGAAATCTCCACTGCCTGCAGGAGAAGCCGGGCCAGGCGGCGCCGCCGCTGGGACCAGGGCGGGCGGGTAAGTACCGGACCGGGCCTCTCCTGGCGGGTCAGGAGCCCGTGTGAACGTGCGCGCGGGACTGTCGCTCCTGCTCGGAGAGGGAGGGACAGGCCGGCGGCGGTGCTCGCCTGGCGGCTGTGGCCTGAGCTGCGTTGCCCCCTTCGAGGACGACAGCCCCAGACTCTTCACTTGGCGCCTTGCTGTCGGTTGCTGCCGTCCGCCAGGCGGCGGGGCAGGACGCCGAGTGCCCGCGGGGCATTTCCAAGTGACCCGCACAGAACGAAAGAGTTGCCTCGATGCGTCAGACCCCGGAGGTGCTGGGCTGAAGGGAGACGGCGGCCGCCCAGGCGCCTCCCGGTCGGCTACGAGCCCTTTCCCCGCCGCCGCCACCTCCCGCTGCTTGCCTCCCTTCTCGCTGGCATTCTGAAGTCTACTGCGCCTGAACATGGAAGTTTCATTTCACTCCAGTGGCAACTCAAGCCAGCGCCGATGTCAAGCTGGGGAGTTACAATGGGTGAAGCATTTGGAAAGAGGACCAACCCCTCCGTACCTCCCCCTTCAGAAGTCCCTCTCGCAGGGTAGTGCAACCCTAAAAAACGAGGGGCTAAGCCCCGCTGAAGAAAACGGGACATAATTCAGAGTAGGCCTGTTTAGAATTGCTTCCTGCTTTTCCCTCTTTTGATTTTTATTTGATGGCTCCTGGAGTATTTTCTGATTTCATCTGGCCACATTTGATTTATTTTTAGCTAATCTACAAACTGAGACTTGCATTCCTACTGGTGGTATCTCCCAAGTAGTAGAAACTCTGACCTTCTCTGTGGGTGGCCTGAATTTTCTGAGTCGGTGATTGGCACACATCCCAGCCACTTAACTTACACACTGTTATGACAGACCTACAAAGTTTGAGTCCAGTGGTACCTTTAAGACCAACAGAGTTTAATTCTTGGCATAAGCTTTAGTGCATGTGCACACTTCTATCTCATGCTGTATTTTTTCCTATTTGAAGAAGTGTGCATGCGAATGAAAGTTTATATGCAGAATTTAATTTGGTTGGTATTAAAGGTGCCACTGGACTCAGACTTTGTTCTTTTGCTTCAGACCACATGGCTACCTACCTAGAACTAGACTAAACAGTTAAGACAGACGGGATGTTCAGGAATTCTTATATCCAAACATTCTATGAAAGCAAGCTGATTTGTCCTGTCACAATGAAACTTAGTACAGAAGATCACCTCATGAAAAGTATAATTGAGCCAAAAATGTAATGGGTAATGGCTGAGTTAAAGGAGTGTGAAAATTTTGCTTTGAAGGATAGTCTTTTATGTTTACAACCATTTGGGGGTTGGTCCAGATGCTATATTCCTTTCCCTCTTTTGCTGGCTTTTTAACTTTTTGCAAAAAAGTTGACAGTATTGCTGGGCTCTCATCCTTCATTACTTTGGTAAAAATCCATTATGCATTCTTAAAATTTGGATGTTTCAAAGTTCCAGTTTTAATAATTTAAAGGCAGTTTATAAGTAAGTGTCTGTTTGGTAAATGAGGTTTCCTGGGCAGAGTATCATCACTAAAGCAAAGAAAACCACCATTCAAGTAAGGCTGCCATCACCAAAAGGGCCCCTCTCTGATAATCATCAATGGAAACCAGGGATTAGTCTGGACAGAAGATTGCACTGGATTTCCAAAGTCCAGCTGATAATTTATTATTTCAGTTTATATACTGCCCCTCCCCCACAACGTAAAACTCAGCGGTTCACAACAGTATAGAGCAGATGTAATAAATATAGTTAAAACAGTATAAAAATGCAAAGTATAAAATTTTTAAAAAATCCCATCTGAGAGCGGTGGATCTAGCATTAATTAAGCCCTCCAAAATAAACCTAATGAGGAAGGCCTGATGGAAAAGTTCAGCCTTACAGGTCCTGCAGAATTTAGGGAGGACCTGCAGAGCCTGGGCCTCATTTGAGAGGGCATTCCACTAGAATGGGGCTATGATTTGAAAAAGCCTTTGTCCTGGCAGACACCAAGCATGTTACCCATTGCCCCTTTACCACCAGTAGACTGTGAGATTATGACCTCAGCTGCCGAGGGGGGTTATAAAGGAAGCAGTGGTCCATCATGATAATGGAGCTGCTGCTGCCAGACAAATCTCCCTGTGATTTACTGCATCCTAACATGTTGCAAATTGAGACATTCAGTGCCATCTATGTCTAGATCAAATCTTTCTTTCACCAGCATCCTAACACAATCTTTTGTTCCACTAAAGTTCTTTTCTTGTGCCAGTGTTCCCATTAGAGTCCTGAATTATGGCTCTAAAAGAGATCCAGTGGATCATCTAGAGCCGCTTCAATGCAGAGCTCTGCCCTGGCTCTCAAACTACGATGGTTTATGTGTGTTTTTGGAGCCTCCACATGACATTGTCCCCTAAACCTTCTAATGTCCCCTTTGGTGGTTTGCCCTAATGTTTCCCATGTATAGACAAGAAGATGTGGTTTGCCCATGTATAGACAAGAAGATGTGGATTTCTGAATCTCCTCACTCACATCCAGTGCCATTTCCCCTCCATATCTATCCCCTGGCCCCTGCCACTGGCAGACTTTTTGTGTCATAGCTATTGCTGACTTTTAAAAGCAAAAAACCCCACTGCAGTGGGGGGACTGGGTGGGCACAAGGGAATACCATGGTAACGTAGTGTGGATGCTTCTTTGCTGTTGTGAATGACAACATATGCAGCAACAGTTGGTATACAGTGAGGAATTGTCTGCATATGGAAACAGCTTTGGTTAGAATGTTTTCTACCATCTCCAGGTTCCCTCCCATAGATGCAGGAACAGTTTAATAGATGGTCTCTAGTTTGGTGTTGGAACATCTTCTCATAGAGACAATTTCAGGTTTAATCCCTGGCATCTCCACTTTAAAAACACTGGGTAGGAGTATTTTCTCTGCTTGTGAGCCTCTGCCAGGTGGAGCAGATAGTCCTGAGTCAGACTGACCAGTGGTCTAACTCGAAATTAGTCAGCTTGCTTGTGTTCACTTTGCTTAAGATAGTTATTAACTTGCCCAAGATAGCCATTGTGGGGGAAAGTGAGAAGGAAAGGACCAGTGAAGACCAGGTTTCTTCTTATGGTGTGCTTATGTGCTAAGCCAGAAATAAGGCATTTCTTCAGACTGCTTCACGAGATAAGGGCATGAGGCATTTGCAAGAGGACCCCTATTTTACTGCAGCAGCTTCTGTCTAGAGCTACAGGGCTGATTGGTTTTTCCTCTCTCCAGGCCTTGAGGGGAGGGTTCCTCTTATCCTCTGGTTCTGGCTTTTCAGAGAAGCATTTCAGCTCTGATATCTTTCAATTTCATGCTCTGGTGTCTTAGGGCTTTAAGACCACTGGGCATCGGCTGGGGGAGGAATTTATTTATTTAAGCATTGATATCCTTACCTCATGGTTTACAGCAGCTTACAATATAAAATAAAATATCAAAAACCCATCTCTCCCCCCTTCCCCTTTAAAAGAAGTCTGAATGTTACGATGTTAGAAATTTAACATAAACCCTTGGGAAGGGATGAGTTAAACATGTACGTCAATCAAATAACAAATAGCAAGCTTTTGGAATGTGTTAACAAGGGGCATCGCTTAGCACTGGCTCATGTTGAGGCCAACATATTCAGTCAGCCTTTTTTCCAGTAAGGTATCCAATGTAATTTGTGAGTCTGCCCCCCTCCTTCGGTTGTGTTTGCCAAAGGTGAGCAGGATCCTTCCTAGCTTAACTAAAACATCTATGGTCCGGTAGCCCACGAGCATATATTTGGTGGGTGGGACTATCAAGATGGAAAGGTAACTGAATATTGAGGAGAAACTATTAACACAGCTGACCCAAACTGTGAAAGTGAATTTAAAATAGAAAAGGAAATAAGGAAGACACCTAGGGGAGAAAGCTGAGTGATTATGGGTGACTTCAACTATTGTTATATTGACTGGATTGTTCAGTTTAATGGCACACAGACAGAATTGCTGGGTACCAACAGTGGTTGGGCCTTGGAGAATTTGGGCATGGATGGGACTAGAGAGGAGGCAACTCTTGATGTGGTCCTGAGTGGTGCTCAAGGCCTGGTGTAAGACAGTAGTGTTGTTTGAAACCACAGTCACAGGAATCAGCTTTTATGTGCATGAACATTTGCCTGAAAAGTCCAGCAGAACTCAGATTTCAGAATAAAAAAAATGCTAAAATGGGATTCGTCAAAAAGAAAACTGGAAGTGGTTGGGGGGAAGGGTCACATCCCTTTAGGGTGCTTGGAATATATGTTAACCCACAGTAATGGAAGGACAGGTAGAATATACTGTATATCTCTCAGATTAGGACAGCTGCTGTCTAAGAGGATGTTAGTGTGGTTAATGAGTAAACTGAACAAAGCTATAAATAGCAGGGAGGTTTTCTATCAAAAGTTGTGCTTGAATGTAGTGGACAAAAAGGAACACAGACTCTAGCAAAACTAAAGCAACTGAATGTTAAGACTGGTAAAAAAGAGAATATGAGGAGCATAATGCTAAAACCAGTAAGATGAACAATTTCTTTAAATCAGAAGAAGGAAATCAGCCAAAGAAGAGGTGGGGCTCTTGATTGACAAAAGGGTGAAAGAACAGCTAAAAGAAGAAGAGACTGCAGATAAGCTGAAGGAATAATTCATGTTGGTTTTCATTGTGGAGAATGAGGGGCAGTTGCCCACCTCAGAGCCATGGTTTTTACGAAGATTGTTGGAAGAACTAAGTCGATAGAGATAATGTAAGATTGGGTTTGGGGGTTGATAGAAAAACTGAAAACCAATCACTGGATTTGGGTGCCATTTACCTGAGGTTTCTTAAGGAACTCAGATGCAAAATGGTTGGTCTCTTACTAAACATAATGTGACATTTCTAAAATTTGCCACCCTTCCAAATGATTTGGAAGATAGTAGATGTAAAACCATGTTTTAAAAATGGGTCCAGAGAAAATCCAGGAAATTAGAGGCCAATAAATCTAATGTGTGCTCTGAACACTTGGTGGAAATTGTTATTAAATAGAGAATTATCAAGTGCATTGAAAAACAAGCCATTCCCAAGGAAGAATCAGCCTGGCTTCTTTAAAGAGACGGGCAGTTTGACCAACTTTTGAAGTTCTTTGGGAGGTTAACAAACATGTTGAGAAGGGTAAGCTGGTAAATATATATTTGGACTTCCAAAATCTTTTGTAAAACTCTCTGAAAGTTAGCAGTCACTGAATAAGAGGAAAGGCTCTCTGATGGATTAGAACCTGGTTAAATGACAGAGCCGTGACCAAGAGAGCCCAGGCTAGCTGTATCTCCTTGGAAGGTAAGCGGGCTCTGATAAAAGTTTGGATGAGATACCACCAGGGTCACCATGTAGAGGCAGGCAATGGTAGACCATCTCTGAATGTCTTTTGCCTTGAAAACCTTATGGTGTTGCCAAAAATCATATGTGAACTGAAGGCAATGAATAAATATGTAGAAAATATCCAAATGGTTTGTGTGTGTGTGTGTGTGTGTATGTATACACATACAAATAATATATATATTTAAAATGATAGGCAGCAGAGAGCACATGTAAATAAGAACATAAGAGAAATCATGCTGGATCAGGCCAATGGCCCATCCATTCCAACACTCTGTGTCACACAGTGGCCAAAAACCTCCAACAACAACCCAAGTGCCACCAGGAAGTCCACCAGTGGGGCCAGGACACTAGAAGCCCTCCTACTGTGCCCCCCAAGCATCCAGAATACAGAGCCCCAGACAGACAGTTCCAACAATACGCTGTGTCTAATAGCCACTGATGGACCTCTGCTTCATATGTTTATCCAATCCCCTCTTGAAGCTGTCTATGCTTGTAGCCGCCGCCACCTCCTGTGGCAGTGAATTCCATGTGTTAATCACCCTTTAGGTGAAGAAGTGCTTCCTTTTATCAGTTCTAACCCTACTGCTCAGCAATTTCATTGAATGTCCACGAGTTCTCGTGGACAGCCGCAGTTCTTGACAGTTCTCGTGGACAGATAGTTCTTGCAGTGAAGGGAAGTACTCAGTGCAGTTCTTCAGGGACTCTGGTATTGGGACTGATGCTATTTAATTTGTTCGTAAATGAGATTGAGTACAAAGTGGCAAAATCTGCAGATGACACCCAAAATCTTAATGTTGGTGAGGCCCTAGGGAGATCATGAAGAACTTCGAAAGGGTCTAAATACTGAGTAAGCAGGCAGCAACACAGCACATGACATGAAGTTCATGTAAACAAAAAATGATGAACATTGACTGATGGATGTGAACTGGGTGTGCTAATGAGTGTGAACTGGAAGTGACTGTCCAGGACAGAGATCTTGGAGTAATAAAATAAAAGAGTTGCATGGTTTTCACATGTGGCAGGCTTAGGTGGTTTTGTTGTTGTTGGTGTGACTGTGGATACTGCACAGCAGCAATGGGGGTTGCTACATGGCAGGTTTCAATGCAATATCTCATTCCTCCAGAAATGCCATTTATCCTTCTCCAACTACTGGGGCTTTTCAGGGTTTTTTTTTTAAAAATCAGATATTGAATATCATCATTTGGATATAATGTTATAACAATATTCTAGATCTCTGAATCCCCGTCTTTCATTTTTTTTAAAAAAATGTCCCAATCCTTTTCCTTGAGGAGATATGCCTTTCCCTTTATAGCTCTGCAATGGAAAGAGCTAGAGACTTTTTAAAAATGGAAAACCAATTATACCTATCAATATAACATTATAGGTCCAGGTGGCTGGACATTGCTCTGAAGCATAACATTCTGGCACTGTAACAATATTCAACTGCTGGCTTTTTTTGGCGGGGGGAGGGAGCCTACCAGCAGCAAGTAGAAGGAATCACTACTGTAGAAACAGGGTCAGGGAAAATGGCTGCCACGTGGGCAGGAAAATCTGAACTTCCCTGCCCAGACAGCAACCACCCAGACTTTACTGCCAGCTTTCCCAAAACTCAGCAAAGTGGATTTGAGAAAGATCAGAGGAAAACCGGGGAAACCCCAGAGGGTGCCTGAATTTACCACAGTGCTGCAGCATTGAACCCTGGGACAGATAACCTGTGTGGAGATGGCCAGTATTGTAATGACCTTGATAGATCTTTGGAGGAGCAGCTTTTGCAGTTCTGTGTACAGTGTGTGAATCAGGATGCAGGAGCAGATGAACCGTTGGTCTGATCTAATATGACTGCTTGTATAATGTTGACATTGCAAGGAAATTACCTCAGTGTCCTCTCATTTTTTTTTGAACATGCGTAATTGATCTTGGGAAACCTGCAAAAGAATGATGCGAGTCAGCTAAACTTTGCTGTGGTACTGCAAATACTTTCACATATGGCGTTCCCATCAAAGGAATATTGCAAACAAGTATTTGTCTTGTACTTGGCTGGCAGCTACCCAGCTGCTATCTATGCTGTGCTCTTTACACAGAGGTCTGAAGCAAACTGGATTTTGAAATCCTGTTTCACAAATAGTTAACTCTTTCAAGAACCCAAACAGGGCCTTGGTGCACACAGTTTCATTCTCCTTTCTGTGCTTGAATTTGTGTCTGATATTCTGATCGTCTGACCTTTGGTTTCCTTGCCCCTGCAGAAATTTCCTGGACCAGATCCACCCCTGCTCTTGTGATAAGAGTAAAGAGGTGTTCTCCTGCCTGCTGTGTACAGAGGCGAAATTTGTTAACCAGTCCTAAAAAGAACGACACCCTTCTAAGCTTGTTGACATCAGTAGACTTAGAAGGGTGTAACTGCTTATGACTGCACTTTGCGAATATATGGAAATAATAAAATATTTTGAATGAGACCACTGTTTGCACCTATATGGTCAGGGTACTTCGTAATCACACTTTTTCTCTCCTCTTGTGATACAGCTTGAAAGAAGGGAGGAGCAGCAGTATTGTCATACAAATGGAAAGCATGTCCAAGATGTGATGAAGGCTGATTCTCAAGTCTCCAGCCTACCTCCGCTTAAGTTGGAGTTTGAGATTCCAGCTTCACAGTTCCTTTTGGCTAAGAAATCATTGGTTGGAGAAATGGGCTATAAGCAGCTGCAACAGCCCTTCTGTCTGTTGTTTGCAAGCTGTTTTACCGAATTCTCATTGGAGAGTTATGAAATAACCATCAGGCTCTGAACAGCTCTGGATCTGGGCAGAAAAATCTATATTCTGGCCCTTTAGCACTTACTTTCCCCTGTTTTTCCTTTCTTCACGTTTTGTTCAGTCATTCTATTTGACTATACATTTGCCAATACAAGTTACAGAAGATATCCAAGGGTCTGGACTATCTCTGCCGTGTCTGTTCCTGTGATTATCTGAATCCCTTATATGCAAAAGCAAGCACTTCTTTCGAGGTGGTTGGGCTTTTCAGAAAGTCCAAATGCCATGGCTTTCTGCCTTTCATTTAATTAAACGTTAACCTACATGCCTTTATTTGCTTTCTCTTTTCCAGGGTAAGCAGGAGAGTCATGGAACTGGCATTACTGAATCCTCGGGGCTCATCTTTGGTTTAGTCTAAGTGAACCATTCCTGGAAGTTTCCATGGTGAATGCCAGAATGGAGCAGTCCGGACCACCCCACAGTTCAGACCTTACGGATTTTCTGGTGAATTATGAAAGAGGAGAACTGTGCTGTGAAATTGAAGGTAGCTTGAGGGAAGGCCAGGATCTGCCTCCATATTCTGAAACTCTCCAAAGTGAAATGGTGCCTCCCACTTCCCCCTTATGTCTTGAGAACTTAGATTTCTTGCAAGAGAGCTTGGAGGGAGCTAGCAGCAATCCTGAAACACCTGCTGAGAAATCCTTTTCAGCATTAGCTTCAAGTCATGTTGCAGGGCCTCTGCCAGATTCACAGAGCATGGACCTTTGCTCTGAGAAACTGGAGCTGCCCCAGAGAGAAGATTGTCACCTGGAAAACTTGAAAAATCAGGGCAAAAGCAGTAATGATTCCACCCAGGCACTGTTCTGGGCCAGTATTCTTCAAGCCCAGATGTGTGTCATGGATCTTCAAGGGGAGATTGACAAGCAGAAGGAAACAGAGACGATCCCCTGTCTAAGCCCTGAGAAGATGCCAGCAGCAACTGTACCTCAGGTTGTGATGGAATCCCATGAGCCTTTGTTTCTGGACAGTGATAGTGAAGAATCAGAGGACTTATCAGAGAGGCTGGAGGAAGAAGAAGGTTCCTCTGAGGAGGAAGATGAGGATGAGGAGGTGGAATACTTGTTTTATAACAATCCACTCTTTCAGGAGAGTCCTCACCCAACAAGAACCACCAGTTTTGAAGGACAAACCTTGTGGAGCCATCCAGAAGGAAGGGCTTGTGTACAAGATGAGGAGGGAATATTGGACAGTGGACTAGTATCTCAAAAACAGGATGATGTATTCTTTTACCAAACAAGTGTTGCAACAAGTCCTGAGACCCTGGATTCACCTCCTTCACCTGAACTGACCTCAGGCGTTATCCCAACCTATATGCCTCACTACCGCTCCTTTTCCCCTTTGGTGATCACAGAAGGAGATACTGAAAGTGATTGCCCTGTAACAGCGAACACAGAGGTAAGACCTTTGTCTGTGAGGCATATGTGGTGGAGTCCAGCATAGCCTCACTTCCTGTGTTGCTTTTCCACGGTGTTCCTTCTTCAGTGCAGCCTCCTTAAAGCTGGTGGGTGTTGGCTTTAGGTAAGCCTGGCTTTAATACCAGTACACGAGGCTGATCTCTGTCTCACTGGGGTAGTACTGTTGAATGAACCTATGTCAGAATGTGCTTGCTCTGGCCTGTAGATCTCATTTTTGCCCTGCTCTCCTGGGTATTTCTCAACACCTAGAGAGGCTTTTCTTCCACTTGCGGGTAGCCTGCCAACGTCGCCTAGCCATTTGCCAGAGTTACCCATTAGGAAGGGCAAGCTTCCCTTCCAAGTTCTGAGGCCTTGCCTCTGTGTCTCTTGCTGGCCGATGTCTGGTCACCAATTTACTGCCTTGTGTGTCCCTGGAGGAATAGCCACTTGCTGACTGCCTCTTTTAAAATAGCATGTTCGAGATGGCGGAGGTCTGTGTGGTACAGAGAACTGCTCCCAGCATCAAAAGCTGTAAAATATTTATTTAAAAGAAAATGTTTACAAGCATACATTTAGCACAGCACCAGACTGAGGAAGGAATCCGAAATAAATTGGTAAAATGCAAATTTTCTGTCCCTCTCTATAATGTCTGCCCTATCAAATGTTGTTAAAACAGGACAAGCTCCTTTTGGTTAGGATGTTACAGAAACTATAGAGTTTTCTTGACACTTACTCCAGCTGTTGAGGTGAGCACATGGTTGTCTTGCCAGTGGGGAGGTATGTGTGTGCTCATGGATGTGGCACCCAAGGAAAAGAGGTCTTCCTGTTGCAAAGAGTTTTTATCTTATCTTTCTCCACCCACTGACCCGGTCAGACCAAATCAAAGAAGCTTTTCTTTAAAATTCTCAACGTTTCCTTCCTGGTGTCCTTCTAGCATTTCAGTCTTCCAAATCTCTGTTCCCTGCTTGGGAAAGGGAAAGAGCTGGACCCACCCATTATCTTTCTGATTAGTTCCATTAACATTTTTATGAAGATGGGTTGAGATATGTCTGGAAAGCAATGGCACTGGTTTGCCCCTTCCCAGCTTGCTCTCTACCCAGAGGGGGAACCCCCCCCCCCGTTAAAACGCAAAGTGGAGGCTTTGCTCCTTTCAAACCTCTCAGGAAAAAATGCATTTCTTCACTGAACCTGTGTAGGAATAGACTTCAAGGGTTATGTCACATAAGCAATGTGTAGTGTATCAGCCGCCAGACGCGCCTCTTGAAACACCCCCTGTTTTGGTTCCCTCCTTTTCCAACTGTTCCTGTGCATCCATTGCCATAGGCAGGGGCAAGCCTTCTGCACATTCTGGCAAGCCCTTGCAGCAGTGTAGAGAAATCTTAATGCACAGAGGCAGAGTGGGCCAGTGGGGCCAGAGTTGCCTTCCCAAGTATGACCTGTTTCCATCTTCTTCTGTGTCTTCAGGACCAAGTATGCTTTGAAGACCAGTGGTCCAGTGCCCACCCTGGAAGTGTTTCAGCTCCAGGTAAGTCCTCTCAGCATCAGTCTTTTTTGCAATTGAATCAGGTGGTAACACAGGATGTAAACAGTAAGAATTGTGCAACCAGTTTTCAAAATTTATTGCTACATTCTAGGCTTCTTATTAGAAGTAAAAACAACAACACAACAATGAAAAGAACAATCTGCCTTCATATTCAGGATAGAGAATTGGAGAATGGCTCCCAGAAGTGTGAAATGCATATGACTTTACACTGAACAGTTCAGATGAGTTTAAACAATCAGCAAAGGGCTTTGTTTGCCAGCACAGACATTTTGGGCACCATGGAGGCCCATTTGGCTTAACCTGTGCATCACTAAGCTTCCACTCAAGGCTCCCATGGAACAAGTTTGGTCAGGTGGCATTCATGCTGTTGCAGACACCAAATGTGCCTGGGCCATCCGACCTAATCGTCTGGGTTGTCTTGGAGGATGAAGCTACACAGAACCATGCAAAACTGGTGAGGGGTTTGTGGAGTAAAAGGCTGCTGTATAACTGATTAACCATCTTCCAGGTGCAAACCATGCCATGGATTCATCAGATGAAGGCTTGCTGTTTTCCGCCTCCAACACCTCCCTTCTGTCAGTTTTGCTGCAAGAACCCAATGAGAGCCACCAACCCCCATTTCCTGCAGAGATGATCAGGACTCCTTCCGCCACCCAGGTCTTCTCAGACCATGATGCAGAGCTGACTCTGCAGCAGGAGAAGTTCAAGCCACAAGCACCTTCCTGTAGCTGCCCAGAGTCTTCTTCCGCATGGGTGGAGGAGCCTGAACGAACTTCCTGTCTGCAGGAGGAAGTCACTACAAGAGATTTTCACTTGGTTTCATTTGGAGGTGTGGACTGGAAGCTAGAAAACTCAGCGGAGGCCCTTGAGATGGTGGAAGTGCCCACTGTGCTTGGTGATGAGATCTTGGAAGAGGAGGAGGAGGAGGAGGAGGAAGAGAAGACTATGGCGACCCCATGGTAATGTTTCTCAGTCTCGGTCTGTTGGCTCCCTCAGCCACTTTCAGTTCACCGGCCACAATATCCTCTAGTCGTGGTTAGAGGCGGGGCTTGGGCCAAGGAAAACAGATGCAGCAGAGCAGCCATTTGGTGGAAGGCTTTCTTTAACTAGGCGGCTGCTGTTTTCTTACAGTTTTGTGTCACCCCCCTCTGTTTTGCTTCTGGCTGGTTTGCTTCCGCCTTCCTCTTTCTGCTAATACATCTCTGCTAGTGCCTGCCCTTGTGGTTTCTAGGGATGAGAATCCATTTTTGTGGGCTAACCCCTCTCTCTACAGCCTGCCAGGGAACTGTGTTTACAGAGGAAAGGCTGTGCACAATATGTGTATGTGTGTGTGTTTGCATGTATATATGTATTCCTAGCCAGCTTTGCCCTCCAGCAGCTGCTGAGATTATGAACAAGGGCTGTAAGATCATTGTGTTTCAAGTCTGCGGCCCCAGCAGGCTTGTGAGCATCACACTGCTAATGTCTTTTGGGAGTTTCTTCCTTAACTTTACCATGTGTACTCCAAATCTGAAAGCTTGAGATGGTTTCATTGTATTCTGCCTCCATGGAGTTAATAGGGGAGTTCATTTAGAGACTTGTTTCAATGGGGACAAAATTCATTTAAAAATTAAATTTAAAAAATGGAAATCTGGGCATGGCTTGTGTCTGTTGCTGCCTCCCAGACTTGCACAGGGCGGCTGAAAACCTTGCACCAGTCTTGCTTCTAGAACAAAGCAGGAGTCAAGTGCACCTTTAAGACCAACCAATTTTTATTCAGAACGTAAGCTTTGCTTCTAGCCATCTGCCTGGCCCTGCACCTGACCAGCCCCCGCCATACCAGTTGCAACAACTACCCAAGCAGGGCCGGCCCGCCCACTAGACAAACTAGAGCACCAGGAGGGGGGGCACCAAATTGGGCTCCCCCCTACCGATATGCCATACAAATGGCTAATTCACTGCTTCCACCATGGCACTCTGAGAGGAGCGATGCCAGCCTCTCCTTACCTGCTTTGATGCGGGTATCTCCATAAAGCATTCTCTTAAGTGAGTGCAGGACGTGATGAGGCTTCACTCCCCCCTCAGGGGAGAAGCCTCGTCGCATCCTATGCTCTCTTAAGAGAATGCTTTACGGAGATGCCCAGATCGCTTTATGGAAATGCCCGTATCAAAACTGCCCAGGTAAGGGGAGGTTGGCGTTCGCCTCTGAGTGCGCTGGGGGAGGGGGGGGTGTGGCAGGGACTGGAGCACAACCTCCCCGTACCCAGGCTGCTTTGACCCAGGCATTTCCGTAAAGCATTCTCTTAAGAGAGAGCATGATGCAACGAGGCATCTCTGTAAAGTAGGGGGGAGGGGCGTGGTGTAGGCGAGCAGGCAGAGGGGGGAGGGCTGGTGGGGCTCGGCGCCGCGGAGGGGGCACAATGGGGCAACTTTGCCTGGGCGCACAGGGCCGGCCCTGTACCCAAGGGTCAGCGGTGTGGTGCATGGCCCGGAGATTGCCTTTCTTTGCTCCCATGGAATGGGAGAGCTGCTGAACAGAACAGTCCTCAAGAGGGAAGAGCCCTGTGAAATGACCAAGGATAACTCTTGGTGGCAGCATAAAGCCAGAGGACGCAACCCCTGTGGGCTGGTGAGTGAGTGCATATCTTAAATGCTGCACCCCTGAGGAAACAACACAGAAAGGAGCCATGCTGGTCCAGCAACAGTAGCGGCAGGAGAGCCTTCAGGGGAAATGTGGTGCTGGCAGAAAGGGTAAAACTAGCAACCACAGGAATGCTCTTTCATTAGGGAGGCAGGGCAACAACACTGACATAAGGAGATCCAGGAGCAAGCTTTCAGCAGTCACTCCTTCAACAGATTGCTGTGATGTTCTCCTGTCTTGCCAGGTCATCTCTGACCCCCTTGAGGTGAAAGGCTTTCTTTAACTAGGTGGCTGCTGTTTTCTTACAGTTCTGTGTCACCTCCTCTGTTTTCTTCTGCTGGTTTGCTTCTGCCTTCCTCTTTCAGCTAATACTTTTCTGCCAGTGCCTTTCCTTGTGGTTTCTAGGGATCAGAATCCATTTTTGTGGGCTAACCCCTCTCTGCAGTCTGCCAGGAACCTGTGTTTAGAGAGGAAAGGCTGTGCACAATATGTGTGTGCGCACACACATATATATGTATTCCTAGCCAGCTTCGCTTGAAGGGGGGGATTTGATGATTTGCATTGAGATTGCCAAGTAGTTCAGGATTAATGCTTAGGATCACTGTTGCTCAGTGGACTACATGATGGCTGTCAACAGCATGGGTGCGGAAGTTCCTCTAGGAATGATGGCAGCCCCAGATATGGTGGTCTCATGTTCTTGTAACTGCAGCCCACCGAAGTGGTTACAGACCATCCCTGTCCCAGCACTGCTGCTGACTTCTGTCTGTCTCTTTCTCCGCAGTTGCACTGGAGATCTCACTGGGGAACCCAGCAAAACAGAGGAGATGCCACCTGCCAAAGAACCTGCAGAACCCAATGGTTTTGTCCTCGCAAACGGTACTTCTGGAGACCGGGCTGCAGCACAGCGGCTGGCAGCACGGCTCTACCACTTGGATGGGTTCAAGAGGACACAGGTGGCTTCCTTTCTTCGGAAGAAGTAAGGTCTTAAAATGTCCGTGGTCCTTAAAGGTCTGCTTGCTCAAATGCATGACTGGATCGCCTGGGAGAATTTAATGTGCACTTACTCTTTCCCATCTCTTCTCACAGGCAGGGTGTTGCAAAAACTCCAGGCTGCTCCGTGCCCTCTTGATCCCTGTCCTTCATTTTGTGTTTGTTGTTTGTGGCTAGTTGCCATCTGTAATGCTCTGGCTAACCATTTTATTGTACATCTTTGCAAATCTTTGATGGTACGACATGTACCACCTGCCCTGGAGGAGGCAGAAGTTAAATCCTGGCTGGAAGAAGAAATCAGTTGTGGGGCCTGGCTTGACCTGGATGGCCGAGGCTAGCCTGATCTTGTCAGGTTTCCAAAGCTAAACAGAGTGAGCCCTGGTTAGTACTTGAATGGGAGACCACCAAGGAAGACCCTTTCAAGGACAGCTCTTGTGACAGCTATGGCTAACCCAAGGCCATTCCAGCAGGTGCAAGTGGAGGAGTGGCGAATCAAACACGGTTCTCCCAGATAAGAGTCCACACACTTGAACACTACACCAGACTGGCTCTCTGTGGTTTGAAACTCCTAGGCACACAGCACAGTACTAGTGCTCTGCAGTTTCCAGACAGCCTTCAAAGAGAACATTACAGCAATCTAGCCTGTGTCACCATGACATGAATGAAAATGCCAGTATCTTTAGGTTCTTGTTGCAAACAAAATGCTAGAAGCTGCCCATGCAAATAGCAGTTATTTAAAATTCCTGCAGCAGTGCTGAACCCAGGAGCATCTCCAAGCTATAAACTGAATCCTTCAAGATGTGCACAATCCCATCAAAAATAAGCACTGGACAAAAGTGGACCAGGATGCAGTTTGCCATTTTTGGCTGGCCCAGCTACACCTGGAGGAAGCAGACAATCTGTTTTAGGGTTCAGATAGCATTTTGGAACCCAAATCACCTTGGTGGATGACCTAAGCCAGGAAAGAATGAAATTGGTGCAGGATGACTTTGTTGCTGCTTATGGACCTCTCAGAGACTTTCAGTGCATCCTGGTCCACTTTTGTCCAGTGCTTATTTTTGATGGGATTGTGCACATCTTGAAGGATTCAGTTTATAGCTTGGGGATGCTCCTGGGTTCAGCACTGCTGCAGGAATTTTAAATAACTGCTATTTGCATGGGCAGCTTCTAGCATTTTGCCTGCAACAAGAACCTAAAGATACTGGCATTTTCATTCATGTCATGGTGACACAGGCTAGATTGCTGTAATGTTCTCTTTGAAGGCTGTCTGGAAACTGCAGAGCACTAGTACTGTGCTGTGTGCCTAGGAGTTTCAAACCACAGTTCAGGGTTCTGGATTTCACCTTCACAGATTAGGTCCAGAGGCTCTGTGGAAGCACATGGTCTCAGAGGCTCTGTGGGAGCATGTGGCCTCTTGAGTTACCAGTCTCAAGGTAGGGTCTCATGTTCTCCCAGAATTACAAATCACCTCCAAACTGTAAAGTTTAGTTCCCCTGGAGGAAATGACAGCTTTGGATGGCGAACTCTGTGAATCGCATCCTTGCTAAGTTCTCTCCCCTCTCAAGCTCTGCCTTCTCCAGGCACCACCCCTAAATCTCCAGGAATTTCCAGAGCTGGAGATGACTCCACTCTTTAAATTCTGCACTGATCGGAGTCCCTTCTCAGGTGAAGGCAAGACCTCTGCTGTGGAATCTGCTTCCCTGGAGGCCCCCTTCCCCTCCTTTGCCTCTTTCCAGAGGCATTCAGTAGTGCAGTTTTAGAGCTGCTGCTGCTGATTTTCTCAGCTATTTGCTGCTTCATCTTTTGAAAACTGCAGGTGGGACTTTATGGGCTTTTATGGCTTAACATTTGATTTTAATCTGCACACTGCCTCAGGAGGCTTTTTGATGGGAAGGATATATAAAATGATGGTAAATAAGCAAACAAATAGTGGGTTAGAGCCTGTAATTGAAGAGTGACCTTTTTGTCCTTTGGAGACAGAAGGTAACCTCCCCCTGTGTCATTTAGTGCTCTCTAGCTAGATTCTCCACTGCAGAGTGAGGGGAGTCTACTTGGAGGGAGGCATTTTTTGTTGTTGTTGCTGTTTTAGGAAGTGGTAGGCCTAAAGAAGCTGGATTCTAAAAGTCCCAAGTAGTTGGGAGTGTGCCTACTACCCCAGGGGGCTGAAACTGCAGAGCTGACAAAATCTATAGCTGGAACATACCTTCCCTGAATCTCCTCGTTCTTTCCATATGTTTGTCCGCAGCAACGAATTCAGCCAGATGGTAGCTGAGGCTTACCTCTCATTCTTTCAGTTCACTGGCCTGACTCTGGATCAAGCTCTGAGGTAACCCTCCTTCCCACGGGGTTGTGTTTATGCTTTAACAGTGAAACTGTTGTGTGACATGAGAGAGTAGAAGTAATAGTGGTGGGGAAGCTGAGGTCTTTCTTCTGGCTGGAGAGGAGAGAGGGGTAAGTAATGGCTGGATTTGAGTGTAAGACAAGGAAAAGCAAAGAAGAATCCCAGCTCCTAGCCTGCTGGGATCTATGTTGAGACATCACAAGAAATGAAGACCAGCATGAGGAGGAGGAGGCCAGCAGTTACTGCCGCCAAAATTGAATTCCCACTAGGGTTGTGCTCATAGTCAAGAACCAGTAGTGCCTTATGTGGGGTTTGCAGAGGGCTGGACCTGCCACTAGGCAAACTAGGTGATCGCCTAGGGTGCCTGCCTTATGGGGGCTACGAATTGGGCACCACCATGTGACTCAGTGATGTTATCAGTGCAGAGGGGGTTCGCCACAAGTTAGCGTTGCCTAGAGTGCCTGACAGTCTAGGGTCGGCCCTGGGTTTGCAGATACAGAAGTGTCTGTTTCTCTGGTATTATTTGATCTGGTGCTCCACCCCACTTCTCCTAATGTGACAGGGAAATCCTTCAAATTATTGGTGGGGGGGCCATAGGGTATAATGGAGAATTGATCTGTGGGTATCTGGGGCTCCGGGGTGCTGTTTTTTGATACAGAGGCACCACATTTTCAGCATAGCATCTGGTGCCTCTCTTCAAAACACCCTCCAACTTTCAAAAAGATTGGACCAGAGGGTCCAATTCTAGGAGCCCCAAACGAAGGTGCCCCATCCTTCATTAATTCTAATGAAGGGAAGGCGTTTAAAAGGTGTGTGGTCCCTTTAAATGTGATTGCCAGAACTCCATTTGAAGTTCAATTATGCTTGTCACAACCTTGCTCTTGGCTCCACTTCCAGTTCTCCTGGCTCCACCCCCAAAGTCTTCTAGCTCCACCCCCAAAGTTTCCAGATATTTCTTGAATTGGACTTAGAAACCCTAGGTACAGAGAATTGTGAGGAAGGGAGCTGGCACGTTGATCAGGGTTTTGGTTTGCCTTGGATTGTCTTCCTAGTCAGGTAAAGCAATCAGAGATGGAAGCAGATTGAGGGATTATTATTTCAAGATAATTAACTGCTCCCGTAAACAAGCCCCATGGGGAAAATAGATCTTCTCCCCCCCACAACGCATCTCACATCTGTGTCTATTCCACAACTCACTCTTGGGCTTTCTTTATCTTTTCCTGTTGACAGGTCGTTCCTGAAGGCTTTTGTGCTCACAGGAGAGACCCAGGAACGGGAGAGGATCCTCAGGCACTTCTCCCAGCGCTATCACTCTTGCAACCCTGAGGCCTTCCTCACACCTGGTAAGGCACCTGCGGACCCAGAAAAGTGACCTTCTCCCTGGACTAGATCCACCATGCCCAAGGGGGAATTTATACACTGCATGCTGCTGTGGCCTGGGTGGTATGGTTGCAGTTCTTGTTTGGGAGGGCTAAATCTGGCTCCAGGTTATGTCTCATTGCTGAGATGTATCTGCCAAGCTCAGAACCTTGGCACAAACCTCCGTCTTGCCCTGAAGCTCACTGCACACCTTTAGATGCATAAGCATTTGGGAGCGACGCAAGCACATTTTTGTAGTTCCTCCTGACTTCCTCTGCATTGCACTGTGCTCTTGCGAGTGCCGTGCAGCACGGTGGACTGTTCTGGCATTTCTTACTGCTTGCCATTTGCAAAAAGTCACATGCAGAAGTTTTGTGCAATTTGCCTGCCTCCCCGACCTGTATTCCAAAGATGCTCAGTCTTTCAGCCTCGCTCTTTCCTCACGGGAGTTGCAAGCAAACACATATCTCACTCGTTTTCCATTCTCTGGTGAACTTTACTTTGGGTCACCCATGGTGGTGGGAAGGAAAGAAAGCTTCACAATAAGAATTTGAAGGGAAAAGTAACAGTTTACAGTGAAAGTTCAGTTCATTTATTGTAATTAGCTATTGGCGTTACAAGTCTACAAAAGTCTCAAGGGAAAGCAAAGTAAACTAAACGTTAATGAACATACAAAGTAAAGCAAAACGGTATAACAACAGATGCAATACAACAGCAATAACAGTGGAGATATATACATAAACAGTTTACAGTGAAAGGCAGGAGGCTGTTGTGGCAAGGAAGTGCTGCCAATGTGTATGGCAAGACTTTTGGAGTTTATCTATCTTTATTTATTTATGTTATTTGTAGTCCGGTTGATCCTGCTGGTTGCAGATTTTAGGGCAGGACAAAATGCACACAGTCCTAGAGAACAGGAGGCTTTCTCAAAGGGGTCTCGTTATCTTGCTTGTCCTGTCTTGTCATTTGGGTTGATAGGATAATGCACCCCATACTGATTACAGCACCCCATACTGATTACAGTGAATAGTGAAAAAGGATGGGGCAGAAAACTTAAATTGCAGCAGGTTGGTTGGTTTGAAACACTGCAACAGGGTTAGGTCCATGGCCTCCTGCTCTACCTCTAGGATCTGGGATGGGATCATCTAGGATGGGATGCATACAGAAGCTGCTTTTGCCACTGGAGGAGGAGCATGGGGAGAGGGTTGTCTCCTACACCTGTGTCTGAGCACCTGCCGCTTTCCCACAGATGCTGTGCACACCCTCACCTGTGCCATCATGCTCCTCAATACTGACTTGCATGGGCAGGTAAGGTCAGGGGAAAAGGGGGAAGGGCGTGTGTTTAGCTGGGGATATTTTATCTGGAATCTATCCATGACCACCTGCTGTGTGGGAAAGGCTTTACCACCCTGAGGGTGGCTTCTTGGGAGGTTTGGGTTTTAGAAGATGGCCATATCGTGGAGAAGGGACTGTACTGTGTGGGACAAAGAAGAGCAACACATATCGGAGCACTGCCGGCTGATGATTTTCACGCCTGCGGGTCTTCCATGTCATTTCTTCCTGCAAGGGAGGGCAAGAGGGTGCCTTGTGTGGGCAGCATGATATACATGCTCTTCAGTCTAACGTGCCTCTTTCTCTTTCATACCTGGACGTCCCTCTGCTGTTTCTGGCTTGTGATGGCAGAACATTGGCCGGAGCATGACCTGTCAAGCTTTTCTGGCTAATCTTGAGGGCATGAACAATGGCAGCAACTTCCGCAAAGAACAATTAAAGGTAGAGGCACTACAGGCACTATAAGATTGGGTGGGGGGTGGGGGAAGCAGTGCCCTGGCCCTGGAGGACAGGGACCCAAAGTCTCAGAAAAAGGTCCAAAGCCTGTCTGAAACTCTGAGGTCTCACTACGCAAAGTTAGTCAAATACTTTGCTGAAACCATGGCTGGAACTTTTTCTTTGTAAAGGAAAAGCCAAAGTTGACAAGAGGGAGGGGATTTGGGAGTGGGGGGGGGCAAAAACCTGTACTTCACTGGGACAGGCACTGAAATTCCAGGAGCTGTCACACTAACTGCTCGTAGCTCTCGAAGGAAGCAAGTTTTGGGCATGCAGGTGGAAATCTAACATCCTGACTTTTTCTCTCCAGGCACTGTATTATTCCATCCGCAATGAAAAACTGGAATGGGCTGTGTAAGTAATTCTGTGCGCGGCCTAAGGAGGCCGGCAGGAGAGGATCTAGGTCAGAGGAGGGCAGCAGGGGGCAGGGAGGGAGACCAAGACCCCAATCTGTAAACAAAGAAAAGGGGGTAGGGAGAAGGGCTTGATTCTGCCTGGAAACCATCCAGCTTCACAAAACTCTGGCTTCTGAAGTTCAACACTGTCTGGACATTTTTTGGGGGCATAGTGACAAAGAGATGGATGAGTGAGAGGGAATGTTATTGCCTTCTTGGAGCTTTGTGGCCCAACAGACTGTTAGATGTGATTCCCTTACAAGCAGTAGTTTCTTGTGTGGTCTTTAATTAGACCCTCTAGTGGTTGTCAAGCACAGGTGCCCCTTGGCGCTGAGTGGTAAAGCTGCAGTACTGCAGTTCAAGCTCTGCTCATGACCTGAGTTTGATCCCGTGGAAGCTGGGTTCAGGTAGCTGGCTCAAGGTTGACTCAGCCTTCCATCCTTCTGAGGTTGGCAAAATGAGTACCCAGCTTGCTGGGGGGAAAGAAGAAGAAGAAGATATTGGATTTATATCCCGCCCTCCACTCTGAAGAGTCTCAGAGCGGCTCACAATCTCCTTTACCTTCCTCTCCCACAACAGACTCCCTGTGAGGTAGATGAAGATATTGGATTTATATCCCGCCCTCCACTCTGAAGAGTCTCAGAGCGGCTCACAATCTCCTTTACCTTCCTCCCCCACAACAGACTCCCTGTGAGGTGGGTGGGGCTGGAGAGGGCTCTCACAGCAGCTGCCCTTTCAAGGACAACCTCTGCCAGAGCTATGGCTGACCCAAGGCCATTCCAGCAGCTGCAAGTGGAGGAGTGGGGAATCAAACCCGGTTCTCCCAGATAAGAGTCCGCACACTTAACTACTACACCAAACTGGCTCTCCAGTTGTGGCCCAACAGACTGTTAGATGTGATTCCCTTACAAGCAGTAGTTTCTTGTGTGGTCTTTAGTTAGACCTTCTAGTGGCTGTCAAGCACAGGTGCCCCTTGGCGCTGAGTGGTAAAGTGTACATCCAGAAAGTGTAGATGACTGGGGAAAGCAATGGCAAACCACCCCATCAAAAGTCTGCCAAGAAAATGTCCTGATGTGACATCACCCTATGGGTTGGTAACGATCCAGTGCTTATACAGGGGACTACCTTTACCTTTAAATCCTCATGTAACATTGAGACAAAATTTGCAAGGCAAATTGAGTGCTGGAAGCAGGGAAGGTGTCTGGAAATAATGCTGGGAAGGAAGGAAGTGGGTGCTGGAGAGGTTCTTGTTGAGTAGCTGGCAGGCCTACAAGCAACAGTCAGTTGCAGACTGTCTTGAAGCATTTTATCTGCTTCTGCCTACTTGTTCATCTGTATCCTTTTCTAGCTTCTGCACAGTTTCTTACTTCTGTCATTTAAGGAGCCATCCTGAGTTTCATTCAGAAACATACAGAGGCCTATGCAGTGGTGCTTTCTCTCAAGAAAGTGTTGTTAGAATCGTAACATTAGTCTCAAATGTTGACATGTGCATGATTGTGGTCTGGTTCAGTGTGCTGAAGCAGTTAGCATGTGAGGGAAATAACTCAGAAAGTCTATTGGAAAGCTAGAGGTCAAGTTGTTAAAAGGTTTTGTTTTGCACACAGAAATGGGAAATTTCAGAGGTGAAACTATGGGGGGGAGGGAGTACAGATTCTTACTATCTCTAACACTTACAAGACATTAGATGTCTTCTCCCCTTCTTGGAGATGGTGCTTATTTCCCAAAGCAGGCATAGGGCTTGACAAAAGAGTGACAGCAGCTTGCTTTTCTTCCTGCCCCATATTTCCAGGAGTTCCTCAGAAGCAGGGGATTTCTTTTTGGCCCAGTGAGAAAGTAAGGCACTCATTCAAATTTTGACCAATCACCCGTTACCCAAGGAACATAGTATGCTTTGCACACAACCCCTTTTTAGTGCAGTGCTCAAAGGAAGGGTGTACAGTGCAAAGGCGAATTAATGAGCGTCAGACCAGTAGAAACTCTCTATTGACCTCCTGGTTGTGACAGAGGACAGAATCCAGAATCCTTTTATTAGCATAAACCAGGTAAATAATGAAAGGTACTGTATGGTGACTGTTCTTGCTTTTCAACTGATTTTGTGTGGACAAGTATGTCTGTGCAACTTTGTGACACAGGCCAAATGTGACGTGGTGATTCTCCCCTCATCTGAGAAGTGTATACGCTTTGCTTATTTCCATTTAACAGAATTTACAGTTCATCTGAAAACTCAAATAGGGCTTGGATTGTTTTCTCTCTAAAACACAGAGGTCCTCCATTATAGTACCCACTTGCTTGTCCACCTGCAGAGGTTTCAGCCTCTGTTGCTGCCACTTTCTCCTTCTTGGAGAACCAAAACAGGATCCCTTCACTTTGCACACTAGCCCATGTGACAGGATGGCCCTTTGCCTTAGAGCTATGCAAGGAATGTCTCTCGCAAACATCCCATAGGGACAGCTTGTGATGTGGCTGGACTAGAGTCCTCCCTGATCTTCTACTAGTGGCTTCCTAAGTAGAGCTCTTTGGCATCCATGCACTTAGAAGGGTGTAACCGTGCCTTAAGAGGGCACAGTAAGTGCAGAAAGTCTTTTTTCAGATTGTGCAGCATGCAGACATACACACAGCTAACGTTATCTAAAACCTCTTTCTCATGATCATGGGTGTCAGCTCAGAGATTCTTCCAAGAGTTGGGGACACCATTGTTACAACTGGGGAACACAGCTGGGACATTGTTCAGGAAAGTAGCTTTAATGTTGAAGTTTATTGTAAAACTTGTATTTATTCCTGTTTCTTTAAAAATATATGTCTTCTTTGTAGGGATGAGGAAGAGATCTCCACCACTCTGATGCTCCCACCCACTGGATCCTTCCGGAAGAAAAGCAATCCTTTCCTGACTCTGTCCCATGATCCTGGAGCTAAAGTGTACCATCAGGGTTTCCTCACTCGCAAGGTGCATGCTGAAGCTGATGGCAAAAAAGGTGGGTGCTGGGCCATCACTGTGAGCTAGCAACATCAGCCCCCTTCCCTGGCCTACCTAAATCCAGGTGCATGAAAAGCCATGGCCTTGCATGCCAGGACAGCAGGCAAGATTGCATGGGAGGGGGGTGTATGCTTGACTGTGGTTCCCTGACCCCTGTCGCTCAGAGCAAGATATCCTTATAAAACCTTCCTTTAGGGAGAAGGGTTGGCCCAAGGCAAAACCAAGAAGTACTGAGGTGTGAAGCCTCACACAACCCCCTTAACTCACCCACCAGCCAAGAGACCAAGGGACTGAGTTTCTAGCCCTCCAGGGTCTATTGTCAAAAAGTCAGCCCTCCAAAGTAGGACACTTGCAAGTTGGTTTACAGGAAATAGTTATTCTGGTAGTGGTAGCCAATATGGGCTAAACTACTGGATTCAGATTGAAGCCCCAAAAGCCCAAAACACCACAAAATATAATTAAAATAGTTTATTAAAAGAACATGCAGGAATATATAATATGAGCCGTGAACAGTGAGGATAAAATAATAAAGCTAAATTTCTTACCCACGCACATCTACAAGCATTGGTTCTAAATCTAGATGTTATGTGGCAAGACTGAGTCCAACAGAGTTCCAAAGTTCAAAATGGGCTCCATGATCAAGAGATGTTCCAAAGTTAGATGAATCCAGACAAAGGGCAAAACTAGAATGAAATATTTTTTTTAATGCCCAGTGACCCACACTGGTATTCTAGCTGACCTATCAGATGTATACTAATGATGTAACTTGACCAATCAGGGAAGTTGCTACCAAGGTGACCCAATCACCCAGGTCACCCAATCAGACCCAATACTCTGCACTTGTATAGGGCCTAATCAGGCAAACACTTTTGCCCACCTATGGGTCCTTGCATGAAGTGGAGCATGTCAGACAAACTCCCTTCCATATTTTTCAGCCTTTGAAATCTCCAGGCCTAATGATCTGACCAGCACTTGTATCAGCCCCGTCTCCTAATCTCACCGTTTGAAATTACTGTCATCTTGACTTCAGTTCTCAGAGGGAGAAGCTTGCATGGTTTTTTCTAGGCCTGAGAACCAGTGTTTCTGAATAGACAAGTGACTACTAGGCAAACTAGTCTCTTGAAACAAGATATTTTGTCTTCACTTCCTCTTTTTGTTACCTCTCCATAAAGCTTCTCAGCTCAAAGGGCTCTATGTGATGGTAGGAATCCGTGACAGATTCTTTAGTGTGTGAGCTAGCTGCAAAAAAGGGAAAGGACTACAGTGCAGGAGAATGGATTTGGGGGGTGTTAAATCTTCCTCCACACACTGTCAAAAATTGCCTCCCCAAATGCTGAAGACACAGTAAGGAAAAGGGACAATTTAAAAAAAAACCTTAGCTGGAACCAAAAGCAACATGAGGGATGTATTTCTGATTGTGCAAAGAGTACACTCTCTGCCCCCCTGCTTCCTTAGTGCCAAGGGCTCCAAGTCATATGTTTTCCCCATCCCCCACTCTCTGGTTTGCTGCTTTTTGCGATTCAGTTACAGTTTGGGGATCCATTTGTATATTCTCAATGTTATGTGCAGTTTGGCCCCAGGAAAACAGGAAGGGCTAAATCTTAAAAGATGCAGGGACCTGATCTGACACCCCCCACCCCGCTCTTTGCAGCACCATGGGGGAAGAGAGGCTGGAAGACGTTCCATACTGTGCTGAAGGGAATGGTGCTCTACTTCTTCAAGGTAAGAGATACCCTAACAGACATTGGATGCAAAGGACTTGTAGACTCAGAGTCCTTATGATTCTCCACCTCTCAGGGCCGCTTGTGGGCCAGAACGACAATGTACCTGTCCCAGAGATCTGGTGAGAAGTCACTTGGGATTCTTAGATGAGGCTTACCAGGAAGAAGTGTGGCACATCTCAGATACGTGGCACAGAGATGTCCTCCACATTGACTGTGGCCAGGTTCCCATCACATTGGTCTGCCTCAGCCCTGATGTTCATGAGATTTGAGCAGTGCCTGAGCTTGCTGCTGCACTCGTTTCCTGTACTGTTACTGGGTAGGAGTCACTAGGCAGTGTTCTCCTTTTCTTCCATAGGAAATACTGGGCATATCACATCTTCCAGAAATGTTTTGGCTAGGAACTAGTCTCCCAGGCTAAGTGAGTAGGACCCCCTGTGCTGGTTTTCAGTGCTTACCCAGAATCCTATTGACACATATTTACTGAGAGGTTCTCAGAGCATCTTATGGGTTCAATGTATATTAACCCTGGAAATTTCCTCATACATATGGAAACCATGCACCAGCCTAGTGCTATCTACTTCAACTGGCAGGGACTTGGGTCTTTCCAAACCTTGCTAATGGGAAATCTGGGACCCTGCACCTGGAACATCCTGTGCACAAAATGTGCCCTCGTGCAGAAGATGCTGAACCTGACATCTGAGCACTGGATCTGTTCCCTTCAGCGGGCTTCTGTTTTCCCTACAGGATGAGAACAGGCTTGATACTCTGAGCTCAGAAGATCCCATTGGGGTGCATCACGCCCTGGCAGAGAGAGCCAGCAAATACACCAAGCGGCCCAACGTCTTTCGGCTCCAGACTGCTGACTGGCACGTCTTCCTCTTCCAAGCACCGTGCGTATCCCTAGGCCTTGGGGCAGGTTAGGCATTGCTAGGGGCTCAGCAAATTACCCTTCTCCCTCCTTGCAGAGGTCACCTTCCACCTCCTCTGGGAGAGAGTGGAAATAAGTATGCCTCCAGGTCAAAAGGTGGCAGCTCTTTCCCAGTTCCATGCCTCCTCCTCAGTCCTGCAGGTGGTTTTCTGTCCATCCAGTAGGGCAGGAGGGGAAAAAACCCCCTAATTTTGCATAGTACAATGGTAAATACTGTTATTATTTCCCCACCCCACCCCCATAGCCTGTTTTGCAAGTGTAGAGCAAACATTTTTAAATCAAACTTTGTCTTTCCACTGCCACAGAACTGATACAAGTTTTTATCTCGTCATTCTTCAGTCCCAGGTTATTGATGGCTGTTGGAGAGAGCTGAATGTTTGAAGTCAGGCTCTTATAATAAAACTGGAATATCTAGTTGATATTTTTTGGTGGGGGAGACTAAACTGAGAAGCCTAAAATGAGTGTAGGGCTTTAAAAGTTTAGTCATCACTATTTTATCGCTGTGCATTTTTCTCCACTGCACATTGAAATGCAGAGGACTTCCCAGTCCTATGAAATTGTCTTCTACTGAATCAGACCGTTGATCCATCACAGTCAGTATTTATTCAGACTAGCAGTGGTTCTCCAGGGTTTCAGGCAGAGCGATTCTCTGTTGTTCCTTTTCACAGATGGAAAAACTGAGGCCTGGCTTACCTAATAGTAAATTAACTCCTTGCAGAGCCAAGGGAGGTCTTGAGCTTCCCTCTGCTGTACTGAAGCCCAACTTTACTGACCTTCAGGCAGGGCTTTTTTTGTTGTAGGAACTTTGCATGTTAGGCCATACACCCCTGATGTAGCCAATCCTCCAAGAGCTTACAGAGCTCTTAGTACAGGGCCTCCTATAAGCTCTTGAAGGATTGGCTACTTCAGGGGTGTATAGCCTAATATGCAAAGGAGTTCCTGCTACAAAAAAACCCTGCCTTTAGGGCACTGTTGCATGCAAAGCTGACCTCAGTATCTGACACCAGTAACTATATTTTGGCATCTTCTCCTTTAGATAATTACAGTTTGAAATGAAGTCACACCATAACTAGTTTCTGTAAGAATTTGAGTTGCCAGCTAGGTCAAAACTGTCTGCCTCTTGCAGAGTTCTGGAATACAGCACACTACAGCTGTAACCTTGAATCCCCTTAGAATGTTCACTGTCACCTCTGGCTGTTCCTCCAAAGCTCCCAGGCAGTCTGAATGCTAGAGCCACTGGGGCTCTTCTAGAGGGAAAACAGCCTAATTCAGCCCATTACTCACTTAAGGGATACATGTATAGATGGAGGTTCCAGTACTGAGTTTGGGACACCCTTTTCTTTCCCCAGGACTCCAGAGGAAATGAATTCATGGATTTCCCGCATCAATCTGGTAGCTGCCATGTTCTCCTCCCCACCATTCCCAGCGGCGGTGGGCTCTCAACGGAAATTTATTCGACCCATCCTCCCAACAGCAACCTGCAAAAACTCACTGGTGAGCTGAAGGGCACTGTGTGTGTGTGTGTATGTGTTTCTTGAGAGCCAGCATAGTGTAGTGGTTTGAGTGATGGACTAGAACATGGAAGATGCAGATTTAAATCCCCATTCAGCCGCGCAACTCACCTTGGGTCAGTCATCTTATCTTACGGTAGCCTATTTTGCAGTGTTATTGCGGGGGAGGAGAGAAGAACCCTTGGAGGAAGGAATTTTAAAAAGTGATAACTAGATTTTCAGGGCTCTTAAAGATAGATTTTCAGCCCTCTCCACAGGCACTGCTGCCAAGTGCCCAACATGCACACCAGAAATGAGAGGAGGAAGAAGAGAATCCAGACCAGGAGAGCCAACCAGGCAGGCCCCTACAGTTCAGCACTGGGCCCTTCCTTGGCATTTTGTGATGCTGGTCCAGTTGCCTAAGAAGTTGGGATGCAGCTCAGCAGCTGTCCAACCCCTCCAGTGACATCTCCCCCCTTCCCCAGCTGGTCCCCCCGCTCATCCCAAGTGAAAAATTTAGCATCACAGTCCTTTTCTGTTGCTGCAGGAGGATCAGCACTTGGCGCATGAGGACTGGATGGACAAGGTCTCGGATGAGCTCCTGGAGCATCAGCGGAACCTCCCTGACAAGCGCGGTCGTAGCCGGGACCTGGAGGAGTATCATCTCAAGAAGGAGTATCTGCTCTATGAGGTGCGGGAGGGCCACGGTGGGAGAGCACTTCTTAGTACTCATAGCAGAGCCTTAGGAAGCCATTGTTCAGTGCGAGGCTTGGTTGCCTCCCCACATCACCCTCCCACACCACCTGAGCCTGAAGGGATCCTTCAGCAGGGTCTGCAATACCTGCCAGGTTATTTCAGTGGAAGAGTTCTACTTGGCTAAAAAGTAAAATTGTTCAAAAGAATTCTTTGCAAAGGTGAACGTGTCTCTGCCACGAAGTAGGAGTTTCCAAACTGCTTGTTGGGGGTACTAATTGTGGGGTGTATGGATTTATTCTTCCCCTCACCAGGCTAAATGGGTTGCTGATGCAGAGCTGCTAAAAGCCACTACCCAGATCCAACCCAGACATTATATGCAAACAAATCACATGACTTTGCCTAGACATGACCCCTGAAAATTTCTCTCCAGCCCTTTTGGCACCCCTGGTAATGCCCTCTTTTGCATCCATCATGCTGTGAACTTTCTGTTCAACACCTGTGCCACAGCTCACCACTTGCCTGCTCAGAGAACTGTGACTGTTTTTATGATTCTTCTCTCCAGGCCTTTTTTTGTAGCAGGAACTCCTTTGCATCTTAGACCACACCCCCTGATGTAGCCAATCCTCCAGGAACTTACAGGGCTCTTAGTACAGGACCTACTGTAAGCTCCCAGAGGATTGGATACATCACAGGGGTGTGGTCGAATATGCAAAGGAGTTGCTGCTTTTCTCAAATTCTGAATATGCAGCTTTAGCACCCCCAAACATCATTGTGGATATTCATTGCATCCTTGCTCTTGGAGGATAGGAGAGAGAATGGGAGTATGTAGCTGGGGAAAAGGAAGCAGCAGCTGGCTGCGAGAGTCTATGAATCTCAGTGCTGGGAAAATCTTTCTTCCCTCTTGGGTGTCTGACGGATTCTGGCTACCACCATTTCCATTAAAGCTTCCTCTTTTGCCTCACACAGAAACGACGGTACGAGACTTACGTGAGGTTGCTGGAGGTGAAGCTGAGCAGTGACACTGACGATCTTGACCAGTGGGAGGCACAGCTGCAAGAGATCCGCGGGCCTGACGAAGAGAACCCCAGCCTGAAAAAGTCACACTCCAGCCCTTCCCTGAACGCAGACGGGTCACCCACTGTCAAGGTGAAGAGAAATATCTCCGAGCGCAGGACAGTGCGGAAAATCATCCCCAGGCGCAACAAGCATTTGCTGTGACCCTCCTCCTAAAGACTTTGCCCTGCCTGAACACTTGCTTCTCACACACAGAGACTCCTGGGCAGGGGTCCTGTTGGGGCAGAAACGTCAAATGGTACATAATGTAACCGCTGCTTTTTCAAACCAAGGCAAATCAGCACTTGCAGTACTTGGCCACCAGAGGGTGCTGCACCACAGGAAACTGGCTCTGGCAGAGACTCAAAAAAGACTGGTGGGGTGGCAGGCTCCCCCCCCCCCTCCCCCAGTACAGTGTAAAGGTTGTCTCTGATCAGGTTAAAGCATCTGCCCTTCCTGGCCCAGGGGGCTGTAGGCATTCTATACTCAGGGAAAATGCCCCCGCTTGTGCGGAGAGAGAGAAGCCCCTCTCTGCATTCTTTATCCCCCACCCCAGATGTTGTATCAGTTCTTTGTTTCTCAGTTGCTGTAGGGGCAGATGGGACCTTGGTGCAATAAATGAAAACAGGCAAGTGTCTGGATTAGATGTTGAGGGCTAACAGAACCCAGTTGGGACTGAGCTGGGCTCCAAACAACCTGGTTTCCTCTGCCCTCCAGAGCTGGAACTACTCGGGCAGAATAGGCTTTTTCTGAGGCTGTCAGCTTGGGTAGCACTTCTACTACACATGCTGGGGGTGGGGGTGGTTCTAGCTTCTCTTATGATTCACCTGGAGCAGGAGGCAAGGAGGAATAATAGAATCATAGAGTTGAAAGAGACCTCCAGGGTAATCTAGTCCAACCCCCTGCACAATGCAGGAAATTCACAGATACCTCCCCCCACACACATACATCTCCAGTGACTAGCTTTGTGCCCAGAAGATGGCAGAAACCTCCAGGATTCCTTGCCAAACTGGCTTGGAGAAAAATTGCTGTCCTGGGACATGGAGAACTGGGGCTTCTGAGAGCAGCAGCACCTGAACAGCGACAGAAGATGCAGAGTTAAGGATGGAGTCAAGTTCATCTCCCTTTCTCCTTGGGTTTCAGCCCCACTGTTGCATCCCTACTCTGGCCTTATATGTATTTTATTTGCAGCCAAGCAGAGTCCAATAGGGACCGAAGGCAGAGAGAGACGGTTATCCTGGTCTAGTCCAAGCACTGTTATGCCTTTGGGGCCTGTGTCAGGTCTGGGTGTGTTCTGCAAACCAGCTCTGTGCTCCAAGAACCTTCTTTGGAGGAGCTGCTGTGGCTCAGCAGAAGACAACCAGCAGGCTACTGGTTAGAGCAAAGGATAGCCTTGCCTGGGTGCTTCCTGAGTTCTGGTTCTCTCCCTTCCTCTGTGTCTGAAACTTGACAGCTGCCAAAGTTGGGCATTTGTGCTGCCAAAGCCTTGAGAAAAAGCTGCAACTAGTCTCGAGGGAATGATAAAACTGGAGAGGAGGCCTGAGCCCTGCAAAAGCCCCACAGATTCTGCTTCACTTGCAGAAGACTTCCTGGGGTGGTGGCTGAGAATGGGGAAGCGCAGGGGTGTTGCGGGGGAGGGGTAGGGTAGGAAGGAGAAGGATCCTTCTGCTTTCTGGCTGCTGTCAGGGGCTTTCCCCCTGGATCTTTTAAGATTTCCAGTTAACGTTTGATCAGGGAGGCTTTTATCACAAGCAGTTCACTCCGGTTGAGAAATAAACCAAGGTCTGATTTAACCCTGGTGCTGGAATTTCCCTGTGAAACTTTTCATTGGCTCAGCATCTGCTTTAAACTGGGCTGCAGCCTTTACACAGGTTGAAGCAAGGCATCGAGCCCATGCTAAGCCCAACACTTTGAGCTGCACGTGGTTGCATTATTTATTTAAAACATTTACTAGCCACCTTTATGGAAGTCAAGGGAGCTTACAATATAAAGTATAAAAAATATAAAAACGCACCAGATTGCAGTTCAGGACTGCTAGTAAACTTACTGCATGCCTAGAAGGCTTGGTGATGCCTTCACAAGCTTCTTTGATTGATGGGGAGGTAGAGGGCCTTTCTGTGATCTAGTGAAGAACAGCCCCATAGATGTGTCCCACTGGTGTTGCTCTTAAATGGAAGCACCGCCAGGAGTCTCTACTCTTTGCTGACACACCTCTCGAGCCTGGAAGGAGAGATAGGAGGCTACAGCAAAAAGGGGCTATCCAAATGCAGTCCTAAATAAAACCATCTTTGGCTGCCTCCTAAAGATCAAAAGTGAGGGGGCCAGGCACGCCACTCTGGGGAGACTGTTCCATAATTGTGGGGCTGCCACTGAAAAGGCTCACTCTGGTGTACCCAACCAGACAAGCTTCTTTGATTGATGAGGAGGTACAGAGGGCCCTTCTGATTGATGAGGAGGTACAGAGGAGCCCCATAGATGTGTCCCACTGGTGTTGCACATAAATGGAAGCACCGCCAAGAGTGCATTGGATGGAGTGGGCGGCGCTTACAGTTGAGACTGCTGGAAGGATCTACACAATGGATGCTGCTCAGACTTTGGAGGGGAAGCAAAAGAATCGAGCAAATCTCATTGACAGGAGCCACTGTTTGCACATGTGCAACTGGCACACTGGTGCACCAGGAAGGAACAGAACCCCAGCTCAAGGGGATCTGAAAGCAGGTTTATGCAAAATGCCTTGAGACTGAACGTTATGCTTGAGCAACAGAGATGCACACATCTGTATAAGTACACACTATCTGCCCTATTCTCTGCTATAGTCACCCAGGAGTATTAGGTTGGGATACGGTTGCCAATCCCCAATTGGGGGCAGGGGATCCCCCAGCTTGGAGGCCCTCCCCACTTCAGGGTCATCAGAAAGTGGCGGGGGATGTCTGCTGGGCACTCTGTTATCTCCTATGGAGATCGATTCCCTTAGGGTATAATGGAGAATTGATCCATAGGTATCTGGGGAGCTGTTTATTTGAAGTAGAGGCACCAAATTTTCACAGCATCTGGTGCTTCCTCAAAACACCTGCCAAGTTTCAAAAAGATTGGACCAGGGGGCCCAGTTCTATGAGCCCCAGAAGAAGGTGCCCCTAGCCTTCATTGTCTCCAAATGGAGGGCAGGCATGCAGTCCTTTTAAACGTGATTGCCAGAACTGCCTTCCGAGCTCAGTCATGCTTGTCACACCCTTGCAAGTTGCTCCTGCCTCCACCCCTAGAGTCTTTTGGCTCCGCCCCCAAAGTCCACAGATATTTCTTAATTTCTGTCACTCTCTGGCAACCCTCTGTTGGGACATCGGCACGCACCTCTCAAAGAGACTGCAAGGAGAAATAAGAGGGCACAGCAGAGAGAGGCGGTACAAGAGCCCTTCTAGCCTCCCCTGAGAAAGATGTCCTCTCAGGCCACGATGAGGTTTGAGGCATCACCAACCTTCTAGGCACGTTCCCCTTGGGCGAATGGGCTTCCTGCGCCCAGACTCCACACAGGACAGCCAGCAGCATCGCCACCTCCTCGCCCGCATTGATGCGAATTCACACGTGCCTTGGGGAGGCAGCGTGGCCTCGCGAGAGGTTGGAGAAATGCGCGCGCGGAAGCAGTGCTGCAGCCTTCTTGTCGCGGCTGTTGCAGGAGGGACTAAAATTGGCGCAAAGGCACGCGGTAGGGACTTGGGGAGCCCCGGGGCCGCCTGGCGGCCGAGAGCTCTGCACTCGCCTCTGCCTAAGAAGCCGGCAAGGAGAGGGAGGTACTAGCCCCCCTCCCGGTCTCTGCTGGAGCTCGGCGGTCGGGGCGGGCCCTGTCTGGCGAAGAAGCGCCCGGGACGGTGCCGGGAGGAGCCCCGGCGGCAAAGGCACTGCAGGGAAGCGGCTTGGGGCGCGAAGGAGTCTTGCTTGGCTGCCGCTGCCGAGGGCCCAGGGGGCGCCTCCTCGCATCCCCTCCCTCCCTCCCCCGCCGCACTTATTTGGCTGCAGCTTGGAAACTCCAGATGCAGCAGTTAAAAAGAGGACAGAGGCAATGATCCTTCAAATTGCCACATCTGTATAATCTGCCTTTTATTTTCTGCTTCATGAAGTTTTATTTCCTGTTATTTATTCACCTCGCCTCCGCCGCCCTCCTCGCATCGTTGGGATCCGAACCGCCAAAAGACGCGGGGGGGGGGGGGGGAGCCTGAGTGGGAGCTGGAAGGGGCGCCCGGACGAGGCACATCTATCGGCCGCTCGGGGAGACGCTGCCGTCGCGTGGTTGCAAGCGGCTAAGAGGTTGGGGCAAACGCCAGCCGAGGCTCCCCTCCCTCATCTGATCCGGGGAGGGAGCCAGACCTCGAGAGGGTGGGCTGGGGCTAGCCACCCACTCCCCAGTTCAAAGATCCCCACCCGACAAGTAGAGGTGCCGCTGCCAGCCTCCAGTTGGGACCTGGGGATGCCCCCAGATTTACAGCTCCTCTCCAGACTAAAGAACACAAGGACTTCGGAGGATGGACTCTAGTGTCAAGTACCCAGCTGAGTTCCCTTTCCTCCCTAAGCTGCAACCCCAAATCTCCAGGAGTTTCCCAACCAGGTCTGGCAACCTAACCCCATCCCCTGCCAGTGGCTTAGGGGACTTGGCAACCCTAACAAAAGTGGGATACAAGTGTGGGCATTAAAGTCTTAGTACATACATATCCAGCTGAGCAGCAGGAGACAGAGGGAGAGGTCCTTTCTCCCCCAGAGCCCCAGGAACAACAGTTCTTTGTAGGCAGGAGGAAGCTTTCTCGGGTACCCAGCCAGAAGCCCTTGTGGCCATCTTTGTAGGAGTCAGAGGGAACCAGTGAGACCCACAAACCTGCTGTGGCCCCAACAGGAGTGCAGGTTGCAACTGTGCTGCTGCTGCAGCCTGCCCTAGCAAAGCAGCTTAGTGTCTTCAGTTTGCACACCAGAGATCCTGAACTAAGTAGGCCCAGCTGCTTTGGACAGGTGGCAGCAGAGCTATAACCTCGGGCACCCAGAGCTGAGGCACAGAAGAAGTATCATGACTAAAATAAGCGTGTTATTAATCTTGTAATTTATGGATTTTCCTTTTCAGCAAAATACTATGAAAATATTGGGGCTGTGCAATTGTATTCCCTTGCCTCTGGTGCAAAAGTAACTAGTTATGGTTCTGGGTTGGAGTACCGGAGAAAGAGAGGTAGAAAAATGTTGAAACAGGAAAGTGGGCTGGGTACCACTGCAGCAGGGAGGGTGTTCTGGTTTTGATTGCTTCTTCCTATTATAAAAAACCCCCCATGCAAACAGAATATATGCTCAACAGGAGAAAAGAGCTTCTGCTCCCTCTCTAATTCATTTTTATTTTTGGATAATTTTTATGTCCAGTAGTCATAGTGCAGTCCATTTGACTGTCTAAATCCTGTATATGTAGATCAAACCTACAGAAGACACTGAGCCTGTACAAGAAGAGTCGTTTTTTATAAATCACTTTCCACTACCTTAAGGAGTCTCAAAGTGACTTACAATCTCCTTTCCTTCCTCTCCCCACAGCTGGCGCCTTGTGAGGCAGGTAGAGCTGAGAGAGTCCTGAGAATTGTGACTGGCCCAAGGCCATCCAGCAGGCTTCATGTGGTGGAGGAGTGGAAAAGCAAAGTTTGCCACTCTTAACCACTGCACCATGCTGGCAAAGTTCTGGAGGTAAAAACTTTCCACCCGCAGCCTCACATGTAAGGTGAGGGTACGCCTTGTAGGAAGAAACCAAGCAACGCATTTGATTCCCTCCTTGTAGACCAGTGGGGCTCTACTCAGTGGAGGAAGAGAGGCAGAATGTGGTGCAGTGGTACAAGCCAAATGGCGCAAGGGTTGGTGTCTTTAAACATAGAAATGTAGAGCTGGAAGGGACTCCAGGGGCCATCTAGCCCAACCCCCTGCACAATTCACCTCTCCCCTCACTTCCCCGTGACCCCTGCTCTTTGTAAGAGTTCCAAAAGCAAAAGTAGAGTCAGTCCTCTTCTATGACAACCTCAGACATCACAAAATAGCAAAGTAGCTTCCAAGTTCCCTAGAACTTTTCTTCAGAGTAGATGTTAAACATAAATATATAAAAATTTGAGTGCAGTTGAAAATACAGTGATCAGCATAATGGAAAGATCATATCTGCACTTTGCAATGCTCTTGAAGATGAAGACTTACTGTGCAATCCTAAACATAACCTAAATCCACTGAAGTCCAAAAGCTTAGAAGGGGATAACTGCTTAGGATGGCACTGTCAATTAGTTTAGCCAAAAAATGAGTTGTAGCAAAGGTTACTGTGTCAGGTGTGTTGGTTGCACATTGAAACTATAAACTCCATCAGTAGTTTGGATCCGTCTCCAGCAGTGTTTGGAACACACCAATCCCCTCTACAGTAGAGAATACAAGTAAAGAGTTCTGGTAAAGTTGCTTCCTATATTGTGATATTGCAGTTGGGTCTGTAAGAGTCCCATGGCACAGAGTGTTAAAGCTGCAATACTGCAGTCCTAAGCTCTGCTCATGACCTGAGTTTGATCCCAGCGCAGGGTGGTTCAGGTAGCCAGCTCCTGGTTGACTCAGCCTTCCATCCTTCCGAGGTTGGTAAAATGAGTACCCAGCTTGCTGGGGGGAAAGCGTAGATGACTGGGGAAGGCAATGGCAAACCATCCCGTAAAAAGTCTGCCGTTAAAACGTGAAAGCAACGTCACCCCAGAGTCGGAAACGACTGGTGCTTGCACAGGGGACCTTTCCTTTTCCCTGTTAAAATATTACTCATGGTTGCTTTTACCTTTTCTTTTCTTTTTTTTGTCCCCATGCAATTTTTGTCTACTTCTCAGAATATGAAATTTAGCCATCTGGGAGGGGGACCCCAGAAATGTAGGGCAATGGCCTCCTGCCTTGATGATGAGATCTTGCTTATGACAGAAGTACTAAGAAGCATATCCTCATTTCCCAGAGAGTTTGTAGTACACCATGACTGAGAGGTGACATGATCACCATCTTCAAGGGCTGTCATGTAGAGGATGGTGCAGCAGAGTTGTTTTCTGTTGCCCCAGAAGGTCAGACCAGAACCAACAGGTGGAAATTAAGAGTTTTTGGCTAAACATTAGGAAGAATTTCCTGACAGAGCAGTTCTTCAGTAGAACAGACTTCCTCAGGAGGTGGTGGGCTCTCCTTCCTTGGAGGCTGTTAAACAGAGGCTAGATGGCCATCTGACAGCAATGCTAATTCTGTGAACTTGAGCAGATTATAAGAGAGAGGACAGGAAGGGTTGCATTAGCACTTAGTTCTCATGGCCCTTTCTTATGCACCCAGTGAAATGCTGATTGTCACTTTGGGGTCCAGAAGCATTTTCTCCAGGCCAGTTTGGCCAGGGATCTTGGAGAGGTTTTTTGGGGGGGAGGGCATCTTCTGGGCATGGAGCAGGGGTCACTGGGGGTGGGGGAGGTAGTTGTGAATTTCCTGCATTGACTAGATGATCCTGGAGGTCCCTTCCAACTCTGTGATTCTATTGCAGCCAAAACAACAGAGTGTGTGGCTTCTGTCTCACAAGAGCTTCTTTCAGAATAATGTGCCATTTTTAAAGGTGCCACTGTTCTTCTATTGACCCTTCTGCCTAGGGCACCTCTTCACCTACTTTACCACTTGGGCTTTCCATTTTGCCCAACAACATCTCCCTTCCATTTAATTTTTTAAAACCCATTCTAAATCTGAGTTCTGATTAATTTGAAAACTTGACCCTAACGGAGCTGTTATTCTACTTTAACTTTTGAAATTAAAAGCCTTTTTTGGTAATGTGGATCAGTCCAACTATCACTGCTTTCTGCCTTCTTATTAGCTAGCCCCAATTTCAGATAAAATTAATTACAGGGAAATCTCCATATATTCATTTGTAATTATGTAACACTGCATTTGGGGACTCATTTTGGGAGTCTGGAAAGCAGCGTTTTGATGGGGGTGTTTTCAAGTGCCTTTTACTAAAGAGATTTGACCTGAGACTGAGGTTTGGGATCAAGAGTTTTGAACATAAAATGGTAGTGGAGCAGGAAAATGTCTGAGTAAGAGGAAAAAGGCAGAAACAGGCAGCTCCTGAAGTGTAACTAATTTTATGCCTTTTCTTCCTAACTTAGAGTATAAATTTTAAATCAGCTTATTTCCTTATTTATGAGTTGGAATCTGCCGGACATTCTCTAGCATTTGATCACCCACACAGCATAGAAAAATGAAGCACGTAACAGAGCCATGTCTGCTTAATTAGATATGTGGATTCCTGGAGTCACAGGAAGGGGAGAATTTTCTGTCGGGTGACTTGTAGTGGCAGAGGGCACTGTCTCTGGGGTGGGTTGCCGCAATTGACCCCTGGCCCACCGCTGCTCTAACAGGGCTGTGCTTTGGCTAAGACCAACAGCAGAAGCAAGTAGGGAAATTATGGCTCAGGAGGGCAGGTTTAGCCCACAAAAGCTATGTATTCATTGTTCAGGCTGCATAACAATTAGTTTCCCATATTGGGGCAGTGGCTAGTAGAGTGATGCTTCCAAAGCTTGTTTGAGAGCCTTTAAGTGCAGCAAAGGGAAAGAAAGGGCCATCTCTGGGTCTCTGCCAGCTTCACAAGCCTCTGAGTTGGAGGCTGATTTCCTGCATCAGCACTGGAAAAAGGAACCAAGTGCTGGAAGTAAAGGACAATGCAATATCTCTGCACTGCACATATAAGGGAGGTCAGCAGAACCAGGGAGGCAGATTGGTCAAATCATTACGGATGCCTTCCCTCTTGACTGTTCTGCTGCTATCCCTTAATTGCCTAGAGACTGTGAATCCAACTTCCCCTCCTTTCTCATTTGGACCTCAAAGAGGGCCCTCTTTTTTCTACTCAAAATGCCTACCTCACATGTCCTGTCATTACCTTATAGATTTTGTTATCCCTTCTCCTTTTAAAGCACCTGGCTCCAGGTTTTGGCAAGTCCTGAGCAGAACATGCCAGGGGCTCCCTCCTCAGCCTGCCCCTTGCTCCCAGCTCACCCACTCATCTTTCAGCCCTGCCAGTGCTTGCATATCCTTTGCAGACTGTGCTGGCAGTTCAGTGTGAACAGCTGGAAGCATCGCTCCTGAGGAATCACTACCATTCACCTACATGCCCTTGCCCCAGCAATACAGCTCAGTGTGTGTAGTCAGCAGTGCTGATGGTGGGAGAGCTGGCAAGCAAACAGGTGGGCAGTGGGACCCCACTGAAAGACCTGGGCCTTGGCAGGTGCCCCACCTCAGGGTATTCTGCTGCCAGCCCTGGCACCAAGCCTCATGTGGACTTCATCTCAAGGCAGCATCCTCTCCCTTGCACCCAGTCAGCTCAAACTGGTGCCAGCATCCACCAATGAAGATGAGCCAAGGTTCGGATATGGCCGTCAGGCTGAACAGCTTGCCTACCTTTGACCCAGATTTTGACTCTGAAGCCATTCCTACATGGGGAGGATTTCCCTATTGCTTTTATATCTGCCAGTGCAAAGGCATGTGTGTTGATGACTGAGATTCCACACGGGAGTTTTCTGCACACTGTCTTTTCCCTAACTTATTGTTTCCACATATGCTGTGTAGGGGACTCCATGTTGGTTCTGGCAGATGTGGTAATTGTGGCTGCTGTGGTGACTCCACCTGAAGTGCATGCAATAAAACACGACTGGCTTAATTAAAATATAGAATGGAAATAGCTGTGGAAATTACTTTTTTTTTACCCTTGTGATGGGTAAAAATGGGTTAACAAGGAAACTAGGATGCATAGAGCCTGCGTCAGATGACCTGAGGGTGGGGGCCAGAGTGCTCGGAACTCTCAGAGGTGATTGATAGCTAACGGCTGAGGGCAGTTAGTGTCTGACAGAGTCTGAGGGAGACTGCTGAAGAGAACAGTTGGTCTGAGAAGGAGCTGAGACAGGAGCTGAGGAGAGTCTTCGAGAGAAACAAAGCTCACTGTTCACTCTATAAAGACAGCCAAGGGGCTGTGTGACTAAAGGGAGAGTCACAGTAAAAGACCTGAGAGGTCACAGACACAGAGACACTTCTCTTAAGAACTAAAGAGGTGGTTGAGGGAAAGATGTGGGTCTAGAAGTTTGAAGGGCTGGGAGAAGAGACACCAGTCGACTTAAGGGACTTGGCACATTAAACCCAAGAGGCCAACCCAGAATAGTGTTGGAGAGTTAAAGCTGTATGATCTGTGAAACCTGAGAGACCTAAGTGAATTGATATTATAAAGCTGAACTACAAAGAAACTGTTAACTGCTTGAGATACAATATAGCCCATGTATATATTTCCCATTCCCCAGTTGAAGACGGTGTGCGTATTAATACATTTCTGTGGTTTACTTTAAAGTTCTCTGGTGCCAGTATATTGGGAAAGCTATCAAAGCTGCTGTGGTCCCCTCCCTACAAACTGAGTTTATATCCATCTGAAAGCAAAACAAAACTCCCGAAGAGACTAGTATTGAGAAATCCATGTTACACCCACCCCTCGAGTTCCATAGCCGTGAGGTAAAATTAAAGAGGAAGAATTGAGGCTGAAGAGGGGCTGGGGTAGCCATAAGCCGCATATAGAAGCGATCCAGTGAGACCGTGAGGCGCACTGCTATAACCCTCAAAAAACCTTGCAGAGGCATGACAGGAAAAAATTCCCGTGAAAATGGTGTCCATAAGGGACTGACTGGGAAGCTGCACTGATAATGGGTGGGACATTTACAAGGCAAGAAAATGTACACCATTTGTTCCAGGTGCATGCTAATGTGCTTGGAAAGCAGATTCAGGAAAGTGCATATTGAAGACAGTGGCATGGCCCTTCCTGGACCTATGAATGTCATCCTCCACGTAGAACCTGGGGATCTCCCAGCTACAGGTCTCGGAAAAATAAACTAGCTAATGGCATGGGTTTTGGCTTCTGCTATTGTATGGCCTTTAATATGCCATGGGGGGAGGCACTGGTTTACAGGTCTCAAATGTTTGATCCCTAGGAGTATTTTTTTTTAAGTTGTCATCTCCTCTATACTTAAAATGATATGTATGTTGACACTTTGGAAGATGCAGCAACTTAGATATGCATTGCTTTAGTTGGAACCTAGTGACAAAATTCTATGTTTTGCTAGGAGGTTGTCCTTTAGATGGTGGGGTGGGGGTCATACAAGTACTTTAACTTTGTGTCTTTGCAGTTCACAGCATATTCTGCAGATCACAGGAGGGGGCTGTTCCTGCAGTAGCAAGAATAGCATGTGTGCTGTGGGGAGATGCATATATTGCCAATGGTTTATTAGGGAATTAAGCGCACTCGGCATTTTGAACAGGAGTGCTTCATCAAGGGCAGAATCTAACTTGTACTTGCTAAAGTGTTTTCTAACAGATCTGGGATCTCAATTAGCTCTCCTCTTTGGAGTACACTCAGCCTTAAATGCCTAAAATTGAGCTCCCAGAACCACGCAGTGTTGCACCTCTGAGGGTCTCTAGGCAAGCATTTGGAAACTGAACTGAAGGCAGATGGAATTAAGGCTTTCTAACACAGCATCTAGAAGCCTCAGCTGCACAGCCAGAAGTGCCATAGCAGCTGCTCAGTCTTTCTGCCTCTCATCCTATTAAAAATAACCAAACAGAGTATTTATTGAGCTAAAAAGGAAGCTGAAAATCCTTGACAGGGAGATCTTCCAGTGAACCCAAGTTGACATTTCAGAATCCAGAGTCCACCTGTTATCCCCTTCCCCACTGCAGAGATCATGGGCAAGTCACTATGTCAGAGTCAGCTGAACATCTTTAAAATGTAAATTTAGTGGAGGCTGGTCCATTGGAGTCAGCAGTTTAGGCCGTCCCTCAGTCCCTTCCTGCCTGCCTCCTCAGCAGATAGTCTGGGGATGTCAAGCTATTTTACTCAGCAAACAAGGAAGGCCTTTCTATAGACATAGGCAATGGCTTCTCTCCAGGCCCCTACTATTACCAACCTCCAGGTGGAACCTGGAGATCTGCTATTATGCTATTATGATTGATCTCCAGACAACCAAGATCAGTTCCCCTGGAGAAAATGGCTGCTTTGGAGGGTAGCCTGTATGGCACAATACCTTGCTGAGGTCCTTCCCCTCCCCAGGCTCCAGCTCCAAAATCTCCAGGTGTACCCAGACCTGGTAACTGTAGGCCTGATCCATAACAGTATATTAGCTCATTTTTCCAGGAATACCTCCATATGTCTCCCTCTGATTGATAAGTAGAAACCATAAGACTCCCTTGACCAAGCCTGTCAATCTTTCCCAGGGAGCAATGAAGGGAAGAAAAATGGACCAGTCAAAAGACTCTCTCAGATGGAGAACTGCTATGGCTACCAAAGCCCCAATGAACTTGTCTGTCTCTTTAAAGCCTCCCCCCCTCAAATTCAGGCCTAAACTGGCAAGTCTTTAAAGAGATGAGAGTACCAGACCACCTCACATGTCTCCTGAGAAATCTGTATAAGGGTCAAGAAGCAACTGTCAGAACGGGATATGGAACAACTGATTGGTTTAGAATAGGAAAAGGAGTTCGACAAGGATGTCTATTGTCACCCTGCTTATTTAATTTATATGCAGAGTACGTCATGTGGAAATCTGGCCTGGAGGAAGCACAAACCGGAATTAAGATTGCTGGGAAAAACATCAACAACCTCATATACAGATGATACCACTCTGATAGCAGAAAGTGAAGAGGAACTATATAACCTCTTGTAGAGGGTGAAAGAGGTGAGCGCAAAAGTAGGCTTGAAACTCAACATCAAAAAAACTAAGATTATGGCATCCGGCCCCATCATGCCTTGGCAAATAGAAAGGGAAGACATGGAAGTAGTGACAGACTTCACATTTCTGGGATCCAAGATCACTGCAGTTGGTGACTGTAGCCATGAAACTAAAAGACGTTTGTTCCTTGGGAGGACAGCTATGGTGAACCTAGGCAATATAATAAAAAGTAGAGACATCATCCTGCCAACAAAAGTCTATATAGTCAAAGTGATGGTATTCCCAGTAATAATATATGGCTGTGAGAATTGGACCATAAGGAAGGTAAATTGCAGAAGAATAGGTGCTTTCGAGCTGTGATGCTGGAGAAGAATCTTGAGAGTCCCTTGGACTGTAAGAAGATCAAATCAGTCAGTTCTAAGGGAAATCAACCCTGACTGTTCCCTGGAAGGTCAGATGCTGAAGCTGAAGCTCAAATACTTTGGCCACAAAATGAGAAGGGAGCACTCCCTGGAGAAGATCCTGATGTTAGGAAAGACAGAAGGCAAAAGAAGAAGGGGGCGGCAAAAGATGAGATGGCTGGAGAGCATTACTGATGTAACTAACACAAATTTGAGCAGACTTTGGAGGATGGTGGAAGACAGGAGGGCCTGGTGTGACTTTGCCATGAGGTCTCAAAGAGCTGGACTCGACTGTGACTGAACAACAAAAGTGTTACTTTCCCATTAACACTCAGAAGGAAGCAACTATTTTCTTTCATTAGAAGGGGAATGCATCTCATAATAAATTTTTTAAAGCAAAAGCACTATGAAAGTCTTCTCTTTTAGGGTTGTCCTTCAACCTTTTCCCTTATAAGAGCAAGGGAACTTCTATAACTTATGTTATAGAAGGGTCATAGGAGATAAGTTATATTACTTGTATAAGTTATACAACTCAACTCGAACTTAATGTGGTCTTAAGGGCTGAAATTTCCCTGCCCCGCTTCCTATAAGCTTCCTTGCTTAAAGAAACCCAGACTTCTTTCACTCTGCCATCCTTTACACTTGTTTGAGAGTGAATCCTATTGAATACAGGATTTACAATCAAGCTCACAAATTAAAAGTGTTCAATGTTTTTGTTAGTAGAACTTCTGAAAAAAAAATTACTTTCTGAAAGGAAAGGAAACTGAAAACTCACTTTTCTGAAACCAGCTACCCTTCATCTGGTCTGGAATGGTTGCTAGTCTTAATTATCCAGAGATGAGGAAATACCTTTGGCTTTTACATATAGCTAAAAAACTACCTTGCTTTGTGTTACTTTAAAACATGGAAAATGGGCTAGGGATCTGGAGAGCTGATCAAACTGACACCTACTGAGCTCATATATTTCTTTGTCCCGTAATGCCTCTTTCAGGCTTCTGAATGAAAAACAAACAGTTTAAAACTGTGGTAACAAATTTCCCCTCAGATTGGCTGGGTCCAGACCAGCAGTTTAAGCCGGCACAGGGATGGGACCCAGGTGGATCAAAAAGCACACCCAAACACACACATTTGCTTGCCGTCCTGCTCCCGTACTCACCCCATCTGTAGGCATCCCAGTTGTGGTTCAAAAGCCACTACTTCAGAAGTGGTAGCAAATTTTTGTGCCACACAGCATCTGCCTCAGCAGGCATCTGAACCTGCCAGACCCCCAAAATCGCTTCTGGCTTTAAAAAAAACAACACCACTGATTCCAAGTGCCTGGGCGCATATGCACATGATCAATAAATGAATGGGGGGGGGGGGAGAAGAAACCCAAACCAAGCTATGGGGATGGCCCAGGACAGCCATCTGACCATGTCAAAGCACATCCTCGGTGGGATATGGGTGTTTTGTGGGGGAGCATGTGAACAGGCTTCTGCCACTCCATTTTGAGCCGGCCCAATTTGGGATGCCTCCCATGCGCTCCCAGCTGCCAGTTTGGATCCAGCCATTAAGTAGCTATATTGATTTTACAGAGTTATATTACAGGCAAAAGAATGGTATTGTTCTGCATGAAAGTTATTTAAACGGTATCAAAGAACAGGATCTAAGTCTAGTAGCATCTTAGAAGCCAACAAGATTTTTAGGGTATGAATTTTAAAGAGTCAATGAAGAGCAGGGATGGGCATGAACCGGCTGATGAACTAGTTTGTCACAGATTTTGGGCTGTTTGGGTTCTTGAACCAAAGTTTGTGAATTGAAGAACCACGATGAACTTTCATGAATAACCAGAGTTAAATGTCTCGGTTTTGCTCCCCCCTTGCTTTGAAGCGGGAGCGGGGAGGAAACTAGAGGGTTAAATGGCTGGGAGCCATTTAAACCTTGCAATCTGCTCCCTGCCACTTTCTCATGGAGCAGAAAGCAGGGGTTTAAACTTTAAACAGCTCACAAACATATATAAATGTGAACCTCTAATGAAGTGTTATTCCAGGCTAAACTGATTGGTTTCCATGGGCACAAGTTGGAATAACATTGCATAGGACTGCACTATAAATCAGTTACTCAATCACTTTTTACTGTTTGCATCTGAGCCAGAGAGTTGGACATACTGATGAATTGGAACAAAACCCTTTTAATTATTTGACTTCCTCGCTGACATATCGTAATTATACAGATGGTCTGGCTCCCCTATATGGTAGCTGTATGCTCATGATATGGCTTGGTGCTATTGAACATCACACAAGCATTGGAAGCTGACATAATATAGTGATTAAGATCTTCAACTGTAGGCTGGAAGTCCTTGCAAAGCACAGTCTTAAGCACACTGGTTGGCTTTAGGGAAACAGCTTAATTTGTAGTGAAGGGATGGTAATGCCACCTAATCTGAAACAATTTCTAGAAAATGAACTGAGAGACTGTATGCAAAGTGTTTCTAGTTTTTATAAGGAAATGGATCCAGAGGAGTTAACTGTGTTAGTCTGTTGCATCTGACAGCTGTGTTTCTCAAAAGCTTATGCTACAATAAGATTTGTTAGCTTTAAAGATGCTGCTGGTCTCTACTATTTTATAAGGAAAGGCTATGTATGAGATGTACCATAACAACATGATTGTCACGGTGGTTCAATAGCATGACAGAAGTGATTTCTTTTCATGGATTCAGGCTTCACTTGTGAAAACAGATCATTTTAATAGAATGGTTGTTTATACATTTCTGTCTTTCTTAAATGGATAGGTTAAAACTGATCCAAAATTTGAAAATGAGGCTAACCATTTTTCAGAACTCTGTAAGAACTGGCAGATTCAAGATATATGGTCAACTGCATATATTCTTTGTCTGAGTTTATTCTTCTTCAATGGAAAATGTGTTTAGGATGAGAGTGGTTATGTGAAGTAGATCTTTATTTCTCTTTCAGACATGTAATGTGGGTACTTTCACATGGCGACTGTTTGCAAGTAGATTTTGCTGTTCTTACACAGTAAAAATCCAGTTGCAAAGCACATTATTTAGTGTGTGTGTGAATGCACCCATTGTCTCCCCTTGAAATGCAGTTTACCCCAATACCTTCTTTATGATGCTGCCAAAAGGGGGAGAGAGAAATTGGAGGGAGGGCAAAGGGTTCAGGTTCTATCCCTCCTGCCATTATTCCTCAGGAACACTTTTATTTTAGAGTTGTCTGAAATATACTGCTTGGGGTTGAATCTTTTTCCTTTTGGGCAACTTAATGTTGAGTAAAAGGGTAGGCATTTGAAAGGTCTTGTGTATCTTTCTTCTCCCCACAGCACCAAAAGTCACCTCAAGTGCAGGTATATACACAGAAGAGCTTCCATGAAAATAATACCGTCAGCTCAGACAGTTTTTTCCGTTATAATTCCCTAAAGACCATTTTCTTCAAAGGAATTCACATTTCTCAGCGCAATGCACAGAATTTTGCATATATGGTTTTCCTTCTCTCCTGAGTCCCCTTCCTCCAATGTTGTGTAGCAAGTCAATTACTTTCTTTTACTGATTTGCATTTGTTTCATGGACAGATGAACATTCACCTTGAAAGGGAGGAAGGAGCTCAAAATCTTAACTCTACTGAGGCATTATAGTAGGATGCAGTCCAGAAAAATGCTATCCAAATCACGCATGATGGATCCCTTTGCATGTATACTTCTATGCATGGTGGGGAGGACTGCACAAATCAAAGAGCACATGGGACATCAGTGTAAAACTGGGTGACCCAATGTTGTTGGGATGGCCTTAGACAGGGCCCCCCAACCTTTTGAACCTGCAGGTACATTTGGAATTCTGACATAGTGTGATGGGCAGAATGGGTGGCATGTAGCACCTCTTCAACATTTCAGGTAGAAGCTTTGTTTAACAGGAAGCCTTTTAATCTGCAAAGCCAAAGCCCTGCCCACTTTTTAAAAGCGGGTATCAAGAAAGGTGTCAGCAGGTACCATGGCATCCACAGGCATTGCACTGCAGACCCCTGCCCTTAGATATCACCACACAGCTGGAATACATACATACTGATTCCTCACTAGCAGTTGCTCCACCCCTGGGCTTCTGCTTTCCCCAGCTCAAGTGATCAATTCCCCACCAGCTGCTGCACAGGTGGATTTTTACCCACAGCTCCCTCCAGTTTCCCCCAGGCTTTCCTGATCTTGTTTTTTAGCGATCCGGAAGCTGTGAGGGAAATTGGAGGGAACCACATGTCAAAATGCACCCACGCAGCAACTGGTGGAGAATCTGTCACTTGAGCCAGGGAAAGCAGAAGCCCAGGGCCATACCCCTGATGTTGCCATTGATTCACACAGAGCTTTTTGGGTAGAAAAAGCCCAGCAGGAACTCATTTGCACATTAGGCTACACCCCTGGTGCCAAGCCAGCTGGAACTGCATTCCTGCTCAAAAAAAGCCCTGGTTCCTTCTCTTAGGGAATTATGAAGTTAATCATGGTACAGAGTGGGTAAGTGGGAAAAGTGAACACATAAATGCTTTCAGGATCAGGACCATGTATGAAACATTTCCAGTAGCAGACTGACAGGCATGCAACCCCAGCCCTCTTAACATATACACATAATTGGTGTACTTGAGAGGAAGCTGATTTGTTCCAGATTTTGCAGAAGCCAGAATCCTCTAGGTTGATTTGCCAGCTGAACTTAGCTTTGCCTAAGGCACTGTGCTTACCCTTCTTGCCCACTGGCAGTTGCAGACTGGCAAAAGTGGAGGTGGTGGCAGACAATGATGGATGGCCTTTTTAATTTTGAATGTTCAAATCCAGATGCCAGCTTCTTAAAAACAAGTTTGTTATTAATCACTTTCCTTGAAGTGTTCTTTTAATGGCTGAATCATTAGAAGTTACATTGTCAAGATCATATCCACAAGCATTGGAGCTAAAAACATAACTTTTTTAAAGCAAAAGCACAGTGCTCCAGATGTTTCTCACAACTTTGCCAGCATACCTTCTGCACTGTTGCAGTTCCAGAAGCTCTCCAGCCCCACCTTCCTTTGACAATCATTTATCATGTTGAAAGATCAGAATCGGGATTTACAGTTGGATGGCCAAAGATTTTGCACTGATATTCTCCGCAGCTTCTTTAAAAAGAAATCTGCAAGAGACAGCAGTCCTTACCTGATCCATTCCCACTTTGGATCTTAAACAATGGTGGCACTGGAAAGGCAAGGGATCCAGCTGCAAACAGCTGGCAGGGGATCCTGGAAGGCAAACAAAGACTTTTCCCCATGGTTGTCTACACTTAGCACCCAAATGGTGTACTGTAGGAGGGGTGCACCCATCTAGCCCAGATACTGCCTTTTACAGTTAGCAGGTACTTTCTGTAGTCCCATCCCTGACACCCAAGACCCTTTTAACTCGAGACCAAAATGTTGAATATTTTGCATGCAAAGGGTGTGCTGTGCCACTAAGCTATGTGCCTCTCTCTGCCAGTTTCTGCTGCCTCCTCTTTTTGCCATGAGATGGAAAGGGAGAGAATCTCTCCATCACCCCAACCAAGAGTAGCAATAAGTGCATCATCACCACCTTTGCTATCACCATCACCTTGAAGGCCAATTCCCAAGACAAGAGAAGAGCACTGAATACAAATAGGGAGTGTTCAAAGGGCAGAAGGAAGTGGGAGGAGACTGGGCAAGGCAGTTGGAGGCAAGAAGAAAAGCCGCACCCTCTTCCAAATGGTGGACAGTATAATACAACAGGAAACAGAGATATGTGCATATACACGGCGACTCAGCATCTCAGCCCCCAGCTGTTTCATGGAGCACATGAAGAACTCATGTGGTGACGTTCACTCCTCTGAGAATCTCTAGTGCCTGTTTTGCAACAACAATTAACTTTAAAACATGATCTGTTCTGGAGAGAAGCTGTACTCAGATCCTGTAATAGGCAGCCAGTGAAAGAGGAGGGGAGAAAACAAGCCAACAAGAAGTGATTAAGACCAGTGAGGAAAGTAGAGGCAAGAATGGATGGGTGTGGACTCAGCCTACAAGATCCACTGATAAAGGAAGATGCTTTCAGTGGTACTTGGGGCAAGAGCTCACAAATGGGAGGGTTTTGGACGGTAGGTTGAAAAGCTTGTCACTCTTCCTGCTGCTTCCTCCTTTTAACCTAAACATGTATTCCTATCCTTACTACCCCACTGTTCCCTGTGTCTCTCTCAAGTTATCGCCCATCATCAGTGGTCTTTTAGATGATCCTATTATGGTCAATGCAAAGTCTCAGATTCTTTCCACAAATTATGGTTCTGTCTGCAACTGTCAGCTGCAGCCCGCTGCAGTTCCCTGTTCACTAACAAAGGAGGGTTTGGGCCCATCTGTTTACCCCTGGAGCCAGCAGCAGCTACCCAAACTGATTGCTGCAGTCATCTGGTGCCAGCCGTAAGACAAGCTCACCTGTCATCTCCTTTATGTAAAACTGCATTTGTGCCTCTCTTTCCTGCTGCTCGAACTCAATAGAATGGTTACAGATCCTTCAGAAATAAAAATTGGTGAGACCAGGGGCAGCCCCCTATAGCCAGGCAGGGCCAGGGGGCATATCTGCACATGGACACAGTTTCAGCTGTAGTACAGACCCGGCAAGGTCAATGCAAATTCATGCAAATTCAACAGCACAGATATGGCTTTTGTGTGGCAGCTAGTTAGTTACTTTCTAATTGCTGCAGTACGCAAGTACACACACACATACAGACTCTCCCTTCAGCTAGTCCACCCCTTCCAGAGAGAAGATGGCTGTTTAAACATGTGACTTACAGGCGATCCTGGAGATCTTCCTTCCATAAAACTCACTGTAACCAGTGGTCCCTCTAAGCTGAGTTAGTATGAGCTAGCTCACAGTTTTTTAGCCTCCAGCTCACACATTTTTGTCTTAGTTCAGGAAAAATGGCCCCAGAGCAAACTAATTTATGCAGTAGCACATGAACTTTAATGCCAGTAGCTCACAAAGTAGAATTTTTGCTAACAAGACTCCACAGCTTAGAGGGAGCACTGACTGTTAAAAATTCTGCATTGTGTCTTTAAGACACAGTTGTCTTTAGCAGAAAGCTGAAGGCAAGTGGCTCTCCAAGAGTCATCATGTCATTTTGCTGGCTGTTTCATCCTTGATTGTGCTTTCTTTTGGAGACCAAGGGTGCTCCAGTCCACTGGGCTTTCTGCCACCTACCGTTGCTTCCTTACCAGACCTCTCCCAGTCCCTGATGCCTCTGTCTCCTGCCTTGCCCCGTTTCCACCTGTCCTGCTGCTCTAAATATCCCCATGTCCCCCACTAACCCCCTCCTCCTTCCCCAGCCCCAGTGGTCACCGTTATAACTTGCACATCCATGCAAATAGCCCCGGGTTGCTGCTCGCTTGGCTTCCATCCTTGGCCCCAGCTGGGCACTTCTTGTTCAGCCCGAGGGCTGCATGCAGTGTGCCAGGCCCCTGGGCAATGGGCCCCAGTTAGTCTCTGTCTTTCTCTCCCTCCGTTGCTGGGCAATAAATAGTTTCATCTGCTTCACTGGGGCTGCCCCGGCTCCTTCAGTGACGGTATCTTCTACAAGTGGTCATATGTGGCGGTGGGGGGCACTGGAGCCCGTGATGGCGAACTGTAATAATACGGGGAACCTGGAGAAAGAGAAATGCCCATTAGCAAAGGACCTGCCAGAGTGAAGCATTCAAAGTGGCTTAACACCTGTGTGTCTGCCACTCTCTGCATCCCTCAATAGGCCTCACATTTCACTTCTCTCAAAATGCTCCTGGGAATGATACCCACCTTGGCCTCCTTCCTTAGGGAACGAGGGGGAAAGGGGTAGCAGCAGCATCCAGCTCAAGGAAAACTGGTTTCCAGTCAGTGTCTCTGCTCAGAGGGCTGGCTTCCCATTCTCCTGCTCCAGCTGAACTAGCCAGGCATCAGCTGAGTTGCATTCTTCCAGCAGGTCACAGCAGGTTGTTCGTTCTTTACATTCTCTGGGGCTGGAGCGGTGGTATAGCCTGGTGACTCGACTGTTGGGGCTTAAACCATGGACACTCTTGTTTCAGTCCATGTGCAGTAAGCCCAAAAGCTCACTAGGTGACCTTGAGCCAGTCTCTCTCTCTCTCTCTCTCTCTCTCTCTCTCTCTCTCTCTCGGCTAAACTACCTCACCAGCAATACTTCCTCTAAGCTGTGGAGTCTTGTGAGCAAAAATTCTACTTCACGGGTAACTGACATTAAAGCTGTGAGCTACTGGTTTGTTCCGGGGCCATTTTTCCTGAGCTAAGACAAAAATGTGTGAGCTGGAGGCTAAAAAATTGTGAACTAGCTCACATTAACTTAGCTTAGAGCAGGGGTGGCCAAACTGTGGCTCGGAAGCCACATGTGGTTCTTTCACACATACCGTGTGGCTCTTGAAGCCCCAACCATCCTGTCGGCCAGCTTGGAGAAGGCATTTGTCTCTTTAAATCACTTCTTCAAGCCAAGACAGTGGCTTGGAGAATGCATTTAAAGTTGCTTTTTTCCCACCTCTTCCTTCCTTGTGGCTCTCAAACATCTGACGTTTATTTTACGTGGCTCTTACGTTAAGCAAGTCTGGCCACCCCTGGCTTAGAGGGAACGCTGCTCCCAAGGTTCTTGTGAAGATGAAAGAGGGGAGCTCTTTAGAAGACAGGCAAAATATAATGTGCAGAAGGTAGCAACATGTCCACTCAGCTTGGGACCAGGATTGATGCCCCTCAAATAATTAGCAAGGGCAGGCAGGATGTTTCAGCTCACACAAGGATAGGCAGAGGTCACATGCTGCTGTCTTCTAGGTAAGAGGTGTCAGACTCTTCAGTGATCATGGTAATTGTGGGAGAGGAAATGAGGCTGAACTCTGAAATCTGGAATCCTACATAAGCAGAATCTCAGGCCATGCAAATCAGGAAGATTTATTTCCTCTGCATATTCCAGAAAAATTGTAGGATGGAAAAAAATGTTTAATATTCAAACTCCTTTGTCATGTTCTAGTGATCTGTTTTTTTTTTTTAACCAACTAGCTGCCAGTGGAATGTTAATTTTCTCCATTTTTCTCTTCCCAAACTTAGGCCCACTGACAGGAAAGGGGAGGGGTTTTATTCTCTTCTCCCTCCAGATTGCAGCCCCCCTCCCATTCCACAAGGTTGATTGTTTAAAAGGGGCTACAGAAGCGTAGAGAAACATGGGAGAAATCTGCATACTTTCCATGGGCAGGTGATTGGCTGAGGGTCCCCCCACCCTAAGCTCCAGCCCTGAGGTAGAAACACATCAGCAGCTGGAGGCAGTTGCTGGATTTCCCTACATGACCTGCTCTAGTGGAGGGCTCAGCACCTGGAAACCTTCCTTCCTTAAGGTCTGACTACCAGTCTGTGATGCGACATCACCCCAGAGTCGGAAATGACTGGTGCTTGCACAGGGGACTACCTTTACCTTTTAACCAGTCTGTAGGGGCCAGACTGAGTCAATGTACTTCACTAGAGAGTGAAGAGACTTGCAGCTTTCAAAAAACAGAAATGGAAGATAATGGGAATAGCCATTTTTGTGTGTCTTTGCATCTGTACATAGGAGGGAAGGTGGTTCAACTGATATAAAAAATGAGGTAATTCTGCTTTCCTGTACCCTATTCAACAAAAAAAATGCTCCTATATTTTCAAGCCAGGGTATCTGAGAAGCCAGTATTTATTCTGGATTCTGATATATATTTGGATATTAATACTGAGTATCCAGTATGTGAGTGGTGTAGCTGTTAGAGTGCTGGTCTAAAATTAGGGAGACCAGAGTTCAAATCCCTGCTTAGTCACAAAGCATATCTGATCTTGGACCAGTCATACACTTTCAGCCTGAGTTAGGAAAAAAAGATCGGGGTGGGTGGGTGGTGGAGTATTTCATACACAAAGGAAATATTCACTCAAATTGTCTCAGTGAAGGATTTCATGACATCTTTCTTCTCCTTTTACAGAGTCCTCTTTCTTTGACTGTAAATTAGACTATTACCATTTTCGCACACAGCTCACCTTGCAGTCACAATCCTGTTCCCTCTGCAGCGTCTGGTCAGATTTCCCACCATCATCTGCGCCGAAGTTACAGGAAGTGCCGCAGCTTTTGCGTAGCAAACGTAAACCACTAAAACCCAGTTTATGTTTGCTACGCAAAAGCCGCGGCACTTCCTGTAACTCCAGTGCAGATGGTGGGAAATCTGACAGATGCTGCGGAGAGAACAGGATTGTGACTGCTTGGTAAGCTGTGTGCGAAAAAGGTTTATTACTAGTGGAAAATATATTTTTCAAACCACACAATTAATTGTTGACGGTATTTTTTTGAAATATAAATAATTTCACATTTAAATAATTTAATATAGTGATCTATTTTACTGGGCCTGGACCAGGTTCAGCCCCATTCCCACCTCCAGGAAACTGAGAAGTCTACACCCCTGCATCAGAACAGCTGAAGTTGGAGCCAGTAGGCAGAAGTTGTTGCTCCTTTGGCCAGGCAAGAGCACCAGCTGAGCTCTCAGTATTTCCTTCAGGCCTTGCTAACCCAAAGGCTTTATATTGGTGAGGAACACAGTGTTTCCCATCCCTATTCCTCTGTGCCTGTGAGGCTTGATCAAAGATACTCAGGAAGTTGATCTGGCTGTCCCAGGGTCATTCGTGAAGTGCCCCAGAGGGGCTGAAACAGTCCTTTTTCTTCCCAGAGCTCTCAGGCAAATCTAGAAATCAAGATTCTCCAATGCCTGTACATTGCACTTCAAGGACACTTACCCAGTAGGCCTGAGTTGGGGAAGCGCCAGGTATCCCCATAGCTTGAATATGGGGTGTGGCTGTATGCAGTCCCAGAATAATCACTTCCTGCTAGTGACAGAGAAAATGCTGAATGAATGCCAGGGTGCAGACTGTTAAAACACTGTTCAGTTTTTGTGCCTTCTTTTGTGATACATATGAGAGCAAGCTTTTCAAAGCAGGACAGAAAGCAAGCAAAGCACTTTAGCTACTTGCTTGAGGTACAGTCACTATATATGCGTATTTTTTAGTAATTGCATACCCTTTTCTTTACAGTACATCACACAAATCAAGTTCTCAAACATTCTAATGTTAACATATCCAGAAATCTTTTGAAACTCAGTGCCAACTTTGCAACCGTAAATCTTGCAAGGTAAATTTGTATGTACTTCAAAGCTGAGTTTCTTTCAAAAGGGTTTTATCCAGGAAACAATAAGCACATGTTCTAGTAGCCAAAGCAGTACAATTGAATGGTGCTTTCCAGTATTAAGTATATGTCAGATGAAGTGCAGGTGGTGAGTGAGATGACCTCATGGAAGTCCAAAGGTCTGTCTGACCCCCAAACTGACCCCAGTCCTGGGCCTCCATGATGGTGGCAGTTGAACCCCCATAGCAGTTAAGAGTTACTAGATCATAACATTTAAACCAAGAGACACTCTGGAACTCTGCTGTCTGAGAAAACGGCTCTCTATCCTGTTCTGTGGAGTACTCAGGCTTTGGACAAAATGGTTCTCTTGCCTTAGGCGATCGAGGAAGGCAACAACCATGCATGTTGATTTTGATGCCTCAGTTCTAGATGTTGCCAGGAGCTTTGGGCAGAAAGTGGCAATCTGAAAGTTTGGAATGCCACAGATCCCAAACTTCTGATTTGGAGTGCTTGGGGTATATTTCTGTCCCTGGTCATACTGCAGCAGCAGCAGTGTTACGCCAACAACTGGATTAGCCTTGGGACGTAAGGGGAAATAGGCAAGGGTCGTTCAAGGTACTGTGTCCCTTCAAGTAAGATACAAGTTTTCAGCCTCCAGTAGAGGTTCATAGAAAATAACTTACAGCATCCTGGGAGGTAATTTTCTTTTCTTTTTAGTGTTTTAAACATTAAATATATAATATTTATAGACATCTAGCAATGAATTAATAGTACCTTGGCAGCGTATATTTTAATGGCTGTTGCAATTGCTCTCCTTCATTATGAACAATCAAAGAGTTTTGTGGTACCTTAAAGACTAGCTGATTTGCTATAGTGTAAATAACTGTTGAATTGGAATTTATCCATATAATTGTATTAACAAGGCATTCAACATAGGCAAAGCATTTTGTACCCTTACAAATATTAGATTAGCTTAACTCTCTCTCTCTCTTCCCCTCCCTCCCTCTTCACCAGCACTATTCCCACATGGAGGTTTTGTTCTGCCTTTGCTTCCTTACTTTAGTGCAGTTTTCAGGAACATCCACGTGATGTTGTCCCCTTGTCCAGCTCCTGTGTTTCCCCCTGCCTTGATTCAGTCTGTCTAAAATCTGATTTGGTTTGATCTTTTTGGAAAGATTGCAGTCAAAACACCTTTGGACACTGTACGGACAACACACACAATGGCATTTTCTTAAACTCCATCCCTGAAGCTGCTGTTTCCACCACACCTCCCCACCCTCACCACCAGAGGTTTTTCTTGGGCTTAAAAAAAAATCAGGAATAGCTAGATCGCAATAATGTTATAACAGTCTATTACAATAATGCACTAGTTCTCAGCTTTCATTTTTAAAAGTCTTCATCCCTTTAAAGGGGATAAAGTTAAAGGGGAAATGTATTGGCTGCACAATTCTCACAACTGCACAACCAAAAGGGCTAGAGATTTAATTTTTAAAGAAATGAAAACTGGAAACGTGTACAGCACTGCAGTAGATTATTATAGCATTATAGCAATAGAGCTGCTACATTTTTTTAAAGTCTAAAAATGGCCTCTGGTGGCAGAAGAAGGGGTAATGACAGCCAAGGAGAGGCGAAGCAAGAACTGTGCTGTGAAAACTTCTGTGTAGATGCTTCATTGCCCCTTTGGGTGCAAAGGCATGTGCAGCTATCATGAGAGCTATGTGGGAATCATCTCTATGTGGAAGAGCCCAGCATTCGGCTGCTAAATCTTAAGGCCAGTCTGCTGTCCCAGAGTAACAACCACAGGCAGATACAGAATACAGACCCAGTTCTGGAGCCTACTACATCCTGGATAACATCCAGTTTTCTCATGTTAGGAATTTGGGGAGAGCAGCAAGTTTCCTTGGCAGAGAATATGACTTCAAGCTCTAGCACCTTCTCATTTGAGAAACTAAGTACAGTATGGACATTTAAACAGTCATTAGCTCCAGTGCAGCTGTTTTGGCCTGCAAGAAAGACCTGGAGGATACACTCAGTCATATCAGGGCAGAGGAGAAAGAAACAAGAGGGAGAAAAATGCATAGAATCAAGAGAAACGCAAAATTACAACTACATCTTTTCACACTTGCTGCTGACCTCAATGTGACTTCCTTACAAGTAAGAATGCACAGGCTTTGGCTACAGGAGAGAAGAGGAAAGGAAGGGGAAATAGGAGTGAATAAAGTGAAAAAAACGTAGGAGAAAAGAGGAAAGGAAGGGGAAATAGGAATGAACGCAGTGAAAAAAACCAAGGGAGATGGAAAGATTTCCTAGGGTAGAGAGAGGGGCTGCTTAGAGTGGAATGTGGGCAGTATGCCTCTGCTTCCTTGCTCCTTCCTTGCGGATGGGCTGAGCAACTTTGGTTGGCATGGGCTCACACCTACACAGCAGCTTCCCATCAGGGAGCAAAATGTTTTGCAGAGAACAGAGCAGGAGAAGCCTTAGGGTGGCCAGACCGTCCCGGTCTCCCGGGAAAGTCCCGGTTCTGGCCCCCAATTCCCGGCTCCCGGGCTGGCTATACCGGGACCATTAGAGGTCCCGGTTTAGCCAGCCAGAGAGCCGGTGGGCCGCGCGGGCGGGGAAGGCGGCGAGTGAGGGAGGGAGCGTCCCTGCGTGTGCGCAGGGCGATTGTGGCGGGCTTTGCGCATGCGCGGGGATGCTCCCTCCCTCACTCGCCGCCTTCCCCGCCCGCGCGCTGGGCCCGGCGGCGGTGGCGGAGGCCGGGGAGGCGGCGGAGAGACCGGCGCTGGTCGCTGGAGGCCCTCCAGAGACTCCGGAGGGCCTCCAGCGACCAGCGCCGACCAGCGGAGGCCAGCGCCGACCAGCCCGCCCGCCCGGAGGGGAGGCCGCCACCCGCCCTGGAAGAAGGTAAGCAGGCAGGGAGGGAGGGGGCCGAAAGCGGGGGGAGGCGGCTGGCGGGAGGGGGCGGCCTTCCTTCCCTCCCTCCCTTCCCTCCCTCCTCCCTTCCTTCCCTCCCTCCTTCCTTCCTCCCTCCTTCCTTTCTTCCTTCCTCCCTCCTTCCCTCCTTCCTTCCCTCCCTCCTTCCCTCCCTCCTTCCTTGCTTCCTTCCTTCCCTCCTTCCTTTCTTCCTCCCTCCTTCCTTCCTTCCCTCCGTCCCTCCTTCCTTCCCTCCCTCCTTCCTCCCTCCCTCCTTCCTTCCTTCCTTCCCAATGGGGTGGGCTCCCGACTCCCTCCGCCGGCTGTTTCTGATAGCCCTGCGCCCCCTCTTTCATTTGATATGTGTCCCATGCAGGTGCCACCCTCCTGCCGGGAGATGCCGCAAAATGAGCCCCCTTGAGGCTTATGGCAGCAGGGCTCGGGGGAAGCGAGCTAGACTGCTGTTCTTTTGAGGGGTTATAATGTTTCGAGCCCGTCCCTGTGGCATCGGCCCCATCATTGTGGGACCCAGGGGGCCGGCGCAGCGGCCGGCTGAAGCAGCCTGTCGGTCACTTCCGGGTTCCTGTCCTGCATCTCGACCTGTGTTATTAGTGACAGGCTGCTTCGGCAGGCTGCTGCGCCGCCCCCCTGGGTCCCACAACGATGGGACCGATGCCACAGGGCCGGGCTCGAAACACTCTATAACCCCTCAAAAGAACAGCAGTCTAGCTCGCTTCCCCCGAGCCCTGCTGCCATAAGCCTCAAGGGGGCTCATTTTGCGGCATCTCCCGGCAGGAGGGTGGCACCCGCACGGGACACATATCAAATGAAAGAGGGGGCGCAGGGCTATCAGAAACAGCCGGCGGAGGGAAATGATGTCATTTGGGGAAAATGATGTCACAGGAAGTGATGTCACTTCCTGTTTCCGGCGGTGGCATGCCGTCTCCGGAAGTGACGTCACCGGAAGTGACATCACTTCCTGTTCCCGGCGGCACCTGCGCGCACGCACTCACATCATTCCCCCCTCAAGGTGTCCCTGGCTGGCCTCCAGCTATTATGGCCACCCTAGGTAGCCAGCTCCAAGTTGGGAAATGCATGGAGATTTTGGGCAGAGTTTGGGGAGGGACATCAATTGGGCATCATGACACCTTCCAATCACTCCATTTTTTGCCAAGGAAATTAAACTCTCACCTGGAGATCAGTTATAACAGCAGCAGATCTCCAGCCACTGCCTGGAGATTGGCAACCCTATGAGAGACCCACACTGGCTCCGTTGAATCCTTTTTAAGCATTAGCCCACCAGGAGAGCACTGCAGCTTAGCAGGCTAAGCAAAAAATTCAAGCAAGAGTGGCTGGATTCCTTGAGAGGCTTCTAGCCATTGTACAGTCTTTCTCTTTGCTCTTCTATGAGAACAAAACAAAGCAGACCTCCTGCTCAACTTTATCCCTCCAAGTTTGACGGTGCCCCTCCCCGCCCCCCCAACCACCATTCAGATATAACCACAAGTTAGAAAATGTTGCTTTAATGTAAGGCTTAATGAAATGTTCCACTCTACAACTACACAAGTCTCAACTGCAAAAATATTTGTCAAAGTAAGAGATTTAATATCAGCTTCTTTGAAGATTAACTGCAGCAACATCTGCTTTGCCACTGCACTAATGATTACACCAAGATACAAACTTCAATTCAAGTAAACTCTGAATGCTAACAAATAGGCGTTCTCCAAAGCTGGGAAAGTGTCACTTTCACTTTCTGGTTCTAGAAAGTGTAATGAGCAGATCAGTAGCAAGGAAGGAGGTGGAGTTTCTGCAATCTAGAGAAGCAGACAACCCTCATTTGCAACCTTTATGCATGGAAGAAGTCAGGAGAGAGAGTGAGAGAGCTGGTACTCTGTAAACTCCAGCAGGAACAAGCAATCACATTTGCAAAATTCACTTTGCATTGTGCAGAGTAGAAAGTGCTAGTTGTCTGTGAAATCCAACAGCGGCAAAACTCATTTGCAAATCTGTGCTGGGTTTAGCAGGAGACAAAACATCCATTCCATATACAAGCATGACCCAAAAACATGCTTATCTTTATATGTAAGTTAAATGCAGTACTAGCAGGTAGGGATGAAAACATTTAGATATTTAAAGTTTGTATATTGCTGGGGGTGAATCTGAGAAAAAGGTAAAGCTCGGAAAGGGCATAATTAACTTTTACTTGTATTCTGCTACTCCTCTATTCCAGTTGCCACAAGGACAGCTCTTGCATCAACAGGTCAAAAATCCACTGCTTGAATATATTTTAATCACAATTTCCCTGACTTTCCCTGACCAATTTTCATTTCCCCGACTTTCCAAAAAGTGGCAACCCTATTATCCTAAAGTGTTCTACATACAGCATCCTTACTAAGTAGGCCAGTATCATTATCTTGAAGGCACAGCTGTGGCAGCCAGGGGAGGGAGTAGTTTATTGATGGTGGCATGGCTCAAGCTAGCTAGCTTGTTGAGGTCCTGGAACTCCTTCCAGGAAGCTTTTCTTATCTGCAAAGCTGGCAAGGGTTTGCTTGCAGTTCTGGGAAATGTTTATATCTGCTGGCTGTTAACTGTGTTGGTTTCTGGTTTTTGTAATTTTTTTTCAGACTCTCCTACGATGTTTTCTTTTTAGCCATACATATCCAGTAAACCACAAGAATATTGTGCATACTGGATCAGCCTGTGTGGTGTCAGGACAGCCAGTGTGATGAAGTGCATAGCGTATTGTACTGTATTCTTGGGGCCACCTGGGCTCAAATCTGCAAGAACAACATCCAGGTTATACCTTTTTTCAGGACCAATCAAACTGACACAAACCATTGTGAAAGCTTTTGAGCTCACTAGAACTCTTCCTTGGGTGAATGTTCTAAAATTGTAAATGCTGCAAGGGCGGAGAGTACCCTTTTCCAGGCCATGACCTTACAGGCATCCTCTGTGAAATCCATCCTGAGCGACGATGTCCCTCTCTCTCTGAGCCTAGCCTACCTCGCTGGGTTGTTGTCAGCATACAATACTGGAAGAGAGAACTGAGGACACTGCTACAGGCTCCACAAAGGACAGATAAGGAATGGTAGGGTAAAAAGTAATAAAGCAGTGAGGGAGAAGGAAGGAATATGTACAGGTATGAGAGCTGCTTATACAAACATTTGTCTCCTAGAGAGGGGTGGGGTGGGGGAGAGGCAGAAGCTTCCATGGGGGAGGGGGATTGGATTTCAAGGGGCATTTGATTGAGTGTCCTCATTACAAGCAGTACAAAAACAACCCCCAATCTCTCCTTTCTTCTCCTGACCAATCTCATTTCACGGTTGAGGGGAGGGAGCGCACAGGGGGAGAAGATTCTGTATTCTCAACGCTGCATTAAGCACATCTCCAAGGTAACACAGCAACACGCCAGCTCAGCACGTCCCAGCCCAAGGGAACTGCGCCCGCCTGTGTGCCAGCTTCTCCTCACCCACCTGGCATGGTGCCATTGCCAACAGGAAAAAAAATCCAACCTTCCTGGGGGAGCCAAGTTAAACCCTCTTCCCCAGAGAGCTATAGTGGGGCCTTAATGAAAAGTAGTAGGTATGGTCCAAGACAGACGACCAGCTTCAGATTCAGTAGTGCCACCAATAAACTGTGAGTCTGGGGGGAGGGAATGGACTGTGCTCTCACAAGGCTGTCAAGGAGGATGAGGGGCAGCAGCGCTCCAGCCCAGGCTTGCATGGACGCCCCACCATCTGTCCTCTCCAAAACTTCTACGAGTTCGGGAGGGCGTCGCAGTTTCACAGCGGGGAGGGGTAGACAGTCTCTGTCATGCTCAGAAGTAGCTTTTTTATTATATAATATTTCATATTCTTCTTTTAAAGAAGTAGAACGGCCAGAGGTGAAGGGGTGATGCTAAATTGTACAGCTAAAGGAAGAGAGGGGAGGCTATAAGGTCAATTGCTCCCGTGAATAGATTTGTTCCTGCTGCCTCAGCTGGCCTGGGACTGGGCTGGGTTGCAACTGTACTGTGGGACCTAAACTCTTGTTTGAAGCACCTGCTGAAAACACGGAGCATTATTTTGGGTGGATTAAGTGCCTACAGCTGCACTGGGCTCAGAATCCGGGTGCCCAAGGCGAGCAAAACAGAGTGGGAATTTCAGAGCACAATTAGATGTGGATGAGAGAATCCAGTCAGTGTGAAACAAATATATGCTCACAGGAGGGACTTGTTAATAATTCCAGGCCAGCTAATCTAGGGTCAGCAAGCCTGGTCTTGCTCCTAGGGATGCTGCCTTAAGCTTTTGTTGACAAAACTGCTGGAGCCAAAGGGCATGCCTGGTTATTTGTCAAGGCTATTTTGGCTCTGGTGTGTTGTTGTAGTAACAGAAGGAACAAGACAGCAGTAAAGATTATATTTTCTCCTAACAGCAAGTGGTGGCTTTCGTTCTTGATCTAACACTGGCATGAATACTGTATTTTTTAAAAAAACATATTTGGCTGCTTCCAGATGGCCAGGATTCTCTGTGTTGCTCTTATAACCTGTGCAAGTGCAGAAGCAAGCACGTCAGCAACGGAGCATTCACACTCGAGTTTTCTGCACAGTTTCCCACTGTCAACTGGAGTGCCACTGGAGGATTTTTTGAGGGCCTTTTTAAAAATGATAAATGCTATAGCACTGTAGCACCACCACATTGTGGCCATTGCTGGGTTTTGTTTTTAAAAGCCCCCCACAACCCTCTAGTGATGCAGTGTGGGGAAAAGGCAGCCACGAGGGGCTGGCAGCAGGAAAACAGCACTGATGCAGGCAGGACTTTCCAAAATGTACACCATCTCATTCAGGCAGCATGAGAGTATGCTTTGAAAGTATGAAAGAGTGTACTAAGGATGGGGGAAACTTGGAAAGGCAGCAATTAAAGGACAGGTCAAATGGATGTTTTAATCATCTCCACCCCCCCCTCCCCCCAAACAGTGTTCCAGTTTGGAAATGGAGGTGGAGAAAAAACCTCTATGAAGAAGCAACCTTTGTTGTTGAAATGTCCATAACAAGCACAAAAATATTAATTTAATGGATTAAAGAATCAGCTTAAAGGCAGTGAAAACCCACTACAAATTCATAAATGGTTGACAGCCTTAAGCTCTACATTTTGTTTGTGCTTTTTTTCTCTCCTCCATTTTGGTAGCATCTTCCCTTACCCTAAAAGGAAGTCATCTTGCTTGTTTAATCTGTCCCTATTCTAATTGATGGTATATTATTTGAGCCTCATTTATGCTGCTTTTATAAGCAACCTTTTTGACTGCATCTCCCTTTTAACTAATTTTTGAGAAATTGGAGTGGTGGTAGAGGTTTTTGGTTGATTGCAAAACACAGGCAACTGGAGCTCTTTGGAAAGCTGATCTGGAGAAAAATAGGAGGTGTAAAGTATAGATTGCTTCACTCCTCCCATGAAGATGTCATCCTATGCTCCCCTATGTTTTTGTAGGTTTAATTAATATAATACTTAATGGATTAATTGTCTCACTATAAAATGACTAATTCCTTCCTCAAATAGAATATGTATTGCGCTATCATCACAAAAGAGAGAAATTAGTGACCTTTACTGAAGAAAAGAGTTTCCTTTGAATAAGCAGTAGACATATATTGTTATTTTCTGATCCCCCAACCACAATGTGGGATTAGAAGAAATTCAAAAGCTGTTGTCAAAGACAGTCCTTTCTGATCTCACAGCCTTCTACATCTTCTCCAGGAGTGCCTTACCTGCCACCATGCCAGCAATTGCAGAAGAGCCGTAGCTTCCCTGACCATTGGTTGGGATGTGGGGAGGGTAGCCAGGCAGGGTGGAGCCAACCACTTCACGCCCTGCAAGGGGAAGAAACGCAATTGAGAAACACCAAAAGACACCAGCAGTGGCACAGTCAGATGCCCCACCTAAACCATTTCTGCCTGACTTATACAGGAAAGAGTGAACAAGTAACCTTTTGCCTATAGGAGAGCCAGTAAGGGAGATATCGTAAGGATCTGAGATAAATGGGGACCTGCTAGGGATCCAAACCTTGCCTGTGCTGGGAGAATGAGCACCTACCAGGCTCTTATACTGTGTGGAAATCTACCATTCTACAGTCTATCTGATGAAAAATTTTGAAACCCGCTTGTTTCAAAACTACAATTTAAGGCTAGGCCAAAAAGGTTTTTCTTCTGAAACCTCTTCACTGATATTTCTATGTTGAATTTCCTGGTGTCAAAAACCCTCACTTCTGTCATTTAAAATGCTGTATAAATATCTCTTTTTGCCTTTCATAATTAGTACCTTTTTCTTTTTTTCTGACTGTCAAGGAAACGGCAGGGATGGCAGCTGGAGCAATAGTGTCCAAAACTTCAGAACAAGTCAGACTGGAGCCTAGAGCTCCTCCATGGCTGAGATGGTGGCAAAGTATGTGCGCCATGCTCTCAAACAGCCTTTCCAGCCTGTTACAACTGGGTCTGCAGAAGGAGAGGGAGGAACCCTCAGTGCCCCTTTTCAGGTAGGGACTGATTTTTCTCTCAAGATTTTGTCTTGTTCTGTTTTAGTTTCTGGAGGTTGTGGAGAGGATCCTTGCAGAAGTAAAGCCCAATTGCACATTTTGCCTCTTGGTGTTCCTGGCTGCCAAATGATGCTGGGTGGGGTGGGGTGGCAGAGGCAGCACAAATAGGGGTGCTTCCTGAAGCCCTTGCCTCTGGCCACTGCCCTTGAAGCTGCCTGCCCTGCCCTGCCCTGTTCCACCACCCATCCACCCCACTGCTTCTCACCCCCCTGTCCCTGCCTTCCTAGCTTCAAGACGTCTTTCAAGACTAGATGACCCTGGAGGTCCCTTCCAGCTCTATGATTCTATGAAACATTGTTTGCAGCTGTAATTGCAGGACACCAAGTGTGTTTTTGTTTTCCTTGCTCAAAGGAACTAGAGTGCAATCTGACATCAAAGGTACCATCAATGTATCCCTACTTGCCCACCTGCAATCAGCACAGAGACGATGGAGCGAATAGGCCTTTACAGCCACAGCCTGAAACAGCTTCTTTTTCCTCCACATTAATTAACTCTTGTACCTTCCATCCTGAGGGAGAGTTCTGATGAACTTGGAAGCTTGCAGACTGTTTTGTGTCGTTGTACCTGGTCCTGTAAAAGGCTATACATGGTTCATGGTTTGTTTTTGTCTTGAAAGGCAGCCCAGTGAGGCTTCTTGAACTCATGGCACAGTCTTTAAAGATGCCTTGACTGCCACTTGGGTGGGGGGGGGGGGTTAGATGTTTTTGCTCCTTGGTGGGTGGCAGGGTGGGGCAGCAACTGTGGTGGAGGTGGGTCTATCATCCCCTACATTCAGCTGTTTGAGGCACCTCCTCATCTTGCCTCATTGCAGAGACAGCCACAGGGGTTGGTCTTTGAGGGAGGGAGGGGTCACCACCTGAAAGAAGCTGTGGTGAGGCCATTTGGGAAATACTGCCTCAACCCTTTCAATTGTGACAACTGTGGAGTGGCCTCGCCAGCATTCAGTATTTGGCCTTGACGTTCAAGCATGAGGTGAAAACACAGCTCATGAAATTCCTCGGTGATATTGCTCGGTAGATCGATATCCAGCTGGATTCCTACCTTCTTCTAAAAGAGAGAGCAAAGCTTGGTATCCCTCAGCTGACAACCTGCATTGGGAGATGGACTGGTGGAAAGCATCTCGCTCAGTTCTCCTTGATCTCTAAGCAGCATTTGCTATTATTGACTGTGGTATTCTTCTGGGCTTCCCTAATTGGGACTGGGTGGCCGCTGTCCTTCCTGGAGAGCTGGTCACAGAAGGTGACGTGATGAGACTGATACTCCACCCTGTTGCTTTTGGAATGTGGAGGGCTGCAAGGTCCCATCTTGACTCAATTTGGGCACTGTGATTCCTCCTCATTGGTATTTCAGTACGTTAAAAAGCCACATTGGAAGCAATTTGGAAGATTAATTGTGCTTTTTATTGTTACTGTATCTGTTCTGTTCTTGGCTTTGTGGTTGTGCTTTTTATCTTGCTGTTTTACCATTGTGGATTGTTTTTTGTGGTTTTAAACACTGCCGGAGCCACTCCATGGATCCCATATACGATGGAAGGTTGGGATATAAATCAACTTTCTTACGGTTGGAAAGAACTGGGAACTGGTGGATTCAGCCCTGGGGATTCTGTTAGTGCACTGCTAACCCTTGTGCCTAAGGGATTATCTGGCTGCACTGACTTACAATTTTGACCTTCCAGGCTTCCTCCAGATCTTAGTATTTACACCACATGTTGGAAAGTCATGACTTCCTGGCCTCCAGGACAGACATAGGACAATGGCAATTTATCATCAATCTCACATGCATAGAAGGGGACTGACACTTCAGCCATTGGCCTGTAAATAGGGGGTTTCATGTAAGATTTTAACCTGATATTTAAGACTGTGGTCTGCCATCCTTGCCCACCCCAGGGTTGCTATGCAAGGTAGTACTCCCTTCATGCTCATCATTTTACCAGTCTCTGAGGCATTCACTTGCTGAGAATGACAGACTGCTGCTTCTTAACCTGGCAGATCTCTGGAATAATTTCCTCTATACAAAACCTAGACATTTATAGCAACCTTGTTTCAGACACCAGCTAACTGTTACGGGTGCCCAGCTGTCCATCCCATCTTGCATTTCTGCAACCTATCCCACAATGCATTCGCTGTATCATCATACCTGAGACAAAGGCCTGGCCTGTGAGCTGGCCATAGGCAGAGTTCGTGTGAGAAAAGGCATTGCAAGGCAGGACAGAGACTCCGGTGCCAGTTTGCTGATAGTCCAAAAATGCAGGGCTAGATAAGGAGGAAGGGGTGGAGCGAGTACTGCAGACTTCAGGGGGTTCCTGCTTCACAAGGAAGGGCAAAGAGGGGTCTGATGGGACTAAGATGGGGTAGAGGAAGAAGAATGGGAAAGGGAGACATGAAATGAAAATGAGCAGAAATCTATGACAATGCCTGTGACCCTGGTGGGGAATGGGATTGAAAAGGCTGAAACATTTAGGGTGAGGCTTTGCAGAGACCATTTCAGGATCTGCAGGCCCTTGTCTGCCTAGAACTGGTCCAGGGGATCCCACTTTCCTTTTTTTGGCCCAAGGTTCTGTGCATTGGTAATCTGCAACTTCCTTCTAGTCTGACACATGGAATGTAACACATCTGGGAGGAGGCCTAGGGATTCCAGAAAAGGGCAGCCCTTACCTGTCACAGCAGAGTATGTCTGGTGGGCAGCCAGGGATTCCAGAAAAGGGCAGCCCTTACCTGTTACAGCAGAGTATGTCTGGTGGGCAGCCAGGGATTCCAGAAAAGGGCAGCCCTTACCTGTCACAGCAGAGTATGTCTGGTGGGCAGCCAGGTTGCGGCTAAGTGGTGTGTTGGAAGGCGTCAGCATGGCTTTGCCATCATCCATGGAACTGTTCAGCAGAGGCAAGGCATAAATACCCTGAGAGAAGAGGAATGTGAGAGCTCAGTGCCTCTTCCAACCTCTCCTGCTTCTCCACCTATCTCCTAGACATACAGCCATTCATAAGCCATCATCTCTTAAACCACCTGCCTGCTTATTCCCCTAGATCAGGGGTGTCAAACATGTGACCCGGGGGCCAAATCAGGCCCCTGGAGGACTCCTATCAGGTCCCTGAGCAACTGGCTGGCATCTACTTCCTTCTCTCTCTCTCTCTTGCTTCCTTCTGCAGCACAGCTTGCTTTGCCAGGCTTGCTCAGTTGCACAGGAACTACATTGGCTGAGGCTCCTCTCTTGGGGAGGAAGAGGGGGAGGGAGAGATTGCTTTGCCAGGCTCTCTCAAACGCACAGCAAAGTTACTGAGCCAGGCCTCTCTTGCTTCTATTGGCTGAGAATCCTCCCCCTTCTGGTCCCCCTGGGGAAAGAAGGAAAGAGCCAGAGCTTCTTTTGCCCAGTTCCCTGGATCCCAAGGAAGAAATACAAAAAAAGCACTGGGAGGTACTCATCTTTTAAGCATGGTTTAAGTTTGTTTTTTTGTTTTTTTAAAAACAATCTTTAATTGTGTTTGTCCGTGTCCTTTATAAAGTTTATATCTCTTGAATAGGTACACACATGTCCCAGCCCAACATGGCCTGGCCCCACAAGGTCTCATTTATGTCAGATTTGACCCTTATAACAAATGAGTTCAACACCCCTGCCCTAGATCCCTCTGGTATCGACCAGAACTGAATCCCCTTGATGAAACTGAGATACCCAAGCCCCTGACTCAGCCTCATTGCCTACTCCTCCAACCACCAGTTTGCCTGTTACTGCCCCCTTCCTCACCAAATACCCCTTAAAAAACAGAGAGAAGCCAAATGAACGAATACACACCTGCTCTCCCTTGGTGTGGCTGGGGGAAGCATAGGCCTCCGGGCAGTGCTGTCTTTCAAAGGGGCACTCCAGCAGGTGCTGCCCGTAGGTTTCACTGCGCAGGTGCTTGTGGGAGGAGCTGCTGCTGCCTTGAGAGTCTGTGCTGAGCCGACAGCTTTCTTGGTCACCTGCCAAAAGGTTATTGATCTATGCATTTATATCCCACTTTGTCTCCAAAAAGGGTCCAAAGCAGCTTACATCTTCTAGATAAAGATGTAACTAGTCCAAAGCACAACAAATGAACAAAACACAAACAGAATAAGTGCATGTCAGGCTGGTCCTGGAATCACTGGCTGGCTTGAATGAAGATACGCTGCAAGCCACAGGCTATGAGCCAAAAGGCAAGAGCCCTTTAGTTCTTGCCTTTTGGTTTACATTGAAGGGCTTGTGCCTCTGGTCGCACCTAAGCTTTATAAAGTTCCTGAGACAGAAAGGGAAAAAGCAATCCTCTGTGGATATGTTATACAGCTGGCAAAGGGCTCCACCTCTTACTCCTTTCCTTCCTTCTTGCCTAGGTCAAACCAGTCTGTGCCTGGCTAAGCACGCCACAGAGCACAGCATAAGCCCTCCTGCTGGGATTTGAATCTGTATGAAAGGTCACCCTCCCGTATCTGTTGCTGTTTCACACAACAGTCTGTTGTTGATGCAGCATCTCTGCAAGGGCACATTCTTTGCAATGGTTCAGGCTGTGTTTTTATTCTGCCCTCTCCTGCCAGGTCATGCCCTCATAATATAAAGCTATAGGAGGGTGGTGGTTTCATTACCAAGGTGTCTTTGTTGATCCCACACCCCATTTCCCCCATCTCTGCTCATCATAATGAATGTATGTAGTATCCTGTTGCTCAGTGATGCTCACTTCCAGGGTTTCTTTTTCTTTTTTTAGCAGGAACGCAGTTCTGGCTGGCTTGGCATCAGGGGTTGTGGCCTAATATGCAAATGAGTCCCTGCTGGGCTTTTTCTACAAAAAAGCCCTGCTCATTTCTATAAATGTGCTGGTTTTATGTTCTCTTGTTAGCTCTGCTCAACCCCTTCAAATGCTTTTTTCAAAAGCCCAACAATTGTTCACCAGGGTGGAAGAGACAATGTATTCCTGCAACACTGTTCCCAACTGCTGGAAAATTTGTGCACAGATTCCCACAGGCCAAACCCATGCACACTCAAGTATACATTTGCTGCCAAGAGGGCTGGAAACTTGATCTGACCTTTCAGACAATGATGAGGTTCTCAGATAGTTGCATTCTGCCCCCTGGCTGTGCTGGCATACCTGGAATGATGGTGGAGGAACTACTATAGTTCATGCCTGCCAAACTCTTAGACTTGCCTGTTTTGACTTCAAATGTCTAGGTGCATTCATGCGAGACTAGAATAGCAGCCACATCAGTAAGTAAATAACATACCAAAGTCAAAGTGCAAAGGAGAAAGGGAGAGGCCTTGGGAAAGTTATGGGCTCCATCGACATGACAAGTGGGAAATATATATGTATACTTCTCCATGCACCTCTACTATCCTCAAATGCCCCATATAGGACCCAAATGGCTAAGTCCATTGACTTCAGCAGACTCAGAATGGTATATTTCTGTTTAGAATTGCACCAGTTGTTTTTAAACATGGTTTTGCTGTCATTTAAAGTTGTACTTTTGTCTTTAAAAATAATAATTAAGCTCTAGAATTATCATATATTGCTTGGATATAATTCACAAATGTTCTTGTCTGCTTTTTGTATATTAGGGATACCCTCTGCATCAAGCCCGGAATCTCCCTGAGAGTGAAGAGGTATTCGAACATCCAATACATTAACTTAACAAAGGATCTTTCAGCATATCTAAAACAGTGTTATAAAAGTACAGCCCACATATTGCATATTTTATCTAACAAACTTCTCTGGAACAAATTTTAATTACTTTCCCTAAAGAGAGTTGAGAGAGGTCATTTAATAGTTTTCTGTCAATCCTTTGTAACTAGTTACCCATTCTACCCTGAGCTTCAAATTAATCAACCAAATATATCTATGAATATGGCTTGGACTTCCATATGTCAATGAACTAATAGCGCAAACCTACATAGAGTTACTCCAGTTTAAGCCCATAGAACTCTATGGGCTTAGCCTTTAATAATTGCACAAGATCACATTATAAGCCCTGATCTGGATAGCCCAGGAAAGCCTGATCTCATCAGATCTCAGAAGCTAAGCAGGGTTGACTTTGGCAAGTATTTGGATGGGAGACCTCCTTGGAATACCAGAGCCAGAGGCAAGGGCAGGCTTCATTCAGTCACTCTGATTATTCTCCATGCCCCCAGTAGGGGTCAGACACCAGAGGCTGCCATGACTTCCAGGGGCACACACACACACTCACACACATAAAAATACAAAAAGATTGCATCATAAAATAGATGCCAATTGTTTGTAAAGTATTACTCAATTCAAGAATAAACACCATTTCTGTAATGAAAAAATAATTACAGAACAGCAAAGAAAATGTTGACTTGACAAAAACTCCAATAATTGTTGTACAACATCAAAAATAGCTATCACAAGGAGTTACTGTGTAATGCTCAGGATAATCATCAGTGTAGCAAGAGGAAATGGAGTGGGGGGACTATTCTAAAGGTAAACTACATTTGGCTGTAAGGGAAAACTGAGTAGCAGTGCAAAAAAGGCTATTTCATAAGCCTTCACATAAATATAATATTAACAGCCAAACCCCTCCCCTTGTTACACAGTCTCCAGAGAGAACATCACAAATTATTTATGCAATCTGCAACATAACCCCCAAACTACAGGGGGTAGAAAAATCACATTGTTCCTCAAGTAAGTACCAGTTTAACAGCAACAGAACATTTATCAGCCCCTAAAAGAACTATTTCACAATTCCAAAGGTAAAACCAATAATAGGAGAGCCAGTTTGATGTAGTGGTTAAGTGTGCGGACTCTTATCTGGGAGAACCGGGTTTGATTCCCCACTCCTCCCCTTGCACCTGCTGGAATGGCCTTGGGTTAGCCATAGCTATCACAGAGGTTGTCCTTGAAAAGGCAGCTGCTGTGAGAGCCCTCTCAGCCCCACCCTCCCCACATGGTATCTGTTGTGGCGGGAGAAGATATAGGAGATTGTAAGCTGCTCTGAGTCTCTGATTCAGAGAGAAGGGCGGGGTATAAATCTGCAATTATTCTTCTTCTTCTAGCAGAAAGGGGGAGTTATTCCATTTCCCCATACATAATACTTGGCAAGGCTGACAACAATTTGACAGCTTAAAAAAATACCAACCTCCTCCTCCCCGCCCCCAACAAAATGTAACCATCTTACATCTAAGGGACAAAAGGGTTTTAATTAGAGAAAAGACCAGATCAAAGTCTCTGATGGCCTCAGAATATTAAAATACAAAGGGTGCCCTCGCCTTCAGCAGAATCTCATGTTATGATCAGGGGCTCACAGATGGGAAAAGTTCCTTCAACTACACCCCTCTGGCAATGCTGTGCTAGCAGCATGCCACCAGGCAGTGATCTTCTAAAACAGCTGCCTGGTGCCAGGGGATTTGGGGTCAGCAATGGCCACTAGGGGGGCAGGGTTAGTTTCAAAAACTCAAGAATGTTGTTGGGGTGTTCTTTTAATTGGTGTGATGAAAATCTGTTTTGTAACTTTAAAATTAAACATTAAAAAGTTGCCATTTTAGTCAACAGGGAATACAGTCCAGGCAACTTAGGCCAAGCAAGCAATTTCTAGCCAATGAGGCAAAACCAGTAAGAGTGAGAAGAGTCGGCACTGTCTTCTTAAAGTCACTAAAATTCTATTATAAAATAGAGAGGATTTGCCTTACCAGTATTAAATTTGGTATAGAGTAACTCCTGAATGAAAAAGAAGACATTTCAGACAAACTGAATGAAAAATGCTTCAGTTATCTCAATATTGACTGCTTTTTATTTCATGTACCATAATAGTACAAAATAAAATAAAATAAGAATTATTGCAAAGCTATGTTTCACTTTCCATTTAAACACTACCCTATGTAAGATGGGAGCACAGAACATGGTGGTGGGAAGTACCATCAAGTCACAGCTAACTTATGGCAACCCCACAGGGTTTTCAAGGCAAGAGACATTCAGAGGGGGTTTGCTTGCCATTGCTTGCCTCTGTGTAGCAACTCTGGTATCTTTGGTGGTCTCCCATCAAAATACTAACTGGAACCAACCCTGGTTAGCTTCTGAGAGCTGAAGAAATCAGGATAGCCTAGGCCATTTAGGTCAGGGCACAGCATATCATAATATTCAAATAGAAATCAGAACTTGGCATCTTTTTTAAACCTCTCTGGTACATGAAGGTAACTTAAAAAAAATTATTCAAAATTTAAACTGCTATAACTCAAGCATTTTTCATCTGAATTCTCTGAAGTCAGGATTGTTCCTATTCAGTTGCCAAAGAGATCCACCATATCAAATTTCCAACTGAGAGGACAAATGGTTGTAATATAAAATCCCCAATGCACTGGAGTAAATCTCTGGACAGAAGTGTAATACAGCAATGGAACAATGAATGTTCAGGGAGAAATCCAGCAGATGAAACAGAGCTGGTGGGTTTCTGCTTGACAGAAGACAGCCAGCATGAGCCAGTGTGTAGGTGATCATTGCAGGGGTAAGTGGTCTGGAGTGTTTTAACAGGCCAAAGTTATCAGCAGCAGCAATTTATAAAGACAGGAAGAAGTAAGAAAGTCCCACCTTTATGAGTAAACATACATAGGCTAACCCTGTTTGAAGTGAATCAATTAAATATTTCGAGTTTACAGCCAGAGTAGAGCAAATCTGCAAGTCTGATGTTCTGATCAGCTTGAACGGTTACTTTGTTGGTTTTCCTGCTGGTTAAACATGTGCAAAATTGAATTCTGCAGCTGAAGATAAGCTTTGCATTGGGCTGGCTCTGATAATTCAAAGTGTAGAATTTCCAAGCATATGTTTTGTTAAACCCAGTTATGCCACTGCACCAATCATCAGGCAACTAAGGTTGAAAGAGAAGTATGGGGGCCCTGAGGAAGTGAGGCTGTTTATATGTGGAAGTTAACATCCAGTGTCTACACATTTTAGTAGATTTGCCTCAGGCCAGATTGGTGTTGGTGGTGGTGTTGTTTTTTAATTCAGACTATACTATCAAAACCTGAATAAGAACAAAGTCTGAGTCCAGTGGTACCTTTAAGACCAACTTTGTTCAATTGCTTTAGACCAACACAGCTACCCACCTGAATATAACCTGAAAAAACATCATAATAACTGAACACTGAACAGTAATAACTGTACACTGAACAGTAACAGCCCATCCCAATACCTTCCCATGGTCCAGCACTACTTACTGTCATCAATTTTCCGCTTGTTGTCACTGCTAGGCACAGCAATCCCCAGAAGACCATTGATGGAGTAGGTGGAGCCCAGAGAATCTGACTGAGGGGACTCTGGTGGAGTCACAGTGGAGCTAGGAACTAAAGGGCACAGCAGAGGGAAATCAGGTGAGCAGCATCAGAATGTTTCAGAGAAAACCATCTCTCCCAGAACAGGTCCCACAGACCTGAGGAATGGTATGGGAGAATGAAACGAGCAATGAAAGCCTAACCAGGCCCTGATGCAGAGAGACCTGTGAATACATTTTCCTAGTAGAACAAAATAGGAGTCGATTGCACCTTTAAGACCAACGAAGTTTTATTCAGAACGTAAGCTTTCGTGTGCATGCACGCTTCTTTAGACGAGGAATGAGGTACAGTAAGCAGAGCCACATATAGCTGGTGGGGTTTGGAATGCAAAGTGGTACAAAGTTAAAATCCAATAACAGAATAGTAAAATTAACAAATTCAGAAAACCTTTGATCTGGGTTGCATTAGCGTGGGAAACCTTAAAACAGTAACATGTCAGAATGTGAGACTGCCTGTTAATTATTCTATTGCTAATAAACCTGGGTCAAAATGAGGACATTTCTTTCCCAGAAGTTTTTCCTGTCCAACTAATTTACCTTTTAACATGTAACATACATACATACATATATATATATATATATATATATATATATATATATATATAATGAATATATTTATGTTACACATAATTTTATATATATTTATGTTACATGTTAAAAGGTAAATTAGTTGAACAGGAAAAACCTCTGGGAAAGAAATGCCCTCATTTTGACTCAGGTTTATTAGCAATAGAATAATTAACAGGCAGTCTCACATTCTGACATGTTACTGTTTTAAGGTTTCCCACGCTAATGCAACCCAGATCAAAGGTTTTCTGAATTTGTTAATTTTACTATTCTGCATTGGATTTTAACTTTGTACCACTTCGCATTCCAAACCCCACCAGCTATATGTGGCTCTGCTTACTGTGCCTCATTCCTCATCTGAAGAAGTGTGCATGCACACGAAAGTTTACGTTCTGAATAAAAATAAGTTGGTCTTAAAAGTGCAATCGACTCCTATTTTGTTCTACTACTTCAAACCAACACGGCTGCCTACTTGGATCTATCTACATTTTCCTAGTGCTTTTCAAAGCACAGTAGCAGCCATGAAGAGTTCCAGTTTAGATTAGAGAAAGTGTGGGGGTGGGGAGAGGGTTTATCTCTCTTCCCCATACCCATACCATTACAGTAACTGAAACTGACCCCACTCCCCAAGGCTGTGATTGCTCTGGAAAGACAAAAGGCAGCAACTCAAAGAGAGTAATAAGATGTAAGATGTTTTAGCCTAAATTCTTTTTATTGGTTTTAAATTTATGTATTTCCATATTACTGATGAACATCACCCATCACGCAATTAATAAACCAAAACAACAACAGCAGCAGCAGCAGTCCAGGAACCTCAGGGGGTTGGACTAGATGGCCTGTATGGCCCCTTTCAACTCTGTACTTCTATGATTTTTGAAACAATAAGGATGGAGCCAAGGGTTAAACCCTCTCTGTCCCTGCCCTCATGGGAATCCACATAGCTGCTGTTTCTTTTTGAACAGTGCTGGAATTTATGGCTCTCTCAGGGCGTTTTCGCACTGACCTTAATCAGCAGCGACGCCCCTCTTCACCGCGCAGGATTGGCACGGATTTCGCACTAATTGCTGCGGAGCACCCGGAAGAGCCGGAAAGTCCTGCGGCTTTTGCGGCACAAATGGAAACTGGTTTTTGGCGGTTTCCGTTTGCGCCGCAAAAGCCGCGGGACTTTCCAGCTCTTCCGGGTGCTCCGCAGCAATTAGTGCGAAATCCGCGCCGATCCTGCGCAGTGAAGAGGGGCGTCGCTGCTGATTAAGGTCAGTGCGAAAACGCCCTCAGTGTCACTTCTAGTTTGACCATGAGTTTAAGTGTGTTTACAGAAAGAACAGTATAAGCAGTGGAACCCAATGACACCATGAAACTTAGGACACAGTGAATTCTGGACCCAAATACACAACACTAGTCCTCAAGACAAGAACTGGGGTCCTTATTTCTCTGTTGACTTCCAGATTTGACAGCAATGGAGGAATCTCCCTGTTGCCAAAGAACATAGCCTCTGATTTCTGGGAACCCCAGGCTGGCAGATCCAGTGCCAGGAAAGGACAATCTGCAGTCTATCAAAGGAGTCTCTTCTTCCAGCATGCTGACTTGGAAGAAACCTCGCTCACCTAACAAGTGATATGACTTTAGTATCCGGTATCATCTGCGGCCTAACCCTGATGACTCCCTTCACATTAGTTCCTCAATCCAGCAGTAATCTAGCGAGGGTGATGCCCTCTGAATTTAGACTGATAACTTAATGCAGCTCTGCAGGGCTTACAAAATGGGAGATGTTCTGCCAGGCCTGCGGTTGAGGTGGTGGAGATCTAATTGTTCTGGCTTCCCCCTCCCTGAACTGCTTGTTTGCTTGCTGTGTGCAATCTATTTTGTCCTCATCTGCCCCATCAGCACTAATTGTCATCCATCTGCACATATGAGAGGAACCTACACAGGAGCAATCAGATATAGTATTACTGTTGATGACATCAATTGTTATTACTGCTGTTTATTGATGTCTTAATGTTGTTTAATGCTTGGGTTGAAGTTTTAGAAGCAGGATTATATATTCATTATTATTGTGGTAACTCACCCTGAGCCTGTTTGTGGGGTAGGGTGAGCTAGAAGTCCAATGATAAATAGATAAATGAACCTGGGGCAGAGTAGAGGCAGATCAGGCAGTTCACAGAGGAGGCACTTACTGAGGTTATGACCAGGGCTCAAGGTTTTTGACATCACACAGTTGTCCAGTGGGAGATTGAATGGCTGTTGCACTTTGGTGCGAATGATCCTGGAAAGAGAAAGAAAGAAGAAGAGGCAACTAGTTGTGCATGCCTTGGGAAGAGCACGAAACCTTGTGTCTACTCTCAGCACTGCTGCGATACTGGAAGAACTTGTTATGGGTAATGCTCTGGAGAAGGTCGCCTCTCAGGCTCTCACCTGTTGATGGAGCTCACACTGGGAACAGTGTCATTGTCACAGACACCTTCTGCCAAGAGGCGGTCCCGGATTTCCCAAGCAAACATGGTTGGATTTTGCCGTTTGTAGTCACCAATCTTCTCCACCACCTTGGGTGTGGCCACCTTGGGCTTGGAGCCCCCAATCACACCTGGCCGTATACTGCCAGTCTCGTAGTACCTACTCCAATAGAGAAAGCAATAGGATTACCACACCAGTAAGGAAAAAAAGCCTGGGATGTTACTGAGAGGCTTTTAACATTGGAAGAAGACCACTTAATAGTGTGGGCAAGTGGCCAGAATATTGGACTAAGATCTGGAAGACTCAGATTTGAATCAGGGGACCTAGGTTCAAATGCCAAGTCTACTCTGGCAGATTGCTAGGTGATTTTGGGCCTCACCTATCTGACAGGGTTGTTGTGTGGATAAAATAGGGAGACAATGTTGTAAGCTGCTCTGGTTCTCCACTGGGGAGAAAAGCATAGTTAACAATAACAACATCTCCTGCTAAGATTTGAAATTTCAAAATTGATTCATGCCGATTAGAATTACCAGCCATTACCCAGACATTCCAATCTCACCCTGTCTTTCCTCCCATAAAACTTGCTCAACAATCTATCCTATATTTTCAGGGGAAATGATATGATCTACAATCTACCTTTTACAATATCTTATTTATCTCACATTCTTAAAAGCAAATTACACTGGATAAAAAGGCTCAAATAAAATGTCCTTAGTCCTTGAGGAACAGCTAATTTGAGAAAAGAAATTAGCTACTAGAAAGTGCATTGGTTTCTGCCTTGGGATAAGAAGATGCAATTGTTAACTGGCAGCCTTGGGAGGTCTACCTGATTATCACTGGCTCCCAGGTGACTGCTTTGAGTACCATATAGCCTCAAAACTGTATCATTATCATTGCTCCTTCTTTGCATCCCAGCGGGCAAGGGCAGCCATAGGAAGATGTTGCCTCTCTTGCAAATAGGAAACCTGGAAGTCTCTAGGAGCAGACTAGCCCATCATCTTCACATACAAAAAATTACAGATATGGCCAGTTTCTGAATCCCCCAAGGGCTAAAATAATAATAATAATAATAAATTTATTTTTGTATCCCACCCTCCCCCCGCCAAAAGCAGGCTCAGGGCGGCTAACAAGGCATGGTAAGTACCATGGTTACAATAAAATACAATCATTACTATAGACAGTTAAAATAGATTAAGTTACGTTCATAAGTTAAACTAGAAATTAGATACAAGAGTAAACCATTATGATTTATCAATTAAGGTGCTACAATTCAGAGTATGTATAGGATGGCTAGCTGTCATATCCCGGGCTTCATCCTAAAAGCGAGCTGAAAGAGGGCGGTTTTGCAAGCCCCGAGAAACTGATTTAGGTCTCGCAGGGCTTGCACCTCCTCTGGTAGTTGATTCCACCATTGGGGAGCCATTGTTGAGAAAGCTTGCTCCCTCGTTGATTTCAATCTAGCCTCCCTTGGTCCAGGGATTTTTAAAAGGTTTTGAGAACTAGATCTCAGTGCTCTCTGAAGAACATATGGAGAGAGGCGGTCCCTAAGGTAGGCAGGTCCTCGGCCATATAGGGCTTTAAAGGTAATAACCAGCACCTTGTAGCGAACTCGGAACACAATTGGCAGCCAGTGCAGTTCCCGCAGCCGAGGCCGTATGTGTTCCCACCGAGGTAGTCCCACTAACAGCCTGGCCGCCGCATTCTGCACTAGCTGCAACTTCCGGGTTCGGTACAGGGGCAGCCCCATGTAGAGGGCATTACAGTAGTCTGTTAAAGAACCCAACCAGCTCAAACTGGTTAGTCTCTTTAATACAATTGGGATTGGGATGAGGGATTTATGCAGATGGCATGAAGACGCTCCCTGGTGGAAGCAGATCAGGAATGAGGAATGAATGGGCTTCCCCAAAAACCCCTTGAAGAGATGCAGAAACATTTTCAGAAGTGCACTGAGAGCAATACAATTGAATGTGTGTGGGAAAACACAGGGAGACAAGGAAAACAGAGAAATGTTTTATCCTGTGCTTAAAACTGGGGCTCGGTAAAGTTGTTTCCTACAGGCTTTCAATTAGCCATCCGTGACAGTGCCTGCTTAGCCCCCAGTACAATGCCTTAATTTCAGGAAAGGTACACATTACTCTTTGTCTGTGTGAGCCTGGCAAGATGGCAAGTTGGATTCTCGGAAGAGAAATAAACTGCTGCTTGGATCTAAGTTGCCACCTTCATGCTTACCTGCCCAGGATTTTGCTGACGCAGCCGTGGCTGACCCGTAGCTGTCTGGAGATGTCACAGGGCCTCACGCCCTGGTGTGCCAAGTCCACAATGCGTTGCCGCACCACCTCTGGCAGGGGTCGACCGTTCACAAAGGCTCCACCCAGCTGGTTCAATCCTCCGTGTCCTGCTAAGAGACAAACCCAGTCCCATGCGGGCAACAGGAGACCTGATTTCATTTAGGAACTGAATGACACATTTGCAAAACAGAAAACACAGCTCTGCTAACACAAAGTGTGGAACTTAATTGCTGTGATATTATATATATTTTTTAAAAAAACTTTTGTGGTGGGGGATGTCACATTCCTTAAATTGGGTTGAAAGAAAAGTGTTAAAATATCACAAGCAGGGATTGGGGGGGGGGCAGGATTTAAGAAATATAGATGCAGTGTAGCTTCCTCTGTTTTTTGGCAGTGCCATCCTAAACTAAGTTCCACCATTGGTTTCAATGGGCTCAGAATGGTTTAACTCCACTGAGGACTGCACTGTAGAAGTGCTAGGTAAATGCAAAGTATTATTATAATATATAAACAAGATCTACACCCCAGAGATATGAAAGAACACTGGATACTGCTTGATCTTAAGAACAAGGGAAGATCTTTGGCAAAGACATTAAGAAGATGATACTCTCTTGAGATATGTATTTTCTGAATTCTGCTGTCATGTCATCAGATCCAGGCTGTGGCTTTATCCCATCCTGTAATCTGTCTTTGACTTCTCCCACTTTCTTTCTCTCCCACTTTTTATCTTTTCATCTTTGTATACATTTTTATAGCTCCCTATTTATGAACTGAAAGAGCTTGTTTTTTTTTTGTATCTTGAATTTAAAAGTGCAACATCATAACTATTTGTGTTTCAGCTACTCGCAGTCAGTTCAAGACTGACCCGTTGATGTTCTCAACCAGTTGCCATGCAAATCCTCCAATCTGCTTGCTATACATAGGGTTGCCAACTTCCAGGGAGAGACTGAAGATCTACTGGAATTATAACTGATGCCCAGACTATATAGTTCCCTTGGAGACAATAACAGTTTTTGAAGGTGGTCTGTATGGCATCACAGACCTCCTGAGCTCCCTTCTCCAAAATCCATTCTCTGCAGGCCCCACCTCCAAATCTCCAGGAATTTCCCAACACAGAGTTGACAACCCCTTGTAGTGTTAAGAGCTTCAGACTGTTCTCTGGGAGACTAAGGACCCTTAACCACTACACCAAAATGGCTCTCTATTTATTCCAACAGTGGAAATTTTCTCTATAGAAGGTCACTCTCTTAGAAAAAAACATCCAACCTACTTTGCTGCAAGTTAAACCCTCCCAGCTGCTTCCCCTACCACCTCCCTGCCTACCTTTCAGCACGTTCTTCATATTAAAAAGCACAGTGTTTTCACTATGGCTCAAGATATGAAGTGGCTCCATGTTCCTTATGACAGTCTAATTTAGAGTTTGTCAATGACAAAGGCGGGCAAATTGTCCAGTGGTGGATGGATTGTGCATTGCCTCATGAGAACTGTAGTTTCTCTCCTCCTCTGTCTCTACCAAATTCTTATTGATAAAACCTTGTTCCACTAACAAAAGAAGTGTTCCAGGGCTGCATGATTTCTGTTCTTGGGCTGTAATACGCACATGACTTTAGCAGGAAAGGCAGGCAAACTGTTCAGATATAGGAATATTTCATGCATGCGCACTGCCTTATGGGAGATTTAGTTATTTTGAGCGAAATGACCATAATTTCTTGGGCAATTACATGATAGTCATTTTACATCACCACAAAGAGCTGTTCTGATTGGCTGCCTTCACATGGTCCTGACCCTGTAGCACATGAAGCCATTAATGGCATCCTATTCAAACCCTGGAGAGAAGCTCCATTCTGGAGAGAAGCTCATTTTACGCACAAACAATTTAATCACTGTAAATTCACATATTACTCAGGTTCATTTTTAATCTCTCAACATCTCTTTAACTGAGCCTTAATGCAGTCCAAGCCCTCATTTCATGAATATGCAAGACAAAATAGCTCACCTGACACACCCCACTACGTGGCCAATCCCAAACACTGCACAGAGTTGCCAAAGGTGAGAGGCATGGTCTGAACTTTCAAACATCCCTGTCCCACAGAACAGGAGGAAACCCCAGATATATTCCCTCCTCCACCTATCGTTAGTAATTTCAATTTCAGTTTCCTCCTGCCCCATCCTGAAAGTCCATCTGAGCAAACAATAACATTAAAAGTTCCCTGAGTTAAACACTAACCAGTTTTATCCTCACCCACACAAGCATCTGGTCACTAATTCCTGTCTCCTAGTCCTACAATAAGTGCCAGTCTTAATAACTTCTCACCTGAATGGAAACATAACACTGAATCACTCCGTTTCCATAAGTGCCCAGAGGAAGGCGGGAGAAAGGGCAATGATGTCTTCCTTCCTTCTGCATTATATCACTTAATGCCGAGCCCAGTTTCTCAGTTGAAGAAATCTCACAATTGCAAGACAGTCCGTCATAAGGCTCCTAGATTGTGGGCTGCTTGACTTTTAAGTCATGCATGGTAAAACTGGGAAATACTTTCTGTAATATGCCTAGCTAGTCACTGGCTACCTGCTATGGAGCTCTTCCATAGAAAGCCAGTTCGGTGTAGTGGTTAAGTGCGTGGACTCTTATCTGGGAGAACCGGGTTTGATTCCCCACTCCTCCACTTGCAGCTGCTGGAATGGCCTTGGGTTAGCCATAGCTCTGGCAGAGGTTGTCCTTGAAAGGGCAGCTGCTTTGAGAGCCCTCTCAGCCCCACCCACCTCACAGGGGGGTCTGTTGTGGGGGGAGAAGATAAAGGAGATTGTAAACTGCTCTGAGTCTCTGATTCAGAGAGAAGGGTGGGGTATAAATCTGCAATTCTTCTTCTTCCATGCCAAGTATGGAATATTCTTAGAGAGAACTAGGGCCTTAGTCATTGTCCATGTCATTAAAGTTTAACATAATGCAAGTTGGCGGGAATTTAGGGGGAGGTGTTTGTGAATTTCTTGCATTGTGCAGGGGGTTGGACTAGATGACCCTAGAGGTTCCTTCCAACTCTATGATTCTAAGTTCTTGGCAATCTTTATACCAATTCATTCTGAGTTGCCGTCCTTCCTATCTTCTCCAAAATAAAAGAGCCTCCCCCAGTGCCCCTTACCTGTACATATGTGTTGAGACGAAAATGTGTCCCTGAGCCACTCAAAAGTTTTGCAAAAATGGACATTAGCATGTTATAAAATTTATTTAGTGCACATTACTGAGGCTGCTTCCACATGAGGGATTTACTCCAGTTTTGTGCCTGGAGTAAATTTGAGTATTTTTTTTTAAAAAAACATCCACATGACTGCCCCTGTAATTGTTAACTTTCTGTGTTTCCACCCACTTTGCTGTGATCTTTTCCAAACCTGGTTTAGAAACATAGAAACTGGAAGGGACCTCAGGGGTCATCTAGTCCAACTCTGCACAATGCAGGAAATCACAACTGCCTCCTCCCATTCCTCAATTACCCTGGCTCTATGTCCAGAAGAAATGGGGAAAAACCCTCTATGATCCCTGGGCCACTCTGCTCTGGAAGAAAAGTCCTACCTGATCCCAAAATGGTGATCAGCATTACCCTGGGCATGTAAGAAAGAGCTATGAGACCCAAGCACTGACTCATCCCTTCCTGCCCTCCCTTTCATAATCTGCCTAAATTCACAAAGTCACCATTGTTGTTAGATGGCCATCTAGCCTCTGCTTAAAAACTTCCAAAGAAGGAGAAATCACCTCCCAAAAAAGTCTGTTCCATTGAGGAAATGCTCTAGGAAATTTTTTCTAATGTTTAGCTCGGGGTGGCCAAACTTGCTTAACTTAAGAGCCACATAGAATAAATAGCAGATTTTTGAGAGCTGCAAGACATGAACAAATATTTCACATTTTTTATTGAAACTCTTACTACTTTCTGCACAGAAAGATAAAATATATATGTATGCACTTGACAACATGACCATGCTAGAAGGAGACTTAAAAAAAAATAGCTGAAATACCAGTCACCATAACACCAGGGAATGGTTAGGGAATTTTTTTTTTTTGCACCAGTGGAAGAAGGAAACACACATGTACCATATAAACGACCACTGTTTGCATCATGATGCATCTCTCTTTGCCTTGACACCAAGGTTAATAAAGAGCTATGAAACCAAGAGGGAACCCTGCGCAGCCCTCTTTAATTCCATCCTTACTTCCAGAGTCTCCCTCTGCTATTGCACTCTCTTTCCCTGCTCTAGGTTTCCGGGCAACCTCTGTGGTGGAGAAGAGCTTACAAATCTGACTATTTCCCCCTTCTTCCTCACTTCACACATGGTGGAAATAGTTGCCTACGTATGGGTCAGTGCTCAGAAGCCGACTGAGGTCCCAATGCTAAGAACACTTATTTGAAAGTAAGCCTGCATTAAGTTACTCCTCGACCTCCAGAAGCCACATAATATGTGTGGAGCTGCATGTGGCTCCTGAGGCACAGTTTGGGCACCCCTGGTTTTGCTGAAAACTCTTTTGATTTAATTTCGATCCATCGGTTCTGGTCCAACTATCTGGGATAACAGAAAACAACTCTGCTCCATCCTCTATATGACAACCCTTCAGATACATAAAGATGGCTATCATATCACATCTCACTTGTCTCCTCTCCAGGATGAACATACCCAGCACCTTCAACTTTCCTCATAGGACTTGTTCTCCAGACTCCTCATCATCCTCACTGCCCTCCTTTCGACCGTTTCCAGCTTGTCAACATCCTTCTTACACTGCATTGCAGTGCTCTAACCAGAACAGAGTTTGATACAATCTTTTGGGAATGATTGCAGCCAGAGAACCTTAAGGAAAACTGGGCAAATATACAAGCCTACTTGTAGGACAGAGGATTGGATGCATGGCCTTTGGAGCTGCCTCAAGCCTTTCTAGGTAGGTATGACAATTGCTTAGTTTAGTTATGAGCCAACAGTGTGACAGCCAGCCTATTCTCAGCAGGTGGACTATATACATCCCCATCCTCCCTGGCTCAGGTTTGGGGCTACACACATACTTTGCTGAACCTGAGTATGGGAAAGAAAAAAATATAACTACCTCTGCTGACATGTTTATTTTGTCTGATAAACAGCATTGGTGTAACATTTAAAGAGCAATGACAAAGTGCGGGGGTAGGGGGAAACAACACTTTTAATTTATTTTCTGATTCTCTTCATACTGTGATTGAAAATCTGAGATGCTTTGGGTATTATATCATCCACCACGGGCAGACAAAAACGTAATTCAAAAGATATGTCAAACCCTGTGTTGTAAAACCAAAAGTATACACTAAGACATTTGTCAACCTTTGAAAAAGGCTAGGGTCAATTGATTCTCAATTCTCTTTCTCTTCTTCATTGGACTCAAGAGAGGCTGTGGGTGTTCTAAACTGGTTGGCGCCTGGGGGAAATAATGGGCTGGAAGACAACCAAGAAACTGAAGCACAGTCCAGGTAAAACTGAGGCCTGATCTACACATGCAAGTGAATGAGGTGGAAATTAGCTGGCAAGTACTAGAATAGACTCCACTGCTTCATACTGAGGTATTATGGTGTTCAGAGTGCCACATACAAAGTCCCCTTCAGTGGAAATCCTCACTCTGCTCTGGAAGCTTGACCTTGGGGACAGTCACAACCATTCAGCCCAATCTACCTCATAGGGATGTTGTAAGACAGAAAAATGGATGAGAAAAGTACAATGTAAACTTAGTACAATGTAAACCTGCCAACCTCCAGGTGGTAAAACAACCTATCACAGTTCATGTTACAGGAAATACAGACAAACACTGAGATATGCTAGCTGACACTTTTAGTAAAACTCTTTTAAAAGTCATGTAAAGCTTTGGACACATTATAAAGAAGTACAGCTTCACAATATTACAAAGAAAAGTCCATCCAATGCGCACCTGGATATAGGCTCATTTTGTCAAAAGTCTTCTTCAGGAGTATTCCTATTTTCTTCCAAGTTACCAGCCTCTTATTACAATTCAGTGTTGATACTGGGAGCAAGCCAGTACCTCTTCTCTAAACAGGTACAAAAGCTTTCTGAATTTGGCTGGCAAATGCTCTCTGCAACCTCTTTATTTTCTTCAGAATTTATCATCCTTTCAATGGCTTTTGCATCTGGTTACAGAAGGGGTTCAGGACTGGCTTCCTCCTACATTAAACACTTAAGTGATATTGATAACTTTTTTTGCTGAGAGCATTTTGCCAGCCAAATTCAGAAGGCTTTTGCATCTGTTTAGAGAAGAGGTTAAGGCTTGGTTTGCTCCCAGTATCGACACTGAATTGTAACAAGAGGCTGGTAATTTTGAAGAAAATAGGAATACTCCTGAGGAAGACTTTTGATGAAATGAGCTTATGTCCAGGTGCTCATTGGATGGACTTTTCTTTGTAATATTGTGAACTTGTACTTTATAATGTGTACAAAAGCTTTACATGACTTTTAAAAGAGTTTTACTAAAAGTGTTAGCCAGCATATCTCAGTGTTTGTCTGTTTGAACCTCCAGGTGATGGCTGGAGATCTCCTGGAATTACAACTGCTCCAAGCAACAGTTCACCTGGAGAAAAAGGTTGCTTTGGAAGGTGAACTCTATAGCATTATACCCAAATGAAGTCCCTCACTTCCCCAAACTCCGTCCTCCTCAGGCTCCACTCCCCCCAATCTCCAAGTCTTTCCCAATCCAGAGCTGGCAACCTTATGTAAATTGTTTTGGATCTCCGTTGGGGAGAAAGTAAATAAATGGACAAGATTTAGCGATCCAACATCTAGTGATACTGCCTTTAAAGATAGTTCAGAAGCTTCAATTATTTCAAAATGAATTTGCTGCCAGGTACTGATTACAGGCAACATAGTTTACCAGTGGTTGCCTGTTTCTGGGCCAAATGAAAAATGGTCTAGGACTAAGATACCTCAGCAAACACCTCCTGTAATATCAACCTTCATCACAGAGCCTGCTCAGATATCCCCATCTTCAGAGGAGAGGAGAGTGGCAACAATAACAAGGCCTTTTGGTTGTGGAACATCGCCTATGAAATGCCCTGTGCTTGGTGCCAAATTTGTCAACATGTTAACTTCATTTATATCCCACTCCCCCGCCCCCCAGCATGAACCCAAAGCAGTTGGCATCATTCTCTCCCATTTTATACTCACAACAACCCTGTGAGGTAGGTTAGACTGCAAGTGTGTGACTGGTCCATTTCAGAGTGGAGATTTGAACTTGGGTCTTCCAGGTCATAAGCCAGCACTCTAGGTGCTACACCACATTAATGATCTTTTGATTGTAAGCCAGCCTAGCTTTAACTGTAAGCCTATGTCTCAGCTGGATTTCACCTACTGATGTTCCCATTACTATCTTGTTTTAATAGCTACTGTAACTTTATAGTTAGTTCACAGTTTTAATTGCGTTTAGTGGTTTCTACTGTCAGATTTTAATCCTATATGTGATTTCAGTTACTCTGCTGTTTTATTGTGGAACCCACAACAGATGAGTTTTGTAGAGTGTTGTGGTATTTAAATATGTTAAATACAGTACGAACAAGATGGTGCTCCCCCTCACCTTGTTTTTATTGACAGAGCTCTAAGACAATTTCTTTAGGGTAAATAATATCAAATATGGGCTCTCAGGACGGAAGCCATAGGTGACTCCCCGGCCCAACATTTCTGGGAAATGATAGAAGTTTCCTGCACATCTTCATATTGGTAAATGTTCTCTCGAAAAGGGAAAGAAAAAAACCCAAAGGGGTAGTCATTTTAATCTGTGGCAGCCACAGACTAGCTTAAAGACTGGCAAGTTTATTGAAGCAGAAGCTGTCATAAGACTAAAGCCCGGATGCATGGAATAAAAGAACAAAATTTGAGTCTAGTGGCACCTTTAAGACCAACAAAGTTTAATTCTGGGGATAAGCTTTTGGTGTGCATCCACACTTCATCAGATACCAAATGGAACATTACTGCCTCTTGGCAGAAATTTAGATATACAGTAGGCTCAGGCAGGAGAAAAGTAGAGTTATGACAGGAGATGTAATCATAAAAGTGAGGCTGGAAAGCCCAAAATTCAGGCTTTATTTTGCAGAACACAGAAAAGGTGTGGGGGTGGGATTCTAGTCCAAAGGAAAAAACCAAACCCATCAGAGTGGATATGCACCACTCTCAACTGGTAATAAACTGACAAAGCAATGGTCTGATATAAGCACTGCAGGGTGTTTCTGTGGTGAGCTAGCTGCTCTAGGAATCCCCACTGAGCCCAAGTTTAATAGCATCAAATCTACATGTGTTCCAACTCAGCAGCCGCAAGCTTTGGAGCTTTTTGGCCAAGGTATGACAACTTTCAAAATTGAAAGTCCAAAGACATTTCTCATTTTCTTACTTAGCAGGCAGGAAGTTACCACTACATAGGCAAAGGAAGGTACTATAAGGTCTCTGTGTGTGTACCTTTGTAAAAATTCTAAAGAACTTAAATGAGTGTGTGGTGTGTGTCTGAAGGACCTCTACCTGGGACCTTGGAGAGCTGTACAGACAATGTCGACCTTTTCAGACCTCAATGGCCTCACTTAATATGAGGCAGCTACAATTATTCAAATGAATAGCTTTTTTGAGCTTTGCCTCCCTCTTTTTGCTCTGAAAAGGTGGTGCTGTTCTCTTGTCCGTGATTCAGCAGGTGGGAATAATCATATGTGTCCTTGCCACCCAAACCCTGACCCAGTTTTATGATTATGTGGTAAAGATTAATTCAGTCCTCCTCACCCATTCCTCCCCCCCATCACCCCGTGAACATGATTTTGAGCCCTGAGAGTGTAGCTTCTGGTATCCTAACTATACTTCTTGGGAGCTATATCTCTCACCAGCCAGCATATCAGAATTTGTCACTGTGCAGCTTATCCAGGTGCATGCCCCAACCACATTTCCCCAAGACTCTCACCAGTCCTCTGTAGTGAACTATTCAGACCACATATTTTTGCTTCCTATTGAGAAAGGGTGGGTTGGGGAAAGGAGCTTCTAAAATCACATTTATCTGGAATAATGTACTGAAGATTGGGACTAGGAAAATGGAACACCCCAAGCAAGAGAGAGCTATCTGTTGGGAAGATATCTGGATTTTCATGCAACAAACGGATAACAGCTGGACCTCAGGCACACAAAAGGAAATATCATCTGGAAAAACCTGGACTGGCAATGGCCCAACCTGGGTGAGGACGTCCCATTCTCAGCTTAGATGCCCAAATGCTTTTGTGTGTTGCTTGGAGGTACCCATAGTCTTTTTCATGAAGCTGCTGGGGAGCCCCACAAAGCACAACACCCAAATACTGCCCGAACACTGGGGTCTGAGTGGTGGGAGGAGGGAAGTCAGGAGCTAATATGATTTGGAGGATGGGAAAAGGGAAGGTGATACCATTAATAGAGAAAGGGGGAGGGAGAGACCTATTAGGAAGACAAAAAGAAAATCAGGATAGAGCAATAGAGAAGCAAATCTAATATCAACTAGGGAAAAATAAATGGAGATTAGGGTGAACAAATTAGCTTTAATGGGTTCAGCACTAATACAAGAATAACAGCAGAATTGAGAATGCCTCTGAGGGGAGATGGAATATGAGGCCAGAGCAATCATGCAAGCAATAACAATTATGTCGGAAAGAGAGAGAGAAAGAAGAGAGAGACAGGGAGAAAGAGACATGGAAATATCAAGAAATTATTACAATTGTTTTGTCACTGTTTGTTTTTTGAAATAATTTTTCCAACACACTCACATTGTTTCCCATTGAATATTAAGATTTGATGTGCTTATCAGAGTGTTCCTACTTTCCATAATATTTGTGAAATGTGCCCTGCCTATTGTGTGTGAGTGTAAGAGACACACATATAGAACACACAATAAATAATTTTTCAAAGTCCATAGACTGAACTTGTTCTGTGTTTCCTATGAAATTCTCTGCCCCAAGTGTCCCCAACCTTGTCCAACTTGTGGACACTTTAGTATTTTAAGAACATGTAGGGGACACCACAACAAAATGGCTGCCACTGGGGAAATGAGACCAATCCCAAAATGGCTGCCATGGAGGGTGGGTCAAATCGCAAAACATAAGAGATTCCACAAAATGTTAAGAGGTTCTTAGCCATGAAGGCAACTATTTCAAAATGAGTGCTCCCTGAAGACACAAAGGTGGTCTTCTGAAGCACCTTCTACACCAAAGAGATGGAGGAATCCAGGATTGGTTGTCTATTTTGAGGAAGAAATGCTTCAGGGAAGAAGCATCAGGAAATACATTGGCAATGCTGTAGCACCCACAAGCACCACACTGGGAATCTAGTCTATCCCTGGTACCCTAGCCCATCAGGTTCTTAAAACCAAAATGCAACTTTGGAAAGAATCAAGAAGCTAAACTGACACGGCTTGGCCATTACCAAAATAAATTTGAAAGCAGCAATTCTGACTATAAAGAACTCTGAATGTTTTCTCTCAGCATAGTAGAACTCTGGCTGGCTAGATACAGAACAGGTGAAATGGCTGCATTTTTTACTGGACCAGCTTCTGTTGGTTTAAGATGGTGAAAGCTTTTAAATCATAAAAGGCAGGCACAGAAACCCAAAATCAGTGTGGTCAAAATCACTTCACACAGGCTAGTTGCACTGTTACATTTTTAACCCATTTATACCTCAGTCAGGATAGGTAACTAACCCCGCCCCCCACACCATCTCCCTTCAGTGCATACCTTCTTTGAGATATGGATTGTATTCCATAGATTGCAAGAGGTGGGAGTTATTCTGGATGAATTAATCTTTAGTCAACAAAGGCAATCTCTTGCATGGGCCAGGCAGAGTGACCTGGGTCTGACAAAGTATTTATATATTGTGTGGGAGATGCAGAGAAAGATGTCAGGCACTCAAGATTGGAGCGCAGGGAGCAAAGAACTGGAATAATCTTGATCAGTCACAGCACACGTCAGGGGCACTGCAGCAGCACAGCGAGCCATAGCCAGGAAATGGCAAGTGGATCAGTGATCCGTGTCTTTCCCGTACCCAAAGCAGAAGGCATGATACACCCGCAGGGGGAGGAAGTGTTCTGCCTGGCCCGGCCCCAGAGCCCCAGCCAGCCTAGTTCTTCGACTCCAGTTTGATTGTGCCTCTGATGAAAGTGAGCTTATCATGCAAGTTTATCGGGGCCTAAATGTTGGTAGTCTTGGAGGGAGCACTGGGCTCCAGTTTAATTCTGTGGGAAACTAGACTGCCTCGCCTTCCTGCAGGGGACCCTGGGAACTGTATGAGGAAAGCACCCTCTTTCACCAAAGGAGCAACTGCTTGCCGAATCCCCGATCCTGGACCCCATCCTCAGGGGTGCGCCTCCCAAGCTGCCTCCCCAGAACCCGTGACCAGAGCTCAGATCCCTTTGCTCATAGAAACTCTTCATTTCTCTCGCCCCCTCTTAAAGCCTTTAATGAAAAGTAAAAGGTCCCACTGGTGGCAAACTTTCGCTATTCCGTCGCACTTGTCTCCTCTCCCGCCTCGTTCCCACGTGACAGGTAGGCCAAAAGAATGGCTGGAACTTCGCAGTGCGTCTGAATGGCTGGCAGGAAAGCTGTCCTTCGTAATCAAAGCTGGGGCGTCGCGACGCGCTCAGCGGACCCTTCGGCCCACTCTCGGGCCTGAGACCAGGCGCCTTTTTGTAGTTTGGAATGTCGTGGATTCAAACCGCCATCTTACTAAGGCTGTGATCACACACATTAAATAAATGCTCTTCCTATCCACTTTCAGTGCTCTTCCCAGCTGGATTTTGGCAGTTCACCCAGTAAAATCCAGCTGTAAAGTGCACTGAAAGTGGTTTGAAAGTGCATTATTGTGTGTGAGTGTGATCGCAGCCTAAATAACCAAGACCTGGCATTGCTAGGAAGGGCCGCTAACTCGCTCGCCCAGCAAACCGATCTGGCTTGCCATAAACAGCCGCGGCCGGCTGCAACCCCACAGGCCGCTCTGGCTAAAGCAGAGCAAAGCCGCGAATTGGAGGGGCGGGGGAAAGCGTATCCCTCCCGGAGGCCGCCACCCTCCCCTCCAAGTCCCCTCTACCCCCGACTCAGTGGGGTTTCTGTCCGGGGCAGCTCACTCGGTCATGCACCAGAAATAGATGCGCCCCGGACTTCAGCGCTGCACTGGCTCTGCGGCCGAGGTGGCGTTCCGGGTGGAGAGCAATCAAGCCCCTCTCAATAGCCCGCTCTTTGGACAGCCCAGGCTCGACGCCCGCGGTCGGCTCCTCCGGCAAAGGTGCCTTCCAAGTCGCCCACCAAGCCAGGGGCGGAACTCGCGGTCTCCCTCCATAGGCGGCGGCTAGAACTGTGCTCTTCGCCATTATCAAGACATAAAACCAAGGGTACCAGATTCGGCGGGTAGGTGGGTGGGGGGCCGGGCGAAGGGAAGCGCGACATAATCGGAGCCTTCTTTGCGCAAAACTCGCCATGAGGCAAATCACAAGGGGCGTTTTGAATTCAGCTCGATTGGAAGATGCGATCCTTTGTCGATTACGGACGAGTTTTGGGGTTCGCGAAAAACATCTGGAGAGCTACCGTTGGGCACCCCATTTCAAAGAGGATCGTTGCTTCCCAACTGCATGTAAGGGGCGAGGAGCGAGAATAAGCACATCAAGATATCGAGGTCAAGTAGTGTCAAAGATCCGTTTTCACTAATACAGCCTGAAAACGTTAGGTGGTCATAAACGTCTACTTGTGAGTAGGTCCTACTCAACCAAGTCGAATTTGCTTCCAAGTTATCATGGACTGCTAAAACTTAAAACGGGCACAACGAAATTCACACGCTTCTGAGACAGGATCATCAATCAAATCCGAACATCCTGGAACAGCCCACATCACTTTCAATTTGCCTGGTGAAATTGACTTGTCGGAAATCCGATTCCCTTAAAGTCAAGCTACATTGAATGGGGGACCCCTCTGAAACTATTCTGCTTTTTAATTAGTTTTGGTGCCCCCCCTTTTAACTAAAATACAAAGAAAAATTGATTATCGGCAGCGACAAAAATATAACGAATTGATTCTCTGAGCAAGGAAGACCTAATTGTTATATGGCTATCCTACCAGTTGCGGCTGTGTTATTAGAAAAAATTAATAATAATCTGGACTTTTATTAGGGAAAAATAAAAAAATGTAATATCTGGAATGCACATATTATTCAAAATTCAGATTATTATTGATAATCGCGCAATATCGTCACAAATAGGATCAAGGAAACAGGGGAAAGACTACCTCCCTTTGTTTTTTTTACCCACATTCCAATTTTTAAATTGTAAGAAACGATTTTCGGCAAGAAAATATAATAATCACGGAAGAGATTTACTAATGGAGATCTCAGGGCTCTGCTTCCCCTCCCCGCGGTTAGCGGAACTGGAATTCATATTTCCTCGTAATTAAGCCGAAATATTGATTTTGGTTTTATTTTGTTGACCATGGATCAATAGACCTGACCGTCCACTGGCTCTCTGCCTTATCTTAACATCCATTATCCTGAGCTGGCTGGTCAAATAAACGAGAGGATCCTCTGAAACACACACACAAAGCAGACCTCCCCCCCCAAATCAGGAAAATTCAGCGAAGTTGCAAAGAGCGATTCTAGCAGGCTTCCCCAGGTTTAAGCCCCAGGAGCGAACCACTGCCTTGGTCAGAGCCCTCCCCCCCCCCCCCACATAGCACAGACCTCCTCCGGACCCCTTTGCCTGAGAGGAGGCTGCCTCGCTTGAACTGAGAACGGCGCAGGGGTTGGACTGGATGATCTCTGTAGCCTCCCTCTTGGGAGCAGAGTTGACGGCGAGGCTCCGCAGCTTGGACCTCGCCAGAGGCGCTGCTGGGGCTGGGGCTGGGGCCATGACCTGGTGCGGGGTAGGGAGCGAGGGTGGCGCTTAGTTTTTACACACTCAGGGCGGCCAAGAGCGCGCCCTCCTCCGAGAAGGGAACTGCACTCCAGGCCTCGACGGGGCGCGGGAAAGCCACCCCTCCGCCTGCGGCCCCCGGCCTCTAGGCCCTGTTTTCAGGTCCCGCCCGCTGGAAGTCCAGGCCGGCCGAGGCCCGCGTTTAGCAGCCAAGCCGGCCAGGCTCTTTCGAGTCGCGCCTCCGACCTCAACGTGGTGGTGGTGGTGGGGGGGCGGTTCCTGGGCCCAAGGAAGGGCGCGTCGAGGGGCCTTTGGCCTCCACCGGCGCTGGCGTCCCGCTCTGCGCAAAAGCAGGCGAGCCTCTCCGGGCCCCACCTGAGCCGCCAGGAAGGCAGCGAATGGCTCCGGGGGCGAGGGCGCCACTCTCCGTCCGGCCACTCCCCCAGGCCAGGCTGCCGGCTCTTCTCCCTTCCCTGACACCCCCCCCCCCCCGGGTCGGCCAACCCCGAGCAGGATCTGCTGTGCCCCGCCGGCGAGAGCTTACCTGAGCGGATGGAGTTATGGGGCATGGCTCTCTTAGCGGGAGGCCGGGGAGGGGGGCTCTTTTGCCGAACGCACGAACCCTTTTAGGCCGACAGGCGTCTGTCCTCGGGTGGGGGGGAATGGCGAGCCCCCCAACTTGTGCTCCTGGGGAAGAAAGAGGCGCATGACCAAGAGTCCCGGCGGGGGGGGGGGGCTTCGAAATACAGACACATCCCCCCGCCCAAGACCTGCGACTGGCTGACACCTGCTGAGGTGTGGGGCACGGCAGAACCAGAGGTTCGTGTGAGCAAGGAAGGCAGGCTTGCGGCCCCCCCCCCCATTCCGTCTAGCAAGGGCTGCTCTCCATCAACACGAAGGTCCCCCGCAAGCCCCCTCCCCCTGCCCAGGTGTTGCTGTGGGGCCCTGGGCGCCCTTTACCTGATCGGCGCTCTCCGCCGTCCCTGTCAGATTGTCCTGGGGAAGAAGACCAGGGCGATCCCGAATTGCCTTGGACAGCTTAGGAAGTTTTGTCCCCAGCGAGAGAAGCATTTCAAGCGGGTTTTATCCCATGCCGTCCCCTCTAAGCGCTGCCTGGTAAAGCTAAGAGGCACTGGATTGGCTGCCTGGGGTTTTGGAGGGGGAGGGAAAGCAGGGGGGTCATGGCTGAGTGCCTTTAAGAGTTAAAAAGAATTGCTCAGGAGCTGCTGTTTCATAAACCAGGCAGGCAAGCGGGAAGGCCCATCCAGAGAGGACTTTATTAATCTGGGTTAGTGACTGCTGGATTGCCCGGCCCACTCTGCAGTTCTGGCAACCTTGCTCAGTTCCAGACCAGCAGCTGAAGGCCACCAGTATGCCAGCCCAGGGGGCCTGCTGGATTTAATAGATATATGCGCAGGATCCACTGCGCCTGAAGCCCTAATCCATATAGGACCAAAGTGGAAAATTCCCATTTGGAGCAGATGTTCCAGACCCATCTTAGCAGAGGTGTAAAAACAGCCAGCATGTGCAATCTCCCCATGCATTTTGATGGGTGCACACGGACAAGTCTGCATCATTGTCTTGCATGTGTGTCTTTTCTGTATGTATCCCTTGATTTGCATGTTGTTGTTCCATTAATTTCCCTTTATATGTTTGTGGGGGGGGGGGGGAATCTCAGCATACAGTCATGCATGTAGAAGAATTAGCTCTGGGACCAATAGAGTTTTATCTCAAAGAGGAAAACATCAGCTTCTTTTGTACAATAACTTGCTTTGAAAATGCCAGGTGAAATTTGGAGAAGTGTCTGCTCTGAATGGTTATAGAGCCATTGAAAAGGAGGACAGCCAAGCCTTAAAAAGGATTCTACAAACTGAAAACTTCACTCCAGAACCCAGAAGATCACATCATATTTTCACTGTGCCATCCACTGTTTATTAGATTTTTATCCTGTCTTTCCTCCAAGAAGCTCAGGATGCCATATAGGATTGCCCTTTTCCCCAATTTGTCCTCATGGCAATCCCATGAGGTAGGTGACTGGACTGGAGCAAGATCAGCTAGTGAGCTTCACATCAGAGTGTGAATTTGAAACTTGGCATCAGACATTACTATTGTTGTTGCTTCATAAAAGTACAGAGTACAGTTAGAGTAACAGAAGCAAAAAACAAACAAGTCCCTGCCCTGAAGACTATTCAAGCTAAATTGAGATGGAGTGAAAAATGCAAGAATAACAGTTCAGTGGAGAGATGAGGAAGAGGAGAGGCTGTTTGTTTAAGAAGTCAAAGCAGTGGCCAGTAAAAGGACCTAGGGAATATAGTCATACAGGCTGTGGAGTCTCTTGATGGAAATGTACTCAATGTGCTCTCTGCTTTAAAGATTGCAATTTGTGGCCTGGAAGCGGAATGGCTTCCACATGAAATATATCAAACTGATTCAAAAACAGTTCCCCTGTATTCCAGTGGGTTTCTGAGCCTACTCCAAAATGTTGTTTTTAACCTTTAAAGCCCTGTGGGTCCAAAATAACTTCAGAGCCTGCCTTTTCTGTTATGAACTTACTCAAACACATTGCCTACAAAGGCTCAAGCATCAGATGTGCTCAAAGACAGGGCCTTTTTGTTGGCAGCGCCAAGACAATGTTATTCTGGAAAGCAATCTCAGCCCTTTGTTGTTGATCTGTAGGAAACAATTCTATAGAACTTTTGGCTTAAATTGACAATTGCATGCTTGTGAGTGGGGTGCATCTGTGGAAGCTGTCTTGTGCTGAGTCATTTGTATTGTGTCCATTCAGTTGCTGGTTTATGTTCTCTTGGTTAGCTAGGCAAACTGCTTTGTAGATCTCAGCAGTCAGAAAAACCAGGATGCTAAAATATTTTAAGTCTCCAAGAAAACAGCAGTTAAAAGTTAAAAAAACCCCACTCAGCCAAATGCTTTCATAAATTATAAGTTGCCACAAAGAAAGCACAGCTCAGGGAAGTCGTTCCTACTCTTATGGCTTTATGCATTGAAGGAAATTGGAGGAGGGCCCAGCCTGCTCAACACAGACAGCGTCTAGGTTCATACAGGGACAGGGCTGTAGGTGGAACCCAGGAAGTTCTGCTTATGAAATATCCCAGTGCAGATAAGATCTGTTTGTTTTAGGGTATAAAATCTAAGTGCTGGTTCTTACCTTTAAAGTCCTGAATGGCTTGGGGGCCAAGTTACTTTCTCCCCTATGGTCTAGTCTGCCAATTAAGATCTGCCCTGCTCTCCATGCCCCTGCCATCAGAGGTGAGGTGGGTGGCAAGTAAGCTGAATTAGTGTGAGCTCACTCACAGTTTTTTACCCTCCAGCTCACACATTTTTGTCTTAGCTCAGGAAAAATGGCCCCAGAGCAGCTCACAAAATAGAACTTTTGCTCACAAGACTCCACAGCTTAGAGGGAGTATTGGTGGTAACCACAGGGCTTTTTAGTAAGGGCACTTACTGAATGGAATGCCCTTCCCTTTGAAGCTGGCTTGGCTGCTACAGTTGCTTTCTTTTAGGAGCCAGGCCAAGGTGCTTCTGCTCACCCAGGCTTATAATTAAGGGGCTGATCTTTTTTTTTTTTAAACCCATTATTTTATTCTGGAAACTGTTATTTTAAGCTATCAGTGGTCTGCTTTATGGTCTATGATTTTATGCTGGGCTGGAGTTTTTTAATGCTGGATTTTAATTAATCTTTTAAAACGTTTTTCTAAAGCCAGCTTGGTGGGTTCCCGGACAGGCAGCATTTAAAAAAAAACTAAACAAACAGACAAATAGATGGGATGTAGATTCTTGATGGACAAAAGGAAGTCCTCTTGTCAAAGATTAATTATCTCATGGAATTGACTGCCACAGGGTGTAGCGATAGCCATTAGTTTAGCTGATTTTAAAAGGAGATTCGGCGACTTCATGGAGGGCAGGTCCATCAGTAGCCACCATAATGACTAAATTGAACATCCATGTTCAGAGGCAGTAACATCTGAACATGTAACTGAATGCTTAAATCTGTAGAGAATGAGTTTTGGATGGTGCGTATTTAAAAATAGTATAGAATAACAGATTTATTCTGTTCCTTGTTGTCATTTAACTGATGTTGCATTCATCTCTGGAGGTCCACTGAGGAAGACATTTCGGAATGGGTTTTATATCTAGAATTCCTGTGTAAACTTTGGACTTGGAATGGATTGAAGTGAATCTTGTCAAATTAGTTTTGGGAATATTGTATTGAATGTTTTGTGAAGACTATTGATGCATGTGATGTCTTTGTAATTTGGTAAACTAGGTACATTTGGATGTATGTCTGTCTATATATGTAAGAATTGTAGATGCAAGTATTGAACTCCTACACATAAGAATTTGCATTAAATTTTATTTTAGTGCTATTACAGCAAAATTTTTCGTTTTAAACAATTTATTGGTAGCATATGGTTACAAAACTTATCTATTTCTTAATTTTTTTTCCTTTTTTCACATTAACCCACATGACATTTCCACCACCCCTCCCTCCAATGTTGACTTCCCCGAGGTTATAAGTTCAAATCCATACTAAAGGCACTTCTGACTGCTCAAAGTTCCATATATATATTCTTACAACTAAAAAATTGTCCAATATTTCTTTACTTTCCAAGTTTTCTCCATATATCCTTTAAATTTTCTCCACTCCCTTTTGAATATCTCTAGATCATAGTCTCTTAATGTTCTGGTTAATTTGTCCATTTCACACCACGATAAAACTTTCATGGTCCATTCCCATTTCTCTGGTATTTTTTCTTGCTTCCAAAGCTGCGCGTACAAAGTCCTAGCAGCTGATAACAGGTACCAAATTAAAGTCCTATCTTCTTTTGGGTATTTTTCTAATTGTAATCCAAGTAGAAATGTCTCTGCAATTTTCTTAAAATCATAACCCAAAATTTTGGTGATTTCTTGTTGTATCATCTTCCAAAATTCTTTCGCTTTTTCACATGTCCACCACATATGGAAGAAAGAACCTTCATGTTTTTTACATTTCCAACATCTATCCGACATTTTCTTACTTATCTTAGCCAATTTTTTCGGAGTCATATACCACCTATACATCATTTTAAAACAGTTCTCCTTAATGCTTTGACAAGTTGATATCTTCATTGAGTTCTTCCAGAGGTGCTCCCATGTTTCCATTTGTATTTCTCTATTCACATTAATTGCCCATTTGACCATTTGAGACTTTACTACTTCTTCTTCTGTAGACCATTTCAATAATAACTTATATACTCTTGATATCAATTTTTCATTGTCACCTAACAGGACCCTTTCCAGTTCTGTTTGTTCTCGTCTAATTCCCTCTGATTTTATGTCGTTTTCCATCAAACTTTTAATTTGTTGCATTTGAAACCAGTCGTAATTGTTATTTAACTCTTCTGAGGTTTTTAATTCAATTTTATCTCCTTGAATCTTAAGCAGTTGGTTATATGACATTTCTCTTTTTTCTTCAGAATCAGCTATTACAGCAAAATTTTTATTTAGTTTCACTGCTTATAGCCCTGCCAGGGGGATGTGGTGGGCCAGTGTGTGAACAGGTAGTTGGTCCAGAATGATCCTGCAACAAGGCTGTTGTTACATTCTCATGAACTAGCACTGATTGGAGTGAGGAAGGCAACCAGCAGTCAGTGAAACTGACACAAAACCAGATTTAATGTTTTTACTTGTTTGAAGCACATTTTTCACCCCAGTGGGGTTCCCAAGCAGTTTACCCTGTTCTCCTCTTCTCCATTTTGTTCTTACAACAACCATGTAAAGTAGATTAGACTGAGAGTTTGTGACTAACCCAAGGTCACCTTGTGTGCTTCCAAGGCAGAGTGCTGATTCGAACCTGGGTCTCCCAGTTCCTAGAATTCCCCAACAGACACTTTGACTACTATACTGCTCTAGCTGCTGCTTCCAAGTTGCCTTTGGGGGCAGCTCCATATAAAGTCCATTGCAACTCTCATCGTGAGAGATGTCTTTTCTCCTGAAAAGACAGGCGCCTGGGCAAGACAAGATCAGCGGCTAGATGTTCCCAGGGATAAAAAGGTAAAGGTAGTCCCCTGTGCAAGCACCAGTAGTTTTTGTTTTCACAGCAGACTTTTTATGGGGTGGTTTGCCATTGCCTTCCCCAGACATCTACACTTCCCCACCCCCCAGGAAGCTGAGTACTCATTTTACCGACCTCAGAAGAATGGAAGGCTGAGTCAACCTGGAGCCGGCTACTTGAACCCAGCTTCCGCTGGGATCAAACTCAGATCGTGAGCAGAGCTTAGGACTGCAGTACTGCAGCTTTACCACTCTGCACCACAGGGCTCTTCCCTTCCCAGGGATACCCTCTATTTATTAAAGGCTTCATAGACTTCTCAAGGATTTCTGAATTCCCTACCTCATCTCTTCTGCCTGGATGCAGCTGCAGCCTGTTTAACCTCACTCACTTGACCCCTGCCTCTTGGCACTGGCTTAGAATGGAGACAGCCAACCCTACTAGTTGCTTGGTGATCAAAATACAGATCATTGGCATATTGATGCAAGCACATGATTTTGGTTTGTCTCAGCTTGGAATGAGATGTTTAGCCAAAGGTTCACAGGAGGCAATAGACAAGAGTTTGAAGGTTGATTAGAACAAAGTGGTTCTTCAGAGATGTTCTGGCTGGGAGGGAGTTTCATGCATAAAGAGCAGCCAGCAAGGAAGAATGGGTGGGATCATTTGGGAGAGACCTTGCTCTAGTCAACACAGGCCTTTAGGGCCAGCCATGTTCCTTCTGATGCGGAGGTACATGTTGTGCTTCAGTGGCAACCCAGATTTTTACATCACCATATTTGAGCTTTCTGAAACCCTTCTTCAGGTTCCAGTTTAAATGTTTATATGGCAGCTTTTTAAAATAACAAGGGCAAAGACAGTGAGATTTATTTAGTACTTAAATATACATTGGGTTGGATCCAGGCTAAATTTTTCAACTGCAGAAAGGAAATTTCCTGTCTCTCCCTTCCCACTGTAGCACACAGGGGGAAAGGGGACCCTGAGGAATGACTGAATCAGGAAAGAGAAATTGGTAGAAATTGCCAATTTAGTATGGATCCAATGCATTGTATCTCTTTGTGGCATGTAAGAGAAGCTGAGTTTCCAAAGAGAAACATCATCACTGTGTTTTACAAGAAGGAGATACTAATGAGGGTTCATTTGAGGAGTGGCTATCTCTCCAAGAGGAAGCTCTAGCTAGGGTATTGGGAATTTTAAAAATTAAATTATGGTTATACTTCAGTAGCTTTGCTGTTGGTAGTTAGTCTTCTATTTTGATCACCACTTGTTTACTTCACTAATACCCCCATTTCCCCTGCAAAGGTGGGAAACTCATGGTGGCTTACAAAAAACCCCCTCCCCCAGTTTATCCTCATAACAGCCCTGTTAGGTAGTTTAGACTGAGAGAAAGTGAGTGGCCCAAGGTCACCTAGAAAGCTTCCACAGCAGAATGGGAATTTGAACTGGGGACTCCCAGACACTCTTTTTTTCTTTAAGCCATTCTGTTTTTTAAACTCTTCGATATATCTGGTGATGGATAAATAACTACATGAGCCATTCAGCATACTGCACAGCAGGTTACTCCTGGAAACAGGAAGAACTGGTTGCTCTTGGATTGCTTCCATTTGGGAGTTTGTTTGCGTGTCCAAAAAAGGAAATACTGCGGTTCTGCAGCAGGCTTGCTGCTCAAGGTACATACATTTACTTCCATCTTTAATGGAGCAAGAAATCTGAAGCTGGTTCTGCCTCCAGGCCCCATCTTGGTGTAAATACTCTGCCAGGCAAAGGAGACCCAGAGCACTTGCACTTATTTTATTTTTATTTATGTTATTTATACTCTGCCTTTCTCACTGAGACTCACAGTGTAAGTCAAATACAATCCAAAGCATGGGCTATCCAATAAAACAGTGCAATAGTGGGTTTGTGGGTTTTTTGTGTTTTTTTTGCAGAAATCTGGAACCAAGCAGAAATCTGGAACAGGGCTGGAACAACATGAAATGAAGCACAGGCATTTAAATACAACACATTACAACAATGAAGAAATTACATAGTAGGAGCATACTTAACAATAACAGACAAAGCAGAGTAATATTGTCAGAGGAAATTGTAAATGTGTGTGCAGGGAAGAGGCTTTTTATAGGCTTTTAAAAAGTATTGAAGGATGAAGCAAGGTTTTATTTTAAGGCCTCAGAATATGAGATCCATGAAAGGAAGTAAGAGCCAAGGAGATTCTGCTGCTATCTTGCTTATTCTGCAGAGCTGACCCCTGTAAGTAAAGAAGTTAGTGCTTCTCTCTTTCAGCACTATGGCTTTAAGCTGAATTCCTGTGAAGAGATTTCCATTGGCGGGTCTCTCATGCCTTACCGCTTCTGCTGAGGTTACTCAGTGGAAGGTGGCCAGCTCTGGGTCATTAGGGGATCAAGCTATGTGGTCCAGATTGGCTGTAATATGTAAAGAAAAGCACTTTGTACTTGGTTAGAAGTCACCTCAATACAAGACTTTGACAATAATGGACCTTAAAAAAATTACTGTGAATAGGACTCAGTACCAGGGACTTCCAGTTGCTCACAACACATCAGGCAAACCTTTCTTGGACTTTTAAGGAGTCACAGTGTTCAACAAATCATCTAGCCCTCAGGTTATTATTCCTGTCTTTGTATCTGAATTAATGTATTTTTGTTACCTCTTATGTGTATAAGTGGGGAAATTGGTACAAGCACAAAAATGTCCCAAGCTGGAACTTGAGCCAGTCCTGTAAACATAACAGTTACTCCTAGATCTTAGTTCTTCTGATGCCAGGCTGCATCTAAATAAAATATCACTACAGGTGGGAATAAAACCTATGATTGTGCATCTGAAGGTGTGTCTAAAATGTGACAAACCAACCAGGATATTCATCCCAACCTGGATGCTTGGGGTAATACCTGTCTCTATGGTGGATCAGACCAATGGCTCATCCAGTCTAACACTCTATGTCACATAGTGGCCAAAACCCAGGTGCCATCAGGAAGACCACCAGTGGGACCAGAACTCCAGAAGCTCTCCCACTGTTGTTCCCTAAGTATCAAGAATAGGGAACATCACTGCCTCAAGACATAGTGTTCCACCTATATCTTGTGCCTAATAGCCACTGATAGACCTCTGCTCCATATGTTTATCCAATCCCCTCTTGAAGCTATTTATGCTTGTAGCCATCACCATTTCCTATGGCCAGTGAATTGTTAATTACTCTTTGGGTGAAGAAGTACATTTATCTGTTCGATGCCTACTGCTAATTAATTTAACTGAGTGCCTACAAGTTCTTGTATTGTAAGAAAGGGAGAAAAATGCTTCTTTCTCTGTCTTCTCTATACCATGCATAATTTTGTAAACTTCAATCATGTCATCCTTCAATCATTGTTTCTCCAAGCTAAAGAGCCTTAACCCCTTTAACCTTCCTTGATAGGGAAGGTGTTCCATACCCTTAATAATTTTAGTTGCCCTTTTCTGCACCTTTTCCAATGTTATAATATCCTTTTTGAGGTATGGTGACCAGAACTGTGCACAGTATTCCAAATGAGGCCACACCATAGATTTATACAGGGGCATTATGATACTGGCTGTATTGTTTTCAGTCCCCTTCCTAATAATCCCCAGCATAGCATTTGCCTTTTTTTATATTGCAGTTGTACACTGAGTTGACATCTTCAGTGAGTTACTCACCATGATTTCCTTGGTCAGTTACTGCCAGTTCAGATTCCATCAATATATATTTATAGTTAGGATTTTTGGATCCAATGTGCATTATTTTGCACTTGCCCATGTTGAACCTCATTTGCCACACTGATCTCCACTTGCCCAGCTTCAACAGATCCCTCTGGAGCTACATGCCCTTGAAGGCAGTGTAGTTGTGATTGGATTGGAACTATTCCTTGGAAGGTACACATGTTTTGGTGGTCTAGGTATGTAGGCAAGGGGCCTGGTTGATGAATTATGTTCTATGACTCAGCAACATCAGACTTTTGTTAACCATTACCTGCTATTTTATACTCCAGCACTGAAGTTGATTAAAGGTTACAAGCTTCTAAAGTCCAAAGTCTTCTGCAAGTTCAAGTACTCTTTCCTGATGGGGTGATGACTCTGGTACTGAAGGGGTGTGTATGCGGGTGTGAGTGATCGACTGCTGCTGCAGACACATGCTACAGTGAGACAGAAACACTTCACCAGCTGAACAAGTCATATATTCCCCACCAACAACCAGTGTTCCCTCTAAGCTGAGTTAGTGTGAGCTAGCTCACATTTTTTTAGCCTCCGGCTCACACATATTTGTCTCAGTTTAGGAAAAATGGCCCTAGAGCAAACTAATTTATGCGGTAGCTCACAACTTTCATGCCAGTAGCTCACCAAGTAGAATTTTTGCTCACAAGACTCCACAGCTTAGAGGGAACACTGCCAACAATTGACCTGCAAGAAGTGCAAACACCTATTCTTGCTAACTGTAGATATACTTTAGTTTCATGCATGCCAATATGTGGCAAGGGCAAACCCCACTTTAAAGTGTCTGACAAGCACTAGGAAATGAGGTGCTAGGAAATGTACCTTTATACAGAAGATGTCTACTTCATATAGATGGGAGTTAATTGTCTATGCATGATCAAGTGCCAGGTAAATGTTACATTTTCTCTGTCTTTTGATTTATATCCAATAAAACCCCTCCCTCCCTCCCTCCCTTTCTTCCTTCCTGTCCCAATTTCTCAATAAAATTTAATTGTGGCAACTTACAACCTCCAGTTTAAATGAAACATAAAAATATTATTAAAACAGCATCAAGTTTATAAATCTTATAATCTGAAAAATTAGAAACTATTAAAACAGAAAAAAAATGATTGGTGAATCAGCAGAGACACCAGGGATAAAATACTTCATGATAGACAGCATGACAGCATGTGATCAGATACACACATACATTGTGCATCATGCACGTATCCTTGTGAATGTTATATTTATGTATAAAATGTATATCCTTCCCTTTCTGCTTTAGAAGTACTCAGGGTGAATATACTGTTATCCATCAAACAGCCTGTGTTCACAAAGGAAGCCTCAGAAACCCAGCATAGAAGAACTGCCTCTCCTTTTACTTTCAGAGTTGCTAGCTCAGTTTTTAGGATGGAGCAAAATGCCCTAGGGAGCAATATCCTTATGTGCTTTCCCAGGCCTAACAACCTTTGAATGCCAATTAGAACAATGACCCCCATGCCAGCAATAAGGGACTTTTCACTTGGCAAAGATGCTCTGCAGCAAGCTTGGAAAGTTTAAAGCAATTGATGGAGGGTCTGAACAGGGTAAACATACAAAGCATCAAGATAGCAGAATTAACACATCTGGATGGAAGAATGAGATGGGGATGAAGAAGATCACACACTTAGCTGAGACAAGTAGTTATGACTCTATTAACCAGAGCCAGTGTGGTGTTATGATTAGATTATCAGATCAGGTCATGCAGGACTGGGGCTCAAATCTCTTTTGTGCCATGAAACTTTTTGGGGACTTTAACTGAGGCCCCACCCTCTTTGCATTATTAAACTATGCCTTGCCAGAGCCGAAGAGCACGAGCTAAAGAGCCCTTGGCCTGTGGCTCTTAGCCTGGGGGTTGTGTAAGGACCAGGAACCCAGATTCCTATTTTCCTTGTGTTCCCAATAAGGTAAGTAGACCCTCCAGAAGGAGAGCCACATAAAAAAACAGGATTTAAAAGGGGACTGTATATTTTAAAAAAGCTATCATGAAGGTAGAATGCCAGCAGGGGGGTGGGGGCTTTCCAGTGTTTTGCACTTAGTGTCACATGTATGACTATCTGTCCATAGGACAGAAATCTTGGGTGTGTGCTCGATGCAAGGAGCTCCTGGTCCTCAGGGAACGAGTTCGTACCCTTGAGGCTGAGGTGGCTGACCTGGAGAAGCAGAGACAGTCAGGCACTTGGAGAAGACTATCGGGGACGTATTAGATGAGCCTCATTCTGAACATGGCAGCCCCATTGCTTCCAGGGAGCATGAGGGTTGAGAGGGTACAGGGAACCATGCTGAGGATAAGGGGAATGCGCCCTCAGAAGGGACCTCTTCTTCAGTTGGTGAGCGGGTATCCTTTCACGCCAAGGAACCATCCCTGGGCGGGTGGGTGGGTCTTGGTAGTTGGTGATTCGGTCCTTAGGCAAGTAGACAGCTGGGTGGCAAAACCGTATACTGATCGTATGGTGACTTGCCTGCCTGGTGCGAAGGTAGCGGACATTATGTGTGTTGTAGATAGGCTGATAGTGCTGGGGAGGAGCTGGTGGTCATGGTGCATGTTGGCACCAACAATGTGGGAAAATGCAGTCATGAGGTCCTGGAGGAAAAATTTAGGCTGCTAGGCAGGAGACTTAAGGCCAGGACCTCCAAGGTAGCCTTCTCACATGCAGGGCTGGAGAGACAGGCACAAATTAGAAGTCTCAATGTGTGGATGAGACGATGGTGTAGGGAGGAAGGGTTTAAGTTTGTTAGACACTGGGATGCTTTCTGGAACAAGTGGGAGCTGTACAAAAGAGACGGTCTCCACTTGCCCCAGATGGAACCAGGCTGCTGGTGCTTAAAATCAAAAAGGTGCCAGAGCAGTTTTTAAACTATATCTTGGGGACAAGCCAACAGGAGATGAAATGCCTCTGGTTCAGCAGGACTCATCTCAAAGAGATGAAGGGTTAGCTGTTACTTTTCTACCCCATAATGGATCAGAGTTGTCCACTGAGATGGTGACAAAACAGCAGGAGGAAGGTTGTGGGCCTAACTTGCCTGGGAAATTATAGATGTTTGTATACAAATGCTAGAAGTGTTCAAAGTAAAATTGGTGAGTTGGAATGTTTAGTGTTGGGAGAAAACATAGACATTGTGGGAATTTCAGAAACTTGGTAGAATGAGGAGAATCAGTGGGTCACGGTGATTCCTGGATATAAGTTATATCGGAAGGATAGGGAGGGAAGGATTGGAGGTGGGGTGGCTCTGTATGTCAGAGAGGGTATACAGTCCAATAAGACTGAGGTCAGAGAATTAGATTCCCTTCTAGAAATGCTCGAAATAGAGGACCCAAAAGGAAATTTAACTATGGGAGTTTGTTATCGCCCACCAAATCAAAAGACAGAGGATGATTATAATATAATGGAAGGATTAAAGATAGTGGCTAAACGTAAAAACTGTGTCGTAATAGTTGATTTTAACTACCCGCAGATTGATTGGGTCAATATGTGTTCAAGTCGAGAGAAAGAGATTGAGTTTCTAGACACTCTCAATTACTGTGCTATGGAGCAGATGGTCACAGAACCTACCAGGGGTGGGGCGATCCTGGATTTGGTACTAAGTAATGCCCAAGACTTGGTGAGAGATGTAAAAGTGCACCGCTTGGGAGCAGTGGCCATAATATTATTGATTTCACCATTTGTATAAATAGGGAGTTGCCCAAAAAGGATATTATAGCATTAGAAAAAGTCCAGAAAAGGGCAACTAGAATGATTAAAGGGCTGGAACACTTTCCCTATGAAGAAAGGTTAAAACGCTTGGGGTTCTTTAGCTTGGACAAACATCGACTGCTGGTGACATGATAGAGGTTTATAAGATTATGGATGGGATGGAGAAAGTAAAGAAATACTTTTTCTCCCTTTCTCACAATACAAGAACTCGTGGGCATTCAATGAAATTGCTGAGAAGTCAGGTTAAAACAGATAAAAGGAAGTACATGTGGAATTCACTGCCACAGGAGGTGGTGGCAGCTACAAGCATAGTCAGCTTCAAGAGGGGATTGGATAAAAATATGGAGCAGAGGTCCATCAGTGGCTATTAGCCACAACATATTATTGGAACTGTCTGGGGCAGTGATGCTCTGTATTCTTGGTGCTTGGGTGGGGGGGGGAGTGGAAGGGCTTCTAGACCCACTTGTGAACCTCCTGATGGCACTTGATTTTTTTGTTTGTTTGTTTTGGCCACTGTGTGACACAAGGTGCAATCAGACGTACCATTAGTGGTGACACAGCTCCGTCTCGCTGACAGATTAAATGTGTTCATCCAGCCATCCACATCTGGCAATCGAGCGTCATCCAGGGTCATCCTGGCTTGCTGCGGATCAATGCTGCATTAATTTGACAGCGCAGAAAGTCCGGGCCTTTTTCAAAAAAGCGGCAGAAGATCGGCTTTTTCCTGTTTAGACAGCTCATGCGCGATATTGCCCCTTGGAATGTTTACCACCCCTCCCACCTTTAAAAAAAAAAAAAGCCCCAGCAGACATGCGCATTGCCAGATCATCCAGGAATCTGAGGTGACGCTTCTGCTTCTCCAACCAACACAGGATCAGAGGGGGGGGGGACGTTATCCCACTATTCAGAATCTTTTTTTCCCAATGTGGAGGATTTCCAGATATCATTGTCACTGCCAATTTCTAGGAAAGTAATTCCTGGCAGTTCCCTGGTTTGAATCGACAATGTTAATTCTGGAAACTTTTCCCCCTTCCCCCCTGGCTCTGAAGCAACATTTGATTTCCCACCTCCAAACAGTTGGGCGCATGTTCAATGGACCCCCCCCCCCCCCCGAAATCACCATCTGATCATGCATGCTCCAAGAAAAGAGCGTGATAGTATTGGATGTCTGATCGCTCAACAACAGAATGAGTCGCATTCTTGGATGCTCGTCTGAACAGCCCTGCATCGAATCAATACTCAGTGGTTCAAATTTGAGCGCTACACATCCGCTTTTAATGTGATGTGTGTCCGCACCCACAGAGTGTTGGACTGGATGGGCTATTGGCCTGATCCAACATGGCTTCTTTTATGTTCTTATGTTCTTATTACTGTCTCTCAGCCCAACCTACCTAGGGATGCCAGTCACTGTCCTGATGGGACCTGAGGACCCCCCAGAACTATGAGTCATCTCCAGACTAGAAAGATCAGTTCCGCTGGAGAAAATGGATGCTTTGGAGGGTGGATTACATGGTATTGTACCCCACTGAGGTCCCTGTCTCCCCAGGCTCCATTTCCAAATCTCCAGGAGTTTCCCAACCTGGATTTGGCAACTCTAGCCCTCATCCCCAACCAGTGGCAGCCCTAAACCTCATAGTGTTGTTGTGAAGAGATGGAAGAGAACCATGTGTGCTGCCCTCAGCTCTTTGGATGAAGGGGTGTGTGTGTGTGTGGCAAGCATGCATTATAGGAACATTTATTTTACCTAATTTATATTCTGCTCTACCTGCAGGCGGGCTCAGGGCGGTTTACAACATATAAAATAACATAGTTAAAACATATAAATTAAAACAGTTAAAATAAGAATTAAAACAGACAGCTGTTGGCCAGGAATACGTAGAGTCAGAGACTGGAGCCAATGAGAATTTTTTAAAGGGAAGGGAAAATGCACTATGTATAGGTAGATTTTTAAGTGGCTCACACAGAGACCTGTACATTCTATAGAACCATTTATTTTTTATTTTTGTAACAAGAGAAGTGATAATATTTATACTAAAGTGAAACAAATTTCAAATGTGATCTTAAAGAGATATTAACATGCAATTGAAAGAAAACATTTCAGTGAGGGAAATCCCACTGTAAAGAGGATATTTCTATATCCAAGCAAAGTAAATTCTTACTTTAAAAACTGTGGATAAATTTAATAAAACACCCCAAAATAGTAAATTTTTAAAAATTAAAAAAGTAATAAATAACTACTAATAATTCTTGTACTTGGAGATGAGAAATAAGGACCTTGTGATAGTGGAGAGAGAGAGAGAGAGAGAGGAATAGAGAGAGAGAATTCAAAAATGTAATCAGGAGTGATATGTATGATTAGACATACATTCTAGACATGGCAATTCAGTGTGAAATGGGAGGAGCTGTGGTTCAGTAACAGAACATCTGCTTTGCATGCAGAAGTTCTCAGGTCTGCCTAAGGTATCTCCATTAAACAATCAGGTAGTTAGTTCATATGAAAGAATTCAAGCCAAGACCCTGGAGAGCTGCTGCCCATCAGAGTAGAAGTACCAATCTTGGTAGGCTAACAGTCTGACTCAGTATGAGGAAATAAATATGTTCCTATAAACAGCTTTAAAAGAGGATTAGATAAATGGAGGATAAGTCTATCAATGGCTATTAGTCATGACAGTTGAGGGGAACTTCCACATTCAGAGGCACTAATCCTCTGAATCCCAGAGCCAGAGGCAACATCAGGGGAAGGCCTTGGCCTCCATGCCCCGTCCAGAGGAACTGGTTGGACACTGTGTGAGACAAGATGCTTAACTAGATGGACCATTGATCTCATCCAACAGGGCTCTTCTTATATGGCAGGTTCATGGTGTTCAGATATATATGTCAACTCCATATGGACCAACCCATTCACACTCCTTTCTCCAGAGGACAAATCATGTGAGTGAAACTTACATATCACCATACATGTTGTGTCCTAGGCTCAAATGGGAGAACTGTTACTTTTGGAGGGAACTGTTACTTTTGGAGGGAAGCTGAACAAGCCAAAGCTTGTACTCCACACCAGGGTTCCAGAGAAGGCCTAAGCGTGCCCAATCAGGGGAAGGATTGAAAAATAAGTAGCCAATCAACATCTAGGCTCATACTGTACCCTGATAGGCCCTTAGGGCCCTGTAAAATAGCCAATCCAGGTACATAGTTAAGGACCAATCAGAAGGGGGCAAGAATTGTATAAAGGAGCAGGAAGTTTGAATAGAGCTCAATCTGTGTGTGTGTTCCTGAAGTAAAGCTTGCTGAAATCACTCTCCGACTCTGGTCTCTTACTGCGTCAACCCCAGTACTTTACAATACATAAGTTCAAGAGAACATTCTAGGCAAAGGGAACAGACACAAGTCTGAGGCTCACTTCTGCAATCTGACATGCATAAAATGTATGTCCCAGGGCCATATAATAACCAGCCATTCATTTTATAGGACATGGAATATTTCTCATAAACAAGCATCTAGTAGATTCCAGTCCATTTTGGCATCTTAAGACAGACCCAATCCCCCCACCACAAAGGCTTCTGTCTTCTTGAATGGAGCAAGTCATTATAAACATATAGAACAGAGACCCATCAGTGGCTATTAGCCATAAGGTATAGATGGAACACTATGTTTGGGTCAGTGATATTCTTGGTTCTTGGGGGACAACAGTGGGAGGGCTTCTGAAGTTCTGGCCCTGCTGGTGGACTTCCAGTTAGCATCTGGGGTATGGCCACTGTGTGACACAGAGTGTTGAACTAGATGGGCCATTGACCTGATTCAACATGGTTTCTCTTGTGTTCTTAGTAGAGGAAGAAGAAACTCTGCTTTTGCTCAGTTGTGGGTGAGTGGAGAGGAAACAAGCCATACACACTCAGAGATGTGCTTGGGCAAGATCTTTGGCAATGGACATAAAAAACTTAGTTAATCCCGTGTCTTTTTCTAATAACTAAACAAAAGGAGAAATAAATAAGATCACACAAATAGGGGAGCATTGTGTGGAATGTTTTTTTTTTTTTTACTGAAGAGGATCCTTCAGGATTGATGTGCAATTGTCGTAGATGTGCTCACATTTGCCAGTGCCAACAATTTGCATCTGGGCTTTGAATGGAGACATGGGAGCTACAGAAGATGAAGGAAGAAGCTGCATAGCTGTTGGAGTGCGGGAGAGGGTTAATGGCTGAGGGATGGAATTCTAAGAAAGAAGAAATTATACCTGGGTGGGGAGGGGAACTGGCTGCAAAAAGAAATGATAAAATGTAGCAGAAGATATTCAGGAGTCACAGGGACAATTTCATGAGTAGTATGAATGTGTTGTGTCTTGCATTTCAGTCCCGAAATTACAACACAGCAGATGCTACGGAGGTGACCAGTGGAAGTCCACTGGTCCCCGGATGTAGCTCCGCAAATACGCTCTGCCAATCAAGATCTGTGGCGGGAAGTTTAACTGGCCAGGATTGGACCTGGCCAGACTGAGGGTTGTTCCGGGGTATGTATATAATCAGGACCCGGCCCATGTTGCCTCGCCTTGTGATGTACTCGCTAATAAAGCATGTTGCCTTCAACACGTCTCATCACTCAGTACATTACAGAATGCTAAACATCTCCTGGTTATTTCAGCAGTCTCTGTACTACCCCTCCCCACAGCAGAATTTATTTATTTTGCCCTGGGAAGGATTTTTTTTGTCAGGACCAATCAAAGTTTGGTGGGCCTCTCGCAAAGATGCTATCTAGTTGCTTTCCTGCTGCTCATTAGGTATACTGCTTAGCACAGTTGGTGGTTCTTCCCTCTCCCACTTTCTCCGTCCCTCCTTAGCCTTCTGCACAAAAGGTGCGGGTGTGTGTGTGTGTGTGCGGGGGGGGGGTGGAATCTTGGCAGCATGAATGGAGGAATGGATGCTGTTTGTTAGGACCTATGGATCTGCATTAGGTGCAAACCCATTACTATGACAAAGTTTATTTACGCCATACTTCTACTTCTACTTTCCAAAGCCAAGTCTCTGCCCTAGCAACTGCTTCAGGCATGAAACCAGGCGGGGGAGCATGTGGGAAAAGGTTACCACAGGCGTGGGCCTCCTCTCTTGTCACTTCTGCCTCTGATCTATCCAAACTGGCCTGCACAGGAATGGTTGGACTGTGAGGTAGTAACAAGACAAGAGGAGGTGCACACTTCTGTTCTTAGGACTGCAGATGCATCCATCCCAATCTGTACATGAAGCACTTCCCTCTGAGCCCGTCTTGGATTCTGGCGGGGAATCAGCATGGGAGGAAGGCACCTGGGGCAGCTCACTAACTCGAGTCAGCCTTGTCTATTGCTCCACTGCCTCTCAGCAAGCTCTTGTGAAGTTTTGAAGACAAACAAGTAAATAGAACAACTTAGGCTAGGGACAGATGCAGATTGTTGTCACCTCCGTTCATGTAGAGGGTTTGCAGATTTTTGAAACTTCAACTGCACTGAACAATGAGCTGTTTTTAGATTTGTTACTGACCAGTTCTGGATTATCAGCCTAAGCAATTGGGTTCTTATCAATAAGAATATTTACTGTACTTTGCTGACTAATCTAATTTGGATCCATGTTGTATGATTCCCCCCCCCCCCCATCTTAGTAATGTATATGAATATGTATACTCCATTTAAAAAAATTGTTTCATGGCTTAGCATGTCTGTATATAATGATGGCCAGTCTCATCTGCCAGTAGCTTCTCTCTTTGGTCTGCTGCACCTCTGTTCACTTGACCTTTTCTTCTCCCTTTTGCAAGGGCCTTAATAGGAACTCTCCTCCCAAATGTGTTTTAATAAAGAAGTTATCTGTAACATGATTGTTTGAAACTTAATTTAGAAATAATTTGTTAAAAATTGTGCTTCTTTTGGTTTGGAACAGCCCCACAGAATGCTGAGAGTGATGCCAAATTACACAGGAGCTGAGTAGGCAGAGTTATTCCAAAGCAATAGAGCATGAGGTAAATTAAATAGATCCATGCATTGAAAAAGGGCTTTGAAACAAATTACTAAAAAAGCACAATTAATGAATAGTGTGGGGTAACATATTTATTATACTGTTGAAAAGCTGTTCCTTTGCGACTTTTATTCTAAACCCGCTCTGAAGCACTGCAAGCACGAGGTGGGCAGCTGTGTTGGTCTGAAGCAATAGAACAAAGTGAGAGGCCAATGGCACCTTTAAGACCAACCGAGTTTTATTGAGAGTATAAGCTTCTGTGTGCAGGCACATTTCATCAGACAATGAAATGGAATACAGTGAATTGTGCTACCCAGGGCTTGAACTCAGCAGGAGCTCATAGGAGCACAGCTCCTGAACCCCCAGCCAGCGTCTGCATGCAGCGGGGAGTTCTCTCCCTGCTGCACACAGATCCCAGGGCATATGCAAATGAGATATGCTACTGAGCTCCTGCACCTTTTCCCCCTACAAAAAGACCCCTGGTGCTATATATAGGCAGCGGGTGGTGAGTTAACATGCAAAATAGTGAACATGTTTTTAACAGATTAAAAGAATGAGAAGTTTGGTCCAGTTATTATCTGCATGGGCTCAATGGCGGCAGGGGCAGTAGGGGGTGGGGGGACAGCAAAGGAAATAATATATCAGAATTGGAGAATTATGGTGAGGGTCTGTCATAAGGTTACTTAATTGTAAAGAGTAATAAATTTAGAATCTGTTATTGTGCTCCATCTCCTCTCAAGCATGGGTTAAGCTAACATCTTTCTCTTAGAAGTGTTTCTGTCCACCTGATTTCATTCTAACACGTAGCTAGTATTATCAGCATTATTCTGCACAATTCATTCAACAGCCCCTGGACAGAAAGCACCTCTGTCTTCCTCACACACTAACTGACTGACTTCAGTAAATAGCTAAACATTTCTCAGGACAAGGGCTGGTGGAGAGGAAGAACCAAGATGCGAGATCTGACAAAGCTCTGTCCCCTGTTGCTGGATCTGAGAGAAAGAGATAAGAGAGTCTAACTTTAGATGCTGGCTCAAACGCAGTGCCACCCAGTGGCCCTTCTGACAAGTGCCAAGTTACCACATGCCCCTAAATGCACCTCAGATATGATGTTAGGTCATATGAAACAGGTAGTCTTCTAGTGATACTCATGTATGACATAGAGTGGCATTCTGGGATGTCAACAAGTAAATAATATAATTGGCATGGGGGCATTGTACCTGAATGCTTTTGTTGTTGTTGTAAACATTTAGCTTTGATATGAATGAGACATTAGGCTTTCTTGCAGGGATTAGTCTCACGGTGACAGGCATATAGAGCATAGACTGACCCAAAGCTTATTTCAGAGTATAAAACCTGTTCATTCAAAAGTTGGAGCATGGGCATTGTGCATGAAAATGTGCAGTGCTAAAATGAGGCTTTGGGGCTGTGATTATTCTAGGTATTTTGTAAATAGATAATCTCCTGGAGTGATTTGGAATAGCACAAAATGGTGTGTGTGTGTGGGGAGGGGGAGAACGTACAAGTGGAATCTTCAGGTACCTCTAAAAAAACCCCAAAATGGGAGCCAGGGACTTTTGTCTCATTTTGTCTTACTGGCAAGTGCTTTCCTTTTATTGTAGTTTTATTGAAGTCTGTATGAACACTCGTAATGGTGCTGTGGGAGCAACAGGGCAGCCTTGATTTCTCTCTCTTTTTCCCATAGGACCAGGGCTGTCTGAAGAAAAAACCCCATCTCATTCTTGCCTAGGAATTTGTCAAGAGCAGCTTGGCAAGTAATAAATCACTACTTGGTGGGGAAGGGGAACGGGGGAGGGGTGGGCAAAGACATTGTGAGAAGGAGAGGTAGGGAGACAAGGGCATCTCTTGTTATTTGAGCCCCCCACCCCCAACAAAACATTAACTGGAGAGGTACTAACAAATATGTTGAGGAAGCCAATGAAGGAAATGGGGAGTAGGTCTTGGAAAGATTTCTCCCCCCCCAACCCCCACCACATTTTTGTTTGACAAACACTCACATCCTAAGGCCAGGAGAGCTGAGCTCTACATTGAAGGCTGCATGTGCTGCCTGAACAGTTAAGCTGTGCAGCAGCAGATGGGAAGGAGGAAAAGCATGGATGGAGGATCACATTAAGTTGGGAGGGCACCCTGCTGGGTGAAGATTTCCTCTGCCCCTCTTTGCATGCAGTCCAGAGGAATCCTGGTTGAGATCTCAAGGCAGCATTTCAGGGTCCATCTCTTTCAGCAACTTTCTGAAGCATCTCAGGAAAGTTTGAAAACTGAAGATAAGGAAATATGGCTGTAGCTGCCGCTAAGCAAAAGGAAGTAATAGAGTGATATTTAACAGAGTATAAAGACAAAAGAAGCCACTGATATGGAGGGTTCTAGATCCCCTTCTCTGGGTAGTGAGAGAGGCATGTCTAACACTCTCAGTAATTTGGTGGTGAGAAACTTGCTTTTCCAGTTGAAAGTTGAGCATCTCTTAGCTGAATTCCATGCAAGACCCCTGATGGTACTCACATAAAATGATACAGATACTGAAGATAGCTAGATGACAGAGGAGTTGCTTAAACAGCAGTCAAACCCTTGGTTCCTGGCCTCTGTAGAAGAAGAAGGCCAGCATCGATGCATAGTCTGTCCAAATGTGGAAGCATTCCAGATGCAATTTCAGTACTTGCTTCAGCAGAATTCTAAAAGTCTGAAATAATAACAGAGAGGAGTTGGCTGTAGCAGACTGACAGGGCAACTCTAAACAAAGATCGGCAATCTAAACAGAAGCAACCAAATTTGTTCAATTTCCTGTTGCAGTTTGAGCAGAAGTACATTTTTTTCTGTCATTTGTTTTTCTACTGTTGGGTGTCTTAACAAACACCTTCACTGTTTATCTTGCATATCAATTATGGTCCCTTGCTTGATGTGTTCTCTTCAGGGGCTCATTCCAAGTGTCCTTTTGTGATCTGTAACAGTATTACAGCAAATGTTGGTTGACCGAGTCTTTGTTAGGTTCAGAATGGTTGATTGATAGTAGACATTAATTTTTCAGAGATAGCTTCCCCCAATAGTTTTGCTAAATATCCATGGGAACTCTGAGGAGGTAATTCCTCCTAACAGAAGGGAAGGAGAAGGTGTATGTCTGTATGCCTGAAGGAACAGCAGCAGCTGTAACTTTTGATTTAAAATGATACTGATCCATGTAAATATGGCTCAAATAAAAACCTTGGTTGCCTAAAGAAATGGGCTGATTTCTAAAAGAAGCAAAACAAATAATTGCATGGGAACATTCATGTGGAGGATAGAGATAATTTGCAATAATTTCGATTGACACCTGGAGTGAGAGGAAGGATCCTTTTAAACCACAAGGATTTCCAACGGAGAGAGAGATTCTTTCCTCTGATTTACCATAGCAGGGGAAGCAAGCGCAAGCACTGAAGAATAATTGGATCTGGATTTTGAAGAATGAAGCAGGGTTCTTGGAATATTACAATTTTGTCCCTCCCATGTATTAAATATGTATCTGTTCTGAAAATGAATGCCCACTTAAGACATGCAAACATCCATTTGTCTCAGTGGAGGGAGCTTTTCTAGTTTTATTTTTAGCTGTTGCCATGCTCATATTTTACAACCAAATTTCACAGCTGGGATATATTAACTTCCTAGAACTGTTTCCATTGTCAGGTTTTTCTTTTCTTAATTTTTGAACTGTTACCCTACTTGGTGTCTAATCAGAAGAGCTACACATTCTGGTTTGTGTTATGGTGTGCTTTTCAGCTGGATGTACATTTTCCAAAGAATTGTACTTGACTTTACCATCTTTCACATTGTCACAATTGTCATACATTGTCACAATCACCATTGTTCCCAGATAACATTTTACCAGCTTGAGCTGAAATAGTAACTTTCTATAGCTGCTGTGGTTGAGGAGAAGGTAGCATCTGAACTCGGTTAGAATTGTCTATTTACATTCTGTTGATGATCTCCATTTTGGGGGATTTTCAGCATCAGTTTTAAATCATCATCAATAAACAGTATGGCCGTTTTCCCACTCACCTTTTAATGGCGCCACGACCATCCTGACGCCGGCGAATCTGCCTGGATTTCGCATCAGAAGCTCCGGCGCTCCCAGAAGCGCCGGCTACTTCCGTCGCTAAGCCAGCGCAAACGGAAATCGCAAAGATGCAGGAAAACGTTTGCGCTGGCTTAGCGACGGAAAGCGCCGGCGCTTCTGGGAGCGCCGGCGCTTCTGTTGCGAAATCCAGGCAGATTCGCCGGCGTCAGGATGGTCGTGGCGCCAGTAAAACGTGAGTGGGAAAACGGCCTATATTTAGTGACAGCAAATGACAGTAGGGTGGAGGGCTAATATCCTTTTTGGCGAGTAAACCCCACTGAGGGTGCATTCACACTACACTAAATAATGCATTTTGCAACTGGACTGTGAAGACACCCTGAGTATAACCAGACATACTTCTGAGTAAACCTGCTTAGAATGGCACCCAGAAAGAACAGGGTGCAACTGACTCATTGAGGTTTCTGGCTAACATGTGAGAAACCTTAAGGAAAAAAACTGAGCAGACTGGTTCAGTCTTTAAAGTAGGGATTATTCGATGGTTGTAAATAAGGTATTGGAAATTTAGAATTACTTTCCTCATAATAACAGTTTTCTGTCATGCTGAGCACCTTATATGTTCACTTTGATGATTGGCTTGCAACTCAAAACTAGCAAGCTGAATTTCAAGCGGTGTTATATCTGCACAGCAATGGCATTAAGTGTGAAGGATGGCTGGGGAGCACGTGTTGTTGCACACTCACAGTACTGGCCTGCTTGGATGATATATGCCTGGAATCATCATGGGCAGGTCATGCGTCATTTAAAATCAACTACTTTTGCGCCTGTGCAGTTGGTGGCATTAATCATACCCGTGCATGCCGGATCACAGCACAGTTCTCCAACAGCAGAGCACGAATCTGTTGCGTATTTAAAACCAGAAGAGTTAAGAGTACATGTGCAGCTTTTGCTCCTGCACAGTTGGTGGAATTCATCCAGCACATGGTCAGTGTTTGCTGGATCAAACTACAGGCACAGTGCAAGCACATGCTTGGCCAGGGGATCTGAGGCAGGGAGGGAGCAGAGAGCTGTTTGAAAATACAGACACAAACTACATAGCTTCATAGCAAGACCGAAACAACCCTTTTTTTTGTTGTATCGATTTTTTAAAATACAAAGATGACAGATGAAGAATGGGATACAGAGAAAGCAGCGTGATAATGTGTATGTGCAATTTTGAATGCTTGAAAAAACAACCTCTTTTTTAAAGGGGTGATTGAACTGCCATCTGAACCTAGCATCTGTGCTTTAGCAGTCTCACCACTCTAGAGGGACAGAGTCGGATTCATGAAAAAAGGACTGAAAGACATCAGTCTATCCAGATGTTACTGCCTAACTCCTAGTCTCCAATAGGACCTATGAATGCTCACAGGAAATTCACTTTGCACATACCCTGATGAAGTTTTTTCTTCACAATTACTATTGAGAACCGATGCAATGGCGCTCTGGGTAAGCAGTCTTCATCAGCTGCCTGGAAGTTGCAAACAAGCAGGAAGAAGTAGCCACATTCCAGTCAGGCAAACATTTACTGATGTGAAGCAACGTTTCTGGCAGAAACAGACTGAAGGTTTGGAAGGGCCAGGCAACAGACCAAGGTCAGAACTCCCAAATACAGGGAAGGTGTCTATTGACTCCATAGCTACTGAGATATGTGGGATAGAACTACTTGAATAGACAGCTATGGGAATGAGAAGGGCAATTAAGGTTGCCAACCTCCAGGTGGGGCCTGGAGAGCTCTCAAAATTGCAACTTATCTCCTGGTAAAAAATACCAGTTCCCCTGGAGAAAATGGCTGCTTTGGAGAATGGACAGTATGGCATTATGCCCCACTGAGATATCACCCCTTCACAAACTGCCCTTTCCAGGCACTGTGCCCAAATCTCCAGGAATTTCCTAACACAGAGTTGGCAAACCTAAAGGAGGCCCATAAGGGTTTTGAAGGAATATAGCCATTGACATGAACCTCTGGATGTTAAAAGAACTCAGGTACAAACATTTCATTGGTCTGTTGACATACAATGATGGTTTCTGTGGCACAGTCTAACCCAGCCATGAACTGCCTGGCAGTGACAGGGCTCACTTGGGTGGAACAGGGTGGGACCAGGGGCAAGGGTTGCCAAGTGAGGTCGATAAGCAGGCTGGAGACTTACCAGGAGGCTCCAGGAGAGGGGAGGGAGGTTCTGGGAGAGGAAACTCAGAAGTAAGTTCCAGGTGAGTTGCTGTCACATTTAAAGGGACTGTGTTCCTTTTAAATGCTTTTCATTCATTGGAAATAATGGGGGATGGGGACACCTTATTCCAGGGCTCATACAATTGGACCTCCTGGTCTAAACTTTTTGAAACTTGGGAGATTTGGGAGGATAGGCACTAGCAGCTATGCTGAAAATTTGGTGCCTCTACCACAAAAAACAGCCCCCACCAAGTCCCAGATATCCAAAAATCAATTATCCATTCTACCCAAGGGGACTGGTCTCCATTATCCATTCTACCCTAGGGAACTTCAAACTCTTACTGTTTCAAACTCTTAGTGTTGAACACTTCAAGCTCTTAGTGTTGGATCATTTGAAGTGCCTTGTTATGATTAAAAGCTTAGATAAAGCTCTGGTGAAAACGAGGTCAGAATATTCCAGGACCGCTCATTTAGCTATGATTTAGAATCTTGAAAATAATACTGCACACTGGAGAATCTGCCTTCCGTCTGAAGTCCATCTGCTTGCTGAATTCTTCAGTCTGTCTTGCTTGTTGTTCAGCCCATGGGAATTGTGGACATTCACCAAGAAGAAAGGAAGGATTTGCCTGTTAAAATGGTGAATTGTCCCTTTCTCATAGTTTTGGTTGTGTTTTGTATGAAGTAAATATTGTGATGTGATAGAAATAATTATTCTTTTTCAATTATTGTGAGTGTATATCTTTAAGAAACAGTCTATTGATGTTTTACACAGAAGTGCTGCTTTCTCTCCCTGTCCCAAACTGGGGATTGGCAACCCTACAAGGGTGCTCAGGACTGGCTCATCAACACAGCAGCTATGGCAATCTGCCCCGGGGAAGCTCAGAAGGTAGAGAGGCAGCAATGAGCAAACCTGGATGGGAGGACCATGGCTCTCTGGGCCCAGGTGGGTAAAAGCAGGGCATAGCTGGGGAGAGCAGGAACAGAGAAGAGGGTGAAGCTTAGCTCAAGGGCCAGGTATGGAGGGAGGAAGAGGAAATGGGAGGAGGCTAACTGGAGAAGAAGAAGCGACCTGCATAAGGAAATAGTGATTGGGCTTGAATGTGTGGAAAGTGTATATTAATGGCATAGGCATGCCCAGGACTTTGTAAATTGTGAACCTATTCTGTGCAAGTTGTATTTTGAAGAAATTGACTTTGTTCAATAGTAAATAGAATGTTATGTAAGACTGATACAAGCAACATTTTAACTGTAATACTGGAAGTGCATATACAGGGACTGTTACTTTGTAACACAGGAGTTGGTGTTTATTATACTGATTTCTTTACCCCTTGTTCCTTAAGTGATATTGCTGATCTCCAGGTGATGGCTGCAGATCTCCTGGGAGTTCAACTGATCTCCAGGCAACAGAAATCAGTTCCCCTGGAGAAAATGGCTGCTTTGGAAGCTGGACTCTGTGGCATTATACCCATTATACCCCATTGAAGTCCTTCCCTTTTCTAAACCCTGCTCTCCTCAGGTTCCACCCCCAAAATCTTCAGGTATTTCCCAACCTGGAGCAGGCAACCTTAGGCTCGTCACTTGCCCAAGGTCCTCAGGATGTATAGTGGAGGAGGGATGTTAACTTTGTGAATAAGAGTCACACTCTTTTTCAGGCAAAGGTGACACATTATAGGGATGCCAGCCTCCAGATGGGACCTTGGGACCCTCCAGAATTACAGTTGATCTCCAGACTACAGAGATCAGTTCCCCTGGAGAAAATGGATGCTTTGGAGGGCAGACACTATGGCATTATACCCCAGTGAGGCTCCTGTTCTCCCTACACCCCATCCCCAAATTTCCAGGAGTTTCCCAACCTGGACCTGCCAGCCCTAACCTCTGTCAGCAGCTAGGGGGGACCTGGCAACCCTAGCCCATCATGGCCTGGAGGGAGGACATAACCAGCCCAGGGGAGCTTTTCATTTAACTCAAACAGTTCTTGGGATGGGAGCATGAGCTTAACAGTGGATGGCAGCACTAGCTAGCAAACAGATGTTCCTTAAAAATGTTAAAGGGTGAAGGGCCATTAAGAGTGCCAAAGTGAGAGAGAGTGTGCCCTCTTTTCTCCTTTTTGAGGACTCTGAGTTTGATGTCGTCTCTTCCTGTTTCCAGTCCTGGCCAACACTGGAAACAGGAAGAGCCAACATCCCACCCTGAACCCTTAAAAGTTGGTGGAGTCCCTGATGTAGTCTTCAGGCTGTGGGGAAAAAAAATCCAGCTCTAGTTTAAATAGATGCCATTGGGACCTGATGCCACATAAGGGGGGACAGGGGAGCCTAGAATATAGTCAGAAAGTACTGCTTTTCGTAGTTTACACGCAGTGCCAAAACGCTTGGTGTCATCAGGGATACAATGACTTTGCACCACTCTCAGGAATTGCTGAAGTCTGGGGACAGATTGCACTGACAGATCAGAGAGTACCAAAGGGGCTGGAAGAGGAAAAGTGAAGGGGGCGCAGATGTTTGCTGCTCTCCCACACCACAAGCAAGCAACCCAAATCCCTGCCTTCACATCCCATGATGCCCTGGGAGGCACAAGACTCAGCTGAGGAGGGCAGGATTTAATTCTATGCATCATTAAGTAGTCCTCTCCCGGCAGTGTCCCCCTATACATCATCCATGCTGAGTACCCTGCACGCTGACATTACATTAGTGTCTGGAAATGAATTTCCTCTTTTATAGGGAAATTGAGAATCCACCAAGAAGAAAGAAGGGAAGGGGGAAAAAAACTTTAAAACCAATTATTGGAGCATTTATGAGTCTTGCTGCTCTCACTAGCCTCACGCTGCCCCCACATCTCTCCTTTGCCTTGATGCAAATGAGCGTTTTATAGTTAATAGATTAAGAAAAGAAGGAAACATTGATAGATTAGGAATTAGTGCAGTAGTTTTTAACTATTCCATCCCCTGCCATGCACACAGACCACACTGTACACTTCTCAAGCACTTTAAAGCTGCCAGAAATTTGAAGACATGTACAAGACCTGATAGAGGTTAGAGTTGGGAGGCATTCTTTGTCATGTTAAAATGGAGTAAACAAAGGAATTTTGTATATGTATGCTTCTTAGGGAAGTACAAACACATAGATGTGCTTGATTATGGCAAACAAAGTGCCTGCTTTCAGTCCTTGCTGGTTATGAACCATAAGAACATAAGAAGAGCCCTGCTGGATCAGAGCAGTGGCCAGTCTAGTCCAGTGTTATGTGTCATGCGGATACCAACCAATTGCCCCAGAAGGCCGGAAAACAGGGCATAGAGGCAAAGGTCTCCTCTGACTCTTACTACTAGTACTCAGAGATTTACTACCTCTGAATTTGGAGGTTCCTTTTGGTCATAGTGGCTAGTGACCATTGATGGAGCTGACTACCCCTCCCCCCAAGTAATTTATGTCCATGGCCATCACTACATCCATTGGCAAATGAATTTCACCATTTAATTTGATTTGAATTCAATAGCACCTTAGAAGCCGACAAGATTTCTGCGGTATGTGAGCTATTGAGAGTCCAAGTTCCTCTCGTCAAAAACTCATACCCCGGAAGTCTCATTGGTTTCTAAGGTGCTGCTGGATTCAAATCTAGCTGTTCTATTGCAGACCAATATGGTTGCCCTCTGAAACTGTTTAATTTGTCGTTTACAGCACTTCCTTTTTGTCTGTTCTGAATCAACTGCCTATCAGCTTCATTGGGTGCCCCAAGTTGTAGGACATCTACTCACCTTCTCATTATAAGTGCATTTTGATTCCTGATTACTGTGGATAGATTTCTCATTCCTTGTTGTACTCTACTTTTTTTTCTTCTGGGAAGGAAGAGGAGGAGATTGGATTTATACTTCTCCCTTCACTACCCAAAGAAGTCTCAGAGTGGTTTACAATCTCCTTTCCCTTTCCCTGACCACAACAGACACCCTGTGAGGTAGGTGGGGCTGAGAGAGCTCTAACAGAAACTACTCTTGAGATAACAGCTTCTGACAGAGTTTTGACTGACCCAAGGTCACTCAGCAGTTGCACATGGAGGAGTGGGGAATCAAACCTGATTCTCCCAGATAAGAGTCTATGCATGGCTCACATAACCACTACACCAAACTGGCTGTCTGTAATTCTGCTTCTGGGACCATCCTAGCTATGCAGGCTTTGACTGTTGTTGAGTTGTGGGATTCTGGAACAAAGGGTAAAGCCCGAGTCTAGTTTTCGCATATACACACACAAGACAATCCTCCATCAAGATATTTACATGCCAAGAAACCAAGGCACTAAAACCACAGAAGTGGAACTACAGAAACAAAAAAAACTCTGTTGCATTGTCAGGCTTGAGTCTGTGTTGTCCCAAATGCCTTGCCTTGTTAACAGAAAATGTTTGTTGCTATTTGACCAGAGGAAGAATTATAGCACAACCCCCTAAGGAGAGTTATGCCCTTCTAAACTCTCTGACTTCAATGGATTTAGGAGGAAATGCAACTCTTGCCAGGTCTCCCTTGGCCACTGGCAGGGGATGGGGGGTGGGTGGAATAGGGTTGCCAGCTCCAGGTTGGAAAACTCCTGGAGATTTGGGGATGGAGCCTGGGGAAGATAAGGACCTCAGTGAGATATAATGCCACAAAGTCCACCCTCCAAAGCAACCTTTTTCTGCAGGGGAAGTGATCTCTGTAGTCTGCAGATGAGCTGTAATTTCGGGTGAACCCCAGGTCCCACTGGCTGACATCCCAATGAGGCTGACATCCCAATGAGAATTTAAGATTGCACTGTTGTTCTATTAAGTTGTATTTGACCTCAGTCCTTGAAAAACTGGCTGGGTAAACTGTATAAGGAACTATATGGGACCTAAGGTCATGGGACCCCACCCAAGAGCTAAGGCCAATGATAATAAATTGGCAAGTTATCACTACAGGAAGATTAAATGGTGCAACTAATTTGAAATGGGGAGGGGGGAGGAAATTGGGACATTCACACCCCAAAGCTCCTCCCTTTGTACTGCCAGAGCTATAATTTACAGCTCAAGTCTGTTCCTTGGGCCTTACGTTAGAGTTTGTTTATTCAACAAGGCATGTAATGAAAAGCTGCCTTTTTGCCATCTCCCAGTCTCAGTCCTTCTGATCTTCCTGTCTAGGAGTGGCAGGAAGAAAAATACCCCAGAGAAATAATTCCTTCCTTTTCCCCACCCCAAAGTTCCAGGTGGGTTATTTTAGGTCAGACTTGGGTCATGTTGAGGAAACACCAACGGCCCATTTGTCTAAGAAGAAAGCTGATCCTTTTAGGCCTCATCCTCTCTCAGGTTTCTCTAGACAGAAAGCTTCTCACACAACCACCTCAGGCCATCAAACTCTGCTGTCTCCAGGATTTCAGAAATGAGGAGTTGGGCAGTTCTGTGCATTCCAGGATGACCACCAAAACACAGCTGGATCTGTGACAAAGTTAGAGTCCAATAGCACTTTTAAGACCAACAAAGTTTTATTCAGAATGTGAGACCTCAAGGGATCATGTCCAGTCAGAGGAAGAAGGAAAAGTTACAGGCATTCTGAAATTGAAGAAGAAAATACCTGGTGTGTTTTAATCATGGAAAGCTCTTCATTAGTAGAAGAATATATCAAACACACTGGGTTGGAGCTAATGGAAAAACCTGTAGAAGGAGCTGGTGGCGCAGATCCCCCCCCCCTTCTAATTTGTAAAAGAGTTTGTCCCAAAACTCCTTTCTGAAGGCAAGGAGAGTCTCACACACAGACAGAACACCACCCTGTGAGATACTTGAATGATAAAGGGAATGAGGAAAATTGTCTCCTCCATTTTCTGCTAATGCAAACCACCAGTGGAAGCAGAAGGCCATTGTTTTACTAAGTTCCTAAAATAACTGGAAAATCCCATAATGTGGTGTACTTTGCTTGTGAGTCTCTTCTAACCCTAGAGAGCTTTGTGGGTCAAACAACAGGCTGATTAAAGAACACAAAGGTGTGAAAGATCTGCTTCACTAATTTTCTCTGCAAACATTTATCCAGCCCATTTTGATTATGGGCTGGATAAATGTTTGCAGAGAATATGAGTTAGTTCAAAAGAACTCGCACAATGAGACCAAACCAATAGATCAATTCGCACTCTGTAGAGCTCTCTTCATAAAGAAGTTGTTTAGAGAAGAGACCATTGGAGACTTAGGGCTGAATGTTCACTTTATGTACAAAGTACAAAGCATGCAACAAACAGCAGATTCCCCTCCCATGATCCTGCCTCTCAGTTCTTCTAATGCGTCTTTATTCCAAACCACCAGCTGTTTTTTTTTTCCCTCTCCCACTCACCTATCCTGCAGAGAACTCTTATTTTATCAATATCTGAATTCTACCAGAAAATATTTCCCAGCAAAAGGTTCCTGGTAATTAGATGTCCAAGCTTACAACATTACCTCCTCCTCCCAGATTATCAGATGTTTGCACTGCATTAATTTATTTTTAAAACCACATTTGATATCCCCTGCAGGATAGAATTGTGATTTACAGAAGATATGTGATTGGTATAAATTTGTGAGTATTTGTCTGGTCTGAAAAGTCTGACCCAGAAGCCAGGGATGGCTTTGGCTGCCCCAGACACATTCCCCTCAACAGCACCCATTATTTAGGGGAAGCAAAGAGACAACTGCTTGCCTTTTATGACAATCTGATGAGCTGCACAAGGACACCCCCAGATCAAGCTCAGATTATCTTTTTCACTCAGCCCATCTGAGTTTTCACCCATTTGACTGGTATAGGGTTGCCAATCCCCAGGTGGGGGCAGGAGATCCCCTGGTTTGGAGGCCCTCCCCCTGCTTCAGAGTCATCAGAAAGCGGGGGTGGGAGGAGGGAAATGTCTGTTGGGCACTCCATTATCCCCTATGGAGACCAATTCCCATAGGATATAATGGAGAATTGATCCACGGGTATATGGGGCTCAGAGGGGGGCTGCTTTTTGAGATAGAGGCACCAAACATTCAGCATAGCATCCAGTGTCTCTCCCCAAAATACCCTCCAAGTTTCAAAAGGATTGGACCAGGGTGTCCAATTCTATGAGCCCCAAAAGAAGGTGCCCCTATCCTTCATTATTTCCAATTGAGGGAAAGCATTTAAAAGGTGTGCAGTCCCTTTAAATGTAATGGCTAGAACTCCCTTTGGAGTTCAATTATGCTTGTCACGACCTTGCTCCTGGCTCCACCCCCAGAGTCTCCAGATATTTATTGAATTGGACTTCGCAGCCCTAGACTGGTATCTTTGTACTTTCCCCTCTATGACTGAAAAATGTCAGCTTGACTTAGACATGATGGTTGGGAGGCAAAACCACTTTCCCATGAGAGTTTTCATTCTCACTGCATCTCATTTAAACTGGGCTGCTACCTGTGCAACACTTGGAAAACAATAGGATATTTACAATCTCAAACAATGTTAGTAACAAAAATAGTGGTTACTATTAATAACAATCTATTACTTAATTTGCTAAATGACAAAATTATCTTTAATTTTAACACTTCCCCATCAAAGCAGCTGTCCATCCTTAGGTATCACATTTGTGCCACAACTGTCTAGATTACCTGTCTCTCGCAAGCAAAGCACAAGTGACTTTTTGGTATGGGTAGCAGCCTACTTTAAACAAGGTGCTATGCAAATGCGAAGCCTGGTGAGGAAGTGCTGTTGTTGTACCACTGTAACATTTAAATCAAGCTTTAATAACAAGAAGTTAAAACTAATTTCCTCAATATACTAATTTTAATATGCTTCCACTTGTAATGTCTTCATTCTCCATTGAATTTAGATATAGTTTTCAGAGTCCATATCCCTCAAGAAAGGATCTTCTCTACCAAATTTCAAAACAGGGGTTTTACAGGCAATTAAATTCCTCACATGATCGAATGGTATGATGCAGATATCTGGCAACCCCAACTGGCAGGCAGCATTAAAAAGCAAACATCAGGAGATATTTAGCATTCCAAGGAAGGTAGGTAGAGTTCCAGAAACAGGGATGCCATGAATTTTGCATTGCGTATGTTTGGCAATCAAACTTAACATGAAAACCCAACAACAGTTTCTGGCAAAAGATTCATAGTAATCAGATGGCTCACATCTGATTGACACAAGAGCTACAAGCCAAGGCCTAATTCGGTGAAAAACAAATGATAATTTTAAAAACAACAACGGGTTTATAACTGGTTGATCCAAGAGGGCAGCCGTGTTGGTCTGAAGCAGTTGAACAAAGCAGGAGTCAAGTTTCACCTTTAAGATCAACCAAGTTTTATTGAGAACGTAAGCTTTTGTGTGCTCTCCAAGCATACTTCATCAGATGAGGGGATCAGTGACTGATTTATTTAAACTACTGCTTGCCCAACAGTGCAGCAGAGGGAACAGTGCGCAACCATGTTTGGTGCCACTGCTGCCAGTTTGAGCCAAATGGACCCTGAGTTGTTGCCAATGTCACTGGGGTTCTGCTCAGCTTGCTTCTGGCTACCAACAGCTATCAGGAGCAGCAGTCTACCTGGAACTTTCCCACTGAGTTGATGAGCCACACCCTGAATGCTTCTCCTCTATTTTGGGAAACAAATACCTCTTGATAGAGTTCACAAATATGTGCTCCCCCCCTGCCCCCGCAATATTAATGAGGCTAACAGCCCTTTAGTTTTGTTGAGGCTGTGAAATATCTATTTCTTTTTGTCTCAGTAGTGATGTTAATTGAGATTACTTGTCTTAAGCTAATAGAATAGTCATTTTGTGTTGTTGTGTTAATGAAATCAATGAAGCAGCACAATGTTGAACCTGTTTACAATTAGGAGAGATGATTTTTAGTTAAAGATGCTTCAATGAGAATGGATAGGTATAACATTACTAAAAGAAAAGGAGGGGAAAAAACCTTTTTTATATGCCTTGAACTCCTCTAATATTTAGAAGGAAGACTGGATGAGAAATAAAACTGAAGTGAAAGAAGAAATGATGCTAGGATGGATCCTACCTCTATCCTACCAGTTCACTGATCAAAGTTTATTTAGGAGAATATTTATACCCCACCTTTTCTTTTATCTGAAGTATGGAGCCTTCCTCTAGCCCAGTATGGTAATGGAACAATCCTAAGCAGATCAACTTAAAAGGCATTCCAATTTTATTCAACTGGACTTACTTCCAGGAAAATGTTATTGTCTTTAATCCTGGTTTAGCCCTGCCCCCAAGCTGACATTGTACACTAAAATCATAGAGTCATAGAGTTAGTCTCTCTGATTCTCTGATTCTAGTGTAGAATGTCAGTTTGGGGACAAAGCTAAATCAGGATTAAAGGTCTAGCGCGAAATTGGTCTTGGTCTTTCAGATGTCACAACAGGAAAAAATGGGGGTGGGGGTGTTTCTTGAGTAAAAGAATAAGTGGCAGTTACTTTCTTGTGAATACCAACAGATAATTCAGATAAGGGGGCATTATAGTTAATACATCTAGATGTGGGTTGGTGGGAAGTTTAATTTAATGGTTAAAAAGTATGTTGTAACCACTAGGGGGCAAGAGCATACTCTACTACTAACTTGCAGAGAACATGGGAAATTGTGGAAATACCCAAATTACCCGTAAACAAAATCTGTTGAAATGAGAGATGGAAGAAAAATTTCAGACACATTGCAAAAGTTGTGGCTACAATATCCTGGATAAAGTAAAACCAAACAAACATAGTTGTTTTTGTTGCTGTAATATATATGTGTATATATATATATATATATATATATATATATTTTCCCATGGTGATGTTTTATAAGTGTTATTCCAATAACATTTATTTAATAAAATATCCAGTCCTGATTTCCAGTTCTTTCCTTTTTCTCCCTCACAATACAAAATAAAGACAATAACATTTATTTAAAAACATATCTGCAAAACAAATATGTATTTCATTTTTAAAATGAACAATGTACCATCAGATTGGAGAAATAATTTCATTCTTTATAATATTTGTGTGGATGCTTTCTCAGTTCATTAAAGGGCAGCTCTTTTCTTCTTCAACCCCTTCTGCAGCCTTGCTTGCTTTTCCAATTTCAGTGAGCTGGGAGAAGGAACAAAACAGTTGTAGAAGTTTCGTGCGTGCGTGTGCGTGTAGAGAATCAGCAACTCAGTTTAAAATAATATATTTAAGACATACTTTTTTAGCTGCCCTCCATAAGAATTTATTTTGCTGTAAGATACACAGTCATAGTTCTTTGATGTCACTGCAGTCTATATATGGCATCAAGAGACATATAACTCAGGTAGATAATTTCTTATTTTATGCCTATTATAAATTTGGGCTTTAGCTGTCATAGGAATATATAGTGAATATACATAAGATCAGTGCCTGAATAACTCCTTACAGGATCAAGTCTTGGAGAAGACATGGAAAGGGAAGGTGATCTACTCAATCAGCCCTGCCTAGGTTTTTTGTCAACTGTCCCTTGAATCCTTGTCATTTGTAAGCCGCCTTGAGCCATAAACAAATGAAACTCTGGTTTTTGCCAATTATCTGGAGCTCTTCCTAGTAGTGATCTAGAATAAAGCATTCCTGACAAGTGTTTGTCCACCAGTGATGGGGAGCTTACTACCTCCCTAAGCAGATGATTCCATGGCTGACCTGCTCTTACTGTCATCATTTCCCCCCTAATATCCAGTTGGTTTCTTTACATCCATAATTTAAACCCATTATTCTGAATCCTATCTTTTCTGCCAACAGGAACAGCTCCCTGCTCTCCTCTAAGAGAGAACAATCATGTTCCTCCTCAACTTCCTCATCTCCTTCAGGCTTTCCTTGTAGGGCTTGGTCTCCAGAACCCTCATTATCCTCATCACTCTCTTCTGCACCTGCTCCATTTTGTCCACATCCTTTTTTAAGCAAAGCCCCGGCCCTTCCAGCTTGTTATACCCTCCTTAAGAGTCATCTTTTTGCAACAGTGTTAGACACCTTTTGCCTTGTATTGTGGTTGACCCTCAGGCCTACTCATTTATGCGCAACTGCAAGTTCCCTTGCAAAACTTAATGTTAAACAAAACTAAAATTGTCTGGTCAACACAACCTGGCATGGAAGCAAGCCACAAGCTCTTTCTGAAGACCACCTTTTTCTGGAAGCCAGACATGCTTCCTGGAAGGGAAAAACAACAACTGTTCATCAGTCCACACATGAAGTCCCTCTTGCTCCATCCGACTCACTACTCTCAATCTGACCTATGGTTGCCAGGCTGCCTACTTCTGCCACTGGCATTCACACTCCCCCCCCCCCCCACTGCTAAATGAATAAACAGTGGGAGCAAAAAAGGGAAGAGGGAATAGTGTCATGTGGGTAAGTAGCCAGAAGTGATGTCACTGTGTTGTGCGATGCTCTAGCAACCTCCCTGATCTCAAGATTGGGGAAATTTCTAGAGCATCCTGTCATGTGATAATGTCAGTTCTGAGTATTTGCCTGAAAATGACATTGCACCATCTGTTTCTGCTCCCTCCCCAGTGAAAGTCTGGCAACCCTAGTCTGATCTCTGGGATGCCATGGCCCCTCATGCCTCTTCTTTGTCTTTTCCTGACCCCTGCAAGCTAAGCGATGAGCTATTTATACACCCTCCCACACACACTTTGCATTTGATTTGATTTGATTAAATTAGTTGTACCTATAAGCTATGACTGTGTCACAACCAGTGCATCAAGCTGGGTCTTAATTACCCAGTGGCTTGAATAACCTTTGAAGTACACCACTTCTATCATCCAAGTGATCCATACTTTCTATCTCCTTTGGCAATGCGTTACATTCTGCAGAGGCAGCCAAAGTTTTGGCAAGGGTCTTGCAGCCTTCATGTTAATGGATATAAACAGCTGATCTATTTCTTGCTGATGCAGTATGCAAAGAGCCCATCAGTAGGGTCAGCAATATCAAAGAGCTCATGCTTTCTTCCTGACATCATCTCAGTAGCGACTGCAATGTATCCTTTCTGTGGCGTATTTCACATCTGCAATACACATTAAGCAAAATGATCAGCAATTGTCCTGTAACAATGATAGAAAATTATACCCCAGACTTTTACAGGGGGCACTCAGCTCCTCCCTCAGACCCTCCCACAACTCATTTGTTAGACAGAGACGTTCCTTGGTGCAAGCTGAATGTACAGTGAAAGTTTAAGGATATAATAGACATTTCCCTGGGTATATACTATACCTCTAATTGTGTGCCTGTAGAAGATATACATACATTTTTGCATCCTGGATTACACTCTTTCATTAATAAACAAAGTTTAAAGGTCATGTTTTTGGGTGGACAGCATGACCAAATTTGCATCTTTTATTTGCCACAATTGATTTATGACTTACTAGCTATCTTAGCCATGATCACTGTCTTTCAAGATACGCCCACCCAATTTTAGGCCCACCAAGTTTCAGGGCAGAAACCTTCCCTGGTGCATGCTGAATACATCCTGAAAGTCAGGTTACCAGCTGGTTAACAGATATTGATTTATAAGTCTACAAAATATATAAACATGTTATTTTATCTATATAGATTTTATGAAGCCTAGACAAGGTGAGAAAAAAAATGCATCCCAGGTTTTGTTGCTATAGTATTATCTGAAAACAAAAAGGCCATATCTTGTCTTTTGTCTCTTGTCTTTTGTTGTTTCTCTCCTGCCTGGCTGTTCATGGACTGTATTCCCTTTTGTTGCTGTTTCAGACATGAGCAGAATGAATGCTGCCACCTTGTGTATTAATGATATAAAAACAGATGGTACAGTTTGAAAATACAGCTGTTCTTGCATCCTTTATCAGAGAAAAATGGGAGTGCCCCCATGAAGTACAGTATAACTTGTCTTCCATGCTGAAATTTGGAACTACTGAACACTCAAGAGCGTTTTTAACAGACATAGGGAGCAATCCTAAGCAGAAGTAAGTACCACGTTATTTGGTGGGGCTTACCTCCAGGAAAGTGACTTCCCTCTATCTACCTAGTACCGCTTATACAGCTATTGCCTTAAGCAGAAGTTAGAATCAAAAATTATTTTTAAAGACCTTGGTATTAATTCTCTTATATTTGATTACTGCACCTATGAATTTTGGTCCTGAAGGGGTGACATGATCATTTGTATCCGATAGTGGCCATGACACCTGGGCTCACACATTTAGCAATTCCTTATTTTTAAGTAAAAGGGTGACTAAATTAGCCCTCAACTTGTTAAATATAGGGCACTCCATAATAATACGTTTGGTAGTTTCAATTTTATCATATGAGCACCTGCATGTTCTATTAGAGTACAATACTCTATTATATCTGCCCTCGAAAACTGCAGAGGGAAGAGAATTCATTCTTGCCAAAGTAAAAGCTCTTAGATTTGGGACTGAGGACAGTGACTTTAGTATTGCAGTCACAATCAGCTTGCCCAGCACTTCCACTGTGCTTTGCATTGAGAACATTAAAAAGAGGCAGTATGGTTAGTGGTCAGACCTGAGAGTCTCAGATTTGAATTTGGCCTGAAATTTTTCTGAGTGACCTTGGGCCAGTCATGCATACTGTCACATAATCTACCTTACGAAGTTGTTGTGAAGTCAAAATGGAGAAGAAAAGAATGATGTATACTGTGTTGCACCCCTATTGAAAAGATAGGTGGGGTATAAGTGAAGTGAATATATAAATAATATAAGCATCAGTGAGTGGCCCATGTCTGCAAGGAAGGGAATACAACCTCTGGACCTCTCTACTGCTCTCTTAATGGCATACGCCAATAGGAAACCAGATGCTAAAGCTGCTTTACCTTTACCTTTTTGTCTTCTTTCTGCTCTTCTCTTCTATACATCCTGGTAGGGTTGCTGGGTACCGCCTGATAACCAGCTGGAGATGGTGGAACTTCTGGCTGGGGGAGAGACTGGCACTCTTGGCACACTCACATCACTTCTGTCACAATCTGGAAATGAAATTATTGCATGATGCTGACTCTAGCATCCCCCTCAAATTCTATGGTTTAACCATGGAGTTTCGAGTGAATGCTAGAGCATCACTTGAAATGATGATGTCATTTCCAGGTCTGGCCAACACAGACTTCACTTAGCAATTTCCTCCTGCCTCCCAGCTGAGCAATGGTAGGCAAAGGCAGCAGGGTGGCGGGAGGTCTCCTGCTATATTGGGAGACCTAGTAACCCTCTTGTGCCTTCTCTTCCCAGGGCTGTGCAGGCAAATAGTGCTTGCCCAAAGTATTTTGAAGATCACAGGAACCTCTGAAGTGATTAAATTGGCTGGTTGCTACCAGCTGCAAAGAAGCACATTGTCAAAATGAGTTGCCCAGCAGTTGCATGAGCTTGATCTGGCACAGCCGTATTCTTTGTGAAACACTGGCATGATTCCCCTAATTGAATTACAAATGAGCAAACTAACCATGAAGCTGCACAACACTTGGTTCAAGGATGCTTTATTCAAGGATAGATTGGCTCTTTACCATACCAGGGAAGTTCCTGATGGACTGCTACCTTGGAGGGCCACTGTAGGCCAACAACAAGCTAACAGCTCCTACAACATTGCCGGCAGTGCAGGGCCACTTGACTCTGAGCAGACCAGCAGTGGTGACAAGCATATGCTCTCCCACAGCCACAGAAGACCACCTGGCTTTTTGTTAGGCCATTTAAATGTCCCAGTCTTCCCTTATGCTGGTTCATAATCTATAAGGGCTTTTGCAGCTCAAAAATTCAAAACAGCAAATCATAATTTCTTTGCAGAAATAGATGCCAAACAAAACTAAATGTGTGGATTCTCTTTTAAGGAAATAGGAAAACTTGGTTTCCAAATACTTTAAGACTTCTTGGTGTATTTCTAAACCCCCACAACCTCTCAGTGTACAGAGCATAATGGCACAGCAGCTCTAAGCACTGGACTTCATAACACCTCCAAATTCTGAATTAGGGATTTATTAAAGTAGCCTATTTGAAGAAAGCCATTAAGGCTGCAAGTGGAGCATGAGGCAGATTGTTGTGCAGAAGATGCCAGGCTCACCACTGCGGCTGGGTTAGTCTGCTGTAACAAAAGGCTCCCAGAGGTAGTGTCTCTGTTCTTGCTAACAGAACAGCTCCCCCTCCAAGGACTCCCACCCCCAATTTTTTTCTGGTAGTAAAACAAAAATTATGCAGCATATGCCCTTTGGACATGATGAATAAAACATTTCTAAAGGAGGTACTTTAAATAGTAAGTATTATTGCAACCAGTTACACTGCTGCAAAACTCCTATGTTCTTATTAGTGCTGACAGCATATTCTACTGCAACATTCTGGAGGATAATATTTGAAAAGTGCTTCCAAAAACTGCAGAATACAGAGCATTTGTCAGGCATTCAGTCTGTCTCTTCCAGCTTCTTTCTTTTCTCAGAGCCTTCCTGCATCAGCTGAAAATGAGCAAACAGGAGAAAGAGCTAAGAAGTTTATTTAATAAATGCATACCTTTGTCCATGAAGCTTCCAGTGAAAGTCTGGAATCAGCCACCCTGGATCTTTCAGATAGTGGCTAGAGAAATAACTTGGGTTATGTTAGTGTTTTCGAGGATATGTTATCTACCAAGAGGAAAATACAAATGAAATGAACATGATAGTTATTTTTTCTGCACTTACTATGATGTACACTTGTACAGCTTGCTTCTATTTATGTTTACTCAGAAGCAAACCCTGCTGGGTTGAATCTCAAATAATTGCATATGGCTGCGGTAATTGCTTTGTAGAAATGTGATTTACTAAAATCTAAATCTAGCAATATTCCTTCATTCTGTTCTTCTGAGCCTTTCCCTCTCCAAATAAATTTATTTTTCTCTGCGACAGTAAAGCATTCCTTGTTGACTACAGTGCTTATGATTTCAATATTTAACTTTTATTTTATTCTTCTTCCCAATGGACATAAAGTAAGCTATTCTTAGGATGCAGCAGCTCGCAGCTCCATCTAGGGGCTGTAACACAGCAATGAGACAGATGCTTTGCATAGGAAGGTCCCAAGCTCTATCTGCAGCAGTAAAATGAGGGTAAGGGCTATATTTGTAATTATTAGCTGAATAAAGTGAAGGCATTTATGAATGCCATAAACATATACAATAGTACAATTATAAGTCCTATGTTATGTTCTTAAGAAGAAGAAGAGATTGGATTTATACCATCCCCTTTACTACCCAAAGGAGTCTCAGAGTGGCTTTCCCTTCCCCTTCCCACAACAGACACCCTGTGAGGTAGGTGGAGCTGACAGAAACTGTTTTTGAGAGGATAAGCTCTGTGAGAACTTGTGACTGACTCAAGGTCGCATCAGCAGGTGCATGTGGGAGTGGGGAATCAAACCCAGTTCTCCCAGATAACAGTCCATGCAGTTAACCACTACACCAAACTGGCTCTATTAAATTACCAAAGTAACTTTGGAAGCCACACATATTAGACCATGGGAAAGTGTATTATTTCTCTGGCCTCAGAAGCAGTAGCTGGAAGAAAGGGGACTCAAATCAAAGGTGATCTCCTTCCAGAAGCTCTTAAAGCCAAACTGTCCTCCCTTTTGCTATCTACATTTTGGGAGTGTGGTTTCTCTCCCTCCCCCCCAACCTCCCTTGAGGTTGGAAAAGAGTACCTCACCAGAGAAGGGCTTTTTAAAAAATGGCAACCTGACCCTCAGGGGATTGACCAGGGTGTGAAAACTTCATGGGAGCATTGACAGGAAGAGTTCCCAACACTGGGTTGGGAAATTTCTGGAGATTTGGGAACAGAGCCTTGAAAGGGCACATTCTCAATGGTCTTAAAGGTGCTACTGGACTCCAACTTTATTCTGTTTCTTTAGACCAAGACGGCTGCCCACTTGGATCTATGATGCCAGAGTCCTCCCTCCAAAGCTGCCATTTCCTCCAGGGGAAATCTGCAATCTCTGTAGCTGAATGTTGTAGTTATGATGATATTGGATTTATATCCCACCCTATACTCTGAATCTCCTTTCAAGGACAACTCCTACAAAAGCTATGGCTGACCCAAGGCCATTCCAGCAGCTGCAAGTGGAGGAGTGGAGAATCAAACCCGGCTCTCCCAGAAAAGAGTCCATGCACTTAACCATTACACCAAACTGACTCCCTAAGTCCTATCTCTCATCCAGGACTCTGAATGAATCCTTGTGATTTTTAGCCTCAGCAAACCCAAATGATTGTCAGCCAATTAGAGTCCATGGAATGCCACTGGATGGGACTAAGTAAGCAAGCCTCAGTTTTAAAAAGAGAGAGAGAAAAGTGCCTTCCCTCAGATAGAGATCTGCAGCTCTGAATAAGATTGCTGGTTTAACCAGGATTTTAATTTGACTTTCAGGTAAGATCTGGGGAGAAAAGCTTATTTTTAGGTAATAAATAAGGAAAGGAAAGGTCCCCTGTGCAAGCATCAGTCATTTCCGATTCTGGGGTGATGTTGCTTTCGCAACATTTTCACAGCAGACTTTTTATGGGGTGGTTTGCCTTCCCCAGTCATCTACACTTTCCCCCCAGCAAGCTGGGTACTCATTTTACTGACCTTGGAAGGATGAAAGGCTGAGTCAACCTCGAGCCAGCTACCTGAAAACCCAGCTTCCGCTGGGGATTGAACTCAGGTCGCGAGCAGAGCTTAGGACTGCAGTACTGCAGCTTTAACACTCTGTGCCATGAGGCACCCTGGTAAAAACCAGGTGCATCAAATCTACCTGAGTGGTTCTTGAGAACCAGAGCCTGTGAGGTGAGAGGAAAACTACACTTTTGAGGGAACCTGCATTTGTGTAGGTCCAGTAAACCTCCTAACCTGAGGTAAACATACTGAGGAAAAACCTGAGGCAAAAATCTCACTTTAGTATTTATTTATTGTAGATTGGTTCAGTTAGATAGTTTTAAATGTCTTGGGGAAAGATTGCAGCTGCTAGGTCACAGTTGAGAGTCTTGTATTTTTTATTATTTAAACTGAAACTTTCCATACATAATACTCAACTGAAAACCTCACCTCCTATGAAGAAATGCATTTTTTGTCTCCAGAGGTTTGAAAATGAGCAAAACCTTCACTCTGAGTTTGCAAAGTCCCCCCCACCCCCCACCCCACCCTCTGGACAGAGAACAGGCTACAAACAGAGATACTAGAGAGACTTCAGGAAGGAAATTCTGGAGACTTCAGGAAAAGCTTCTCTGACCTGGCCAGTGGGTGGAGGAAAGAGGTGATAAAACTCAGGGGAGCAAAGAGGTAGCTCTTTTTTGTACTGGGTCCACCAGAGCAGACAGAACTTGTAACTGAGGTATGGAGGAGATGGCCATTAACCATGTATTGGCCTGAAAAGCTGGAAAAAAGCATCAAGGTAATTAAACTCTATAGAGATGTGTAACTTCCTCAGCTAAAGAGCCTGTCCTATATTTTAACACCTGATAGGGCATGTATAAAGAGAGGAACAGAGGAATTGCGTTTTACCCATTTCTTTTAAATCTCATGCTTGGTCTGGTGCTATGCTAAAAGTATGCTTGTGAACATTTTCTTTTTAATAAATATTTCATAACTTTTGGTGCTGTTAGTCTTCACACCATCTTGGACACACTTTTTTAAAAGGAGTGCCTGGGGGGAAGCAGTCAGTGGGCAAGTGCCTTTGGTGGCATGGTAGGATAAGGACAAACAAAGAACTTGATTGGTCAGGGATTGTGAATTTGGCATGTGCATGCACAGAGAGAGCAATGAAAGTTTTGGGTTTTTTTCCTAGGTCAACCAGAGTAAGGTCAGATCAGACTAGCCAGGATGGAGTTAGCAGAGAAAGTGAGAATACTTAAGATGACAAAGCAGGAGCTGCAAGAGGAATGCCAGAAGCAGCAGAGAACTGGACTGCTATAAGATAAAGGCTTTTCTGCTAAGCTGTGGCAAGTCAATGGGGCAGCTGTAATTGAGCACCCAAGCAAGCAGGACAAGGTCTGGCTCAAGGAGTTAGAGAAGTTGGCATTTGCAGGCAGAAAAGGAGATAAGAGATTCAGCAACTGAAGATGCAAAAGAAGCTGCAGAAGGAGGAGAGGGAGGCCTGCAGGTTTGAGAGGGAAGAAAAGCTGCAGGTGAGAAGGGAGAAGAAGCAGGAGAAGCTCTGGAAGGAGCAGGGGAAACATGACCTTGAGATGATGAATCTGCAGGCTGAGAAAAGCAGGAAAATAAAAGTTATCCCCAAAGATTTTGTTCCATTTGAGGGGGAAGACCCCTCAGTATATATTTCAACTTTTGAGAAAGCCGCTATGCAATGGGGGATTGCAGAGGCAGATTACATGTTCTCCCTTTATAGTGTCCTAACTGGGGAGCTAGCTGCTATCTACAATAACATGCCTAGGCTGGGTGGGAAGGCAATAACTTTTAAAGATTTCTGAGCCACAGCTTTTAAATGGGTGAAACTGGGGGCTGAGAGAGAAAAGTTCCAGTGGGTTTTGGGGACTGAGTCTTGAGCCTCTGTTTTTAGGAAGCATTTTGGAAAATTCCAGAGGTTGCAATTTCTGTGTGGGGGGGAGATTCTTCTAGACTCCAGCTGTAGTGACTCTCTTTCCCTAGTAAATCCAGGGTCTTACATTCTTCCTGACTTAAATTGTGGGATGATATGGGGTACAGCTTTCAGAAATCTTCCTAATGGAATTTATAATGAAATTTGAGATATATGCAAGACGAGAGGTGTTTTCCATAACATTTTCTCACTTCAGCGATCATCCTGCTGATCTAATAGGTGCTTAACCAAATTGCTGAAGGAAGAACCTTGGATATGAAAAAATGTCTGTGCCTGGGATGTCTGTTTTTTGGAATGTGTTCTCTTGGCAAGACATGGTTCTTCTCCTTCTCTACCACAAAGGCCTTTCTGTGCTAGGAAAATCAACAAAACATTTAAGCATTGTTCCATCTAGTCACCCACCAGGCAGATGGCTTTGCCTAGTTAATTCAGAAAAATAGTTAAATTCAAACATCATTCAAATCCCCAACATATCTACTTAATTCACTTATCCACCTAAATCAAAACAGGCTAACAGAATAAATAAACAAAATACAAAGAAAATCTTAATGACCTAACTCAGCACAATAGAATGAAATGTGGAGTGTGTACCAATTGTAAATATGATATACCAACCTAATCCTAAACTTGACTAATGAAAATATAGACTAATTCAACTAACAAGTAATTTTTTCAACACCATCAATCTCCAACATAACCCACAGGCTGAGTTAGAGAGAAGACTTTGCAAATATCCACTCTGATGGCTGACACCATGGTTGAGGAAGTGGTACGAAGACCTTGTTCTGGAAGGAAGGGGAAGAAAGGTGCCTTTCCTTGCTGGAAAACTCTGAAAAGTATCCTGGTAATCAGCCACAAGCAATCAGGTACACCTGAGAACACCTAGACTGACCCAATGAGAAGGCATCCTAGCACACTGCTACAGCAATAATGAAGTGACAGGGTAGAAACCCTACAAAATACCTTCTAACCAACATAGGGAAGAGATTCAGAGAAATATCCCAGAGAAATAGACTGTACTAAGCAAAGCCCAACAAAAGTCTTTATAAAAATGGTTTATTATATGAAAGGGGGGGGGGGGGAGAAAATTAAAGAGAGGGGGCTGTGCATTTTTAAAAGGCAGAGCAAAATACAGAGGAAAAAACTCACACAAGAACATGGCAACCTAATTCCAAAATAAAAACAATTCAGTTGAATTAGCTGAGCCCTGTATACTTTACCTAGGTTGTAGGTGGTTCTTCAGAGCACAGAATTCCTTGTAGTTACAAGATACTGGCGGGGGGGGGGGGGCTTAATGTCTATCCAGCCTTCTGTGGACCCCAGTTTCTACTGAAGACAAGGGGAAGTCCCAAAAGTCCAGACATTTAAGGTCAATGGAATTAAACCTAAGCCAGCCTCCTTTCTAAGATTTTCCAAATCCCAGGCAAAACCTCATCTCTGATGTCAGAAGCTACTGTTACCAATCAGAAGCCAATCAACCCCTTCAAAGAACTAGTAATGGCTTTGAAGTTATATGACAAATTGGTGGTCTGGCTCAGATTGGATTGTCCTTTGTCCAAAAGGATTTAAGTCTGGCAGGATAGTCCAATGTGGAATGGAAATGAATGGGTTATTCTAATGTAAATCTCAGGTGTCCAGGATCCCACATGCTCAAGATGGCACTCTTGCTTAGTAAGGTTTTAGGGTTGCAGTCATAGGAAGAGGTGAAATGTGGTTGGCTGAGCATGTCTCGGCCAGGAGAAGCTGAGCACATGCAGGTCCTGAACAGAGGCTACTGGCTCAATAGCAGGCTGCTGTGGAAGAAATTAGGTCTTTGTAGATACAATTGGTCTGGGGAATAACAGTACATTTTTCATTGGCTGCAAGGAAAATATTTATTCAAACATTAAGTGTGGCTTTCATTCCTTAAAATACTTTTGGTGTGTTCTTGCATTCAGATGCTGTGTAATAAAAGCTGCTGATACATCTGGTCCATGGAGTCAAATGCTGATTCCAGCATTAGACCTTGTGAAATCAACAAAGGAAACTTTGGCTTCTGCTGGTAATGGTCTGACGGTGATATCTGCAGCAGGAACTATTTTGTTCTGGATACTCTGTCTGCAGTTATTTCCAGCCTCTTCCTTGACAGAGTAACACTGAATGTCACCTCCTCCATAGTCTCTTCTTCTGTTGGATGCCTTCAATAGAATTTGGGCCCTTGTGCAACTGGTAGGAAAGAACCGGTTTTATAACTTAGATGGAGGGAAAATAGAAAGCCAACAAAAATGGAGGCTTGATAGTAACATTGGATTGCACTGGCTTAAGTAGGCAGAGGATTGCTGGATTGCACAGCACCATGGAATGATTTTAATTGTAACTGTATTTTATTGGTTTTAAATTGTAAATATAAACCTCTGAACTGACTGTTAGCCGTCCTGAGTCCATTTGCAGAGAGGCTGGGATAGAAATTTAAGGTAATAATAAATAAATTTTAATTGCCTCCTTTTAGCAATATTCAAGGATTTCTCAATTTGATGTATAGGAGACCTTTAATGGCACAGATGAGGGGAGTGATAGTTTGGCAACCATACTGACCTCTTATGAACTTGCTGGATATTTTTAACATCCTCCGAGCAAGAATGGGAGTGACCCAGAGGACTTGGCAAAGAACCCATTAACACGTAAGCATGGTCACATCCAACAATATATAAAATGCTGGTTGGTTCCCATAGGGTAACTGGTGTTAAAGAAGGTCAGTACTTGAGAATAAGATGGACTGCTTTGTACTGGATGCTTACATTTATCTTCAGCAAAACTTACATGAAATATCCGCTCAAAGATACATTTTTGTCATGACAAGGCACACAACTGTTATAGCTACAAAGAAAGGCCAGCTCTTTCAAGGTTGCTATCATATAATCAGATACATTTTGTGTGTGAAATTATCCCCCCAGTGAATGATACAAATACAGCTACAAATACAAGTTGATGGGGTGTGAACTGGCAGAGACTGACCAAGAGAGAGATCTTGGGGTCATGATAGATAACTCACTGAAAATGTCAAGACAGTGTGTGTTTGCAATAAAAAAGGCCAACACCATGCTGGTAATTATTAGGAAGGGAACTGAAAACAAATCAGCCAGTATCATAATGCCCCTGTATAAATCGATGGTGCGGTTTCATTTGGAGTACTGTGTGCAGTTCTGGTCGCTGCACCTCAAAAAGGATATTATAGCATTGGAGAAAGTCCAGAAAAGGGCAACTAGAATGATTAAAAGGCTGGAACACTTTCCCTATGAAGAAAGGTTGAAACGCTTGAGACTCTTTAGCTTGGAGAAATGTCGACTGCGGGGTGACATGATAGAGGTTTACAAGATAATGCATGGGATGGAGAAAGCAGAGAAAGAAGTAGTTTTCTCCCTTTCTCACAATACAAGAACTCATGGGCATTCGATGAAATTGCTGAGCAAACAGGTTAAAACGGATAAAAGGAAGTACTTCTTCACCCAAAGGGTGATTAACATGTGGAATTCACTGCCACAGGAGGTGGTGGCGGCCACAAGCATAGCCACCTTCATGAGGGGTTTAGATAAAAATATGGAGCAGAGGTCCATCAGTGGCTATTAGCCACAGTGTGGCTAATTATAAAATTAGCCAGTGTGGCTAATTATAAAATTTTTTTGCCACTGTGTGACACAGAGTGTTGGACTGGATGGGCCATTGGCCTGATCTAACATGGCTTCCCTTATGTTATGATACAACTTATTTCATTTAACACAAATCATGGTGTGCAGATTCTAAACTTTTTTTTTAGAAGCAAGCAATACTAAGGTCAGAGGCTCTGCCACAAAGAGTCTAGAATCACTTTGCAAGGAGTGTGTGTATTCTCTCAGAGAGCATTCCGCTAAGGCACACTTCTTTCTCTAATGGGTGTGCAGAAATCTCCTTGCTTAGGACTGTGTCTTTTGTCTCCATTGTTGACCTCTGCTATCTCAGGATAAGGCAGCATTTCTTCCCTTGTGTAAAATAAGAGATAGCCATGGACCACAGCTGAACATGCTGTCCTTGAATGAGTGAAAGTTGGATTCAAATCCTCACTAAGTAATGACGTTCATTGTGTGATCTTGCCCCCCTCCCTCTCAGCCTAGCCTGCCTCCAAGGGCTATTGCAAGGAAAACATGGGGCAAAGCACATAGGATGGCAAAATTAAAATGGGTTAAAATGCCCCAACATCAGCCTAGCTTCAACATTTTCTTCACTGTTTGAGGGAAGGGGTACTTCTGTCACACCCTAAAATACCATGGATGTTGGAAACACCTGTATTCTCATCCTCTGGGGCATGGTCCCCTGCAAAAGCTGTGACTCACCAGCTCAGGTTCAGACCTGATTGACACATAATGGTAAATGAGCTGATAGAAAAGACAACACCATAAGAACACCAGACGAGCCCTGCTGGATCAGACCAGCGGTCCATCTAGCCCAGCATCCTGCCTCCCAGTGGCCAATCATTTCCTCTGGAGGGCCAACAGGAAAGCAGAGAGGCTGAGGCCTTCCCCTGATGTTGCTTCCTGGCTTTGGGATTCAGAGGTTGGCGCATCTGAATGTGGAGGTTCCCCTCAGTCACCACAGCTAGTAGTCACTGACAGACCTTCATACAGTGGGTGATGATGGATTCCAGCACTGGTTGTTCCTCCTCATTAAACACACAGTGTAAACTAGCACCCTTTGTTGCTTGAGGAACTGCCTTTCTACTTGCAAGGGGATGTGAAGAAAAAACACACAGAAGACAACATTCCGTTGTAGAAACTGCAGCTCTCCTCTCCCTCCTCCTTGTTCCTCTCTACACGTGCGGATGAAACCTCAGTTGCAGGCACAATACAGAGAACGAAACTTCTAATTCCTTTTTCTACTGCAAGACCCAGCAGCAGCAGCAGCAGCACCACAAGCGCACAACCCCGCTGATGCTGCTACCAGCCTTACCCCCTTCCTCCCGCGCCTTCCTGACCCTTCTTTACCAATCAAAATGTAGGATGAGCATTCAGCCCCGCCCTCTCACGTCAATCTTTACCCACCACCCTCGCCTCGCCTTCCGGAAGGTGTTTGCGTCACTTGCTGCCGTTGGCCAATCCGAGCGGTACCGGTGCGTCACTCTCTCTTCTAGCCAATGGTGTCGCACCCGGCTTGAGAGACGGGCGGGGTGGCGGAGGTTTTTTAAGGCAGCGCGGAGCTTCACCTTGGCCAGAGACTTCCTTCCACCCAACACTCCGGTAATTGATGCTATGGCAACCACGGTTGCTCCCCGTTTGCTCCTTCGTCTTCTAGGTCAAGCCACCCCAGGAACTTCGTCGGGCCGAGGCTGTAGCTGTCATCTCCGGCAGGGGGCCCGCCGGCTTCACCTCACCGCGTCTAGGTATGGCAGGGAGGGGGAACGGGGAGTCTTCTGCACTTGTGACGAGTCCCAGTGGAGCCTCCTCCTTCGGGAGCAGTCTGGCCGATGAACTGCGCAGGAGGGCGTGGTGTAGGTGGGCGGCTCTATCCTCCCGGTGTTCGTTCTCTCTCTCTCTCTCTTCTCTCCGTGTGTCTGTGGGGAGTCTGGAGGGGCCAGCTGGGGGCTTTCGTATCTGTGGGGAGTCTGAGTTGTGTGGGGCTGGAGGGGCCAGCTGGGGGCTTTCGGGAGTCTTTTGGTGGCCGCGGCTTCGCCAATGTGGCGGGAGGACGGCATCTGTCCCCCGTGCTTCGCTCTGATGGGAATGAATGGGACAGACTCCCCCCAGCGGTTGTTTGCTTACCTGCAGGCTGATGAAATCGCCTCGCTCGCTTGCGTGGAGTAGCGTCTCTTGCCGCCTCCAGCCAACCCCAGGACGAGCCCTGGCTGCTTTTCAGCAGCGGTGCAGGGATGTTTCGGGGTGGTACGTGGGAAAACGGGCAGGGCTGGGCGTTTGCCCTGAGCTCTCTCTGACCGTGGTCTGCAAGACAAGCATCAACTAGGGGAGTGGAAGCCATGGGGTTCAAGCGCCTTCTTGGTTCGCTTTTGTTTGGGGGTTTAGTGGAAGTGAAGTGCATCGAAACCTAGTTCCTTGCATAACACTGGATTATCTAGATAGCCATTTCGGTCAAGCTTTGGAGTCTGAAGCCAGAATGGCTGTCCAGGTTGACCTTTGCTAGAATCGCATTGTGGGCTCTCTGGTTCTTCTTGCCTCCTTTGTATATCATTATTCATCCTGTTCTAATGGAATGTCTAAAATATTTGGGAGTAGGAGGCACTATATATTTTCCTACCTGGCAGGTGGTTCCTAGGAGGTGGCGATAGGGGATCACTGCTGTGACCTGCGGTTGTGCACTTATGCTGGGAGAATTCTGCAGGGGTGCCCTTTCCCTTGGTTTCCTTCATGCAGCCCTGGGAGAGGTCATCCAGGGGCTTGGCATCGCATCAGTATAGAGATGGCACCCAACTCCTATTTCCTTTTGCTCTAATCCTGGCAGTGATAGTTCTGGAGTCTGTAATAGGCTCGGGGAGGCTGCTGATTTGAAGGCCAGCCCAAATGATTTGGAGCTTACCGTGGGTGGGTGATTTCAGCTACTTTTTCTCTCAAAACTATTGGTTACTGCAAGCTACCTTGGGTGAGAAGAAGAAGAAAAATCTCGGAAGCTGTAAATTTGCTGCTGCTAAAATACCACCCCTCTGTCTAAATACAGTTATGGAATGGTATGCTTCTTACCAAGTAGTACATGCACTGTAGCCTTCTGCAGAAAGCTACTCAGACCTCCTTTAATTATCAAGAGCTTCTCTATCTTTTCTGTGCAAGTTTAGACTTTTGTGCAGCTTATGAGAAATATCTGCATATTTCATTAGCATACCACCAAAAGGCCTACAGATCCCTAGCATGTGCCATGTGGCACTGCTTTGCATGGGCTGTATCACATCTCCTTTTGAAAACAGTTTAGTGTATTGTTTTACAATGTCGCAAGTCAGTTGAACTTGTTTGTGAAAGGCTTTCATGGCCTTGAATTAGAAGCAAAGAGGCAGGGCTGAATGCAAGCAGCTAGTGTGGGAGGCATAGCAAGAGAACAGCCTGAGAAATGTTTCTTCCTTTATCTGTTCTTGCCTTCGTAACTTTATCGTTTGCGGACCTGCAGCATGCTAGAGTGTGTGATGACAGTGTGGTTCTGAAAACTAGTTGCAGTTCTCCTGTGCCAGGAACGGGTTTTAAGCTGCTGCTGCTGCATCTGCTTTCTGTGAAACAAAGTTTTGTTACATTTGGCTAAAGAAATACCTGAAAAAGCTTAAAGTATGGTGGTAGTTTTGATTTCATAGTATGAAGAACATGCAACTATTTAATGCAAGGCTGCATCTCCCTCCTCCCCCCTTTTTATTGCTTGATCCTGGTATGGTGTTGAACTGCATCTAATCTGTGAGTGTTTATTTTTTGCCAACTGAGTGCACTCTTTCAAAAGTAAACTAAACAAAAATCAACAAAGCTGAAATTTAATTGTTCAAGCAATAATGAACCTGGTAGATTTTAAGCAGTGGCAGTTGTGGCGAATAGTGTGAACCATTGCACTTGTGTGCTTTGCTGAGTGATGCTTTCTGTTATTTAAAGGCTGTTATGGGCAGTGAGAGAAGCAAGGTCTAATTGCTCTGGGGGCTTCTTCACACAATACAGAAGAGAGGTCCTTTGTGGTTTATCTGCAGATGGGCTGCGTCTTCACTGCAAAATTTAAAGGGTGTGTGTCTGAAAAAGCACAGCAGCAAGCCTGATCCTGAGAAACATGGTTGGCTAAGCTCTCAGGTGTGCATTTCTAGACATAAATATCCATCAAACAAAACAAACATGTGGTCTCTTTTCTGATTTATTTTGACTGTTAGCATGCTCTGCATCAATTCCAGAATTTGCATTAAGAATGGCCTCCTTGAACCAGTCCTGGTGCCTGAAGGTTCTTTGGCCCCTTGGGATACTTATTTAAGTATGCTAGCAATTGTTGAACAGAGTGTGCTCTGACTTCATATGTCCTTCACTTCTATGAGATGCTGCCTCTCATGAGACCTGATGCTTCTGTATTTGGTTTAATTCTGGGCAAGCTGGCCTGGAGATGTTCTTGAAGAGGTGCTAGTATGCCACTAAGGCAGCCAGACCAAGCTGTAACTTGGATTTGGGGACAGAAAGCTGTAAAAACTCTCTTTTGTGCAGGAATGAAGCTGTTGTCATTTCCGGGAGGAAGCTGGCACGGCAGATTAGACAAGAAGCCCGCCACGAAGTGGAGCAGTGGGTCGCAGCGGGCAATAGAAGGCCTCACCTCAGTGTAGTTCTTGTTGGTGAAAATCCTGCAAGCCACTCGTATGTTCTGAACAAGACCAAAGCAGCAGCTGATGTTGGTATGTCCTTTTGCTCTCCTGGGGGCATAAGCAGCATCTCAGCAGAATTATATTTTGGGGGAAAGGGCTCTTGGAAGTCACCACACCTCTCTTTGCCTTCTTTGTCTGCCAGCCTGAAGCAATTATAGCTTCCCCACCTGCCCCTTGCTAGACTTCTGCAGTCTAGGATGGGATATTGTACCCTGGAGCATCTGCTCTGTAGACACTTGGCCTTCAGTTGCCTGATGTGCTTCCTGAGGACTTGGAACAACATAGACCCTTCAGTCCAACTTGACCTTCCTCTAAAGCTTTGGCTGCCTCATCCCCAGCCTTCTTGCACGCATAATATCCTTGGTGCTTTCTGACTGCTTAGTATTTGTATGACTTGGATGTCAGTGATTCTTTTGCAGCCTGAAATAGGATGGGGAGGCTAAAAGCTTGAAAAGGAGGAAGCTTGGAAAGTACAGCAGATTTGGCCTTGAGTACTTTCTGCTGCTCTCCATAGCAGTAACAAGATCTAAATACTTGAAAAATCTTGGATTGCTGATCTTCTGTCAAAGCTGTTGACTGCTCAGGGGTGCCATCCTGGCTGCTACTGCACCATGCAGCAGTTGCCCTGCTGGTCAATGTTCAAATCCATTCAGAGATGTAACTTTTTCAAGATGAAAATGTAAAAGGATACGGTGACCGCTTAAGTCCAGAAAGACCCCAGGGCTTGGTATGCTTGGCAGGCACTGGAGGCTTCAGTTTCTGGAGTCATATTGCAGTTACTGGATCTTCACTGCCTTCAGTTCCTACAGCTTGATTTGGGAACTGTGGACCTTGCATATTCTAAGGAACGTGCAAAACATTTTTGTGCACAGCTGAGTGACTCCCAAATCTGTGGCTTCCCTTTGGTTAGTGCTAGTGATTTCATTGCACAGCTTTCAGGTTTACAAAATGCTCTTACTAATTAGAAGTGGAAAATGGAGGCCCCATGTCTGCTTAATTGCAATGTACATGAAAAACTAAATGAAATAGCTATTTGGTCCTAACAATCTGGTTTCTGTGTCCAACAAACTTTTAAGCATACATCTTTAAAAGATAGGAAACTCAAAGTTGGTTCACTTGGGCTTGGATCTGAAGCCTTGCTTCTGCTTGCACTGCACTCTTCTCCATGGTAGAGGTGGTCATCCATTGCAGAATGTGTTCCTTTGGTGCCAGGAGCTTCCGTTCATGCAAGGCTAGTATCCTTCAATGAGCCCAAAAGCACCTAATGGCCGAGAAAAGGACTTTACAGTCTGTCTTCAACAGCACCCAGCCCTCTCTCATTTTGCTAGTTAGTATTCCTTATGGCGTGCTCTTTGAAACTTGGTCATCAAATTTAAAATTTCCTTTTGACATTCTTGTCTTGCTTGTTGTAGGAATCAGTAGCGAAACAATCCTGAAACCAGCGTCCATCACAGAAGATGAATTGCTTGATTTAATTGTGAAGCTAAATGATGACACCAATGTAGATGGTCTACTAGTGCAGCTCCCTTTACCTGGTGAGTAAACTTTGGGAGGAGCTTTTCACATGGCTCCATTAGAACAGTTGGGTCTTTGAAATGTGTGCATTGAATCAGAAGGCTGTAATAAACCTAGCCTTGTGTGCAGCTAGCTGAGTGGCCCATCTGCTGCCTAGATCATGCTCTTGCATCCTGTGATGCACAGTAACTCTTCTATACAGTAGCCTGTATCACCCGTTTGCCAGTGCACAGTGTCAGTCTTGCTTTATGTTATCTGTGTTATCTGTGGGGGTTGTGTCTGAACGGCTGTCTATTTGATGAAGCATTTAGACATGTGGGTCAATATCTGCTTTCACTTCCAATCACCCATACTCTGCAAGTGTAGCTCTTGCTAGGACTACACATATGGAATCCTAACCACTAATTGTCTCTTCTCTCCCTTAGAACATATTGATGAACGAAAGGTCTGCAACGCTGTAAACCCTGAAAAAGACGTGGATGGTTTCCATGTAGTTAACGTGGGCCGGATGTGTCTGGACCAATACTCCATGCTGCCTGCAACACCTTGGGGCGTGTGGGAGATCATCAAGAGAACGGGTAGGAGTCTTGCACCAATCCTTTGTGTATCTAGGGGCAGGCACTTAAAAGCACAACAAAACCTCATTGTTTGTGTGTGTTTTCTGCATGGCAGGAATCCCGACCCTGGGCAAGAACGTTGTTGTTGCTGGCCGATCGAAGAATGTTGGCATGCCTATTGCGATGCTTCTGCATACCGATGGCAGGCACGAGCGTCCTGGAGGTAAGCTCCATCTCCAGACCTGGCTGGTTTACCAGACAGAAGGAAACTCAGATCACTTTGCTGCTCAAGAGTCAGATTTTCCTTGTTCAGTATCTGTATTGTGCCCAGGGGTGTGTATGCTGAGCCCCTCCATCTTCAGTAAAGATAGACAGTGGTCTGTGTGCTCTTTCCAGTACATCCGCTTACTCCCACCCCCCACTATATTTGGTCCCTTGCTTGTAATTCAAGGCAGCTTTGGCAACCCTTCATATTGTTTGGATGTGTATTAAAACTTTTTTTGTATTTTTGTATTATGTGCATGTGTGTGAGTGGGCGTGCACCTAGAAGTCATGGCAACCTCTGGTGACTGACCTCTACTGGGGGCATGAAGGATATTCAGAATGGTGGCTGAATAAAGCCTGCCCCTGCCTTCCCAGCTTCTGGTATTCCAAGGAGGTCTTCCATCCAAGCACTTGCCAGAGTCAACCCTGTTTAGCTTCTGAGATCTGATGAGATCTGCCTGGTCTATCCAGATCTGGACCTCCTGTTAGGTTTTTGTCATCCACAATATTATTGTCAATTTCCCTGATGGCTGGTACTGGAAAAGCCTGAAGTCAGTGCTCCTTCTTAGGACACTGGCTTGTTGTGTGGAAAGTTCAGAGGTGTGTGTGTACCAGTGCCGCTTTTATTCCTGAGTTTTCTCCTGAGGAAATCTCAGCATTAACATCTTTCATTCCTCAAAGTATATGTCCTTTGCGGTTAATTTTGTTGTGTATAGAGTGTAGCATTTCTCAAGGCAACATGACCAGACTTCTGCCCTTGAGTAACCAGCCCAGTCCTTGCAGTGGTGGAACTGTTCGTTGTCCTTTTTTTCAAAATTGACATGAGGGGAATGTTGACATATTGTCCTGGATCACCTTAGTGGCAAAAGCTAGAAATCATTAAAATACAATCTAAGAGGGGCGCATTCAGCAATAGGCCCGGCAGTAAACTGCTGGTGGAGAATGCTGCCTTAGGTGAAGTTTTTTGGGGGTTGGTGGGGGCTTCCCTCCCCTCCCTGTTGTCGCTCAGCTGCCAACTGCCTGAGCATCAGTTACTTGAGTCTTCAGATGCTCTTCCTTAACATGAGCTAAATTGTAAGGAAATTGAATGGTGTTCTCACTGGGAACTTCATTTTTCAGGGGATGCAACAGTAACCATCTCTCACCGCTACACCCCAAAGGAACAGCTCAAGCAGCATACAATTCTTGCTGACATTGTGGTTGCAGCTGCAGGTAAGAAGCTTGTACTTCAGGAAGAGGCCAGAAGTTGGGGACTCTTGTGGAATCCACCTTTCATTGAGGATGGAGAGTAATCCTGGAAGGGTTCCGATGCCCAGAGTTTTTGCCCATGGGACTTCACAGGCTTTTTCTAAACAGCAATTTGAAGCTCCTTCTGACATTGGGAAGGACCACTGGGATCTTTGGCCTTGTCAGGACCGATAGGACTTTGGGATGTCTTCAGTCAGAGATCTTCTGGGAACTAGCCTGGAGCTTTGTCCTTTGAAGCCATTAGAGTTGGTGGGTACCAGTAGTTTTCTTTTGTTTTATTAAATTAACTTTTGTTTTATTAAATCATTATTACAGGTATTCCTAACCTGATTACAGCAGACATGATCAAAGAAGGAGCTGCAGTGATTGATGTTGGCATAAACAGAGTTCAGGATCCTGTTACTGCCAAACCCAGGCTGGTTGGAGATGTGGATTTTGAAGGTATGGGATTAGGATTTACAGTATCCCAAGAATATCAGACTGACAATTTAGATTATAGGTAATTGTCATTTCAGGTATACTTTGAAGTAGTTGTGGCTGTGAAGGCAGCAAAGGATGCAAAATATATTGAGTCACTTAATATCTTGTAAAAAATGATCACAATCTTCCTTGTAACTTCATCCTTCAGTTTCTCTGTTGTATGAAGGCATCTGGTAGGCTGAGGATTTTGAATCCAAAGTTCTGTAGTCAGCATGGAGGCAGAGTGCTGCTTGTGACCTTGTTTCAGAATAGATGGCAGGATATCAAATTACTAGAAAGTCTTACCAGAAATACCTCCTGCAGTCAGCTGTTGATATTGGCTTACCATACTGTAAACACAAGTTTAGCTTGGCTACATTAGTGAGTCACACCTTAGCTTGGTTTTGGTAGCACAGTTCAGGATGCCTGCTTGGGATTCCTATTGTAGGTGACCATGTTGCTTGCACCTGCAGCAATCAAAACTGAAACCACAATCAGTAATTTGGTATTAGGTCCTTTCCTTTTGCTGATGTTGCCCCACAGAAAGAACTGCCCTGCTCAGACTGTAGTTGGTGGTAATACAAAGGTCTTAAGCATTTGGAGCAGAGTAGAAAGGGTTGCATTCATGTAAGGGCTGTGAAAGTATACCCATGTTTGGAGCTCGTGGGGTTAGTTAGGATTTTCCTGCATCTTTAGTGTGGTGGTGCAAGTGAGAGGCGTAGCATCTCAGACCTACTCGCTTTTGAAAAAAATTCTAGCACTTACAGTTTTAGCAAACAACTTGGAAACACATTTTTATTGTTATTGCATCTTGCTTCTGAACCAAAAATACTCCAAGTGGGTTAGACTCATAATCTGGGGGAAGTCTGGGCAAGATTTTCGGTGGTCAGACCAGGAAAGAGGCTTTATGCCCTACCTCTCTCATGCAGTTATTCTCTGCTACTGGACACTGAGCCTTAATCACTTGTCATATGAATTGTTCGGTCACCACTGTCTTTCACAGAAAATTCCACAAACACCAGAAACCTGCGAATCTGAACAAATTCTGCAAAACAATTAAAAGAATTTATTAATTAGAGCCACATCTCTGTAGCTGCTTTGGGGCATATTGTTGTCATTCTTTTTAGTCTGGACTCCTCCAATTTAGCTGACTGTGAATGGCCTACCTAGATAATTTGATGTTGATGTTTTCTTTAGCCTTGCTTTCTGTCCCTTTCCTTTTTCCAGGTGTAAAGCAAAAAGCCAGCTACATCACTCCAGTCCCTGGTGGGGTTGGCCCCATGACAGTAGCCATGCTGATGAAGAACACTATCATTGCTGCAAAGAAATTGCTGAGGCCCCAAGAGCTCGAAGCTCTGACCTCTTAATGGTGGACTTTTCACATTAAAACAGCAACATTCCAAATCTCCCAGACCACAGGCTGACAGCGGTGCAATATTTATTTGCTGGAATATTTATTTAAAGCAATTGTGTTTGATGGCAGAGAGCTTCCACCCTAAACCAATGCGTGGCAATTCCTACCATTAAGCTACTGTATTAAAATGCAGGAACCTGGTTGAGAATTATAAAATATAGAAGATGGGTGCTGCTCTCTCTGGAATCCAAGAGGGGGCCATAATTTATGGGCCAAGATGTGAATGTTCACATGACAGAAGAACATCTTAGTATTTACTCAGTACAGCTTTGATCAGCTACCCTGAGAGTGTCCCTTATTTGCTATGACTGCATAGCAGCTGTTCTGGAGTCAGATGTTACTGTTGTTTTCTACAAGGCCTTGATTTGTATTGCATTTTAATAGCTCTTGTAACAAAGGCATTTATAACTTGTTTGAATACTTTAATCTTACACATCTGTTAGGGCTGAAATATGCTTGAAAGCTAGCTAGCATGGCATTAATCAGGAGATTGGATGAGGTTCTCTAGGCCTGCTCAGGATTGCTTAGTGTTAATATGGATGGATATTACAGATTGTATTTGAATAAACAGAAGATTGTCTTTGAGAGTTTTATTGAGTATCAATGTGTGTTCCATTAAGGGAGAGTTTAACTTTGTTGGGAACCCTCTTCTTTGGGGGCTTTCATACTTCTCCCCACCCTTGCAAAAGGTGGTAAAGCAAATCTCACCAGGGACATTAGCTGAGTAAAGAGAGATTACAGGCATGGAATGCCAAGCTTTCACACTAGAAAGTGCTGTCCAGCTCTTCAGATACAATTCAAGGGCTTGAGTCAGACATGATAAGAAATGTGGCTTAGTGGAACCTAAGGTTCACCTTGCAGATCACCTGGCTTTGCTTGACAAATGTTGCTTTCATGATCACTAGCTTGTAGCTTGATGCCTACTTTTGTGTCTCATGTGGAGCCAAAGCTTTCAGTTGATAACCTGATTTCAAACCACAATTAAAGATCCTGGTTTGACAGAACTTTTTAGACAGTGGAGTGATCTGTTTTCAAAAAGTCACAGTAACCATAGTTTGCTCAAATAAGCCATGATGCCATATTCTGCCTGAACGGAGCCCCTATCTCGTTGCCAGTGTTACGTTGCACTTTGAAAAGCTGTCTGTATTAGTTAAGGTAGGTTGGAACCATCTGTATTAGCAGCAGCTGGCTGTGTTCATTCTGGAAGCTTAATGTTACTGAATAAGCATGACACAAGTAGAAGTCCAACAATTTATTATATTGTATAAATGTGTTACAGTAACATGGTAGGCTGTACTTCTGCAATGGAAATCAGTGTTGAATATATGAAAGTGGGTGTGTGGGCGTAGGACTGCAGTGGTGATTCAGTGGGACTCCAGTTACATGAAATGTGTCTGCAAACATTTTTTTGATTCACATCACCTAGAAACTATTGTAAAAGCAGACTTAAAAGCTCTAAAGGCTGCAACTGTACTGGTATAAAATAAGGTAAATATACAAGGCCGTATTCAAGTTGAAATAGTTATTACAATACAAAAATGAAGTGGTAGTTGACCAGGCATAACTGTCTCATTAATATGGTTGCTTCCAACAGTTACAATGTACACTCCAGATAAAACATGATAAACAGGAGAATAGATTCAAGTTTTTCTTGTTTAACTTCAATATTTACAAAGTTACAAGGAACCATCTGTTTTATATGAAAGTTCACACAGGTTTAATATGTAGAGGGTAGAAATCCTGCTTGAAGAAAGCAATGGCAAACCACCTCTACTTCTCACCTCTACTTCTCACTTACCTTGGAAACCCCTTGCTGGGGTTTGCCATGAATCAGCTGCAACTTTGATGGCGCTTGACGTACACACACACACACACAAGTTCTGCTTAGGAAAAATGTATGTTTTTAAAAAGTTTTATAGAATAATGAAGATGGCAGATTTATACCCTGCCCTTCCCTCTGAATCAGAGTCTCAGAGTGGCTTACAATCTCCTTTATCTTCCCCCACAACAGATACCCTGTGAGGTGGGTGGGGCTGAGAGAGCTCTCACAGCAGCTGCCCTTTTAAGGACAACTCCTAAGAGAGCTATGGCTAACCCAAAGCCATTCCAGCAGCTGCAAGTGGAGGCGTAGGGAATCAAACCCAGTTCTTCCAGATTAAGAGTCCGAGCACTTTACTACACCAAACTGGCTCTCCATATTCTAGGTATAGGGTTGGCTCTTGGCTCAGTTTTCCAAGGACAGAATGGAACCTTCCTGCTTTTCACTGATGTCCATGAAATATACTGCTTCTGGAGGAAACGGGACTTTGAGGAAGGACTTAAAGGTGTTTGCACTGGGAAGGAGGAATTGGTGAAAACTGCCAATTTATGGTCTGTAATCAAACTGTCTTATGGTAAAAAAAGCCCATGGAAGTTTTGTTCAAGTGGGACAGGGACAGAAGAAGTTATCTGATGGATCATAACAAAGTCCTAACTCAACATGTAATTTGCAACAGCACACAGTAATAGACCCCAACCAAGCTCACTGGCAAAACCAAGGTGAAGCTATCATCTGCTTTGTTTCCAGTGTTGATACTTGGAGACAAACTACTTTTTAACTACTACTAAACTCTGTTTTTAGTTATCCATTCTTCTGTGTTGTCTCAGAGCCATCTAAGGTAGTAAACCATCACTAGGTCCAAACATTTCCTATAAGTTCTACCTCTTAAATCCCTCTGAACTAGAGGCTGCATCAATACATTTTGAGAGGTAAGCAGCTGGTTCCTAATTACAACAGTATTAATCAAACAGTAACAAAAATCAGAAGACAAGGGCCAAAGGAAATTGGGAGCAGATGGCCCCAAAGCAGCATGGCCACTCCAACTGAAGTAAAAGGACTGAGTCTGTATCTGAGCATAGACCCTCTGAATTGGCTGCTGTGTGTGACAGCTAGAAAGAGACCAGTTGCTAGGAAATAGCAGTGCAGGGCTGCCTCATTATTCTGCACTTTATTTACTCTGCAGCTGTTCCTGTCATCTGTCATAGAAGGCTCCTCCAGAATGGAGGCAAGCCACCCAGATTAGTTTGCCTGTTCCTGTTAACTGCTGGCCACCTTCGGCTGGCAGACTCCTCTCCAACTGGCTGTGCTTGCTGAGGCAATCAGCAAATTGAGTGTTTTGTTTTTCATGTTTGAAGTAATAAGGCAGGTTTGTGAGTAGGAAGCAGTTCCAGAATGAGGATTTGCCATCTCACACTCTGCATCTGCCTCTCTAAGCGTATGGTGAGCTTGGAGAATACAAATTCTTCTGTAGAAGACAAAATGACAGGCAGGTAAAGCTGTCCTAACAGAAGATTTTAAACGAATCCTATAGGGAAAGGAATATCAGGGGGTTCTTGGTCCCTTCACCAGTGGGTTTAAAGAGATCTGAGTCTAGTAGCTCCTCAGAGGCTAACTAGATTTCCAGAATATAAGCTTTCAAGAGTCAGAGCTTGGTTTATCAGACATGAGTAGGATAAAAGGATCTTTGGCTCCCAAAAGCTCATACCTTGTTGGTTCTAATTGTTCTACCACAGACCAACATGGCAATCCTCTGAAACAATAGGTTTTTAAGTCATCTTGGTTGGCTTTCCAGATACAGTGCCAGTTTCTAAACTAAATTATGCAGTTGAAAAATATGGATGAAGCAAATTCAATTTAACTGTAAAAGTCCAGCTATCAACTGAGCCTCCTGCAGCATTTCCCAAGAGTGTACTGGTGTTTCTTTGCCTCCCCAATTCTTGGTCCTGACAGAGTCAAATGAAGCTCAATAATGGTCAGGCAGCACCAGCTCTTGAGAGGCTGGGAGGAGGAGGGATGGGAGAACAAAAAGGTAATTTGGCAGGTGCCCCTTGCTGGGAGCCTGGTTTCCTCTGCACTATTCCACACACTATCTGGGGTTTTTCTTCTCAGCCCACCAGCTTGCCTGCTTGGGGATCCTTGCATATCAAATTCAGTCATTTGTTCTCATTTTGCCCTCTTGTCTTGGTGGGGACCCCCACATACACTGCTACTCCCTTCTTGCTTCATGAAAAATAAAGAGGGGGGTTTAGCTCCAGAGCTTGCTTGCTTCATGTGATCCATACATTTTCTCCCAAGGCCCACTGTATCTTGAGATGGTCCTTTCTCCACCTTCACTTGGAGAGAGTGAAAGGCACAGTGTTGTTGGCTTCCCTCTTATTGCTCATGTCTAGGATTGCCAAAGTGGAGGTGGGGGGTGAGATAGGGTTACCAGGTCCAGGTTGGGAAACTCCTGGAGATTTGGGAATGGAGTCTGGGGAGAATTGGGACCTCTGCGGAGTACAATGTCATAGAATCCACCCTCAAAAACATTCATTTACTCTAAGGGGATCTCTGTATTCTGGAGATGAGCTGTAATTCTGGAAGATCCCCAGGTCCCACTTTGAGACTGGCATCCTATTTATATCCCATATCTGTTGTGTGTTCTTTTGAGTTTGTGTGTGCGTGCATGAGGGAATCTGACTGCTTGTAATTTAGAACTACACATTTGCCTGAAATATAGTCAATTGCAATGGGCTTCATTTTATGGAGTACAAACGTGTATGTAGCCCTGATCTGGGAGCAGGCAAATGCACTGTCAAGAAAAAACAGCTTTTTTCTTCAGGGAAACAAATCTCTGTAGTCTGGAAATCAGTTGCAATGCTGGGAGATCTCCAGGCCCTGCCTGGAGTTTGACAACTCTATGGTGGCTATTTTGTAGTGGCACCTATTACCTTTTCTCAAAAGTATAGAAAGTCCCACAGGCTCAATAAAAGAACCATTTACAGAACTTTTCACAGGTCTTAAACTATCAAGGTTAGAACCAACCTTAGTGTAAATGTCCCTTTTCTTCCCTTAAACCTCATTCTTGTATTTGTGTGCATGAGTGTGCGCGTGCACCTGGAAGTCATGGTGACTTCTGGTGACTGACCCCCACTGGGTAACTGGAGCATATTCAGAGAAGTGACTGAATAGAGCCTGCCCCTGCCTTCAGCTTGGGTATTCCAAGGAGGTCTCCCATCCAAGTTCTTGCCAAAGTCAAGCCTGCTTAGTTGCTGAGATCTGATGAGATTGGGCTTGCCTGGGCTATCCAGATCAGGACAACGTAGAGCTCATTGTTAGTACAAGGCAGAAACCTTGTGTCTGATCTTTTCTGTTGAAGGAAGAATTCTGTACTTTAATGAATGAAACAGCTTGGAAAAGGCATTTTTTAAAATCAGGATTTTTACAAATGCAGATATTAATTCAGAGGCACCTAGTGTTTGAACTAAGTATCTCTTCCTAGAATGACCCATGGGTCTCGGGTGCAAGGTGCCTGTTTTTCTGAGGTTTCTCCAATGCTCTTATAGAGAAGCTGCAGTTAAAGTTAAATGTAGGGTAGCACCACAAAATTCAGAATGACATGCCTATAGTTTACCATGACAAGAGGAGAATGATTAAATTCACTGTCTCAAATGAGATATTGAATAAGTAGGGTTGCCAAGTCTTACCTGGCTTTGGGTGGGGGATGATGACATCACCCAGAAGCTCTTCGGGGACAGGGCTCCCCAACCAGGGTGTTATGGGGTGGCTGGTTGGAGGTCCCAAAATCAGGGGGGGAACCCCCTTCCCCGGTGGCAACTTGGGAAGCCTACAAATAAACAAGGGGTCCCCACTATGGTGCCTGCCAAGTGTTTTAGAAAGTGGGCAGGGCCAGATGGGACTTTTGCCCAGGAAGGCTTCTGATTGGCTGTGCATGGATTTTTTTTAAATGTTGCTTTGGCAGCATTTGCCAGCACAGCACAAGGATCTTCACTGTGTGACTGAAGGTAAGCTATGGCATCCATTTTGCGTCTGGCTCTGCCTTCTGCTGCAGCCATTTTGTGGCAACCATTTTGTGTCAATTCCAATGGTGCTATCAGGCCTAGAAAGGTTGGGGACCCATGGAATAAACCACTTCAATAGAGAGTAAAAAGAGACAACATATTGGCATAACTTAAAATCATTTAGCTCTGAGAAAAGACCGAAGAACAATATTTTGATATATCAAAATGAAAAAAGAGACTTTGGCCTTTAAGTTAGGGTTCTTAGGGAAACATCTCACTTTTTCCTCCTACAGAACTGCTAGGATTTCTCACAAAATATTTCAGAGAAGAAGATTCCATGGGCAAAATATGCTCAGCCATGTTTATAGGCAGAAACTCTTCTTGCTTTGCTGCAACTGAATCCTATAATTTCTTGGCCTCTATCCAATGAGCATTTTCAGATACCTAAGACAGGGAAGCCTGCCATTAGGACATTTGAGATTCGTGGAGCTATGACACTATTTCTGACAGAGAGGTTCTCTTCTTACAGGACTGGAGGAGTTATAAATGGCCTATATACCAACTGAAGGAAAACTGCCAAATGGATCCATTGAGAGAAGTCTAATTTAAATCTACGAGACATCAGCTGAAGTCCTCCGGGGGACTGAGTCATGTAGATACTGCTCACTTCTCTGGCTTTCCATACAAAGTATACCATGATCTGTGACAAACTATTCCTCCAGATGTTTGGATTCAAGGAAGGAACAGTCCTCTGTATCACTTTCTCCTGCATTGGTCCTTAAGGGATCACTTTTAATACTGGATGACTGAAGAGTCAAGCTTTGTGCTTCTCATCCATCCATTGTACCCCACTTCTCAATGTCCAATCCTCCTGGGAAAACATAAGTTGAAATGTCCCCTTAAAAACTCAAGTTGCAGAACAGAGCAATGGCCAAAGTTATCATTGGAAAATGACTCTGCCAAGTCTAAAGTTAATGGGTATGCAGGTTAGGAGACAGGGCAGCAAGGTCCAGCTTCAAAAGAGCTGGTGTACAACCTGGTAGCTTCTCATCAGTTGTAACCCAACATGTTGGAGTCCAAAGCTTATGTGGTTTCTCTACCCAAAGAACCAGAGCTGCCTGCAGGCTAATGATTTCTTTTGTTCCTGCAGGCTGTGATGTCCTGAAGTACCAATTCCATATTGCTTGGGAGGATCTGAAGCTAGAGATGCAGGGTTCCATCATTGTTCCCAGCCCAACAGAATGGAATCCTACAAATTTTCAGTCATCAGTTCTTTAGTGGAGAACAAGGTCCTTGTGCCTAGATATCCCCCTTGGTTTTTCAGGTAGAAGAAAATAAACCCAATTTTGTATTTATAAAGGACCACTGGGACTATAGTGTGGTCTCATTGCCCATGTCCCGAGGATGCTTTTCTGTGTCAGTATCTTCATAATCTGACTCCATCTCTATCTTCACTTGGGGGACAGCACAGATGGGGTTTCTGGAGTAGTTAAATGCAGGAGATGACGGGCAGGAAATCTTCAGGTGAAGTGTAATACTGGAAGAAGAGCAGGTCATAGGAGGTTAGAAATACATATTGGAACTGGAATCCTACAGCTTAAGAACTGTTCAAAGTATATGAAATTCAGCCTCCCTATTCTCTCCCCATAGCTAGCACACAATGCTGCAGTGACAACAACAAACACCACATGTGCCAAAAAAGGACAGCATCTGCACCAGAGTCTAGATGCTAGACGTTCCTGCTAGTTTGCACATCCTCTCATCTGTTCCCATATCTACTCTTTCCTCTTGTACTAGATTTTTAGTCCCTTTAGTCAGCCTTCATAGAACTCTTCTTTTTCCCACCTCTAGCACAAAGTCCCTTCTGACCATAAGCACTGCTGGGGGTTCTCAGAGTCCTGTACCCTTTGCCCTTTCCTGCATTCTTTCTGTTACATTTTCTTGGGTACCAGAGCCTCAGTTAATAGCTTACTCTGTATTCTAATTGAACTATCTCATCTCTGAGCTTTCTGTCCAATAATTTTACTTTAGTCTCAGATATCTGCCTGGTGCTTAGGTGGCATAACAAAACAGCATGCTTCAGTGAGGATGAACAAGGTTGTAATGCCATCCAAACAGACAATTTCCCTTTCCTCACAATATCTGCCTTGAAAACATTCTTTGTTGCCTGAGTAGCTGGCAGATTCATGAACGATATTTTGTGTGAACACAACAACTCTGCTCAACTGTGGCAGAGGCCTCAACATGGCACATTCAAGGAAATAGGCACCTGGTAAGCTAAAGCATTAAGAAGCCCTGTGGCACAGAGTGGTAAACTGCAGTCCAAGCTCTGCTCACGATCTGAGTTTGATCCTGGCAGAAGCTGGCTTCAGGCCATAGGATTGCCAAGTCCCCTTCCTCCCAGAGCGGGGGATTTTCGCTCGTGTGTGATGCAATGATGTCACTTGCGAGTGATGTCATCGCACAGGTGACGGGACGCACAGCTGCTCTGGACGCTACGGTTTTCTCGGATACTTTAGCCATTTGGGAGGTAAAAACTATATGGTATCTTTTGTACCATAGAGTTTTCCCTCCTAAATGGCTAGAGAGTCCAGGAAAACCATAGAGTTTCCTCAGAAATGCTTAGAGTGGCCACTGCACACTATCACCTTCGCAATGATGCTGCTTCCTGGTGATGTCATCACGCTGGCACCATAGGGGGAGATTGCCCCCCACCAGCCCAATGTGGGTTGACGGATTGGGAACCTCCCTGGCGGAGGAACCCCCACCCGGGCCAGGAGCTTGGCGGCTGGCTCAAGGTTGGCTCAGCCTTCCATCCTTTCAAGGTTCGTAAAATGAGTACCCAGCTTACTGGGGTTAAAGTGTAGATGACTGGGAAAGGCAATGGCAAACCACCCCATAAAAAGTCTGCAGTGAAAATGTTGCAATGCAACGTCACTCCAGAGTTGGAAATGACTGGTGCTTGCACAGGGGACTACTTTTACCTTTAGCTAAAGCATTAAACATCCTAACTAAACATCCTAGCACAAAATAATTCAACATCAAAATCAGCATTGTACAAAGTGAATACAAAATAAGCATTGTATGAAGTGAATCTAGGCGTTTCTGGGAAAAGTCTATGGTTTTCCCAGACTCTCTAGCCATTTGGGAGGAAAAACCTTGTAGAAAAAGCCCAGCAGGAACTCATTTGCATATTATGCCACGCCCCTTCATGCCAAGCCAGTCGAAACTGTATTCCTGTGAGTTCCTGCTCAAAAAAAGCACTGCATTCAAACATATCTTTAAACAGGATTCATGGTGTCTGTGGTTTTCTCCCATGAGATATTTTCTGCTTTCTTCTCTCCCCACAATTAAGGCTGACAGCTACTTGGGCAAAAAAAATGTCCTGTCTCTTTAAAGAGGCTTAATGGGATGTTGTTTATCTCCATAACATAAAAAGCTTCAGCTGCTCTCTTCTACATATTAAGCCTTCATTATGGGACAAGACTTTCCGCCCTCCAGGCGTGTTATTTATCTGCTTATTTCATTGTAAAACATTTTTGTGCTGCCTTTTCTCCCAATTAGGATCCCCAAGTTGGCAAACATGAAAACACTTCAACACAAAAGACAGGATTTAAAATGATAAAATACTTCAATAAAAACACAACATACAACAGCAAAATCAAGGACAAGGGCCAATAATAGTTATTGGAGGGTATGGCAAAACAGAACAAAAAATTCACCCACTGGCAAGAGCCACTGATAGGGGAAGACAGATGGATCTCTCTGGAGAGGGAGTTTCAAAGTTTTTGGTGCCACAACCAAGAAAGCCCTTTCTCAGTTTGCCACACACCTAGCCTCGGATGGTAACAGCACTCAAAGCAGGTCCTCTGAAGATGACTGGACTGAATGAAAAGCTCATATTGGAGAAGATGGTCCATAAGATATGTTGGGTCCAAGCTGTATAGGGCTTTAAAGGTCAGTATCAGCAGAGCTTTTTTGTAGCAGGAACTCCTTTGCATATTAGGGCACACCCCTGATGTAGCCAATCCTCCAAGAACTTACAGTAGGCCCTGTAAGAAGAGCCATGTAAGCTATTGGAGGATTGGCTACATAAAGGGGTGTGGCCTAATATGCAAAGGAGTTCCTGCTACAAAAAAGCCCTGGGAATCAGTGTAACAAGCTGCAACGACTGGAGTGATATGGTCCTTACGACCCACTCCAGTCAAGACTCTGGCTGCAGCATTCTGTACCAACTATAGCTTCCAAACAATCTTCAAGGGCAGCCCCACAAAGAACATCCCTATCTGCAATAGATATACTTACTGGCAATTTGAACATTGCTTCTGTTCTCTGTCTTGCCCCAAGCATCAGGTGGATAATTTTTTTTTTAAAAAAGTGGTGCACACTGATTTATTTAAATGTAGTATACTTATTGCTTTATTATTAATTTTAAATAATTTTTAGAACAATCACAAAATCCTTTGTGGAAAGTAAGTGGTCACAATGGGTTAGGTGGAAGTTAGAGTCCATCACACCTTCCTGGAAAAAAAAATTCATCTGGAGAGAACACACTTTCCACAGAGGCATGACTGCTCAAATAATGATTGTTTGTATGCACCATAAATGGAAAAACAAACTAAACTCTGTTTTTAATCAATAAAAATAAGTTTAGAAAAAGTTTGCACATTTTAAAAATAATTTGAGAAAACAGCAAATCGCACAGCATGTTTTTGAATACGCAGCCCAGAAGAAATATTCCCTTTCTTTCTTGAATTTGACATCTAACATAAAAGATACACAAAGCCTCCTCAGATGGAGAAGAGCCATTCTGGCTCACATTGTACTGAATCTCAGGCACTATTGGCAAGAGCTGGGTGACTACACTGTGGGGTAGTGGTTACAGTGTTGGACGAGGGAGACCCCGTTCTACCATGAAAGCTTGCTGGGTGATCTTGGACCACTCACATACTCTCAGCCTAACTGACTTCACAGGGTTGTTGTGAAGATAAAACGGAGGAGATAGGAGAATATGTAAGATACTTTTTTGGGTGGGGGGAAAGAGAAGGCAGAATATAAATGAAGAACATTTTTTTTTACAAAAACCCTTATCTTCATACTGAAGCCTGTACAAACTTTTAGAAACTAGCTATAATATAACCTTATGCCTTATATCCCCTTTAGCATTTCTAATATTGTGTGTGCAATATGGTAAAGCCATTTCTTTTGTTACATACAATAAATCCCAGCATTTTTTTTTATTAATCTAAACAACAGGAAGGAGTGAAGCGACTTATAGTCATCTTGTTGGGATATTTAGTGGATAACCAGGCCTCAGAGGAAAACGGGCATGTCAGGTGAACTTTTGAAACATCACATAAACTGCTGGGTTCCCATGTTAGTTAAATTATTTTACTGCATCGATCAAACAGATATATTTGCTGCTAGACAGATTATATATAAAAAGATGACAGGTGGCTTCCTGCCTCTAAAGCTTACTCAGTATGCTAAGCAAAATCTATGCAGTTTTTTTTACTGAACTATTTTGATGGTAAATCAAACTGGGTTTAGACAAAGGCTACCCTATAGTATACAACATAATTGTGCCAGCTCATTGAATAACAAAATATACCATTTAAAAAAAGAAAGAAAGAAAGAAAAGAGGAACATTTGAATGCTGCCTTTATTGATCTGAAGGCCAACTTGATATAATAGACAGGGAAATTCCCCGGGACTAGCTAGCCCACACTGACATCAATGCTTGGTGGCTTTTTCTAATGGCAAGTTTGTACACCAACATATTTATTTGGATGGATTCCTTTTTAAAAAGAGAAGCAGTAATGCAAAGTAATGCTTTTCTCCAGGAAAGTTACTGGGGAGAGGTCAGGAATGCTTCCTGTTAGTGCCACCAGTTGTTGCTATCTTGTTGCTATCCTAAGCTCTACATCCCTTTCCCTTGCAAATAGCTGCTACTTGGGGGCCTTCTTCCCACCCTACCCCCTAGATCCAAAACCCTTGCCTGAGAGAGGCCTTGGACTTTCCGGAAGGCTCTCCTCTTCCAAGTAAGCTGTAAATGTGTCTGGGTGATATAACTGGAGCAGCCATGCTTCCTTCCCTGTGTCTCTGCCTGTCAAAAGGGTAAATGTAATAATAATAATAAATCTATTACTATTTTCAATGTTGTGTTTACACTTACAAGCTCATCTTCCTGCTGTTAGCTTATTTATTTGAAAGATTTCTAAAACACCTCTGAGCTTCTGCTCCCAAAGAAGTATACAAAATCTTCAGATAAGCCAAAATTACACTGAAAATTAAGATCACTGCTTAAAAAAAAAACCCCTCCTCAAATCAATCATAAAACATCTAAGGGGCTAATTTTCAAAAGCAGAATGTAGCATGAATTTTTTTCCCTTGTTTCCTGACTGCTGCAAGAGCCAAACAAGGGAAATATGAATCTATTTCAGAGAATGAATGGGTGGATGAATAAATAAACTCTTTAAAACACAGGAAACCTGGCCAAGAGCCCTTTGTTCATTTCCATGGGGCTCAGAGATCTCAAAAACAGGCAGACTCCAGAACACCTTCTTTCTTGTGGAGACCAGCAGACCACAAGGAACTGAAGCAGGGCTTCCTTCATAGATTTTATTGCTTGTAGAGATTCATAAGTCTTAAACACCTCTCCTATACCTGCACAAATCTGAGTTTGGATTTCCTTTTTAAAAAATATCAAGATTGTCAGATGCATCACTCACCTGCGATCCAGGTCTAAACTATTAGGAGAAGAATCAGAACGTAAAACTCCAACTGGAAGATCTCTTTCCTGGAGGGAGACACAGATGTCTGTCAATGTATTTCAGAGGACAAATGATGAATGAACAAACTCTTTAAAATGGAAGAGAGCTTGCCAAGAACACTATGTATATTTCATTGGGGTTTGAACAGATGGACCAAGGGTCAGGTCTGTCTGTCACCTACTCTACTGCCAGGAACCTATAATGGTACTGTGCCCCCAGGGCCGGCTCCACCACTAGGCAAACTAGGCAACTGTCTAGGGCGCTGGCCTTCTGTGGGCGCCAAACTGGGTGGCTCCCACGTGACTCAGTGAAGGAGGTCTCCCATCCAAATACTTGCCAGAGTTGGTCCTGCTCAGCTTCCAAGATGTGACAAGATCAGGCTTGCCTGGGTTATCCAGGTCAGGGAGAAACTTCAAGTTTTGTGCTTTTCATTTTTCTCACAATTCATCTCTTTTTGAAAATTGGTTATCATTGCGGGGGGGGGGGGAGGCGCCAGAAGTTAACCTTGCCTAGGGTGCCAGATAGTCTAGGGATAGCCCTATGTGCCCCCCCCCAAACTCTCACCTTTTTCTTGGTAAGGAGATTCTGATGACTCCACTGAATCAGAGCCTTCTTGCAGGTTAAAAAGCGAAGTGTACATGCTTAGTACAAAAGATGGGCATTACACATGAGTTGCCCCTATGCTGTTCTTCCTTGCTCATGAGAATACAGCTTCAATTCATCCCAAAGTAGCAAGTAACTTTCAAAAATGCCATTCCCAGAAGTTTCAAGGAAGCAGGGGGCAAGATTATGTACAGTAGTAGCCTATAGAGTTAGAATTCTCCCTAAAATCCTCCTAAGGATTTAAAGACCTAACTACATGTTGCATGTAAGCACATGGGAAAAGCAGCTCCAGATGAAGGGTTTAGAGTAGCTGTGAGAAGGGATACTTAATCCTTTCTGTGTCCATGGCTTCTCTGCTCCAAATCTCCTAGTTGCTTTTCCTCTATGAATGTATGCTTTGCCTACATGCATGTTTGCCAATGGCACTGGAGTTCTGCCCAGACAATGGAGATACCTCTGAGACAGTGTTCCTCTTTAAAGTTATTCTACAGCCAGAAGCAGAGCACTCAACACTGTCACCATCCAGGATGCAGTGCAAACTCCTATGAGCTAAGAGAATATATCTTTAGGCATCAAGTGTGAGATCCTGGATTACAATTATGATAAACTGAGGGTCAGTATATTGTCCACAGGCAGCAAAACCAGAGACACTTCAGAATATTGTGTGCCCATGCAACCCCCTAGGATGGTTTTGTATCTGCTGGATACCAGTACATCACCCATCTACAGGATCCATATGGCAAACTAGAGCAACCTCTTAAAGTGCTGTCACTTGTAACAGTGCAACCTGGTTCTTTGCCTGTTGGGAAACTGATGTGCAAATCTGACCTAGAAGAACAGGAAGTTGGTAGTATAAACAGGGAACATCCCAAAAGCTACTAAAGTGGTGTGTTTGTGTAAAGTGCTGCACTATATAAATCTGCTTGCTGCTGTCCACTGAAGCTGCAGCTTCTACTCAAAATATGCATCAGCCATGGGTTAGTTTGGTTAATCCCCCCAAAAAGGCATAACCCCCTAGGAACTGTGCCTAGGCATGCCCTACAGAGATAAAAGGGAGATGTGCAAGAAGCAAGTTTTGTCCTTGTGCAGTCCCCATTCAGTGCAGATTTTAGCGTGGTTTAGAGTTAGCTGTTAATTTAATATCTGATAGAACCTGAGCATATTACTTACTGGCAATGCAATGGATACTGTTTTGGGGTTCTGATGGGACAGGTTCCATTGGGATCGTTATAACAGAGGGAGTTGGGAACTTGGGCTAGGGAAAAAGTGGAAAGAGACAATGAACACCTCAGTTTGTACAGACATATCCAGGTTTCTCACAGACTGGCAGATGAAACACTTATGTTCAGGGGAAATACATAAAACCTGTTCTTTCATTTATTTAAAAAAAACATTATCCTCTCTTTCCCTGGAAACCGCAGACGTACACTGCACTTTTCATCCTTTCTGACCATCATCTCAAGTACTATTTCTTGGCAAAATAGCACATACAGTGGTTTTTGTGAGAACCTTAACAGGACATTAGTAGAAGGTCCCTTCCTTCTATACAAAAAGGATCACTAGAATGCATTGAAAGAGCATGTGGCAGTTGTGATAACTTTTTAGTGCAAGCTTCAAATTGTTTACTACATGGCCAACAAGAAATTGTGGCATTTATCCTGCTGTAACTTTGCAGTAATTTTACACACCAATTACAGATATGCTTTCATTTTCTTTGTCAGAAAGGCCCTTATTGCTAATGAGATGTGTTAACTTTTCAGATAAACACATTTCTAAAAATACGGTGTACTTAAAAATATGTATACCCTGGGAAACAGCACTGAGTTTGTGTGATCAGCTTTGTCTTTGTCTTTCATTGTTGTTTATCCTTAAAGTCAGGACATTCTTTGTTTTGGATTTCTTTTACCCACCTCCTTGCCCATCTCTTCAAGGTTTCTGTCTTAAGAAGAATAATGTGCTCAGAGAACTTCTGCATAAGTTGCATCAGTATTACAAGCATGCTGCACTGTGTGAAGTAGGAACATGAGAACCCCCTTTCCAAGGAGAAAAGGAGGATGTGTGCATGGAAATTCAGCCTACTCTGCAAACGGCATAATGGCTCCATCTCCAGGGTGTGTGGGGAATGAGCCCATGATGTTCTGCAGACTATGAGGCCACATACACACTGAACCAGCTGCGCAATGAGCTCTTGAATTTTGTATTGTTTAAACAGAACTATAAGAAAGAAAAACTGCTTGTTTGGAAAAAATGCCAAACTGACTATAGAAAGAGACTTCACAATCCTGCTATTCAGAAAAGAACAGCTCCATGAGTGAAATTGCCCTGTGTGTCCATGTGTGATTGCTGAACATATTGAACATATCGAAGGCCCAACTCTTGAAGAGCATAGCTGAATGTCCATGCAAGAGACAAATGGCAGCCACTTGGCACTGATCCTAAGTGTCATGAACAAACCTCATCACTGCTGTCCTCCTTGCCTTTGTTGCTTCTCTTTTTCTTCTTCTTCTTGTCCTCCTCCTTCTTCTTCTCCTTTTCAGGGATGATGTTATCAATCCAGGCCAGGTCATGTTGGGAAAAAACAAAGTCCAGCATCTTCCGGACTAAGATCAAGGCTAAAATCTAAATGGAGTAAAGATTAAAACCAATCAATTCTATCATCATTAGAACTGGGCCAGATCTGTTGGTGCTCAATCAAGGGCCTAAATGGTTTTGAATTAGATCAGGGCTACTCAACCTTTTTAAGGGTTTAAATGGTTTTGAATTAGATCAGGACTACTCAATCTTTTTGAGCCTGTGGGCACCTTTGGAATTCTGACACAGGGTGTTGGGCTCAAACACAAAATGGCTGCCACAGGAGGCATAGCCAATCATAATATGTATCAGGGAGATAAATTATGTGTAACTCCAATATAACAATAATCTTCAATGTTTCAGGCAGAAGTTCTTTTTAATAGGATATCTTTTGAAATCCTTGTGCTGTGATGGCAGTTGCTGCCACAGCAAGATTATTAAAAATTTGCACAGCCAATCAGAAACCCTGCTGGGCAGAAGCCCCATCTGGCCTCACCCACTTTCTAAAAATACTTGGTGAGTGACAGGTAAGATGCTGGCGGGTGCTGTGGCATCCATGGACACCATGTTAGGGATCCCTGAATTAGAACAACCTATATGTTGGTCAGTGATCAGTTTTAAGATACATTCATGAAGTGTGCAATAGTCACAGTTTCAAAAAATGATTATATGGTAGACCTAGGGTGGTGAGAAACAACACTAAGAAGAGACATTACGTCTCTTCAGAATAGGGAGTCTGAAATTTGATAGAGCTACAAACCCAAATCCAATGCCCTAACACCAAAAGGGGAAGATAATCCAAAATTGGAAGTAGAGGGTTATGCCTACTTGACATAGAAGCAGGGAAGGATATAGTCTGTTTAGTATCTCCTTGCTCAAAACTTTGCATACAGAAAACCTGAAGGGTTGGCAATTTCTGACTTAGGTGGGAACATTTTTTCTGATGAACTCTAGGGCAGGGAGATATTCTGCAGACCTGCCGCCTCCCGTCCTAGGGCAACTATAGAAATAGGCATTCTCTCCCAAAGTAAGACTGTGCTTTACTAGTGCTTTTGTTGTTGTTGTTTTAAAATAAACCAAATATGATGAAAGCCAATAAGCCACTGGGCTTATAAATGGAACCAGAGATTTTTTGTAGAAAAAGCCCAGCAGGAACTCATTTGCATATCAAGCCACACCCTCTGACACCACCATTTTTCACATAGGACTTTTTGTAGGAAAAGCCCAGCATGAACTGATTTGCATACTAGGCCACACCCCCTGACTCCAAGCCAGCCAGAACTGCATTCCTGTGAGTTCCCGCTCAAAAAAAGGCCATGGGTGGAATTATACATGCCATAGCCTTCTCCCAATGAGTGCATAACTGCGTACCATCACAGGAAAGATGATGGCTGCTACAGTGGATTTCAGGATCCAGAGAACAGCCAAGCAAGCAATCTGAACCATGGTGAACAGGTGGATCCGCCGTAAGGGCACATGCCGGAGGTAGACATAATCAGGTTGATGTTTGGCTGGCATCAGGAAAAGCTTGCATCGATCCCAAAACTGTTGAAGAAAAGCGCAGAATTAGAGCTGGATCCAGAGGAAAGTATGATGAGGACTAACACTATTTACTGCCAGCAGCACAGGAAATGCTGTACTGAGCATATGGTCATCACAGTCTTTGCTCTGTACGCTTACATTTGGGCAGCCTGCAGAAATCTGCTTCATCTGCTGAATCCTTTGCTTGGCTTCTGTATGATGTCAGAAACCCATGAACACACTCTTTAGAAACTTCAAAGCCAATCTTGCTCTGGGGACTTAAAGCAACAGCTGCATGCCTCCCATAGCTGCATTAGAGACACACAGCTATGTATCATTTAAGAAACATTTTATCTCCTCCTATTAAAAAAGGTCCATTAAACCATATATTCTAAGAAATCAGTCAGTTTTTTCTTCTTAAGAATAAATAAAAGCTTTCAGGGACAAGCCATCCATGAAGAGCTGAGACCAACCCAATTACCTAAGCAACCTAACCTGTTAACTAGGTCAGCAGTACTTTGGTGGAGCTATCAATGTAGCAGTGCTGTAAATCCCAAGAGCTTTAGCATGCAAGGTTCTGAAATTCTGTAGGACAAGGATTGCAAAGTGTTATGAGAAAGAGTTTGTATGGAGGAATCAAGACCCAAGCAACACAGGGCCTCCTCGATTGGGAAAATAGGGACCGTCTCTCCCCATATACCCAACAGAGAGCCTTGCACTGTACTAGGCTTCCCAACCCTCCCGCCCTGGCGGGGGACCCCAGGATTTCCAGCCTCTTCCCCCGCTCCCCAAAAAAACAGAAGTGGGGAGAGGGTGGGAAATGGCACCAAGGAGCGTGGTGAGCCGCCCCATCTCGGAGTGGGCGACGCCACTGAGCGGCTGCCGCCTCTTCTCCGCTTCACCGTGGCTGCTCCTCCGAGATGGACTCAGGCTGGGCCCATCTCAGAAAAGCAGCTGGGATGGGGCGGGGAGGGGGCAGCGGCGGCATCGCTCGCTCCACCTCTGAAGTGGAGTCGGGGGGGTGGGTGGGAGCGGGCCAGGAGCGTGGCAGGCCGCGAGTCTGGGTCCTTCTAGGACCCGGACTCGCGGCTCGCCGTGCTCCTGGCCTGCCTCCACCTTCCCCTCCCCTCCTCTGGTTTTGCCTTGGCTGCTCCGTGGCTGCTCCTCCGAGATGGGCTCAGGCTGGGCCCATCTCAGAGGAGCGGCTGTGGTGGGGCGGGAAAGAGGCGGCAGCAGCGGGCGGCGTCGCCCGCTCCGCCTCTGGGGTGGAATCGGAGAAGGGGAGGGTGGAGGGAAGGAGTTCAATTGTGCTTGTCACACCCTTGCTCCTAGCTCCACCCCAGTGTCTCCTGGCTCCACCCCCAAAGTCTCCTGGCTCCACCCCCAAAGTCCCCAGATATTTCTGGAATTGGACTTGGCAACCCTACGCTGTACTGACCAATATCTACTGGCTATCCCTGGACCAAAAGACATCCACATAGCCTCAACCAGGGCCAAGGCCTTCTCCGTCCTGGTCCCAGCCTGGTGGAACATGCTCCTGTCTGAGATCAGGGCCCTGTGGGACTTATTACAGTTTCACAGGGCCTGTAAAATGGAGCTGTTCTGCCAGGCTTTGGCTGAGGTGGTGGACACCCAAACATTGGCCTCCCTGCTGAAAGCTGCCCTATTATATCTGCCCATTCAGAGTGACTTTATTATTATTTTGCTGCGACTCTTGTTTTACCATCTATCCAGCTATTAAGCTTACAATGTAATGTATATCTCACTATCTTTTAACTGTTTTTAAAGCAGGGCTTTTTTTGAGCAGGAACGCACAGGAACACAAGTTCCAGCTGGCTTGGTGTCAGGGGGTGTGGCCTAATATGCAATTGAGTTCCTGCTGGGCTTTTCCTACAAAAAAGCCCTGCACGATACAATGGTGATGGCAGGGGTATGGCCTAATATGCAAATGAGTTCCTGCTGGGCCTTTTCTACAAAAAAAGCCCTGTTTTAAAGCATTTATTCTGTCATGCCCCTGCTGCCCCCTGGGGCGGTCTCTTGGCGGCAAGCCCTCCCCGCAGGCCTCAGCGCCAGCTAGGTCTCAGAATGGGAGCAAGTCAAGTTGCTTCACCCTTCTGACAGTCCTTTCCCCAGCTCAACAGTGGAGGCTCCCGTAATCTCTCTCTGTGTGCTGGCAGCCTCCCTGTCTCATTCGCCTCTCTTTCTCCCCGACCTCTCAGCCTGGCTTCCTTTTATTCTCCTTTGAGCCACTCCCCTTTCACCCCGCTCCCTCCCCGGGCTGGCCCTGCCCCTCTTCAAAAGCTCTGATGCCGGACCCTGGCGTCCTGGGGAGGTTCCCTTGTCTGGCCTTTGTGCTGGCCCTTGGGTGGGCAGGGCTGCAAGGTGCGGCGGCACCAGCTGCCACGGTTTAAGGCAAGTCTCGAGGGCTCATCGTGGGCTGGCCCCAGCTCTTCTCTGGTGGCCGGCCGGCTTCTTCCACGTTGGGTGGCCGCGGAGTCTGGCACGGCCGCTGCCCGGCCCTCCGAGCTCTTTGGATCATGTTGGGGTGAGTGGGGGTGCTGCGCTGGCTTGTGGCGGGGTCGACACGGGGCTCGCCCGTGGGGTGGCTGTGGGGGGAGCGACCCCGGTCGGGGGGGGCGGTCGGGGGGGATGACCCCCCCTCTGCCGAGTCCCGAGGCGGGACATATTTTTAATTGTTTTTGTAATTTTTGATGTTACCCACCCTGAGCCTGCTCATGGGAACGGTGAAATATAAATCAAATAAATAAATATGCAAATTGCAGGCCTGTATGACCTCAGTTTGCCTTAGGATTGTCAACTGCCTGGGTAAAAAGTATTGTCTGCCTTTAACAGAGGCTTAACAGAATGCTATTTACCAGATTATGCTACTTACCTCCACCTCATGAGAAGCTTTACTTGTGCATTTCCACACATTATGTCTCTATTAAAGAGACAGGACAACCCCCCCCCCAGTTGTTGGTAACCCTAGAGGGCTGTAACTCTTCAATCCTCATTTGTTTTCAGTTTTCAAAGCAACCTCTCTCTGTTATTACAATTTTAAAGGAGAAAAGATATATCCCTTAAAAACACAATTTTTTCTTTGTGAATACTAATGAGAAAGCAGGGAGTCTAGTATTGAATAGTGAAACTTAACGAAGTTTGAAAGGTTTCTGCGGATAGCTCTAAGTCAAACTGAGGCTGCACAAACCTGCAATTTGTGCTTTATAAACAGACACAGGTTTACATCTTTGTTAAGTCTGTTTGAGCCTACTGTGAGCCAATATTCTCATTTTTTATAATTAATCAGGAAAAAACAATAGGAAAAAATGACCTTTTGTTAACCTCTTTACAAATAGCAATCACCTCCTACAATAGGTGCTAAAGCTAAAAACTATTCCCTGCTTAGCTCTTGGGCAACCCATTCTATCAGGCTATATGGCCTGATTAAAGCAACAAAAGACAACATAATTCTAACTTCCCAGTTCTGAATCTGAAATTTCATTGTGAAGTGGAAACACTGACCACTGCCCAAGAATGGGAATGGGAAAATAAAATTGTGACCAAAAAATCAATGAAAAAATTGCTGACACAGTTAGTGTTCTTACCTGAATGCCATTGAGTGAGGCCACTCCCATGTAAAGAAAGACTCCATAAAGCACAGGCATTGGAATATACTATGGAGAGAGAAAAAGGGCAAGTGGCTCTACTTTGTTTGACTGTTTTGGCCAGGGGTGGGTTTAGGGAATTAGATAACCCAGCAGCAAGCTGAGCCAAGCAGTGGTGACAAAGGCAGCTTTACCCTTTGAAATAACTTTGATTGGCAATACAGAAGGAGGCAACAATCAAGTTTAACCAACCATCCTCAGTGAGGTAGTCCCTGAGGAATGTCCTGCATTCTTTGAATTTGTCTCACCTTGGCTACCTGTGGCTTTCTAGGGCAGCAGCCCATTGAGAAGTTTCCCAGCAAGTTAAATGGCCAATCTATCCCTGACTAGAGCTGTTGGCCAATTAAAAAACTGATTAACCATATGCCTTTTAAATAAATTAATTAAACAAACATCAACTCCGTTGTTTAAAATGTGGATTTTGAAATATCAACAACATTTTGAAAGCTGAAGACACTTGGTGGGATACGAAGGACTAAGTTTGGCAGGTTAAAGGCTTTCTGTTTCAAAAGTGGCTTGCCAAGGGGTGCACCAGGAAGAGTATAGGCAGCATTCTAGGAACACAGGCTCAAAGCCTCCTTGGGGTCATGGAACTAGGATTCTAGCTCTTTCATTCTAGTTTATAAGAGAAATTCAGGGGCTGACTCTGAATTAAAACTAGAACTCTTTGCTAAGCCTATATCTGTGATGATGGTAATGGTCCCTACAAAAAAGATACTTTACCTTTAGAATAGGAGCTAGGAAGACAGATATGCCAGTCAAAACAAAGACAATGATTCCTGTGACTCTCTGCTCCCTGTCAAATATAGTGAAATAAACATTAGGCATGAAGAATGTTCAGGGCTTTTTGCATGTTCCCATGACTACAATGGTCCAAGGCAACCACCATCTTGTATAGGATTCCTCGCTTACTCCGTACACAAAGAGATTTTTGTTTATGGGTTGGATTCATTGATCCATCAGCATAAGGTGATAATGGCTGTGGATCTTTCCCACCTTCTCCCCAATAGCCTGGGAAAGTTCCTTTCTGGGGTCATGGGACTCATGTGGAATAACAGCCACCCTTGAGTAGAGTAATATCAATCACTATTACCTGTCTCCAGCCAGAGATGACATAAAACTCACTCTGGGCATAATCAAATAATAATCAAATAATAATTGTGTCTTAATAAGTCATAATCAACTCTTGTGTCCCATTAAGTCACAACCAACTCATGGTAACAGTAGGATCATGGGATTTTCATGGCAAGAGTTGAGCAGAGATGGTTTGCCATTTCCATCCTCTGCATAGCAACCCCAGTCTTCCCTAGTAGTCTCCCATCCAAGTACTAACCGTAGTCTACTCTGCTTAGCTTGCCACCCTCTGATGAGATTAGGATGGTCTGGGCTACTCAGAGTGCTGGCATAACAAATAAAAATCAAAGCAGATGGACTGGCATATATCTGCCTCTGGTAATAATTAGGATGGGAGTGGGGATGGGGTTATCTTTTGCCTTGTGACATGTAATGCAGGCATGCATGACTTGAGGCCCACAAAGCAATATAAAAAGTATGATTTATCAAGCCGCCTGTGGTTCATCTTACATGGTTGGGTGGGTTGCAAGCAATATTCCCTCTAAGCTGTGGAGTCTTGTGAGCAAAAATTCACTGGCATTAAAATTGTGAACTACTGCATAAATTAGTTTGTTCTGGGGCCATTTTTCCTGAGCTAAGACAAAATTGTGTGAGCCAGAAGCTAAAAAAACTGAGCTAGCTCATGCTAACTCAGCTTAGAGCTTAGAACATTGGTTGCAGCGTATTAACACCTGCTGTGATAAAATCCATGTAATATAGTGGGAGGGTTCATGGGAAAGCTAGTGCTTCCTTTGGCAACTGCTTGTACCTCTATAAGCAGGGGTGGCCAAATTTGCTTAACATAAGAGCCACATAGAATGAATGTCATATGTTTGTGAGCCGCAAGATGCGAATGTCAGATGTGGAAGGAAGGAAATAGTTGGGGAGAAAGAGATGGAAAGAAAGCAATTTTAAATGCATTCTTCAAGCTGCCAGCTGGCTTGGCTTGGTGAAGTGATGTAAAGAGACAAATGCCTTCTCCAAACTGGCCAACAGGGCAGTGGGGGCTTTGAGAGCCACACAATGTGTGTGAAAGAGTCACATGTGGCTTCTGAGCACAGTTTGGCCACCCCTGCTCTATAGGAAGATCTTGCATTCTGGTATATTGGCCTTAGTGCAAGATCTGCCTTAGGAGCCCCATGGTGCAGAGTGGTAAAGCTGCAGTACTGCAGTTGGAGCCCTCTGCTCACGACCTGAATTCGATTCCAGTGGAAGCTGGGTTCAGGTAGCTGGCTCCAGGTTGACTCAGTCTTCCATCCTTCCAAGGTCGGTAAAATGAGTACCCAACTTGCTTGGGGGAAAGTGTAGATGACTGCAAAAGGCAATGGCAAACCACCCCGTAAAAAGTCTGCCGTGAAAATGTTCTGAAAGCAACGTTACCCCAGAGTCAAAAATGACTGGTGCTTGCACAGGGGACTACCTTTTACCTTTTTATATTGGCCTTACCATCTAAGCATTACTATATTCTTCATTTGGACAAGCCTTCAAAATTGGCTCCAAAAGAACTCTCACCTCACTCCCAGAAACTGAGGCTGTTCTCCCGGAGCACTGGTCTCTGTCTCCATCTTTAAGCTGTCGATGTGTGCAATCGAAATAACTGTGGCTGCTACGTACCATGGCAGTCCCATGAATGAGCACACTGCCATGAGGATGCCTACCCAAAACAGGTCCAGGTGATAACCAGCTGCTTTCTGAAACCAAAGAATGTATCAGTTGGCTAGAAGAAATGGCCAAAGGTGAAACACAGCAGAACTATTAAAGCTTGAGTTCTAAAAGGAACCTGTAACTCTGATGCAAAATTGTGCTGATGCATCCAGTTGCAATGTCAAATTATTATATGGAGAGTACATGTAGGTATGGTCATGTATGGATATGTACGTGGGCATAAGTGCTATGATAACATTAGGCTTCAAATATGGATCCCGTACTCTGCTCTCTCTAAGGCCACTCCATGAGTCCACGGCATAAGTGATCTTTGCACTCAACTTTCCTTTTTCAGTTTAAAGTTACATACCAGACAAACCTGGACAGATGCAATATTGGGGAATATCAAATTGCAAGGAAGAAAATGGCATACCCTCAGCTTGTGCTCTTTTCTGTTCACTATGACTGCTGTAATTTGCTGGTCCATGAAGATTAGGATGGTGACCAAAAGAGCAGGAAGTGCACTGGCCAAGTAGATCCACCAGGGGTTCTTACCAAACGGGAACACAAACCATCCTCGGTCTAAGCGAGTGGGCTGAAAACACATGTCGAGGACAGAATGTTATCCACAGCTCCATTGCGAACATAGGTCATGGAACTTAGAAAATAAAATCTGAGCGACAAATTTGCTGCTTATATGGATAAAAGTGTATGCCTGCCTTGTTTAGGAAGGTTAAGTTCATTTCTTTCTCATTTCAGATTCTGACTTCCAATGGAAGAAGGAAAAAATCCTGTAAAAGGACTGAAGCTGTGTTATAGGGCCCCAGCATCAACTGGGTTTCTCCTGATTCATGGACCATATTTGAAACCAGAACCAGCCTTGCTTTGCAGAGCAAATGGGCAGGGAACCTGTGCAGTCAAAGGGTCTTAGCAGTAAAGAGGGTGGGGGTGGAAGGTGTATTACAATAGGAAGAAATAATCAACAAAACTGAAATTATCTGATTATTTCAAATTATTAAATTCTGCTTCAGTTTTGGATGCTTCAGACTGTACATGCTGATTTGAGCTAGGGCAGGTGGCAGTGAATGACATTGCCTTTGGGTAGCAGTGTGCATGTGGCAGGCATTGGGCAGGCCAACTACTTACAGTGCAATGCTATGCAGAATTACTCCAACCTAAGCCGACTGAAGTCAGTGTTTAAAATGGAGTGCCTAACTCTGCACCACCAGTGAACTGGGTCCTGTTCGATGATTCTGTGATTAATTTTACCTTAAAATCTGTAGGCACTTGCAGTTTTGGAGTATTCAGTCCAACCAAAATATCGAGACCAACAAACATTAGGATGGACATGAAGATAGAGAAGTCACTAATAAGTTTACGGAGCTAGGAAGAATGAGAAAGAAAGAGCATACACCAGCGTGTGAGAGACAGAAAAAAAGAGGTAGTGTTAGAATATTACATGTGAAAAATAGCTAATCTGTCCAGAAGAAAGAACAGAGCAGGCATTTGCCAAAATTAGATTTTCAACACTCTTAGGGATGCAAATGAATCACGGTTGGGTTTGAGAGGTGCTCCACAGGATCATTGCAATATAGCAGCCATGGTAGTCTGTCATAGCCAAGATCATATTGAAATAAATGTTTTTGTCTCTAAGAGGTCTTATGTTTTATCTTGCTCCCCAGGACCCTCCAGATCACTCAGAGGCTGCTGCGACACAACTCTCAAATCAGCTACAGCCAAACATATTCCTTGGGATATTGCTGAGGAATTTAGATTGCACCTGTCAGATTGTGGAGTTCAGCCAACAGAGCACTGAGCCAAATCCAGATACATACTGGCCTGTATCCTTCCACTCCATACAGCAAAGTCTGAAGCCTTCCTTTAGCCTAAGGAGACTTCCTACAACTTCACTAGTTCTTCTTAAGTGGAAGAGGTCCGGAAATTGAGGGAAGGCTTTTTAGGTTGGAGGAAGGCTTCAAAATTGGCTTATAGTGGTAGGATAAAAGCCATTGGAGGCCTCTGGTTATTATCAGTGTAGTTGAGCCAGCCCTGGTTAATCCATAGGAAGGGAGTCACAAAATCTTGAGACAGAGAAAGTGTTGGAATAAGGCAAAGGAAAGGAACAGAGGGGCCATAGGAGGCAGCAGATTCAAAATCCACAAGGGCATCCGAACCTTAATTATACTGGGTACATGCAACTTGGGAGTATCCAATCCAAAGCAGGCATCTATTCCACAGAAGAACAAAATGGAGAAGACAATGGAAAAATCTGCAATCAAGGCCCTGACCTAAAAGTAGAGGGGATGGAAGGAAAAGACAGATTAAGTGGGGGTGCTGAGAGCATTTCTGTCACACAGGAATGTATGGCCACTGGGAAGGAAGCCCTTCCATGATGACTATCTTCTAACTTTTGAGAGTAGTTTTAGAGACATCAAGGTTTTTCCGGCAATCAGTCTATTCCATTATATTGTACCAGGGGTCATTTTGTAGCAGGAGCTCCTTCGCATATAAGGCCACACACCTCTGATGTAGCAAATCCTCCAAGAGCTTACAGGGCTCTTTTTTGTAAGCTCTTGGAGGATTGGCTGCATCAGGGATATGTGGCCTCATATGCAAAGGAGCTCCTGCTATGAAATGACCCTTGTGTAGTACTATGTTTTTGTCCCTCACTGGCTCAGACAAAATCTTTACCTGTTTCCTATGCACATGTACTTTCCCTCCAGAACTGGAAGCCTTTTATTATTATTATATTTAACTGGACTAGGTATTTACTCAATCTACCTACATATCACTGCAATCACCCAATACATTTTATCCAGATTCCTCGGGGGGGGGGGGGAGAGATGACATCACATAGATTTGTGAAGTAACTGGCTGAATGTATTTAATGAACATATATGGCTGAACCAACTGCTGGACTCTCTCTGAACACAGAGATTTCTTCTTCCACAGCATGTTCTTTGATCTGACTTGATCCCTGTCCTACAGATTTGACTGTAGGACTGGTGCTTAGCAGTGGTTGCCAAGTTCCTCAATGTACCTTTTGTGGAGGACTGACTTGCATTTTCTGACTAAAAACCACCACCTGTCATTTAGAGGTTCTGTTTTGGGTTTTTCCCCTTACCTTTGTAGGAAAGTAGCGACTGAACTTGAATTTTTTCAGGGTCAAAGTCATGGTATAGGTTCCAAAGAAAAGAATGAATGACATGAGGGCCAAGTCAGGGATGAATTTACAGGATTTCCCCACCAGACTTCCACCATACTTCAGACATTCCTTCTTGCTCAGCTGGGTCCAGTCCAGAGCTGTGACATTAATAGTGTTGTACTTGGAGTTAAAGAGTAGAAGGAAATAAAACGTATTATTAGTCTACTGAGCAATTATTCATCTTTATTGTCAAGGCAAATGCTGAGTCATAAAAAACTGAAGGGCCACTGAACTCTCACCTAAAAATGTGACAGATGGCTGACATAAACTTTTCAGTGACATTAACAGAACTTAATATTAACAAGTAGTTTTGCAGTTTGGGCATGGAGGGTGTTTTAAAAAGATTATCAAAATGTATATTCCCATTTTTCAACAAGTTTGACCATTATTTTTGAAGACTGTAGTTAATCTGAATGATTTAGCAATGATTTCATGCATGCTTTGCTTAGGTTTTGTTCATGATTCTTGAAATCACACTGCAAAGCTCCCATTTATAAGAGTAGCTTCAGGCTTCTAAACCAAACAATAACTATAGCTTCCATTCAGTCAATGGAGAAACATCCTCTAGGTTGAACTAATACTCAAATATGCTGAAGCAACAGTGGTCAAATAAATAAAATAAATATGCATGCATTTAGAGCATTGCTTCCCAACAGAGGTGTCACTAGGGTGGGTTGCACCCTGGGGTGTAACTGATTCAAGTCACCCCCCCCATTGGGCATCACCCCTTTTGGAGGGCTGCATCACCCCCTCCGCACACAACCCCGCCCACTTCACATGGCCCCTCCCTCATCCACCCTCTGGTCACATGACCAGCCCCCGTAATCCAAGATACCAGTTTTGCAGCATTTAAGTTTCCCCCACTCACCCACACGCTTTTAGCTGAGCCGGCGGCAGCGCGGCCCCGGTTTCAGAATCCCAGCCAGCCCACACACAGCAGCAGCATTCTAGTCCCAGGGCCAGCCCCTTCCTGTTGGGGGGGGGGGTCATGGGTCAGTGCCTGGGGCCAATGAGAATGCTCTGGGGGAGGGCCGATGGCCCCCTTGGCCCCGCCCTAGTGACGCCGCTGCTTCCCAACCTGTGGTTTGGGACCCAAAAGCGGGTTGTGACATCTCTGAAAGTGGGTCATGGGCCAGCCCTCCCTAATGGCTGCTCCTTCCCTTTGCATCATTCTTTCTCTCCTTTCCCTCGTCAATTTCTCACATTCTCGCTTTCCAGTTACTTTTGCAACAATGCAGGGTGGTGGAATCTCTCCAGCAGCTAGTAACTTTATAGTAGTAGCTGGAAGGAGAGGAAAATGGAATGCCACTTGCTTGGAGGCAGTTGTGCCATTTGTGTGATGTTTGTGGGTTTTTTCAACAACTGTTTGGCCACTGTACAAAATACAATGCTGGATTAGATGGCCAATAAGGTCATAGTGAACCTCAGGTGCTGAAAATCCTTGGGCTGGCCCTTGATGGGTCATCATAACAAGTAAATTTATACTTGTGGTTCACAGTACCAGAGAGAATGGGAACCACTGATTTAAAGAAGAGGGGGGGAAACCCAGCTACTTACCATAGAAAGGTTAGTGTTGTTTGGTGCCAGTGGGACTGAAGCATTGAACAATGTTGTATTCACTGCAGAAAAGGAGTTGGTTAAGATTTTAAAAAATATATATTAAAAAGGAAACATTTCATTCTAAATTGTACTGAAAACTCACTCCTTCCACCATTTTAAATGTTGCCATTTTATTGTCAGCAGAAAACCAGAATCTCTGTTCAGTTACTGCATTGTCTCTTCACAATGCATACGCATATTGCAGCATTTATAGAATTTTACCTAAACATTCACTGTATTGGAAGAAGCATGTTTGTACATGAAAACTTATATTGTGAATAAATCTTTGTAGGTCTTAAAAGTGACACTGGATTCCAACTTTGTTCTGCCATTTCAGACCAACATGGCTACCCACCTAACTATGGAATGTAATGTAAGGAAGTTGAGGATCATAGAATTAGAGAATCACTGATGGGTTAAAAATGAAAGGCCTGCCTGCATGAAAGAGGTTTAGATACTGGAATATAAGCCCTGGTTCTAACATTAGCAGAACCTTCTCCTTGATTCTTCATGTATGTGGCTTATTGACTGGACCATCCAGGATGTGATTTCAGAAGGCATTATCAGACAAACGCCCGAATAATGTGTCTGAATATAACAAAGTGTGTCTTCACTAATAGCGAAGGAATGCCAAGAGGTCCTATAGTCTCTTCGTCTGAAAGGCAATATTTCAGTTCAGATCAAGATGAGGGCCTGTAGCCTTTCCATCTGTGAAGAGGAAATAATGGCAGTGATCTTCATAGGTTTCTTATTTCTGTCCAGAATGCAACCAACACTATCTATGAAAATATTTGCCATTGGAGCTGAAGCCACCCACAAAATGTGGAATTCTAAATGAAACATTCTCCTGTGATGGAGACAGATGTTTCTGAACGAGGTGCTCTCTTGAAGCACTTCCTGCTCCAATGAGGTAGAATAAAACAAAGAATGGGGTCGGGGGGTTGCCTTGAGAAAGTGACGTTTTGTGAAAGTGGTAGTAGGAATCACCTACACAATGGTAAATGCTATATTGGGGATCACCATATGGAACAACAGGCAATCTTTTGTTGGGCAGACACATAACCACAAGATCAAGCCACCACGATTGGACACATTCCCCTCCCCCAGTTCTCATAACTGTTCACTGGACTTCATTCTTGAGCATATCACTGTGTCAAAACAATCACATTGCAGGTCATAAAAATCACAACATATACAAAATGTTGAATTAGAACAGGTCTGCTTTTATGACATGGTAGAAGGTGGCAACACCAAGTCTGGTATTGCATTTGCTTTATTGAAAATGAAGAACTCACAGGATTGTGTCTTGTACAAGCTTGATAAACTTTTTTTAAATTACAAAATTGTGTTAAACTTGGTTGCCTTCTTTAGTAATAATCTCTTGGGGTTTGGGAATGAAGACCATCATTTTTTGAACAAGCATCCCTGCAGCTCAGAAAACCTATGTTCAGTCATGTCATCTCTAGGAATCATTCTTCATCAATATTGGATTCACAGTACAAACAAAGAGTTCTCTCCTTTCCTGGCCATCTTTTCCAAGAAAAAAAATACAAAAATACTGTCTTTCAGTGGAAAAATATAAGCAGAATTTTTAAATAGCTGCATTGGTTATGATAAAATACTTAAAGCCCCTCTCTAGAATTCTATCACAGATGATCTTAAAATATGTACTTTTGCAAAGACAAGTTAAATCAAAGATCCCTGTTAAGTTGTGCTTTCCTCAAAATCTGCTTTCCCTTATTCATGTAAATATTTGAGGTCATAGAAATGCTTGCAGTCATGGGAAGAAGTCATGGGTTGTGACAAATGGAAATGGAACTAATGCTGTGTTTGCCTTAGCCTTCACTTTCCTACCACCTCTTCCACTATTGATCAAAGATAAGCTCAGTACAAACTTCTACTTCTTGCAGGCAACCTCATGCCAGTTGCCTTTGCTGCCTCAGCCAGTACTCTCTGCAGCCATCACCTCCAAGTCACCCAAGACAGTCACAGAACCTTTGAACCTGCCTGCTTGTTTCCTGCACTCCTTGACTAGTCAGACAGCCATATTACAGTCCACCTGCATTTCCTTCATTGGACTCTCCCACCTTGGACACCAGACCTGAAGGAATCAGGCATCTCGACTTGGCATACCTGCTTTCTCCTGGCTTTGTGAATTGCAAGTACTTAAAGCCATTCTTGATCAATTCTACAGAATGGCAAGGGCTGCAAAAGGAAAAATTGCGTTTTGGCAAACACAGGCCAAGGTCAGATGTACATAAACTGACGAGATGGGCATGGATGAAAGCCAGATGCATGTCGGATTTTATGTGGTTGTCCAAACATCAGCATCTGGCAATGGTCGTTGGCTCGTTCATGTCCCGAACTGCCATAACTGAGACACGGGCTTTTTTGATAGTACATTAAATCTGGAATGAGAATGTTTCCGATGACTCCCACGCGTACTTTCTATGTTTGAATGCTCCATTGTAGCCAACTCGTCGCAAGCGCACATCCGCTTCCCTGTGAGAGCCCACTCCAAATGATATCATTGCGCCAGCAATTGTTGACTCAGCCTTCCAACCTTCCGAGGTCAGTAAAATATGTACCCAGCTTGCTGGGGGGGAAAGTGTAATGACCGGGGAAGGCAATGGCAAACCACCCCGTAAAAGGTCTGCCATGAAAACTTTGTGAAAGCAGCGTCACCCCAGAGTTGCAAATGACTGGTGCTTGCACAGGGGACCTTTCCTAAATGGGGGGAGGCAGATCGGCCACTTTTGCCTTCTCCCTGCCAGGTGGAGAGATAGCAAAGAGAGTTGCCATGCTCCCCCCCCCCATTTAAACACCATGGCGGGGGGTTTAAATGGAGGGGGAGGAAGATCACCCACCTTTGCTGTCTCCCCGCCAGGCAGAGAGACAGCAAAGAGAGTTGCCGTGCTCCCCCCCATTTAAACATCACGGCGGGGTGTTTAAATGGGGGGGGGGGAGGAAGATGACCTACCTTTGCTGTCTCCTCGCCAGGCGGAGAGTCAGCAAAGAGAACTCCTAGGCTTCCCCCCGTTGGCCGGGTGTTTAAATGGGGGGGGGGGCAGATCGCCCACCTTTTATGGCACCTTTAATTAAAAAAAAGCAAGCACGATATCCCATGGTACTGCGCTTGCGCGAGTGTGGAATGCCATCTCAAAAAATGAGGTCCAGTTGAGACCTCTGATCAACCAACGATGGGACCAACACTGCTTAGAACTGAAGGATGGAGGGAAGTCTGATCAGGAAATTAGTTGTAAAAAAGCTGCGGGGTATAATAGTGACAGGTTAGGGATGGATTTAATGGTGAGTGTGACCACGGCCACACACAATCTCCCTTATTGGACTGACATGAATACTAACATGAGGAATTTTCTGCAGAAGGGTAAATCCTTCTATGACTTATATTAAGAAGAAACTGCTGCAGCATTTCATTAAGTTAGTGATTTCTGAAGTGGACAAATGTCTTCAATATCTTACCACGGCAGTGGTAAATGGATAGTTAACAAAGGAGAAGTGAATGCTAGTTACACTACAGTCAGAGTTTGGGGGCTATAAATTAAACATTCCACTACTGGAAAAAGGTAAAACAAAACTGAACAGATGTAACATTTGCTTCCGTTTGTTCCCAACATATTTATATAGAGTTATCTGAGAATGTTTCTCTCCACAACCTTCAGCTTTTCCAGAACCACAGATAGTTTTTGACTTCTTCTGTTTCAGCACCCAGCTTAAAGAACATTGTAGCATTGGCTGTATTTTGGATAGTTGAGTTTGAGATTTTTGTTTGATTGTTTGTTTTAAATGAGACAGCCCATTAAGATCTTTATGTGGGCTGTGTACACTGAAGTAGAGATCAAGGTAATAATTCTAAAAACAAAAAAGGTAAGAGTATCAAATATTAAATTATTTTTAATATTTATAAAATGATACTCACTTGAGATTGAAAGCAGCCAAATAGATGTGTGCAGCAGAGACAAATATGGTACAAATCAGTTACAGTAATCAAAAATCATAACTAGCAAAAAAAAAAATTAAGAGGACCAAAAGGATATTATAACATAGACTCTCAACAGAAAAAGGAGAGAGAGAAGTTTAAACTAGATACCATATTTGGCCACTGGAGCAGAAACATAAAATAGCATAATTAAAGTGTTTTTGTCCAGGCATCCAGTTTAGTTCAGGACAAGCAGAGGAAGGAAGCATCACAGGAACATACAGACGGTTGGGGAGTTACTGTATATCAAATGATCCCTACCTGCTAGTGAGCCACTCTCAGTGACCAGCAAATTGATATCAGGGTGGATCAAACTCCATTCTAGGATGCCCAGAATATAACACAGAACTGTGTTGTGTAGGCCAAATGTCCCACTTCCCTTTGATAATATAAGAACCAAATTCCACCCCATGCTTTCTAGGTGTTTGGAAACAGATCTGGGTTTGCCACAGCCATTGAGAGAGGAATGTGAGAATTACTAAGAAACCCCCAGTGTTTGCTATGTTGGATTGCAGTCCTTGTCAGCTTGTTTTGGACTGGGCACAACAGCTGTAAAAACTGATCTCTAGCACTGCAAGTACTCCAGAGCACACACAGAACTCTTGTGGAATGGGCTGTTCCATTTTTTTTTCAATGGAAGAAGCAAACAGAGGAATTTACTTGAAACTGTTTCCTCTGTTACTATGTAGTGGGAAGCCCTCTAGGTCAGGGATCATTAAGCACCACATACAAAAGATATCATTGGACTGGAGTACCTGGCTGATGTTGGGAAGACAGATGGCAAATCCCATGGGTAAACTAAGCACCTTCTTTGCATGAAAAAATGTGAACAGGCGGTACGGTGCACTGAACAACGTGTTGCATTTGGTGGTGAGAGGTGATGCCACGTCTAAATCTCAGTTATTCTAGGCCATGAAATTCACTAGGTGACCTTGGGCTTATCACTGTCTCTCAGCCTAACCTGCCTTTTGGGGTTGCAGTGAGAAAATAATTATAAGATTTGTAAAGAGCTTCATACATTGCTTGGTGCAACAAACTGGTGCTATAAACTGGTGGACAGAATGTCACTTGACTCTTGCGAGCTATAAACTACTGGCATGCTCTAGAAACATTTCATAGCCAGTGAAAGAATAAAGAACTTTTTTTAAGTTCTCAAGCGAGTAGTTTACCACTATCCAGTTGGGGTCCATAATACCAACCACATTCCACATAATACAGCAAATAACCTCAAACATATTAAAGTAAGGAAAGAATCAGATTTTGCCAGTGGGGGGAAATATTCTGATATATTCTGTAGCATGAGATATTCCTGTGACAGAAAAACTTTCATGTCAGAAGCTCCCACAGCAAGTGAAAAATGATCAGGTGGAAAAGCCCTGGTGGCCCCTTGTGGACTTTGTGTATGCCAAAGGTAGGTCCATTGGTGTAGCTGGCTTTTAAAAAGGGATCAGACAAATGCATGGCTGACCAGTGGTTATTACCCACAGCTCATGTTTACCCGTGCTCACAACACGGGTAAACATGCTGGGCAGAAGAAGCAATAGAGGAATACATTGGCCTCCATATGCAGGCGCATCTGGTTGGCTATTGTGTAGTGTCTCTGGCCTCCCACTGCAGCTTGATATGCATTCACATGTACACATGAATCAAATCCTTCCTCCATTAGGGTCAGTCAGTCCATTAGGGAGATGTCATCACATTGTGCAATACTGATTTCCACAGCCCCTGCCCCCCATGCTCCTGGGGGTGGTCAGAAACCCTACTGTTATGTGAAATAGAATGCTGGTCACAGTTCTCATCTAGATGTATCACTGGTCTGATTCAGTACAGTTGCTCTTATGCTTGTATGTTTTCCCCTATAGAACAAACAGCATATCAGTTGTCAGAGGGAAATGAAGTTGAGAAAACGGTGTGGGGAGACTGAGCTACCTGCCTTCATCCTGTACTGTAGTCTAATCTGAACTGTTCCCCACATGATAGTTTCACAAGAAATAAACTGGGGATCCATCCACAGCTCTTCCAGCATATTCTTTGGTTTGACCTTCCATCTCCTAAGCATTAGCATTCCCTGCTTAACTATTAGCATGAAGATCATCCTATTCCCTTTTCAATATCATGTACACAGTCTTTGGCTAATTTCAAGCAAGCATATACATTAAAAAGCAGTCAGTGTAACTGCTTTTGGTGGGTACAACAAGCTTGGATAATAGTCTTCTACAATACAGCCATTGAAAGGGAAGAGTACATCTTGGCTCTGGAAAAAGTAATTTGGTTTCATCTTCCACAACAGGGTATTAGCTTAGAATTAAACATTCTCTGTTTGCCATGGCAGAGTCAAATACTGTGTGAACAAAACTGTGTGAAGGAAATGACTTCCAGATTCCAGTAGGTAAATGGAGACATTTTTAGATTTTTGAAAATCCAGTATCAGTTAAAATAAAGATGGGAATCAGAAGAACTGAAGAAAGTCCTTTTAACCTTGCCAGTATTTGCAGGAGGATGGATGAGCCCATTCACAAGAAGGGTGAGATAAAAAATCCAATGAAATAAAATAAATAAATAAAATTAAAATTCTACTACACCTGTATTTCAGTCCTTAAGCAAATAAAGGGTACAGATTTTAGTGTGGGAGAGAGTGCATCTTAGCAGTAAGCCCTGCCTCAGACTCTGTATGCTGAATACACTTTGTGAATATATCCAAAGCATGTAGAAAATACAGGCTGGATCTCTCACTATAATGGCTGCCCAAGGAGAATGTGATGCTAAATGATTTTGTCTCTAAACTAGGGTTGCCAGCCAGGGTCTTTACTCCAGTGGGGAAAAAATGAGGGGTAGAGAGACATCATAACATTCTAGGAATTTCTTTCTGTCATAGTGTAAAACACCAAGATTTAGGAAATTCCTAGAGCATTTTGACATCATTTTTGGATACAACTGAAAGTCACATCTCTTCCCATCCCCCACCCCCCTTTTGCTCCTTTGTGAGTGAAGAGCAGAGGCCAGGAGCTAGGACTGGGAGACCAGCAATCTTTTATGTTTATCCATTGGGGTTCCTGGTTTTTTGGTTGGGGTGCCGTGAACCCAGCACCCAACCATCACATAGCAACTGTGGGAAGGGCATTTTTAAAGTTCCCAGGAGTTTGGGACTGCTTGGAACTACATTCATCTCTGTACCTGTATGCCCTCACAGTGACTCCAGTCTAAGCCCACGGATTGCAGTGGGTTTGAAGTAACACTGCATAGGATTGTGTGGGTTGCCAGGCCCAGGCCTCCATGGGAGTTCCCCTGCTTTTGGAGGCTTTAGCCCATCACTAGCCAGCTGGCCAGTGGGGGAAAATCCCACTCCCAAACAGTAATGATGTGATGGCATGCCTTCGAGGTGATGTCATCATGCTGGGGGACATCGTGTGGCGACACTCTGATTTTGAAGCAAAACCCCCCCCAACAAACCACACCACATAGATTTTTGCCCCAAAACCAGAAAGTCACATCCTGTCAACATGATGACATCACTTCTGGTGACATCATCACATCAGTCTCGCCCATCCCTAGAAAGTTTCCCCAAATCCCCCTGCCATGAGGAAAAGGGGACCTGGCAACCCTCAGATACTTGTAATTATCTTATTATATTACTTGATTATTTAATACTGGAAACCTTTACATTAAGCATGTATTAAAACTTATATTTGGATTCTGCTATATTATGTGCCTCCCTCATAGCCCTTCTCTACAGCAACATTGCCGCCATAGTCAGGAGCTCATTGCAACATCATGTGGCTGCTCCTTGCACTGGGATGTAAACCAAGCAACAATTTGGCTTTCATCTCAACCCAGACCCCTATTTGCAAAGATCCATCTGAAATCCAGTTGTTTAAACACACATGACATAAAACAGCTACACAAGAATGTGGCATGAGAAGTAGGTGGCAATGCAAAAAGCAGGATTTGTACTCACCTGGGTCTGGGGCAATGCATTCACACTTATACATGGTCACATAATCCGGTTTGAAATCTGAATTGATGGGATAGTAGCTAAAGGCTCCAATCATCTTCTTGATGGCATCATAGATGAAGATGAAGCTAATGAGAGTGGAAAACCCCTCCTCTGTGAAGCGTGTGATGTACTTTATAACAAAGCTGGCATCTGTAGCCACCAGAATAAGGCACTGGAGAGCAGAGTGCAAGCCGATCCAGAGGCGGAACTCCATGTAGTCTATGTCATTACCCCTGTAATTGGGAACCACCAAAAGTTCTAATAAGAATAATGCACTCCATGCACCTCAGAGACCAGCACTTGGCTGCCACTGGATGTCAGCTGGTTAGTGATATTTTAATTATACAAATGTTAAAATTTCCTACAAGAATCTTTCCCTTTCAGACCAAACCATTTCTAGATCTGATCTCTATCACATTTATGACAATGGCCGTTCATAGTAGCTTGATTCAAATGAAGCTCTTTTTCATTACTCCTTGATATTGCCTGTTTTAAATCTTTCCCTCATTGGCAAAAAGCACATGCTTTCCATTCAGCCATCACTGAAATTTTTCAGTTCATTCACAAGGAGTTATTTAGTCACTGCTGCTAGAGCAACGATTCTTGGAACTGAACTTCAAGCCCTCTTCAGCAGGGTCCACTCAACACAGCTGAACTTCCTCCTTCTCTTTTGTTTGGAAGTTGCACAACCAGATCCCATTTTGAACCAGACCTTGAATAAAGAAAGGAACTGGGAAAGCATGTTAGCTTTACAACACTACAACTAATCACTGTAGAGATGTTTTTTATTTTTTTTCTCTCTGCTTTGTTACCTTTTTGCCATTTTTAGAAGTTTTCTACTTTCTACCATATACAGTACATTTTTCACCTTTTTATAATAAATAGCTTACAATAAAATAGTGTAAAAGTCTGAGCAGAGGATACTGGTACTTCCTCCCCATCTTTTAGGCTACTACAGTTCATTAAAAGACTCTCTTTCTGTACCTATGGACTTCCCTTTATGATGGTACATATTGTGAATTGGTTATGTTTGTTTGAACTGTGGTGATGCACTTAAGAAACTGAATGGTGCTACTATTTGTTAGGCTGTTCCATGACATGAAAAAAAAATCTCTTTTATGCTGCTATATCTTATTAATTGGGACTTTTTGCCCACCCAGTCGGAATGAAGAGGCTGACACAGTATGTTGGATAAACAGGGCTGCTTTATTTAAACAACTTGAACAAACCAAACTGTAAGGCCTAACAAGACAAGCCTTGGGGTCAGCCCGTGGCCCCGCCTTGTCCTGAAAGGGCGAGCCACCCTGCCTCCAGCATGAGCCCAATATATTCCGGCTGGTGCTGAGCAGCCAGGCCCAAACTCCACCTCTACCTAGGCTGGCATCGATCCCACTGGAAAGATCCTCCCCGGTGAGGCTTTGTCGTGATCTGCACTCCCAGCATTGAGCCATAAAGCCCATTTTCAGTTCATACAGACCACCTGCACCGACAGGTGCCGAGCCATAGGTGCTCCCCAAAAACACTGTGGCCCATACCACATCCTGCCCAGCGACCAACTAACAACTCCTTCCAAACTTCCTAATGCCATAAAGCAGTACAAGGTAGGCAAAAAACAAATTCACATAGGCCAATTCAGTGAAAATGAAAAAATTCCTACCTGGCCCCTAATAAGGCGACAGGTTAATAAATAACCTGTATTGCCAAGGGATGGGCGGGCGGGCCGAGAGCCGAAAAAAGATCTGGGATGCACTGGGTGGGGGCGGGGCTTTTATAGCCCGACTCCACGCCCAGCAGCAGATTCCCAGATGGCCGGGACGTCACTCAGCCTTCCCTCCATCCGGGTAGGCAACAGCGTCCCCCCAGCCTATCGCTGGCGAAGCCAGCCGGCTGGGAGGGGCCAGTCTATGATGCTATATTTTATGAATTGATTGGTTCTGATTGGGGTATTTGAACTGTGTTGCTTATAGCCAGGCCTCATTTTGGGCAGGAGCTCACAGGAGCAGAACTCCAGAACCTCTACATTTATTGTGCCCTTTCTTTCTCCTCTTCCTCCAAAATACTTGCTTCTGGGCTCCATTGTTCAACCCCCTGAAGGATTTTGCTGTACTCTAAGATTTGACAAACTTTCTAATATTTCCCCCCACAAAAAATGTAAAAATAACCAAAACATATAAAGCAGACAGATGGAATCATCACCATGCCACTATGACCACAAAGGAGAAAGAAATTTAAAAAGTATGATGGGAGTAAGGTTTTCTTATTATGACAATCATAATTCAAGAAGCATTTTAAGGTAGATGCTGAGCTGATATGATTTAGTACACCTTTTGGTGATGTCAGGTACATAGCATATGCAAATGAGTCATGCACATGAGTTCCAGCACTTCTTTTTCTACAAAATGACCCCTGCTTATAGCCAATGCACTGAATAATTTTGAACAGACTGCACTGTGATATTTCATGCGCCATATTACCAGACAGAAACTCAGGATGGCCGCAGGGTTTTTCAATGTTGGCTTGTTCTAATCCATGCACTGTTTTCAAGATACTTATATACTTTATATATAACTTTATAGTCTTTTCTAATATATCCCCTTTGACTGTCAGAAGTTCTGAGAGCCCATCAGTTAGTTTCTTGAGTATTTTAGGATGTGATTCATCCAGCCCCACAGACTTAAAGGGATTGCAGGTAGCTAGTTAGCTATCTCCTCCTTCTCAATCTAGTGTAGGGGCCATTATTGGGGTGGATAATAGAAAAGAAACTATGCAATGATGTTTGGCATAAAAAATAAACAGCTAAAGCTTGGATCTGTTCATGTGATTTCTGTTCTTAAGTATGTAAAAAACCTTTCACTCACTTGCTGAAATCGTAGAGCAGCTTTTCAAAGATAAGGATGGGTCCAGTGCTGCTCAGGATAATGAGAGGCTGTCCAGCAAAGACACAGAACACCGAACCTGCCATTGCTGTACCGAGGAAGCTCTCCATGACTCCCTGGTGGGGGGAAATCACACTGATAAATGTCCTTAGATGTCATTTTTATTTATAAGGCACCACCCCAAAAATAATGAGAGTAATGTTACAAGGAAAGCTGGGAAGTCACATAGGTTGCTTAGGCAGTAAGCTCTGTCCTGTGAATCCCTAACCATATGAACACAGACCGAACACATTCACACCCACATATACCCTCTCTCACTCCCACAAGTTTTATTCTGTCTTAATCTGAAGTCCCAAAGAAAATGTGTTTGTCCTGCTATGTTGACTGCGTAATATTTCAGTTATCTCTACATCTTTTAAAAAAGTCACGTCTTTTGATAAGGTGCAGTTGCCATGTTACAGACTGTGGGGTTTGGGGGTGAAGACATTTTTAGAGCAGCACACTACTTTGTTGTCTTTGCATTCATTCCAAACACATTTTTCCTCCTCAGGTTGAACTCTGAAAAAAGTATGATGCTGCAAGTGTACAATGTTGATTGGTCCCTCCCACTCTACAATGTCACCAACTCCCCCATCCCCTGTCTAGTTTATCACTTTCAAAAGTATATCTTTTTAAAATGAAGGTTAATATGAGGAATTTAAGTACAAACATATAGATATCATATATTAAAGAGTCAGAGGGATGAAGCAAAACTATCTATAGACACAGTGGCTACAGTCCACTCCTTAGAACACTTTCCTGGAAGTAATCCAATTTCATACTGAGTAAAATGGGACTCATGTCTGAGTAGATCTGCTCGCATATTTAACATAAGAAGAGCATGACTTGATCAGACCAGTGGTCCTCTTACTTAGTTCAGTTGCCCTGTAGGGTCAACAAACATGGCACAGAGGCAAAGCCCCCCCCCAGATGTTGCCTCCTAGCACTGGGGCTCAGAGGTTTACTGCCTCTGGGTATGGGGGTTCTCATTACTCATCATGGCTGGTAACCTTTGATGAAACAGACGAATAACCTCTTAAAGCCAGCTATCCTTGTGTCCATCACTATGCCCATTGATGGTGAATACCACCATTTAATTGCTCATTGAACAAAATAGTGCTTCCTTTTGTCCATCCTGCATGTACTGCCCATCAAATACATAGGGTGCCCCTTAGATCTAGGCTTACGGAAGAGGAAGAAAAAAATCTCTCTATCCACTTCTCTCACCATGCATAATTTTATAAACCTCTACCATGTGTCCCTCCCTCTTAGTGGTCTTTTTTCTAAACTCAAAAGCCTCACGTCCTTAGTGTGTATATTGGTCATTCCAACTGCAAAGCCTGTCTCATACTAAGGTGATAAACCTGGAGGATGTTCCATTTGTTATTACATCTGTTTTCACCTCTACTGAAGGTCAAGCAGGAAGCATGCTATCTGGACTGGGAAACTCCAATTAAGTCTTAGTAGAACTCCCAAGCTACTAACTTAGCATAGCTGTTGATCCAGTGTAGACTGGAGCTCTACAATAACTTCCCTCTCAGATTCTGAGTCACAAACTCATCTCTAGTGATTAGGTATTACCATCTCTGTTTCAGCCCTCCGTTTTGACCCAAACTTACCTGGTAGTTTTCGGTAGCATCTCCTAGCAAACCACCAAATGTTATGGCATTTGTGATGCAGCCAAGGTAGATGAAGAGGATGGCAGAGATAGATTGGATATGAAAGGCCTCATAGAAATCACTGGGGAACCAAGGAAGCTTTCTCTTGATATCCAAATACAGGCCACCACAAAACCTGATAAAAATAACAGATGAGACTGTGCACACGACACACTAACGTAATACAAATGATGTGTCAACAAAATCCAATGTCTGTGGCTTGAATATATTATGCATCTCACACCACTTTAATTTATTCTGATAGCAATGGTGAGTTGCAAGGAGTTATACTGAGCACAGTAGTCTCAGGCCTCTTTAAGTTTTGCTTCTCTCTCTTTTTGGCATCATAGATTTTCCCCAAGCATTGCATACACATTTATTTGTACGCCTGGTGCATAGTTTTTCAGGGAGAGCATCTAACAATGTGGATAAGTTATTGGTAGGGAAATGCTTGGCTTGACACCCATCATGTCTGTGTCCCTGTTACTCTTTCTGCTGGACCTCCTCTCCTGCTTTCTGTGTTATTTCAGATCATCTGCCTTCCATACTGCTTGTTGTATAAAGAGAAATTGCTCACCTTCCAGTCCAAATAAGCTCCTCCCCGATTTCATGCACAGTTGGCATCTCTTCATCTTCACTGCCGCTGCCACCTCCCCCTCCACCACCTCCTCCTCCTGCTCCACCGGCCGTGCCGTTCATCTGCCCTGCTTCACTCAGTGAAAATACAGATTTTCTATACAAATAGCAGAGAGTGTTAATAAACCTAGATTGCTTCCACACAAGGGCCCTTTCATGCTGCTCTGGTATCACTCTTCTATAATAAGCCAGAAGTGGCATTAGAACTGTGGTTCTGCACCAGGCTTAATATAGTTCTCTATCCTGTTTACAATTCTTTAATGTCCTGTCTCCACACAGCAAGACCCTGAACTGAATTGTTGCCTTCTGGCTACTCACAATATGATAACTTTTTGAAATTGTGAGTCCATGTTCCCTTCCATATCATTATTGTAACCAGTTGTTTCATGAAACATTTCCCCTTTGTGAGCACATAAACACATGAAGCCGGCATCTACCGAATCATACCTTTTGGTCCATCAGGGTCAGTACTGTCTACTCAGACTAGCAGCAGCTCTTTGGTTTTTCACAGCACCTGCAACCTGATCCCTTTAAACTGCAGATGCTGGGGATTGAACCTGGGGCCTTCTGCATACTGAGCAGATGGTTTATCACTGAGCCACAATCTCTTCCCAGTCACGGGCTGTTTAGAAATTTAGGAAGGTATAGCTTATATTGCAGGGCATTTTAAATTGGAAGTGTTCTTTGGAGAAAGCAATGAGAGTTACAATGGATGAAACAAAAAATGTTTAACTGACTGCAGATCAGAATCTAAGAAGAGCTCTGCTGGATCAGATTAGTGGTTCATCTAGTTCCACATCCTGTTTCACACAGCAGCCAACCAGTTCTCTTGGAAGGACCAACAAACATGGTATAGTGGCCAAGGCCTTCCCCTCCCATTGCTTCTGAGCCACTGGTATTACAAGCCTTCTGCTTCTGAATATGGAAATTTTCCTTGGTCACTCTGGCTAAGAGTAGTTGATGGATATGTCCTCCATTAATTTTTCTAATCCCCTTGTAAAGCCATCTGTACTTTCTGGCTATGACTACCTTATATCAGGTAACCACAGGCATTATGAAATTGAGCTCCCTTACCTCTTATCCGCAGAGGGTAATTTCTTGGGTGGTTCTATCCTGATGTTTGGATCCCATTCTCCAGGTGGAAGAACAATGACCTCATCCAAAAACTCATCAATTCCTGCTATCAAGTCATCTCTGTCTCGAGCTTTGTAGGCAACATCACTGAACAGCTGTAAGTTTTTTTAAAAATGAAATTGTTTGGGCAGCTCAGGACAAAGAAGAAAAAGAAAAGTAAGGGACCAGCAAGTCTTCTACCCATTATCCCTGTTCATTGCCCTTCCATTCTGAATATGTATCAATAAAGGTAAATAATTCTAGAGGGATAGCTGTGTTAGTCTCGTGTAGCTCTGTGTTAGTCTCATGTGAAAATTATACACCTTAAAGGGAACACCTTAAAGACTAACACAGTTTGTTTCTGCACGAGCTTTTGAGAGTCAGAGCTCACTCCCATGGGTGGAGATAAATATACATCCAGCAGAAGAGGAGAAAATATTATACAGAGAGGGTGGTGTAAAACTAAATCTGATCAGAAGAGAATGTTCACCCAGAACAGGTATGAGATCTTTCCCACCACCAACAGCAGGGTAGAATAAACACTACATATGAAGCAGGATGAAATGAGATAGTGGAACAAATTAAGAAGCATAAGGGGAGGAGTATGTGAGTTAACACCTACAGTGAGTTGGTTTCAGAGGGCAGCCATGTTAGTCTGCAGAACAGCTAGATTTGAGTCCAGGAGCCCCTCAGAGACCAACAAGAGTTTCAGATATTGGGCAAAAGGAGCTTTGACTTGAAAGTTCATCCCACAAAAATTTTGTTGGTCTCTAAGGTGCTCCTGGACTCAAATCTAGCTGTTCTACAGTGAGTTAGGAATTCAAGGTCCTTGTTAAAGCCTGGTTGGGGGGTTATTGTCTTGATGAATGCTCATGCTAAAATAAATGTTAGCCTTTAAGGTGCTGCTGGACTCATCTGTAATTAAATGCAGAGGCTGAGATGTCCTGTGTGGGCAAATACAAATATTTAAGGAGAGGGGTGATGCAATCATAACCATGGGAAAGGACATGGATTAAAAGCAATCTAATAACATTTGCTTCACACCTTGTGCAAAGTCTGCCATCCTTCTGCACAGTATACAGAACAAACCTGCCCTTTACAACAATTAAGTCAATGCATGGTTAGCTTTTGACACCGAGGAAACATGTCAAGGAGGTATCAATGCATGTGAAATCTACTTACATCATCTACCATGAGTGTAGCAATGGCTCTACCAATTTCATTGTAAGATTTTGATTTTCCTGAAGGACCCAAAAGGATAAACAGGAATCTGGTGAAAGAAACAAGCTCATGAACTGAAGATCATTTGCAAGCATTTTACTTTGCAAGATTTTCACTGTATAAGCCCCAGATCAAAGGACCATGTTACTACAAACATTCCTCTACTTGTTCCTCACAGGGTGTCTGTTGTGGGGGGGGGGAGAAGATATAGGAGATTGTAAGCCACTCTGACTCTCAGAGAGAAGGGTGGGGTATAAATCTGTAGTCTTCTTCTTCTTCCTCTTATTCCAGGCCAATTCCAGGAACCTCAGATAATTCTTTTCCTTTCACTAGCTAACAACAAGAAAACTATATTATTAAGGCCCTGATCAGGATGGTGCAGATCTTGGAAGCTAAGAAGGGTGGGTCCTAGTTAGTACTTGAATAGGAGACCATCCAGGAATTTCAGTGTCACTACGCAAAGCCAGCCAATAGCAAACTACCCCTGTCATAGGACGAAACATCTTTGCTTAACCCCCATTTGGTTTTTTGTGGGGGGAAGTGAAAAAAACTCCAGAGCCCATGATAACAAGGCAAATTAAGAATGATACAAGTTTAACAAAACATTTTGTATGCCTCCCATGAGAATTTGTTGTAGATAATGTAGGAATGTACTATAAATAATATTTCTGAGAGAATCCTTGTGTGGGATGAGATTCAAATTGTGATGTTATGGGATAAAAATACAAGAAGTCAGTATTGAAGATGCTGTTCTTAGCCACCCACTCCCTTGTTCTTCCTTGGGGGGAAATGCACATCTGTGTTTTTAAACAATTCACTTACCTAGTTGGGACAGGCACTTCTGTCACCCCACCCAGCATGGTGGACTGAATGAGTCGCACAAATGCCACAAATGGCTTGTCCAGGAAGTCCACTTCTCCCACCAATACATTAGAGGCTTCAGCATCTTTGGGGATCTTCTTTATGAATTTATTTTTAAGCTGCAAATAAATAAAAAACGTTCCTTAGATGCTCAGAAATGCCTCACTTCTTTTGCTTCATCTCAGCAATGCCCTTTGAATAGCATTCACAAGGGGAGAAATGAATGTTCAGCAATCAGTAGCTCCTTCGATAGAAAGGAGACAACTGCTCTTCAGCAGCAGAATGTCTGGACCTCTTGAGGAATTTGGCAGTAGTCAGTTGCATGATATTGGTTTGGCTCCAGTGCCAAAATTTCCACTTGTGCTAGAGCTCATGTGAAAGCGGATATGCAAGGAAAAGATGTAGCACTGCTTGCACAAAGTCAGACATACTGCAACCTCACTTGCAATTCTGTTTGCACAAGACCCTGTCCAACCAATTAGTCCAAAGTCTAATAGGACTCTGGGGAGGAACATAGAAATGCTCTATACAAATAAATTTCAGGCACTATAATATATGGGGATAAAAGTGCTAGGTGTTGCACAAAATCCTGCACAAACAGAACTATACTCATTCAGCTTAATGTTTCCACTTGCACATCACTGGGTCCAAGCCAATTTTTCAGATGAAAATCTCAGGGAAATTCACAAGATAGTTCAGTTTCCTGTACACTTCTCCAAATTTAATTTTCATAGGTTTTACACTCCCAATATCACTTTTTCTCCAAACATCTCTCTAAACTTTCCAGCTCTTTGCATCTTTCATGCCCCCACAATATTTTCATATCCCAAACTATGCAGTCAATATGACCTCCCCTATTATGCCAATAAAGGTTATTGAACTTGATATGACCTCTCCTAGAATCTGTTATTCATTACTTCCATCTACTTTATTTTATGCACTTAGCCTTACGACATGTAAGCTAGGCATATTTAGACTCTTTTAATATTGCTGAAGGTTGTGAGTTTTTTTCATTTTTTCATCAAGCCCAGGAGAGTAGATTGTATGGAATTGCCAATGGTAACAAAACAACACTAAAATGATCTGGTGTTTGAAATGATGCCTCTACGTCCACTTTATTGATAGAGGACTCAATCCATGGGAAGTTCTCCTGTGTTCCTATCCAGTTCTCTTTCATTTCAGTGGAGAACTTCCAAGAAGGTTGTACTGCCCCAAGACTACATCAGGAACACTAGAATCTGACTGATCCACTCATTGCTTGCTTCCCAGAAGCCTACACAGATGTACAGCATATGTGGTGGAAAGTGTCGTCAAGTTGCAGCCAGTTTTTGGCAATCTAATAGGGCTTTTAAGGCAAGAGATGTTGAGAGGTGGTTTGCTGTTGCCTGCCTGTGTAGTGATGACCCCGGCCTTCCTTGGTGGCCTCCCAGTCAAATATTAACCAGGGCCAACCCTGCTTATCTTCTGACAGGATCAAGCTAACCTGGGCTACCCACATTAGGGCAATATTTCTATAGCATTCTCCCTCAGTGCTTCGCATCACATACATAATTTCAGTTATCCTTACAAGGATAACTTGTATGATTATTGTCACATCCATACTATAGAGAGGGGGACGTGAATTTGCAATGTGGTACTATGTGGTATCTTGCACAGGGACATCCAGTGAATTTATGGCTGAGGAAAGATTTGAATCAGGAACTTCTCACTCCTGGTTTTCACCACTGTGCTTCAACTGTTCTTAATAACTTTGAGGCCTTGATCCCATGGGAAGTTGTGTAATAAATCACATAGATCATAAACAAAAGTTAGGGTTCTGTGGCACCTTTAAGAACAACAAAGTTTTATTCAAGGTATGAGCTTTTGTGTGCAGGCACACTTCCTCAGATACATTGAAATTGAAGTTAACAATTCATATACATATAGGCAGATGCCACTAAACTGAGATTCTAAGCAATTAAGAAGGTACCTTTACATATCTGTCTCCTATTTTAACATATTTATTGCTACACTATTTCTCCCCCCGCCATTAAATCCAAACAAATGGTGACCTTAACCATATAAATGTATTATATTACTGTTTGGCCTTTGCATATGCCAAAACATTTTCATTAAGTTGTATGCTAATTTGCTGTTCACCTACGTAGAGGCATCTGTCTCTATATATGAACTGTTAACTTCCATTTCAATGTATCTGAGGAAGTGTGCATACACACAAAAGCTCATAACTTGAATAAAACACCGAACTCTGACTTTCTTCTGTTGCTTCAGACGAACGCAGTTGCCCACCTGGATAGATCACAAATGACATGTAACCAGATGAGAGGGAAGACAGAGCTTTTTGTTTTATTGGCTGTGTAGAAAAAGCCAATCTGTCACCTGGGGGGCGGGGTCAAGCACTCACTCTACTGCACAACTGTCCTCCTTGCATCTAGCCACTCAACTCTCATTTTGCCATCACTCCTCCTCCTGATCTTCCTAATCTTTTCTGCAGAGCAGAAACACCAGATGATGGAGGCTGGAAGACTTATTCGATAAATCTGTGCCTCTTTCTCTTGGCCCCATGGCCATTTCATTATTACAAGTCTAAAAAAGGTTCCATAAACCCCAGGCTGGGGTTTATCATAATCATATACTGGCAGGAGGAGAGGCATGTGAGTTAGGGGGATAGCTCCCCTCCTTTTAGCCACCCCCTTTCTTCTAATCTTTTAAATCCATACTGGAGGAAAAAAAGCCAATAAAGCTTTAGGAATAAGCAGAGACCAGGAGTTAACAGCAACCTCTAAGCTTCAAGGAAAACGCCGTGTTAAAGTCCCTTTGTAGTGACCCTACTAGGCTGATTAAGCCCTGGGTTCTTTGGGAACTAAATACTTTGCATACCTCAGTGTTAACCCTCCCCATGTCCACTTTTCCAAGCATTACACTTGGATTCAAATATGAGGTGAATGCTGCTTCCACATGGCGAGGATTCCCCCTGTTGCTTTCATCACTGCCACAAATGCACTGCAGACTGCTTTAGCAATGGAGCTCCCATACAGGACTTTCCTTCTTCTGTCCCTTGCATCTGCCAGTTCCCTGCATTTCCCCCCAACACAGTTATTTTTTGAGGGTTTTGAAGGAAAAAAACCCACTAGTTGCTATAGCATTAGGACACTATAGCAACTTGGTGTGTTTTTAAAGCCCTCACGAAGTCCTGCATTGACGTGGTGGGGAAAACAATGATCAGGAGGATTCAGTAGCAGGCAAATGGCACCAATGTGGATGGGGTCTTTGAAAAGGCACCCTCCCTCTCCACATGGCAGTACAACATCCTTGGAATGTGTGTGTCCTCAAAAAGATTGGAGCAAAGCAGCTTGGAAAGAGCAGACTAGGGGGATGGGGAAAGGACTACCAAAGCATGACATTGTATAGCTGCTCCATCCCAAAAAAGTTGCTCCAGTTTGGAAGACAAGTGGAGGAAAACTAGCAAACAGAAAACATGGATAAATATGACAGTTGGTTCAAATTCTTAACAACTTGAGAAGCCAGTTATGACACTTCAAAAGCAGAACTTGGGTCTCATAAAGGGACTGTCTGGGACTTCCTACCTGATCTGTGCTTGGAGTATCCGTGATGTCATTCATGCTTCTGCTTTGGGCATGGCCTAAAGGGGTAAAATATGTATATACATCCAATGTGAGAAGCTTTTTGTTTACTACAAGGATGGGGAAACTCAGGATCATGGGTGAAAAAAAGTCTCCATTCATCATTTCCATGTAACCCACACTACTTCTACTCCCTGAATGTCCCAATTAGTTTGAGAACACATTGCCATTGTATAGTGACTGTCCCACTAAGTGGGTCATGCCAACTACGTATGGGAAGTTTGTTCCCAGGAAACTTCTCTGCATAGAAGAGTACACCTGCTTTCCATTCCAGGTTGAGATGCTCAACCTAGAAAGCGGAACTTTAGAAATTTCAGGGCCCATCAGTTCAACCTTCATATCATACTCAAGTTTTTATTATTTAGGTATTAGTCACAGGGCTTTTTTTGTGGAAAATGCCCAGCAGGAACTCATTTGCATATTAGACAACACCCCTGATGCCAAGCAAGCCAAAACTGCATTCCTGTGGGTCCCTGCTAAAAAAAAGCTCTGATTAGTCACATTTCTATACTAAACTACTCAATCCGATTTACAATTTAAAACAGGGGTCTCAAACATGTAGCCCAGGGGCTGAATCAGGCCCCCAGAGGGCTCCTATCAGGCCCCCAAAGCAACTGGCTGCTTCCTTCTCCCTCTCTCTTGCTTCCTTCTGCATCACAACTTGCTTTGCCAGACTTGCTCAATCACACAGGAACTACAGAACAAAACCTCTGTTTTCTCCATTGGCTGAGGCTCCACCCTTGGGGAGGAGGCAAAGCTTGCTTTGCCAGGCTCTCTCAATCGCACAGCAGAGCTACTGAGCCAGGTCTCTCTTCCTTCTATTGGCTGAGGCCCCTTCCACTCCTGTTTCCCTGGGGAAGGAAGGAAAGAGCCAGAGCTTCCTTTGCCCAGTTCCCTGGATCACACAGGAGAGATACAAAGAAAGCACCATTAAGACCAACAGGTGCTAATGTATTCATCATGTTTTATTTTTAAATCTTTGTCTTTGTGTCCTTTATACAGTTTATATCTCTGCTACCTGGCATTACATGTTATATGACACACATGGCCTGGGCCAACAAGGTCTCATTTATGTCAGATTTGGCCCTGACAAATGAATGAGTTTTACACCCCTGATTTTAAAAAATCACATTAAAACCAACATTCACAGTTAAACCCAGCAGAATAATACAATGGGAAATTAATGTAACGCCCCCACCCTTGCTGAATAAGTTAGCCTCAAATGCCATCCTAAATAAGTAGGTTTTACATCATACAGAATTGGGTATGGAAAGCAGCTGAGCAGACCTCGATTGTGAAAGTCTTCCTTTAAGTGGATGCCACTAATAAAACACTTTTCATAAGCAGACAAAGAGAAGACAGGGAGCAAGGATTCCTTGGATAGTCTCAGGGAATGGGAAGGCATGTCCAGAGACTGTGGCATGGATTCTATCAATTAATTCCATGCATGCTAGATGATCTCTGTCACATTTCCTCTTCCATTAAAGCTTCTGTTTGTGCAAAGCCCCATTGAAAACCACTGATCTTGCACAAACAGAAATTTTAGCAGAAGAGGAAGTGGTTTCTTACTGGCACCTGCAAATTCATTCTTTAGTTTGCCATGTTTATGTGTGTGTGTCATTCAGCATGCTTTAAAGCAGGATATCCAGCAGTACACAGGTGCCCTTATCCAGAGTTCTCATTTTGCCCTGGAAACTAGAGAAGTCAGGGAACACCAGGAGTCTCTTCTGAAGAATGGGAGAAATGTCAGTGTTTTTCACCTCCAGGGCAAATGATCCATCCCTTCTTCCAGCTCCTCCATCACGTCAGAGAACTCAGGGGTGACTATGAATGATGACTGACTGATATGCCAAGCCAAACGTATGAACCTTCTAGTTTCTTGATAGCCTTTATTTCAGCTGAATTTGCCTCTATAATGTAATACCACTACCACCAGACATAGTCTGCAATTCTTTGTTAGCATTTTTATAAGATTGGTGCTCTTTCCTTCCATACAAGTGCATTTGTGAAAGAGCCCATTACAGTTATTTCCATTGACATGGAAACACCCATAATTTGCCTTGCTATGTTAATTAGGTTAGGTGCCATACTAGTTTAATTCCGCGTGCAACTAATTATCAAAAAGGCAACAGTGCAAAAGCAGCACCAGAGTGAATGGATTGTATGGATTTGATCAGCCCTTAAATCACCCTATATTTATTTACAGCCTGACTGTATTCAGTCTTGGTTGTTCCCACACTAGGACAGTTTTGTTCTGCTCAATCATTCCTTTCCAACTGCCAACCATGTGACATTTTATATAATGCTACAGTCTTCATAACAATCTGGCAATGTCCATTTGCACAGAAAAACTATAGTGGATGTTTACTCAGAAGTAAGTCCCATGCAGTAATGGGTTTTTCTGTTCTCTTTGCAATTTGCCTAGTTAGCTACTTTTGTGTGCTTTTGAACCTTTCCTTTATTAGCAGTTCTTGTTACCTTGGGAGAGGTGGTGATGTTTACATTTACATCTGTTGAAAAAGTCTCTGTAATTGTCCATTTACTTTCCCCTCTTCCCTTTCACAACTTACTGCCTCTTGTTTTTGAATTTAATTAACTGCTTCCTAGTTACCTGCAGCAACCTGAATCCTTTAAGATTATACATATACACACTGGTGGTTGTGAGGGTGAGGATGATTACTTTATCTTGAAGGCCCAAATGACTGCTCATTAATTTGCTTTATTATTATTGTTGTACTTCAGCTGGAATGAAAATGGTGACTAAGAAAATACATGAAAAAGAAATGAAGGAGCTATCACTGTGCCAGCCTCCAGGTAGTAGCTGGAGATCTTCTCAAATTACAGAATCCAGGCTACAGAGATCAGTTGGAAATGGCTGCTTTGGAAGATGGGCTCTATAGCATTATATACCATGAAGGTCCCTTTCCTCTCTCTCCAGGCTCTGTCCACTAAATCTCCAGGAATTTCCCAACCCAGAACTGGCAACCCTAAGAGAAACTAGTATTTAACATCCCGCTCCACACCAAACTCTAATTAAGGGAATAATAGATTAATTTAACAGGAAGAGGAACATTTAAGGGGACAATAACCATCAAAAGATTTGACAGTGGAGGCTGGAGAGGAAAGGGGAGGGACCTCAACAGGAATGTAATGCCGCCCATTCCACCCACTGAAGTTGCTGTTTTATTCTAGGGAAATGAATCTCTGGGCACACCATGAATAGGGTTTAGGGGACAGCATTAGGGTTGCCAGCTCTGAGTTGGGAAATACCTGAAGATTTTGGAGTGGAGGGCAGGGTTTGGGGAGGGGCTTCAGGGGGGTATAATGCTATAGAATCCATCTTCCAAAGTGGCTATTTTCTTCAGGGTAACTGATCACTGTTGCCTGGAGATCAGCAGAAGATCTCCAGCCAACACCTGGCTGGCAACTTACTGGCACCACAATTGTGTTTCAAGTTAAAAAAACCAGCAACATCAACACAGAATACAATGGTATGCAGTGAGTTGGTAATAATGTTGTCTAGATTTTCTATACACATGGATTGAATGAACAATATCTATTCTAAACTAAATAGCTTGTGTAGGAAGGCACACAACCCATATTTACCCCAACCTATTCTCATCGCATGAATTCAGTTCTGTGGACTGCCCTTGAGGCCCAGAGAGATCAAGGTGGGCCATGCAAACTCCTGTTGCAGTTCAGCATCAGACAGCATCACTTTCCCCATGAAATACAAGTCTGCATTAATGTTTAATAATGGGATGTGTGCCTTCGTCCAGTCATTGGGTTGCCATAATAAATTATTCCTTGCCTATTGATTTTTTTCTTCTAATTCTCTATGACAGGAAGAACTGGTATCAAACTCACGCAATCGTCCATAACTTGCACTCTGCCTCATCCTGAGGTCTTCAGTAGAGCGGTGAAAGGCGGCCCCAGCAGCAGGACTCCGGATAGGGCTGCGATCTGTGAACACATGAAGCTGCCTTTAGGGATGGGAATAAACTGGGGAAATGCCATGAGCTGTCACAAACTACAAGCCAGTTCAGTTAGTGAGGCTTGTGATGTGGTAGAACACCTCCCCTGGTGGCAAACTCACAGGGGATCTCCAGCTGACTCTCCTCTACCTGCGTCCAAGTTTGGTAAGGACTCAATTTACAAGGTCTGAGTTACAACCCCCATCCACCATTATTTCCTTTGGTGCAGTGTGTGCTTGTGTAACCATATTAACATGGTTCGGAGACTGTGGCTGCCAGCTGACTCTAACCTGAGAGTGTATTTATAAATTGCTTTTATCCATTGTGGGTGCTTTTCTTCTAAGGAAAGAAGACTGAAAACATTTCCAGCCATTATATAACAATATTGGTAACCTGGGAAGTCCCCATGACTCAGAGTGGTAGCAACTTACTCGTGCTTGACACAGATTTGCCAATATCTGCCAATGATCGGTGAATAGGTTTCTTGGTCTGGTGACGGTGCTTTCTCAAGAGCACGTAACTTATTTTTTCCCGTAGCTCTGGTTTCAACAAGCCATCTTCTATTTGTTTTTCAATGACATCATCTGAGAAAATTAAATTAGAATTCTTTTTTTAAAAATTAGAAATGCAACTGATATGTAAAACCAGTCTTACCCAATCATTTCTTAATACCCTCTCTAAAAAAAATATGTTCAGAATGCCACATTTCCTCCAGAGCACTGCACAAATGATGACTGTACAAGCAAAGAAGGCATGCTGCACTGTTCACTGAGTCAGATGTCTGTAGAGATGTCTTTAATGGTGGGAGGCAACTTTATGTAGGCCTAGAACTGAAAGCTGATTCATTCATGCATGTTCCTCACCTGGTGATTCTACAACACATGATGGAGCATTTTTACAATGTCAAACACAATGTTTAGAAGTGGTGTTAGTTCACACATCAGCTGTCAGTCATCAAACACAGAAAAATCCAGAGAAATGCATGTATATACTCAGCTCACCAGGCCATATTTGACACCAGCAGGAGGTGGGGGTGGGGCAAGGATATCAGGGGGCACTGGTGTGCAGTGAAGTTATTTCCAGGGAAAACTGGAACTGAACATCATCATTGTTCTAGGATTTACCATAGAGTTTCCAATGTTTCATAGAGTGACATGATATCATTTCCATTTCCCCCCCAGGAAGTGACATCATGGTGCACATAACTCCACTAATTTACTGAATTGGAGCTGGTAATGACTGTTGTAACTTAAGATATACATCCTTATAGGAACATAGAGGATTGGCATTTCCAGAGGATCCATGCTGGCTGGGATGGAGGAGCTGCAGGAAATAGGACCATCAAGGAAGCTAGGAGAATACTTTTACTTTAATGTGCCCCTCATATGATTGAACCCTAGCTTATATCAGAGCTTAAACTAATTATGCTTCAATCATTATGCAGAATATGTTTTCTGTCTGCCTTTTGGATAGCTAATATTTTGAAATTGCTATCCAGTGCTTTGTTTCCCACACATTATCACTGGATTATAAATTTGTATCTTTCATGCTGCAGCTTACATTCCAAACACTGTGACTATTGATTAAAATCCATTGTGTGCTCTCTAGCCCAGGGAGGCTGTTAGAATTCCTTTTATGCACCATATTTATTTCAGATCTGCTACTGTGGGGAAGATTCTGGTTGGATTCTGAAATACCTATGATTTGGGGCAAAGAGTAACCATCTAGGTCAAGCATCACTGTCCCTGTCTGCAGGCAAGTGCGTAGCTCAAACAGGCTATGTAAGGATAATGTTGACACGTGAGGCTTGCTCCATCTCTCCCCTCCTTCTTCCACCTTCTCTTCAAACTTAATCCACCTGGAAAAAAGAAAGAGAAAGCCATGAGTGGTGCCGAGCATAAATCTACAGATGGTAAAGGCACATATCAAACCTGTATTGGGGCGTAGGATGTTGAAATTCTGCCCAGGTGGTACTTCAGAAGCAGGTTGGCCTCTGTGTTTGCAGGAGGGAGATAACATTGCAAAACACACATACAACACCATATTTTTTTTACAGCAGCTGCTGCAGTAAGTTTTTTGTTTAATGTAAGGTTGTCAACATAGATCAATCACCTTGTTTTGAGCAAAGAGAGTTGTATCACTGTCATGCATAGCTAGTTCATGTTCCATTTTACTGTTTATAGAGAAGGCAAGAGGGAAAAATCCGAGGCTAGGGAGTTCATACCAGTGTCTTGTATATCCTACTATTTTGCTTAGTAAAGTTTTGAGCCTTTCCCCAAGTGAAGGAGCCTTCCTTCAACTTAAAGGGCTCTTCTGCTGAGAGGAGTAGTAAGATATCAGCTCTTGACTTTCTCAGGACTGAGAAAATGATTGAAAGGACTGAGAAAAATTTGCTGAGGCTAAGATTGCCAGCATTTGGTTGGCAACTGGTAGGAGGCTTATACAGGCAGTGGAAGGGCTCCAGGAGGGCAGAGAAGTGAAAATGACATCGTGCAATGCTGCAGCATGATTTTGTGCTGAAAACCAGAAGTGATAAAACTACTTTATGGTAGAGTAGCCAACTCTTGAACTGGGAAATTCCTGGAGATTTGGGGGTGGAGCCTGGGGAGTTGGGGAGGGACCTCAGTAGGGTATAATGCCATACAGCCAATCTTCCAAGCAGTCATTTTCTCCAGGGGCTGGATATCTATTGTAATTCCAGAAGATCTCCAGGCCCCACCTGGAATCTGGCAACCCTACATCACGGAGACATCACTTCCAATTTTTGGCCAGAAATAAAGTTGTTCCTTCACTTTCACCTTCAATTGCTGAATTCACCAGAGGTGGGCAGTGGGTTGCAGCTATGGGCAGGTAAGTGGTGGTAACCCTAGCTGAGGCAGTCCTTACTCTACCTTCCCTGGGTGTGCTTCAAGTCTTGTACTCTGAGAGGAGCAAGAGAGAGACTCAGGCCAGGGACTATGTACCATCAACTCCTATGAAGACAACCAAAGGACCAAGACTGTATTTTTTTGACCTTTTCAAATTTTAAAGTATAAACCTCCTTGAACACCCTGCTGGAAAGATGGCATGTAAGTGAATAGAGCTGAGTCCACTGTCCTGTGCTCCTTCAAGGAAAAGTTGGATTAAAATTTATTGATTAATTAGTTTTCCCAGTGTTACCCACCTGTACCATCTTTCCCTTTCCCAACTCATAGAATTCCTGATATTTTTACTTTCCCACCAGTATTAGAGCTTGCTTCCTGCTATGCTTTCTAGTTTGTGCTTTTAGGGTTTTATCAAACAGGCTTTACTGAATATTTTAGTACTTTATAAAGGATTTCTGTCCTTCAAGAAAACAAACAAATATATAAATGCAAACACACACAAGTTTCCCTCTCCTTCCACAGAATATGTGAGGATCAGGGTTCTACTAACCGGCATGCTGCTACTAAAATAAGATTCTGTAGCCTGTAAGATAGATAGCCTGATCAAAAAGTATCAGGATATTTTTTTGTTAATCATTTCCCACTTCAGATCTCTCAGGACTCAACAGCAAATTGGCCCAAGAAAATGACAGTTCCTTTTAGAGTTCTCACTACAACAGCACTGTCAACAGGTTATCATTTTGGAGTCGCCATCCCAGAGCTTAAAAATTCTGAGCAGCCTTTGCTCAGTCTGATAACAGAAAGAAACTCCTTCACTTTTCTCTCATAGTAACCCAATAACCCACTTCGCCTCAAGAAAGCGCCTTAACAGAGCACAAGCTGCCTCTTCCTCAGCCACGTCCTCACCTCACAGTTAACCCAGTTTCAAGAAACCAGAACACCACCTTTCTTTGCTCTTTTGCAGCCCCCCCCCCCAACTGTCCCCTTCTACTTATTTCACCAGAACTGCCACAGAATCCACTAACACCATTAGCAAAGGAAGGAAGACTTCCTTTCCTACCTTCTGCTCTGGCCCCAGAGGAATGTCTCTGGAACCCAAATGGGAAAAGAAGTGCAGAGCAGATCTACCCTTTTCCAGCCATGCAGCTGGAAACTCTCCCCCCTCACACCTGAGAGGCACCAACCACTCAGAGCATCTGTTGTGGTTTCTTCCCAACAATACCCGGCCCTCAACAACACCAGGGCTGCTCCAAGACAGCCCCAATTCCTGTACACACTTGGTACTTGTGCACAACTTCCCATATTCTTATCATACTGCAAATACTCAGTTCAGAACATGGAAGCCAGGGGTCCATGTCTGTTTCTGGACTACTCTCAGGCATATCTGCCTCAGGAAGCCTGGCAGATATAACTTACTAGCAGTTACCACTAACACAAGGCAGTCTCCCCAGAGTCTCTTGAAGCAATTTTGTTTGTGGCCAAGTAACTTCTGCTAACAACCCGAGTTCGATCCCAGAGGAAGCTGGTTCAGGTAGCCGACTCCAGGTTGACACAGCCTTCCATTCTTTTGAGGTCAGTAAAATGAGTACCCAGCTTGTTGCAAATCACCCCATAAAAAGTCTCCCATGAAAACGCTGTGAAAGCAACGTCACCCCAGAGTTGAAAAACGACTTGTGCTAGCACAGGGGACTACCTTTACCTTTAACTTCTCTGCTCCAGAGGTGGGACTTTTTTTTTGTCTGAGGGCTGTATCTGTGGTGTTTGGTTTCTCTATAAATGTACTTACTTATGGAAGTGGGTAAATGGTCTGCCCTAAGGCCAGAGACATGCAACAGGCAGGATGTCCTCAAAACCATCTTTAATGTGCAGAACAGTAAGGCAAAGAACAACTTTAGACTTAATAAGGGCTGGAGCGCTAACTACTGACAACCCGCTTCAAGTTTATTCCAGAAGATACACCCATTTATGAGTAGAGAGGGAGTTCCATTTAGGACCTACACCTGTTTCTTAAAGAGACAGGTTCCATATATTACAATATCTGAGCTTCCTTCTTCTGACAGCTCAGACTTGGACTCCAGCCAGTGGTAGATGGCTGGAGAGAGCCCTTAAAAGCCAGCAGAGACCCAGATGTGGCCTTCCCTTACATCAGCTGCTCTCAATAGCTCTTGGCCCCTTAACAAATTTACAGGGCTGTTGACCCACTAGCCAACAAAACAGCTTGAGGGCAGGCTTGTAAGCCCTCACAGGCTGCTTGTTGCCCCAGGCTACAATTTGCCCACATGTTCTTTGTAGGATCAATGACTATTGTTATAAACCATTAAACAAACCTAAGTCCTTGGGCATGCATGCCCAAAGGTGAAAATCCCTTTGTTTCAAAAGAGGTTTCTGTTTGACCTAGTCTGGCAGTATTGTAAGCATAATATGCTTGCTAATAATGGCAGAAGAACTGTGGTATTCACTGCCAGCAGCTGTAGTGATGGTTTGAAGAAAGTGGATAGAGAGTTTTCCTCCCAAATTGGCAGTCCAACCACACCATTTTGGTGCATGATTGTAGATTAAGAGATTGACTGATTGTTGAGAACAATCAGCTAGGGACAGTGTTCCCTCTAAGCTGAGTTAATGTGAGCTAGCTCACAGTTTTTTAGCCTCTGGCTCACGCATTTTTGTTTTAACTCAGAAAGAATGGCCCCAGAGCAAACTAATTTATGCAGTAGCCAAATCACTCCCTCACAAGTTTAATGCCAGTAGCTCACAAAGTAGGATTTTTGCTCACAAGACTCCACAGCTTAGAGGGAGCATTGCTAGATAGTGGTAGAGATTCCTCCGCTGTCCATTCCTACTCCTCCTAGTAGCAAGAGCACATTAGACAAGATCATTATGCGGCACAAGCTGGATGCTGCTGGCGCACATGGACAAGAGAGATACCAGAATTACTAAAAATCTATCTCATTAACTGCTTGACCTCATGGCACTGATCCCCTTTAGAAAATGGCATAAACACCCACAAATCCTTTAGTTCTTTAACTGAGCTTTTAAATAAATGCAATTTAAGTTGCTAGTTTGTCCTACTCCATAATAATAATTATAATAATAACCAAAATAATTAGTCAACATTTATAAAGCAAAATAATAAGCAAAATAATTAGCCAACATTTATAAGGAGAAAATTCTATGTGGATTTTATTTTTCAAAAACTTTACTAAGCTTATAATTCATTAGAGTTTATAATTCATAATTCTTACACTTCTTCTAATACTTTGATTAGAGGTTTAGGGATTTTTTTTTAAACGTTTTGTTTATAATAAAAGGGCAGGTCAACTCTTTCTCTGCTGATTGAAAATGAAGACTGAATTTCCATATAGCTTGTGGCAGAATCATGGGAGCTTCATGGAACTCCTTGTAGAACCTTCATTGTGTAATTGGAATACACCTGTGGGAACAGTCCAAGAGGACAAGGTCACCTGATTCTTTCTTGATACCATTTTATCTGGACCCGAGAGTTGAGGATGGGCTGGAAGAGTTGGAATGCCAGTTGGGGAGAATTTGGTAAAGAGCTGGGATCTCTGAAGCTACCCCCCCATCTTCAAAAGAAGGCAGAGAGAAGGAAGGAAGGTAGCAGAAACAGAGAAAAAAAGTGCATGTTCCAGCAGCTGCTGCCCAGGAGGCCGCCCAAAGAAAGGCTTTGAGTGACACGAGGTGGAGTGTAACAGGCAGACTGGGAAGTTAAAATGGCCCAGGAACAAGCCAAAATCTACCAGCTAGCACTTTGAGAACCATTCAGCTCAGGCATGGACAGTGACATCAGTCAGCATTGGGTGTTGGCTTACCCATTGTCACTTTTGCATCACTATATAACTATCGCTGGCTAGATCTGAGCTGAATGGCACCTTCAGGCTTTCAGAGCTTCTGGAGTTCGGTTCTTCTTGTTCCTGGCTGCCAGTCCCCTCCAGGAAATCACACTGAGAACTTGTCCCATAAGTCAAATGGTTTGTCTGTTCTGGGGAGCAGATGCTGTCAGTTCTAATGCCTCACCTATCCTGTATATAGGGTTGCTTTCCAGCCAGCAGCAGGTGGAAGACAGGGGGGTGGGGACATTGGCGTCATTACGGCAATGGCATGATACCATTTCTGGAGTGAACCTGGAAGTGATGTCATGCTGCTGTAGGATTCAGCTGAAATGGCAAATTTTTGCCTTATTTTCTTCCTGCTAGCCTGCCAAGCTGCAGCAAAGGTTGGGGCTTAAAGAAGGGGATCTCCTGCTAAGAGTGGGAAAATATATCTCTTTGCCTACTCATCTCTAATACATCTCTAATACTTTAATACAAACCAGCAACTTTCTCAGGTTCAAATTAGACTTTTAGCAAGTCACGTTTGGGGTTCCCAACTTGCATTTGTCACAGTCAAACAGGAAATGAGGAAAGTTTCCTTTTAAGGAACCACAGCCAATTCTGCTTAGGGGTGTGGCATAAGGGAGGAAGGGCTCCAAAATGGACTGGAGTCATTTGTGCTTGGGGAAATGGGGGGGGGGGGGGAGGTAGGCCCAAGTCCGGCCATTGCCTTACTTTAGTGGGATTGCAGAGAATGCAAGTCAGACCTGACTCATTAAAAATTGTAATGTTTAGTTTTAGCCTTAGTCTTGTTACAAGCTAAAACATCTGGAATTCATCCAGCCAGTATCTTCCTAGAGGTGCAAACATTTTTCGGAACAGCAGTTGATCCCTTCCCACTTCCAGGAGAGCCAGTTTGGTGTAGTGCTTAAGTGTGCGAGAACCATGCTTTGGTGGAGAGCCAGTTTGGTGTAGTGCTTAAGTGGGAGAACCATGTTTGATTCCCCACTCCTCCACTTGCTCCTGCTGGAATGGCCTTGGGTCAGCCATAGCTCTGGCAGAGGTTGTCCTTGAAAGGGCAGCTGCTGTGAGAGTCCTCTCAGCCCCACCCACCTCACAGGGTGTGTGTTGTGGGGGAGGAAGATAAAGGAGATTGTGAGCCACTCTGAGACTCTTTGGAGTGGAGGGCAGGATATAAATCCAATATCTACTTCTTCTTCTTCCTTGCCAGCCATCACACGTTGTTCTGACCCACTTGTGGGGCTGGGGTTTATGTGGGTGCACCCTGCCAATCCCCAGGTGGGGGCAGGGAATCCCCCGGTTTGGAGGCCCTCCCCCCGCTTCAGGGTCATCAGAAAGTGGGGGGAGGGGAGGGAAATGTCTGCTGGGAACTCTATTATTCCCTATGGAGATTTATTCCCATAGAAAATCATGGAGAATTGATCCGTGGGTATCTGGGGCTCTGGGGAGGCTGTTTTTTGGGGTAGAGGCACTGAATTTTCAGTATTGCATCTAGTGCCTCTCCCCAAAATACCCCCCAAGTTTCAAAAAGATTGGACCAGGGGGACCAATTCTATGAGCCCCAAAAGAAGGTGCCCCTATCCATTATTTCCTATGGAAGGAAGGAATTGAAAAGGTGTGCTGTCCCTTTAAATGTGATGTCCAGAACTCCCTTTGGAGTTCAATTATGCTTGTCACAGCCTTGATCTTGGCTCCACCCCTAATGTCTCCTGGCTCCACCCCCAAAGTCCCCAGATATTTCTTGAATTGGACTTGGCAACCCTAAGTAGCCTGCTGTCCATTTGGTCATCACATTCCTACACGGTCTTGCTTGCCAGAGTCCAGGTGCCTTGGTGGAGTCCAGTAGCTAGGCAGGCTGCTTCCTGATCAATACTGCCCAAATGCCACTGACAGTTTATGAAGGAGGAAAACATCTCAATATTTGCATAGCAATGAGGCCCATCCACAAGTGTCCTTATTGTGTTATATCTAAACCGGGTTGGGTTCAGGAAAACCAGCTCTACAAGTAAAGCTGCAGAAGCCTAGCATGGATTTATCTGTCACATTAAATCCCACCTTTCCAGTAAGGAGTTCAGGCACCATACGTGACTCTCCTCTCCTCCACTTTATCCTCATAAGAGTCCTGTGATGTAGGATGAGAGAGAGAGCGCAACATGCTGGAAATCATACAGGGAGGGCTCAACAGGGACCAGAACATTGATCTCTATACAGAAGCATTTTTCATAGGTTTTCATCTGTTCAAGTGAACACGCATGTATGGTACTTCAGATTTGCACTTGCTGTTCCTAACTTCAGCTTGTTCATCTGGTTTATGCGTATGCACACAGGTGATCCAGCAAATACACAAATGTTGGGACAAGGAACAACAGGTTGGGACAACAAGGGACAAACACTTTTCACACATTCAGTGACTATGTATAAAGTGTTTGTATCTAAGCTAGGGAGAGACACAAAGCAGGAAAATGCTGGTTTGTGGTTCTTGGCCAAATCACAAACCAAACCACAAATTGAGCCAAACCAGGAGGTTCATTTGCAAACTGAACCAGTTTGTGGTTTGTGGCTTTGCAAACCCCACTAAGAGGGGCCACAGTCTATTTAAAAAGGGTGTGCAGAAAGCTTAAAGGTAGTCCCCTGTGCAAGCACCAGTTGTTTTCGACTCTGGGGTGACATTGCTTTCACAATGTTTTCACAGCAGACTTTTTACAGAGTGGTTTGCCATTGCCTTCCCCAGTCATCTACACAGAATGGTAAAGCTGCAGTACAGCAGTCGGAGCCCTTTGCTCATGACCGGAGTTCGATCCCAGCAGAAGCTGGTTCAGGTAGCCGACTCCAGGTTGACTTAGCCTTCCATCCTTCCGAGGTCGGTAAAATGAGAACCCAGCTTGCTGGGGGGAAAGTGTAGATGACTGGGGAAGGCAATGGCAAACCACCCCGTAAAAAGTCTGCCATGAAAACGTTGTGAAAGCAATGTCACCCCAGAGTCGAAAACGACTGGTGTTTGCACAGGGGATTTTTTGCAGGGGACCTTTAACTTTTTGCAGAAAGCTTGGAAAACAGCTGAGCCACGGGGAGCAGCCTGTTCCCCACTGCTCAGCTGTTTTGGGCTGTCTTCTGCAGTCCCGGATCTCTTTAAACCCTTGCTTTCTGCTCTGTCCAGGAACTGCCACAAACTGCTATGAAATACTTTAAAAGTTTGTGGTAGACCTGTCATGAGCTTTGGTTCTCAAACCATGAACACAACAAAATTCATGATGAATTTTCTTTTGTGATTCAGTCTGTGCCCATCCCTAATCTGAACCTCATTTCTGGAAGAGACAGCAGAGTTTCCACTGTAAGGAATTCATGGCTGTCTTACCTTACACTGGCCATTATTTTCATACTTATATTCAGAGCCAGCGTTACCCGGTAGGCCAAGTAGGTAGCCACCTAGGGCGCCGCATGACCACAGGGATGGGTGGTGGGTGCCCTGCTGTCCCTTCCGTGCCACACTTGCCTGTTCTGCCACCTCTATGCTTGGAGAAGTTTGGAACCTCTAAGGCTTGCACAGGGCATCTTGTGGGTAGGCGGGAGTGCGGGCAGTGGGAGCATCACCTAGGGTGCAAAAACCCTGGTGCCAGCCCTGCTTACATTTTATTTCATTCTTGCAGACAATATAAATAAAAATCTTGAAGTCTCCTTGCAGAAGGAGGGCATCACTAACCAGTCTGAAAATAGCCACCACAACCCTAAACATTAAGAATCCTCAGGAGACTACAAACATGTCATATAGACTTGGTTCTTTACTTAAGTCTTAAAAAGCTTTATTTCAGCAAAGAAGTACTAAGTTAATGGCATGAAGAAGATGCCCTCTACTTCCCCTGAAAATTTCCCAGGATCTCCTAATGCCAGCTGAGTCACAAGGTCTCTGTGCAGTTCCTCCTTCCCAAACTGGCAACTTGGTTTGTTTTGACCCATTTAATGACCTTCTCACTGGTTTAATGTGTCACTTTCTGCTTTAGTAGCAAACACCAGGCTTATGAAATGAGGGCTGGATAGGGGGTGGTGGTGCCCCCTTACAAGAAAGGTGAAGGTGATTTGAAGAAGAGATTATTGCTCAAGGGGACACTCTCATCCCATATTTGAGTCTAGTAAAAATTTGCAAAACCTGTTTGACGAACAGCAAGAGTGAGGCGAAATGAATGTGTGCTGGTGAGCAACTTTTTCAGCATGATAGCTACATCAGGGTGTTTGCCTGCATTTGAGAGTTCTGAGTTGGATGCTGGTTCTTTCTGCACTGGAAACCAGAAAAGCTGACATCTAATATAGACAGGATTGCCAGGCAGGGGTTGAGAAATTCTTTGAGACTGTGTGGGGAGGGGGACTAGGGAGGGTGAAGTTTTGAGAGGTAAGGGAGGCTCAGCAGAGGTATGATGCCATTGAGTCCACGTTCCAGAGCTGCCATTTCTTCCAAGAGAACCGGTTTCTATAGCTTGGTGATCCATTGTAATACTGGGAGAACTCCAGGCCCCACCTGGATGCTGGCAAGCCCAAACATACAGCCCTCCAAGCAAGCAGGGGCCCTGATGTGGCCCTCTTGCCTATTCTGCTGCTTTTTAGTGAAACTCAGCCCCTGAGTTTTTAGTAGTTTTACAGTACTATTGGTTCATGGGCTGATGCTCTTAATAACTTTTTAAACAACTTCAGGGCCAAATTAAATGCTCCTGTAGGCCAGATGTGGGCCATAACTTGCACACATCTGGTGTAAACTCTGAGAAGTCAAGGCTCTTTCAAGTTAGTTTGTATCATGTGAAGAAGAAGTAGAAGAGCTGGTTTTTACCTTACTTTTCACTACCCGAAGGAGTCTCAGAGTGGCTTACAATCCCCTTCTCTCTTCCCACAACAGGCACCTTGTGAGGAAGGTGGGCTGAGAGAGTTCTGAGAGAACTGTGACTGGCCCAAGGTCACCCAGCTGGCTGCATGTGGAGGAGTGGGGAATCAAACCCAGTTCTCCAGATTGAAGTCTGCCTCTCTTAACCACTACAACATGCTGGATACAACAGGGCCTTTTCCCATCTTCTGTTTAAGAGTTGTGCTCTTTCAGAGAGGAAATGTGCTCATTATTGAAGAGAACCAGCTATTTAGACTCATCCTTACCTGGAGGACTCTTTCCACTCCATTTCTTCTCCATCATGCTGTAGTGTGTCCATCTCAGTGAACAGCGTGGGAGTGGGAAGGTCATCATCTTCACCCAAGATATAACGGAGTCGCTCAGCAGCAGGAGACACTGGGCCAAAGAGGGAAGGAATGTTAAGAAAAGGCAGCTACTTCTCAGAGCTCCCAATTTTCAATGCAACCCAGTCCAAAAAATATTGTCAATAATGGAACGAAGCTTCAAGCTGATGAAAAGCGAAGGATGTAGAAATGGGGAATAAGATATCTGCTCAAGTTTGATCTTTAGAGATCCTCCACTGACCCAAAGGGCAACTTTCAGTGGTTTTACTTTTAGGGGCACCACTGAAGCCGCATGTTCAGATGTCACAGGGGGTGCTTAGTTTTCATCAGGCAGAACTTGGGAGTGGCAAAAATGTCTTGGACAGCCCATGACCACAGTAAACAGTGCCTTGAAACTCTAAGCAGCTGCACGCTTCCCTTCCTTGTACACCCCTAAGTGCATGTCTGCATTACAAATATAAAAGTAGATTATTGGTCATAGCTCTCCCGCCCTCCTTGTTACTATGGGAGTTGCATTTTGATGAGGAAACATAGGATTTCTAATTAATTGAGATTTCAGCCTCCTCACTAAATTATAGTTCTCGGAGTTCTTCTGTGAAAGTTAAAGTGAATTCCCACTTGTTCGTATTTTTAGTGTACATAGTGCTCTTCGTATTATACCATTCCTTTCTTTTCCTTCTATTCGCCTCACTGACTCTCTCTCTGTAGCCTCCTCTATGCCCTTTAATATTTGTCACTGGGTAGCATACAGGTTTATAGCAAGCTGACAAGCAAGTGAAGTGAACACAAAGAATCAATCATAGATCTGGAGGTGATCAACAGACCATCTACTCCAGACTTCTGCTCTGACAGCAGATTGGACATTCATCCATTTACTACCACTCCATAGATCAGCTTCTGCAATTCAGATAAGAATGTGCCTCAAACAGAGAGTGGATGTCTTGCAGGTCAAATAGCTTGCTGTGATTCACCAAACTGCATAATGTCATACTTACAAATCACATGGGAGAAGCCTCCAAAGCACAATTGCATGGTCAATGGCCAATTTGAGCTATGCAAAAACTCCGTCCAGATCTCAGCCACTAACATGAGAATTAGTCAAATGCTGCGCATGGGTACAGATAATCTACCCAGCCATTCTTCTTCAACAAAGTTTCAAATAACCAAATAATCTGTGACTTCAAAATATAAATTACCCTTGAAACCCGGAAGACACATTGTGATCTCTTAAAATATGTACATTTTTCACTGTTGCACATCTTAGTATCAAAATGTCTGTGATATTTACAATTTCACGATTTTCAGCGAGTAGCAAAGTTTTCCCAGCACCTCAAATGAAAACACTGTTTGCGGGATAAGAAGCTCTGGAGGTAACAACTCATTAAAAAACAATATGCCCATTCAGAGCCCATCAGAGTGAAGTTTACTAGCAATTCATGCCAAACTTCCTCACACAATGAGGGCTTGAAATATAGAACAACTGGCAACAAGGAAGCTGTGTTACCAGTTCAAGAGGTCACTGCCTTAATGTTATTGTTCTGTGGAAATACCTCGGGGGGGATCAGCCTGATGAAATCAGGATGGGCCTCAATTTTATATGCAGTTAGGCTGGCCTTCTCTAAAGTCAGGACATCCTGTCACATAAGGGCCACCATTGGTGCCCTGCATAGCTAATGCCAGTTTCTCTGTTTGCCAGGTGGATCAGCTGGGGGAGGGGCAGTGGAAACTCAAGGACTCTGTGGGTCTGGAAGGCAGAGACTGGAATCAAGGGCTGTACCTACGTATCGAATATTACTGCTGTTTGTGTTATTGCAATCACTGGTTGCTGGATTTTCCTTCTTGGACAGCTACAAATGATCACTAATGATCTAGGCATTATGTTGCCCCTGGGCAAAGCTCCCAGCTCAGATCTGTGCACTAGTAGCACAGATCTGTGAGATAATGCTCCAAGCCCCCTGCACCATCAACCACTGGAAGTGAGCTGGACTCCTGTGGTGTACTCTGCTGCCCCAAATAGTTCCTTGGGTGGCCAAGACCTGTCCTTGCGTTCAGCTCAGCAGCATCTGACTGAGTTTGTTCATTCCCTTAGCCCAAGTGGCTCAAATGCATTCCTTGGAGCCATGTGAAGGAATTGGAAAGAGATGAAGAGGCTGTCTGGCTGCCCATTCACTTGCTAAGAACAAGCTTGCAGGATTTTCTTGTAAATCTCCATGTTCACATGGCTTTTAGATCTTTTGGCTGCCTGGCAGGGCAATGTTATTGCACTGTTTGGGATGTACATTCTTTGAGGTGCTACTGAACTCCTGCTTAAAGTTTGATTGGAATCCTAAACAAATAGTGGGCTCCAAATGCTGTTGTTGGAGGACAGCTGTTTTGGGTGGAAGACAAGTGCACCTCTAACCCACTAGCCTGCTGATTCATATCCCAGGATGAAATGTCTGCCAGTGACTGCAGTTATTTGCAAGGATGCTTGTTGTGGCTCATGTTCTGTTCGTTGTGCCTCCGGTTCTTCACTGTTCATTGGCTTGTGCATAAGCAAAAGCAGTGATCTCAAAATGAATGGAGGGGTTGTCTACTCTGACTTCTGGCCCCTTAGTGGAGCTTTCTGATTCATGGGAAGCTTCAAGGCGATCTTGCAATGGAGCAAGGGGGCAGTTTTTTGTTGGTCCAGAGGTAGAGCCCTGCACAAAACACATTAACTAAAACATACAGCCCTTCCCAACAGTAAAGTGGGGGTTGCCTCTTGCTTTTCTGACAACTGGCTTTCAAAAACACCTGCAAACAAATGGCTGTTATTTCTAGACAAATGGCAAACCTAAGAAGAGGAGTTTTGTCTTTATTCTCTCTCTGAAACAACGCTGCTGCTGAGGGTGGATCACAAGAGCAGAACCATCTCTTCTAGGATAGTTTGTTCATTGGATTTGGGGGGAGGGGGACCCGATTAAATGCTGGGCATGGGCTAGTTTCCAACACAGCCCTTTTAAGTGAAAAAAGAGATTAAGTAATCCAAGATTGGTCTCAATGCCTACAGACTATTTTAATGAAAGTTGGCTTTGGCTCCATTTTAGCATGTTAGCAACTAATCTATTTATAGAAATGTCTTTGTTTGGAACCCTGTTAGAACTGGAGGCCAAAAGGGAGGGCCACCTGAAACTCGAATGTGCTGGTTTCCTGCCACATACAACATAGCAGCCCCAGAAAGAATAGGATGTTCGCTGCATTATAGTTTATCCTGATTTCCTGACTAAGAGCATTAAAGTCACACCATCAGGCCTGTGGTGATGTCGTCAAGTATTTACTGGACTTCAAAGGCTTGGCAAATGTATTTCTGACTTAAAGATTCTATCACAGGAGTACCCAATTTGGGACAAATGGGATTTAGAGCTGAAATGATTTTTAACACCCCCTCCTCTTCGAAGAAAAACAAAGCGGGAGGCTTATAGCATCTAATGAAGTAGTAACAGCATTTCTGACTTTTGTTCCATTGGCAGCATACCAGTGTGCTGGCAGGATCACGGAACTAGTTTGGTACCCATGTTACAGGATTATTAAAAGGCTCACACTGGGTTGTTGTTCAAAGTGCAAGGGGCTCCGACCAGTGCAAAAGAAGCAGATCAAGATCTCTTACAACATTGTGGAGGGTTTGGAGGTAAAACATTTGGACCATGAGTGAGCCAAGGGACACACTTCAGCATTCTCTGTGACATGGCAAGGGATTCCAGGACAAACCTCTTGGCTTGGGTTCTGCTTTACTGGCAGCATAGCTCAAATTCTATCAGTCTGATGGTACTTATGGAAACCTTAGTCAACATGGGTTTTCTTCCACAGAATATGCATCTAGTAGCATACAGGGTAGGGTGCCCCATGCCCTAGGCAAAGTTGCTCCGCACACCCCCTCCATTGTGCTGAGCCCTGCCAGCCCTCCCCTCTGCCTGCCTACCTACACCACGTCCCCTTCCACTACCTCCCTCCTTTCTTGTATTATTTGCAGCACTGCAATGCGGTGCCACGCTCCAATCCCCATCCCCCCCGGTGCACTGAGAGGAGAATGCCAGCCTCCCCTGACTCGGGCATATGATCCAAGTTGGGTACCATGAAATGACATTACATATGGTTCTTATTGACGACATAGAATGGAGTCCCGAGACCCAACCTGGGTACTTTGTAATGTGTGAAATCAAAATAACAAAGTCTTGTAGCACCTTAAAGACTAATAGATTAATTTGGGCATATCTCCCAGTAAACCTAACAGTCTTCAAGGTGCCACAAGAATCTTTCTCAGTTCTTCAAATACAGTGCTTGCTGCTCATGGTTTTTGCAATTTCCTAGTGTTAAAAGTAATTGCATCATTCTTTTTTTTTTTTTAAACTGCTGATGGTTTAAAATAAAAATTTATCAGAAGGTTCATAACTGATTAATCCAATCAACTAATCAATATTATAATATCTTGTCCCTTTAATAGACACTTAATAGGATGTCATTTACTAAGTAATGTTAGAATCATAGAGTTGGAAGGGACCTCCAGGGTCATCTAGTCCAACCTCCTACACAATGCAGGAAACTCCCCCTAAATTCACAGGATCTTCATTGCTGTCAGATGGCCATCTAGCCTCCAAGGAAGGAGAGCCACCACCTCCCGAGGAAGCCTGTTCCACTGAGGAATTGCTTACCTCCCTGTTTCTACTAAACAGAGAGGATATATTTCTCCAGGCCTGTTAGCAATGCTGTTAATGAAACCTGGATAAATAAATAGGTTTCCACTGAACATCAAAGCTAGAAATAGATGCTGCCAAGCAGGCCTGTTTTAGAGAGAGTATTTCAGAAACAAACAGAAATATACAAAACTGCCTTGTTATGGATTCAGACCACTACTTGCCAAAGACCTTCACTGCTGGTCAGTAGTCCGAACTTAGGTCGACAGATCAGTGGTCTGACTCTATACACGTTTGTTTTATATATCTATACACTATTGGCCACCTTTGGCCATGATCTGTGGATAACTAAAGCTGTGTATTGGGGCCACGTTGAGGCTCAATGGATGTGTCTGCACACTTGGGGCACTCCCCAGGTATGCAGAAAAACCTTAAAAACCTGGATTAGGGTTGCCAGGTCTGTGTTGGAAAATATCTGGAGACTTTGGGGGTGGATCCAGGAGAGGTGGGGTTTGGGGAGGGGCCTTCGCATAGAGTCAGTGCTTCAAAGCAGTCATTTTCTCCAGAGGAACTGATCTCTGCCAGCTGGAGATCAGTTGTAAAAGTGGGAGCTCTCCAGGCCCCACCTGGAGGCTGGCAACTGTAAGTCCTGGATTTGGCACAATGTCCTGTGGATGGTCCCAAAGATTAAGGAGATTCCTGGGGCAGGGATTCTTTGTACATTCTCAGGGGATTCACACAGGCAGCTCCTTTCCTCTGTCATCCCTGCTTTAGCAGTTTGGTTGCACTAGATGGTGGCTGAGGTGGCTTCTGGGCCAAACTCAAACTGTCCATCACCAGCTGGGGGAGGAACGGTGGCTCAGTGGAAGAGTATCTGCTTAGGAAGCAGAAGGTCCCAGGTTCAATCCCTGGCATCTCCAAAAAAGGCTCCAGGCAAATAGGTGTGAAAAACCTCTGCTTGAGACCCTGGAGAGCCGCTGCCAGTCTGAGAAGACAATACTGACTTTGATGGACCAGGGGTCTGATTCAGTATAAGGCAGCTTCATATGTTCATATGTTCAACATGTTGCAAGTGACTAGCTGAGTCCCCATCCAAGTGGAAGGCACGTCATTTTATCAGCCGCAAATAAAACATACACAATATTGTTGTTTGGGACCCAGTAATGCTATGTGCATCACTTAGTTTGGACTGATTGTAACCACTACGGAGAAACCCATAGATAATTTGTTTTCCATGCATGATGAAGTAAAAATCAGCCTAAATCTTACAGATTCAGGTCACTGCACAGTTTTGGTTTCGGTAATTCTGCAAGCTAAATTTAAAAGTCCTCCTGGCCAGAATAATCATTCAGCTGCTATTTCACACTAAATAACATTTTTCATATTGTACAAATACCACTAAGGATGCATAACAATATGGTTATGTCACCTCTTTGACAATAACCTTTGGACAACTGATTTTTTTGGTCAAATTATCTTTTCTTCCCATAAACTAAATAGATTCTCCTATATAAAATGAGTTGGTTGGAACCAAATGTCTCCAGCAGGTTTGCAATGAAATGTCTGGTTTGAAGTAAAGGTAAGATGAGGGATCACAATGATTAAGTTTTTAATTATCTTTCAGTTAAATACCAAAGCCAGCCCCCCTCTTTCCTATCAGCTCCAGAAGTTTACCTTGTTAACCAGCATGTTCCTTGACTGGCTGTTAATATTTCAGCTGCTGCATGTTTGCAAAAAGAAAGAAAATAGCCGGCCATCGAAGAAAACAAAAAACAAAGGGGGACATTTAAATAGAAAAGAAGGGTTTTTCTTTCCCTTTCTTTCCCCCAGCTTAAAGCCTAAGCCGATCTGTCTACGCGCAGCCCATAATCTTGGCCCACGCAGCTTTGCTGGGATCCTTGAGGCACGGTCCTTTCTCTAGCCCCAGGAAGCTTCATCATTCAATACTGTGCGAATGGATGATCTTAGGGTCATTTTACAGGTCTTTCCTCTCAGTCAGGCCTGTTTGTATTGTGTCTCTGACTGGGATCACCCAGGCAAAACAAAGAGTCATTTGCTAAAGCAACACTGATAGGGCTTCATTGAACAGTGGAGGTCAAGAAACAACCCTAGGGAATTCTTAGTATGTGTTCACCTAAGGGACATTTCACTCTCTGTGGTCAAACAAGCACGGCTGCTAAAGCCTGGCTGTGTTTTCCAGATATAAAATGCACTGGGGGGTGGGGGGTGGGAGGGGAGATTGCTTACATTCCGTTACTAAGGCTGTTTCAATATGGTAATGATGCCCTGCTAAGCATTAATTGCTTCAAAATGTTCTTATTAAACTTTTGTCCTGCACTTCATCTAAGGAGCTCATGGCAGTATGCATTAGTGTCTCTTCCTGCATTTCACCCTCCCAACAACAACCCTGTGAAGTAGGTTAGGTGGAGAGAAAGTGACTGGCTCAAGGTCAACCAGCTAACTTTGTGGCAGAGTGGGGATCTAACCCTGGGTTTCCTAGTCCAGTAGTGGAATCATTACATCCTCATGCCTATCTTTTCCCATCTTTGTGCCACTAAAGAGCTTCCTTTACAAGTCAATAGTAATTATATTACTATAGTGCTATGATGATATGGCAATATAGCAACTGTCAATATTTTTTAAATCTTGTAAAAAGCTTTCTGGTATCAGTCACAAGGGGATACCAAGGAAAACGGAAAATATTCTGTTGCCTCTGCAAAATGCCTCTGCTGGTAGTGGTGGAAAGAGAGAAATGGTGGGCCTATGGTGATATTGAAGGAGAAAGGCACTGATGTGGGTGGGGAGGTCTAAAAATCCACATCCTTCCACCACATGGTGGACAAACCCATTTTAACTATGAGATCATATCAGAGAGTTTGAGAAAGATCATAGTAAGGCAGGAAAAAATCCAGAGGAGAGAGGAAAAGTTGAGTGAAATGTCCTTGAGGCAGCCAGTGTTCAAGGACCTGGAAGTTCTGATGAACTGTTCAGTTTTTTGATTTCCCTGGCTGCACTATTGGAGTCTCTCCCAGGCTATAAGGTATATTCGGAAAGAAAAGGAAAGGTCCCCTGTGCAAGCACCAGTCGTTTTCAACTCTGGGGTGATGCTGCTTTCAGAACGTTTTCACGGCAGACCTTTTTAAGGGGTGGTTTGCCATTCCCTTCCCCAGTCATTACACTTTCCCCCAGCAAGCTGGGTACTCATTTTACTGACCTTGGAAGAATGGAAGGCTGAGTCAATCTTGAGCCGGCTACCTGAACCAGCTTCCGCTGGAATCGAACTCAGGTCGTGAGCAGAGGGCTCCGACTGCAGTACTGCAGCTTTACCACTGCGCCACGGAGCTCTTTTATTTTTTATTATTACAAGTATATTAAGAAAGCAACAAATCAAGCCTTTTGATGCTTAGAAAGAAAGAAAAAAGCCATACTGCTAGTGTATCACCACACTGACTATTAAAGGCACGGATGACTTCTAAAATCCTCTGAGAAGCAACCAGGGCTGACCAGGCTTTGCTTCCAAGATCTAATGAGACTGGGCTAGTCTGATATACAATCAGAGCATTTTAGGAACTAATTACAATTACCTTGGGATAGTTTTTCTACTGGCAGGAATGATCCATTCACCAAGGCAATGTAAGTGTTCATGGGCAGAACTTAGATGAGTGATCTTTGACATCTTGGCAATGAGGGAAATTGCTGGGGCTAAGATCCAAGAGCTACAAGGCCTGATGTTATTATTGTGTAAATGGAGAAGTCTGGCAATTAAAACAGTAACTCCAGGGGAACTTGAAAGAGCAAAGTATTCCTAGGGGACAATTCAGCCAAAAATGTTGCCATCCTCTGACAAAAACATTCTCCCCGATTATCACAGCAAGATTTTTTTAAAATATTCCCAGAAAGATTTTATGTATCTTTCTCTAGCAGCTTTGTTTGCTGAAAGGAAATACCAGCCTCCAGGTGGGATCCAGGGATCCCCTAGAATTACAGCTCATCTCCAGACAAAAAGATCAGTTCCCTTCCCTCTTGGAAAAAATGGATGCTTTGGAGGATGGACTCTATGCCACTGTACCCCTGTATGCCACTGCGGTTCCTGTCCTCCCCAGGCTCCATCATGGTGACTCATCTTGATCTATCTTGCAAACAAAAATTATCCCCTTCCCCTCAAAAGACTGATTCCATATAATACCTTTTATGAGGATCAATCAGTTTTGTTTGATTTGGACCAATGCAACCACCTTTGCCATCTTTCCACATGGCTCCTGTCTGACTTCCATGTTTCACACCTCAGCTATCAGGATATACTCTTTCAGTCCCTTGTCTTAACTTGCTTCCCCCCTAAATTCATGTATTTATACATTCACTGCCTTTTCTGTCTGTTTTATTTGATGAATGAAGAAGGTTTCAATTTCCACCTCTCCCAAAAAAGCAACAGTGCATCAGTTAGCCCTTTGAGGTGTCACTGAAACCTCTCTCTTTTAATATTTACATGCACATATTTATAGGTAAAAGAAGAAGGGGATGGCAAAGGATGATGCAACAAACATAAATTTGAGCAAATTTAGGAGGATGGTGGAAGATAGAAGGGCCTGGCATGATGTGGTCCATGGGGTCGCAAAGACTCAACTGTGCAACTGAACAACAAATTTACATACCATACAATCTTTGCATTATTTTGTATTGGGAACAGGAGATACAAAGCTCCTTTAAAAAGGTTGTGTTTGGTAGACTGATTAGTACTTTTCAGTACGTCCCAGAGAACAACATCTCTAGGTGATGAAATTTCACACGATTTTGCTTTCTACCTCCTGCTTTAGCTCAGCGATTGGAACTTCTCAGCTGAAATCAACAAGACATCCTATGGGAAAAGAAATCTGCCCATCTTTTTCTACCACTTGCCTTTAAATATCAACACTCAAAGTGTTCTAGAAGTACATCCTTTCATTCATAAATAAGATTTTTTTTAACCTTCTGTCCTTAACTTCCAGTCCAATGAATGCTATAATGCTCTTTTAATTGATTAATATCTGGAGCTTCCAAAATGTCATTTCCCTACAAATTTTAAGTCTATCATCCCATCTCATTTTTCTGAGCACCCAGAAACTGAGATGGAGGAAGTGAGCAATGGTGTCCTAGTTTGAGCTGGACTGTCCCCATCCCCTCTCTATGAGAAGAACCTTGTAGCACTTTAGAGGCTAACCCCAATTTATTCCAGCATAAATTTTCAAGGACAAGCATCTATTTCTTGAGGCAACAAATGGATCTTCCCTATGCATTCATTTTACAATGTGGCATAACAAATGAATAGAAAGCAGGGTCATGAACTGCAGAAAGTACAGTTGAAACGATAGCCCTTCAGTACTCTCTGACAGTCATTTTCAGAGGCAAATCAGATTCCGCAGCATGCTGTTAAGTAGCTCCTTTTGCAAAAACTTTGCCCAGAGCACAGAAATCTTCAAATCCCAACAGCCTTGAAATATGTGGAATGGTTTCTTACCTGGAAATGTTTGGAGTCTCTCCCCCATTTTCTTTTGGAAGGTTCACAGCAACACACAACCAAAGCCAAAACCAACCAAAGCAATGGCAGCAACAAACCTAAGACCCACTGACTTATTTTGTCCACTCTGCCTTGTTAAAACTCTACAGCTTAATGAGCAGATTATAGGGCATATGAATCGCTTGGCTTTGCCGTCCACTCTCATGACGTGAAGTTACCAAATCAACAAGAGTGAGAGGTGGGCCCATTGGTGACTCTCCCTGTGTGTGAAGGAGAGATTGTGCGTGCAAGAGAAATAGAGGTAGGGAGACAGAGAAAGAGAAGGAGGGGGAGAATAGAGAGCGGCAGTGACGATGGAAACCAGAGAAGTTTTAAAAAAGTATATGTAACCTCTTTCTTAGTCAGAATGCCAAAAGAAATCCCATAGAGCAGAAAATGCTGTTGAAGGGCCTTTGACAACACCATGCAGATCAGACAAATTAACATTAAAAAAAATTCCTTCAGATGCACCTCTGGATTTAGGGAATTTTAAAAAGTGTTGAGTTCAAATTTTCTCAGAGTCCCCGGCCAGCTTTGAAAAATAGTTATTCATGTCTATGGTCCATTTAGGAAGGAATAGGGTCTTTAGTGAATTTTCCAGGTTGGTTTTTAAGCAGGCTAGGAATGACTTGCTGTGGCATGGAGTCTGTCTTTTAACTTGTTGAAGAATGTCATCTTCAGTATTTGTCAGATAGCAATATTTGCTTCACACATGTGAGAAATGAGATCCTTGGAACATGGCTTGGACATTATCAAATGTGGCAGTGGGTGAGTAAGGGAGAGTGATTCACACTTCCTACTTGCTTTGATAACATCCAGTGTGGGACTTTCACATTCGTTTTTGGATGTTACAAATTTAAAAAGAGCAAATGCTTGCTGCATTATATCCAATACAGGGTGATGGGATTTAAGGCTATGCCAAAAGTGGAGAGCTGACCTTCAAAGGATTTTGGCAACATTTGCAGGGCTTGAAAATGGCAAAAGAAACAAAAGTGTTCACCCTGAAGCAGTGCCCTAAATAGGCTTCTTTGTTGTTACATTCCTGATTGGCTAGCAGTACCCCTTGTGACCAGCCTGCACTGCCCTCACTCTCAATTGGCTTTGTTTCCTTTCAATGATTTTAGCAGGGAGCTGAAACTGTTTGGCTGTGTTACTGTGTCACATGCTTGATTCTCCTATGAAAGGAGATGTGACACCAAAGTTGCAGTGTATCAGACAGACAGCATAGTCTAGTATTAGACTATGACCTGGCACAGACTGGTTCAAATCCCCAATTAGCAAGGAAGCTCACTGTCTCTTAACCTAACCCATAGGGTTGCTGTTGTGAGAAGAGAATGGAGGAGTGGAAAACAATGGTATAAGCCACTGTGGATCTGCACTGGGGAGAAAAGTAGGGTATAAATATCTAACTAAAATAGATATAAATAAACAAATAAATATCAGGGGAAAATGGCAACCCAGTTGATGTGGAAAAGGTAAATATTCTCAGCCATTAATGGCAGGTTTGGGAAAATTTTTCATGGGCTTGAAAGCTGTACTTTTACAGAGAAAATGGCAATGGATGAAAATTTAGCACTGCCCTAATAAGATTTACTCCTGTACTTTCGCCTGTGAATGCTACCATTATGTCCTATGGAAAAGATAGAAATGTTACATTTTAATACCCATTTGCAGTCGAGCAAAACTGAACTTCCATCCTCCCTCAGCTGGGCCCTAGAAGAACTGTCACAGGACAGAGAGTGTAGGTGCAATGTATCTCTTTGCAGAGAACAAACACACTGCCCACCCCCCTTCTGAAGGTACCTGTAATATAGATCCTCTGTTGGGCCCCATCCATCAAAAAACAGGCATTGTGCTAACATGATTTGTTAGAACGCAAGCTAAGGTTTGTACTGAGAGCAACAGGAAAAGCAGACAAGTATATTTGGTATGCAAAATGCTAAGCTTTGCTAAGGAGCTTAATGTCCAGGCTGCAGGAAATAGATTGCAGTGAACCATTCTCCATTGGCCAAGAACAGGGTTGGCCCAGTCACTTCTTCAATGCCAACCTTTGAACTCTATTAAAATGGCACACCAGATGCTGTTTTTCCCATCTTGCTCTCCCCCTACACCCCAAAGTATTTTCCCTCCCAAAATCTGTCTTTGTCTTCAAGATTTCAAGAAGGGTTCTGTCTGTCTTAAAGAGCCCCGTGGCGCAGAGTGTTAAAGCTGCAGTACTGCAGTCCTAAGCTCTGCTCACAACCTGAGTTCGATCCCCGGTGGAAGCTGGGTTTTCAGGTAGCCAGTTCAAGGTTGACTCAGCCTTCCATCCTTCCGAGGTTGGTAAAATGCTGGAGGGAAAGTGTAGCTGACTGGGGAAGGCAATGGCAAACCACCCCGTAAAAAGTCTTCCATGAAAATGTTGTGAAAGCAATGTCACCCCAGAGTCGGAAACGACTGGTGCATGCACAGGGGACCTTTCCTTTCCTTTTCCTCTGTCTGTCTTGGCAGGAAGAAAATGCTGTCTGGATATGGGGTGTGTTTAACCACAGGGTTATCTGGATTGCAAAGGGTGATCTATGAAAAACTGGTCTGTGGGTGGTCTTGCCTTATAGTGGGCAGCTGGGTTTGACGATTTTTTGGGTCCATTTCAATGTATCTGGAGAAGTGTATGTGCACACAGAAGTTTATTGCTTGTTGGGTCTTAAAGGTGCCACTGACTGGACTCAAATTTTGTTCTGCTGCTTCAGACCAACATAGCTACCCGCTTGAATCTAATATTTTCTGCATTGAAGTAGCAAGCCTCACCTTTCCAAGAGAAGTGCATGAGTCCCATCTATATTGAGACTGTAAGACTCATAGAGGCAGGAACACCTTTTGTTTTCATTGCTTTGTAAAACATTGGGTATACACTTGGTGTTACAACAAGAACCCTACCCTTTCTTTCCTTTCTTACTCACTGGTCCTGCTGGCGCTGCCATTTCCATTCTCATAGCTCATCCTCCCTCCTCCTTCATCGGTATCTGATCGGTCCTGCCTCTCATAGTGGCTTTCAGTGTCACCATTTCTTTCTCGACTGGATGAGGACCTCCTCCGGCGTCTTTTTCTCCTGTAGCTGCGTGGTGCTGGCACCCCAATGTAGATGGAATGGTAGTCTGCTAGGAGAAGAAAATGTACAACACAAAGAAGGCAAGGGGAGACATTGCAAGCATTAAAAAATCATAGTTTGGGGTCCTTCTGCTCCCAGGGTTCCCACCAGATGTGGTATGCAACCTTGATTGTAAGTCATACTTATTTCAGTGGAATGTACCATGAAGTGTTTCATGATCGTTATGGAATTCACCACAGTCATGTAGGAAGCCACTACACAAAAATGAAGATCCAAGCATGGGACAGGTTGTGGATTGACTTCCTTATCCCATTCCTTGGCTCTGCTTTGGGCTGGGCATGCCAATACTTTGATGAAAGACAACAATGCTAGACAAGAAAGTCTCCAGGAGACAAGGGAGAATGCCTTGTGAGCTTACTGATGTACTGAGTGGTCTCAGAATCTTTTTATGAAAGATATTGGGGGATGCCACTCCAATGGTGCAATGGTAGAGCACATGCTTTGCCTGCAGACGGTCTGAGGTTCAATCCTATGAATGCCCCACTACAAGAATCTAAAATAGCAGGAAGGACTTCCCTCTGCCTGAGATCTTATAAAGCAGCTACCAGTCACAGCAGACAATAGCACTATGTAGCCGAACACCTGCAGATTTTGCACAGCAAAAGTTTCCTACTTCTCCCTCCTGCTGCAGTCCACTAAGCCCCCTGAAATGTTATTCCTGGGGAGGAGGGTCAGCAGCAAAGTAGGAGGAAGGAATCAGTGGAAATCACTATCCCCTTTTCCACAAATAAAAACACTGTTCAATCACAGAAGTTGCATGGATGGATATATGCCACCAAACTAGAGGAATCAACAGGCTCAGTTAAATTAAATAATTAAAACAAATAAAATGTGGTCATTCCAGAACCATTCTCTGTCGTATTTCCATGGCCTGTTGGAGAAATCTAGCCACCATTAAAGTTACCTCAGTGCAAGTGTCATTTAAAAGTTTGTGGACTTTGCCTGAATCAGCACAGCCCAACATATCTGCTAAGATATCTTTCAAGTATATACAATGAATATCATCGTAAAGAGGACAGTTCAGTAATACATGGGAAATAATTTCAATACACTTGGAATTACAAAGACAGTGTCTATTAGAGTACTCAATCCTGTTAAATCTACCAAATAGGATAGCAGATGGTAATGCATTACATCTCGTTAACGAGAACGCACGCTGTTGCTGTGGAGCTTGCAGAGAGGAGAAATACGATGCTAATTTCCCTACTGAGAGAGGAAGTTCGAAATTCAGCGGAGAGCAGGACTTGTTGGCCTGGCTATATAACGTTTGCATTTCAATACCTAGAATTCTGAGCTTAAGTTTCAAAAAAAGCTTCTTTTAAGGATAGCATAACAAGTGAATCTAAATCAATGCCCATAGATTTTATTTTCCTCTCAATAAATACTAGCCAACTTGACAAATTAGATTCTGAGAGCAGTTGATATAAAAGGCTCTCTGAGTCGGAGTGGAAATGTAGCCGTAGCCAGTATTTAAGTGACATTAGCCATGCTTGTGTTTCCACAAGATTTGTCCCTGTTTCTAAACACAAAACTGCATATGGTACGCACTTTGGGAATCCCAGAATTTTCCATAGGAATTTTGATTGGACACCTTCAATGTTATTATCCAAGGCTGTGATCCACACTGGGACCCCATATAGAAGCTGTGGTATCACTTTAGCCTTAAAGATTTTTAGCACGCCTGGGATAAACTGATTGTCTCTGCTGTAAAAGAAGCGCTGGATAGCGGCAACGCTAACATCGACTGACTTAATTATACAGTTACGATGATTAGTCCAAAGTGTGTTATATTGAAAATGAATTCCTAGGTATTTGTAGTATTTTACTTGTTCTATCTCTTTGCCGCCTATTGACCATTTAGTTGGTTTCCAAGATTTGGAAAAAACAACAATTTTAGATTTATCATAGTTCAATAGGAGCTTATTGTTGTTAAGGAAGGTGATACAGCGAACAATCAAACGCTTTAATCCAATTCTGGAACAAGATAGTAAGACTGTATCGTCCGCATATAACAGTAAGGGAACATGTCTGGCACCAAGTTTTGGACTATGATGGTCAGTATCTGACAAAAAGGGAGCAAGATAATTAAGAAAGAGGTTAAACAAAAAGGGGGCCAACACACAACCTTGTTTAACCCCCTTTCTTAACGGGATTTTTGACATAAGATTGCCTGATAAAGAGCATTTGACTTGACAAAAGTTGAAAGTATATAATTTTTTAATGAGCATAAGGAGTCTTTTATCAATACTTGTTTGTTCCAGTTTATCCCACAACAGGTCTCTGTCAATTGAATCAAATGCTCCCTTTAAGTCTAAAAACGCTACATACAAAGTATGTAGGCAAAGTATTACAATGATCGAGAGTAGTTTTGCCTTTACAAAAACCCAGCTGTTCCGGACCAAGAATTTTTTCTCATGTCAGCCATTGTTCAAGTTTCCTCAGCAGATATTTAGAATATAATTTACCAATGGTGGATAGGAGACTAATCAGCCTGTAATTATTTGGAATAGCGGGATCTCCTTTTTTATAAATTGGAACCTCTATTGAATTAAGCCAGGCTTTAGGAATTATGCCAGTTCTGTCAATACTAGTAAAGAGAGATGCGAGCGGAGTAGCCCACCAATCTGGATCTAACTTTAGGATTTCAGAGGGAATAACATCTGGTCCTGCTGCTTTACTGATTTCAATTGCAAAATTAGATCTTTAACTTCATCAGAAGTCACAGAGGGCCACTCCGGAAGGTCTACCTGAGAAAGTTCAAAAGGTCTAGAAGTGTATAGTTTACTTTGGGAGAACATAGAGAAGAAATATTGGTACCAGACATTGGGGGAAATGACATAGAAGGGGCATCAACTCTATGGGCACCTGATACAATAGACCAGAACTTTTTAGAGTTCTTTAAGATTATGGCCTGGTATAGCTCCTCCCATTGAAGTTTAGCATAATCATTCTTTTTGCTTAGACAGGCTCAGTTGATAAAAGGAAGCTTCTTGGGAGAACAAAAGCCTTTGAGCCACCCAGCTGACACCATGATCTAAAATATCATGGATTTCCTCACAAGGGAGTGAAGACTAGCATCAAACCTTTCTCTCTAGCAGATTATGTCCTGAGATTTTCACACAGGGAACAATTTTCTTGTACAAATGTATTTTGCCCATGAAACTAAGGGCTGTATTACATCCAAAGGCACATACACTTTGACTCTTTTTGTGTGTGTAATAGCCTTTGCTACTGGCCCTGCCAATGGAAGCAGCATCCTTACCTTCTTCATCATCGTATCTCATTCTGGAGGTGCTGAGGCCTCTCTCGCTCATGCCGTCATCCTCATCCATCATTGCCATGTCGGGAGTGCTAAGAGATGGCAAAGAAGCGACCCTGTTGAAGCGCTCTGTCAGGTTTTCAAAGGTCTTTTTCAGCCATGAAAATAGAGGCAATGTAGCCCAATGATTACAGTGATTAATCTTGAGCTGGTGGATTTTTTGTTTTGATTCCACGTGCCCAACAGGATATGGAAGTGGCTCCCTCTGCATAAAACTCCCACATTCCTCTGCATTTGCCTCCTCCCAGCATATACAGATGTCTGTGCCGCTTTCCTCACCCTGAGGATGGGATCCCTTGGTCAGGAATTGACTGCCCTGTTTGTCTTTTAAGAACCCTTCACTTAAGATAGAAACAGAGTTTGGGGGAGAACTGGTTAAACTCTTTCTGGTCCTCCCCATGTACCCAAGCCTATTCCCTACCCCTTAGCCCTGTGGAGCAAAGGGAGTTGTGGTCTAATCTAGAGGAAACTTTAATGGAAGAGGAGAGCTTACATTGATCTATTATGGGGATTCTTACTATCCTATACCAAGCTTTCTTCTGGATTTCATTATGGATTTCAGAGAGCTCCAGTACATATGTCACTGCTCCTCCAGGTTCGCAAACCACCAGGTGGGGCCTGGAGATCTCCCAGAATTACAACTGATCTCCAGTCTACAGACATACGTTCTCCTGGAGAAAATAGCTGCTTTGGAGAGTGGACTCAGTGGCATTATTCTCTGTTGAGGTCCTTTCCCTCCACAAACTCTGCCCTCCCTAGGCCTAACTCTGAAATCTCAAGGATTTTCCCAACTCCAGGTTGGCAACCCAGCAATAAAACTTATCTTAGCTTATCTCTCTTCAACCAAGGAAGAGACTGCAACAAGCAGTTGTAAGCTTGTTTTTTGGGAGATTCAGATGTATGCACAGCAATGTCAAATGCTAAAAGAACTGCATAAGGAAAGCACATAGGGACTGTAGGTCTTCTCAAAATTGGGATGCACTCCAGAGAAAATGTCTTTAGGATTGCAATCTATATCTGCAATCTATGTCTTGCAAGAGTGCTGCAAAGCCTCAAATATATTTGCCCAGCAGTTGTCAGCTACTGGAGGAGGAAATTATTTCAAAAGAATGGTGATTGTCTTAAATCATAGATTGTATAGGGATAAAGGCAGTTATTTTCTGTTGTTTAATATAAGCGCTAAGTTTCTTTAAACCACAGTTAATAGTAACATACAATTATCACAGTATTCATTATTTATGTAATTTATATTTTCAACTGCATGCTAAAAGCAAATCCTCATATGCTTTAAAATGACCCTTCTGAGTTAATTCCCTCTCCCAAGGGCTGGGGGAGGAGCTGTGGCTTGTGATAGAGCTTCTGCATGGCATGCAGAAGGTCTCTGGTTCAATCCCCAGCTTCTCCAGTAAAAATGATCAGGTAGTAGATAATGTGAAAGACCTCTGTCAGAGCTGCTGCCAGTCTGAATACACAATACTAAGCTATACAAAGGTCTGGTTCAATATAAGGCAGCTTCACATACACTCACATGTGTGGTTACTGGCAGACAGGTTTTAGCCAAGCTCTGGCGGCACCATCTGGAATCTAAATCTATTGATTTACAGTTGCTAGGAGTTCGTAGTTTATCCTATTGATAACTCAAGCTGGAATCAGACACACTTAGCAGTAAATATGCCTCTTTATCTTCCCCTTCCTGTAGTATCTGGCTTAAAGCCCTTTCTGAGCAACCAAGGCAGTCTCATTCATAAAGCATGAGCAGAAATACTACTCGGGTAGAGCAGGGCTGAAGCCAGGATATGGAAGGTTGGGGGGCCTCTAAATTTTTCAGGGGGCACTCAGCAGCCCCACCCCATAGCCTTTCCTCCCACACCCTTCAAATCAAAGTACCGACCGGCACCCACCCCACACACAATTTGGGCAATGGGGAAAGGAGGGGAGCAGCAAAAAAGAGCACCACTCAAATAGAGCATGGGGCTGGCAGCAGAAGCAGCCCCCAGCCTCTCCCTGTGAGTTAAAGTGCCCTGCCAGCTATTTGAGTGGCGGGGAAGGGAGGGCAGCGGGGATGAGAGCTCTTCTCTTTCCTCCCTGCCACTCTCGTCGCTGCTGCCCTCCCTTCCCCATCACCCAAATCCTGCGCTGGGTGGGTGGCAGAAGCAGCCCGCAGCCTCTGGCCAGCCAGTTAAAGGGCCTGTCAGCTGATCATCAGGGCCTTTAACTGGCATAAGAACATAAGAGAAGCCATGCTGGATCAGGCGGGTCTGGACCAGCCTGCGAGGCAGAGGTGGGGGGAGGGATGCTCCCAGGAGGCAGGAAAGGAAGCTCCGCAGTGCCAGCCACCTGGCCAGGAGGACTAGGAGGAGTCGCCAGGGGACTGGAGAGTCGCCCAAGCAGGGAGCGGGAGGTGGGCTCGACCCCTCCAAGGTTTGCAAAGCCCCCTCTGCCTGTGTTCCACCCAGTCCAGGGAGTGAAGGAGAGCCAGTGACTGGCTGTGTGGTCGCCCAAGAGGGAAAAGGGAGCAAAAAAGTCCAGCTGGCATTCTGGTGGCGATGCAAAAGCAGGAACCTTCCTTGTGCCGGCAGGGCGAAGGAAGAGGGGCCCGGGGGTGCACAGGGGGAAGGGGGTCGACCCCCTCTGCTCCCTGGTCTGGGGTGGCTCAAGCACCTCTTTGCCCACCCTCTGCCCAGAGTCATTCCTTTCCCACCTCTCCGCTTCTAAGCAGCAGAGGGGCTGGCCACTTACTCCGGACTCTGGCCAGCAAAAGCCACGCCCAGTGTCCTCCCCGTCCTTCGGGTAGCGCCTGGTGGAATCCGCAGGCCCGGCGGCCACTGTGCGCTCAAGAGGCAACTGCTGCCGCAGGTGGGGGCGGCCCCGATTGAGGCTAGCAGCAGCGCAGACCCATGGCACGAGGGGGCCTGTGCAATTTGGAGCACTCTGGCCCAAGGCCAAGCCCAGCCGGGCTGATCGGCGTCTTGCAGCAAGCGGCAGGGCTCCGACTTTTAAAGCCATGCATGCAGCAGCCCCGTGCAGCTGGGCACTTGGCACTTCCCCACCAGCAAGGACCAGCTGGCAGAAGCAGTCCCAGCCTTCCACCCATTTAAAGGGCCCGATGATCAGCTGATCGGCAGGCCCTTTAACTGGCAGCGGAGGCTGAGGGCTGCTTCTGTCACCCATCTCGCACAGGTTTTGGGTGACGGGGAAGGGAGGGTGGCAGGAAGGAGACCAGAGGCCCCGGGGGCTGGTGGGGGGCCAAATTCAGGGGGCCTTGCCCAGAAATCAGGGGGGGGGCTGTGCCCCCACAGACCCCTCATAGCTACGGGCCTGGGGTAGAGAAACTTGGTATTTCAGAATCTCTCATATGAAGTATAAATATCTATGTGGGGATTCTGGATTTGGCTTTATGTTATAAGGTGCAAAGACAATTATATCAAAGAACCAAAGAAACATAGAAAGAATGGTCCTAGTAATCTAATCAAGCTCAGTTTGCATGCTAATACAATTCTCACACGGAAAGAAAATTTGCTTGATTGGATGCAGTTTTAATAAGTACAGTACCTGTTTTCCTATATTGAGGAAATCTGTGGCAGGTCCATCATGACGTTTCTTTAAAGACTCCTTAAGAAGGGAGATTCTATTGGCTAACATGGTGCCATTATACCTTCTGACATTCTATTCCACACTCAACTTTTAATTCTGGTTCAGCTCTGTCCCCAAACTGATTTTCTACACTTGAATCATAGAATCATAAACTCATAGAGTTGGTTTATATGATTCCATGATTCACGTGTAGAATGTCAGTTTGGGGACAGGGCTGAACCAGGATTAAAGGTCTAGTGTGGAATTCAATATCTGAATACTGAGAGAGTGGCAAATTCTTAGTTACGGTTGTGGTATATTAGGGGCAGCCTATTTTTAGCTCACCATGATGCAATTTTACTGACTTGCTCTGTAGCAATACATTTTTTTTGCAAAGCCAAAAGTGAGCATCCCGCGTTCTGACAAAAATCAATTGTGTGAATAACAAATTGAATTATAGATTCATAACACATCTCCAGGTAAATCTAAGGCATTTCAAGGCACCTAGCTTTTTGCCACTGTGTGATAATGTGTTGGACTGGATGGGCCATTGGCTTGATGCAACATGGCTTCTCTTATGTTCTTTTTCTTATGTTAAGATAGTGCCTCCCCATCAGAGAAAGCAACAAAATATGGATATAAATATAATAACATTTGTGTACAGCTCAAGATGACATTTACATGTCAAGTTCAGATGACATTTACAAGTCAAGGCAAGCCAAAACATTTCCATCATCAGTTAAAACAACAGTATCTTTTAACTAATAGCCAAGGGCTGCCCACAGTGTAGATAAATCACTGGAACATCAACCAGTGGTTGAGTTTTTCACTGAGAGCCAGTTTGGTGTAGTGGTTAAGTGTGCAGACTCTTATCTGGGAGAACTGGGTTTGATTCCTCTCTCCTCCATTTGCAGCTGCTGGAATGGCCTTGGGTTAGCCATAGCTTATCACAGGAGTTGTCCTTGAAAGGGCAGCTGCTGTGAGAGCCCTCTCAGTCCCACCCACCACACAGGGTGTCTGTTGTGGGGGAAGAAGATATAGGAGATTGTAAGCTGCTCTGAGTCTTTGATTCAGAGAGAAGGGTGGGGTATAAATCTGCAGTCTTCTTCTTTTTCTTCTAAAAAAATCTACAAAATGGGGTCAGCCCTGAGTATGATTTAAGGTTCTGAAAATGTGGGGAATATTCTAAGAGTTCTGGATACCAGCAATAAAATGTTAAGAGCAATGTCTGTATATATGCAGCCATCACTAGAAGAAGGAGATGATGATGATGATGTTGGGTCATCTCATCTCACATTGGGACATCCTCTCTTCTTGCTGCCCTCAACTTTTCCTAGAATTATTGCCTTTTAATTAAAGGGCTAGAGACCTACTTGTTTTTTAAAAATGAAAGCTGGAATTTTGTGAGGAGGCATGGTATATTTCTATGGGGACATTAGCTGTAGCTATGGGTCCTTATATCATGATGCCATTCTGTTCTATTGTTATTCTAGGTCCCTCTTTTGGCATTGTTATTTGCTCTGCTGCTCCTGGATTAGAGTCAATGTTTCTTCAGAAAGCTTTGCTCTTTGCCCCACAGGCATCATTACCAAGACAACCAGAATTGCTGCTGACATCAATGGGGGAGGAAGGCATTTCTATAAAACCCCTTCATGTTAAAGATTCTAGCTATCATTAAGTCAGCAGCTTTGGTTTCCTCCCCTCAATGTTGCTATATTTGAGAGTGAATGCTTCTGAGGAGTATGGGCTTTTGCCCTGCTGAGGCAAGGCTAAAGGGTAGTAGCTGTCCAGAATGGCTATCTTGGTTGGGGGTAAAGGAGACTTTTGGGTTGTTCTGGGGAAGCCTACCTTGCTGGGCTGAAAACCAATATTGTTTGGAAGTGACTATATTGTTCAAAAGTGCTTTGAAGACTGAAATGATAAAAAGGCAGGGCAGAAATCTTTAACATTCATAAAATAATGCTTTCTTATGCAGCGCCTGAAGACTATTTTCAGCCATGTTATTTTATTTTTTTTTTTTATCATTAATGAACTTCCTAATTACTTCTTGTACATTGATTGCCCTTCATGGAAAATTGACAAGGAAACAGTTACAGCTCATGGCAGGAAAATCAATCCCTTCCAAAGTCACTTTGAGATTGCACGGGCTGCCAATACCATGGCTGGGTTCTGTAAAGCTGGAAACTAATGGCTTGCGCAAAGCCATTTCTTTTATTATTATGCCATCCGGAGCAAAAGCTGAGAGAAAACAGCATTGTTTTTTTGCTGGCTACAGAATGGGGAACATCAACCAGTAATTAATTTTTTCACTGATGCACCATTTCAATATATACACATTCATTTTAACCAATATTGATATTTGTGATATAGAAAAGATGTAAGAGAATACAGAAGGGAGGAACGGTGGCTCAGTGGTAGAGCATCTGCTTGGTAAGCAGAAGGTCCCAGGTTTAATCACCGGCATCTCCAACTAAAAAGGGTCCAGGCAAGTAGGTGTGAAAAACCTCAGCTTGAGACCCTGGAGAGCCACAGCCACTCTGAGTAGGCAATACTGACTTTGATGGACTGAGGGTCTTATTCAGTATAAGGCAGCTTCATATGTTCAGAAGTTCATAATCAAAATACAGCACTATTTGTCTTTTTGTTCACATCAGAATCAAAATTAATTTAACTTGTCCTTTCAGCTCTACTGATTGCTCCCAGTGACTAAAAGCACTGATTGATCTATCAATGAAAGCTAAGTTCATCTTTCTTTTAAAGAAAACCTTTAACCAGGTAATACCCCAACAGTAATAAAGTACAACCAAGTTTAAATTGTCCTCTCATAATACAAGCACAGGGCTGGATTTTCTTCTCTCTCTTGTTCATTACTGCCCCAAACATGCCTTCTGCATTTACTTAGCAACTTCTGGGTAAGATAATAAAAATGGTTGACTTTTTGTAGGCTTGTAGAAGTCAAAAAAACATTCTTCAAGTCAGCAACTTATGTTGCAGCATTATCAAAATTTTGGGCTGCCTTGATCAAGTGTCATACTGTAAACTGACTGCTATGATGAAAACTGATTTAGTTGATCTATTTCTTGGTCACTGGGACAATTGCGAGATGTGCCCTCCATTGTTTTTATTGCATTTGTGCTGTGACCTATGACTGATATGGAAATAAAGTTGAACTGAATTGAATCTGGTTCTCTGCTTAATTAGGGCCTACAGGATGGAGACGTTCCAGTTATGCTTTAGTACCTGAAGAATCCATCTTTTAAAACAACAGGAGAATAATGCACAGAAATCATGGAACTTTCAACCATCATCTTGTTAATGTTACTAAGGAACAAAACTCTAATTGCATTCTATTTTATGGATGCTGGAAAAGCATTTGATAGAAGTGAGTGGAGCTTTTTAAAGGAAGCTTTAAATTCTTTGGAGTTTGGAGAAGGAGTTATCTGAATTATCCCTCTCCACATTCTTGAATATTAATTAATGAGAAATGGATCCAAAATTCATTTTGTAACAGGGAGTTAGGGTGATACTTTCTTCAGTCTGTTATTCTATCTTCATATTCATGTATTGCCTCTAAAAATCTAGACAGGAGAGGGAAATCCAAAGCATTCAAGCCTAAAATGTTATGAGCTGGAGCTATATGCATATGACATTGTCTCTACCATTCATTATTCCAGGCTTTTGTTTTTAGTAATATTGGGGTTTGTGAGGAATTTCAGTTCAGTTTCTGAATGTAAAGTTAATTTCTCTAAACCTGCACTTTTGATATTACTATTGAATAGTAGCAAACATTGAGGTTCACAGTGGTAGTCTACAAGTGGACAATAGCTTGATTTTTGTTATACTTAGATTAGAAATATCGTTTCGGGTAGCCTGAAATTGCTAATGAATAAGGCTGAAGCAATTTTTTTTTAAATGGGGAGAACTGCCATGATTAAAATACCCCCCCCCCAAATGACTGTTTCTTTTTCTTTCCCTCTTTTCAGCTGTTTTTAGAATCACAGAATCAGAGTTGGAAGGGGGCATACAGGCCATCTAGTCCAACCCCCTGCTCAGTGTAGGATCAGCCTGCAGCATCCCTGACAAGTGTTTGTCCAGCTGCTGCTTGAAGACTTCCAGTAAGGGGGAGCTCACCACCTTCTAGGTAGATGATTCCACGGCTGAAAATTTTTTCCTGTAAAATTTCCCCCGTAATATCCAGTCAATACATTCCTGCCCTTAATTTAAATTCATTACCATGAGTCCTATCCTCTGCTTCCAACAGGAACATCTCCCTGTTCTCATCTAAATGACAGCTCTTTAAATACTTAAAGAGAGTAATCATGTCCCCCTCAGCCTTTTCTTCTCCAGACTGAACATTTCCAAGACCCTTAGCCTTTCCTCATCGGTCTCTAGGCCCTGATTATCCTTGTCTCTTTCCTCTGCACCCGTTCTGTCCACATCCTTTTTGAAGCAAGGCCTCTCGAACTACCCACAATACTCCAGGTGTGACCTGACCAATGCAGTGTTGGGAGGAACTGCAACATCAATACTGAATAATATTACAAGCATACTCAGATTAAGACTAAAATAATATAGCTTGATGTTAGGGTATCTGCTTGGCATGCAGAAGGTCCTAGGTTCAATCCCCAGCATCTTCAAACTCCAGCCCATTCTTACTGGTTTCCAAGTATTATCATGCCAAAATCTTATCTTCTTTATTGGTTTAGAAACAATGAGGAAAGTTCTTCTTGTGTGAGTGAATAATTTATATCCTTCTCTGCAGAGCTATGGTCAAAAAGGAAGGATCACATTACAACTGGAAACAATCCAAGGCAAATTGCATTAGTAAGCATTTGGGACAAATATATTAATAACTGACTCCCTGTGTTTTGGGAAGGAAATGTGTTTTGACGTTTATAAAGAATAGAGAGAAAATATTAACTGACTGTATGTATCTTACAGCCAGAAAAATTGTTTAATTTTAGGAATGCATATGCTGCCTCTCCAGAGACTTCTTCAAGAAGGTGAACAAAGAGATTCCATAAACAAAGCAATAAATTATCAATTATCAATATTAGAAAGCAAACAAATATAAACAAGCCATGAGCAAAACAAACAAAACATAGCATGAAAGCAGTCTATCCCCCCAACCCCACCCCCCCTTATCAGCAGAACTGCTAACATGCCTGGAGAAAAATGTTCCGTATCTTTAACAAAGGCTTAGAGTGTAGAAATGGGCTGATGAAGGTTTTCATGGCATGGAGATAAATCACCGCACTGAACCTCCATTAAAAGGAAAGGATATTTTTTTTCTCCAAGCAGGTGACAACCATAGGCTGGCTGCCATTAGAAACTTGGTGTTCCTTTGGACTGATCATGCCAGACAACTGTGTTCTAAAGTGTGAAACTGGCAAGCCTTCTGCACCAATTCAGACTTCCATCTGGAACCTGGGTTTGGAAACCAAGAGCAGGTTTTGGAGACACTTGTGCACCTTCTCTCCACCTCTCCCCCTTTGCCAAGTTATCCCCCATATTCCCAGAATTGTGGCTTTTGCATGGCTGCTGTCAATCCAGGTTGTGTAGTGGAGGGAAAAGCTTGAAAAATTTGATCAGGTTGTTTTCTAAGGCACAGTAGCCCCAGGGAAGGAATAGAAAGCTGTGCAAGACTCTGGCATGCTCTGGCCACCGGTGAGGCTGCCCACTAGGGCTATGATGCACTCTGACCACTGGAAGCAGTGAGGCATTGCCTGGCTACTTCAGAGCATCTCTTTTCAGCCACAGGGACTAGAAGCCTTAAAGAAATGGAAGCAGGTTGTCAAGACAACTCAATTTTTTAGGATCACAGGACAGTTGTTATTTTTGGGGCATTTATGTAATTGCTTGTTTTTCCTCCTCCAAGGTTCTGAGGCCAGCAGGTATAAAGGTCTCTCATCCAGAACCAACATGCTGAATTTTGCAAAGGTTGCTGCTTCACAGGATTCCAGGTGACCCTAGGCACCTGTCACTCAGCTTGAGCCAAGACAACTGTGTATAGCAAGGGGTTGGGAAGTAAGCATGCACACACATGAAGCTGCCTTATAGTGAATCAGATCTTTTGGTTCAGCAGGATCAGTACTGTCTACTCAGACTGGGAACTGGTCTCCAGGGTCTTTCATTTCACCTGACCTCTTTATAAGTGGAGACACTGGGGATTGAACCTGGGACCTCCTGCATGCCAAGCAGAAGCTTTACGACTGAACCATAGTCCCTAACAATGCACACTATGAGCAATCAAAAACTGCCATCAAAAACTGTCTATGATTGTATTGCCTTTTATTTTATTTTATTCACATGTTTTAATTGTTATTCATATTTTTATAATGTTGTTATCCGCCCTGAGCCCTCATTGGGACAGGGTGGACTATAAATGACCTAAAATAAATAAAATTATGCCTTTGCCATGCCACTTCCACTGTTAGCAACCTGTGCCTTTCTCAGATCTGTTATTTCTGCCCCACAGTTGTCTCTGGACAAACAGACGTGGCAGGATTTTAGTGCCTCAAAAATATACAGAGCCTGTTTGACCAAGGACAAGATAAATTTAGGTACCACCCCCCCGATGATTCTGTCCTACCACCTTCACCTCCTAGAAATTACTGTCTGTATCTAACTTTAGAAGCCTCTCACAAGAATGTACTCATACCCACATGCAAACCTTCAAGAAGCATAGACTGATGATCCTATACAAATGGCACAATTTCTCATTCTGTATTTACCACTTAGACCTTTATAAGATCTGCAAATCAATCTAAAAGTTTTCACAAAAACAGATCCAGTTCACAAAAGTATTTCCTCATTTGGAAGATACACAAATGTAGAGAAAAAAAAATCTGGTACCCATCTACTAATTTGGGATTTTGTTCATGCATCTAGTGGGTTCTAAACTGTAAAAGCTTCTGCCACTATGATCTTTTAAAAAATGGTTTAAATGTTTATAAGGAGTCTTGAGTCCCTGACTGGAGAAACATGGAACAGATATGTCATAAATCTAGTTGGGTTTAATGTGCCATATAACTCCATTTTTTGATTCAGCGTTACAGACTGCCATAGCTTCCTTTCTTGGGGAAGCATTAAAGGACTGAAAATACTCCCACAGCCCCAAGTTTGAGAAATGCTGAAAAGATCTATAACGAATGATCCGATTCTTACCTTTGAGACTTCCCAGGGAACACTCTACATTCAGAAGTTCGGCAACATCTGATCAGCAGTAGATTTAGGAGTCTGTCAAATCCTGGGTGAGTGTAGAGAGAGGAAATAGGCACTGCAAACTATTGACACAAGCTCCAAATTGATTCCCAGCTCCAAAGGCTTGGCAGCCTCCAGAACGAAACACGTTTGGGGGCCCATGAATTGATTTGAACAGAGGGCACTGACATCACATCACAGGACACAAAGAGATGCCAAGAGAAAGATGGGGTGTGCAGAAGGGAAAAATAAGTCAGTTCTGGAGTGGAGCATTTTTTTAAAAAACAACCCTCAAGTTTAGAGGTGGGGAAAATGCAATTCATGGTTCGAGGTGTTCCCTGTTCGTGTGAGCCACAAACCGTCATGAACTTTTAAGCATCAAATGAACTAATTCAATTCATGAGGTTTGTGATGCAGCAGAATGCCCTCCCCCATGTGCTAGAGACACCAAACTCACAAGGAACCTCTGGCTGACTCTCCTCTATCTGCCCTCCAAGTTTGGTGAGGATTGGAATTATGGAGTCTGAATTACGGCCCCCCCAAATAAGGTGCTTCCTGGGGAAATGACAGGTGCAGATTTAGGGGTGTGCTGAATGGATTCTGTGCAAGTTAGAGACATCACACTCACAGGGTACCTCCCCATGATGCTCCTTTACATGTCCTTTAAGTTGGACTTAGGGGGTCCACATTATTGCCCCCCCCCCAAAGAAGATGCCCCCAGGAAAGTGCTTTTGGGGAAAAGTCAGGCACAGATGCAAAGTGTATAGAATGGACTCCCTGCAAGATACACACACTGAATGCACAGGGAACCTCACTCTGTCACCTGCTCCTCTACAATTCCAAGTTAGGGTCAGGTTACATTTCTGGGGTCCCAGTTACAGATCCCCAGAAAAGGTCTCCTCAGTGGTCTCTCTGGAAAAGATAGCTGCAGTTACATGAGTCTATGGAATGGCTGAGGGACAAACCAGTGACACTAAACTGACAGGTAAACTTCACCTGTGCAGACAACCCCAGCCAAACACTGGAAGCAAGGCAAGCATCCCCCCTATGCTTGCAGCCCCCAAAGCCAGATTCTGAAGGACAGAAAGACAGACATCCCCAGAGTTTCAATGAGGGCTCCCCAAATCAATCCCATTGTAACTTGGCAGAGACCCCTGGAACCCAGTGAGGCATGCCCACAATGCTCCCAGCCCCCATCAGGCCCAAACACATAGATCCTCTGGTCACAGCCCACCCCTAGGTGAAATTTCTGGTGAATTGTACAAATGCAATGGAAAAGGGTTGTCAAACAGGTGCTTGCTTGTACAGGCAGATGTTTGCTGAGGTGAATGTTGTTCCACAGGGTAGGTGTTGTGCTATGAGGTAGTTGTCAAAGTCCCCCTCTCCAAAGAGTGTTAGCAACTGCTGGTGTCTGGGCAGTGCTAACAACTCTCTAGCCTCTTTGGAGAGCAGCAAGAACAGATCAGGGAAAGGAGGCTCCAAGACCCCTGATGATTCCCTGCTTTTAACAAGTTCCCTGCCTCTCTGCCTAACTGCCAACACTCAACAGAAGAGAGGGTGTGGAGTTGAGCTGCGGGAATATTTAGTGTTCTGATCCCATACAGCAAAATGGGAATTCTGTTATTGGCAGCCAGCAGTGCCTGTTAAGCTTTGGAGGTCCCCTATTGGTGTTTCTGTGGCTGGAGAATTCCATCCCCCCCATTGCTTTGAAGTTTGGTAAACATTTTGATTGAGCAGAAACAGAACATCTGGAAAATGTATCCATTCATGAACCACCACAAACCACTGAAAAATTCATGGAAAGTTTGTGTGGGTTGGGCAAGCATGAACTTCAGTTTGTGAATCATGAATTGGCTAAAATTCATCATGTTAGGTTTGTGAGCTGGTTCATGCCCATCTCTACTCAAGCTGGATTCTTTAATGTTGGGAGTTAAGTATTAGGAATGTAATCAGATAGATGTCTTCATTGGAAACACATGTCTGGGTTCAATTCCCCCCAGTTGGAATGAAAGTTTTAGGGAATCTTCCTCCCAAATTCAGGCAGGTGAGAGAAAGAATGGAATGTGTAGGCAAGGGGAACTAAGCCCTCCTACACCTTGCTGCTCTCCTCTTCTTTCAGCATTTTTTCTCAGCCCAGCTGGCTTCCCTTATCAGAACCTCAATGGCGAGAAACAACTGAAGCATGAGGGTGATATGTAGGGCAGAGAGAGATTTGGCTCCCCTAACTCAGGAGAGCCAGTTTGGTGTAGTGGTTAAATGTGCGGACTCTTATCTGGGAGAACCGGGTTTGATTCCCCACTCCTCCACTTGCACCTGCTGGAATGGCCTTGGGTCAGCCATAGCTCTGGCAGAGGTTGTCCTTGAAAGGGCAGCTGCTGTGAGAGTCCTCTCCAGCCCCACCCACCTCGCAGGGTGTCTGTTGTGGGGGAGGAAGGTAAAGGAGATTGTGAGCCGCTCTGAGACTCTTCGGAGTGGAGGGCGGGATATAAATCCAATATCTTCTTCTTCTTCTTCTTCCTCTGGCATGGTTGGAAAACAAGAGATCCCATCCCACCTGGTCACCTGCATTTTCACAGCCCTGCTGAAATTCCCAGCAGCCTTCTTGCTTTCTTCCTTTGCAGCTGCCTGACCTATCAGGGATTTCAGTTTGGGGAACCTGATTCTCTATCCACAGGCACTGTATTGGGGCCAATCTGTCCCCTTCTGTTTTCCGACTCTATTTATCCTTCCAACACACAATGTCAATACATCTGCACCACAGCTGTCAATAGCTCTGCTGATTAGCTGCCAGACATTGACAGAGAGCAGCAAAGGGAGAAGCGCTTTGAAGCACAGAATAGCATGGCAGACTTCCTCAACACACTTCCTCAACACTCCTTTGGGAGTCTGTGCTCAAACTGAGCTGGAACTTTTGCTATAAGGAGCAGCCTGATGTGCAGAGAAGAAGCTGCTCCAGGCATGGGGACAGAGAGGAATACCTGCTTATCTCTGCACACCATGTTGCAATACTCAGCTGAAAAGTAGCTTAACCAAAAGTTGCCATGTCACAGTCGTGCTCTGTTAAGTCCAGTCTTGAAAATAAAGTTGGAATTCTTGAAAGAATCTTTCTCAGCTGCCACATTGATGGAAGAAAGTGTTCAGGCAGCTGAGCCTGTTCGTGGGAAGGGCGGGCTATAAATCAACCAACCAAACAAACAAACAGGAACCAGGTCATCAGCGGTGCAGGCAGAACTATAAGGGACAACATCAGCTAAATGGCAGGAGGGGCAACAGGTGCAACTCTTCTCTGTACTTCCATGCTGGGTATAGTCTCACCTGTTGCATGGCTGCCAACTGTGTACTCTTGGGAGGTACAGAAGCTCTGTGGAGACAAATGATTGTTTCCCAGGGCTTGCTTCTGCTTTTCCTCCTGATTTTGTGACTTGTGTTGCAGTGGGAGTTGAGAAATGCTCACTTCTCCACCTGCTTAAGACCCCCTTCTGTGCTTGTGGAATGCTAAAGGGACCCTAATGGAGAGCATCTCCATCAGGTTATTCATTTGTCTTGATAAACAGCAGGGATTGTCATGTGACTGATTGAGAGAGAGTGTAACTATGTCTGCTACCAGTAATGTGTTTTTCCCTCACCTCAGACACAGCTATTAGTGGTGTTTCTGCTGTTTATGGGGTGGGGTGGAAAATGTAGAAATATTCTATAATTCCAGGAATTCATGCCTCCAGCTGCTATGTGACCTGCTCCTTGCTCTCGACTCTGATGCTGCAAAGAAAGGACTGTGAAAGGGTTCAGCCAGCAGTCACAATAATTGGAGCAAAGTGCCTTATGTTCACTCAAAAAGAAATCTGTGGGTCCTGCTGCTGTCACTGCTGAATGGTGAGAGCTTACAAGCATGTGGGATTCATTTTGAATGTCCAGTGCATGCTTAAAGTTATTTGGGAGACATGACTACTGCCTGTTCAGGAAGGGGCAGGCATTTTAAAGCCAGCACATTGTTCCCACACATTGTAGGGGGTCAAACAGAGGGTGGTGGGAGATATGTGCAGGGTGGAATGTGCAGGAATTGTGCCTTGTTGTGGCAGAAGTCTTTCTTCCACAGTTGCAAAAATGAAGTTGAGGTTTCTGTTGGTAATGATAAGGAAATCGTATTGGATTGGATTTCATTATCAAATCTGCCCCAGCCTCTGGTGCACTCATTGGATCAAAACTCAATCTATTGGTCCTTCAGTAAGCAGTCCAGCCAAGTTCACCCCTTCCTCCCCAATTCCATAGAGTCTGTAGACATTGGGGATATTTTGTTTTGAAGTGCCACAGGCTTGATATTTTTTGGATGCTGTGATTCAGGGATCACTGGAACAATGTCCTTACCATTTATTAAGTTTAGGTGGTGGTGGGTGGATTATTGATGTTCCTGGGTTCACATTTCTATGACTTGAGGGGCATTGTGAAAGCATATTGGTAACAACAGTGTCAATATGAAATGGATTCTCTAATGTGATATGTTTTAAATTCACATCACAGAGCCTAAGTATAATGATTTTTCTGAACACAGTATTGAGGAGAATGAGTTGTGTTGCTAATTATGGACACCAAGAGGTTTTTTTTTAAAGTCACAGTTTAAGGATTGTCAGAAAAATAACCCAAGTCTGTTAAAACTCAGAATCTCTAGATTTGAGATAGCAGGGCTGGACCATTTTTTGCTAAGATTCCAGAAAGCTGCTTCTAGTAAGAGGAGATTGAGCCCATAAGGGGAGGGCGGGATACAAATCTAATGAAATAAATAAACATTGTTGTAAACTAGATGACCCAATGGACTGACTCAATATATGGAAGCGCCATATGTCCATAGGACATTTCCACTTGTTAGTGCTCCAAACAGCAATTGTTTTCTAACAACCATGCAGATCCAGCTAACCTGTACACTGAACACACAGTTTGATGGGACCTTCATAATAAAGATGCAATCCTGTGCAAATTTACATATGAGTAGGCCTCATGGTCTTACCTATTACATGTGAGTTACAGTAATGAGTCTTCTGGGAAATTTGCAGACTTTTCCCAAGTTCTAGTTTTCTCTAGCATTTTGCAAATGGCAGTTGGAAGCAAAACATTTTTGCACTAAGCATCTGCTCAATGCATGTCTGTTGGATACAGTCTGAGGTCAATGGCCTTTGAGGCACAATGAGGTGCAACATGCAGCCCAGCTTCATTGGATTGCCACCATATACAGTGGCAACATAAGAAGATGATGATGATATTGGATTTATATCCCACCCTATACTCTGAATCTTAGAATCTCAGAGTAGTCACAATCTTTTTCTGCCTCCCCTCCCCCCACAACAGACACCCTGTGATGTAGGTGGGGCTGAGAGAGCTCTCCCAGCAGCTGCCCTTTCAAGGACAACTCCTATGAGAACTATGGCTGACTAAGGCCATTCCAGCAGCTGCTAGTGGAGGAGTGGGGAATCAAACCTGGTTCTCCCAGATAAGAGTCCGTGCACTTAACCACCACACCAAACTGATTCTCAAGCAGAGGTATGCTGTGCTTGGGCAATCCCATTAACTGCTATAAGAAGAATTACTTGACAGGAAAAAAGGGGTTGCCACTTCACTTTGTACCACAATAACTTTGTCCATCAGTAAATGTTTTGGTGCCCAGAAGAGCTGCATGAGGTGGTTTCAACCCACAATGATCAGAGCAATGTTTCTTATGATGTGGCTTCATGGAAGGGGAATATTATATATCTTAAAACATTCTTCCTGTCATGCAGCTGTTCTTACCATGGCAATGGCCCCATCAGATTTCACTTTACCTTCAAGAAAGTAATCTTAAAAACTTATCCTTACTGGATGGTGTTGGAATGATTATCTTACGATCCATCTCTGACCTGCTATTTCTACAATGACTTTTCAATGCTAGAGGTTACCAAAAGAGTCTCTGGCAGGAGGTGTAAAGCCACTCTCTTGCCTGGCATGAGATAAAGAAATAGTCTTACAATACAAAATGCAACAGCAGCTGTTGCAATTTTACAAAATGCTTTAATAACTTCTCCCTGGCCTGGATAGCTCAGGGTCCTAGTATAGAAGAAGGCATGGCAAACCACCTCTGAATGTCTCTTGCCTTGAAAACCCTACGGGGTCACCAAAACTCAGCTGTGACTTGATGGTACTTTCCCCCACCACTCCATCAGCATGTGCACTTTTCGGCCACGAGATGGTGCTACAACCACACAGTCTTCTCTGAGCAACATCGCACTTGCAAAGCAAGAGAAGGTATCCACATCCAAGCATTCCTTATTGTCAGTTTCATGGATCATTTTTTTAAAATCAGCCACCTCTAAGCAGACCCATGTGGAATGGAAGCTCAGTTAGGGTCAGTATCTTCTGGATCCAGTTGCATGATCCCCCAAAAGCAAATAGCATTTCTGGTGCTGTGGAGGAAACGGATTTACTTTTCTAGATTGGGTTGCATATTTCTTGACAGATCTGTGGTAGGTATACATTCCATCAATTGCATCTGGTCCATTAGCTGCAACCTTTCAATAACTTGGCCACTGTTACACATCCATGGGTTATCCCTAGGCTGGATAGCTGTTGTGCACTCTGTGTGGATTACTCTTGAATATGGTCCAGAAGTTATAACCTAATGGGTGTCTGCATTTGCACCATATGCATCATGCATATGCACCATATGGAATAGATTCCTATATATCTGGTATATTTTTTGTCTTATTCTTCCTCTAAGGAGCTTGGGGCAGCATACAAGGTGTCTTTTCCCCATTTTGTTTGGCCCTAATGTGGGTAGAAAGGCAGAATTTAAAGGCTCTATTGAAATAGAAAAGGACAGACCAGTAGCACTTTATAGACTAACAAAATTTGTGGCAGTGTATAGATTTCATGAGTCACTGCTCACTTCTTCGGGTACAGCTAGAAAGTGAGTCCATCTGTCCTTATAATTGGAGTTATTTCAGATGCTGAATAACAATAGCAGGTGAATGACAATAGCTGGCATGATTGGGTTAGGTGTGATATGCAGAGGGGTAGTAAGCGTGGAGAAATCAGCATTGGTAATGAGACAGGAAAGTTATATCTCAATTCAGTCCAGGAGGATGCATTGTATTGAGCTGTGTTGTTAGTTGCAATTCTTCAGTCTTTCTTTCTAATCTCCCTTTGAAATTCCTTTGTAAGAGAACTGCTACTCTTAGGTCAGCAACTAAGACTGATTCCCCACTAGGCTTGTTCTGGCATTGGAGCTCTCCCCCCACCCCCGACGCTTCCTCTGAAAACCGGTGTGTGTCTCTTCCCCCCCCCCCCACTCTCTCCCCCCTCTCCCTCACATATATGGGCTAGTGCAGGGGTAGGGAACGTTGGCTCTCCAGATGTTTTTTGCCTACAACTCCCATCACCCCAGCCAGTAGTGGATCAATTGACTTGCCTTGTCCAGAGTTCCTCCTTGCCTCCCTCTGTGCTCTGCTTCTATTTGCATAAATATAGTAGATATTATTAAAAACACGCAGTAAGTCTTCCAGTGTTTACACCTTCACAGAAAACCAGCGCAGGTAAATCTCACCATGCAGAGAATTGCAGAGTGCATAACATTTTTTTTCCAAAGCCTTTTTTGTGTGTGCTGTTTAGATTATTGGGAGTCAGGGTGCACCACCTCAAACATTTTTTAATGGAGATGCAGTAGTTAATACATTTTATAAATGCATATAGGTTACTTCTGGAAACTGGCAGACCGAAGATGGGACACATGCTTGAAATATATGGGTAGGAGAAAAGAGAAGCTTCCTTTCCTCATTCTTTTAATGTGATAAAAAAAGGTAACGGAGGAAACATAAAGAGAAAGATAAAAACAGCAGTCCCCATTCATCCTTGTCAACTGTATGTGCTGAAAACATTTTTTCTACTTGAAACTTTCCACTAAAGGGCAGGGCTATATGTATTCTGTATCAGCCCAGGAACACAGCCCTTCCTGATGCCCAAATAAAGCAGAAGGGACCTGAGCAAAAGAGAGAGGTGCTTCTCACCCTAAATGGACTGCTTGGGTCTTCACCCTCAAACAAAAACCAGCATACTATTCAACAGAAATGTATCCAGCTCTGTCTGCTTAAGAAACCCAGCACCTGCGTGCCTGGTCCATTGTTCTCCTTGCTGCACCACACAATGGGCAGCCTTGTCATAGGAAGGCCAGAGGAGGCAAAGAAAAGCCATGTCTACTGAAACGCTTGCTTACCAGAGATAAGTGCTCAGATAAATCCAGCTCAAAAATATAACTGAAAAATACCTTATCAGTATTTGGGGGTCATACTTGGGATGTGGATACACATGAGAGAATCTGGCTCAACACTGCTATTCCACTTCTAAATATTCCTGGGTATATCCAGGAATATCTGGGGCCAGTGTTTTCAAATACCAGACTTGGAAGGTTTTGTTTTGTTTTTTTTCCTTTTTCCAGGTTTCCTGGTCATCAGGGGTACAGGTGGACTATAAGTTAAATATGAGCTGGCAGTGTGATCTGGTGACCAAAAAGGCTAATGCAATCTTGGTGTGTATCAACAGAGACATAACATCCAAATAACAAGATGTCATAGTCCCACTCTACACTGCATTGGCCCAGCCACATCTGGAGTATTGTGTGCAGTTCTGGAGGCCTTACTTCACAAAGGATATGGACAGATTGGAATGAGTGTAGAGGAGAGTGATGAGGACGACCAAGGGCCTGGCGATCAAACCCAATGAGGAAAGGCTAAGGGACCTGGGAATGTTCAATCTGGAGAAGAGGAAGTTGAGGGAGGACATGATTGCTCTCTTTAAGTATTTGAAGGGCTGTCACTTAGAGGAGGGCAAGGAGATGCTCTTGTTGACAGCAGAGGATAGGACTTGCAATAATGGGTTTAAATTAAGAGCAGGAAGGTACCAGCTGGATATTAGGAAAAACATTTTTACAGTAAGAGTTGTTCAACAGTGGAATCAGCTACAAGGGAGGAGGAAGAGGAGGAGAAGAATTGGATTTATATCCCACCCTTCACTCTGAATCTCAGAGTGGACACAATCTCCTTTACCTTCCTCCCATACAACAAACACCTTGTGAGGTAGGTGGGGCTGAGAGAGCTCTCACAGAAACTGCCCTTTGAAGGACAACTCTGTGAGAGCTATGGCTGACCCAAGGCCATTCCAGCAGCTGCAAGTGGAGGTCTGGGGAATCAAACCCAGTTCTCCCAGATAAGAATCTACGCACATAAGCACTACACCAAACTGATGGTAAACTCTCCACTGACAGTCTTTAAGTAGTGGCTGCACAAACACTTGTCAGGGATGCTGTAGACCAGGGGTCCCCAACCCCAGGGCCGTGGAGTGAGGTAGAGACCTTCATCTACTCATTTAAAGACCCCCATGGGTGGCTAGGGATGAGGTGGGGGCATCCTGGAACAGCAAAACCCCCAGCACCCTCACTGGTACATGGAAAAATTGTCTTCCACAAAACCAGTCCATGGTGTCAAAAAGGTTGGGGGCCACTGCTGTAGGCTGATCCTGCACTGAGCAAGGGGTTGGACTAGATGGCCTGTATGGCCCCTTCCCACTCTGTGATTCTATGATCTTGTGCTGATGGCCGTAACAGGCACAGGATGCATTAGAACTCTCCTGTTCCTTCTGGCAGTTATTCTTCTGCACAAATAAGCTCTCCAGAAATCCACAGACTTCATTAGTCATCCTTCAATTGTTGTTTCCAACACATGAAGGGCTAATTTGAAGGGCCCTGTGATGAATGTTCTAACCTTCTGTGTGCTTATTCCTATGAAGCATTCTCTAATTGTTTTCCCAGCAGAAACTTGCAACTTGTTAGTGATTTTCTAGGCCTGTTCTTTCTCCCATTTAATTCACTCCAAAGAGCCTTTTTTTATGGTAGTGCTATGAAGTTCATTCTACAGTAAATTATGACTGCCTCCAAATATGGTAGGGTGTATTTATAGACTACTGACATGACATGGTCTAGTCTTATGCTGAATCACTAACTTCTATATACAGGGACCATGTGGGACAGATGGGTGAGGTTACTTTCTACAGCTAGATCCAGGTGGGCAGCCGTGTTGGTCTGAAGCAACAGAACAAAGTTGGAGTCCAGTAGCACCTTTAAGACCAACAAAGTTTTACTGAGAATGTAAGCTTTTGTGTGCTAAAGGCACACTTCATAGTCTCAATAAGACTTTCTACAGATGTTACTGATGCGTTATGGGCCCAAACAATACCAAAATGACTCCATTCTATAACAGTAATCCACATATCAGCCCACATGAAAGGACTTGTAGCCTGTTTTCACTTTATGAAGTCCTCAGGCCCTGTTTGGGTCCGAGGCCTTTCAATCATTTGTGTGCTGTGATTTTATCAGTCAGAATTCAATTCCCTGATGCACAGAAGCCCAATCTCAATTGGGGCTATGATGCATACCATTTTGCCAATTGGAATGGTCCCAGGGGACACTATTTGACCTCTTTACCCCATCTATGCACATGGAGGTATAGCTGAATGGGGATGGATATCTGATATCAAGTTATCTCCCAGATTGTGAAGATGTAGATTTTCTTATACAGTTTTGCTTCCATTCATTCTTACTTGTTTATATAAACCAAGCTGCTCCTAAGAAGAATGTACCATCAAGTTGCAACTGACTTACGGTAACCTTATCCATATGGTGTTCCAGGATGAACAGAGGTGGCTTACCATTGCCTTCCTCCACACAGCAGCCCCAGCCTTCCCTGGTGGGCTCCCATCTAAGTACTATCTGTGGCCAACCCTGGTGAGCTTCGGCCAAGTGGGGCTATCTGATTTCCTTATGCCATAAAGGACAGCTGAAGTGCTCTAGAAAGTTTCCTCGTGTTTGTGTGTGTGTTTTCATTTTGAGCTTCTATAATGCTGCTACATACAGAGCTGTCAACTGCTTTTTTTGGGGGGGGGGACTCTTTCCTTATAACAGAGGCTTAAAGTGTGGAAATGGGCAGCTGAAAGTTTTCAGGACATCAGGGGGTAAATAACATTCCATTAAGCCTTTATTAAAGTGACAAGATATTTTTCTCCAAGACAGTTGGTAACCCTAACCAAGAGTATTCCAGACCCTGGTGACAGCAAACAAACAATGCAATACAGCTTTAGTAACAGCAAACAAAAACTGTAACACAGCTTTTTCAGTAGATCAAACACCCTGGTCAGAATTCTAATCAAGTGGGTTAGTCACAGAAAAACAACAACACAATGTGATAATTGGCCAAAATCACACATGCTATATAAAGTATTATAATCAACATCTGGGAATTTTTCTTCACTATAATACTTCAATGAATATTTCAGTTTTTCTTCACTTCAATGAACACATTACTATCATTTCCAAGAGAAACTCTACCTGTTGTAAATATCACTCGTTCCCCACCAAGCGTAAGTTGCTAACTCCAAATTCCAGCCCAGGCTTCTACCTGGGAGGGAGAGTTTAAAATGTTTGCAAATGCTTTCTGAAATGCATTCCATTGTGCAGATGAAATGGTGGGTGGCAGACCTCCTGTTTGCCTCTCCCTGCACTGTTAGTTCAATCAACTCTGTAACTGATCATTAAATGCAGGACATTATTTCCTGATCCCATTTCCACTTTGCAATTGAACACCCATGTGACTCGTTTTTCTTTCAGGGACCTTTCAGGCTTAAAGTTCCCATCAGGTGGGAATGGAATGAAGAGAAAGGGATGGTGTAATATACCATTTGCAGATCCAAAGCATGCTTCTGCTGCAGGACTTTGCAATCAGTTTCAGATCCAACCTTTTCCTTTTGTCTTGCTGCAAAGGAGACAAGAGGAGGGTACTGAGAATGAACAGCTGAGGTCAGAAAGCCTGCAGAGTTTTGCCACAGTGAGAAAGAACTGATGGAGTGGGAATCTTCTTGGACTGAGGGTGTGTGGATAGGCAAGCAGGTAGAAGGAGTGAGTGGAGAGAAGCTGATGCTGCAAAACCTAGTCAGTCCATTTGCTGGGCTAGAAAAGATGAGGAAGATTGGGGGAGAGGTATTTGCATTGCTTAATCCTCACTCCATCTACTCTGAGCAGCCATTTACCACCTTCTCCATGCTCATTTATGCTGCTTCCTTAGAGAGAGGATGGGAATGACCATTAACCTCTATCTGTCAGTCTGTCTGTCTGTCTGTCTGCCTGCCTGCCTGCCTGCCTACGAGGGGTGGTAAAACTGACAATAGAGTCTCACCATCCTAAAACTCCTGAAGCTGGCCTTTGACACAAGGAGCAGAGATTTGCCTGTTTGAAAGATTTACCTTTCTGCCCCTGAATTCTGCTCTATGGAAGCACTACGAATGCAGATAAAATAGAAATCTCCCTTTACAGCTGAAATGCAAACCACAGGAAAGTTGAGGGAGAATTGAGGGCCTACCTTCTTGCAGGGCCAGCCAACAGTTCAAAAATCAGATTTCTTACTTTCCTTCATGCACTTGCTCTAAGAGTGGGAGAGACCCTATACAGTTCTAAGAGAACATTTTACCAAAAGGCCAACAACAAGTGAAATACACACAATAATAAATTTATTTATTTATCAATTTCTTAATCTGCATCCTTACCTAATATACAAAGTGTTAACAAGCATAAAAATATCTATAAAACATACATAAATTAAAAGCCAACGATTCTCTAAGATATTAAAACATTTAAAAATTACAATTGTTACATCAAAATCCTAGAATTAAAATGGGAGTGTAGTTCCGGCGGTCTTTGGCCACACCCCCTGATGCCAAGACAGTCAGAACTTCATTCCTGTGCATTCCTGCTCAAAAAAAGCCCCAGGACTGCTAATCTGCACATGAATAATATATAAGGGTATGGGGTTGGATCTCACAAACATTTTCACTTAGTCTTGCCCAGTTCCCCTCTTTTTACAGTCCCTCTTTGTCCCACATGGCTTTTGTTTATGCTTGCTATATGACCCACAGCATAGGCTTTTTGGTGGGTACCCTAACCCTCCTCCTTTTTGCACAAGCAGAGAAGCTGGTTAGATCCAACCCACTATCACTGTCTCCCTGATAATATAAGACTGGCAAAAGAAACCATTTCCTCAGACTTACTAGTGGAACAAAAGTGTTAGCATCACCCACCTTCCAAATGGGAACTGGCAAGATTGCAGAAGTCCTTTTACATTACATCTGTATATTTACAAAAGGCTCTTTTCCTGTTTCTGTGGCTATGTGGTGAAAGGGTTTCCCTCTAGAGAGAAATAGAAATTTTATTTGGGTTCAGGTTTGGCTCATTCCTTTTATTAAAAATTTTTGTTCTGATTCTTTAATATTGTTATGTCACATATTTGGGGTTGCTATAGCAGTTGGGTGATATTTACATTGGTTTCAATGTGTAACACTTTCCCACCTGTATTTTTTTTAATTCTCCCTCCTAATAGGGATGTTATTTGGGGGTGGGGGTGTGCATCCTTCACCCAAGAAATCCTGCCTCTCAGATTTAAGACAGGCAGGAGAAAAAATCCTTGTTCAAGAGGCAATGGAAGATACAGTTTCTCCTCCCAGTTCCAATGGAGATGAAATTGATCATGGTTAGGGGCCTGTTTTGAACAGAAATGGTGAGGGGAACTAAATTCTGTGGACATACACATGAACTCTCCACAAGCACCATTCATTTCAACATGTTTCTCCCAGTCTGTATTTAGCCTTTACTTTACATTTATCAGGCATGTATCTGCTGAACCCTTCTCTCCCTTCAGTGCCCCAAGGAACAAAGAAAAGGTGGGGAAATGGAATCAGAAAATGCAGCTGCAGCTATAATGTTGTCCTGTGGAGCAGATGTGAAATTGCCACAAAAAAGCTGGTTACGACAACTACAGGACATCTTGGAATCAAAAGCTGCTGTGGGTTGAAATAACCACTAGCTTATGGAAAGGTTACAATTCTCAACTTGGAAAAGAAGACAACCGAAATTCATTGCAGATTGTGGGTAACCTAACTCCATGGCATTGGGATCATTCTGAATTTTTCCTTGGGAAGAAATATGGAAGAAGTCCACAGCAGTAACTCCTCCTCAGTGGTGATATGTGCATGCACACTACACTCAGTCACACTGCCTCATGGGAGATGTAGTCCATGTTGCAGTACACTAATACATTGGTAAGTTAGAGCGTTGGACTAGGATCTGAGAACTCCTGTTTGGACCCCCACTCTGCCATGGAAGCTTGCTGGGTAACCTTGAGCCAATCTTATGCTCTCCACCTAACCTACTTCACAGGGTTGTGAGGATAAAATGGAGGTAATGAGAATGATGCAAGCCAAGTGTCCCAAGTGTGGTGTCCACTGGTGCCCAACATCACCTTTCCTGGTGCCCACCAAGGGTTTTTAGAAAGTGAGTATGGTCAGGTGAGGTTTTTTGATTGACTAGTGGAGATCCAATTGGCTATGCAGATTTGAAAAACACTACTTCAGCGACAGCTGCCACATCAGTTTTGGATTTATTCCAACACTGAGAGAGCCAGTTTAGTGTAATGGTTAAGTGTGCGGACTCTTATCTGGGAGAACTGCATTTGATCCCCCACTCTTCCACTTACAGCTGCTGGAATGGCCTTGGGTTAGCCATAGCTATTGCAGGAGCTGTCCTTGAAAGGGCAGCTGCTGTGAGAGCCCTCTCAGCCCCACCCACCTCACAGGGTGTCTGTTGTGGGGGGAGAAGATATAGGAGATTGCAAGCCACTCTGAGTCTCTGATTCAGAGAGAAGGGCGGGGTATAAATCTGCAGTCTTCTTCTTCCCTCTTACTCCTCTTTTCCAGTGTATTTTTAAAATTGCCCATCTTCTGCCCTGAACTCAGTCTTCCTCTGTGTGGTTGCCCTACCTCCTGTGGCAGCCATTTTGTGCTTGCATCCCCTGCTGTGTGTCTGAGCTCCAAAGATGTCCACAGGCTCAAAAAGGTTGGAGACACCTGAGGTAAGCTGTGTTGGGTCCTCACTGGGGAGAAGATAGCCAGATGGCCTGCCAGCTGAATATTACCTCACCTTTGAAGAATGTCTCTCCCTTCCTTTTAAGAAGTTAGAAGAACATATCTGGGAGCAGGCAGAGATACCAGAAACATGGCAAGAGGCAAATATAATGCTGATCCCCAAAGAAAGTGATGAGTTGAAAGAAATCAGAAATTATAGGCCTATATCGTTCCTCAATGTAGACTATAAAATATATGCAACTATCCTGGCAACAAGATTGAAAAAGATTCTAGGAGACATTATACACTATGACCAGACAGGGTTTCTCCCCAAAAGGCAATTGAGAAACAATGTCAGAATTATTTTAAATGTACTAGAATACTTTGAGGCAAATCCAGACAAACAGATGACACTGGTGTTCCTTGACGCTGAAAAGGCATTTGACAACTTAAATTGGAAATTTATGAAGGAACAATTGAAAATAATGGAATTTTGGGGGAAATTTATCAGGATGATTCAGACAATATACTGTATAGTACACAAAAGGCGAAAGTGATAGTAAACAGGATCAGACAGAGGACATAGAGCTTTCAAAGGGAACAAGACAGGGTTGTCCTCATCACCACTTTTATTTATTCTTTCATTGGAAGTATTAAATAATAATATTAGAAATAACAAAGCAATTCAAGGGCTGAAAGTGAAGGGAGAGGAATATAAACTACAGGTCTTTGCAGACGATATTGTGTTGATTTTGCAGAGCCCACTGGAATCTATGGAATTTTTATTGTCAGAATTAAAGGAAGATGGACAGATGGCAGGCTTAAAAGTAAATAAACAGAAGACAAAAATGTTAACCAAAAAAATGATGACCCCCATGATTGAGAAACTAGTTGAAAAAGTAAATGTGAAAAAAAGAGTAAAATATCTAGGCGTTTATTTGACACATCGATGCAGCTCCCTTCAGGATGACAATCATATGAAAGTTTTGAAAGAAACAAAGGTACAAATAAATAAATGGAGAAATATGCAATTGTTGTTCATGGGGAGAACTGCTGCAATTAAGATGTTTATATTGCCAAAATTAATGTTCTTATTCCAAACTGTGACTATAATGCCAAAGAAAGTGTTCTATCAAAAGCTGAATAAAGTGATAATGTCCTTTATATGGCGTGGAAAGAAGCCCAGAGTTAGGCAGAAAATATTGACAGACTTAAAGGAAAATGGCGGGTGGCCCTGCCAGACTAGAACCTATATTATACAGCTAATGCTTTGGTGTGGTTACGTGAGTGGGTGAATTTTGAGAACCATAGAATCTTAGCGATTGAAGGGCACAATCTTAAGACTGGTTGGCATGCGCATATGTGGTATAAGATCCAGGGATATAAATATTTTAAAAACCATCTGATATGTAAGTCACTAAGTGAGGTATGGGAAAAAATAGAGAGAAACATACACCAAAACTCCAAGGTGGATCTTTTCCACTGAAGCATCTGTTCAACCACAGTTAATAACAAAAACTAAAATATTTAGGTATCAAAAATTATTAAAGGAAGATGATACCTTGAAAACTGAATCAGAACTAGAATCTCAGAACATAAAACTAGATTGGTGGTTGACCTTGCAGGTGAAATCGGGGTTTAGTGAAGGCAAAATGATTGGTTTCCATTCAAGAAATTTCGGTTTTGATAAAATATTATTGGATATGGGGGAGAAATTTATAAAGAAATCTTATACATATCTCTTGCAGAGGAAAATGGAAGAAGAAATGGTGACGATGACAGAGTGGTCTAAAAATTTAGGATATAGCATTGGTCTGGATCAGTGGATAAAGCTATGGAGTGTGAATCATAAGAGCACGAAATCAGTAAACTTTAAAGAAAACCTTTAAAAAATGTTTCATAGATGGTACATTACACCAGTGAAGTTAGCTAAGATGTACCCAAAAATTTCTCCAAAATGTTGGAAATGTGAGGAGTAACCAGGCATAGCTGGTGGGAATGTAGAAATGCAGAAGCATTCTGGATGAAAATCCATGAAATGCTCCAAAGAATGTTGAAAGTGGCAATACCTTTTAAACCAGAACTGTTCTTATTAGGTATAATACGTACGGATGTGAACAAAGAGAATTGGCACTTAATGATCGATACGACAACAGTAGCAAGGATAGCTTATGCTAGGAGTTGGAGACAAAAAAAAAACCCTCCAAGCATGGATGAATTTTTAGCGAAGCTGTTAAATGTTGCAGAGTTAGATATATTGACAGTCCAGTTGAGTGGGAAATCACAACAATTAGCTGAACAAAAGTGGAACAAACTATATAAATGGTTACTAGGAAGCAGAAATAAGAAATTATTGTGTAAATGATTGGGATATAATCAAAGAGAAACTAGAATTGTTAAATGATTGTTATAGAACTACCTTTGATCTCCGTTTTATATTTTTAGATTTATGTATGGAATTACAGGCTTTCTTTTTGTAAATTGTATATGAATTGAATAAATTATAAATATTGGGGGGAAGGTTGGAGACACCTGAGGTAAGCTGTGTTGGGTCCTCACTGGGGAGAAGGTGGGGTATAAATGAATAAATAAATAATAAACATATGGGTCTCGAGAATGTGAGTTAATTATGCATGCTGGAAACATCCAAAGCTTGCTACTGACTTTGGATGATTCATTTCCCTAAGGGCTGCATTGTAGAAGAAAGCAATTCTATGGAAATCTAATGCAGTAAACCCAATGGCAGTATGGATATGTGGACTTTCAACAGAATTATTTTATAGGGTTTTTGCCACTCGCTTACTGTTAGTTTCATTTCACATGTGAAAACGGAGGCAAGATACTAAATTGTCCAGGGCTGTCTGGTGAATCTACACCTGGGCTAATTTGAGATGAAGTCCAAGTCCATCCCCTGTGTTCAACAAACCACTCTTGGCCTGTTGTCTCTGTGTTCTCTGAACAGCCTTAACTTAAGATCTACATTGTGAGATCACTTCTATAGAGATATATCATTTAGTAAGGTGTGAAATAATCACTGAATGATTTATGCTGCTCTGAAACATGCATTAAACATCAAGGAACCGGGATGGAAATAAACAGCATCAAAGCTCTGCGAATGCGGCTGTTTCAGCCTGACAAGATTCGGCACTGGCAGAAGAGCCGTCAAACTAGACAAAGTGGAAACGTCCAAGGGGAAAAAGGCCTCCAGAAATATCAGTTGAAAAATCATAAATAAAAATGAGGGTATCTTAAAAGGTCTCTTTTTTTGTTTAAAGGGGGGAGCAGGAGAGAATCAGCTTTCTAAAGTTGGGGGAAGCATGTGTGTCAAAATCCTTTTAAAAATCCCTAGTATTCTGGAAGTTATATATAATGGATGCAGCCTTTAAATATGCACTGTACTTTACTGTGTTTGCCCACACAACAACCCTTTGATGTAGGCAGTTGTAATAATGGGAGTTTTTATGGCCAGGTGGGGGGGATGGAGGCTAGTTCAAGCAAAGCATACATGGGAGGAATCCAGATCTCCCCGAGCCATGTGAAAACTATTCACCCATTAGACCAGCATCCAGAACATCTCCAAAGGGGCTGGAAATGTTGGGAGAGGATCATGCAACAACCATTCCCGAAGTCAGTAGAAATAAAGATCATGAGCACTTCAGGAAAAGGAGTTTCAGAGCTACTGGCTTATACAGTCCTCCAAGGACTACAAAGTAATATTTAATTTAGTTAGAACACTTACATGCTGCCTCTCCAGAGATTTTTTGAGGTTGCTTACAAAGTCAAACAAGATAAAACCATAAAACGACATTAAAACAAAAAATTAACAAACTATTAAAAACCCAATCAGAGCATAAAAACCACACAAAACATTTAGCAGCCTGAAATGATTCTCGATAAACAGTTCTCAGGCTAGAAGCAGACTGTAAAAACAATACTAAAAGCTCAACCCGTTAATAAAAAGCCTAGGTAAAAGCAAAGGTTTTGGCCTAAAAAAGAGTCAGGGAAGGTGCCAGAAGAGCTTCAAGGAGCAGGGAATTGCACAGATGAGGCCCCACCACTGAAAAAGCCCTGTTGCTGGTTGCCATCCACTTCACCTCTGAAGACAGGGGTGCAGAGAATGAGGAGGATTTAGACCCTTTAAGCAAGAATGGTTGATGTTTCATTTGCCTTATAGGAAAAGAAGAGTTTCTCCCCATCTCCTTTTCCAGTCTCCACATGAATGTTTCAGCCCTATATTGCACAGAAGAAGAATTTTAATAATGGTGCTGAACCAGCAGCATGATGAATCTGCAAAGAGGCACGCCCCAAAAGGCCAACCTACTATCTGAACCTACAAAAGTTTGGGTGTTTTTTTCTCATCTCTTGAAAGCCTGCTTTTGCCTCAGTGGTATATCAGTAAGCCATAGCAGCACACCACTGCCATACAGTGTCGTGAAAAGAGTGCTGGATTAAAACCTAAGAGATCCAGATTCAAGCACTACCTCAACCATGAAACTTACTGGCAAAGCTTGGTTCACTAACACTCTCTTTGTATAACCAGGATAGGTGTGGGATATAAGCTGGATGTGAGGGCCATGAACATTGCCCTGAGTTCCTTAGTGGAGGAACGAGATTTTAAAAAGGGTAAAGATAAAAAAATAGTGAGAGAAAAGACATCTTAATGCTTCATGTAGGTCCTCAAAATCTTCCCTTCCCTTTATTAGTCCTAAAATCTCTTCCATGTAACAAATCAGGCAATACTACCAGATAACAACATACAAAACATCATTTTTTCCCCACAAAATTCAAATTTATTTTTTTTTTCAGGAAAAAGAGACATACAAAAAATTGGAACCTCCTGGATCAGGGAAATGCTCTCTCAGGACCCAAACTGGACCTGAATTAGACACAGTCACACGCAGACATACACACCTGAAGGCTGTGTATGGTCACAAGCACCTTTTGTGATAAAGACCACACAGATATGTAATTCATGCTACATGTCATTAACTTACGTCCCTCGTGTCTTGTCCTTCACGTAGTGCTATCTTTGAATGCTTCGGGCTCCAACTTCTCTTGCAGAGCCCACTTATTCAGAGAACCCAAGAATGTCATACTTTGCTTTGGCAGATGGCATCATCAGCCACATTCTCCTCTTTATCTTGGACTGGAATGTAGCCACCTTCTCGGGGCAGGCACCAGCACCAGCCAGCGCCTGTCAGGTCCACAGCGGCAAAGTTGAAGTCACTCATGTCCAGGCGCTTGAAATCAACTGTATCCAACCTGGAATGAATCTCGTTGAGCTTCTGCCAGTAAAGCCAGGCCATCACCAACCCGATGGCCTGAAAGAAAAGGAGATATGTAGGTCTGAGTTAACGCATGACTCTGTCTTATACTGAACCAGACCGTCGGTCTAGTACTGCCCACTCAAACTAGAAGTATCCAGTATCTCAGGTGGAATCTTCACCTATTACATGATCCTTTTAACTGGACTCTGGTCCTTCTGCATGCCAAGTAGATGCTCTAACCACTGAGCCATGCACCCTCCCCATGTTAAAAGGGAGAGTACAGAATTTAACAATGACAATGTTTTCTAAAGATCAACCAGGGTTTTCCCATCAGCAGCATTGCTGGTGTAACTATCTGGTCACAAGAGCTGCAGCTTTGAGTGCGATCAGAATGGAAGAAGGATTGGCAGGGGAAGTTTATGGCCATTAATATTTCCTCTATCAGTTTTGGGTTTGCTGCCAGTGATCCAGTCCCAGAAGATGAGGGCAAACAAACACTTTGGATACTCTTGAAAAAGGCCATTATTGGAAAAGGACATTCTTAGCAGAAGTGGGTATTAGAGTCAAACTTAGTTCTAATGGCTTCTGTTAGAAAAACTGCTCCTTGGGGTGGACCTGGAAATTACACCAGGAAAGTTGGATGGCTACTGTAACAATAAAAGCCAGGGGAGAAAGAGATGGTAACCAGCTCTTGTTCCAGAAATCAGAAAGAAGGATTTCAATCTACTGAGGAGATTAGATCAGGAGGCTATTAATTTAGATGCCAAGAGACATCATTTCTTTCTTTTCTGGGGCTTTCCAGCCCCCCTCTTCCCTGTTTTGCCGGGTTATTTTACTTTTTTAATGGTCCCACTTTTTCTATTCTTCCTGGCTACAACAAGTACTTTACCACTTGCAGAACTGACAGGTTGCTGTGAGGATATTAGCCACCCCCAGAGACTGAAAGTTTATCCCATTTATTTACTATTTAGTTGCCATTTGTACTCTTCTATAAGAGCCATTTTCGTACTGCCTTTATTGAGTAGGATTCCCTGCCATTCGCATGATTTCCATGTGCCATATCTTTTGGCTGGCCACAGCAAAGTTCATATTTCATGCTCTTAGAATCAGACAGGCACATTAAAAATAATAACTCTGGGCTTTAAGTACTAGTGGCACTATAGATTCCATTTGTTTCATCAAGGTGCCTGCTTTTGGCACAGGAGCAGAACAGGTATCCAGCTCCACCCACCTGGCTAGCTGGGCCAGGCAGGTTCTCTCTTGACTTGAGTTTGTGCCAATGGACTGCACTTATCCCTGACTGCTGATTTTTAAACACAATTAATTTCTAACACAACGCAGGCAGGCAGAGCGGCCATTTGTGAGTCCCGCCATACAGAGATACATGCAAAAGCATTAAAGAACCTGAAGGCAGAGAGAACAGCAGAAAGGAGCACAGGAAATGTGTGGGGCACAGAGGGGAGAGTAGAATCAGAGATGGGAGAATGAGACACAGACATTTTTATTTATTTAATATATTGTTATGCTGTTCTTTATCCAAAGAACTCAGGGTGGTATACATGGTATGTCATTTTATCCTCACAACCCTGTGAGGTAGGTTAGGCTGAAAGAAAAGGACATCTCTTAAAAATAGGCATTTCCAGTCTTCATTTCCTTAAAAGAACTTTCTACAAGATCCATGATAAATTTTCTTCAAATCAAGCTTTTGCACTGTAAAAAATTCTACTCGTAGGACAGGATTTTTTTTAAAAAAAATTGCTCATTTTGTTCAATAACTGTCAGACAATAAATTATGAAGCTCAATTTATAATATAAAACCAGAGAAGCAATTCCAATTATAGTTCTGTTTATGACTGTCTTTAATGCTGTACATTTTCCACTTTCCTGAGCGCGGTGAGAAGTTTTCAGGGCAGCGAGCCTTATGCATTTTGTTTCCTTTGGATTGGAGCAAATACAGGAGATAAATACTGCCCTTATGTTTGCTTCAGCACAGCCTACTGGAAGCAGCTAGAACCCTAAAACAGGCGCTTGTAGAGCCATACATTTTCTGGGGAGTAAACCTCATTGAACTCAATGGGATTTACGTCTGAGCATGCATGTTTAGGATTTCACGTCTGAGTATGCATGTTTAGGATTCCACTGCAAAACTGCCAATCCTGTTGGGGAAAATAAAATACATGAAGTGACAATATGCTATCCTTAAGAAGGCTTGCCGCTAGTAGCAGCCATATTTTGACCCATGACAGGACTGAAGATGACAGGAATAGGTGTGGGAATCTTGTGAAAATTCAGTTTCCTGTAAGGTTACCAACAAGCCTAGAGAAAAAGGTCCTGTACCATTAACAGAGATTTAATGGGGTGGGGGAGTATTTACTTCTATGCCATGAAAAGCTTCATCTGCCTATTTCCACACATTAAGCCTCTGTAAAAGGGGATAGGAAATTTTCTGCAAAGAACTCTGTTGGCAGCCCTAGTATTTGGGATGTTGCAATAATCAGTCCAAACCATGTGGGCAGCTAATGAGACAAGTGGTGAACTGATGGGGCAGCAGCAAATATGGTTTGGGATCCTAGGGACAGCAACTAGGATGGCCACAAACCAGTTCACGACCCAAGATTTATCATGAATTTGGCTTGGCTTGGAGACCCTGAACTGATATTCAAGGAAGGCGCCTTCCCCGAACATTTCTTGGATTTTTGTCCAATTCAGTCCAGCTGTTCAGGCCATTTCAATCTAACAGCTGAGCAGCGTGGGTCCACAGTCAACTTGTTATGTTTAAATGGCTGGCAGCCACTTCAGTGCTTCCTTTTGCTTCTTCCCACCTCAATGCAGGGGGCAGGGAGGAAAACAAAGCACTGAATTGGCTGCCAGCCATTTCACCTTAACAGCGGACAGGTGCACTTGCAACCATTTCAGTGGTGGGTTTCACTTTCCCCTGCTTGAAAGTGGGGGGGGGGGAGGGAAACAGCACTAAAATGGCTGGCATCTAACAGCAGGGCAGGGTCTGCCCATCAGTCATTAGGGTTAAATGGCTGCAAGCTATTTCGGGGGGGGGCAGGCAGTGAAACAGGGTACTGAAATGGGTGCCAGCTATTTAAACCTAATAGCGGGGCAAGAAAGGGTCCTTGAAATGGCCAGTTCAGTTCTGGCATTTTTTGCCTGGTTCGGGAACCACCTGAGCCCAAAACCCAAACTGGGATTTTCCAATTCATGCCCATCCCTAGAAAGCGACACCACCACCATAATCTGAAAACTGAGCCAACATCTTCCCAGGTCATGCCAGAAATGTTTCTCATAGAATGTTACAAATACATGCCCCAAGTGCTACTTCATTTGTGAAGTGCACCTATTTATAGCTTTTGATTCCACTAGATAGTTTCCTTATTAATGCTCTCAATGCAGCAGTTGTGAGCCATATATTAGAACAGACAATGCACTCCATTCTCAAAAATAATCAGATAAAAGCTGTTAGAGCAGATGCTAATGATAAATTCTAACAGTAGCAACATTAATCAACACCATCCAAGGCTCTTGGAGAACAGCAGGCATTTGGGTGAAATCAAGGAAATTGTTTCTTTTGCATTAACTCCTTGATCACTCAAATTACAGTTCCTTTATACAGAAGCAATCTGGACCAAGTTCAACAGGAGCTTGAAAATGATGGCTGAGGAGTCATATTTTGTTACATGTGTTACTAGTTTTGCTTCTGATATGCAAAGTTTCACCCTGCCCCCCCTCCCCCGCTATCCACTGATAATTTATTTATTACATTTTAAAACTGTTCCCTCTCCTATGCAGTCTCAGAGCACTCTACAATGAAACAATAAAACATTTGACAATAAAATACATCTAAACATTAAAATTGCACCGGATAAAAATACATTCACAGTAAAAATTCATAAGACATCAGTAATATAAAAGCTATTTATTGTGGTCAAATAGGCTGTGCAGGTTTTAGAGGTGCTTCAAAAACCTGCATAGCCTGAATGATCAATATGACAGGATAAACTGTCCACCTTGATTGTATCATACAGCCTTTCAGTTTCATAAAAGCCATTGACTATCTTCAGACTAAGGCTGTTTTTCTCTGCCAATGGCAGAAATATACAGCAACTGAGATGTCACTGGTGTCTGGCTGCCTAGCTTCATGTTTAATAGTGCTGACCAGAAAGGTACAATCCTGTGGCTGCTTACATCATATTCTTCAGCTGTTTCTTTTTTTCCAGGATGGTTGCTGCTTTCTGTGCCTTATCACTGGTGAATCATGGTTCCCAATTTGCCCAGTTGTGCCTTTCTTGCTGAACTGCAAAATGGATTTATATCCCATTGTCTTTATACAAAAAGGTAAAGGCAGTCCCCTGTGCATGCACCAGTCCTTTCGACTCTGGGGTGACTTTCTCTCACAACGTTTTCACGGCAGACTTTTTACAGGGTGGTTTGCCATTGCCTTCCCCAGTCATCTACACTTTCCCCCCAGCAAGTTGGGTACTCATTTTACCGACCTCGGAAGGATGGAAGGCTGAGTCAACCTGGAGCTGGCTACCTGAACCAGCATTGTCTTTATTACCAGACAGTAAATAATGCAGATAATTTCATTAATGCCACCCCCCCACACACAAAAATCCATTCACAAAGGCAGCCTCCACTGATGCTAGGTCAATAAACTATTAACAAAGTATTTTAGAAAGAAAAACAGAGAGGCCAACAAAAATAAAGCAGAAAAGAGGACATGGGGAGAGGATTTGTAACCAAGATTATCCAATATATAGAATAATAATAAGTTGGTTTTTATACCCCACTCATCACTACCTGAAGGAGTCTCGGAGCAGCCCACAATTACCTTCCTTTCTTCTTCACACAACAGACACCCTGCAAGGTTGTTGGAGCTAAGAGAGGCCTGAGAGAATTGTGACTGACCCAAATCACCCAGCAGGCTTCATGTGGAGGAAAAGTGGGGAATCAAACTCCAGATTAGAGTCCACCACCCTTAACCACTACATTGAACTGACTCTCAATAATACCTTCGCTCATGGTCTTCAGTTCAAAACAAATACAGCCATTTTCCCCAGACAGATGTAAATATCCCCTTTAGGAAAAACTATTTCTTTCCTTTATGTTGGTGAATATTAGGGTTGCCAGCAGGCCTACAAGAAAATGTCCTGCCCTTTTTAATAGAGGTTTACGGGGTGGCATTCTTTACCTCAATGACATGAAAAGCTCTTCCCCACCCATTTCCCAACACAGAGGCTCTATTAAAGAGGCAAGACATTTTTCTCTAAGCCATCCATGAAGATAGTTTCTATGAAGATAGGGGAGCTGTGTTGGTCTGCAGTAGAAGAGCTAGATATGAGTCCAGGGGCACCTTAGAAACCAACAAGATTTGGGGGGCATGAATTTTCAACAGTCAGTGTGTCTGGCAAAGAGAGTTTTGACTCTCCAAAACTTATACTCTGCAAATCTTGTTGGCCTCTAAGGTACAGCTGGATTCAAACCTAGCTCTTCTTCAGGCAACCCTGGGTGCATATATGTTTGGGTCCCTTTGTAGGAAAGGGCATGGAGATTTCCAATACTGAAGAGTTATTCCCTTATGGCATAACTCTCTCTCTCGGCTTGACTTCGCGAACGAAGATTTAAGAAGGGTGCAGTAGTCCACGTCTGCTGCAGGCTCGCTGGTGGCTGACAAGACCAATGCGGGACAGGCAGATCCGGCCACAGTGGCTGCAGGGAAAAGTCTGATTTGGGGTTGGTGCTGTAGCAGTGCGATTCTTCCTCAATCTCCTTTTGTCCTCAAGACCAGCTATGCGTGCGTTCTCAAAGGAAGAGACAGCCTGGTGGATGGTGTGCCTCCATGCTTTGCGATCTGAGGCTAGGTCAGACCACTGGTGATGGTTGATGCGACAGGTGCCAAGGGATTTCTTCAAGGAGTCCTTGTACCTCTTCTTTGGTGCCCCTCTATTTCGATGGCCGGTGGAAAGTTCGCCATACAGAGCAATCTTGGGAAGGCGGTGGTTTTCCATCCTAGAAATATGCCCTGCCCAGCGCAGCTGCGTCTTCAACAGCAGTGCTTCGATGCTTGTAACCTCCGCCCTCTTGAGGACTTCAGTGTTGGTCACAAAGTCACTCCAGTGGATGTTGAGGATGGTGCGTAGGCAGCGCTGATGAAAGCGCTCAAGGAGTCGCAGGTGATGACGGTATAAAACCCACGATTCGGAGCCATAGATGAGGGTTGTCATCACAACCGCTTTGTAAACATTGATCTTTGTGCCTTTTTTCAGATGCTTGTTGCTCCACACTCTTTTGTGCAGTCGGCCAAATGCACGGTTTGCTTTTGCCAGCCTGTTGTCAATCTCCTTATCGATCTTGGCATCTGAGGAGATGATGCACCCCAGGTAGCTGAACTGCTGGACTGTCTTCAGTACTGATTCACCCACAGTGGCATAACTAGATTGGATTCTAAAGTTCCATGATCATCAGATGTCAAAATGTCTTTACTTGAAGAGGGAGGTCATGAAGTCTTATGAAGGGGGTCCAAGAATGAAAGAAATGGGGAAGGGGGGAAAAGCTTCAATGTTGGGTCTAAGACAAGCATCCCAGTCCAGGTACTGATCTGCTGCTACGTCCCTGTCTCCCATTGCTGCCCCTCCTCAGCACTTGCATGAAACGATCTTCATGGAAAGATTGTGATTTCTAGAATGTGACACCATGGGTGCTTTCACACAAGAGATTTGGCCTAACTTAGCCACGCCTCCCATTGGGATTAAATGTGCACGATCACACATCTGCCCTCTGAGCCTGCACCCATTCTTACCCCATCTCCAGATGCATCCTATCCAGATTAAAAAGCCACCTGGATCTTCCTGATAGTTACCCCCAAATCACATTTAAGGTCACATATTCGCTGGCCGTCTGAAAGCCCAGGCACAACTCATAAGCGGAAAAGCAGTGCGATCACACCAAGCTGCTTCTGATGCATTCAGGGTTCCCCCCCGCAACCCCCTTCCAAGGAGTGCTTGTATGCTTCTCTGCTTGAGACACACATAGGGGACTTTAAAAAAAAAACCCTTTCTGATGTGGGTCCATGGTTGAGCCATGCTAGCAGTCTGAATTGGCAACCACGGACACTGCTGGGATCCTGCCACTTCAACGCTGGTGTCTGATCCCTCTGAAACAGACCAAACTCAAGTGGGTTTTTTGGTAACAAGATAATATCGTGTCAATTTCCCAGTGTGATAGCACCCCATGCTAACACAGCTTCCAGCATGTGTGCTGTTCTCTTAAGCGCCCAGTCCTGGTGCAATGAGTTTCGGAATCAGAGCAGATAATTGCATCATGTGTCTTCTCCATGGAACTAATTTCATAGCCTCACATCGCAAACTGTTGACATATTAATGTTGTGGAATACTTCAGTGTGATTTAGCCCAATCGGGTTTCTAATGGCTGCCAAATGTTGTTTTATGCCCCAAACTTGTTCTTATGGCTTGTTTTAATATTCATAATTCTCATATTGTTGACTTTAGATTTTCATTAGCAAGTTTCCTCAAGTAGATCTCTGGAGAGGCGGCGTGAATGTTTTCCAAACAAACAAAGGGCTGTTGTGTGAGTGCACCTGAGCAGACACTTTCCAAATTAGATTGACTCATCTGGTTATTAGTATAAATGTGGAAATAACCATGTGGTTTGCCCAGTATTTGTTAAAGTCAAGATTAAAGCATTACTGTAGGTTAGCATTATGGGAAAATGATGCTAATAACTTTGTTTGGTACTTATCAGGCTACTAAAGAGCCTTACAAATGGCAAATGTGAACAGGCAGATGAGAGTTTATATGAATGTTTTGAACATCCTGTCAATTAGACTACAATTCGTCTATTAACCGGAAGAGAGAAAGCACCAATCAGGCAATGGGCTGTACAATTAGCAGATAATAGGCCTGGCAATCTGCACACTTGGGGAAATAAGCAATCAGAAATTAGACATCCAGTGAACTGCTAACTAAGAGAAGAGCATTAATACTCCATCAATTAACATCTGCGTTAACATAACATTCATACACATGATGGAAAAAATATTAATCAAGTTCTCTGTAGGCAATTTCTGAGCAAAAAGATGGAGAAGCGATTAATATAAAACGTTAACTTCACAGTTGCCCCCTGAAAAATAAATAAGCCTGGATAAGGATAATCAGGATAAGGGTTCATGCAGGGGAGGGGGCATGGCTCAGTGGTAGAGCATCTGCTTGGCATGCTGAAGGTCTCACGTTCAATCCCTGACATCTTCAGTTGAAAGGACCTTGAAGTGATGTGAAGGACTGAAACCCCGGAGAGCTGCTGCCAGGCTGAGTAGACAATATGGACCTTGGTGGTCTGATTCAGTATCAGGCAGCTTCATGTGCTCATGTAGTCCCATAGCCCCATTATGCAATGTAAAATGCAGCTAATACTAAGAGCAAGAGTTGTTCCAGCTATGCAAAACCCAGTATGGTGTAGTGGTCAGAATGATGGAATAGGATCTGGAAGACCCAGATCTGAATCTCTGCTCTGCCATGGAAGCTTGCTGGGTGACCTTGGGTCAGTCACACTCTCTCAGCCTGATCTACCCTACAAGGTTGCTGTTGGGATAAAATGTAGCAGAGAACAAAAGAAGTCACTTTGGGTCCCAAGCAGGGTATAAATGAAGCAAATAAATACGCCACTGAATAAATTGGTGCATCAAATGGAGCCAGTCTGCCTATACCTTGCAGGAAACCAAACTAACCTCTACAGAGAGGTAAAAGTGACACAGGGGAGGGGCATCAGTGCCTACCAAGTGCAAACACATCTCCCTGCTGTTTGGGCTTAAAGTAATTAAGTATATTTATTCTAAAAGAACCCAGCATATCAACATGTTCCAGATTTATCAATATTGGTAGGAATTCAAGAGCAAATCCTGGGTCTTGGTTGCTAACAACATTGTTCAAATGTAAGCAGTAAAATTTTTTGGTTACATTTGAATGATTCTGTAAATTTGCAGTCTGACACACAATGCAGAGTCAAATCTGGGAATTTTGAGTCCAGCTATTTTGAATGCAACAACTGGCTCTCCTTTTTCTGCACTCCACCGCCCACCTACACTTTACTTAAGAAAACCATAACAAGCTGTCAGAGATATAGATGGATTCAATAAGCTAGTCACCAAGGACATCACATTTCCAGGAGCAAAAGACTCCTAATGTGAATTCCATTTTTATTGCTTCTCAAAGCAAGGGAACATTTCCTTTTGCACAAAAGAAGCACTTCTTACAAGTAAAAAAAAAAAAAGATGCTGAGTAGCCCACCATCTTCCTCAGGTTATTGAGTATACTAAGAACTAGACCAGAGAATGAGGCAGTGATTGTCCCTTTGTGACTTGCTTCAATTGCATTGTGTCCAGGTTCCATTCCCCTCGACAATGTGGGCCTTCTTGAGATGGGCTGATTTCACACAATACAAAACCCTTGTGGTTGCCATGAGGACCCTGTATGCCACATATGCTGCGAGTTCTGTAATTCCCAGGCACATAAGGGTTGCATTCTGATTGCAACTGCAGTGCGCATGAATAGGCTTCAGCCACTTCCTTGCTTTTGCGAAGTGAAACAGTCCTGGGTAGCTGTGATTTTTCCCATTTTGACATTTACTTGTAGGTCTTATTACAAGGACTGGAACTATCTTGGCACTACTCCAACCAGACAATGTGATAAAGGGACAGGATGCCAAGGGGGGGGGGCATAGATTACGTTTTCCTTGCTTCCTTTCTGAATTCACCATAAAGACGTGTGCCATGACTTCCTTCCATGCTCAGGACTCCACTCCAAGGACTTGGCAGACCTCAGAAGCTAAGCAGGGCCAACCCTGGCAAGTACTTGGGAGGGAAACTTCCAAGGAATACCAGGTCAGGCAAACAGAGGCAGCAATACAAAGCCATCTCTCTGAAATGGCTTAGCCCCACTAGGTGTCACTAGAAGTCACCATGACTTCCAGGCACGCAGACACACAATACACACACACACACACAAAAACAGAACTCAGCTCCAAAGTGTGTAGACTAGATTTAGATTGGTGACTGCAGCACACAGGAAAAAGAGCTTCCATCTGCCAGTTACTGTTTTTCCAAACTGAAATTACCCAGTCACTGTTTGCCTCACTGGGGAAGTTTACATGAATAATGGCTACAGGTAAGTTTCCCAAGTGTGACAAAAAGAGGCTCCCCTGGGGCCCGTCCTGGTCAAGAAAACAGTGCTGGGAAAGGAAAGGATCTAGACACCTGTCCTTGCAAGTCAGACATGCCTTTCTATGCCTGGGAACTGAGTTCCAACACTGTTCAGATGTGCTTGTGGTAGTCCCAGGGATGAGGTGAGCAAAACATAATGTATAGCAAGGTCCTATAGTTTCTTAGCAGGCCTGAGCAGCAACTCCTTCCCTGAGGGGGTCAGTTCTGATAAAGCAGATCTTTCTGTGGCCAGATCTTTCCCATGTCATGAAGACTTTTTAGTGTTTTCTGCTTTGTTTTATGCCTGCTGCAAACCTCTTTGGCTGACCAGGTGAGCAGTTTATTGCTCATCGCATTTTCTCTAAGCCCTGGGGGACTTTGCAGATGGCCAGCTGGGAATTTTTTTCCTCCTGCAAAAGCCCCTCTGCACTTCAGGGCTTGAGTGGGAAATGCCAACAATTGATTTGAGTCTCAGAAAAAGGCAGCCAAGGGAAACATAAAATTCAGTCCATAGTAGAGTGACTACAACAGTGACATTGTAAAGTGACATTGTTGCCTTGATCCAGCCATTTATCAAATACTTGGGAGCTCCAGTGGATCTCCCCAAGCAGATGCTTTTGGGATGAACTTTAGTCTGAGGGTTCATTAAAGGACACAAGCCATTCTTAAACATCTGGTGATGTGTTCCATTAGATTCCCCTGCCCCACCTCTGAACAATGAATTGTAATTATTCTAACTTCATTCTATTGCTTCAGACCAACACATCCACTAACCTGGATCTGCAATTACTATGTTTCAATAACCATTATTTTGTTTTGGGGTGTAATCCAAGGTATTGGTTGGAACCTATAAAACCCCAGATTGTCTAGGACCAAGTAACTGAAGTAAGGCTGCCAGATCCAAGTTGGGAAACTCCTGGAGATTTGGGGATGGAACCTGGAGAGGATAGGGACTTCAGTGGGATAGAATTCCATAGAGTTCACCCTCTGAAACATCCATTTTCTCCAGAGGAGTCTGGAGATGAACTGTAATTCCAGCAGATCCTCAGCTTCCACCTGGAGGCTGGCATCCCTAACTGAAGGACCATCTTGTTGGAGTGACTCAGCATGGGCACACTACACTACACCACTATAAGAGTGTATAAGTGGTATCTCCTTGAATGAGATGTCTCTCTCTTTATCTTAACTTGAGAGCTGCCCACTGACCCCTCTCCCCTAATCTTTGTTCTCCCTAATTCTCTGCATGGCTCTTCCTAGAGCCACATGTCTCCACAAGTCTCATCGGTAGAAACAATGCCAGTATACTTCTATACAGATGATGCTGGGTTATCTGGTTACTTGGGATAGGGAGAGTACTCTTTAGATGAGACTTCTCTCTCTCCTTTTGACAGCAACCTGAATGTGAACTGAATCTATTTGAATAAATGTAACTTTTACTTTTGCAGCATACTTCTTGGGAGATTTATTTAGTGCATGCAATATTACGCTTCTGTGACTGGGCAAACTCTGCTATATTAACCAAATATCCCAACACATCTCCTATCTGATTTAACATTTTCCAAGGATCTTCTTTGTGATTTTTGGGAGCTAGGCAGGTGGCTACCAAGAAGAGGGCATTTTTTGTCACAGCACTCTTTATTTGGAACTCCGATCCTAAGGAGATCAATCCACTTGGCATCAACATTATTATTATCTTTTAAGCACCAGGCTTGAGTCTACCCAGTTTGTTTTTAACAGCTTTAAAAGTAAATATCTTTCGGCGTCACCAAATTGCTGCTGCATTTGTTTTGCTGAGTTTCCTAGTTGGATATTAGTGTTACTGGCTGCAGCTTGAATGAAAGCTTGTAAATTGCCTTGAAAACTTTTTCAAGTATCAGTTATAGTTAGTGTTGCTAGGTCCCTTGGATGAACAGATGGGGGGTACACTTACAGAGTGGGGAGAAAAGAAGACAGAAATAAAGGCAATGTGCCTACATCACCTGGAAATGACATAGGCATGTCAGGGACATTGGGGCAATGCTTTGGTTTGTGGACAAAACTCTATGATAGAATTAGCTTACCATAGAGTTTTGTCCAAAAACCAGGGCAACACCCCCAACATCATCGATGAGCCTACATCACTTCTGGGTGATGTAGGCACATTACATTTATTTTAGGTTTCTTGACAGTTTGGGGGGTAATTTTCCCTGGTTCCTGATAGACTTGAACCAGTGGGAGGGGCTCCCAGCGGGGGGCTGGCAACACTAACTGTAGTATTCTCCTAGATCAGCGTTTCCCATTTGCAGGGCTGCAGCCCATTACCGGGCCATGGAAGCCTCAGTACTGGATCACCAGGGGCGGCCTGACAGCCCCCTCTCCTATTTATTTTCGGCACTACATGCCACGTTATGTTGCGCTGCGCTCCAGCCCCTGCCCCCCATCCTGCCACCACCTGTAGCACTCCAAGAGTGTTCGGAACATCAGAGAGGACAGGGAAAGCTCTTGGCCAGCGTGCAGTGTCTGTATCGCTCCCTGATCCTCCTCCGCTTGGAGGAGGATCAGGGAGCGATACTGAGACTGCGTGCTGGCCAGAAGCCCTTCCCCATCCCTCTCTGATGTTCGAAAACATCAGACAGGGTGGAGAAAGCTCCTGACCAGCGCGCAGTCTCTGTATCGTTTCCTAAGCGTCCTCTGCCCGGGCCAAAGGGAAGGAACCGGGCGACGGAGGGGAAAAGTTTGGGAAACCCTGTCCTAGATCAGCTAGTTGAAATGGGCATCAGGGCCACCACACTTGGATGGCTCGTTTCATCTTGCCAGTCCGTTTCCAAAAGTGTTGCTGGGGAACTGCTGCTTGACCTCAAGGGCCCTATGTTAACACTGTCCTGCAGAACTCCATCTTTTCTCCCATGCATCTGCATGAAACTACCATGGAGATTTAGCATAAAGTGTCTTCAGTGTGCTGATGACACATACGAGAGTGGCAGGGTGCAGTGGTTAAAATGTTGGACTAGGATCGGGGAGTCACAGCAGAGAGACTGCATTATTTGAACCATAGCAGATAGTCTGACCAGGCAGAAGCTGTGGTTCATCCTGCTCAGTATCAGGAGTCACACAGGTGTCAATGGTCAGAGGAGATGTGAAGGAGGATGAATAGAAGTGAGGCAGTTGCATTACCTTGGCAGCAGGGATGTGTCACTGCATGAAGCAAAGGACATGTTTACCCTGCACACACGTCTGCGTGAACACAGCTCCCTTTCCAAGTAGAGCTCAAACCTACACTAGCACAGCCCCAGAAACTTGCCTCTTTGTAGCCCCTCATTCCTTGCTTAGAGGGTAACACTGGCTGAAAACTAGAGCAGTGGCCCAGATATCAGTAAGCAGGATCTGCAGCTAGGAGATGAACTGCTGCTACAAACTTGGAAGGAATACAAAAAACCAAGACAGAACTGAAAAACAAAGATTATTAAAGAGAAATCATATACCACATCGAAGCAGGGGGATTAGCTCCCTGGCTAAGAGACCAGTTCCAAAGAGCAAGAAAGCTTGAGAATGCTTATGCTGTCCTCAGCTAGATGAAAAGGGGGCAATTTAGGAATTAAGAGGGGCAGAAGGGGGTGGGGAGAGATGTGTGTCCAGGAGGCAGTAATTTATGAACCAATTTTAGTGAAATTGGAGATGACTGAAGGAGAAGGGGGGGGGGGTTCGAGGTCAAATTCAAACATAGGCTAAGGCAGGAAACAGAACAGAGGCATCAGCTGACCCAGCTATGGGCACAGATTATGAGGCGAGGACAGACCACTGGCAGAAGAATGTCTTGTGGCAAAGGGTGTGCTGATGAGATTGATGGGTCCTTGATGCATTATCTGAATGCAATATCTGCCTTATGTTCTCTGCTAACCAGAGATCCGGTTCACTTGCTTTTAATATACAATATGAAGGAAATAGATCCAAGTGGGCAGCCGTGCTGATCTGAAGCAATAGAATAAAGCAGTAGACAAGCTGCACCTTTGACCAACGAAGTTTTATTCAGAATGTAAGCTTTCGTATGCTCTAAGCAGACTTCATCAGACCAATGTGAAGGAAAGTAAGTCTCAAACAATAAGGTGGGAGTCAAAGGGACCTCTTGACAGCACTTGGGTTTTTTGGCCACTGTGTGACATGGAGTGTTGGACTGGATGGGCCATTGGCCTGATCCAACATGGCTTCTCTTATGTTCTTACAATGGAGGCAGTGTAGGAAAAGACCCAAATATCTCAGGGATGGGGAGGGATTAGAGAAAGAGAGAGTCAACCTGCAAAGCAACAAAGGCCAGAGTAACAAGGAAGGATCTCTCATAGCTGAGCTTCAGCAGAAGTCCTAAGGAAGAGAAGTGTGGAACTCTCTTTTTTCAAGATATGAGAACTCTAAAGTTAAGGCATATTGGAAGGTTAGGTGATGCTAAAACAACCAGTATATGAAGGGAATGGCAAGGAAAGATTTGTAGCAAACCAAAGGGAAAGGGAAACAGTTGCCAACAATTGAAATATGTACTACACAAAGATTTAAGCTAGTGTACTAAGAATTGCACAAGGTGCTCCTGTGTATATTTGTTGTTCCTTTTGAGTCTTTATGTTTGCCACTTTGTAATAAAGGACTCCAAAGCCCTGTGGTGCAGAGTGGTAAGCTGCAGTACTGCAGTCCAAGCTCTGCTCACAACCTGAGTTCGATTCTCGGTTCAGTTAGCTGGTTGAAGATTGACTCAGCCTTCCATACTTCCGAGGTTGGTAAAATGAGTACACAGCTTGCTGGGGGGAAAGTGTAGATGACTGGGGAGGGCAATGGCAAACCACTCCATAAAAAGTCTGCCATGAAAATGTTGTGATGCGATGTCACCTCAGAGTCGGAAATGGCTAGTGCTTGCACAGGGGACGACCTTTACCTTTTATAAAGGACTCACAATCACCAGAGTTTGGCCTGCAGATCAATTTGTGGCTTACTAATCAACATGCTCATTATCGGTAACATTATATGTGTACTTTCAGTTATGCAAATAGACTTTCTTAGACTGGCTCTGTCACTCTCTTGCTCTGAATTCTGACACTGTTTGACTCTATAACAGGCAGCCTGGCTCCTGTCTTAGAGAACAGGACAAGATCAAAATCAGAGTTGTTTGTTTGCTGGGACCACCTAGCAGAGAGTAGACACCTTAAATGTGTCCATTATAAATTGTGAAAGCAATATGTAAAGCCTCTGATCCAAGTCCAAAGGAACAATGGGATATGCAATAAATTCACTGACTGGTTTTTATCAGTCAGTGGGCATGTTCCCTCTGCTGAAATAAAAGGGACAGCCCGTCTGCTTAAGGGGTACAGTACAAAGACTTTTGAGTCAAATTCAGTAATTCTTACCAGGATGATCTGGTTACTCAGCAGCCCATTGCTCTGCATGGTTATCTGACAACGTAATCCATATGGACTTCTCCCAGCATGATAAATAGTACCACTTAAACCCTGTCTCCTGTTTGGAATTGATTTTTTTTAAATGACAGGCAAAAAACAAAGAAAAAAGCTTTATTTTAAAACATTTAATTTCCTGTTTTCTTAACATCAAAGTAAACAGGGCCTTGCAACTAAATTAATGATATATAAAGATCAAAAGGCTAGATTTCCTTTTTAATTATCCAGTATTTATAAAGCACCTAGAATATTCTTGCCCGACAGCTGCTGGGATTCTGGCTTATGCAAAGTAAGTTATTAGCGCTGTCTCTGAGTCATGTAGTTAACGTAAATATGTTAACATTCCAAGGAGGTTCAGGTTGGCATATTCTGGCAAAACATCAATATCTTTTTTCCCCTTTTTACTTAGTGTGAATAATGTGTTTGTTTACTCAGTGGGCAGTTTTGAGATTTATGAGGTCCTGAAACCATTCATTTCCTTCTTTTAAAACACTTTGTTCCTATAAATGATACGGCTGCTGAGTGCTTCACTGTCACTTAGCAACCTTTACTGGTTTCCCAAAAGTTTTCTTTCAAGATTAGAAGTCAATGTGAACAAGTTGGAAATATGAGGGGGTTGCCAGGACTAGAGAAGGCTTGGAGGCACCCAAGCAGATGAAGCAGAAGCTGCCGGGCAACTCTCTGCAGCCCATCTCTCTTTCTGCAGAATGTGGAGAGGCACAGTTATGTGTTTGATGTATTAATATATCTCTCTCATTAAGGCTTATAATGGCATTTCTTCTGTTCCTGTTGTCCTTGGTTACCAAGGGCATTTCCTATTTTCTGATCCTGTTCCTTGTTTATGCCTATTTTTCCTTTTGGGGATGGCTTGTTAACATTTTGACCATGTAGGTTCTTAGCATTGTCATCGGGTTCCTCTCTGAGAGGGGTATAGAGCCAAGATATGAGAACGAACATTAAAGGAACACCCTGCCATCTCACATCTTGTAGCTGCTGAGGTGTATTTTGAACTGTCGCTACACAGTTGGACAGTTATGCTGTTCACATATAGCACAATCCAAAATAATAGCCCCCTCTCCCAGATTTTAGATTAGTGGAAGACAGTCAACTTGAAAATAAATTGGTACACTATGAGCAGGTGTGGATAGAGCCTTCAGCAACCAACATGCCATAGTGGGTGTGCATGTGTGTGTTTGTGGGGACAGATGGGACGGTGATTCCTTGCACATACAAAGGATTTGATCTTTATGCTTTTATAATCTACTTCCAATTTGAGGACTATTACGAGGCTCGTTTAGGCTGCTAAATGCTTTTTTGCCCTGCATATTATGCCAGCTTTTAAAGATTTTATGTTTCTAGCATTTTATCTTTTTGATGCTGGCAGCCACCTTGGCAGGACTCTGAAAAGGCAGTGTACAAATGTCCCAAATAAATAAATAGCACAGGGACATTTGTCAGGCATCCATAGGACAGTGACATTTTCTCAGTCTTGTCACAAACACAACCTTGTTTTGAGGAAAAGGGCCAAGCTTTGTGTGGGGATCTCAGTTGAACTAACAATGCCATTCTTCCAAGATGGGCAAGTCCAGGATGTGGCACTTTGCCTTCTAGACCAGATGCATAGCTAAATGTTACACTGACCAGGCAAGTTTCCCCTCAGTGGGATAAAAGGAGAACTTTCTCCAGTCTAATACCTCTACCAGCCTCTTACAACCAGTGGGAGTTCTAGGGGCACAGAGACGTAGAAGGCACTGTCAGAGGCAGCATGATGTCACATGCCTCTCTAGGAATTGCCAAAAACTCTACAGTAAAACCACAGAATTTCTGGTGATTCCTAGAGTGGACTGGTGTCATGTCATTATTGACAATGTTTTTTTTAAAAAAATATTATTTTTCTCCTGTTGGTTGCAGGAGTGCAGGCAGGAAACAGAAGGACAGGTTTCTTACCTGTAACTGGTGATCTTCGAGTGGTCATCTGTGCAATCACACATATGGGTAATCCGCAGGATTGGCCCTGACCTCGGAGAATTCAAAGCAATCTTGATCGTAGATCTGGCGCGCCTCCCACTCGTCCTGGGGAGGAGGCACCTACTGCGCATGCCTGGACGAGAGGGAGGTGCTTAGCCACTCAGTTTCTTCCCGCCGCCGGACAGGTGGAAACAAATGTGCTAGATGAGCGTCCAGCAGCGGGGAAGGCTGGGTGGGTCTGTGTGATTGCACAGATGACCACTCGAAGATCACCAGTTACAGGTAAGAAACCTGTCCATCTTCTTCGTGGTCTCTGTGCATTCACACATATGGGTGATTAGCGAGCTATTCTTTCGGAGGTGGGTGCTGGATCTGTAAGAATATGTATGGTTAGAACAAAAAACGTAATGAGCATGGTACTCACAGTAGTTAATCGAAGATGGAGCGCAGCACTGCTTGTCCGAAGGAGGCATCACGCCTGGCACGGACGTCAAGAGCGTAGTGCGAGGCGAAGGTAGATGTAGAGGACCAGACGGCGGCGGCGCAGATGTCCTCTATAGGGATGCCTTTCATGAAGGCCAACGAGGTAGCGACGGCTCTGGTCGAGTGAGCTCGTATGTGTTGAGGGACTGGTTGTTTCGCCAGTTGGTAGCAGAGTTCAATGGCGGCAACAAGCCACTTGGAAAGTCTCTGAGTAGATATTTTGCTGCCCTTATTGTGGGCGGCGTAGGTGACAAAGAGTCTTGGGTCCTTACGGAATTGGCGGGTTCTGTCTATGTAGAAAGCTAGGGCCCTACGTGCGTCCAAGTTGTGGAGCGCCCTTTGTCCTGCATCCGCGGGGTGCTGGAAGAAGGCTGGTATGGTTGATTGTCTTCCCAGATGAAAGGGAGAGACGACCTTTGGCAGGAAGGTCGGGTCGGGTCGGAGGACCACCGTGCTGTTATGAAAGATCGTATATGGTGGGTCCGCCCTGAGTGCACAGATGTCGCTGGCCCTCTTACCTGTGGTGAGAGCCGTGAGTAACGCTGTCTTCCATGATAGCAGGTGTAGTGGAATAGAAGCCATGGGCTCAAAGGGTGGTTTCATGAGCTGGCTTAGGACGAGAGAAAGACTCCAGGTAGGAAGAATTTGTTTGATTGGTGGGTGTAGGCGAATGATGCCCTTGAGGAAGGCTCTGGTAGCATGGTGAGAAAAAACTGTCGTGCCCCCGATGCGGGGGTGAAAGGCAGAGATGGCTGCCAGGTGTACCTTTAGCGAAGAGTATGAGAGTCCCGCCCTAGAGAGTGTTAGGGTGTAAGCTAGCACCTGGGGTATGGTGGCGCAGCCAGGGTCGAAGTTGTGTTGGGAGGCATAGTGAGAGAAGCGCTTCCACTTAAGCAGATAGGATTTTCTGGTGGATGGCTTTCTGGAGTTCACTAGGACCTGGCGGACATCAGGGGGAAACTCTAGAAACTGATCCTCCAGGCTGTCAATTTGAATGATGCCGGATTGTGATGAAGGACCCTGCCGTCCTGTTGGGAGAGGAGGTCCTGTGCTTGAGGAAGTTGGAGGAATGTATTGTTGGACAGAAGCAGCAAGGTTGTAAACCAGGGTTGGCGCGGCCACCACGGGGTTATTAGGATGCAATCCGTGCGGTCCAGCTGAATCTTCTGTAGAACTCTGGTGATGAGTGGAACGGGAGGAAAGAGGTAGTGGAGTGCTCCCTTCCAAGTTTGGAGGAAAGCATCCCCCTTGGAGAGTTGGGATGGAGGACCTCTCATGTAGAAGTGGGTGCACTGGGCATTTGACGGTGAAGCAAAGACATCTATTTTCGGGGTTCCGAAGATGCTGAAGATCTGTCGGATGTACCGGCTGTTGATGGACCACTCGTGGTTGTTGGTCGAGCGGCGGCTCAGGGCATCTGCCTGGGTGTTTTCGGCTCCTGGTAGGTGAACAGCCGTGAGGAAGATGCCCTGGCTTATGCTCCAATGCCACAACGCCAGGGCCCTCTTGCAGAGTCTGATGGAGGCGGTGCCTCCCTGCCTGTTGATGTAGAAGACCGTGGCGATGTTGTCGGAGGTGACCTGGACATGCTGGTGCCTCAGCGATGGAAGGAAGGAGCGTAGAGCCTTGTGCACTGCGAGGAGCTCTAGGCAGTTTATGTGGAGAGAGCGTTCGTACTCTGACCATTGGCCCTGCACCGTGAGGGTTCCCAAGTGGGCTCCCCATCCCCACTTGGAGGCATCTGTGGTGACAATCACCGAGGGGGGTAGCTGTTTGAACGGCATGCCCCTGTGGAGGTGATGTTCCATTGTCCACCATTTGAGGGATGTGACGATGTGTAGTGGAAGGGTGAGTACTGTGGACTGGTGCTGTGTGTGAGGATGGAAGGTCCTGACGAACCACATTTGCAGGGGTCACATGTGCAGCTTTGCGAAACATAGGACTGCGGTGGTTGCTGCCATGAGGCCTAGCATTCTCTGAAATGTGAGAGCTGTTTGGGAGCGCTGAGGTAGGGAAGCTGTTTGAGAGACTGTGGAGATGTCTGCTCCTATGAACTGAATTCTCTGGGTAGGAATTAGTTTGGACTTTGATAGGTTGACTTGGAGGCCTAGGGTGGCCAGGAGAGAGAGGGTAGTGGAGACGTCCAGTTGCAGTTGTTCTTTTGAATGGGCGACGATCAGCCAGTCGTCTATGTACGGATAAATTGATATCTGTTGCTGACGTAGTGTGGCGGCTACCACTGCCATACACTTGGTGAAGACCCTTGGGGCTGTGGAGAGGCCGAATGGGAGGGAACAGAACTGGAAGTGCTGTTCCCCGATGGCGAACCTGAGAAACCTTCTGTGGTGATGATTGATTGTAATGTGGAAATAGGCATCCTGAAGGTCTATGGACGCCATCCATGATTGTTCTGGGATGAGCGGAAGAATTGCCTGGAGTGTGATCATACGGAATTTCTTGTAGGTTATGTGCAGGTTGAGTTTGCGGAGGTCGAGGATGGGGCGGAGTCCTCCGCCCTTTTTCGGCACCAGGAAGTAGCGGGAATAAAATCCGGTGCGATGGTATTGAGGTGGAACTGGTTCTATCGCGCCCTTGTCCAGCAAAGATGCGATTTCCGCCTGCAGGGGTGTGGACGGAGGTGTGGTGAGGAATCTGTGGTGTTTCGGAGTGGATGTGAACTCTATTAGGTAGCCCCTTTGTATGACGGCGAGGACCCAGGAATCCGATGTTATGGCCCTCCAGGCAGGGTAGAATGGTTGCAGTCGAGTGTGTGTGTAAGGGTTTGGCTGATGGGGGGAAACTGGACGGCTCGGGGCAGGGTGGTCAAAGAGACGGCTTGGAGGTAGCTGCAGGTTTCTTAGTTGTTTGAGGGCGTGACCTGTGTTGAAAGGAGGGTTTGGACTGTGGTGGTTTACGTCTCCATGGTTCCTGCTGTCTTGGAGACCTGGTTCCCTTGTAGTGGCTGGGCCTCCAATTCCTCTGTCTATTGAATTGGGCTTGGTGTTGAGAGACTCCCAGTCGTTTTGCCCTCTTCCTGCCATCGTCTACTGATGTGAGAATGTCATCCGTGGTCGCGTTAAATAAACCAAGGCCATCGAAAGGTAGATCCTCAACCTTGTACTTGATGTCAGGTTGGAGGGATGAGGATCTAAGCCACGCATGTCTGCGTAGGGCTATGGCTGAGGCCAAGGTTCTGGATGAACACTGTGCAGTGTGACGAGCTGTATTGATCTGCTGCTTGCTCACTCTGGCCAGCTCCTGCAGGGCATTGGTCGCTGGTTTCTGGGATGTCTCAGGCAGAGAGGGGATCAACGTGTTGAGGAAGGTAGTCAAGTTATAGGCGTATGCTGAGAAGCACGCCATGTAATTGTGTATCTTAGTCGTGGCCGTTGTGAGGGAGTATATCTTCCTCCCGATAGTGTCGAGCTTCTTGCCTTCCCGTTCTGGAGGCACTGGGTGTCTCGTTTGTTTCGACTTCGAGGAGGAGTGGACGATGATCGAGTTCGGAGCCGGGTGGGTGAATAGAAACTTCGAGTCAGGTGCGTGTATTTTGTAAAGGGCTTCAACCCTCTTGGATGTTGGTGGTACCGATGCCGGCTTGTCCCATGCTTCCTTGAGCGTTTCAAGGAGGACGGGGAGCATGGGGAGGGAGGAGCTCGATGGAAGATCCGCATGCACTAGGTCGAATACGACGTCCGAGACTCTGGGCGCGTCGGTGTTGAGTTTGAGGTTTAGTGAATTTGCCATATTCGAAACGAGGTCGAGGTAGGACTTTGGACCCTCTGACGGTGATAGGTCTGCTGGCTTGGCTATATCGGAGTCCGGAGATTGTAGGTCCGAACCCGAAGAGTGGTCGGAGTCGGAGAGTTCCGCCTCGGAGTCGTCATTGGTTCCTTGGTGCGGTTCAGGCTGGGGTTGGAGGGGTGCTGGCTGTTTGTTGGGAGCAACGTGTACGGATCCGAGTGGTGAAGGGAGTTTCGGTTCGGCGCTGAGACGCATGGGGTCGTCACGGTGCCGAAGAGGTCTCTCTAAATCAGGGTGGTGTCTGCGCGGGGATATGTCACGGTATCGACTCCGTCTGTCGATGCGATCTCGGTACCGAGGAGATTCGTGATAGCTGCGGTAGTGGCGGTCCCTCGGGTCCGCGTGGTAGGCGTCGGAGGAGGGCGATCGTCGGTGTCTTCTTCGGTCCCGTGGAGACGGAGACCTGGACCTCGACGGGGAGTAGTAGTAGTATCTCTCCCTGCGGCGGCTGTGGGACCGTCGGCGACTGCGGGACCTTGGTCTGGTTGGGAGAACTCTCGGGGTCGAGGGTTCTCTGGTCAGCGAATGGGCATTTAGCGGCTGCGAGAGGTCTGTGAATTGACGGGGGTAGAGAGGACGGTGGCTCCTAACGGATATAGGAGAGTGGGTCTCCAGTATCTGATCCGGTGGAGAGTTCGGAATCGATGGAGACTTGGATGAGATGCGCACGATTTCTAGTGGTGTAATCGGCGGTGTTGTCGTCGACTTCGATGCCGGAGTTTTCGGGATCGAGCCGGAGCCGCCCGCGGTCGGGTTCGATGCCTTTGGTTTGGTTGCGGTCGAGCTCGTGGTCGGGTTCGAACTCGAGTGTTGTCCGGTTTGGTCTGAGGGTCGATGTCCGGTCTTAGACTTCTTTGAGCTGGCATTGCCCGTCGGGTCCGCGTGGGCGGAATCGGAGCGGTGGCGCTTTTTGGTGTCATCCGACTTCTTGGTGTGCTTGCCGGACTTAGGCTTGCAGGGACCTTGAGCCACGGAAGCTGCCGACTGCGTCTCTCCCGCGAGAAGTGGGGAAGATGGCGCGAGTTGTTGTTGTCCGCCATGCGGCATGGTCGGTCGGAGGGAGGCTTCCATAAGATGGCTCCTGAGCCTCGCGGCGCGATTCTTGCGGGCCTGTTTTCCAAATTGGCTGCAGTGCGCGCAGGAGTCCGTACGATGAGTCTCTCCCAGGCAAAACAGGCAAAGAGAGTGACCGTCGGACGAAGGGATTTTGGAGGAGCAGCGGGTGCAGCGTTTAAATGTTATTTTGTCCCTTCCTTCCATCCGCCCGGGGGGGGGGAGGGAGGAAAGGTCCGGAAAAATAGTAAAGAGAGGTTTTTTTTTTATATATATATATACGATACCAGGAGAAGTGTAGAAGATGAAGGATTGAAGTGAAGAAAAGGTGGATTGTGAAGATTGCAGTGAAGAAGTTGGAGATCAACGAGGGAGGTGCGATCCGGTCGGCGGTAAGGAAGAAACTGAGTGGCTAAGCACCTCCCTCTCGTCCAGGCATGCGCAGTAGGTGCCTCCTCCCCAGGACGAGTGGGAGGCGCGCCAGATCTACGATCAAGATTGCTTTGAATTCTCCGAGGTCAGGGCCAATCCTGCGGATTACCCATATGTGTGAATGCACAGAGACCACGAAGAAGATCCAGGGCTTTTTTGAAGGGAACATTTGGATTAGCTGCCCTCTGTCTTATTGGCTCAATATGAACATCTTCCTTTCCTTTCCAACATGTATGTTGACTTGACTCTCTTTTCTACCACCATGTTCTATCACTGCCACTGGCCACAGAATCCCCTCCACACACACACACACACCACAGTGTGGACCCTAGTCAACTGCCCAGTCTGCCCATAGATAAGGTCGCTCCTGCCTCTCCTCTGGGGAAAAAAGATGTGGCCAGATTTTTTTCCAAAGCAGGAAGGAGAATTTCTCTATGTCACACCCACCTGCAAGCTCATGAGCAGAAATCATCTGGTTGTCCTGAAGCAGCCCTGCTGTGTCACAAATAGCTATTAAGCCAGGGGTGTCAAATATGTGGCCTGGGGGCCAGATCTGGCCCCCAGAGGGCTCCTATCAGGTCTACAAGCAAGTCTGCTTCCTTCTCCCTCTCTTGCTTCTTTCTGTGTCACAGCTTGCTTTGCCAGGATTTCTCAATTGCACAGAAGCTACAGAGCAAAGCCTCTAGTTTCCTCATTGATTGATGCTCCTCTCTTGAGGAGGAAGTGGAAGGGGGGGAGAGAACTTGCTTTGATACAGGTCACAACCTGCAAGAGTGCTAATACTTTAAGCATGTTTTATTTTACATTTTTTAAAAAAAAAATAATTGTGTTTGTGTCCGTTATAAAGTTTAAATCTCTGCTACCTGGCATTACATTTTATGACACACATGGCCTGGCTCGACAAGGTCTCATTTATGTCAGATCCGGCCCTCATAACAAATGTGTTTGACATCCCTGCATTGACCAAAGTCCTTTGTAGACATGACCCCTCTGCACTTTAACTGAACATGCACAGAGAGGGAGTTGGCAAGGGTGCAGGCAACTGCTGGCTCATCAGCACAATACCTATGTGAGAAGGAAAAAGGACGCTCATGCCCACTGTCCCTTTCCACATGTTCAGTCAAAGTTTGGAAGTGTCATGTCTACAAAGGACTTTGGTCATGACTTCAGCTACTTTGTGACACAGCTGGGCTGCTCCAGGACAACCAGGTGATTTCTGTTCATGAGCCTGCATGTGGGTGTAGCAGGGAGAGGCATGAAGAGGCATTACTGTTCCCAGCACTCATCATTTCTTTTGTCCCGTTTTATAATCTCTGGCCAAATAAGATCTGAGCTTTTAAATTAAAAACACTGCAGAAACCTGCAAACTGGCCAAACAGATGAGAGATAACAGTGGGATATTAACACAATGACTACCTTGTTTGTCCTCTGCTCTTGACACTTGCAAAATATGAGTTCCATTTGGTGTTAGAGGAACAGAGCCCACCATTTTTCCTTCTTACCAGAAAAGCTAAAGGCACCACTCAATACAAGTTCCACCCAGTACCACCTAATCTATTCTAGTCTGCAGGATATTTCTACACGAGATGCAGAAAAGAGGCCTGAAGAGCAGGGCTTGAAACATCTCATCTCCCCCACACCCTGTTAAAGACAATCCAGTCCGATGAAAAGCTCTAGAGCTCTTGAACACCTCCCAAATGTTTTGTGCTATTTCAATTAGTCTTAATAAGAGGTATCCTATGGCTTTTGTATTAAAAAAGAGGATTCATGTTGTAAGCCAGAATGGATCTTATCATACTTCCAACACTTTTGCAAAAACTTTCTCTTGCTCTCAGTTTAACAGCCAGCAGATGTGATGCATATTCCTGCTGGGAACAGCTCTCTGGCCAAGGCTGGCCAGCCCCACTTTTCTAACCACAGAGCAACTTACAGTTGTGGCAAAAGTCCCCATGGGAAGGACAGAGAGACAGATTCCAGCAGGTAATGTTCCTATTTCAGACATGGGAGCTTTTCCAAGGCAGAAAGCTGTGAATCTGACTAAATGATGTTTTGCAGCTAATTAAAAGACCAGGGAAGCAACAGCTGCTTTTGTTCATTAGTGGAGGTGTGCAATTGCCCTGCCGCTGGAGATCTCTGGCCAGCTGTTCATTTCCTGAAGCTGAGTGAGAGAAAACTCCACTCTCCAGGGACTTTCTTCTGACAAAGGCGACTCTCTGAAATCATGGATGGGAGTTATGCAAAAGCATTGGGAGATTCAGCCCTGTGGGTGTGTTGCATTCACTTCTGCTGCCATCAGAACTGTCAAGGGCAGGATCAGCTGGGGTGATTTGCAGCAGGCTCCTGGAAAGGAAGCCCTCTCCACCCACAGCCTCATTCTCCTTTGCAAGCATTGAAATGCAGAAGGCAACTCTGATGCTGTGTTTATCATTTTCTTCTCCAGTTCTTGACGTTAGCTAAAGAAATACTTCCTTTTGTATGATACTAATGTCATTTTGCTTTTGTCACCTGAATCAGAAGCAGACTCTCTGCTTAGCTGCCCTTGCTGTGGGAACAAGTGGGAAAAGCAAGGAGGAGCCACATATGAGAATTCTTGCATGAGGTCTATGCTAGGAGAATCTCCAAGAGTTCTTAAATGGCTTTTTATAGGATTCATGGCAGGGCTCCCAACATCACATCTGCCCCAAGTCTGAACTGTCCTGGCCAGCTAAAAACATTGCACAGTATTTCAAAGCTGTGACAAGGCAAGCCCTCAGCTACACTGAAGAAAAGTGAGCAGTTTCCAGCAAAGGGGCAGTTAAGGATCAACTAGCATCCCATTTGAATTTGCCCTACTGCATATAGCAGGAAGGACAGGGCTGACCACAGTAGGGCCAGAAATGAAAGTATAATTGAAAAAAACACACACATGTAATGTGATGTCATCACGTTAACATTACTTTATCACTGCCCTCATTCCTTACTTCTTCCTTATCTTTTTACTGGGGGAGGGGGTGTCAGATTATATACAACTGGGTCATTTAAGCAATTAGTTAATATTAATTGACTAAGACTCTTTTGATTGATTAAAAAAGTATTCCCAAGTAACAAGTCTGGGTATTTTAATGAACATTTTGACTAATTTTTGATATACCTGCTTACAAAAATGTGTGGGTAGCTGATGCCAACTAAAGGATGTATCATCTAAAAGCATAGATGGGATTGGCTTTCTGGTCTCCAGACCACTTACTCTATTTACATTCAGATCTATGCAGATTTAACTAACTATTATGGCTTATATGATCAGTCAAAGCCTTGTATTGACAACAATAGGAGATAGGAAGGATCACAGCTCTTACCATGCCAGTCTTCAGCCTATTGAGTCTATGTACGTCAGAACTGTATGCATGGATGCATCCTGATTTTGCAGAGTTCAGATCAAATATACAGAGTCAAAAACATGTAAGGTCACACATACATATAAAGCTGCTTTGTATTGAATCATATCATTGGTTCTTCAAGTTCAATATTGTCCACTCAGACTGTCAATGGCTCCCCATGGTCTCAGGCAAAGGTCTTCCATCTCACCTGCTTCCTGATGCTTTTAATTGGCGATACCAGAGGGGCATGGCTCAGTGGTACAGCATCTGCTTGGCATGCAGAAAGTGCCAGGTTCAATCCCCAAAGTCCTCTCCTTGAGAAAAGTCACTGTCATTCTGATTCAGTATAAGGTATGCTCATATGTTCATGCAAACCTGCAACTTTCTGCATGCCAAGCAGATGTGCTACCACTGAGTTAAGGACCTCTGCCCAGCAGAGGTATAAATCCATGTGTGGATGTTGGGAATGGGGCCTGTGGTGTGTGGGTACAATCCAGCTGGGGTACAATCCAGCTCTCTTCTGCATCCATTGATTTCCCTACCCTTAGAATTGTTGTCTGAACAAGGCTTAAAGTTCCTCGAATTGAATAGCAGCCTCATTAAGCATCTGGTCTGTGTGTTCAAATAATCTTGTTCAGAGTAAAAGACTAATTTCAAACGTTTTAAAAAATAATGAACGAATATCACATTCAAATATCTACCCAAAGGACTGCACATATTAATAACTGCTTGAGACTGGCTGGAGAGGCCGAATAGCAGCAACCCACTTCTGAGGCTTAGTCGTCATGCTGTAGATAAAAAGGGGTTACATATACTCTGTAACCCTTTTGTGGTGAACTGTGTGATCTATGACTTCCAACCTGAGCATGCAGGAGGTGTTCTCATTAAATCGTGCCTTGTTAGCAGTGGCATTGGACCAACTGAATACCACATTGCAATATAAAGAGAAGAGCAACTTCAGAGACTGGCTGTCATGCCTTCATTTATTAGCAGCAGTTAAGGGCTCTGAGGTGGAGAAATCATTAGCGCTCACTGACAAGGTAAAAAGTGTTCTGCTTAATCACAAGGGCCTTTCAACCTTGGCGACAGCAATAATGTTCTTTGCTTCAGGATATTCCGTTCAAACCCTAACCATCTCCAATTACTCCTTAGTCTTCTGCTCTGGCCCAGTGGCGTTTAAACTTTCAACCTTTAAAGGACTCTATGCACATTTCCTCACCTGCCAAAGAATACCTGCACATCTCTGACACAACCTGTGTGTGCAGAAAGAGGGGCATCCCTTCAGTTTACTGCACAGAACTGTTTTTATTTTGTTGCAGGGAGAAGGTTGTTAGTGATGCACAAAAAGCTTTTGCAGCCATTATGGATCTTCGCACTGGAGCATTCCTGATAACGTCTGAGGAAGTCCTGGGCTCCCCAGAAAATAGCATAGACTGATTTCCCCAAAACTGATGCTTTCTTTTTGTAATGAGCTGGGGGACTCACAAGACACAGAACCCTGGGAGCCAAAAAGGAACTAGTGGAGCCAGAAAGGAACTAGTGCCTTGGCCCAACCACAGCCATATGCAAGTCAACCAACATAGGACTGATGTAAATCACAGCACCATCCTGCACTCAAGGGACTGCAACCTGTTCCAGCCTACAGAGCCAGTCAGAGAAGAGTTGGGGCTATAATACCTTCTCTTCAGATTTACTTATTTAGGGAATACATATGATGCCTCTAGATCTAGGTGAGTAGCCATGTTGGTCTGAAGCAATAGAAAAAAGAGTCCAGTGGCACCTTTAAGACTAACGAAGTCTTATTCAAGGTATGAGCTTCTGTGCATGCACACTTTGATACAATAAAATTAAAGAAAACCAGTCAAACTTATAGACAGAGGCTAAACTGCAAATCAGCATATAACATGATGTGGATATTTCAAGATATGCGGAATAACAAGGGATAACAAGTGTATAGAGTTAACAGCTGTATGAATTTAATTAAGGGGGAACAACGATTGAAGCAATAAATATTTCAAGATAGGAAATAAATGTGTAAGAGAATCCTTTCTAATTGTGGGAAGTAAACTGGGACCTCTTTGTGATGGCTCTGTTATGGATGGGTGAAGATGATTTTAGAATAACACTGGCTTTTCTGTTTGAAGCAGGAAATAAAAACCCAAGCCTGATTAAATGCACTGTCCTAAATGGGAACACTATAAAATAGCTAAGTTACAAATTTAGCCTTAAATATATGCTCGTCCACAAGGACATACCTAGAGACCTCCCACTATTATAGTTGTTCTCCAGATGACCAGGATCAGTTTTCCCTCAAATTTCCACCCATTTTACTTTCACCCATCTATGCTGTTCCTCCAAAATTTCAATTTCAAAAGAACTCCAAATGATTCCTGAACATTACATGAGTTAAGTAGTTGTACTCAAATTTGCCATTGTGCCTTCTGCCTACAAGTACTGAAAATCATTCAGATACCTGTGTACAGGAGGAGGAGGAGGAGGAGGAGAAATAAATAAGTAAATAAAAAAGAAGAGGAGGGGGAGGAGGAGGAGATTGAATTCATACTCTGCCCTTCACTACCTGAAGGAGTCTTAGAGCAGCTTACAATCTCTTTTCTCTTCTCCTCCCCACAACAGACACCCTGTAGGGCTGACAGAGCTCTCCCAGAACTGCTCTTGAGCAGAACAGCTCTGAGAGAACTTGTGACTGACTCAAGGTCACATCAGCAGGTGCATATGGAGGAGTGGGGAATCAAACCCATTCTCCCAGATAAGAGTCCATGCACTTAACCACTATACCAAACTGGCTCCCCTTGCTTCCTATGGTCGCCAGGTCCTTCCTAATCACCAATGTGGGGGGTAAAGCCTCCCCTAATCACCAGTGGAGGGGGGGGGTAGAGTTGCCAAAATTTAGGTTGGGAAACACCTGGAAATTTGGGAATGGAGCCTGGGGAGAACAAGGACCTAAGTGGGGTACAATGACATAGAGTCTATCCTCCAAAGCATCAATTTTCTCTAGTGCAACTGATCTCTGTCATCTGGAGAGAAGCTGTAATTCCAGGGGGTCCCCAGGTCCTATGCGGAGGCTGGCATCCCTAAACTGCTTCCCTTTTTCCTGAGATATACCAAGAAGTGTCTGCCTCAGGTCCTGTTCTTTGGCACAGGTGATCTAAGAAATGAAGGTGCAACTGAAGTTTGCTTGGCCTGCGCTTAGATCATTTTCCTCAGGTAGGTGGTAGTTCCTTATAGCCTGATGCAAGTATTTGAAGCTGGTTGAGTACAATATTTAGGTTGCCACTGCTAGTTATCTAGTGTTTTAATTGTTGCAGGTTTATGTAGAGTGTTTTTCATTGTGATGGTTTAATTTGGCTGTTTTATACATTTTACATTTTTTAAAGTGGAAGTCACTTTGAGTGTTGCTTAGAAATGTAAATTCAAAACAATAACAAGTTCCTTGAAATTTACGTTGGAGTTTTCTTTCTAAAAGATGTGCTATTTAAAGATAGGGTGGAAGAATCCAGAGGCGTCATTCTCTACAGGGAAAGTATAGCTGTACTTCTGTCAGATGGAAAATAGGAAATATTACAGGTATACCCTCGTTACATGAAGGCAGGCAATGTTATGGCTGCTGAAAGAATCCTGGAACTGGAATGGTGTTGCAAACCGCTTTGGGTTGCCATTGGGGGAAAAGCAGGGTTTGAATCTCTAAATAAATAAAGGGCAGAGTCCTGGGGGTGGTGCGGCTGAAGAAAGGGGACAGAATAGTGACAGCAGGTTGTGTAGCTGGAAGTTGAAGGTGTTATGTCTGTGAAGCGGAGTTGTGTGTGAGATTATGCTAGTTTCTGCCAGGCTCATTGGAGCCTTGAGGACCAAGCTTGGGACACAGAAACAATGGGAAGCGGGATCCAAATCCTTGCTTCCTTGGACCAATCATGAGTCCCCTTGCTGGTTCAAACAGTCCAATGGCGCATTAGCGCAGGAAACATGAACTGTATATAGTTGGCCCAGTTGGCTCCATTCTTTAGTCTAAATCTCATGCTTGTCATGCTGTAATCACTAATAAAGGTTGATCACCATGCAGAGAGTCTCCTTGTGTATCAAACTCAGTATTTAACAGAAGGTTCAGATGAAAATGGAAGCTGTAGAAAAAAACTCACAGAGGGCTTAAGGAGAGCCTGCAAGCCTGGAGATAGAAAGAAAGGGAGAGAAGAAACAAAAGGGTTAAGGAATATAAGAATATTGACAGAAGAAAGTGAGTGAAGAAAACCCCTTCTACAGCACCTGAGGACAAGGTGGACTATAATGCTGTTGGCAGGAAAAGAGTGGACAGGCAACTGAACTTTATTGTCCAGGAAGCAGGACCAGACCTCGACTATTTGGCACTGTAGGCAAGGCTAACTACTTGCACCCCCATACTTATTTAATGGTTTTAACTGTTTAATTCCTAACTGTTTTATGGTGTAATTTTAACTGTTTTATGGTGTTGTGATCCGCCCTGAGCCCATCTTGGGAAAGGGCAGACTATAAATTCATAAGAACATAAGAGAAGCAATGTTGGATCAAGTCAATGGCCCATCCAGTCCAACACTCTGTGTCACACAGAGGTCAATATATATATATGTGTGTGTGTACACACACACACACATACTGTGGCTAATAGCCACTGATGGACCTCTGCTCCATATTTTAATGGAGCCACTGATGGACTTCTGCTCCAATCCCCTCTTGAAGCTGACTATGCTTGTAGCCACCACCACCTCCTGTGGCAGTGAATTCCACATGTTAATCACCCTTTGGGTGAAGAAGTACTTCCTTTTATCCATTTTAACCTGTCTGCTCAGCAATTTCATCGAATGCCCACAAGTTCTTGTATTGTGAGAAAGGGAGAAAAGTACTTCTTTCTCTACTTTCTCCATCCCATGCATAATCTTGTAAACCTCTATCATGTCACCCCGCAGTCGACGTTCCTCCAAGCTAAAGAGCCCCAAGCGTTTTAACCTTTCTTCGTAGGGAAAGTGTTCCAAACCTTTAATCATTCTAGTTGCCCTTTTCTGGACTTTTTCCAATGCTATAATGTATTTTTTGAGGTGCGGTGACCAGAATTGTACATGGTATTCCAAATGAGACCGTACCATCGATTTAAATGGGGACATTATGATACTGGCTGATTTATTTTCAGTTCCCTTCCTAATAATTCCCAGCATGGCGTTGGCCTTTTTTTATTGCAATCGCACACTGTCTTGACATTTTCAGTGAGTTATCTACTACGACCCCAAGATCTCTCTCTTGGTCAGTCTCTGCCAGTTCACAACCCATCAACTTGTATTTGTAGCTGGGATTCTTGGCCCCAATGTACATTACTTTGCACTTGGCCACACTGAACCTCATCTGCCACGTTGACGCCCACTCACCCAGCCTCAACAGATCACTTTGGAGTGCCTCACAATCCTCTCTGGTTCTCACCAACCTGAACAATTTAGTATCATCTGCAAACTTGGCCACTTCACTGCTTACTCCCAACTCCAAATCATTAAAGAACAAGTTAAAGAGAATGGGACCCAGTACTGAGTCCTGTGGCACCTCACTGCTTACTGTCCTCCACTGCGAAGACTGCCCATTTATACTCACTCTCTGCTTCCTATTAATTAGCCAGTTTTGGATCCACAAGAGGAGCTGTCCTTTTACTCCATGACTCTCGAGCTTACTAAGGAGCTTTGATGAGGAACTTTATCAAAAGCTTTCTGGAAGTCAAGGTAAACAACATCTATTGGGTCTCCTTTGTCCACATGTTTGTTCACCCCATCAAAGAACTGTAACAGGCTAGTGAGGCAAGATCTTCCCTTACAGAACCCATCCTGAGTCTTCCTCAATAACTCGTGTTCATCAATGTGCCTACTCATTCTGTCCTTGATAATGGTTTCTACCAACTTTCCCAGTATTGAAGTCAGACTGACTGGCCTGTAATTTCCCGGATCTCCTCTGGAACCCGTTTTAAAGATGGGGGTGACATTTGCTACCTTTCAGTCCTCAGGAACGGAGGCAGATTTCAATGAAAGATTACATATTTTTGTCAGGAGATTCACAAGCTCAACTTTGAGTTCTTTCAGAACGCTTGGATGTATGCTATTCGGACCTGGTGACTTATTAGTTTTTAATTCATCAATCAGTTGTAGGACCTCCTCTCTTGTCACCTCAATCTGACTCAGGTCTTTCAACATTCCTTCCAAAATTAGTGGTTCTGGAGTGGGCAAACACTTCTCATCTTCCACGGTGAAGACGGAGGCAAAAAATGCATTCAGTTTCTCAGCCATTTCGCTATCCTCTTTCAGTAATCCTTTTACCCCTTGGTCATCCAAGGGCCCCACTGCCTCACTGGCTGGCTTCCTGCTTCTAATATATTTGAAGAAAGATTTATTGTTGGTCTTTATATTTTTTGCAATATGCTCCTCATAGTCCCTTTTTGCCTGCCTGATCACAATCTTGCATTTGATTTGCCACAGCCTGTGTTCCCTTTTATTAATCTCACTTGGACTAGCTTTCCACCACTTAAAGGAGTCCTTCTTACCTTTTACAGCTTCCATTACTTTGTTTGTTAACCATGCAGGCCTTTTCTTATGCCTGTTTGTGCCTTTCCTAACTTGTGGTATATATTTTATCTGAGCTTCTAGGACTGTAGTTTTAAATAGCTTCCAAGCTTCCCAAAGGGTTTTGACTATATTTACCTTTCCTTTCAGTTTCCTCTTCACATGCCTCCTCATCTCAGAGAATTTACCCCTTTTAAAGTTAAACGTGGTTGTGCTGGTTTTGGGGGCAACTTCCTATTTATACAAATGGTGAAATCAATAACAATATGGTCACTGCTCCCAAGTGGTGCAATCACTTTTATATCTCTCACCAAGTCTTGGGCATTACTTAGGACCAAATACAGGATCGCCTCACCCCTGGTAGGTTCTGTGACCATCTGCTCCATAGCACAGTGATTGAGGGCGTCTAGAAACTCAATCTCTTTCTCTCGACCTGAACACATATTGACCCAATCAATCTACGGGTAGTTAAAATCACCTATTACGAAACAGTTTTTATGTTCAGCCACTATCTTTAATCCTTCCCTCATATTATAATCGTCCTCTGTCTTTTGATCATCTGTGGGCGATAACAAACTTTCATAGTTAAATTTCCTTTTGGGCCCTCTATTTCGACCCAAAGCATTTCTAGAAGGGAATCTAATTCTCTAACCTTAGTCTTATTGGACTGTATACCCTCTCTGACATACAGAGCCACCCCACCTCCAACCCTTCCCTCCCTATCCCTATCACAAAATAAAATAAATACACACACTGATAACCAATTTTCAACAACAGATGAATTGTGGGAAAAATTAAAAGCACAAAACTTGAAATTGCTCCCTGACCTGGATAACCCAGGCACATCTGATCTTGTCAGATCTTGGAAGCTGAGCAGGGCCAACTCTGGCAAGTATTTGGATGGGAGACCTCCTTGAAATAATAAAGTTGGGAGGACAGGCTCTACTCAAGCACCTCTCTGAATATCTTCCAGGCCCCAGTAGAGGTCAGTCACTGACAAGACTTCCAGGTGCATGCACGCTTGCACACACATATACGGGATAGAATTGAGAGATCGGGCCATCGCTCCGGTGCAACCCAAGAAAAGGGGTTTTAAATTTTAAATCCCTCCTCTGGGGTTGGGCCCAGCAGTGACTTGATCTCTCCATTCTATCCTATGGACCCATAGGATAGAATGGAGAGATCAGGCTATCCCAGAGAAGGGGTTGCCCTGCCAGCCATGCCTCTCAGAGTCTCCAACGTAGCAGCAAAATGAGATATTAAATACAGTAAGGTTGATGAAACTCTTGAAAAATCCTTGAGTCGGTGGCAATCTTGGATGGTCAGGTCAGGTGGGTTGAGATATCAGGGAGGGGTCAGCTTTTGCTGCTTTTCTTTTGTAACAAAAATAGTCTGGTGAGAGGGAAGCGTCAGAGGAAAATTGTCAAGTTATAAATTTAAAAGCTTGTTTTTAAAAAATAAAATAAAATCATGGGATGGAATCATTGCTTTAGGGGATAAGAAGGTGCATCCTCTGTTTGCACTGGTCCTACAACCCACTCCACAATAACCATTTCTTGGCATTTCTGTGACGAATGCCCTTTCATGCATCTCTGACGAACCATCAGCTTGCAGTTGATAGAGCAGTGAATTGCAGCTACGAAATAAGGGGAAATTGAACTGATTAACCTTGGCAGCTCCAATAACCAGTGGTAATTTCACTGAGAACTCTATTGGAAGTAAAGGAGGCATCTAATTATAATATGAAAAACCTGATTAAAAACCTGGAGCTTTTTACACTAGGAAGACTTGACCTATTCTTTCACACTGAATTTTATAGCATATTGCAGGGGTGGCCAACGGTAGCTCTCCAGATGTTTTTTGCCAACAACTCCCATCAGCCCCAGCTAGCATGGCTGATGGTTGGGGCTGATGGGAGTTGTAGGCAAAAACATCTGGAGAGCTACCGCTGGCCACCCCTGGCATATTGGAAAGAATGAGCATGTTCCTTCAGAAGCCAGCCTTCAAATGCTTGCAAGCCACCGGCCCGTCCTTAACTGATCCCATTTATTTATTCCAGATCTTTTTCCTTACCTTATTTGGGAGATAACTGCAAAGCTGGAAACTTATATAACTTTCTGTCAAAATCCTTGCAACACAAAAATAGAATGGTATGGTTAATAAACTATATTTACACACCTGCTGCTGAATTTCTTTTGCGTCATCACCAAATATAACAATGACAAGATTATTTTGCACTGCAGAGACGTGGATGTAGAGAGCCAGACTAGACAAGGTACTGGGGCTTCTCTGAATCAAATCCTCTTTGATATTTATTCCAGGTCACTAAATGAAATCACACAGAGCTTTGTAGCTGGGTATCATTCACTGTGCTGATGACTTCACTATATAATTCATTAACTGCGTGCCCAGAAGCAGATGTGTCTAGATGTGGTAGTCGAGGGGATAAACTGAAATAGAAGCCAGACAAAGTAGGGGTGATGCTGGTGGCAAGCATGGCAAAATTCCATTGGTAATTGATTGTTTTAGGGTCCTCCATAAAGCTGGTCTGTGAAATATCATGAAGGTCCAAGGTCTGTTAGCTCTGTTATTCTTTCCCCTTCCCCCTTCTTACTTTATTGCTTGCAAAGTAGAAGTAGAGAGAAACGAAACTAACTTGAGAAAGAGTAATCAGTACCTTCCCATACATTCCTGTTAGGGAGTGTAACACATCTGGGGAAAGCAAGGACAGAGTCATGATAACGCCATGAGAAGGTAGACATTTATGATAGTTTATGTGTGAGAGCGCATCCCTCGCCCCCACCTTTTGGAATCCTTTTGAAGTAAGCCTTAAAAGTATTGTATCAATGTATCTTTAGCATCACTCTCAAGAATCTGTTACACTGAAAGTATCAGTCTATCAATAAACATAGTTTTGTATCAAACTCGACTCATCATTGAAACCACATGCTTGACAGCTGGTCTGAACATCTGATTTTCTGGGAGGGACTGATTTGAGATAAAACTCTCTTTAGCTGACCAAGTGAAAAGACTGTGGTGTAATTTTGGATGTAAACAGAGAAGTTTGGTGCAATTACTAGGAATGTATTTTTAATCTTCATCTGGTGTGCAGAATATCCTCCCTTCTAGCCTTGCCTGATTTGTCCTTGCTGATCCAGGTTTCTATGCTGGATTGCTGTAACATGTTATACATGGGGCTGCCCTTGAAGACAATTCAGAATCTTCAACTACAGCAAAATGTGGCAGCATGCCTTCTTACCCCTTTGAATACACTCCAGTTTTTCAGCAGATACCTACTGGCTGCCTACACAGTTCTGGGCTCAATACAAGATAACTGCTTCTTAACATTAAAGGCTATCACAGTCTGTGAACCTTATATATGAAGGGCCACCTCTTCCTTTATGAACCCCTATGGAAATATGCCCAGGTCAACTCAGCCGTCCATCCTTCCAAGGTTGGTAAAATGAGTACCCAGCTTGCTGGGGAGAAAGTGTACATGACTGGGGAAGGCAATGGCAAACCACCCCATAAAAAGTCTGCCATGAAAACATTGTGAAAGCAACGTCATCCCAGAGTCGAAAACAACTGGTGCTTGCACAGGGGACTACCTTTACCTTTATGGAAATATGCTCGTAATAGCTGGGCCAATGCCCTCCCTGCAACTTGTGCAACCTTCCTCAACTCATTCCCATACCTTTGCTGCCATAGCACCAATGTTATCTTATGGATTATGCAAATCTCTTGGAATCTCTGAAGGAACTGGTTTTGTTGTTTAGTTGTGACTGTGGTGATGCTATTAATGATTTGATTGTTGTGTTGTTTTAATATCAATATGTTTAAGAAGCCACCTTAAACTTACAGGAAGGACAAGGTTTAAAAAATCCCTTTAAAATAAATAAGTAAACTCTGCTTATGTCATTAAGTTTTGGGAAAGGCACTTTCTCTTTACCTAACCTGCTTTGTTGGGCTATTGTGAGCAAATTACAGTACAATCATAAGAATGCTTTCCTAAGAGTAAAATCCCATGGAATACATCTAAGTAGGAATCAGAGTATACCTGTTTAAGAATGCTCTCTAAATACAATAACCCTAATTATGCATACCATTCCTAAACTCTTTGGAGTAAGAGATATAAATATGAAGCTGAATCTCTTTAGTGGTGTCTGATACATCTTGTGCAGAATGTGGCAACTGCTTGACAGTGCACAAACCATCAAATATCAGATGTACAAGTAATTCAGGGACCTAACTGACCAGCACAGTGAAGCCTTAAAAGATTAACTGAGAAACAACTCTGAAAACACTAAAGTCTTGTGTGAATTTAAGATCCAAAGCCTGGCAAGACAAGTAAATAAATTTACTGGAACTTTATTTCCCCCAGAGTTAAAGACAAAAAGTGGTTTCTGATGTGGGAAAAAGTTTGGAAATGAGTGATGGCAAGATTAGACTGTCATTTAAGATGACAGGACCACTACTAATGTCTGCACCAGAGACAGAGAATCTAGAGCAACTGCCTGTTGAATTGTAATAAGAGAAATCATTTGGTAAGTGAATGGCTAATTACGCAAAGTATGCATCAGCACTGGGCAATCGATTATCTATGTAAATGAAAATGCTTCTAAAAGACGTGTTGCTGGAAACCAAAATTAATGTATGTGAAAATATCTGCCCATTTTCTTGTGCAGAAGGCACCTGGCCACTTTGTTCATCCCAAAGATATGCAAGAAGTACTACATGTACACATACTAGAAATTAGGGGAGGGGCTGTGGGACAATGGCAGAATGTCTGCTTGGCATGTATTAAGTCCTAGGTTCAGCCTCTGACATCTCCAGTGAAAAGAATCCAGTGGTAGGTGATGTGAAAGACCTCTGACTAGGATTCTGTTGCCAGTCTGAAAAAGACAGCACTAACTTTGCTAGACCAATGATGTGATTCACTATAAAGCAGCTTCATGTGACCAGTTACTAACCTTCTGCTGGCAATCCTAGGAGAGACCTCAACAGGGTATAGAAGAGATTATAACCCGCCCTCACTACCAAGGGGCAGCTTACATACTCCTTTCCCTTCCCCTCCCCACAATAGCCACCCTGTGAGGTAGGTGAGGCTGAGAGGGCTCTGACAGAAATTGCTCGAGAGATCAACTCTCACAGAGTTCTGACTGACCCAAGGTCACTCTAGCTGCAGGTGGAGGAGTGGGGAATCAAACCCAGTTCTCCCAGATAACAATAATAACTTTTTATTTATATCCCGCCCTCCTCGCCAAAGCAGGCTCAGGGCGGCTCACAACACATAAATACTATACACAGTAAAACCATACTACACAATAATTACACTTAAATAAAACCATCATTTAAATCGACTTATATTAAATTAACATTATGGTGCTATAACTCAGATCTTCTATAAAATTCAGTGGCTAAAAACATCTTCAGCGAATCTATCTTGGCTCAGCATTAAGTGAAGACCATTTTAAAGAGAAAGGTCTTGCAGGCCCTGCGGAATTGGTCCAAACACCGCAGGGCCCGTACTTCCTCCGGGAGTTGGATCCACAGTAGTGGGGCTGCAATAGAGAAGGCCCGTTCCCGAGTAGTCTTCAATTTGGCCTCCCTTGGCCCAGGGATATTCAGCTGGTTCTTTCCAGCTGACCTCAGCGCTCTCTGGGGTTCATATGGGGAGAGATAAGAGTCCACAAACTTAACCACTACACCAAACTGGTTCTACCCTCTAAACAACCCATTTTCTCCAGGGGAATTGATCTCTGTAGTCTGGAGATCAGTTGTAATTTCAGGAGATCTGCAGGTCCCACAAGTAACTCTGGTCCACAACAGAACTATCGGAGCCCAGCAGACAGTGAAGAGAATAAGACTGACTAATCTGGAAAGGGTTGTAGAAAGTTGATCTAATTATAATATTGTCTCTTTGTCTTAGCAAAGAAAGGATGAAAAGCATGCAGAGAGCAAAATAATCCACATACCTGAGGAAGAAGCAAAGAGCAAACCATCCCAAAAGTAGCCTCAAAATTGTCTTTTAACCACAAGCCCACTGCATGGATGCAGCCACGCACATAGATGATGTCCACCAGTTCCAGCCTCTGCAAATAGAATAATAGTGGAATAAATAATAGTGTGAGTCCAGACCCACAACACACCTCACAAATTCATCTTGCAAACTACATTAGAGGTCTCAGAGAACTTCAGAAAACCAGAAAAGGTATTGCAGGACCAAATCAGCCTGTAAATGCATGCCTGTCCATCAATATCCCTACTTTCATCCACACGGTCTCTCAAATATTAAAAATTTACAAGCCTCCCTTGCAGGGCCCGGTCAAGGAATTCATCACCTCCCAAGCAAGTTATACCTATCCACTTCTGGAACTGTGCCAGCTCTGCCCAGATCCAAGCAAAGCGAAATGGGAAGAACTGGCCTAGAAATACAGACATCAATAATTCCATTTTGGACCCAGCCCACAGTTGAGGGCTCAGAAGGTGATGCCAGTCATCTCTCATGCTAGCAGTGAGCCAAGAGTCTGTGGTGTATTGGTGCAACCCTCACTGCATTACCTCAAGCAGCTGCCTGGGTGGCTTGGCTGGAGAACTGACTGAAGAAGACTGTAGATTTATCCCCTGCTCTTCTTTCTGGATCAGAGTCTCAGTGTGACTGCCCCCACAACAGACACCCTGTGAGGCAGGCGTCTAAAAGAGTTCTCATAGAAGCTGCCCTTTCAAGGACAGCTCTGTGAGAGCTATGGCTGACCAAAGGCCATTCAAGCAGCTGCAAGTGGAGGAGTGGGGAATGAAACCTGGTTCTCCCAGATAAGAGTCCGCACACTTAACCACTATATCAAACTGACTTCCTTGAAAGTGGCAGGGACAGGGCTTTCTGCCTTTTGCTCCCTGGCAGTTCATTTCTCAAAGTTAGGGTGGCAGTGGAGTAATCTGGTCTAGACGTCACAGAAACCCAGCTCAGGGAGGCTACATTAGGTGAATCCAGTAGTGAGCTTTCTGATAAGATAAAAGGAAGCATCCCTAGAAACAGCTCTAATCTATTCTTCCACTGACAAGGCTGAGTCCAAAGCCACCACCAGATGTGCACGTGACTGACTAATCATGGTCAGACCCCATCTGTCAAGGTGCTGTGGAGACCTCAGCCCAGAACTATGACTACCCATCTCAGTGCTTGACACTCGCAAGTCAATCCTATCCAAAACATCTTCCTTAATCAAAATCACATCAATTTAATCTGGATTTAGATTCAGCTTGTTTATCTGCATCCTCTTGATTTACAGCACTGAGGCACTGATTCAAAGCTCAGAGAAATACTTCTGGAATGACTGGTATAGCTGGGTGTCATCAGCATAATTAATGGCACCCAACTCCAGAACTACAAAGTTCTCATTTGGGGGCTCGGTGAGAGGGCAGAAGCCTGAGGAACACTGTATTTCAATTCCATTACTGTTGATTCAGCCTCTCAAATGGAAACTTTTTGCATATGTCTGACAGAGAAGACTGACACCTTTGGAGGCTAACCTCCATATCCCCCACTCCATTCTCCAAATGCTCCACTGATATCAGATGGTGCCAGGTATCAAATACCACTGGCAAGTTCAACAACATTGATAGCATTTCCTCTATTTCATTGTAAACTGGCCATTCATCTGCACAACCAAAGCTATCTCAGTCTGAAAATCAGGCCTCAAGCCTGACTGAAATGGCTCAAGTGCAGACAAACCACCCAGGAATCTCTGATGTTGCTCCACTGTCACCTGCTTAATCTCTGTGATCTGAGACAGACTGTACTTGGCAGGATCTTTCTTTCTGATAACTGTGTCTTTCAATAATGGAATGGATTTACAAGAACATCTTTCAATGTTCTCTGAAAATTCCCTTCACTCAGAGAAGAATGTATTATCCTGGTGAGCAGAACTGCTAGTTTATTCTGGCAAAATTCAATTAGGCAGAATGGGCCAAGGTCTAATTTGTTGGTGGAATTCTGAGCACATCAATCAAGGAGCTCAACCTGAAACTATCCATTAGGGAAGGGGGGGGGGGAAACCTCTTATGGAGTTTATTACTGAGTGGACCAGCTTAGGCGTGCTCTGTATGTGATGTACTCTGTACCCTCAAATGCTGTGGTCAACATCATTGTTGTGTTTTAAATGGATTCTTTAAAACTATCCCAGCACTTATTAATCAGAGATATACCATCTCTGAACATGGAGGTTCCACTCAGCTATCATGCCACAATACTATCACAGCTACACAGAAACTGGTAATGAGAATCCTTCTGTGTGATTGTCTCAAGGGGTCTGAAACACCTCTTTAACTGACATGCCTTAACAGCAGCCATCCTGGATCAGATTAAGGGTTCCTCCAGTCCAATATTTTAGTGGCTGGCTAGATGCTTCTGGAAGCTTACAAGCATGGCATGAACAAAACAGCCCTCCCCTCTTTGGCCCTCAGGACTTACTATTCAGGGGTCAGCTTTATCCAAACATGGAGGTGTCATGTTAATAGCCACTGTAAGATCTAGTCTCCCTGACTTTGTTTTAAAGGGCAGAAAGGTGAAATTTTGTAAATCATCATCATCATCTACAAGGACTTCTTAGTAAGGTGTGCTGAAAAGCATATATCATTATCATCAACATTTCTTTAGCATTTAGAGCTGTTTCAGCAGAGTCCAACATGCCCTCTTTTTTCATCCTTCATTGTAAAAAGAACATCAGTAAATGACAGCCGACTTCCATATTTGCCATTTAGAGTTGCACGCCCACAATGCCATTCATGTAATGTATTTTATTTCCATGCGTAGAGGGGTCTGCATGACACACCACTTGTATTTGGCATGTTAAATCTGGCACTTAACATTTTTTCTTTTAAAAATAACTGGCTGTAAAAAGATTGTCTCAAAATGTGTGGATGACACTCCTCTCCCTTGCCTAACAGGTTCCTTTAACACAAAGGTTGCCAAGTGTGTTTCACATTAATTCTGCTTGTGTTTACTGTGTCAGCTTAAAACCTCCAAGATTCATCCTCATCTTTAGAAAACAAAACAAGTACTGAATTAATTCCCATTCTTAAAAACAGCTCTGCAGAGGCCATGAACCAGGGGTGGACATGCCTGTAGACTTACCAGGAAATTTCCCAGTGTGCACCTCAGCCCTGGAGGGTCACTAGCATTCAGCAACAAGCAGAACCAAACTTCAAATGCTCTTTCAACCTCAGTTTGGGGGTCATTAAAGATCATAGAGTGAACACTAGATAGATCTTTCCCACAAAAAGCAATCCAGGAGCAAATGCGACTGAAAAGCCCGTAGCAGTGCTCCTCTGAGATTTCTGCTTGTTTCATTTTGGTTGTACAGGAAAACTCTCCAATCTGCTTCTTTCTTTCCTTTCTCACTTCTCTCTTGCCAATGCCCTTGTCTCCCTTGATCTCTTTGCAGATGTCTGGTGGTGAATGGGGATCCCAGTACTTCTGCCTGCCTGGTGTTCAATTCAGCCCCTAGATATACTTGAAAACGTTTGTTACCTCTTTATTTAGAGTCCTGTATCCACATAGTGTATTGATGACCTCACCAGGGACCTGATGAGAGAAGAAAAATTGTTCCAAACTTAATAACAGTACATGGATGGGTGTGACTTTAAAAAAAAAAAAAAAGCTGCAAGATATATGAAAGCAGACAGGACTCTCCAGCTTGTTTCTTAGACTTTTTGCCACACTGCAAAAAAACAACAACCAGCAAACCAGTAATAAAGGATTTTAATAAAGTGCACCTGCTGAGCTACCATCTGCTTTTTCTGACTTGTGTGTTGGGAGTCAGAACTAAGTACACAGTTTATGCTGACACCACCACTGGCTGAGGCCTTCGCTGAAGGGGAATGTTGAAGCCACCAGAGAACTCAAGTCTTGTGAAGGCAAGCTGCAGTTCTATTTTCCCTTTGTAGTTGTTATTCTCACTGTACCATGTGTGTTGTACCAGACAGTAGGAGGCCTAAGTTGCAGATGTTTTGCAAGTCTGCAAGCAGTGATCCCTCTAAGCTATGGAGTCTTGTGAGCAAAAATTCTACTTCATGAGCTACTGGCACTTAAACTGTGAGCTACTGCATAAATTAGTTTGCTCTGGGGCCATCCTTCCTGAGCTAAGGCAAATATGTGTGAGATGGAGGCTAAAAAACTATGAGTTAGCTCACACTAACTCAGCTTAGAGGGAACACTGTCTGCAAGTGGTGCTCCAGTGCTGTGTGTATGGGGGTGGGGAGAAAGAGCATGCAGGTTCAGGGTCACAGTCCATTTATTAATTCAGATATTTTATAACCAACTCCTCTCCTCAGTGAAGCCCACTGCAGCTTACAACATCATCCCCTCCTCTTTTCTGTTTTTAGCTCCACAACCACCCTGTGAGGTGAGCTAGAAGAGTGACTGGTCCAAAGTCACCCAGCAAGCTTCCGTGGCAGAGTAGGAATTCAAACCTGACCGTCCGGGATCCTAATTTGACTAGGGTTGCCAAACACCCACCCCACTATGACCCATTGGCCACTGCCAGTAAAGTTAGCAGAGGGGGTGGGTAGGCACCATGGAACATAGGGTTGCCAACCTCCAGGTAGGGCCTGAAGATCTCCTGGTATTACAATTGATCTTCAGATTATAGAGCTTAGTTCCCTTGGAGAAAATGGATGCTTTGGAGGGTGGACTCTATGGCCTCGTACCCACTAAAGTCCCTCCCCAAACACCACCCTCCTCAGACTCCTCCCCCCAACAAATCTCCAAGTATTCTCCAACCAAGAGCTGGCAACCCTTCAGCAATATTATTTCTGGCCAAACACTGGAAGTGCCATAATCATCCCACAGTGACATCACTTCTGGTTTTCAGCCAGGAATGATACTGCAGCATTGCATGGAGTCATATCTGCCTCTCTATTGCCAACAACCCCCCTCAGCTTCTGCTTGCTACCCTAAGTCTGATACTCTAAGCACTCTGGCCCAGTCTGTGTTTGCTATCACCCTCTCCCAAGGCTGATGCATTTCTGTCCAGTTCTGGTGTTGCCTGTGTTCCAGACAACTGAACACAATCTGAGAGATGTACAAGGAATGGCAGTCAAGAATCAGAAGCCTGGAGAATATAAAAGTAGAATTTAATGGGATTTGGCACATTCAGCTGCAAAAGAAGAGAACATGCAGACAGACAATAGTATCCCACAAATCTAATGAAGGGTGAAACAGAACTGAGCCACTGAAGTTAGGCAATGCACTGGGTCCGGCAAAATAACTGGACCAGGACTCTCAGGCAGGGCTGGTGGCAGGGTTTCATTGCCTAGGCTCCCAGCCCCACCCCTCCGTCCCCATGGCGGCGAGGGTGAGCGCGGCAGCAGGAGGTGGTGCAGCACTAAGTGGCTCCAAGTGCACCTGCCACCATGCTGCCCCTGCTCAGCCTTCCCGGGTGCAAACACAGGCTCAGGAAGACTGAGCATAGTCAGCGGGGTGGTACATGTGTTCAGAGGAGCCTGGAGTCCAGCTCTGAGGGCACCCACTGCCCTGCCACCGCCGTGCCCTTTCCCTGCCACTGCCTGCCCACCAGCTGCCAGCCCTTGAAGCCAGGTAGTGCCCTAGGTGGCTGTCTACTTGGCCTACTGGGACACGTCAGTCCTGCTCTCAGGCTACTGGAACCTCCCATGGTTTCTGTGGCCTGTCAGATGCTTCTCACCATGTGGAAATCTTTTTATGTCCTTTTTGGACCAGTCCTGATTTCAGCAAGTAAAATCTCATGGCTTGCACTGTCCCTTCTTTTGGGGATTCAGATGTTTATCATGTGAAGAATAAAAAATTATGGGTCCTTCCATATTCTTTTGCACCAGGAAAGCATGTGCTGCATTGCTATGAAGTCTTTATTGCATGAAGGCTCCAACTTTATTATGGAGTTCAATCATTTGTGAGTGAATTGAGTTGTGAGGCTGGGGGGAAAAATACTGTTTTGGCTCCCAGACTGCAGCCTAGAGAACACATCCACTTCCATTTCTTTATACAAATCTATGCCTTTTATCATGTATTTTAAAGCATTCAAAGTATCTTTCAACAGTCAACTGATTTCAAACCATAATGTTAACAACGCAAAATTAAGCCAACCAGCAAGAAACAATCACAACATCCTTCCAAGTGTACTGGCAGCAAAGATTGAAGAACCCAGCTGCATTTAAACCAAAGCAGAATGCATCACAATTTAAAACCTGGTATAAAAAGAGCTCACTTGAGCATGGGAAGGTAGTTAGACCCCTTTGAAGGCCCCCCTGGAAAAGAACTCTTTTTACTGATGTCCAGAAAGCTATCTACAAGGAGGCGGGGGGGGGGGGGTTAAGGCTAGGGATGTTTACCATCTCTCTGCCTGGCCATGGACCAGAAAGGCAACCCTCCCCCCACCCAATCATGCCAAATTCTGCACAGGTTGTAGTGGGGAGATTTGAGGGTGGAGTCTTAGGGAGGGCAGGTTTTGAGGAGAGGAGGGACCTCAGCAGGGTATAATACCATATAGCCTACCCTCGAAAGTAGCCCTTTTCATGGAAACTGATCTCTGTAGTCTGAAGATGAGTTATGATTCCAGGAGATCTACAGGCCCAACAGAGACTGGCAACTGCAGTAGTTACTGACCTGTCTTCAGAGTTCAGCTCCAGTGTGTGTGGGGGTGGAGGAGGTGTTACAATAGCCTCATCTGACTGTAACCAAGTCTTGGGCATAAGGCAATGGCTTACTGCTGCACTGTGGCTCAAAAGCAAAAAATGGGACTTTGCAAGGAGGTACCCATGTCCGTGCCTACTGACTCGGCTATCACCAGTTATCATTTATAGTTCTCATTTCTCACTGGGACCCAATGAGAAATTATTCAGAAGTTCAGGACAAGGCTGGATGCAGACATAGAAGACAGGGTTGTCAGCTCTGAGTTGAGAAATTCCTAGAATTGGGGATGGAGCCTAGGAAGGGCAAAGTTTGGAGCAGGAAGGGACTTCAGCAAGGATATAATGCCACAGAGTCCAAAACAGTTATTTTCTCCAGGGGGACTGTTCTCTGGAGATCAGTGGCGATTCTGGGAGATCTCCAGATTCCACCTGGAGGTTGGCTAACCTAGAGTAATGAACATTCCTTGGATTCCAGTTTGGTTTAGGAATTTTGTTTGCTCTCTCTGCTGCATGGGGCTGTTTTTTCCTTAGCTGCAAAAGAAAAGTGTCATGACAGGGGGTGGAAGATTACCTGCAATTGGTGGTATATACTGTACATTTGGCAATCCAGGGCCACTGCTACCCTATCTATGTACCAAGGCATGTGTAATTGAGGTCAGTCCCACTGCTTTCAGGAATGCTTTCCAGAATAAGCTGGGGGAAAGGTGCTCCTGTCTCTTCAACTGAATACAGAGATTGGCCCTCCCAGATGTGTTGATCCTAGATAGTTAACACAACATGCTGGTAGGTCATCCAAATACCTGGGCATGCACTTGTCTGTCTTTGACAACTGAAGACCAACATAATAATGTTGGAACAGCAGATTCTAAGTGCTGAAAACTGATACTTTTTAACAGACAAATTCATAGTAATTAGTTCATTTATGTCTGAGTATAAGAGTTTGCCTTTCTCCTCCCTGCTTTACTTCTCATTTTTCTGTTTCTGTGAATAGTGTCTTGCGGCCTCTTTCCACAATCTTGCATTCCTTTTGATTCTTGAGCTGCAGTTACAGAACACAAGCACAGCCAACAGAAAACTGAATTTACTGACAGGCCCTCAACAAACAAACACACACAAAACCCTGAGCAGGTAGATGAATCCCTTTCAGCTGATACATTGCTGTTTCTGTCAGCTAACTCTTTTATAACAGTGTCAAGCAGAACAAAAATGCCAGTTTTACTGATGGTGAGGCATTCTGAAGAGAAGTCTCTCTTTTTTCCTGTCCACTATAAGAAATGGATTGAAATGCTCTTGGGTATAATGAATACACATGTGAAGCAATCACAAAGTCTTGTGTGGATTAAATGTTAGGCAGGAGCCTTCCAATCCAGTTAGCCTGGAGGCGAGCCAGGGAAGTGCAGATTGAAAGACCCAAATTAAATGGTACATTTTATGGTTCTCAAGTGGGGGAAGCCACAGGCTGCTTCCAGGTGACTGCTACCAATGACATACTAGCAGATTACGAATAACATTAAACACCAAAGGCTGCCATAGGGAGAGGAGATGGCAATGTGCTAGGACATTTATAAAATTATGAACACTGCAGGGAAAGGGAGGAATTATTCTCTAACCTCTTAGTACTGGAAATTGCCCCTAGGAGGAACCAATGAGTACAGAAAGAGGCAACTAAAAAAGCATTGATCCAAGAGATTCATGGATTAACTTCAAACAAATTGCACCAAAAGCATTTCTTATGCCAAACTCGTCAGGAAGATGTGTTCTCTCATATACACAAAAATATCCTAAATTCACCCACCAGGGAAATTCCTCCATTGTTTTTTTTTAATTAATTAATTTATTTGTACCCTGGTTTCTCACGAGTGGGAACCCAAAGTGCCTCACAGCATCATTCACTCCATCTCAATTTTATCCTTGCAACAACAACAACAATACCTGTCAGGTTACGCTGGGAGACAGTGACAGTCCCAAGGTCACCCAGCAAGCTTCGAATATAGAGTGGGGATCTGAATCTGGGTCTCTCCTATTATTGTCTAACTAACCATTACTCCATGGTGGCTGGTAGCTTTCTTGATGTTTGGCTCTCTTCCATACACAACATCTTTGAATCAGAAGCCATCTCAAAGGACAGATCATTAATGGTTCAAGATGTACTGTGGCCAAAATTCATGTTAAACTTTTAAGCATTTCTTTCTCAAAGAACGTTATATAATTTCAGAATAAATTGCTCATCACATAGTCATACTGTTGTGTTTAGATCACTATTTTTTGGAACTAATTGAAATTAAACTACTTGACTCATGGTGTATAAAAGTGCAATGCACACAATCGTCGGATAATTGCTATAAAAAGTTAAATGAACTGTTCCAAGACTGCAATTTATTTCAAATGCTAAGAAAGATCACCAGAGAATAAGCTCTAAAATGAGCTCTCTACTGTGTTCTGTCGTATTTGTCCCAAGATTTCCCCTTCTGATGCTCTCTTCATCATCCCCATTCTTTCATTATCTCAAGCTCTATAAGTATACCCTAGAGCAAAAGAAGCTTTAGTCAGTGGGAGGCCATACTGAAGAACAACTATATTCACCACCAGGACCCCCTCCCTGTTCTAGAGGTCAACTAAAGTTTTGACAGAAATACATGTGATGAGATGCTGGGAAACTATCTGGATCTATTAGCCTCTCAGGGGGACCATCGTAACTGGATGTTCATCCACAGAAGATGGAAGTGCCCATAAAGCTCAACCTTCCTAGATGCATAGAAAAGGAAAAGACCTCACCTATTAGACTATGCTTCCTCTGGCTAGCAGACAACACCTAGTTGACTGTACAACCTGCAGAACATGTAAGGCCATGGATCTCTGCCCTCAGTCTCACCAATCCAGCCACTGTTCTGTGGAGCAGCAAACACAAAATTAGAGGAGAAATTGGTGTAACACTGATACAGTGACATCAATTCAGGCACAAACCTGGAAGTGACATCACTGCATTGGGTAAAAGCTATAACATTGAGTGAATCCTAGAGCATTGCCCTAATATGGCGATTCACTCTGGAATTGATGTTGCTGTATTGGCATAATGCTGGTCATCAGAATTCCATCCTCCCTTGTTCTCCCAGGGGTCACCAGTGCTGGGCAACCATAATCAGAAGGGAGTCAGGAAGCAAGGTTGCCAACCCTAGCAATTAGACCTGGCAACTAGCAGGAAGCCAGAGGGATGAGGACAGGGGGCAGGCTGTCACTAATGACATGACATCACTTCCAGGAAAACCCAGAAGTGATGTCATGCTTCTCTAGGAATCTGTGTGTTCTCTAGAAGTGATGCTAGTCCTATGTAGATGATTTTTTACCATAATGTTTCTGGCAATTCTTAGAGAGAAGTAACACATTACTGGGTTTTCAGAGAAGGGATGTCACACCATCACTGAGAGTGATTTTTAATTTTTTTCTTCCCAGTGGCCATATGATGACCCTAGCAGGAGGACATTGGGCCTAGGCTTCAGGCACAAAATTGGCTTCAAATTTAGACAATCTTGTTCATTTGTTTGGCAATGGAAAAGTTTCACAACTTGTTTATATCCAGCCCTTTTGGACCAAACTGTGACACACTTTCTTTGCTCAGATCTGCAAATTTATGCAAATAGGACAGGTGATTTTATAAAACACTTTTTGTTTAGTTAATTATTTTGTCTCTCTCTATTTGATGTCTCATTTTGTTTTCATGGATTCCCATTTTTGTTTTATTGATTGGGAATTCAACATTTGGAAGTATCCTGAGCCTCTCTGGACCTCTGAGAGGGCCTGCAGGAGAGCCCTATGGGTACCTTGGCCCTCTTGATTCACCCTGAATGATGAAGCCTCTGCATAGGTCTTAAAGTTCTCCAAGACCCAAAGTGGGGAACTGCAATAACAAATCATTGTGCCATCTCAGGTTGTAAACTTGCTAGGCAGCAGAGTGGTTGATCTCATAACAGGAACTCCCTTCTGTGCCATCTGACAAGTACAAAACTAAAGAAGGATTGGCAGTGATAGCTTCCTAACAACCATGGTCATTCGTCATCCCCAACCAAAGAGCCAGCGTTGTAGCCATACCACAACTCTGAAAAGATACCACTAAGCCAGGGTTATAATTGTGCTAAGGTCTACACTGGAGTGCTCTAGACAAGTCCAACTCTGTCCTAAGGGACTGGTCTAGACTGGAACACTTTTAGAGTGGAGTGGGGGCTTGTCATCCAGCCATTATTGCAAAAGGTTGAATTACTGTTATTTTGAGATGCAAACAATTTGCTAGAGATCTCAGATAAACAGAAGGAAAACTGTTGGACTGTGCTGTTTGTAACAGGTGCACCTACTGTGTTCTGTAAATATGCTGCTTTTTCTCTCTAGTGCCAGTAAGATGCCTTCAGGTGAGCATGCCTCATTAAGCGATGTATTAACAGCTCTCCATTTTGAGATGCCTCCTGGAGAAGGCCACCCCCAAAATAGTCTGGGCTGAACTAGCAGCTATAAATTTGTCCTCTGTTAGTGTAGTTCTGTGAAGTTCTTCAGTTTGCCAGCAGGCAGAATGGAGCACTCAAGAGCTCTAGCAATTTACAAGATCCCTCATCCATATTTTTAACACTGTCAGAGGGATGACATCAGCAGATCTATTCCTTTAAAAAATCCAGGCAGAGAGATGAGAAATGTTTGGATCAGGTTATATTGAAGGATTTTGGAGTCAAAGGTCTATAATGATCATGAGCCATTCACAATGTCTCACCCCCTCCTATCTCAAAGGGTGGGAGTGAGGATAAAATGGTGGAAGGGAACCTCATGTATGTGCTGGGAGACAAATTCTCTGATAAGCATCCAGAGTCATACAACTTCCTTACCCACCTGGCCAAATGGTGGAGAAAGCTACAAGGGGCATCTCTATACTTGACAATATTAACCAACAGGCAAGTGTTGGTAGATGGAGTAGAGGTGGTGCTTAGAGGAAAGTGACCATGTCCTCTTCGCTGGGAGGTGAAGGAAGTTTGTAGCCAGATGTGTTGTTAGATTTCAGTAGAGTAGACTTTGATGAATTCAGAGGCAAGATGAAAGTCATGCCATGGGCAAGAATGCTGGAAAGGAAAGGAGCAAGTAAACGGTGGGCTCTCTTAAAACAAGAACTTTTGCAAGCTCAAATTTTCACTATTCCAACAAAATGGAAACATGGTAGGAGATCCAAGAAGCCAGCGTGGATGAACAAAGAACTCCATGATGACCTAAGGAAGAAAATGTTCAAGAAATGGAGGAAAGGACATCTCTAAAGAAGAATATCTGATGGTTGCTTGGCCGCCAGAGGGGTCAAAGTTCAGAGTGAGCTCAGGTTATCTAGGGATAGGGTAGGGAGGCTCACTACAATGAGAAAAGCTTCACTGGAGTGAAAATTGAGAAACTCTGATAAAGGACAGAGAGAAAGCAGAAAGGCTCAGTGCTTATTTTGCCTTGTTTTTCCCCCTGAAGAAGAGAACAGGCTTATCTAGAGATGGTAGTCAATAAGGCACAATGTGTAACTTGCTAGTTGCAATGGAAAGAGCAGTTGTTGAGAAGCACCTGGCTACATTGGATGAGTGCAAATTCCCCAGGCCAGATGGTGTGCAGAGAGTGCTCAAAGAACTTTTTAGAGAGCTTATAGAGCCTTTGTCCATCATCTTCAAGACCTCTGAGAGGACAGGAAATTTGCCACAAGGCTGGAAGAGGGTGATATGTTATCCTAAACTTCAAAAAAGGGAGGAAAGTTGACCCAGGAAAATACGGGCCAGTGAGTCTGAAATCTATCTGGTACTGGAACAGCTTTCAAAGGGGTCAGTCTTTGAGCATCTGAAGGACAACTTGATGATACAAGGAAGTCAGCACAGATTTATCCAGATCCTGCCAGAAGGGAACTTCATTCCCTTCTTTAATAGAGTGACGAACTAACTGGATCATGGGAGTGCCGTCTACATTGTTTACCTAGATTTCAGTAAGGCTTTTGACAGGGTTCTCCATGATGTTCTGATAGGTAAACTGGAGGAATGCAGACTGGACTCTTAAGTTAGTTAGGTGGATAGGGAACTGGTTGGAGAACCACAGCCAAAGAGCAGTTGTCAGTGGCATTTCATCTGATTGGAGGGAAGTATCCAGTGAGATGTTGCAGGGCTCTGTACTTTTTGACATTTTAATGATGATCTGGATGAGGGTGCGAATGGACTTGTCATTTAATTTTTGGATGACACCAAATTGGGAGGAGTAGTGTACACACTAGAGAATACGAGATAGAATTCAAGATCTGAACACACTGGAAAAGTGGGTGGATGTGAATAAGATGAAGTTCAGCAAGGATAAGTGCACGGTTCTACATCTGAGTAACAAAAATGAGAAGCATATACACTGAATGGGGATACACTTCTGGAGAGCAGTGTGTACGAACAAGATCGTAGGGTACAGATGGACTGTAAGCTAAATATAAGCAGTCAGCACAATGCAGTGGCAAAAAAAGGCTAATGCAGTCCTGGAGTATATCAATAGAGTCATAACATCCAGGTCACAAGATGTTATAGTCCCACTGTACACCATACTGGTCAGGCCACATCTGGAGTATTGTGTGCTCTTCTGGAGTCCAATACACAAAGGATGTGGACAGAATGGAGTGTGTATAGAAGAGAGCAATGAGGATGAGATGGGGCCTGGAGACCAAGCCCTATGAAGAAAGGCTGAGGGACTTGAGAAGGTTCAGTCTAGAGAAGAGGGCATTGAAGGGCGGGGAGAGGGGGGAGATGATTGCTCTTTTGAGCATTTGAAAGTCTGTCACTTAAAGGAGGGGCAGGAAGCTATTCCTGTTGGTAGTGGAGGAGAGGATTTGCAATAATGGGTTTAAATTACATGTGGAAAGGCACCAACTGAATTTTAGGAAAACTTATCTCTCTTTTTACAGTAAGAATTGCTCAGCAATGGAATCGACTGCCTAAGGTGGTGAACTCTCCCTCATTGGCAATCTTCAAGCAGCACCTGGATGAATACTTGTCAGGGATGCTTTAGGCTGATCCCGCATTGAACAGGGGGTTGGACTAGACAGTTTGTATGGTTCCCTCCAACCTAATCTATGTTCTTGAAGGAAGCGTGGGATAAAAATGTCATTGATGGCTCCCTACTCAGAGATTTTACCCTTAAGTATCTGGATCTGATTCTTCCACTCATGTAATGAAAGAAGATTGGGTGGTTAAGATGCAAAGTCATATCATACATAAAGATTAACCCAATTTCTGGCTATGTCCCTTACACATCACCCTTGCTAAAATGTATTGGGGCAAAAGGCCAGCTTTCCTACAAGGTAAGCTGAAGCAGTCACCTCTGGGACTGTCTTTCAGAGGAGGCGCTAGTCGTCTCTGCATCTCCTGCCACCAGCTAGAAGCAGGAGCAGCTAATCTTTGCAGCCTCCTCTTTAAAAACAGCATGACAAGCTGGGCATGTGCCATGGCCTTAAACCTATCCCAGGCACCTAGAAACTCAGTTTCAGAGGGGAACTTGTAACTCATGTGTGCATCTTTGTTCTCTGCACATCATATTGCTGATGCTGCATGGGCCAGTTGGCTTGCTCAATTCCAGGATCATTTTAACTTCACTGTCTATCTCTGCCTGATATCTTCTGCACATCTGTTTGAAATAGTTGCACAGAAGTAAATTTGCAAAAGTTAGTATTCTGCTGAGATCCCTATAGCATTACATCTCTTCTTTGTATGATATGAATCCAAAATGGGGAACGAACTTAATTAACACATAACAACTCAGAAATAAATAACCAAGCATCTCCACACTATAATTTTTAAAACTTTGCTAACATTACTCTAAATGACTGAGTGCCAGCTGTTAAGTGGTACAAAATTGCCTTTCAGATGATGTCCCTTTCACTTTCTCAGGCAGACTTAACACAGCCACCTCCTCCCAAGTAAGCAATGCATGAAGTCTTCAAAAGAGATCAGCAGGATGCTCCATTCAGACTGCAAGAAGCATAGATTTTGTCTTAATGTTGATTTGGAGCAAGTCCAGGAATTGGTACTCTGTTTTTAATGCTTCTCTTTGCAAAAAAAAAAAAAGATGAAAAAGCAGAAGCTGGATTCCAACTGTATGTATTTAAGCATTTAAAACCCACTTCTTCAAAGGTGGCTACCAGAAGCCAAAATACAAGTCAAACAACAATAAATAATCACCGCTATCCTAAAACAATAAGTCAAAACACACATGGTAAAAATAAAAAATAACTAACCACTAAATCTCACATAGTACAATCCTCACAAGCCTCCAAACGCAGCCTGACTTGTTTCCAGAAACAAACTAGAAGCAGCACAATCTTTAAATAGTTGTGTTGTTTGCATAAAACATTCTCAGCCCCCCTGTACTAGAAGACATGCTGCTGAATTCTGGACCTGCTGCAGCATTCAAGTCACCATCAAGGGCAACCCTATGGAAAAAGAAAAAAAAAAAGATATCGGATTTATATCCCACCCTCCACTCTGAATCTCAGAGTCTCAGAGCGGCTCACAATCTCTTTTACCTTCCTCCCCCACAACAGACGCCCTGTGAGGTGAGTGGGGCTGAGAGAACTCTCCCAGAAGCTGCCCTTTCAAGGACAACTCTGCGAGAGCTATGACTAACCCAAGGCTATTCCAGCACCTGCAAGTGGAAGAGTGGGGAATCAAACCCAGTTCTCCCAGATAAGAGTCCATGCACTTAACCACTACACCAAACTGACTTGTTACAGCAGTCTAGCTGGGAGGTTATACAGTGTGAGTGCTTCAATGAGTGTGTCCTAATAAAGGGACTTGTTCCAATTATTTGTTCTCTCAAACTGAAATATGTAGCAGATGTTTCTGTTTGAATTCTCATCTCCACCTTTGCAGCAATGGCAATGCAAGCCGTCAAACCCACCCTGAAAGCCAAACCTTTCTCCTGCTCTGAGAAACTAGAAGGGTCACCAGTAACAACGGCTAGCCATATCTGGAGAATGTCTGCACAAATTAGCTTCTCAGCTGTAAACTAATTGCTACTATTTCCAGGGAGCTCAGCTGAGATGGGCAAAGCTCTGTTCCCACTCCTGGTCTAGCTCATAAAGCTGCCAGGTTATACTAGTTGTGTTTGGATTGTTCTATTTTCTTTGTGAATGACAATTCACAGTCAATTGTTCAGTCAATTCTGAACAGGATGGGGAAGCCCACCTTGAAAGTGCTGAGAAGCCCACCATCCTCTGCATCTTCCCAGCATATAGAAAGGTTTGGATTACACTGAAATATGAGTGAACAGAGGAAGAAAGAGAAGGCAGCATCTCCACAGAAGGAAAAAGCAGTGGTGTGGCTTTTTCACGATCTAGGGCAAGCAATGGATTCACGATCTAGGGCAAGCAATGTAGCCATGGAGGAGGTTATATATGTATGATAGAAAAGAGGGAACAATTACATGTATCTGACTGCTTCTACATGGACACTATTCTTCATTTTTGGTCCCAAAGTGAAATGCTGTTGGTTTTTTTGGACCATCCACATTACAATGTCCTCCCGACATCCAGTTTCCAGGTTTTCTCTATCTTCAGCATGCTGTCTCTCAAAACTGCCTAGCTTCAATCTTTTATTTATTATATATTTACATTTATAGCATGCCTTCCCCTGAGTACACAGGGCTCAGAGCAGTAAACAATAAAAAAATTAATAATAATAAAACAATTCACTTAATACATAATTAAAGCATTCACAGATGGCGCTAAAACTTCAGGAAGACTGCAGCCCAAGTGCATTAACATTCATCCACATTTCCTTCTATCACCCCTGTGCAGTCACCATTCTTCCACCATGCAGCTGAAGCCCTAAAAAGCTCAGGTGGTGTGGCAGGGGGAAATCCAGGGAAAATGTTGGCTGCTGGAGGAAAGTGGGCAGAAAACTCCTGCTGGATGCTCCATTGCGTGAATGCCTCTGCATTTGCAGCGGTAATGAAAACTGGGGAATCCTTGCCCTGTGGGTGCAACTTGGCTGCCCAGCCCAACAGCTCAGTTCAGCCTTACAATACATTTCTTCATACAGTAGCAAAGCCTTGACAACTTGTTTGCAGAAATCTAACATGCAAGCATATCAGCTGCAGGCCAAGGAGTTTTGCTTCAATCACCTTCTTCCCCAAAGGCCTTATGCAAGCCTCTTTCAGCCTGTTTCTTTTATCAGTAACATGGGGATGATGATTATGATGGTGTATAAGTGGTAAGCATTAGTAAAATGCTGGCTACTAAATGTTTATGCTCTTTAAGACCTCACCAAGATAAGATGGGACATGAAACCAGTGGTTTTAAGCAGATTCTTGAAGATAATACTTATCTAGGACTTTCTCCAAGCAGCTCAGTACAGCATATGTGGCTCTCCCTGTCTCATTTTGTCCTCACAATAACCCTATGAGGCAGGTTAGGTTAAACAAGAGTGAATTATTTTGTGAGCTCCATGCAGAGAGGGGATTTGAACTCAGGTTCCCCGCAGGCTAGCAGTCTATCAGCCTGATTGCCAGTGTGGTGTAGCAGGTACAATATTCTTCCTGCTTTGTCAGTGAAATTTCCTCTGGCAACTTACTTATTATTTAGTTCATTCGTGTCTCACTTTTCTCCCCAAAGGGAACCCAAACTGTCCCACAACATTCACCATTCTTCAGTTGACTTCATCTGTGTTGGTTTTGTAACCTGTGCTGTAGGAAGGACACCACTCAAGTGCAAAGAGACATAGTAGAGAGACATGCCCTCAGCTCCCCAGGTTCCCATTTCAAGCTATTATGGGGGGTGGGGGTGGGGGGAAGCAAAATTTGGAAGGGCCTCCATTTCCATCTTGTGCCATCACCTGTAGGCCACAAACTGTTTCAGCAAAAATGGAAGAAGAATCAAAAGAACCTGATTGGAAAATGAACAGAATTATGGGAGTTTGCAATTCAGGGGCCACAACAATGACTTTGTCAGCAGTGGTCTGCTTGGGAGGAGAAAGACCCACCCCTCCCCCTGCACTTTTGCAAAGTACTCTTTTGCAAAGTACTTGGTTCCTTTTGCCTGCAAGGGTCCTACTGAACTGCACGCAGCAATTGTGCGGTATTGATCACATGTATTTGCAGAGCGACTTAGGGAGAACATTGAGATTGTGATTTAAAGCCTCCCCTTGTGCGCCTTTGAAGTGGCAGCTTGGCACCCTGCAGCACTCGGAGGATAAGAATCCTGAAGATTCAAAAGCAATGGCACAGCTTGGCCAGCTCCTACAGGGAGGTGACAAACGTCACCTTTTGTATTGCTAACCCCCACCTTGGGACTTGATTCAAGCCTGCAGAGTTTTAGTCAGCTCTGAAAACACACAGCAGCAGCTCTTGGGGACACTGCAGTTTATTGATCATTACAACTGGGTTTTGTCAAGCCTCTCACACACTGCATCCCATCTTTCCTGCTGTGGGATGCCATGTCTATTGATGGCTTATATACTGGGGGGTGGGGGGCATGCAGATAACATGCAAAACAAAGCTCTAATCATTTCATAACATGGGGAAGGCACTGTGACAGCTGTGCATTCTGAGAAACAGCCCAGCCCTATAGGTGAGATGTTCAGCAATTAGATGGGGAACTACAACAAGCAATTGCAAATTGGTTAAAAGCATTTGTACAGGATGTGGACCACCACAAGTACATGCTAGGGCTGCTCCTAGATCAGGGTATTAAAACACAACCCACCAAAGCCACAGCAGCAGCAAGTGATGTGGAAATCGTGTTCACATACCCTGTTTCCATCTCTTGCCCTGTTGCTGCCTCACCACCAGCACAGCATAGTGGTTAAGAGTGGAAGATCCTAACTGGAGAACTGGGTTTGATTCCCCACTCCTCTACCTGAAGCCAGCTGGGTGACCTTGGGCCAGTCACAGTTCTCTCAGCCCTGCCTACCTCACAAGGTGCCTGTTGTGGGGAGAGAAAGGCAAGGAGATTATAAACCACTTTGAGACCACTTAAGGTAGAGAAAAGTGGGGTATAAAAAACAACTCTTCTCCTTCTTCCCCCCTTTTCCACAGCTCCTAACCAGCTCCACTTTAAACTCTTTAAGGAACTTCTGCCTTTCTCTCAGCTGTGCTAGAGTGTTATGGTGTGGCTTGGGAAAAAATGGAGGAGGGAAAAACTTCAAAGAGCTGAAAAGTGGAAGAAATTTGAAGTTTAGCTTTGCCTTCTTTCCATGTGGCAGTGGCAGGAAAACATCCACAGCCCCACTATAGTTTATCAAATAAACTGCAGAAAATGAGGTTTATATTTTCTCTAAAGTAAAAAACAGGAGCCAGAAGAGTCATGCACTGATTAGACAAGACATCATATAGACACCTCCCTTTACCGCAGGGAAGTAGTCTAGATTCTGAACATAAAAACTTAACAAAATTATTCCAAAACTAATTAGAAAAGCTATTCTTCACAATAATCACTCAGTGTTGGACATCAGTGCCTCAAATGTGAAATGCTCTTTCCTATGAAGTCAAAATAATATGGAAAGTTGCACTCAACAGTGCCACCTTATACTCTGCCTTTTAAATTGCATTGGACAGTACCTGAAAACTGGACAAAGGTACTCCCTTTTCTCCTTGTTTTTCCAACATTAAACTATGAGCAGAGTTTGCCCACCCTTGACTATGCGCAAGAACAGGGGGAAAAAATGTTATGAAGGCACAATCCAAACATCAGAACTTGCAGTGAGGAGAAACGTCAAAATAAAAAGGAAACATTTCACATCTTCATGAGTCATCAAGAAACAAAAAGCTCAGAGCTATTAAAGTGCCAGAGCACTTTTCAGTGCGCTCCAGGTAAAAACAGAATTTGAGAACTAAAACATAAGTTCTCCCAAAAGTTCTTCTTTCAAGGTATTGTTAGTCACACAAAGAGTTGGAGAACTTTCCAGTTTAAATGGGATATTTCTCAACATTTGGGAAATTGTTATCTGTCAGTCTGACACTTCAAGGCAGCGCCTTCTGTGGCCTTGAAGGGATCTTATAACAATGCTCAGAGAAAATGTGCGGTTTCTCTGCTCTGCGCAAGTTGCTGTATCCCACACTCTCAACCCTTCCAGGCTTAAGAGGATGCTTAAAGACATATTAAAAGAAAGAAACTATTTGTGTTAATATTAAAATGTAAAGGCATGGGTGAAAAGGAGGAGCCAGATGAACCTTGCTGGAAGTGGGCGCCATAACGTGAAAGACCCATCTGCTAAGAAGTGATCAAACAGCATTGATACTTCCTCTCCCGTTCACTGTACGTAAGTTGTATGTACTTTGCGGGGGTCATTTTGTAGGAAAAAGGGTGCAGGAGCTCAGTAGCATATCTCATTTGTATATGCCCCAGGATCTGTGTGCAGCACGCAGGTACTTTGTAAGATGTCCTAGGTTTGTTAAATCCCAAGGATTTACTTTGTAGACCTCCTCACAAACATTCCTTAAATTGCCATACAAATTCTTACTACATTACAATCCTGTATGGAATTATCCCAGTCTAAGGTTTCCATCATGCCTGAATCCAGCTTCTCTTGTGATCAGAGTGGGAGACTTCCCAGCAAGCAGGGCTTTTCTTGGTAGTATTAGGCAAAGTTGGAGAAAATGGAGTGGGGGGAATGGGAGTATGCACAGCATCATATTGCTACACTGACATAATTTCCTGTGGAAACCAGAAGTGATGTCATGGAATGTACTCTGTGTGTGCGTGTTTAAAGAGTCATCAAATTGCAGCCAACTTAGGGTGACCCCTCATGGGATTTTCAAGGCAAGAGACTTCATTGCCTACCTCTGTGTAGTGACCCTGGACTTTGCTGGTGGTCTCTCACCCAAGTACTAGCTGTGGCTGATCTTGCTTAGCTTTGTAGATCTGACAAGATCAGGTTAGCCTGGGCCATGCACTAGGATTGCCTGAAGCACTGAAATACATCCTCTGTTTTGTGGGAAATGTCCATTCTCGGGGCAGGAGGTGATGCTCAAAGGAGCATGGTCTCGCTCTTCAGGGAGGAGAAGCTTTGGTCTCTAAGGCAATGGGCTACTCTGTTAAGAACACAATATTTTAAAGGAATATATCCCTAATAGCTCTCTGACTGGAACAGCACTGAATATGAACTCAGTACACCCCAAGTACAGCCAGAAGTGAAATGCTGCAACTAAACTTAGGGTTACCAACCTCTAGATGTTGGCTGGAAATCTTTCTGATTTCCAGGCAACAGAGATCAGTTCACCTGGCAACAATGGCTGCTTTGGAAGGTAAACTCAATGGCATTATACTTCATTGACTCCTCCCCTCTCCAAACCCCACTCTCCTCAAGCTGCACCTGCAAAATCTCCAGTTATTTCCCAACCCAGAGCTGGTAACCCTGACTAAACTACTGACTACATCAGTTAGAGGTGTTTGGTCCTTTATTTATTGAAAACATTTGTATGCTCCCTTTGCACTCAACATAGGATCCCCAAGGCAGCAAACAATCAAAATGATATTAAAACACAGATACCTATATCCATATATATTGAAAACAATTAAATAAAACATAAAGACACAAAGACTGGACACATGAACAAGGAGGAGCGCCAATGAGTTAGGGAGAGAATGCCACACAAACAAAAATGTCTTCACCAGAGGACAATGATAGAGGAAGAGAGCTCCTGAGTTTTGGTGCCATGACCAAGAAGGCACTTACTTTTGTTGCCACCCATCTCACTGCAGATGACAAGAGCACCCAAAGCAGGATCTCTGAAGATGACTGGAGTGGACAGGTAGAGTCATATGGGAGTAGGCAGTTCTTAAGGTATGCTAGCCCCAAGCTGTAAAGGGCTTTAAAGGTCAACACCAACAAGTTGAATAAGGCCCAGAAACAAATTGGAAGCCAGTGTTTCTGGACCAAGCCTGAAATGAGAAGGCCCTGATGCCCTAAGTCAAGCAACTATGGCTTCTGGTCACTCTTCAAGGACAACCCCACATACAGCACGTGGCAGTAGTCCACTTTCGATATTGCCAACATTTAACCTAGAGTTGCACCATTACAGATAGAACTAGATTCCTAAGAGTGGTCCAAGAGCAACCATCTCTACCATCTAGCAGCAACTATGCGAAGTCCTTTCATCTCACCTTCCTGCAGCATGTGTAGGGCACTCCGCAAGCCAGAGGGCCACTGCTGTTGCATGCATGGTATGGATTAACATTCCAGTCTGTGAATTCGTCACCTCCACAGCAGGAAAACTGCAAAAAGAAAGGAGAGTCACTTGAGTCATGTGCATAATCGTCAAAAACAGGAGGCCCCAACAAGAAGCTTGGAGGACCTGCCTTTGTAAAAGCAGCCTTTGAAACAGCAGACCTCTAGCACCTCCCAGCTTTGAGCCGTCTCCTCTTGCATGAATACCCTGAAAATACTTGGAACACTGGGACTTTCTCCTGTTACTAAAATCTGTTTTGTCCTCATAAAGGCAGTCCTTGATCCTCCCCCTCTAGTACAATGCATTTTGCCTCTTAGCCTGATCTGGGATTGATTGCAACACACTTTACAAAGATCTTATCTTGCAGAACAAGTTAATCCCTATTTACCTAAAAGACAGACATGGAGATTTAAAAAAAAAAAAAACCATGGCAGTCCTAAATTCACTTACAGTTATAGTTATGCACAGTAAAAAACAACTTTTTTGTATAACCAATTTTTTTTTCAGGGGAGAGAGATCATCTTACATTCAGCATTGCCTTATTTTGGGTAAATACATTAATTTTTGGAAAGACAGCCCCTGGAGTTTTTGAGGCAAAGAGTAAGAGCTAGGCCAACTCAAGTGAACTCAACACATCTGATGTAGCAAGGCAGAAGAAGAAAGCATGTGATTTCCAGTGATTCCTTAGCGCTTTTGATCAGCCTCTACAGGCACCATCTAATCCCATCTCTTCCTTGGCTGTGATAAATTACTAGAGCAGAATATTCTGGAGCTGAAGCTGTTTCCTGCTCTTTGGGAACCAGGAAGGGAAATACATTTGCAATGAGGAGAGAAAGAGACAGATGGCATTCTTTGGAGAAGACCATTCTAGGGCCAGGCCAAGGCATTTGGAGTGCTACTGCATGTTTTATGAAGGTTTGGGAGCTGTGTTAGAGAATAAAAATATTTTCCCCATTCACTCTGACTTGCAGAAGAGAGAAAGTCTTGTGCCTGTTTGGGTCAGCTCTCTCTTCTTTCCTCACCACCACCCTTCATTTCACCTCAAATCCATCACACGGTCTCCTTATGCTATGGGACTAGGGTTGCCAATGTCCGGGTGGGGGCCTGGCATTGTCCCAGAATTACAATTCATCTCCAGACTACATAAACCAGTTTTATTGGCTGCTTTGGCAGTAGACTTTATGACTTTATACTAGGATTTCCAGGTCCTACCTTGTTGCCGACAGGAGGATCCTGGACTCCATCATGCAGTGCAATGATATCACCAAAAGTGACATCACCACGTAACTGACATCACATGCAATGCTCTTGTTTTTTGCTGCAAAACCACAGAGTTTGCCCCAAACCCAGAGCATCATTGCATGACATCAGCAATACAATGATGTCACTTCCAGGTGACGTTCCTGTTTAGGGATGGGGTTTTCCCTGCTGGTCAGCTGCAGCCCAGAAGACTGGCTGGACCGGGGGTCTGGGAACCCTACATAATACTCCAGTGCAGTTCCTCTCCTTCCCAAGTTCTTCCCTCCCCAGGGCCCACACCTAAATCTCCTGGAATTTCCTAACTCAGAGTTGAAAACCCTATTTGGGACCCATGTATTTGAAGCACCATCTGTCTCAAGAGGAGCCTACACCTCAGCTGTGACGAGTGTTTTATTTGCTCTGATTCCCCCCTGCCCCATGTTACAGAACAACCTGCCAGAAAAGGGTATAGACATTTGGAAAGCTGTGCAAGGCTGCTGCCTCTGTTCTGTGCTCTTTCTAAGTAAAAACTGGTTGACCTTGGCTGGCTGGAGGCCTGCTCTGCCTTTGGAATTCCTTGAGACTGGAGACTGGTGTCCTCTGGAGCTTTAAGATTTAAGACTGTGTAGTTCATTCATTCGGTTGATTGTGTAGATTAAATTGAGCTCATTTAGTACTTTGCACTTGCTGGTTTGTAAGTATGTTTGATGGTGCTTGCCCACCATCAAACATACTTACATGGATAAGTAATAGGTAGGATTGTCAAAAATGGCTTGGGAAATTTGTGGAGATTGGGGAGGGGGGGATAGTTCCTGGAAAGGGAAGAAAGCTCAGCAGGAATGTGATGCCATAAAATCCACCAGGTCCCATTTCCTCCAGGAGAACTTATCTCTGTTGTCCGGAGATCAGATGTAATTCTGGGAGAACTTTAAACCTAGGGTTGCCAGCCTTCAGGTGGGGATTGGAATTCTCCCAGAGTTCCAACTGATCACCAGATAACAGAGATCAGTTCCCCTGGAGAAAATGGCAGACTCTATGGTATACAACAGAGTCCAGGAGAAACAGAAGTCCCTCTGCTGACTCCACCCCCAAATCTCCAGGAATCTCCCAAGCCAGAATTAGCTACCTCATCCAGGTCCTATCAGGAGGTTCATAACCCTACTAACAGGTGATGTAAAAAACCTCTCCCTAAGATCCTGGAGAGCTTCTGCCAGTCAGAGTGGACAATACTGACCTTGGTAGAGCAAAGGCTTGACTCTGTATAAAGCAGCTTCATTTTTCTGGACATAAATGCTCAAGTAAATAAATCAGCTTTGCTTCTGGAAAGTGCTTGACATTTGTAGTATCCACTACAAGAGGTGCCTTATGGTTCTTGTCTTCAAGCAAGTGAACCTCAAAGGTATTCAGAAATCCATATAGAAACAGGTCCCACCCCTGCTGCTTCCTTATATATTGGCCACTATGTGATACACTGTGTGTATATCACTGTGTGATACAGAGTGTTGGGGACTGGATGGGCCATTGGCCTGATCCAACATGGCTTCTCTTATGTTCTTATCTCTCTAAACAGATCTAATTCATCTGAAACTTCATGCATTCTTTTGTGCTGCACTCCTAGCTATGTTATGAAGGCTTTATTTAGAGGCAAGCAGATATGTTTTAGTTGCTATAACAACCATTAATATTCAGGAATTGCATGAATTACAAAATGGGTAACTTTATTTAAATTAGCCTTTCCTTGGTGATTTTAATCATCTTGATTTTGGGATCCAACTGTCAGGGGTTTATATGAACTATTTTAGATCCAAGAAATTATTTCTGCAATGTTTAGCTATTTCTGATATTCACTGATGACAATGGTAAGTCAGCCCTCACCTCTGTCTCCTATGCAGACTGGGGCATCGCAGCAGCTTTCCTGCCCCCCATCCCAACCAACACTTGCAATAAACTAGTGCTGTCATAATAGTGCTTGAATCAGGGCCGGCCCATCCATTAGGTAGCCCTAGGCGACTGCTTAAGGTGCAGTCCAGGGGGGCACCAATTTGGGCCCTCCCCCCAAACCCTTGCCTCATCAGTGAGGGAAATAGGTGAATGCAGCACAGCTCCTGTGCCTCAGAGTGCATGTGCTGTCCAGCCACCACCGCTTTTGGAAGCTTCTGAAAGTGCAGACCTGGGAGGCTGAGTGATGGCAGCTGGACAGCACATGCACTCTGATGCCAGGAGTTGTGCCACACTACAGTGGTGGTGTTTGCCCTGGCTGGAGGCAAGGATGAGGGGAGGAAGGGTGTGAGTGAAGGGGCCTTGCCTTGGGCACCAGAAGCCCTGAAGCCGGCCCTGGATTGAATCAAGATTTCCTTGTCTCAAAGTCCTTTTGAGACATCTAAAAAGTACTTGCTCCAGGTACTTGATTCACAAAGTCACTAAGCATTTTAATCTGTTAATGTTGTGGTTTTTTCCCTACACTTTTCTCCTACAATTTTCCTGTGACCTGCCTCATCATATGGCACGCCTGTTAATACCATTCACCTGGTGCAGTTTTCAAGAACTATGCAATATGCAAGAACTTACACCCTTGAGTCTCATTAGTAGAGCCTTACCAGGCTGCAGAAAGGAAATATTTCTTGAGAAATGTAAAATTCTGAGCAAGCTTTCTCTCTGTCTCACTCCACAGGGCAGGGATTAATCCATGCAGGCTAATGATATGCAAAATTATTCATGCTACTCCAATTCTCCAATTTTCAGGGTCATAATTCAATCTGCTTGAAAAATCCATCATTTCTGCAGGCAATCAAGAGATTGCAATGCCAATGACAGAGGCATGTCCTCCTGTCCAGAATGCAGATATTTGTGTTTTCACAACTATCAGTGTCTTGCAGTGCTCTTGTGTTAATCCTGCAACATTTGATGGAAACTACAGCCAACCTGGACATGGGGTGGGGGAACCACATATAAAAACAGCCCCAATTGTCACAATAAATGAACAAAACTCATATGATGATCTAATATTCCTTTCCCTAGGACAGCTTTCTGTTACATTTGTCCAGGAAGGTGCTCACTTCACAAAGATCAGCAACTCACACTGGACGGCAGATACTACCTTGTAGCAGGCCTCTGCTCCCAGCATTTCCTACCCTCAGGAATTAAGAGGCAGGAGGAAAAAAATGGCCTACACATAATGGTGCTCTAGGAATTTTGTTGAGACTCTATAAAGACCATAGTAATAGGGAAGTCAGCCAAGACTATCACCCAGAAGTGACTTCACATCCTCCCAAAATTCGACTGTCTCCATGCACCACCCCCAAATTTGTGAACCCGACTTGTGGGGATCTACCAGGCTGCTATTTTGGTCCCCACTAATGTATGAAATGTGATAAAGAGTTACAAAGGATGATACTGTTATGAAAGAGTTAATGTTTGGAGAAGAAGCCATTCACCTCCTGGTCAAGTCTGGAAAAAGAACCAGTTGGTATTGTAAGATGGCTCCTGGAATGGCTGACATTAAGGTCTCTAGGACCAAATCATATAATATATAAATAAATCTGTTGAGCTCCTTCGCAAGCAACTGGGAGTATTTGCTCCTCATTATAACATGAAAAGATCTATAGAGGGTCACTCACAGATTATGTTCCAGAGCGTAGCCATGTTCCTCGGCAGTAGAACAGCTAGACGCAGGTCCAGCAGTTCCGTAGAGAACAAGATTTCACACTGGCAACCCTATGGCTTCTTTACATCTTGTGAAGTCCTTGTGTTTGCTGTGCAACAACTCGGGGACTTTGAATCAGTTGTCTGATGGGGGGTTTGCACCTTCCAAATTCACATATGCCATTTCCCCTTTTTGGAAAATATGTTACTCACATGGCTGCATGTAAGCTTTGCAATAGAGCCAATAGCAGTTCCATGGGATGCTGTATGGAAAACAGTGCAGAAGGTAAGGCAGCCCCTGTTTCTGCTGGTGCCATCTGGCTATGAAGATAAATGGGCTCAAGTGAGGCTGAGAAACATAAAAATCCCATCAAACATCTGACCCAAAGTCACTGCCACAGGAGGAGGTGGCGGCTATAAGCATAGACAGCTTCAAGAGGGGATTGGATAAACATATGGAGCAGAGGCCCATCAGTGGCTATTAGCCACAGCGTATTGTTGGAATTCGCTGTTTGGGGCAGTGCTGCTCTGTATTCTTGGTGCTTGGTGTGGGGGGCGGGGACCAGTTCAGCTTCTAGCCCCACTGGTGGACTTCCTGATGGCACTTGGGTTTTTTTGGCCAGTGTGACACAGAGTGGACTGGATGGGCCACTGGCCTGATCCAACATGGCTTCTCTTATGTTCTTGTGATGTCATGCAAGAAACACAAGGACTCTGTAATGGATAAAGTGGTACTCAGGGCCATAGCGAAAGCAGCATCTCTCCAAGACCTGATGCAGGGCTGCCTATGAAAATATAAATGTTTCTTATTTTTTTTTAAAGGAAACTGGCCTGCTTGATGTTAGCTATGCTAAAGAATCAATATTGCCACAGAAATGGAGTCAGTTTGACCACGCCACTGAGCTGGGAGCGTTCTCCTTGGAGAAAGCATTCAACAGGTAAACTCCCCTTGATTCAGGCTGAAGTCAAAACTGCAAGAAAGACTACTGCCTCTACTATCTGGCAGTCTTTTTTTTTACAATGTCTCATCTGTAGAAATGAATACCCATTCAAGAATTGCAGTTAAATATTATCTTTTCATATCATTTTTACACAACCCTGTAAAAATCAATTCCTCAACATAGAAGTCAATTCCAATTCAGAATCAGGTTAGAAGTCATAGAGTCCTTACTGATAATAAAATAATAACCTTGGGTTGTCTTACACATTAGAGAGGGGGGCGGGAAATATGGTTTGCTTGTAAAGTGATGTCAATTCCACAGATAAAAGGCTCTATTCAAGTAGATTATGCTGATCTGAATGTGGATTGTAAAAAGAAGAGGAAAAGGTGTGGGAGCTCACCAAGGGGTTAGGGTGTTCCATAGCTATTAAACACAAGCTGGCACAGTTTATGAAGATCAATTAAAAATTTCTAACTCTCTAATTCTCCCAATTGTTTCTCCTTCCAGACTGAATTAAGAAATACCCCCCACTTGCCAATTTTATCAGAGCTCTTTTTATGTCTTCCCAGTCAGTAGCGAGACCAGCCTGGTGCCCTGTAATTAATCCGCAAGGTTCCCTACCTCTCTGCTGTTCTATCTCATTCAGCTGACTGAGTGTTGGCATTCGTTTTAAAAGCATATCAAAAGAATCCAAGGCACAGCATGTTATTTTCTAGCCCTCAGTAACTCACATGTGTCATCGAAGCACCTGCTATTAGGAGATTTCATCTCACAATATCAAAAAGAGAAGTGAATGTTTTGCAAACTTTCCGGATCACCAGCCAGGTAGAGAGCTGCAGCGCCTGTGAAGAGCCCGTATGGATCAGGCTAAAGGCCTTTCTAGTCCAGCATCCTGTTTCAACATCATTTGGTTTTTATTTTTGCTTTTCAAAATGTCAAGACTTCCTTTCTGATACTCAAGCTGGTTTACAATGGCAATCAAAAAATTGCCACATATAATATATGACCACAGAAAATACAGGACAATACGAACAACAGTAAAATGATAAAATCAGAAACTATCAAAGCACAGACTCCAGACATCTTAATAATTATGAGCCAAAGGTTATTCTGAAATGTTTTTTACCACATCCAGAATTGTGTAAAAAAAATGTATGCTTTCTCACATTCTCTGGGAGTCAAATCTGTAATATAGGTGCTACTGCACACTAAGATTTGTTTCTGGCCTCCATTTTCTTTACTCATTGACTTGACTTTACTGGGGCTCATATGGAGAGAAACAGCCCTTCAGCTATGCTGGTTCCTGACCAGAAAGGGCTTTAAAGGCTAAAACCAACCATTTTGAATTGCATTTGGACACAAAAGTGGCCACCAATTACTAAAAATAATTGGCTGAATATATTCCAAGTGACCAGAATCTGTTAACAACCTTGGGCCAACATAGCTGGAGAATAGTTACTCCACATATGAGCCTAAACACCAATTCAGATTCTTCCAAAAGGCCCTGCTGATGGCACGATTGATCCTGACAGCTCCATATAGCAACAGTCTGGGGTGCTGCTTTCTCTCTTGTGGCTTCCACTCTATAAACAGCCTAGTGGATGAGTTTTGACCAGTCCTCTTATTTTTGAGGTTTGTTTTTCTGAGATCAATGTGACCATATGGGGCAACTTTACATTTATATTAACTGCTGAACTTTATTGCACAGAGGTGTCCACTCCCAGCTGGGCCAGCAATGCATATTTTACCCACCAAGTCTGAAGAACCACTCAAGGTGAAGTCTAGGGGCATCTTAGCTCATTAATGAATTGTTCTGTGGTGGAGTAATTTATGGGATCTGGAAATTTGGTCATGGCTGGAACATGAATTTATCCAATCAATGTGAAGGTAATTAAAGTTCCTCATAACTACAAAGGAGACACTCAAACACACATTGCCTCCCTTGTTTCCTTCTACATTTCCAGATTATACTCTAGAACTAGGGTGGCCAGACCGTCCCGGTCTCCCGGGACATTCCCGGATCTGGCCACCCAATCCCGGATCCCGGGCTGCCTATACCGGGACCATTAAAGGTCCCGGTTTAGGCAGCCCAGGAGCCGGTGGGCCGCGGGCGCGGGCGGGGAAGGCGGGGAGTGAGGGAGGGAGCGTCCCTGCGCCTGCGCAGGGCCCCTGCGCACGCGCAGGGACGCTCCCTCCCTCACTTCCCGCCTTCCCCGCCCGCGCGCGGGGCCCGGCGGCAGTGGTGGAGGCCTCTCCGTGGCCTCCGCTGGTCGCTGGAAGCCCTCCAGAGACTCTGGAGGGCCTCCAGCGACCAGCGGAGGCCGCGGAGAGGCCGCGGGGCACCCGGCGCTGGTCCCCGAAGGCCTTCCAGAGCCTCTGGAAGGCCTTCGGGGACCAGCGCCGGCCAGCGAAGGCTTCCCCGCGGCCTCCGCTGGTCCCTGTAGGCCCTCCAGAGTCTCTGGAGGGCCTGCAGGGACCATTGGAGGCCGCGGGGAAGCCGCGGGGCACCCGGCGCTGGTCCCGGAAGGCCTTCCAGAGGCTCTGGAAGGCCTTCGGGGACCAGCGCCGGCCAGCGAAGGCTTCCCCGCGGCCTCCGCTGGTCCCTGCAGGCCCTCCAGAGTCTCTGGAGGGCCTGCAGGGACCATTGGAGGCCGCGGGGAAGCCGCGGGGCACCCGGCGCTGGTCCCGGAAGGCCTTCCAGAGCCTCTGGAAGGCCTTCCGGGACCAGCGCCGGCCAGCGAAGGCTTCCCCGCGGCCTCCGCTGGTCCCTGCAGGCCCTCCAGAGTCTCTGGAGGGCCTGCAGGGACCAGCGGAGGCCGCGGGGAAGCCGCGGGGCACCCGGCGCTGGTCCCGGAAGGCCTTCCAGAGGCTCTGGAAGGCCTTCGGGGACCAGCGCCGGCCAGCGAAGGCTTCCCCGCGGCCTCCGCTGGTCCCTGTAGGCCCTCCAGAGTCTCTGGAGGGCCTGCAGGGACCATTGGAGGCCGCGGGGAAGCCGCGGGGCACCCGGCGCTGGTCCCGGAAGGCCTTCCAGAGCCTCTGGAAGGCCTTCCGGGACCAGCGCCGGCCAGCGAAGGCTTCCCCGCGGCCTCCGCTGGTCCCTGCAGGCCCTCCAGAGTCTCTGGAGGGCCTGCAGGGACCAGCGGAGGCCGCGGGGAAGCCGCGGGGCACCCGGCGCTGGTCCCGGAAGGCCTTCCAGAGGCTCTGGAAGGCCTTCGGGGACCAGCGCCGGCCAGCGAAGGCTTCCCCGCGGCCTTCGCTGGTCCCTGTAGGCCCTCCAGAGTCTCTGGAGGGCCTGCAGGGACCAGCGGAGGCCGCGGGGAAGCCGCGGGGCACCCGGCGCTGGTCCCGGAAGGCCTTCCAGAGGCTCTGGAAGGCCTTCGGGGACCAGCGCCGGCCAGCGAAGGCTTCCCCGCGGCCTCCGCTGGTCCCTGTAGGCCCTCCAGAGTCTCTGGAGGGCCTGCAGGGACCAGCGGAGGCCGCGGGGAAGCCGCGGGGCACCCGGCGCTGGTCCCGGAAGGCCTTCCAGAGCCTCTGGAAGGCCTTCCGGGACCAGCGCCGGCCAGCGAAGGCTTCCCCGCGGCCTCCGCTGGTCCCTGCAGGCCCTCCAGAGTCTCTGGAGGGCCTGCAGGGACCAGCGGAGGCCGCGGGGAAGCCGCGGGGCACCCGGCGCTGGTCCCGGAAGGCCTTCCAGAGGCTCTGGAAGGCCTTCGGGGACCAGCGCCGGCCAGCGAAGGCTTCCCCGCGGCCTCCGCTGGTCCCTGTAGGCCCTCCAGACTCTCTGGAGGGCCTGCAGGGACCATTGGAGGCCGCGGGGAAGCCGCGGGGCACCCGGCGCTGGTCCCGGAAGGCCTTCCAGAGCCTCTGGAAGGCCTTCGGGGACCAGCGCCGGCCAGCGAAGGCTTCCCCGCGGCCTCCGCTGGTCCCTGCAGGCCCTCCAGAGTCTCTGGAGGGCCTGCAGGGACCAGCGGAGGCCGCGGGGAAGCCGCGGGGCACCCGGCGCTGGTCCCGGAAGGCCTTCCAGAGGCTCTGGAAGGCCTTCGGGGACCAGCGCCGGCCAGCGAAGGCTTCCCCGCGGCCTCCGCTGGTCCCTGTAGGCCCTCCAGAGTCTCTGGAGGGCCTGCAGGGACCATTGGAGGCCGCGGGGAAGCCGCGGGGCACCCGGCGCTGGTCCCGGAAGGCCTTCCAGAGCCTCTGGAAGGCCTTCCGGGACCAGCGCCGGCCAGCGAAGGCTTCCCCGCGGCCTCCGCTGGTCCCTGCAGGCCCTCCAGAGTCTCTGGAGGGCCTGCAGGGACCAGCGGAGGCCGCGGGGAAGCCGCGGGGCACCCGGCGCTGGTCCCGGAAGGCCTTCCAGAGGCTCTGGAAGGCCTTCGGGGACCAGCGCCGGCCAGCGAAGGCTTCCCCGCGGCCTTCGCTGGTCCCTGTAGGCCCTCCAGAGTCTCTGGAGGGCCTGCAGGGACCAGCGGAGGCCGCGGGGAAGCCGCGGGGCACCCGGCGCTGGTCCCGGAAGGCCTTCCAGAGGCTCTGGAAGGCCTTCGGGGACCAGCGCCGGCCAGCGAAGGCTTCCCCGCGGCCTCCGCTGGTCCCTGTAGGCCCTCCAGAGTCTCTGGAGGGCCTGCAGGGACCAGCGGAGGCCGCGGGGAAGCCGCGGGGCACCCGGCGCTGGTCCCGGAAGGCCTTCCAGAGCCTCTGGAAGGCCTTCCGGGACCAGCGCCGGCCAGCGAAGGCTTCCCCGCGGCCTCCGCTGGTCCCTGCAGGCCCTCCAGAGTCTCTGGAGGGCCTGCAGGGACCAGCGGAGGCCGCGGGGAAGCCGCGGGGCACCCGGCGCTGGTCCCGGAAGGCCTTCCAGAGGCTCTGGAAGGCCTTCGGGGACCAGCGCCGGCCAGCGAAGGCTTCCCCGCGGCCTCCGCTGGTCCCTGTAGGCCCTCCAGAGTCTCTGGAGGGCCTGCAGGGACCAGCGGAGGCCGCGGGGAAGCCGCGGGGCACCCGGCGCTGGTCCCGGAAGGCCTTCCAGAGCCTCTGGAAGGCCTTCCGGGACCAGCGCCGGCCAGCGAAGGCTTCCCCGCGGCCTCCGCTGGTCCCTGCAGGCCCTCCAGAGTCTCTGGAGGGCCTCCAGGGAGCAGCGGAGGCCGCGGGGAAGCCGCGGAGCAGCCGGCGCTGGTCCCTGGAGGCCAGCGCCGGCAGCTCCCTCCCTCCCTCGCCGCGACGCCGCCGCCGGAGGACTCCCCGCCGCCGCCGCTGGACTCCGCCGCCCTGGAATAAGGTAAGGGGGCCGAAAGCGGGGGGGGGGGGCGGGGGGCGGCCTTCCTTCCTTCCCTCCCTCCTCCCTCCCTTCCTTTCTTCCTTCCTTCCCTCCCTCCCTTGCCTTCCTTCCTTCCTTCCTTCCCTCCCTCCCCCTTCCTTCCTTCCTTCCTTCCTTCCCTCCCCCCTTCCTTCCTTCCCTCCCTCCCTCCCCTTCCTTCCTTCCTTCCTTCCTTCCTTCCTTCCTTCCTTCCTTCCTTCCTTCCTTCCTTCCCTCCCTTCCTTCCTCCCTCCCTCCCTCCTTCCTCCCTTCCTTCCTTCCTTCCTTCCTTCTTCCTTCCTTCCTTCCTTCCTTCCCTCCCTCCCTCCTTCTTCCTTTCTTCCCTTCTTCCCTCCCTCCCTTTCTCCCTTCCTTCCTTCCTTCCCTCCCTCCCTCCTTATGTTGTTATGTGATGCAGAGTGTTGGACTGGATGGGCCCACTGGCCTGATCCAACAGGGCTTCTCTTATGTTGTTATGTGATGCAGAGTGTTGGACTGGATGGGCCACTGGCCTGATCCAACAGGGCTTCTCTTATGTTCTTATGTGACACAGAGTGTTGGACTGGATGGGCCACTGGCCTGATCCAACAGGGCTTCTCTTATGTTCTTATGTGACGCAGAGTGTTGGACTGGATGGGCCACTGGCCTGATCCAACAGGGCTTCTCTCATGTTGTTATGTGATGCAGAGTGTTGGACTGGATGGGCCACTGGCCTGATCCAACAGGGCTTCTCTTATGTTGTTATGTGATGCAGAGTGTTGGACTGGATGGGCCACTGGCCTGATCCAACAGGGCTTCTCTTATGTTGTTATGTGACGCAGAGTGTTGGACTGGATGGGCCACTGGCCTGATCCAACAGGGCTTCTCTTATGTTGTTATGTGACGCAGAGTGTTGGACTGGATGGGCCACTGGCCTGATCCAACAGGGCTTCTCTTATGTTATTATGTGACGCAGAGTGTTGGACTGGAGGGGCCACTGGCCTGATCCAACAGGGCTTCTCTTATGTGACAATACTGACTTTGGTGGACCCAAGCACTGATTCAGTGTAAGGGAGCTTTGTGTTTGTGTCTTCTAGTGCAATTTTGTTCTCAGATCCTGTATTTACTTCATCAGTATATGGGATAAGGCACTTTCTCAACTGTGCTGCATAATGCAGCCTATTTATTTTGTCCTGTTGGCTCTGTTGGCTCTATCTGCGCCACCTTCATCACTTTCGGGTGTGGATCCCCCAGTGGAGTGGTCTCCTGACTCCCTCCGCCGGCTGTTTCTGATAGCCCTGCGCCCCTCTTTCATTTGATATGTGTCCCGTGCGGGTGCCACCCTCCCGCCGGGAGATGCCGCAAAATGAGCCCCCTTGAGGCTTATGGCGGCAGGGCTCGGGGGAAGCGAGCTAGACTGCTGTTCTTTTGAGGGGTTATAGAGTGTTTCGAGCCCGTCCTGTGGCATCGGTCCCATCGTTGTGGGGCCCAGGGGGCCGGCGCAGCAGCACGCTGAAGCAGCCTGTCGGTCACTTCCAGGTTCCTGTCCTGCATCTTGACCGGTGTTATTAGTGACAGGCTGCTTCGGCGTGCCGCTGCGCCGGCCCCTGGGTCCCACAACGATGGGACCGATGCCACAGGGACGGGCTCGAAACACTCTATAACCCCTCAAAAGAACAGCAGTCTAGCTCGCTTCCCCCGAGCCCTGCCGCCATAAGCCTCAAGGGGGCTCATTTTGCGGCATCTCCCGGCGGGAGGGTGGCACCCGCACGGGACACATATCAAATGAAAGAGGGGGCGCAGGGGCTATCAGAAACAGTCAGCGGAGGGAGTCGGGAGACCACCCCACTGGGGGATCCACACCCCGAAAGTGATGAAGGTGGCGCAGATAGAGCCAACAGAGCCAACAGGACAAAATAAATAGGCTGCATTATGCAGCACAGTTGAGAAAGTGCCTTATCCCATATACTGATGAAGTATATACAGGATTTGAGAGCAAAATTGTTTCCGGCGGTGATATTTGGGGGATTTTGGGACGTCACAGGAAGTGCTGTGAAGTCACTTCCTGTTTCCGGCAGGTGACGCGGGGGAAATGATGTCACAGGAAGTGATGCCACTTCCTGTTTTCGGTGGTGGCATGACATCACCGGAAGTGACGTCACCGGAAGTGACGTCACTTCCTGTTTCCGGCGGCTCGCGCGTGCGCACCCCCCCCCCCCCCCCCGTGTCCCTGGCTGGCCTTCAGACATTATGGTCACCCTATCTAGAACAGGGGTGGTCAAAATGTAAGAGCCACATAGAATAAACATCAGATGTTTTGAGAGCCCCAAGACATGAACATCAGATGTTTGAGAGAGGAAGGAAGGAAGGAAAATAGAGACAAATGACTTATCCAAGCCAGCCAATGGGGCAGTGGGGCTTCAAGAGCCATACAATATGTGCGAAAGAGCCACATGTGCTCCCAAGCTGCAGTCTGGCCACCCTTGCTCTAGAATTTGCAACAGTAGTATGTTCCCAAGATTAAGTTAGTATTTCCACCCATAGCAATCAATTTTTCTTACGCTTCCTTAGTTTATTGCACTCTATTCCCTCTCTGATATACGGGGGAAGCATCATTTTCAGTATATCCTTCCCTGCCCTTTCAATACAATTTACTTTAGGGGTAATCATATTCCATTTATTTTCCCCATTCTGCTAGTGGGAGAAATGGTGGGAAGTGCTCATTGTTAGTCCATTTAGCAATCAATGGACCATGCCACTTTCACTTTCTACACCCACAGCAAGGAACCCAGGGTGCTTTTTTAGTCATAGATACTGGATGGTAAGAAGGTGTTGGTGGAGGGAATAAAAGAGACTAAGGCAGAAACTCCTACAGTAGGATAAGCTCCATTGAACACACTGGGGGTGTTCATACTACACTAAATAATGTGTTTTGCAACTGGATTTTTGTTATTCTTACACAGTCAAAATCCAGTTGCAAAATGCATTATTTAGTATAGTGTGAACACACCCTAAGACTTACTTCCAAGAAGACGTGAAAAGGAATTCCCAATTTTCCCCACATTTAATTCACAAAACAAGCCTGGGTTTAAATCTTTTTAGAAGACAGACCCACAACCTTTGCAGTTCAAATAGATCATAGAAGTTATAGTTGAATATGAATTCTGTGTTTTATATTTGAAGTGAAGTGACATTCACTAGCATCAGGGGTGGGGTGGGGAGAGATAAAACTATTAAATCCAGAGTTTAAAATTACCCAGCTGTTCCATCATCAACATAGTTACTAAAGATACAGAAGCCTTACCCTCTTTGGCATTCAGTTATCCTATTTATATTAATATGACACGAAGAAGGAAGAGGAGGAGGAGGAGGAGGAGGAGGAGAAGAAGAAGAAGAAGAAGAAGAAGAAGAAGAAGAAGAAGAAGAAGAAGAAGAAGAAGAAGAAGAAGAAGAAGAAGAAGAAGAAGAAGAACTTGTTTGCATCTCAGATGCCTGAGCTTCCCAGAAAGTTTCAAAGATCAGACAAATCAAACACTATAAGTGGTACTTAATGATATAACAAAACTAAACACAATACATAGCTTCAGAGGCAAGTTCTGAGCACAGTAGTCATTTGAAGCTTCAAAAAGCATGGGTGATTGGGAGGCTTTCAAAAAAAAAATTTAAAAACCCTACCAACCCCTTGAACTACAAAAGGAAGGAAGGAGCAGAAACTGGAGAGGATTTTATGTCTCTCTCGAAACCACTGATTCTGTTTATGCTACTCAGAGTTTAAACAATCTTGATGGACAGAAGCCACTTCATGACCTGAAATAGATTACAGAATCCATTCCACAGTTATCGGATTCCAGGGCCAGCCACAATATTCAGGAGCTCCATCCCTCCCAAATTCTACTTAGAGAGCAAGAACTCACCTTCTGCTGCACAAAGTCCAAAATATTTTTGAAGTCCAAGTCATCGTAATAGTGCCTTATACCATCTTGAACACTGGCATGGAAGACTGCATTCATCTGGAAAGAAACATGTACTCTTCAATAAGAGATACCATGTCAACAAAGTTCTCTTCCAACACTTTTGCAAAGTAGGGGACCTTTGTCTTCATAACAGTTTCAGATTCTGTGCTGTCAAAAATCAGATGCTAAAATGCCCTCAGTAGTGCCTTTCAAAAGATTAACACTTGAAATAATTGCAATTTAATTCAGAGCTTGTTTCTTTAGATTTTTAAGAGATAGTGGGAGGAAGATAATATTTAAACTAATACAGAAACACAGTTATAGAATTTGAAAACTCTACTTGCTAATTTGCTTTCTTCAGAGGCACACGTTCTATGAACTGTCAACATCATTGGCACACTGAGCCAGCTTTAGAGTTGCAAGCGGGGTAGACAGGAAATTTTAAACAGCCCAAGAACAAACCAAACTAAGCAGCCTGCAGGACTGTGAGACAACACTGCAGGGGTCACTGAGCTAAGATCCAGGTCAACTGCCTCAGTTCACCTATTGCCTCTGGAGGCCATGTGGGAAGATACATTGATGAGCAACAAGTGATCATTGTTGCTGTTGGAGGATGTGAGCCAAGTGAATTCCACAGAGCCGGTGGAGCTGTCTCATTCCCAGTTGCCAGCAGCCCTCCAGGGCAGTGGCCCATCCATCAGAAACTTTCCTGGTACCTTAAATAACCATTCTACCCTAATTGCAAGCCTCAAGAGACACAACAAAAGAGTTCTTGTTCTGGGCAGTGAAGTGCTGAACCATTCTGAAGGGAACTTGAGCAGAGGGCATGAAGCAGAGCAGGGCAACGAAAAGCAGATCTAATATGCAACTGATCAAAAGCTCTGGATTGTTCCAAGGGATTGTAGGAGCAGATCTAAGAAAAGTCCGAAGCCCGTCAACCTGTACCGCCCCAAGCATGGCCCTGATGCCCAACTTGAGTTTCAGGTGAAGTTGTAAGGAATTTCAGAGGGTCTTCTGGCTTGAACCCATATACTTCTTGAAACCATGCACTTCTCAGGTGGCATTTGGCTTTCTTCACTGGAATCTTTATGGTGGCTAGGGAGAGAGATTCACCTCAGGAGAAACATTCACCTCCAGTGCAAGGGCCAAGGAAATTGCCTAGGTTGCCCCATTGGTAAGATGGCCTCTGCAATGATGAGATTTGCAAAGCTGGTGCTCAGCCACTGAGCTATGTCCCTTCTCCATCTTTTAAAGTACAGAAGCAAAGAAAGCATTGACTCTCTCATCCTCCCCCCATTTTAAAAAAGCAGATCTACAAATAGAGAAGCAAAACTGCAAGGTGGAACGAACTCTTTGCAAGAGGAGTGAACATTGCTTTTCAATTTTAAGCAGGCGCTTTTGATCATTTAATTATGCCCATGTCTTTGGTTGATGAAAAAGAGGGTGGGGGGGAGGAAAGATGGGTGCAATCACCCCCCCCCCACACACACACACACTACAATTCCTAGAGCTCATATCCTCAGGGTTTGACTCATTGGATGGTTCAAATTAAGCTGTAGCAGAATATAAAATGTATTTAACAGATGTTTCAGAAGGCTCCCGCTCCCCTCAGAGCTCAGCTGAACCTCGCCTGCTGGATCAGGGAGGCCCTCCTCCCTAAGACATCTGCAGTTTGTCTCCTGACAAAGTCCACCAGGCACAAACACTGAGAAATATTAATGAGGGAAACAGGTTTGGGTTGTTTCTCCCCCCCACACACACATCTACATTGCCTAATTAATTCTGACAGGAAAATTACGGAGGTTGGATAAGCCAAAGAATAACAAAGAAAGTGACGGGAAGGGGGAAAACATGAAAAAAATGGGAGTGGGCAGTATGAAACTTCAAACTTCTGGTGCTGAAGTTTATTAAAGGATCCATCTCTAACATACTAAGGCACAACCAGGGAATTTGTTTGGATTTTTTAAAAAATCATTCACTTAAAGCAGTTACATCTCACCTTCTATTTAATGCATTTTTGTGGCTCTTTAACCTTGATGTAATTTGTTCTTTCTAGTCCAAGGAATGTGATGGAAGAACAGAAATGCCTTAGCTTCTGGGGTGTCACATGGCTTCTGTTTATTTTTAAAGCAAAACCAACACAGATACACAAACAGAAAAAACATAAATCATGCTGGTTTAACAGGTGACATCTCTGTCCCTGTTTTAACAGAAGTTTGGCTTTTATCATGGCACCAACAATAGTGGCAATTTCCCTGGGATGTGTTCTGGCCAGGATCTAATTTAGAGTTACCAGCCCAGCCCAGAAACCAGTAGGAGACTGCGGGGGGAGGGGGAGTCCACTGGGACATGAAGGAGTAGTGCTCAGCAATGGCATGATGTCACTATTTAAAAAATACATAAATGGTCACACCCCTCTTTAGGAACAGCCAGATTAGCTGCCGCCAAGCCTACCAGCCTGATTCCTAGAGAGAACTGGGTTTACCATAGAGTTTCTGGCAATTCTTACAGAGGCATGATGTCATTTTTTTTTCCCCCTCTCTCTGTGGCTGTTGGGTCCAGGCCAGCCCTGGTAGAGGGAGCTGTCAGGCTTGGAGAGTTTAGCAGGCTAGAGAGTAGGTATCTCTCCATACCTCCTTTTCCAAAGAACAGTCACACAGAGGTTGGTTTACAGAAATGGTGCTATATTCTGCTGAGGCTGGGTGTTTCCACATGTCTCCCTCACAGGGCAGTTGCTCCACTCCCTGCAACTGGCTGCCTAGTTCCTTTGCCTGTCGCATGCTATTGGGCTCTGCCTAGACCTCTCGGGGTCCTTTTCTGTCCTTCCGGCTCTTAATCACGGCCACTCCTAAGAGCTGCCTCCCAAAGGGGTCTGAACCAACCCTGCCCTCCCCATCTCTGCCAACCTAAGGGAACTCCTTCCAATGATAAGGCTGCCCCCAAACCTACCAGCCAGCCCTGACCCAATCAATGACCATCTGGCCAGACTCATGCAGCTGGCTTGGACCCATCCCACACACTGTTCAGCCACACCCTTTGGGGCCACATTACTCCAACTGGTTCCCTGCGCCACATTCCTGCTGCTAGAATGCTGGCAACCAGAGTGAGTTGCACAGGAAAGATAAAAGCAAGGGAGGAAAGACCACTATGCACTTTTGTCAATAACACTTTATAAAATTCCAACACAATACTAAATACTATGTATCCAACTTAGAAAATACTTAGATAACAATCACAATCTATACAGACACAGAACAGGAAAGAGAAGGGTAAACAGTCCGCAATTTAAAATGCTTAAAGGGTAAAGCCCCACTCTCTTCTCTCTTCACCAGCATTTATCCCGACTCTCCCAAGGTGAAAGGCAAACTGACCAGACCTCTGTCCACTGTGCCATTTGGAGAACTTCAGTCCATGAATACTTCCAAGTAACATGAATTTTTAAAGTGTTTCAAAGACGCAAACAGGCTTTTCTAGAAACCTTAAGCCTCATTTTCACCATTCAGGCTTTATCAAAGTTTTTGAATTCAAGACTAAATTCTTTTCCAGAAGAGTAATTGCCTTCTTCAAAATGTTCCCAAAAGGGCTACTAGTTTCTAAGTGTCCACTATCTTTCCTCAGCCCTTGAGGCCCCTTGGCATTGCCTGCTCACTTGGCCTCATGAAGATATCATTTGCCCTGCCTCACAGGAGTAGGACATGACAGTGGGGCATCTTTCTGACCCACATATGCCAGAACTGCTCCTCACATATCCTCAGTGTTGGCAAACTCCAGGTAGGGCCTGGAGATGCTACAGAATTACAATTGACCTCCAGAGATCAATTCCCCTGGGGAAAATGACAATTTCATAGGGTGGACTATATGACATTATATCCCACTGAGGTACCTTCTCTCCCAAAACTCTGCTTTTTCAGGCTTCACCCTCATATCTCCAGGAATTTCCCCACCCAAGGTTGGCAGCCCTACCTATCCCTGTGCCATCTTACTGTCCAAGTCTTTTATGGACTGCTACTGGCTCATGCAACATCATCCCTCCTCCCAAAGTATTGTCAACTCTCAAGAAGAAAGCTACACACATTTAATTAGAATTAACCTGGCATTTACAGCTAAGAATGCAATTATTTAAACAAAATTGTTAGTTTGCTTTGCATTATTTAATTCTCTTACAGATCTGGCACCTGGTGAAATTACCTGAGATTAGAATGTCAGATCCCCCAAGTTAAAATGGGAAAGCTGACACTTCCACTGTTAGCAGATTTCAATTTACTGAGAGAATTAAGAAGTGTTGCATTTTAAATGTCATGTCCATTTCTGCTTTACATAATGACTCTCTTTTTGGAGGGTAAACTGACAGCATGCCTAGGGAAAAGGAGGAGGAGGTTTGGATTTATATTCTGCCCTTAACTTGGAGTTTCAGAGTGGCTTACAGTCTCCTTCCCTTCCTCTCCCCACAACAGACTCCCTGTGAGGTTGGTGGGGCTGAGAGAGCTCTGAGAGAACTGTGACTGACCCAAGGTCACCCAGCTGGCTTCATGTGGAGGAGTGAGGAATCAAATCCCATTCTCCAGATTAGAGTTCCCTGCTCATAACTAGGGATGTGCAAAAAAAAAAAAAAATCGGTAGTACACGGATTCGGAAATATACGGGGGGGGGGGGGGAATACGTAATCACGTATATTTCTGAATTCCATAGTCAGAATAGCCGCATATACGGTAGATGCATGGCTATTTCCGAATATATGGCCCCATTATACCCTATGCGCCATTGAAATCAATGGCAAATAGGGTATATTTGAAGCCGCCTGGAGGGGAGGGGGTTTGAGGGAGAGCCCCCAAATTTGCAGGTGCCCTGCAGGGGACTCTCCCCTACAAACCCCCCAAGTCCCAAAAAGATTGGGCCAGGGAGTCCAATTCCTGGGGCACCCAAAGCCAAACCTAACTTCACACCAGAGAATCTCTATAGGACCCAAATGCACTATATACATCTATCTACTCTAAGAACCCTGCCACACAAAACACAATCTACTCAAGGTAGAAAGACACTGCACTTTTAAAAGTCCTCTCACTAAAGTAAGATATGGGCAAATTGGCAAAAAAAAAAAAACCCACCCCAGGCCCCCTTCCCCAGCAGAACCCCCTAACCCTAACCCCAAATAAGCTACCCACTACCCAAATCTGGATAAGTAAGAACATAAGAACATAAGAGAAGCCATGTTGGATCAGGCCAACGGCCCATCAAGTCCAACACTCTGTGTCACACAGTGGCAAAAAATTTTATATACACACATACACTGTGGCTAATAGCCACCGATGGACCTGTGCTCCATATTTCTATCTAAACCCCTCTTGAAGGTGGCCAACTTGTGGCCGCCACCACCTCCTGTGGCAGTGAATTCCACATGTTAATCACCCTTTGGGTGAAGAAGTACTTCCTTTTATCCGTTTTAACCTGTCTGCTCAGCAATTTCATCGAATGCCCACGAGTTCTTGTATTGTGAGAAAGGGAGAAAAGTACTTCTTTCTCTACTTTCTCCATCCCATGCATTATCTTGTAAACCTCTATCATGTCACCCCGCAGTCGACGTTTCTCCAAGCTAAAGAGTCCCAAGCGTTTCAACCTTTCTTCATAGGGAAAGTGCTCCAGCCCTTTAATCATTCTAGTTGCCCTTCTCTGGACTTTCTCCAATGCTATAATATCCTTTTTGAGGTGCGGCGACCAGAACTGCACACAGTACTCCAAATGAGACCGCACCATCGATTTATACAGGGGCATTATGATACTGGCTGATTTGTTTTCAATTCCCTTCCTAATAATTCCCAGCATGGCGTTGGCCTTTTTTATTGCAAACGCACACTGTCTTGACATTTTCAGTGAGTTATCTACCACGACCCCAAGATCTCTCTCTTGGTCAGTCTCTGCCAGTTCACACCCCATCAACTTGTATTTGTAGCTGGGATTCTTGGCCCCAATGTGCATTACTTTGCACTTGGCCACATTGAACCGCATCTGCCACGTTGACACCCACTCACCCAGCCTCAACAGATCCCTTTGGAGTTCCTCACAATCCTCTGGTTCTCACCATCCTGAACAATTTAGTGTCATCCGCAAACTTGGCCACTTCACTGCTCACTCCCAACTCTAAATCATTTATGAACAAGTTAAAGAGCATGGGACCCAGTACCAAGCCCTGCGGCACCCCACTGCTTACCGTCCTCCACTGCGAAGACTGCCCATTTATACTCACTCTCTGCTTCCTATTACTCAGCCAGTTTTTGATCCACAAGAGGACCTGTCCTTTTACTCCATGACTCTCAAGCTTTCTAAGGAGCCTAAGTAAAGGGACTTTGAGTCTTAAAAAGTCCTTTTACCAACTAAAATAAAAACAAGAACCCCAAGACTGTCTTACCTTAGATGTCTTCTCTAATCCAGGCAAGTCTGGTAAGGCTGAGAGAGAGCAGCAGCAGCTGAGGCCAAGGGCCAGCACAGCACAATCTCTCTCTCACACCAACACACACCAACACAGCAGCAATGGAGGAGTCCAGCCAGGCAGACTCCTTAAAAAGGTTCTCTGGCCCTACAGAGAGCAGTTTCAAAAAATAGCACTGCTCTGTGATTGGCTGGACAACAGTGCTTACTTGGATACCCAAGTAAGCAAAAGATCAAAAGAACAACAATGTTGCTGATGGCTGGGGGATCAGCTACACAATAGCCCTGCAAAGCATGCATTTGCAATGCATGCTTTGGATTGGCTGCTGGGGCTCCTCTTCCCCCTCCCCCCCCCCGATCCCAGGGAGGCTATGGGAGAGGCGGGAAAAGGCTACCAAAGGCGGGAAAGGAGGCAAGCAGCTCCCCTGAGGCTGCAGAAGCCCTTTTCCCGCCTTTTGAATTGAATTCCGTATACTTCTGAATATCTATAAGGAAGTATATGGGGAGCCATACTCGGCTCCCGCATAATGGGCCCCAATTGGATTCGGCGGTATGCGATTCCATATACAGCCGAATCAAGGGTGATTCGGCAGTTGATTCGGTTCGGCTGAACCAAATGCACACCCCTACTCATAACCACTACACTGAACAGCTAATATCGTGAGAACAGCCCAACTGTAGAACCTTCTGTGATCAAGTATAAAATCTGGAAAGGTATAAACAAAAAGCTTACCTGGGTTTATACTGATTTGGGGGCCAGGCACATTCCCAAATTCAAACGATGACTGCAGCAAACTAACTGAAACTGAAAGCATTTTTACTCCATTGACTCATCAAGCTGAAACTAGCTGCAAAGCTGCTATAAACCCACTCCTGAAATCTGAAGTGGATTATTTCAGCTATCCATCTGTGGAATCTGTGGCATGATCACTCTCAGGAGGTGGTACAAATACTTGGCTTTCCTCAAGCAAGTCCACATCTGGTGCTGGAGGACTGTTAATTGAAGACTCCTCCAATTAAGTATCACCAACAGAAAAATGTTCATGCAGCTGGTAAATATGACAACTCCAAATCAGTCCAGACTGTATAGGAGGCAGAAGCTGAGACTCCTAGAACTGTAGGTGGTCGGACGCCAACTTTTTCAGCAAACCCAGCCTTCTGTGAAATGCATGATCCCAGAGTAACGAATACCAAAATAAAGTCCAATCCCTGCTTTTTCTTGAGTTGCAAGGTCATGGTTAACATAGTTTAGGCATGAACTGAGAAGAACTAAGGAGCCCACTTGGGCTGTAATTCCATCATGGACCAACATGTTGAGTAAACAGGAATTCTGCCAGTTGCTGGCTAGTCTTCTGCAATACTCATCTTCACTGCATCTTTTGTGGACTGTAACATTAGCTCAGCTTGCTCATTGGTCTGCAAAATGCAATGCAGACAGTTTAGATAACGTTGCAACTGAAGTACTGGAATTCCCCTGAGATGAATGCACTGCCATTGTGTGAAACAATAATGCTCAACCATCAATGACTGACAAATAATCGATGGAGAGCTGTTAAAGCAACAGCTGATGATAAGGCTGGAATAATGGTTACTGTGAGCTATTCCTTGGACTTCTTGGACACTTCCCTAGGGAATATTGATGCCTTTGGAGGGTTATTGCAGATAACTTGAGAGATGTTACACTCCTACATCCTTGACAACCCCATATTGCTTTTATTTGTACAAAGTGCCTAAAGACACTCCCTTTAGTGTTGGCAGTATCAGGATTCTTTTGGAATTACATGATTTCCCTAGTATACAAATCATTCCCACTGACATGATGAAAATGATCTAAATTCTTCAGCCATTTTTTCCTATGGATCCCACCCATATCCCACTAAAACAAGTATCAGTGGGATCCTCTGTAGTCATTATGGCCATCAGTTATGCTTCAAGATATTCTAGCATGGCTACCAACTTGAGGACTTCTAGTTAGTGGAAAGAACAGCACAGTCAGGAATTGTAATAGTAGACAGCTTAATTAACCAGCTCAAGCAATTCTTTTATAGATCAATGTGTATTCAAAAGCATTGTGTGATGCTCGAGCAATGCATATGAGGAGACAAAAAAAAGGTTCTGCCTTGTCTTTAGCAAAAACGACCAAAAAGTAGCAGGCAAATGCAGATTTACAAAGCACAGCCATGACCATAAAACTGTGAGATTTCTTCATTCCGTGCATAGATAGTCAAAACTCTATCAATCTGGGCACAGTTTCTGCTGAAGGCATTGTCTTTGAGTAAAAGGCATTAGCTGCATCAATGTATGCTCAGTTGTGGAAGCAAGAAAAAATACCAGAGAAATGGGATTGGATTATAAAAGTTATGACATGGAGTGAAATGGATAAATTAACAAGAATATTAAGAGACTATGATTTAGAAGTTTTTAAGACGGAATGGAAAAAGTTTAGAAGATATGTAGAAAGGGAGTGGAAAATAAAAGGACATTGGACAATCTTTGATAATGATTAAGTTTTAAAAAGAAGAAGAATATAAATTTTTGTTTTAATAGTTAAGGGTACCTTTAAATATTTGCATTTTAGGTAAATAACACTGGCGGGGGTCAAGTAACGGGGGGAGGGGTGGGTAGAAAGTATTATATGGGGTCAGTCAGTCAGTCAGTATTATATGGGGTAGATAAAAGAAGTTTTTTTTAAAGATGTAAGCTATAGATTTATTACCATATGTTACCAATAAAATTGTTTTAAACCAAAAATGTGTGTCTGTGGACAACTCCAACTTGGACTTACAAACAATGGCCAGTAGTCATCATAGTGAACAGAGTCAGAGTTGGGTGCCACAAGTCTCATCACAAACTGAAATTCTTTATCATACTATCAGTTCTACTTCCAGAGTTTTTGTTCTTTTATCCAATAAGTGATGCTACGGTGGTTTCATCTTTCAAGAAGGTATGAAAATGTCAACCAGCCTTAGGAATATCTTGTTGGCATTTTGCTACAGGACACCAAGTATTGCCTCTTCCTTGTTCTCACTTGGGTGGATGTCAGATGAAGTGATGAAATGAACGAGACACCAAAAAGGGTAAGACAGTTCCTCTTGAAGCAGGTCTTGTTGCACATAGGTATGAATCTACCACCCTTTCCTACACAATCTTGCTCAACTCCCCTCCTTATTACAGCCCCTTTCCCACTTTTGTCCATGTAGGTTCTAGGATCCCCAGTGTAGCTTTTTTTAGTGGTCAAAGGGGAAACCTCCTTCTTTCCTCCCGCTGAAAAGTTAGTTGCCTTCAACCCACAACACAGTCATCCCTGGCATTGAGGATTATGGAATGAAGCCAATCTGCTTCACCTTTCTCCATGTTCCAGCTGCATAAAGCTAGAAAAGGCAGCCAAGTGACTCCAGTGGCACCCTTTCTGAGTTATGCAAATGTATAGCAAAGTAAATAATTTAAAATATAGGGTACTTCTCCTCCTTCTTAAAAATGATTCAACCCAGCCACCCCACTCTACCTCACTGTTCATCCATGTTTATGCTGCTAATATGATTTAATGGGGAGGTAGGGAGGGAGGGGAGGGGAGGCAGCATACTATAGCCCAATCTCATCAGATCTTGGAAGCTAAGCATGGATGGTACTTGGATGGGAGACCACCAAGGAAGACTCTGCAGAGGAAGGCAATGGCAATCCACCTCTATTTCTCACTTGCCTTGAAAGTCCCTTGCTGGTGGGGTTGCCATAAGAGGGTTGTGATTTGATGGCACGTAACACACACACACACGATTTAACGGCAACTCCCTCCAGCATTAAATTTTCATACAGGCAGATATCCTTTCTGTATTCAGCAGTATACCCTTTTGGACCTTAGAGATGTTGTGAGTGCAGCCACAATGGTTTTGCCTGGTTCTTTCCCATTGCTGGAAACAGAACCACAACATTCTCCTGGATGCCATTCCCAGCCTTAGGCGGCTAGGGGAGGCAGAGGCTGCATTGCAATAGTGGTCTTCCTCTGAGCTGCAAATGATAACACCCAGCTACATTCTTTTGGTCCTTTCCTGTTCAGGAAAAATAGGTTCCTGTATATAAGATGTGCAGTATTGCCTCCCAGGGGCAAATGCTATTCACTTTTGCACCAAGCAAACTGGTGGAGACATAAATTGCCAAGAAATCCTGCATTTAAAAATATCCTGCGGTCTGAAATGCATCTGTACAGCCACAAGAGATGGTAGCCTGCCTGGTCCCCTTTTAGATAAAAAATGGAATTCTCCAGCAGTGTTGTAAGCCATGCTGTACACATTGAGAATTCCTATGCATTTCTGTCCGTACAACAATACTTCCTGCCCATGTCTCTCTCTCGGCTTGGCTTCGCGAACGAAGATTTAAGAAGGGTGCAATAGTCCACGTTTGCTGCAGGCTCGCTGGTGGCTGACAAGACCAATGTGGGACAGGCAGGTCCGGCCCATGTGCAGATGTAATATCAGTACCTCGGACATTTATTAATGATTCCTCTGAGTTCCATAAGTTCATGGGACAGATATAAATTTCAGACTGAAAGACAGAGGAGGTGGGGAGAAGCGATTTCAGTATTCAATCACTTGGCCAATTACTCAGGCCCGGCTCTTAAATTGGCATGAGACCCAATATTCCTTGTATAATCTTCTGCTCAGCCAGTCTTTCAGATTCACAGTCCACAACGAAACTGGTCTCTAGTCTCTCTGAAATGGGCTAAAATACACATAGAAATTGCTCTCAAGGAGCAAAGTGTGACTTACCTGTTTTTCAAAGATTATTTCAACAAGCAGCAGCAGCAACTCTGTGATGAAGATCACCAAGAGAACCCAGAAGAACTGTGCAGAAAAGACAGGGGGACGGGAGGAAAGGAGAGATTGGGATTGTGTTTCATCACATGGATACAGAAATCATGAATAAATAAGTTTGCAGCTAATTGCATTCTCTGGCTTTGTTCATAGACAATGACAAAAGAGACAATCTCTCTCTGAAATACCAGCTAGGCACAGACAGATAAATTAACCTCATCTCTTTGTTCTCACCACCACAATCTTAATAAGAGAAACAGCAGCAGAAAAGCAGGATCATACCAAATGCATGAGCTGAGGTGCATTGTCATTAGACAGGACTTCAGGTATGCACAATTGCAAAGAGAATTTTGACTTTTTTTCCTTTTGACTAACAGGTTCCCCCGCTCCTTCATGACATCTTTCATTAATCTTCAAAGTGCTGTTTGCTTCACACTTGTAACACAAGAGCATAAGAAGTGCCATGCTGGATCGGACCAAAGACTAGAGTTGCCAGGTTTGTGTTGGAAAATATCTGGAGACTTTTGGGGTGGATCCAGGAGAGGGTGGGGTTTGGGAGGGGAGGGGCCTCAGCATGATACAGTGCCAAAGAGTCCACCTTTTAAAGCAGCCATTCTCTCCAGGGGAGGTGATCTCTGCCAGCTGGAGATCAGTTGTAAAAGCAGGAGAGCTCCAGGCTTCACCTGGAGACTGGCAACCCTATCAAAGACCCATTAGATCCAGAATTCTGTTCACACAGTGGCCTGCCAGCTGCCTCTAGGAAGCTCACAGGCATAGCCTTGCCTCTCTTCTCACCTGAGAAAGACTATTTAACTTTCCTCAAACCATGTGGGCATTAGCATAAACCCAATCTTGGAATGCAGAGCACTCCCAAGTTCAGTTACGGGTTAACATGAGTCTCTCTCATAACTTCAATTTCTCACCTTGCTGTGGAACGAAAGGAGAGAAACCTTTTTAACAAAACTGTGAAACCAGAGCACTCAAGTGCCAAATGCTGTTTCTGCCCTGCATTGCTATTTCTCGGGCAAGTATTTAATCACAAGCTGAAATCCAGTGCTAATTATTAGCAAAGTCCCCTTGAGATGGACAAAGAACAGCAGAGGATTGAAATCATACCTGTTTAGGTAAAGATCACAACTGTAATTTGACTCCAGCTGCCTTCTATACTTGGTTTAGAAGGAAACCAGGGTTTACATATAGAAGGGCAGCCCCAGAATGCCTTGTTCCCACCCCTCTTGGAGGTAGTCAGGGGGCAATGATACAACTCAAGGCTTTCACAAACCATGGCTCTCTAGTAAATCAGAGACTGAAGCTGTGGTTTGAAGTCAATTTGCAACACATTTCTATGAGGGAACCTCACTTATGCTGGATAAAGGGACCATATGCTCCTAAGGCTGCAGGATTTTAGAGGGGAAACTGAATTAGTATGTTGTAGAAGCAAAAGAGTTGCACCTTCAAGACTAAGAGGGTGTTTTTTGTTCTGTTTTGTGGCAACAGCTTTCATGGACAACACCCCACTTTGTGAGACGCATGAAGTATGACTTCAGGTATCAAACACATATCTGTTCCCTGAGCTGCTGGCTGAAGCGTCTTTCTTCCCATTGCTGGCTTTTGCTTCCTTCCCCACAATCTCTAGCTCTGGTTCTCCTCCTCACCTCTTGCGGTTGTCATCAGGTTTTGCTTGCCATTTTAGGTTGTTAGAATCCTCAATACTATTTGAACTCTAGCATTTTGCTGTGATGTCTGTTGAATGTGCAGACATCATAAGTAAAGCTTTTCAGCCTCAGTTTAGTCTCCCCTCCCTCAAGCCAATTTTTCTTCTACAAAACTGAGGACTCCCTTGGGTTTGTAGAACTCTATATTAATATCAGCTGGCACTGACTAGAGCTAGCCTTTCATTATTGGATATAGTTTGATACACAAACTGAGGTCACGCATGCATCTGATGAAGCAAGCTATGGCCTACAAATGCTTCTGCCACAATAAATCTCTTTAAGATACCACAAGACTTCTTTTTATTCCTAAGGCTGAATTGCAAGTCTGTCCTACCTATACTCATAGAATCACCAAGCATTCTCACAGCCTCTTCTAACAAGATTCCTTTCATTAGATAATATCTTCAAGTTAGTAGAAAGGGCCAAATTCAGGGGAACTTCTCAGTGGATTCATGTAGCCCAAGAGCCTGATCATTATAGCACCTTATAAGGAAAGGAAAGAAATTTTGCTAAAGTTCAAAATGAACAAGACAGTTAATAAAGGGTTCAGCTACCAATTAACAAGCTCACAGTGGAAATAAATCCCTCATCTCTTATTCAATTAAAAACTCACCCCAGTCAGCCATCCTTAGGAAGTTCCTCGGTCTCACTGTCAACAATAATAAATCACACCCCATTCCAGATCTGAGACCAAAATTAATCCTGCCTTCCAAACAACCCAACGGGGATGTTTAACTGCTTGTGATTGGTTTCATTAACTCATGAAGGTTTACCAGAAACGATACAATAAGGGTAGAAAATTTAGCAGCGCTGGCAATGAATGGTGCCTAAATAAAAAATGAAGTGGATTTAGAAGTTTCAATTTCACTAAAACAGCTACAGAAAAAAAGGGTTTAATCAAAGTAGCCACATTTCTGAGGGGGATGTCAAACATTTCTGGATATACTGGTAATTTCTACATTAGAACTTGCTACAAGACTAAATGGGAAGCAAGCATAATGAATCACAACCCAGGAAACAGCAGCCATTTCCCAGGGGGCCTGTTTTTGTCTATTGGCTATACTCAGATCATGGTATGTTCAGGACAAGAATGAGCCAGAAAATCTTTGAACTCAAAACATTTCTTCTGTCTCTTGACTCCCTATATGTGCTATACCGAGAATGAAGACATCCTGAAATTGAAGACTCTCTTATGTCCATCAGTGGTATAGAGGAACCACTGGTATATACCACATGGTATAGATAGAACTCTATGTCTGTGGCAGTGATACTCTGTATTCCTGGTGCAATTCTGGAGTTTTGACTCCATTGTTGGACCTCCTGATGACACCTGGATTTTGGCCATTGTGTGACACAGAATGTTGGACTGGATGGGCCATTGGCCTGATCCAGCATGGCTTCTTACGTTGTTATCTTATGGTTTAGGAAGTATTCAGTCTAATCACAAATTGTGTGACTTCCAAATTGGGTAACTTAACATCACCCTGCCAACAAAAGTTCGTATAGTCTAAGCGATGGTATTCCCAGTAGTAATGTATGGCTGTGACAGCTGGACCATAAGGAAGGCCGAGCACAGAAGAATAGATGCTTTTGAGATGTGGTGCTGGAGAAGACTCTTGAGAGTCCCTTGGACTGCAAGAAGATCAAATCAGTCAGTCCTAAGGGAAATCAACCCAGACTGTTCACTGGAAGGCCAGATGCTGAAGCTGAAGCTCAAATACTTTGGCCACCAAATGAGAAGGGAGCACTCCCTGGAGAAGATCCTGATGCTAGGAAAGACAGAAGGCAAAAGAAGAAGGGGGCAGCAAAAGATGAGATTGCTGGACAGTGTTACTGATATAACAAACACGAATTTGAGCAGACTTCAGAGGATGGTGGAAGACAGGAGGGCCTGGCGTGACTTTGTCCATGGGGTCGCGAAGAGTCAGACTTGACTGTGCGAATGAACAACAACAAAACAACTCTGGAGTTTTTTTCCTTGTCTACAAAACAGAAAAGCACAAACTATAGTTAGCAAGTGTGAATATGACAGTAAGTGTGATGTGCCAAAACAACAGAAAAAATTCATTTGCTGGCTGCACAATGGGGGACTTCATGAGCCCCCGGTGGCCCTAGATAGGTTCACATATTGGCAAACTGTTGGCCATTATATGTGAACTAAGGTTGCCAGCTCTAGATTGGGAAATTCCTGGAGATTTGGTGGTCGTGCCTGGGAAGGGTGGAAGCTCCTTGTGGATGTAGTGTCACGCTGATTTTCCTAGTCTCCATGGTGCACTGTAGAGTAGGGATCCCAACCTTTTTGTGCCTATGGGCACCACTTGAATTTTAACATAGCATGGTGGGAGCAGCCTAGGGTTGCCAGGTCCTACCAGCACTTTCAGGAGTCTTCTGGTGTGCATGGAGCACAAGGAGATGTCATCACATTGCCACCATCATATGTGATGCTCTAGGTTTTGGGCAAAAACTCTATGGGTTTTTTGCTACAAAGCCACAGAATTTACCCCAAACACAGAGTGACACAGGTAACACAATGACATAACTTCTAAGTGACAACATCACATCAGGGACGTCATGCCACAGTGTCTCTGTTTGGGGGTGGAGTTTCCCCCACCAGTCAGCTGGGAGGCGGCAAACTGGAGCCCTGCAGACCAGGGGATCCCCTGGCTGAACCAAGGGTCTGTCAACTCTAGCACAGTCAGAAAATACCTGCTGCAGGAGGCAGAGCCAGTCACAAAATGGCTGCCACAGCCTACCTTCAATCACACAGTGAAGATTGTCATGCTGTGGTGGCAGCTGCTGCCAAAGCAATGTTCTACAAAATTTGCACAACCAACTGAACCTCCAGGGGTCAGACGCCTTGCTGGACAGAAGCCCAACTGGCCCCATACACTTTCTACAAGCACTTGGTGTGTGCCAGGAAAGCTGTCAGCAGGGGCCATGGCACTCACAGACACCATGTTGCAGACTCCTGCTGTAGTGTCTACTCTTTGAAGTTACCTTTTCTTCCAGAGAACAGTTCTCTGAAGTCTGGAGATCAGTGGTAATTCTGGGGAAACTCCAGGTCCCACCTTGAGGCTGGCAACCCTAGAGTAAAGAAGGCTCCTGCATAAAAGGGGGCAGACCCTCCCTCCAATGAGCAGCTTCCTGACTTCTCCTTAATGAGGATATCTTTTTTTTTGGGGGGGGGGGGGCGGCTCAGCACTGGGGTATATTTAGGCACCAGTAGGCTCAGAACTCAAGGGGAGGTTTGGCAAGAGAGCCAGTTTGGTGTAGTGGTTAAGTTTGCGGACTCTTATCTGGGAGAACGGGTTGATTCCCCACTCCTCCACTTGCACCTGCTAGAATGGCCTTGGGTCAGCCATAGCTCTGGCAGAGGTAGTCCTTGAAAGGGCAGCTGCTGTGAGAGTCCTCTCAGCCCCACCCACCTCACAGGGTGTTTGTTGTGGGGGAGGACGATAAAGGAGATTGTGAGCTGCTCTGAGACTATGAGATTCGGAGTGGAGGGCGGGATATAAATTCAATATCATCTTCATCATCTTCTTCTTAAGGAAATGGGCAAAGATGAGTCAGACTTACAAAAATGCAGCAAAGCACCCTTTGACCTTAGGGGAGTAAGGAGAATTAGTTGGTATCCTAACCCCTGCAGCCCATACCCAGGCACTGACATAACACTACATCAGCAAAAACACTGGCTATCAGCTCCAATGCAGTTGCTATGCTCTCCTTCACGCATCTCTTTCCTCAGCAGAGAGAGCACATGGGACCAGCTAGATACACCGTCACTGCATCATTGTCAGTAACATGCCAGCACCTGGACAAAAGACTGAGCTATTAGCTTGCCAACAGAAATGTTACATCGGTAGAGTCACAAGCAAAGGGACACTTTCCCAGCAAGACAGCCTTAATCCTACTTCTCAGTTGCCAGACATCATTGCAAAGAGGAAATGTGAACTGCACATGGATTCAGCACTAGTATTTAGAAATGAATTTTCCCATGGAAAATGTTGAATGTGCAACAACAGTGATGTGGGAAAAACCAGTCTCCACGGATTAGGAGGGCAGAAACAATGTGGCTCTTGCATCTTTCATTCTGAATACCTGCCCAGACTGAAACCTGTTCTACTGCATACTGGGGAAAGGGTTATCGATAAGCCACATATTTACTCCCTTTTGGGGCTGCCCAAACCTTTAAGCAAATGTATCACCATCTTGACAATGAAATATAAACTCTAATGTTATCTGAGGCATTGAGTCAAGAAAGCTTTTGTTGGAATGACTATTGGAAGTCTTTAAGGTGCTGTTGGACTCCTGTTTGATCTTGCTGCCACAAAGATACTCATTTGGAAGGATCATTTTGGCAAGTGGACCTCACTCAGGGGCAATCTGCCTCTCCCTTTAACATCCAGACTGGTAAACAGTTCCGGAAAACTCAAAAGCTTGCACATTGTGTTGTATTCTTTTGGCTGGTTATATAAATATATGGCTTTTGTTTTTTGAATTCCACCAGGGTTCTTAAACAGTGTTATAATCTTCTACTTGTATAAGCAGAGCTCCATCATATTCTAGTATGATCAGGAAGAAAAACATGAAAATATAGAGATACAGAAGATTTGGATTCATTTTTCAGTGGCTTTTCTTGAGTTCAACTGGGACAAAGCAGGCAAGCTATGGTATAGAACCTCTATGGCAGGGGTGTCAAATGTGTGGCCCAAAGGCTGGATCAGCCCCCCAGAGGGCTCCTATCAGGCCCACGAGCAACTCACTGTCATCTGTTTCCTTCTTTTTCTCTTGCTTCCTTCTGCGTGGCAGCTTGGTATGCCAGGCTTGCTTAATCGCACAGTAGTTACAGAGCAAAGCCTCTATTTCAGGGGTGGCCAGCGGTAGCTCTCCAGATGTTTTTTGCCCACAACTTCCATCAGCCCAAGCCAGCATGGCCAATGGCTGGGGCTGATGGGAGCTGTAGGCAAAAAACATCTGGAGAGCTACCGTTGGCCACCCCTGCTCTATTTTCTCAATTGGCTGACCAGCACATGAAGCAACTTATGTACAAAATCTCATGATGCCCAGCCATTTCGTGTTTTCCCCTGGGTCTTAAGCTCAAAGCATTGACCATGAGATTTCTGTAATGAATGTTAATAAATCAAAAGTTTGCAACTTACAGACACACACCTGAACAACACGCTCAAAATTGCTACAGCACAGACATTGTCTCCACATTTGATGCAATTATTCAGAGCAAGAGGTGTCAGTTATCAGAAACTGTTAAATAAACAAAATATTCCAAGGGTGCAGCCAGACGTACCATTAGTGGCGATACAGCTCCGTCTCGCTGACGGATTAAATGTGTTCGTTCAGACATCCACATCTGGCAATCGAGCGTATTCCAGTGTCATCCCGGCTTGCTACGCATCTATGGCGCATTAATTTGACAGCACATAAAGTCCGGTCCTTTTTCAAAAAAGCTGCACAAGATGGGCTTTTTCCTGTTTGGACAGATCACACGCGATACTGCCTCTCACCTTTTTTCTTTTTAAGCCCCAGCAGACATGCACATTGCCAGATCATCTGGGAATCTGAGGTGACGCTTCTGCTTCTCCAATCAACACAGGATCGGAGTGGGGGGGGGAATGCTATCCCACTATTTAGAACAGGAAAAAGTCTCTTTTTTTTCAATGTGGAGGATTTCTGGAAACTCCCCCCCCCCCCTGAAGTAACGTTTGATTTCCCACCTCCAAACAGTTGGGCGCATGTTCAATGGACCCCCTCCCCTCCCAGAAATCACCACCTGATCACGCATGCTCCAAGAAAAGAGCATGATAGTATTGGATGTCTGAACGCTCAACAACAAAATGAGTCGCATTCTTGGATGCTCGTCTGAATGGCCCTGCATCGAATCAATATTCAACTGTTCAAATTTGAGTGCTACACACCCACTTTTAATGTGAGGTGTGACCGCACCCCAAGAGTGCTACTCTTTTAAGCATATTTTTATTTTGTTTTTAAAAAATCTTTAATGGTCTGTGTGTCCATTATAAAGTTTATATGTCCACTACCTGGTATTACATTTTATGACACACATGGCCCAGCTGTACAAGGTCTCATTTATGTCAGATCTGGTCCTCATAACAAATGATTTGAACACCCCAGAGTGTCTGAAGAAGGGAACTTGACTCTCAAAAGCTTATATCCAAAAACTCTTGTTGGCCTCTAAGGAGCTACTGGACTCAAATCTAACTGTTCTACTGCAGACAAACTTGGCTACCCTCTGAAACTAAAATAAAGCCTAATTCCCTCACCCCAGGAACTTGGACAAATTTAGCTCCACTAGCTGCTATTAATTTCTATGGAGAAAAGGAAAATGTTGAATGTGCAACAACAGTGATGTGGAAAAACCAGTCTCCACGGATAAGGATGGCAGAAACAATGTGGCTCTTGCATCTTTCATTCTGAATACCCGCCCAGACTGAAACCTGTCTCTGTTTGAGCCCACTGACTTGTTAATATGACCTATAGGTATAGATTTGATATGCAAGGAACCTGCCGCTCACTCTGGCTTTCCGCTGCTACACTTGACTTTGCAGGACCACCTTTAAAGTGCTTTCATGGAAGCAGCCTTTGAAAACAGCAGGTGGGCAAGATGCCTGTCAATTTCAATTTTAAGAAAGGTCTGGGTGGAACAGGAAATGCTGACTGGAGTACCCCCTTGATGCACATTTACTACTTGAGTTCCGCCCCTCACAAGGAAAGTGACAATGGAAACAACTTTTATTTTTTTTATTTTTTAAAAAACTACATTCAACTAAATCCCATCTTAAATGTAGAAAACAGTAGGATTTCCACATGGGAAGAGAAATCCAGCTGCTTTACTAAGATCATCTGCCATTATCTCAGAGGCTTATGTCAATGAGGAAAAAACATTTCACCAAATCTCTCTGTGCCTTTTGGGGGAGGGGGCTGTATTTGGGTTGCTAAGAAGGGAAAGTCTGCATAAATAAATGCTCCAGTGATATTAAAAAGATTGTTGCAAGGTTTGAAAAGGGCCAATCAAAATGATCAAGGGGTACATAATGATGCATGGTGTGGAAAAGTAAACAGAGAGAGAATATTTGAATAACTTGGGGGCATCCGGTGAAGCTGATCAGCAGTTAAATATAAACATGGAGAGTTAGATCCTATGACTTCCTAGCACTAAACTGGATCCTATGATTCTCTTCTGCTAAATCATCCTTCAGTAGAGAAAACTTTCCTCCAACGGAGAATGACATTTTTTTTTCTTGATGGAAAAAACCTTGCTTTGATGAAGAAAAGTCTCTCTATGTTTATTCTGCCACAATAAACCTGTTAATTGTTTCCATGGGAAATATGCTTTCAGGTGCAACCATTACCAACTGGAATGAAAGTGATATTATTCCCTATAGAGAACTTCTCTATCCAGATTACAGGCAGATGGGAAGAAGTGGCTGCATGCAGATGTCATGCTAAAACACAGTATATAAATAAAAATGTGATTAAATTCTGGTTTGCATTAAATCAAACTGCAGGTTGCACAATAAATCATGGCTAGTTGCTAAGTATTAAATTGGCATTGATACTACTGTTTATACCTGGCTTATTAACTGTGATTAGTACTAGCTGAAGTTTGTTGTGATGTCAGTGAAAAAATCCCAGTTAGCACACTAGCAATCTAGGGCTTCTAGTCCCCAGTTTGTTCAGGGCTATCGTGAACTGAGTGAAATTACCCCCTGAACAGGCAAGAAACTGAAAATAAATGTCACATGCCACCGTCTCCATCACTAATGTTGGTGGGGGGACGGGACGGAGTGCTCTGGTTTCAGGGCAGAATGCTATGGTAAGAAGCTATTTCTACCATAGAGTTCTGCTCACAAAACTGCCCCCTTAATATGACCTATAGCCTCTTTGTCATGGTGGACTCCCCCTGCAAGTGGGTGTGTAATTGAAACAAACATGGGGGAAAGATAGGGTGCATGATACATAGTGGATGTCCCACTTTCTCAGATCCAACAGGCTAAGCAGCAACTTGAGCCTTTCTTCCATTTGAAAAGTTCCACCAGCTTGAACAATAAATTGCCTGCCAGTTTTTCTTCCCAATGTAAGAACCTGAGAATGCTGCAATCAAAAACAAGTCAGTCTAGGAAGTCATGACACAATTACGGCAGGATCAAGCATACTCAATCTCATGAGCTCAAGGGAGAGCCACAAGTGACAAAACACACCATATATGGCTCCCCCACCCGTGGAGGAGCACCCGCACTGTCTCCCAGGCATGTCTACAAAATTAGCTTCAGAAATCTGGGTCCTGCCAAGACAACTGAAAGCAGAGACTTAAAAAACAACACATGATTTTTCTGGAACAGGATCCCAGTGGATAGAATAAACAGTCCTTTATGAGAACAAAAGAGCTTTGCAGCACCTTAAGTCACAAAGCAAGAAAGAAAATCCACTGTTAGTTTGAAAAAATCCTCTTTGTAGAATCAATGTACCAAGAGGAGAAAGGCACAAACACCTGCATTTCTTCTACTGGAATCCCCAGTGGTCATTTGTTTGGTATCCCAGGTTCTAGGCAGCCCAGCTACTCCCCAAATTGGCACAAGCAAGTTCCCATTTGCCCTTTCCAGAACTTTAAAAGTCTGTCCCTTTCACTTCTCAGTGCACTGAACTGAAATTCTGTTAAAAGAGTGCGCTTTAATTCCTGGGATTCCCATAGGGTTAGAATCATAGAATCAAAGAGTTGGAAGGTACCTCCAGGGTCATCTAGTCCAACCCACTGAACAATGCAGGAAACTCACAGAATGCCAGGTCTGGGTTGGAAAATACCTGGAGACTTTGGGGATGGATCCAGGAGAGGGCGGGGTTTGGGGAGGGGCCTCAGCAAGGTACAATGCCATAGAGTCCACTCTTCAAAGCAGCCATTTTCTCCAGGGGAGTTGATCTCTACCAGCTGGAGATCAGTTGTAAAAGTGGGATATCTCCAAGCCGCACCTGGAGGCTGGCAGCCCTTGGTTCCCAGCAGTGCCTTTTCTGACTCCGGACCACAGAGTTAGCTCAAGTTTTAGGGTCAAAGCCTCACTATCATCCCCAGGCCAAACACAAAAGCAAGACAAATAATCTTGTGTTGAGCACTGGAGGAATTCCAAAGTCCTCCTCAGACAAGCCCTCCCTGCCTCCATATGATGGAGAGCTGGAACAGAAGTTATTGAAGAGGACAGAGAATCTTACCGGCAGTTATAACATTAAAGCCATAAAACTTTACCAAAAATAGCAAAGGAAAACCAATCAGGAAATTATTTTCACGTAAATGATCAGATAGGGTGTTTTCCTGACTCAGAGAAGCACTCATATATAGAAAGTTCCTTTTCTGAAAGATAATTTTATCAAGCTGCTTCTTTGAAATGCTATTTATTCTTATCCAGCAAAGGGCCTTCAAACTTCCTTTGAACAAACAATATGACAGCATTATTTCCAATGCGCAGATAAAACAGTGAGAAGCCGGAGCGCTGAGCGGATGAGCAGCCTTTGGTGTCTCTGCAGAGCACTTCCTGTTTTATCATCTGCCTACTAATTGCCTTGTCTGTCTGATGCTCTATCCAAGCACAATATTTTATTTAGATAAATCACTATGATTTATTTATAAGACAGCAAATCTCACCCCAATCCCAACCTAGAAAAAGAGACTGGAGAAATTGGATCAGCTCAGCCTCAGTTAACGATACAACAGTACAAACATTACTGTGTCCACAAACCATCTTATCCCTTCCACAATTGGGCATTTGAAACTTCAGACAAAGGGTATGATGATCTGAGAGGTTCCCTTCCTGTACATAAACATCTCTTAAATGAAGAGTACGGCTGCTTCCATACGGCAATGATTTTCCATGAAGCTCTCATTGCTACTGTGAATGCAGAGCCATTTGCCGTGGCAACAGAGCATGCATTTGGCAGTTTTCCCTGTTGCATCCCTTCCCTCAGCTGCCTCCAGCCATCACCAACCACCCCCACTCTTTTTTTTAAAAAGGCAATAGATAGATGATAGATAGATGTCAATAACATTTCTATCTATCTATCTACCTACCTACCCACCCAGCCAGGCAGCCAGCCAGCCATCAGGCTTTTGGTTGAGGACAGCAACTAGAACTATCTTGGCTGGCATCTCCCCGCTCCCCTTTCCCCCTGCTTTCCCCCACCTCTCGCATGGTGATGACAGTTGGAAATCTGATGTATTAGCATCATTCAAGAATTGTTTTTAACAAATATATTTAAATAGAAGTATTTTATTACTATATAGATTTTTACTGTTTATCGCTTAGAGCCCTGAGTACTCAGGGATTGGGCGATCCATAAATCTAAATGATAAATAAATGAATTGCCATGATGAAGATATATTGGTCCCTATGAATTCTCAGCTTTCATTTTTTAAGTCTTTACCCTTTTGTTGTAGAGAGAGAAGGGGAAATGCATATCCCTTATATTTCTGCAATGAAAAGGGCTAGAAACTGGAAGCTAGCAGGTCACAGCAGTAGATAGTTATGTTATTGCACTATAGCAGGGGTGGCCAACGGTAGCTCTCCAGATGTTTTTGGCCTACAACTCCCATTAGCCCCAGCCAGCATGGCCAATGGCTGGGGCTGATGGGAGTTGTAGGCAAAAAACATCTGGAGAGCTACTGTTGGCCACCCCTGCACTATAGTGATCCAGCAGGGGTGGCCAAACTGCAGCCCAGGAGTTGCATGTGACTCTTTCACACATATTGTGTGGCTCTCAACGCCCCCACTGTCCTGTCAGTCAGCTTGGAAAAGGCATTTCTCTCTTTAAATCAACTCTCTAAGCCAAGTCAGCTGGTAGCTTGGAAAATGCATTTAAAGTTAAAAATTGCTTTCTTTTGACTTCTCTCTCCCCCATCTATGCTTCTTCCTTCCTTCCTCCCCCCAAAAATCTGATGTTTATTCTATGTGGCTCTTACATTAAGCAAATTTGGCCAATTTTTAAAACAGCCTCCCAAAAGCCATCTGGAAGTAGTAGCGAAATGGCAGCAAATGGGGAAGAGGGCTGAGGGAAGGACAATATTGCCAATGTAGGCCAATGTATTGGCAGTATTGCCAGTGCCAATATTGTCATACGTCAGGGTATGAAGGCGCCTGAGCGTAATCTTTCAAAAAAGATTTACCAAACCAGATTTTGGAAAAATCACAGCAAAACAGGGAAAAACTTAGAAAGTTAGAGGACAACATTGTGTGTATATGAGAGAGAGAGAGAATGAGTGTGTGTGTGTGTGTGTGTGTGTGAGAGAGAGAGAGTTCCTGTTCCAGTTTGGATGTCAAACTGGGGAAAAATCTTTGAATGGAAGCAACCTAGGAACACAAGGAATACAAGCAATTCAGATTCACAACAGAAATATAGTCCATCCAAAGAGACAGAAGCAAATTGGACCATCTTCTAAACTAACGTCCCATGTTTCAATGTGTCTTTCTGACCTGTTCATCTGTCTCCATCGTCCTCCAGATCTACTTTGCAGACACAGACAGAAGAGATGCCACTGGAAAGTTGAGACACAGGGGCAGATTTGTGCTTAGGGAAGCTGCAGCCTTTCACTTGTGAACAGCCCCTTCCTAGGAACCACATGATTCTCCTGCTTTAGTAGAAATATGATTTTCAGTAAGCTACAGCTGGTACCTTCAGGAACTCTGCCAAAGTGAGTTTATTCTTTTGCCCAATGCCAAGCAAATTTTGAATGAACAGACAAAAATGAGGTGTTAAAAACAAGTATTTTTGGCTTCACTGTTGAGTTTAACCATGTTCTCTGGATTTTTATTATGAATTGGCATTAATATTTCAATGGGATTCATTCAAAACTGGCATAACCTTGTTCATCTCATGCATATGTGTCCATAATATTGGTTTAAATAAATCAAATGCATGGCATTCAAAAACTGAAATGTTCAGTGTGGCAATCTTAACTTCACTGGTTAGCTGCATAATACATTTATAGGGGACATGATAAACTCTGTGTCACTCACAGCATTTCCCTTCCTTGTACCCCATTAACAAGGATAAAAGGGTAAACAGAACTGCAATAAATTCAGTTGCAAAGATCAAATTTATATCATGTCAGGCGAACTGTTTCCTCCTGGAGAGCTATCTTTAAAAAAAAACTGATTGGAACAGAATGAATCTCCAGCAAAATCAAAACCCAACATTTCATTTGTGAGGTTTTGCCAAAAGAAAGTGGATTTCACATTCAGCAAGCATGCTATATTTGGGGGCTGTCCACTGTAACTTCACTCCCATCTAGCAGATAATTCATCTCTTCTTGTGTGGTCATGCTATCGATAACCAGTGTCAAAGAGTGTGTGGTTTTTGTATGGGGGAGAGCACAGCGATGAATCATGCTTGCCCTTACGGCTATAAATTCTCACAACAGTTCTGAGTGTATATCTAACTAGATCTCACAGGTCAATAGTAGAGTGCATCTTTTGCATGCAGAAAGGCCCAGGTTTAATGCCTCAGGCAGCCTCAGAGAGCTGCTTGCAGTTGGAGGAGACAGTCCTGGGGAGTGATCAGCAAACTCCCCGTGGCTCGAATAATAATTTGGTCACCAGTTATGAGCCACATCTCCAAAAACATAAGAAAAAAAATCAGTTTTAAGTTGGCTTTTCCCCCCATGGTAGAGCTGCCAACCTCCAGGAGGTTGTTACAATATGAAGTATAAAAAGATATGAAGGTTTTAAATGGTTTTATTAAACGTTGCTAGCCAGCATATCACAGTAGTTGTTTCTTTCATTGCTTGCCTCATTAACTGTGATTCCCTTTTTTATTATATTAAGCAACAGAGATCATTTTACCTGCAGAACATGGCCACTTTGCAAGGTAGATGCTATGGCATTATGCCCCACTGAAGTCCTGAACTCTCCTCAAACTCCACCCTCCTCAGGTATTTCCCAGCCGGCAATCCCACCCATGTTTCTTCTCACACTGATGACAGAGAAGGGGGGCGGAGAAAGGCTGGGGATGGCAGCCCATTGCAAAAGTTGGGGTTCTTAAGATTACAAAAGCACTTTTACAAAATGATTCCTTCTACAAACTGGTTTCTGATTGCATGCCAGATTTGCATCATAATTGGATTGTCACATTTTTAAACAATTGTTTGATCTATTATTCCAAAATATTTTTTTTGCTGTTTCTAAATGGTTGGAATAAATAGCATTCCCCCCCCCCCCACACAAACACACATTTATGTGCAGTTTCTTTTGTACATCTCACATTACTGTGATATAGGTCTGTGTGACTTTCCTGGCCTTGAGATTATTTGATTGCAGGAATTAAAGTATTACACTGCTCTGTAAAATTACATTTCCATTTACAAAAAGCCCAAGTCAATTTCAGCAACTAGGGCCCATTTGTAGAGGCCGTTAAATAAATGAACGTTTGAACACTCTCCCAGAGCAGCGGCCCACAGGCCAGTCTCGGATACCAAGCCTGATGAATGGCAACTGCTCATGTACATCAATGGGCACATGGACTGAGAATACATCTTGTTCCCTTTTGGGAATGGATGTGAAAAAGGCTCGCTTTGCAATAAAATGAGTATTCTCAAAATTATGACATTTAGACTTCAGTAGCATCACTAGTCGTGGGCGTGACAGAGCAATGGTGTTACTCAAACACAAGAAGTTGCCTTATGCCATTTGACCTGGCTAGATCATCACTGCCTGCTGATCCAGGCACAACAGGGATTTGCCCAATTCCTGCTACATGAGACTCTTGGAGATCTGAGAAACTGGATCTGTGGTTTTCTGTATGCAATGCCCATGCTCTGCCTCTGAGCAACAGAGTCCTTCCCTTTAGGGTTACCAGTCTCCATATATAACCCTATATATATATAGGCCACTGTGTGATACAAAGTGTTGGACTGGATGGGCCATTGGCCTGATCCAACATGGCTTCTCTTATGTTATGTTCCCCTGGAGGAAAGGGTGGGCTCTGCTGCATTCCCATGGAAGTCAGGAGTGATCTCCCTCCTCTCTCCACGAGTTGGCAGCACAGCCTGAAAGGGGCTTTTGTTTATACAAGACAACTGCAAATCAAACAGACAGCTTCATTTGCTCCTTCTCCAGATCACAGAAGCTGACTTGATACAGTCATTTGGCTGAGAGGCAAAATCCTTATTTTATTGTTTGACAAGCCAGAGCTGTTGCTGAAGAATTTTTTGAGATATGTGTGTGCGCGCAAAAGAACAAAAGGCCATCAAGGTTAACCCCTCTGTCCAAAAGACAGCATCATGGGACACATACTTAAAAGGACTGAGAACAGGGACAGCGTTAACAAGTAGGATGGTACTTTTCTGGAAAGCCAATTAGCATCCAGGCCAAATCAATAGTGTTCAGAACCAGTTCTGTAAGCAGAGCAAGAGCACTCCCAAAAGCTGGAAGGGTCAGCTGGTTTGAACTGGAACAAGGGCACTCTTTGTGCTTTCCTGTTCCTTGGGGGGGGGGGGTGATTTATTGCTCTTTAGAAACTATTTATTCTACTAGCACAATTCTGCAGAAGTTTGGACTTTTCCCCTGCACGTCTTCCATTTAGCAATCACTCGCTATTCTATCATAAGAGATGTTCCAGCTGCTCACCCGTTTCTCCCATGGGTACTTCAACCATGCCCACCCTCCACACACAGTTATGGCCGGGGGTCTTCTTGTGTTCCCTTTAGTGATGGCAGTTCCATCATGTAGACTCAACCCAGTCCAGTCTGGGCAATGGAAAGGAGGGTGCTGTGGCTCAGTGGCAGTGCCTGCCATGCAGAACTTCCTCAGCTCTGTCTGCAATATCTGCAGGTAAAAGTATCAGGTGATGTGAGACTCTGGAGAGCTGCTGCCAGTCACAGTAGACCAGTAATCCCCAACTCAGCACAAATGTGTGCCATCCTCAAATGTTGCTTCCTGATGCCCACTTGCTTCTCCCCCCCCCCACCCCCTTTCCTAAGTCAAGAGTCAATACTGTCATTCTTCCACCTCACCAGAGCAGGAGGTACTTCAGAAGATGCCAGGAGACATCAACTTTGTATCTGCAGGGAACACCTATTCAGAAGCAGCTGTCTCCATTAAAGGAGGATACTTGGCTTGGAAATGTCCAACCTTTTTAACCACACCCCCCACCAGCCATTTTGTGATTGGTCTCTTCTTCTGTGGCAGCCATTTTGGTGATGCCCACTGGGCTCAGAAAAATTGGGGGCCCTTAAAATGAGTAATACTAACCTTGAAGCAAAAGGATCCACAAAGGCAGCTTTAGAAACCTCAAGAATTGCTGCCAGGATCTGGTAGCCTTGCCCAAGATGGCTCCATTACCATCCGCTTACCACCAGCTTGCAAGCAATCCTCAGGGATAAACTACACATATCTACTAAAAGTGGGGTTTCCAATCCGCAGTTGGGGGCAGGGATCTCCTGGTTTGGAGGCCCTTCCCCAATTTCAGGGTTAGCAGAAAGTGTGGAGATGTCCTCTGGACACTCCATTATACCCTATGGAGACCATTTCCCATAGGTTTTAATGGAGAATCAATCTGTGGGTATCTGGGGCTCTGGAGGGGCTGTTTTTTGAGATGAAAGCACCAGATTTTCAGCATAGCATCTGGTGCCTCTCCTCACCCCCCCCCCCCAGTTTAAAAAAGATTGGCCTAGGCAGTCCAATTCTACGAGCTCCAAAAGAAGGTGCAGTGCACCCATCCTCTATTATTCCCAATGGAGGGAAGACATTTAAAAGGAGCTTGGTCCCTTTAAATGTGATAGCCAGAACTCCCTTCAGAGTTCAATCGTGCTTGTCACAACCTTGCTTCTGGCTCCACCCCCAAAGTCCCCTGGCTCCACTTCCAAAATCCCCAGATATTTCCTGAGTCAGACCTGGAACCCTAACTGAAAATCCAGCTGTTTAAAATGAAAACTAGTTTTAGGAGGTTGCACTTTTAAATAAAGCAGTGATGTGCGGGTGCTCAACCTTTTCCTCACCAATTGTTTTTGCATTCAAAATCCCTGTGAACATGTGACCTGGAACTCTGTAAAGCAGTCAGCTGATAAATGGTTAATCAGCCTCTCCGCCATTGCAGCCTCCAGTCCTAAGGCATTTACAACAACAACAAAAAACCCTTTCCTTTTACTGTTTTTTGCATGTAATATGCGAGTTTTGCCATCAGAGATGAAGCAACGTGTAGAAGAACAAAGAAGACAGTGAGAGAACTAGAGATCATAAGCAGAATGAAAAGGCAGCTGGAAGCGGGAATGAAGCTCCATTGTGCTTTCCAGTAGCAAGGCACAAGGGTGAGGGGGGGGGGGGAGGCAGAAGAGGGAGTCACTGCAAATTATTGCATTCACAATTAGTAGGGTAGGAAGCTTCTGGATGCAGAACACCCCCACCCCATTTGAATGACATAAATGCCAAACTAGATTTGAACAAACAGCACAAGACCCCTGCTGTGTCTCTACATGAGTCACTGATCTAAGCCGTCAGCACTAGGTCATTCTGTCCTGTCTCCTCAGTAGGTGTGCCTGGATCATTCAAAAGGCACAAAGCAAAGTTATGAAGAAAAAGCAGTAGGGTCAAACAATTCTTGGGACATTCTGTTGCAGATGTAAGTGCCACCACTTACAGGGAGTACTTCAGGGAGATCCTCCAGTGAGAATTAAAATTCATTGAGAAGTTTAGACATTTCCAGAGGATTTGCAGTTCCATGTATGTGTGTAAAGTGCCATTAAATTGCAGCCGACTTACGGCAACCCTGTAAAGTTTTCAAGGCAAGAGACTGACAGATCCTTTGCTGTTGCCTGCCTCCACATAGCAACTGTGGGACTGCCATCCCCAGGGTGGGCTCCCTGCTCCATTGTTTCCCCCAATGAAAAAGGAGTGAGGAGGAAGCCCTCACTCCTACCTCAGAATTAGGAGGAGAAGAGGTTCTGACATCAAAGCCCTCTACCATCCCTGGACTGGCTCACTCTGGCCTTCTCTCTCCTTTTATGGGATTCCCTGGTCCCACCCCCACCTGACTTGTATCCAATCCCCATCCACCTGGGAGGCTATAAAACGAAAGGGAATCCTTCCCTGCTTCTTGTCTCCCTGACGTGCTCCTTCCCCAAGTGGCTTAGGGCTGCCTCCTAGCTTCTCCCATCTTGGTACGGTCATCAGACTCCATGTTGTAGTTGGTGGTTTCCTGCTACTACAACTGATCTCCAGGCAACAGAGATCAGTTTGCCTGGAGAGAAAATGGCTGCTTTAAAAGGAGGACTCTATGGTATTACATCACATTGAAATTCCTCCCCTCCTCAGGTTCTGCCCCCTTCAAGTGTTTCCTAACCTAGAGCTGGCAACCCTACATCTTGGCCTTTGCCAAGTCCGGGCTTGCCCTTGTTTCCTGACCATGCCCCTACCTGCCACTGCCTGCCTGGCTCCCAGCCTTGTTCTCAGCTGTGTTGAAGTGATCTGCATAGGTCCCAGAGGCCTCCCTCTCTTGGCCTTCCTCACATGGGTGAGTCAGGTATCCAGCCATCCTCAGCTCAGGTAGCCATGGCTGGAATGAGTCGGGGCCAGGCACTGGCTCCTGACAGTGATGCTGGAATTCTTTGGTCCAGCCCCCCCCCATTCATCTTAAATATAATTCCCCTTTCGCGGTGGCAAATCCCAGAATCCCTCATTGGTTGGCTGTGGGGTACCAACTATGCCCCCACCTACTGCAGGCCCATAAATGTTGAACAAACTGCCAAAATAGTCTCACCTCAGAGGCAGATACATCTCTGATGTGTCTCTCTGTCTTTTCTGTCAACCGGTCTCAGAAAGACCTGCTGCTCTACTGCAGCCTCAAAAAAGGCATCATGGCTGCCACCAGCAACAGACCTCTGCTGCCATATCAATGGTCCACATGACCTCCCAGCACACACAGCCTCCAAAGGTTGCTGAAATAGCCAGGGAGCTTGGCACCTACGGGAGTGTTTCCTTAGAGGGAATAGTTGTCCCACTTTTGCTGTCTTTCCTGCCTCTTTCCTGTCACTCCCTCTCTCCCTCCTCGCCTCAGCCTCACCCCAGGATGGTTGGCTCAGAAGGATATAGGGTTGCTAGCTCCAGGTTGAGAAATTCCTGGAGATTTGAGGGGTGGAGCCTGGAGAGTTTGGGGTTTGAGAAAGGGTGTGACCTCAGACAGGTACTATGCCATAGACTTCAAACTGACAATTTTCTCCTGGGAAACCATTGTTGCCAATCACCAGGCAAGGTCTGGATATCACAACTAACCTCCAGATGGCAGAGATCAAACCACACCCACCCATGCCTACCCAAAGTATTTTTGCATTAGCAGGACTGGCCTGACCATTGCATGAACCTAGGTGATCATCTAGGGGACTATGGAGAAATAACTTTCATCCAAGAACTAATCCCAGGGTTTCAATTACTGTAACCACTCTCTGTCCATGGACAGGAATCCTGCTGCATAATGATAGCTGAGAGATAGTAGCTGTCAAGCTCTTAGTTATATTAATGGGTTACTACCTCCTTTCTCAGCAGCGCTGTGGCATAGAGTGGTAAAGTTGCAATACTGCAGTTCAAACTCCCTGCTCACAACCCGAGTTCGATCCCGACAGAAGCTGGGTTTAGATAGCCGGCTCAAGGTTGACTCAACCTTCCATCCTTCTGAGGTCGGTAACATGAGTGCCCAGCTTCCTGGGGAGAAAATGTAGATGACTGGGGAAGGCAATGGCAAACCACCCTGTAAAAAGTCTGCTGTGAAAATGTCATGATGCAACGTCACTCCAGAGTTGGTAACGACTGGTGCTTGAACAGGGAACTACCTTTACCTTTTTACCTCCCTTCTCTCAGTTATCATTATGCAGCAGAACTCCTGTCCATGGACAGAAAGCAGTAATTGAATCCTGGGACAGAAAGCAGTAATTGAACCCTGGATGGGGGCTGGTGTTGATTCTCACTCATACAGAATATGCCATATGGATAAAGCAGGGGATTGCAATCACTGTTGACATCACCATGTAGGGCAACACTCTAGAACACTGTCCCTACTTGGTGACATCACTGCATCGATGGCAACGTCATGACATCACTGGACAGCCCCCCTCCTGCAACCAGTAAGTCAACCTAGCCACACTCCAACTAAAACTATATCTTCTCAAGCGTAGAAGGCAAGAGTACCTCATCTATTTAAAAACTGTGCAAGGCTGCCTTCTTGTCCTTACAGTTGACACCCTGCCTGATGCCTGATTGCCCAAAACACTATTACAATGCTTACAAATGCTGGGGCATGTGCCAAGTCTGGAGAAGAGACCTTTCTGTGGCTTTTAAGTTCCTTCTCTGCTTTCTTCTGGTTGTTAAACTTGAAATGAAAGATCAAATTATGCAAATACAGACATTTGTATGACTGGTGGATATGCCTTTTCTGTCCTATGAAAGACAGAATCACAAGATGTCGGTCTCTTTGTATTATATCTCTTTCCCTCTAAAAAGAAAGGTTTTGCCCAGCCTTCTCAAGGCTTACTAGGCTTGCCAGCTCTTGAAGCCAAAAATTCTGGCACTGGCGTAGGGCTGCCCGGTCTTTCACTCCAGTGAGAGACTTAATCCAGATGGCCAGCCCCCATCCCCTGCCATTGCTTGGTAGGGCAGGGCGGGGAGGAAACGAGGAGAAATCACCATCACACCACTGCAGGTATGAACCTGCAAATGACATCATTGTGAAGAAGAAGATGACGATGATATTGGATTTATATCCCGCCCTCCACTACGAAGAGTCTCAGAGCGGCTCACAATCTCCTTTACCTTCCTCCCCCACAACAGACACCCTGTGAGGTGGGTGGGGCTGGAGAGGGCTCTCACAGCAGCTGCCCTTTCAAGGACAACCTCTGCCAGAGCTATGGCTGACCCAAGGCCATGCTAGCAGGTGCAAGTGGAGGAGTGGGGAATCAAACCCGGTTCTCCCAGATAAGAGTCCGCACACTTAACCACTACACCAAACTGGCACTTGTGCCAAGTGACGCTCCAGAATTCCACTGTAAATCTGTGGTTTTACCATAGAGTTTCAAGTGGAATCCTAGAACATCATCCCAACATGACAGCATTGCTTCCAGGTTCACACTGGCAGTGAGATTGCACCACTGGAGCAACAGCAATCTATAGGCTCCCAGCTCAATTATCTCCTACCAAGGGTACAACCCAGGGCACTTTTTTGGCCTATTTGTGATCTGAGTGGCCCAGGTATTTTTTTTCCAAAGGTGGCAGAGGCAAACACCCCACCTCACTCCTTCCCTTTTTTTCAACAAGCCAGGAGAAAAATCACAGTGAAACTGAAGGGATAGTGAAAATATGGCAAAACAAAAACAAAAAACACATGCAGATTTCAAAGCTACCTTGTTCAAACCCTCTCCTCCTTTTTTTGGTTGAGTCAATTGGTCTCTTTAGGTTGCCTTGCAGATTTGTTTGCAAACAATTTTGAGAGCACTTACCAGACTGGGGCAGCAGTTTCCACCATGGAAACTGCTCCACTTGAGAGTTCCAGAATGGCCCCTAAGTATTCAAGCACCTTCCCCTTCACTATAGCCAAAAGGCAGCTAGTCCAAGTGTACTCATAACCATATAGCATTTAGTGCTAGCTACTGGTTAGAACTTCCAAGGGATGGACTCATAGCTCTTCCTCTCTAAAGTTAATGCCAGCAGTCCTCAGACCCCAACACCACCACCACCACCACCACCTAGGAGACTAGAGTGAGAAAAACTGCCATTGCATCAACAGTGTGACCTCATTCTAAGGGAAACTCAGAAAAACCATAAAAGTTTCCACTGAATCCTAGAGCAGCATGATGTCACTTGCACGTTCACCCTAGAAATTGCATCACGGTGTTCATAAAATGGTATCCCCCTGCCCCCAGTCTCCCACTTGGTGCCAACAGCTGTCTGGCAACCCTATTCCTCTGTTTGAACCTTAGAAAGAAACAGGCTTAATTAGGTCATGTAGGTTCTCCCATATGGTGCACATCTTTTTCATTTGAGTAGGGGTCCTGTTCAAAAAGTCTTTTTCCCCTTTAAAAGGGGAACATCCATCCCACCCCCTTTCATTCTTGATAGAAGGCAATCTTGGGGAAGAAAAACATTCAAAATGGTTCATGTGACTATTCCCTCCCTTTTTTGAGTCCAGTGTCACCTTTAAGACCAACAAAGTGCCACTGGACTCAAACTTTGTTCTGCTGCTTCAGATCAACACAGCTACCCACCTGAATCTATTCTCCCTTGTATGGTTTAAATTGGGTTGGCCAAGAAGAATTAATTTCTAAAGCTTTCCTCGAAGTATCTTCACCACATCAAACACCCTGCAATGGAAGGGGAAACCGGCATTGATTTCCTCTTCCAAACAATTCATTACGTTTATCGACAGCCATCAGGTTTCACAATCTGGAAGCAAGGACTAGGATCTTGTTGAGAGGCATGGAATTGTGTTCAGCAGAGCACTGACCTTGAACAAACACACAAAATGTCCAGGTCTTACATAATAGGATCTGTCATTTGAAAGCAGAAGAAAGTTCAGCAGAACGCATCTGGTGTGCAGACCAGGTCATGCACTGGTGCCTCATTCAAATGCTCCTTCTGAAGACACTAGGGAGGATGGGGGCTAGGTATACTCCAGACATCATCCCACTAGCTTGAAAACCATGACTCTGTCAAGGAACCCAGGGAAATAACTTTTCATAAGAGTGCTGTGACTCATGTTAAAGAGTCTGAGGCACAGAACAGCTCTTAAACAGAACAAAGTTCCAATCCAGCGGCACCTTTAAGACTAACAAAGTCTTATTTAAGGCACAAGCTTTAATGTGCATGCACACTTCTTCAGAGTGTTCACAGTGTACATGCACATGAAAGCTCACACCTTGAATAAAATTTTGTTGGTCTCAAAGGTGTCACTAGACTTGAACTTTGTTCTGCTGCTTCAGACCAACATGGGTACCCACCTGAAGCTCTCAGACCATTAGACTAGGCCTGTTTTGTAAGATAGACCCACCCCCCCAGAGGAAACTCCCCTGAACACACTCACTGACCCCTGAGGTTGGCAAGAGAAAAAAACTAACCTGCAGAACTTTGTATGGGCTCAGCATTTAGGGTTGCTTCCAGGTTGTGAAGCTCCAGGTGGTAGCTGGAGATCTCCCACTGTTACAACTGATCTCCAGGCAACAGAGATCAATTCAGCTGGAGGAAATCTATGGCACTATAGACCACTGAAGTCCCTCCTCTCCCCAAACCCACCCTCCAGCTCCACCCCCAAATCTCCAGGTATTTCCCAACCTGGAGCTAGTAACCCTACTAGAACTCTCACTTAAAATGGGCTGCCAGCCCTGAAAAGCAGCTATATATGCTGAGGATGCCAGAGCCTGGTAGCCTAGGCCCATATTACACCAGGGTACAACTAAGCATGTGCTCGACCTGCAGAAAGTCTTATGCATATTTTCTCCTATTCCACAGTCTCTCTGTTGGTTCTTGGGTTTAATTCAAGTTACTGGTCACCACGTACAAGGCTCTTCATGGACTAGGACCCATGTATCTACAGGACTGCCGCTCCCTATAGGCTCCATTGTGACAGCTTTGATAATCAGAGTCAAGCCTTCTGAAGGTGCCACCCTGAAAAGGATCAACAGCTTCCCATACATGAGCTCTCTCTTTTCTTCATCACCCTAAGGGTAACAATGCCTAAGGAAGATTATCGGGTGTTCAAAAATGTCTGACTGTAGAACAAAACACCATAATTGGAAGAAGAGGCAGGTTCTTTGTTTTTGCAGCCCTGCATCTTATCCTGCATCAAAGGCAATAGAAGTCTATTCATAGTGTGGTCTATTGGGTAGGTCTTTGGCTCGGAAACTTGGATTGCTTTCCAACAGCAGATAACAGGGCAACCCACCATTCTGAAAGTCACCTGCCTCAATAAGCAAGAATAAACAAACTTTTTAAAACCAACTCTCTTCTTCAAGGACAGCAGCGTGGAATATATGATCCCCCCCACACACACACACACACTTCCATTTTACCTTTACAGCAGCAAGTTTCGTGAGTGGGTTGAGCAGGAAGAGAGTGACTGGCTCAGTGTCTCCCAGTAAGGTTTAAGGCACATCTGAAGTCAGGCCTCCTGCTCATAGTCAGCTGCTCTGACCACACTGGCTCCAGAGACTCCTAGATATCCAGGACCACATGCATTCCAACCTTATTAAAAATTAAAATTCTATATAAATTATAAAATTAACTAAGCATGCTGTTTTGCCTTTCATACTTTATTCTGGTTTTGCAAGTTCTGAAAAAGGACTCTGCATTGCTCATTTCTTTCTACTGAAAGTCCAGTTCAGTGTCCCCCTAGCTTCTTAGATTCAGCAAGCATTGCCCTGCCCCTTTCAAGGGCTAGACATTTGTTTTATTTCTGTGAAATCTAAATCTTGAAATCTTTCTCCCATGTACATGTCAAGAAAATATGATATTTAAATGGGGATTCATATTATGCACAAGCACATTTTGTATTTGACTTCAAATGGTAGCACCATGTGAATGGGCTTCGAACCATGCCAAGTACTGGCGAAGGCCGTCTCCAGTAATCTGCCTCGCTTCTTACAACTGTTGCTGCCCCCAGTAATCCACCTTACTTCTTACAACTGTTGCCAGCAGCAGCAAAGCTGGTTACGGAAAGTATCTGCACAGTATGCTCCAGAAAGTATCTGTACAACATTTCCCTGTCCTTCAGAAACTTCATGTTTATTCAGGCCAGTGGATCAAAAGTGACTGGAGCAGTAATGAAGCTAATTTAGCACTTATAGTGGGAGAGGCACCCTCATCATAACTGAGTCCCAGTTGCACCACCTTATCACAAAAAAGAGGCACACTTATATTAAAACTCAATGGGAAGAGCTATACCATGCTACTACCTTAAAAAATTCTAAGAAGTTCTGGGCCATAGTCTCAGGTGCATTCCGGCCCGATGACCCATCTATGTCTGCCATTTCCTCTTATGTTTGGTTTCAGCACTTCTCAGTTCTGTTCCATCAAGATCTAACTTGTGCTGAACCATCTGATTTTCCTCTAGCCAATTTACCTGACTGGTCTCCTGTCCCTCCAGAGGAAAAAAACCGAATTAATTACACAACTGAAATTAGGAAAGGCTCCTGGCCCGGATGCCATTTCCTCCGAAATCTTAAAATTAGACCCAGACTGGTGGGCTTCCCCCCTTGCATCTCTGTTTACAATTGTAGATCAAACTGGCATAATTCCCTTGGCATGGTTGAATGCAATAGTTGTCCCACTATACAAGGTGATCACACTAACCCTGCCAATTACAGGCCGATTAGCCTACTCTCCATCATTGGCAAGCTTTACTCCAAACATCTATTAGTCAAGCACAATCTCTGGATGTAGCAGGAAAAAATTCTAGGCCCTGAACAGTTGGGCTTCTGCAAAGGGAAGACCACTTTAGACCACTGCATTACCCTATCCCATCTAGTCAATTGTGCATAATAACCAGAAATTATTTGTTGCTTTTTTAGATTTAAAAGGCACATTTGATTCAGTTGACAGAGACCTCCTCTGGATAAAAGACTCCTTATGCTTATTAAGAGATTACACACTTCTACCACCTGCCAGATCAAATGCTCATTAGCAGGCAACCTAACATCGAAGATTGCTGCCAATAAGGGTGTCAAACAGGGTTGCATTTTGGCTCCCTTTTTATTCAATCTCTTCCTTAATGACCTGGCTATTCAGTTGTCTGGTCCTGAGTGCTATAGTTCAAAACTTGGTGCACTACATGTACCCTTGTTACTTTATGCCGACTATACGGTGCTGTTGTCCTGCTCTAGAGTGGGTTTAAGACGTCTATTGTCCCATCGTGTTCTGTATTTTACTAGTAATAAGCTCCAGCTCAATTATGAGTAGTCCAAAATCTTAGTTTTCTCAAAAAAGTGGAGACTTTACAAATGGGTTATTGATGGTAAAGAGATAGAGCAAGTCAAGTTTTTTTAAATACTTAGGTGTTCATTTTCAATATAATGTGACTTGATCTACCCATCGCAAGTATGCAGTGAAGATAGCTAACATCAGTACATCTGCCATAGCTCGCTTTTTTATGGCAGAGGTAACCAATTTGTGCCAACTGCCATAAAAATATTCAAAGCCAAAGTGATTCACAACTTGCTGTATGGCATCCCTATCTGGATTGGATCTTATGAAGGTGCTATCGAACATATCCAGTCCAAGTTCTTGTGTAAAATTCTGGGCATGCCAAAATGTGTCCCATATGCAGTTATCTGCTTAGAAACTGGCATGTCTTTAATGGTTACTAGTGCATGGCTCATGACCTTCAAATTCTGGCTACGCTTGCACTACAACTCTGAACCGGGGATCTATATCTCTCAAATGCTCTCTGAATTTAATTTGTCAAATTGGTCAGCACAAATTGAGAGAAAAATAAAAGCAATGGGTTTATCCCTAGAACTATTATCCATGCTGTCCTTCACCACCGCAGTCCAACAAATTAAAAACAGGTTGCTAGATATTAAGCGCCAAGACCTATACAGTCCGGCTAAGAAAACTTGTCCCCCACTGAGTTTTGAGTTCTCTTAGTATTGGGAAAATGGCCTCATATCTATCCGTCTTGCATGTGCCACAGCAGCGTAGAGCTTTTTCCCTTGCCAGATGCAATGCCATGCCCTGTGCCATTTTTTATAGCAGATTTAACAAGACAGCCTAATCAGTCAGATACTGTCTCTGTAAGCAAAAATGTGTGGAGTCAGTTACTCATATTCTTCTTTATTGTAATTTGCATACAGAACTTCATCACAAGTATTTACATCCTCTTTTAGTTAGCATGGTTGATTGTTCTGATGCCCTTAAGGTCTATAATCTTTTGAAAGATACTTCATCTAGTGTCACTGAGAAAGTGGCTAAATTTCTTTATTCTGTTTTAAAGGCACGTCAGAGGATCTCATAGAAATAGTTTATGTTTATGCTTTTCCTGATGTATATGTATGCAACCGTTCCATTTTATCTTTTATTTAAACCAATTTGCTCTGATATATACATCTATATATTTTATGCCAATAAAGGCTGACTTGAACTTGACTTGACAACTGAGTCCTAGCTGGATAATGGGAAACCCCTGATAAACTCTAATCCAGCAGTTTCCCTTTAAAGTTACTCTCTGGCATTCTTTGGTTAAAGAACTGTGGCTTTCTGGCCAGCAGCAAAGCAACCTAGAAGACTGAAATGATACTCCCCGCTCCCCAGCTTCTGGCTGTTGCCTCAATTGATGTTAGTCATTTTGGATAGATACTAACTTTGTTTCCTGTGTAGATGGCAGAAGGGTATTCTTGTCGCATGTGGGACTAAGCAGGCGAAAAAGCCATTAATGGCCATGATTTGGGGATGATAAGCTGTGGAGCTACAGTCACAAGTCCAACATGAATTACTGAATTCACACATACACCTTTCCCTTGTGTATGAAAAATAAGGGGAAAAAACATTTTTACATGTGTTTGTATTGTTTTTAGAAAGGATGGAGCAAGCCAACGGCCATACTGAAAGAATGATATGAGAACTATGTGTTGATTCCTCCCACCTTACAAAGCATGCTTGATTTCAGTCTAACCCTAGTCTTCAACCCACCCTAGTCTTGCCTGGTAGGAAGGGGAAGACTGCACCTGCCACAAGATCATATCCTTCCCGCTGACCTGGATAATCCCGGCAAGCCTTGTGAGATCTCAGAAGCTAAGCAGGGCTGACTCTGGCAAATACTTGTACAGGAGACCTCCTTGGGATGGCAGGAGGCAGAGGCAGGCTTTATTCAGCCACTTCTCTGAATATCCTCCAGGCCCCCAGTAGGGATCAGTCACCAGAGGTTGTCATGACCTCCAGGTATGCACACACACTCACACATGCACATATAAGTACACAAAACAACAAAAGATCATATCCTCCCCTGGAGCTCTATACTCTCCAATACAGTTATTCCATATCACCTAGAGCTCCATAAAGAGAACATGTTTCACATTTCCTTGCTTAGGAAGCCAGATGTGTCAGGATTCTAGGTTCTTCCATTTTTGTAGGCCTTCTATATCAATATGTTGAGCCTCACTCTTGCCTTATCTGTGCTCCAGCACTGTGCATTGCATAGGAAGATCAAAAACAATCAGCTAGCTTCTTGCAGGGAACCTTTTCTAACATTACTGAACTTCTCATTCACAAACTCTGTATATTTCTGGGATTCCCCAGAACATCATTTTCCAGCCCTGTTTTCCAACCCTGGCCACTGTCCTGTTAACTGCGTGGAACCAACGGCTCACAACACACTGGACCTAAGATGGTAAGAAGCAGAACTGGCTTCTCTGCAAGCTTGCCACAATTAATCTGCAAGCTGAACTGGTATTCCATTTTTAATCCTACATCACACAGACAGGGAAATCAACCAACCTTTGCCAATTCAACTATTGAGAAGGCAAGCATGTCCCATTGAAGTCATAAATGAAATCATACCTAGAATTATGGTACAATTCTTCCCAGTTCTCTCATTGACCCACTGCGCTCACACATTACGACAATGGGGTGGGACGGTGGGACGGTGGGACGGTGGCTCAGTGGTAGAGCATCTGCTTGGGAAGCAGAAGGTCCCAGGTTCAATCCCCGGCATCTCCAAAAAAGGGTCCAGGCAAAAAGGTGTGAAAAACCTCCGCTTGAGACCCTGGAGAGCCGCTGCCAGTCTGAGAAGACGATACTGACTTTGATGGACCAAGGGTCTGATTCAGTAGAAGGCAGCTTCATATGTTCAATGAGGAAGAGTCGTTTTACTACCCACATCTTTTATTCCCTGGCTTGATTTGACTGCATGTTTATCGCATCCCTGACATGAAATGGATACTGCTCTCCATCTGCTGTGATCAGATGCTGCAAGCCTGTAACTGCCAGCATAAAAATGAACTGGAAGCAAGGAGGAGGCCCTGATTTTGAGGCCTTATTGCTTATCACCTGCAAAGCAAATTAACTCACAATGCAAAAAGTGAGCCAAATGCTCAAGCTAAAAATCAAACAAATTATGAGCACACTGAAGTCACTCCAAAATTCCTGAGCTTAATGAACTAATAAATATCCTGGGGACACCACCTGTGCTTTCATGTTCTTGCAATAAGCCATTCCAGTGGCTTAAGGGCTGGGGGAACATGCTTGGCTCTGCATCAGACTCTAGCAGGAACTACTCTGCATGAAAATACTAAAGGAACCTTTGTAAGGAAAAGATAGAATTCAAATATTACCTGCCAGACACTTCCCTGGCTGTTTTTTCTTCCTAAAGAGTGCTCCAAATCTGCGGGAAACCCAAAGAAAGCAGAGGAAAGGGCCACAAGCTGCCCCTCCCCTCATCTGGGCGAGGCAAGGGTTGTTAGCTCCGAGTTGGGAAATATCAGGAGATTTATGGTAGGATGAAGCCTCAGGAGAGCAGGGTTTGGGGTGGCGAGGGACCTCAGCGGGGTATGATGGCATAAAGTCCACCCTTCAAAAGAGCCTTTTGCTCCAGGGGAACCGCTCTTAGTTGCCTGGAGATCAACTGTAATAGAAGGTCTCCAGGCACCACCTGGAAACTGGTAACCCTAGGCCCTCCACCTGCCAGCATAATGCACAGTTCTACCCTTCGCCTTTGATCCAGCCCAAAGGAAGCCAAGCTGGTAGCAAACCGGGTATAACAGAGCTACATGAAAGAGCGCTTGAAATTTAGGGTTGCCAGCTCTGTGTTCAGAAATTCCTGGAAATTTGGGGGTGGAGCCTGAGGACAACAGAGTTTGGGGAGGGGAGGGACCTCAGCAGGGTACAGTGTCATAGAGCCTACCCTCCAAGGCAGCCATTTTCTCCAGGGGAAGTGATCTCTGTAGTCTGGAGATCAACCATAATTCTGGGGTGTATCTAGGCCCCACCTGGTGGTTGGCAACCCTAAATGTTTCCCTGGTGTGTGTGTTTTTTTTTTAAGTTAGTATGTTTGGAGAAAGATTCAGGCTGTTGTTTGGGAGAAATTGCTTGCTTGGTAGAATTATGCATTCTAGACCCAGCTACAGCCTGAAATGGATTTGATTTACCTCCTGACTTCAGTTATACAGGGCCAGAGTAGTAAATGATAGCTTCATCCTATTGAGATCCATTGACTCTAACAGGGCATGGACCTGAATAAAAATGCTTCAAACTACACATCTTTCAAGGCCCTCTCTTTCAGCACTGTATGTGACCTCTTATGTGAAACCAGCTGTTTCTGCAGCCCCATGAAATCATGCTGCAAACTCCAAGCACAGAAATACCTGGAAATTTGAGGGTGGACTTTAGGGGAGATGAAGAACTCAGTAGGATATAATGCCACAGAAACCTCCTTCCAAATCTGCCATTTACTCCAGGAAATGTGTGTGTGGGGGGTGGGGGGAGGGAGTTCTAGTATCTGTACAGCCAGGTGATCAACTGTAATTCCATGGGATCTCCAGGTCCTACATGGAGGTTGGCAACCATACTATGAAACCAATTGGATTTGCAGTCCAGATATAGTCCTGCTTTTGGATGGCTTAGGTCTATGACCAAGGCCCTTTTGTGGTGGCATAAGGTGATATGCTGGTGCCAAGCTGCAATAACACCACCAGCCCCAGTGGCAATACAGAAATGAGGGGAGCTCAGGGCCCCCTCCCCCCCTTTTTTGTCATAGTCACAGCTAACTTATGTCAACCCCATATTCTCAAAGCAAGAGACATTCAGAGGTGGTATGTCATTGCTTGCCCCAGCATCACAACTTTCTTAGCAATCTCTGAAATTGGGCTAGGTCCTTCAGGCCATAGCACCAGCACAGTTCTATGGCACTAAACCTGATAAATCTAGAACCATCATAAACACCAAGAGAATGAAAAGTACAGAATGAAAAGTTCTCCCTCCTGTCTCCCATCTGGTACTGAAGCTGCTTAGGATGCTAACTACCTCTGCAGCCAATCACAGCTCTGAAAAGCAGTTTACCCATCCCATCCAGGATACCTATAGCTCAGAATTCAGGGAACACTGTCTAGTTTGTACTTAATTCCTTAGCTGTTTGCTGCTTAAGAAAAATGGTTTCTCACATACTGCAAGTTTTCATCATTTTTAAATTATGTTGCTAGTTGCTCCAGGAACCAGTTGGTTTTTGTTTCTTAAAAAAAAACCCAACTCCTGTTCCAGTACAGGGTTACCTATTGCACAGTACACCCTGATATGCACCACTGCTTGGGTCTAAAATATCCAGCTAGATACCCCCATCCCCCAAAACAATTTCAGCTGGTCCCAGGAAAAATCTATACAAAACTGCACAATTTGGCATAAAGCAGCACTGCAGAAATTATGTATATCCAAACTAGGCTACAAAAGACTGGCTTAGAAAATGGCTTGGCATGTTTTGAGCTTATTCCTCATTTCCAAGTGTACAATACACATATTAAGATGAATTCGTAACTCCTATTGTCACTTTGTACAATACAGTCAATATGATGTACATACCACACAGTTCAAAGGCAACACATTCACATGAGTTACTTTTAGAACAACTCCCTACTGAATGAAGGTGTGCAAGATTTAAAGAAGAATTGTATACAATTAAACAAAGGGATCTTAATGAGCATCTTTATATTTCTTGGCAGGATCCTCAAAAGGCAGCCTGGTGTCATTCTCTAAGAATAAAGGCAGTCTTCTTTGGATAGTTTCTTCTTGTTCTGCTGCAGAGGTAGCTCAGTAGAAATGGCATGTCCACCTTGATTCAGGATCAAGAATGCAAGACAAGGAAAAGCAGCAATTTCAGCAACTAAAAGCATAGTAATATAATGACTTCTTTTAGCACATAAGAAAGTGCGAAGTTAGGCAGCAAGAGTAAGGCAAGAAAGCCTGGCTGCAACTTTGTCACTTAAAAAGGACAGGGCTGGGGGTTGATCTAGAAGGGAGAAATGAGGGATAGAAGGCTCAGTTCTCTGCCTGCCAGTTTTCTTATGCAGCCCCACAGGTACACTTGAAGTTTGTCTGGAAACCCAAGCTGGATGAAAAGCAGCTGGAGGAAGTCCATGAGTTAAAGAATAGCCATCCTACTAATTCTCCTTTGCAAACCACATCCCCATGTTCTGTGCCTAGGGTAGCAAACTTCCAGGTGGTGACTGGAGATCTCCCAGAAATAAAACTGATCTCCAGCTGACAGAGATCAATTCCCCTGGAGAAAATGGTTGCTTTGTAGGGTTGCCAGCCCCCCCCCCGTCTGAGCAGGAGTTCCCCTGCTTTTGCAGGCTCCTCCCTGTCATCAGCCAGCCTCAAAACATGGTGTGATGATGTCACCTGGAAGAGCCACCATCATGCTGCTGACATTCTGGGTTTTGGGCAAAACTCTATGGAAAAATTGGGCTCAAACCATAGAATTGTGTTCAAAAACTAGAACATCACTACACAACATCAATGGCACAATGGCATCACATCTGGGTGACATCACTTCATGCACACAGCAGAAGCTCCCAGAAAGGCCCATTGATTTCCACCACTGGCAAAAAAGTAAGACCTGGCAACCTGACTGCTTTGGAAGGTGCACAGTTCAACATTATATGTTGTTCAGGTTATGCCCACAGGTCTTTGAAAGCAACTAAGGAAGAATCTGTGCCGACTTTCATCAAGAACCCCCTTGGATCCAGACACCAGTTAATGAGACTGAGTAATAATAATAATAACCTGGCTTTATTACACCATCATATTCAATGTATTCTGGAGAAAAAGGCCTCTCTCTGAAGTATCACAGTTCATCCATCAGGAAACGGGAACAATTATTGAAAGAGAATAGAACATCACTGAGCAACTGTCGGTGTGTTAACCAAGCTGTCGTGAAGCTGTCATCCCCAGCCCAGCACGATACAGGAAGTTTCATCTGCACAGACATCATATGCAGTTGGAATTGGCTGGAATTCCTTTACTGGGCTTGTCTGTCAGTAATAGTAATACTTTAAGATCCTCCAATTTTGGCACTCAGAAAATGTCTACATGGAACCAAAGTGGCTTTCCAAACCGCAAAGACCCAGAAGGGAAGGCAGAGGACAGTTCACATTTACTTGCCCACTATGTTTCAGATAAGATATACCTGGAAATTTGAGGGTGGAGCCTGGGAGGCTGGACTTTAAGGAAGGTGTAGGACCTCAGTAGGGTATAATGCCTCAGCAGTTCTGGTCTCAGTTTGGAACTGTTCTCTACCAAACTGTTTGTAGGAAATCTTCCACCATGGGTGTGAGGTATGGTTCTCAATAAGACTGCAAACCTCCAGGTGGAGCTTGGAGTTCTTCCAGAATTATAAGTGACCTCTAGACGGGGCAAATGGCAATGGTGCATGCTCCCATGTTTCCTTTGGAGGGGCTGTGGCTCAGTGGTAGAGTTCCAGGTACAATCCCTGACATCTCCAGTTGAAAGGACTAGGAAGAGAGCCACCATTAGTCTGACTAGATAGTACTAACTTTGAACCTATGACCTGATTCAGTAGAAGGCAGCTTTATGTGTTAAGCAACTTATGCCAATGCAGAACAAATACATTCTTCTGTAGGATACAACTGTCTTTGTTTTCATGTTGTGTAACTTTTGGGCAGCTGCCAGAGAATGAAGGCAGGAAAACTGTGCTCCATGCATGGGAATCCATATGCTTGTGGAAATTAGTCTGGATCCTTCCCAAGGCTTCTTTCTGTGTTCTGCACAAATATACCTTCCTGCTTTCTGCCCTTTATAACTGGTCTGCCACTCCCTACAAAGAACTCAGTGAGAAGCAATGACTGGTAGCAACTACTGGGCAGACCAGCACTTTGCATGAAATAGAAGGTAAATGTTTTGTGTTCTTTGATTGGTAGGCAGAGTAATACACATTTATAATTCATCAGACTACTGAGCCTGTTGCAGAGATCAGGTCATTCCTACGCATAAAACGGGAGTAAAAGGTCACTTGAATGGACCAGCGAATGACACTTAGGGTGCCCTGCTGCTTTCTCATCCTCCACATAATATGGCAACTATGTGATATTTCCCAGGTTTTTTTTCCTTTACAAAGATAAGCAGCAGAAAAGAGTAAGAGTTCAGCAGCACCTTAAAGATTAACAAAATCTGTGATAGGATATGAGCTTTCGTGAGTCACTGCTCACTTCTTCAGATAGGATAAGCAGCTTTTCATAAATCAGTCAGAAATTCAGTTTAAGATATTAAAGTTTAGATTTCATTTTAAACTGTTTTTAAAGGAATCTTATTATAGTTGAGACATCAACAATTTTTTTTAAAAAAAAACCCAATTCTTATCCACCCGAAACGTATGGAATGCCACCAGTGGAAAAGGCAATAGAGTGCATGGAGAGGCAACTGTCCCCACTGCAATCTTGCCATTCAATCTATGTCATGTTTTAAATTCTAGTGGAATCTGCTTCTCAGCTTTACACTTATGGTGCCTAGAACTGCTGAGCTGGATGGAGACCTATAAATCATCCAAGTCCAGTGGTTCCCAACTGTTTTGAGTATGAGGACCCCCTTTTAACACCAAACAGTTTCAAATACCCCAGTACTACAGCATCTGTTGACTGAAAAAATACATGATAAAAAAGATCAAAATGGCAATGCTAAGTGTGCATACAGATTTGCAGACCTCTTACAATAACTCCACAGCTCCCCAGGGGTCCCCAGCCCCCAGGTTAGGTACCATTGATTTAGTCCAACCCTCTGCTCATGGCTGGAAACCCAAAGCTAAAACATCCTTGACAAATGGCTGGTCTGCCCATCCTTTGCTTGAAAAGGCTACAAAGACCCTCCATGGTGTTGCCAGCTCTCCTCCCCTGGCCACCGGTGGTGGATAGTGGGGGTAGGGTTGCCAGATCCAGGTTGGGAAACTCATGGAGATTTAGAGATGGAATCTGGGAAACAATGCCACAGAGTCCACCCTCCAAAGCATCCATTTTCCTCCAGTGAAACTGATCTTTGTTGTCTAGAGATGGGCTGTAATTCCAGCAGATCCTCAGGTCCCACCTGGAGGCTAGCATCCCTAAATCCTCCCCTCTCCATGGAACTACTTCCAATGTCAAACTGCTCCCACTGTTAAAAAGTTTATTCTACTGTTCCTTAAGAAAAACCATTCTCCAGTAAATTAAGCCCCCTGGAGAAGCCAAGCACAAGTCTTTGACCTCTTCTTTGCAACAACCCTTCAGGCAGTGCAAGATTGTCAGTTTTCCTCCTGAGTCTCTTGTCTGGAGTAAATGTACACAATTCCTTCTATCTTTCCTCATAGGACTCATTTCCTCCAGACACCCGTCCATCATGTTTACCTGCCTCTGAATTTGTTACAATTTGTTTATGTCATTCCTAAAGGATTGGGACATTATACCTCAGATAGTAGGATTTGGCTAGTAGAAATAAGAGCATCCTTAATTCCACACACACAGACACATATCCCTCCCAACTCAATGGAATGCAATACCAGTTACCTTTGTCTTCATTTTCATTCTACCAAGCAGTAACTATTCAAAACCAAGACCTGTGCATCAAAGTCAACCACAATACTTTAAGGACCATTTGTCTGGCAACTTACATTTTGTGGCTGTATTCAGATATTATGAACACACTGCTATTTGCTCATTATGTGAATGAGCCTGAAATCCTAAACCTCACAGAGTCCTTCCTCCTTCTTCCTCCTCACATGTAGGTCAGGGCATGAGGACTTCCTGGATTCTGAAGTTCTAAACCACAACTTGTTCTGAAGCCTAAAATTCGGGCACTTTGACAAATTTCTTGCTCACAAATAAGGCACACAGATTTAAATATCACAACAAACTGTGGCTAGATCAAAGACTTCTTAGACTTGGAAGTCTTCACTCCAGCTCCATTTATCCATGGAAAATATAAGAACACATGAAACTGCCTTGAGTTAGACCACTAGTCTACCAAGGTCAACATCCTCTACTCTGACTGACAGGACTTCTCCAAGGTCTTGGATGGAGTTTGTCACATAATCTACTTCCTTATCATTTTAATGGAAGATGGCAGGGATTAAGCTTGAGACCTCCTGTATGCAAAGCAGATACCCTACCACTGAGCATCCGCCTTTCTCCCATAAAGAAACACTGCTAGATCAGATCAATGGTTCACTTTATCCAGCACCCTGTTCCCCAAGATGCCCCAGAAGATGAACAACCAGGGGACAGAGAATCCCCAGCAACTGCTGTTCAGAGGTTTATTACCTGTTTCACTTAGCCATTATGGCTACTGATCATGGACCTATGATCCATGCATTTGCCTAATCTCTTTCTGTGCTATGCTAGTGGTCATCACTGCATTCGGTGGCAGTGATTTCTGCAAGTTAATTATGCATTGAGAGTGAATGCTTCCTTTGTCTATCCTGAATCTACTGCCCATTAGAATTCTATTTGGGGAGAGAGAAAAATACTCTTTCTTCCATCTTTTACAGACCTCTACCATATCCCCTCTTAGCAGTCTTTTCTCTAAACCAGGGGTGTCAAACATGTGGCCCAGGGGCCAAATCAGGCCCCCAGAGGGCTCCTATCAGGCCCCCAAGCAACTGGCTCTTGTCTGCTTCCTTCTCCCTCTCTCTTGCTTCTTTCTGCATCTCAACTTGCTTTGCAAGGCTTGCTCAATTGCACAGGAGCTACAGAGCAAAACCTTGATTTTCTCCATTGGTTGAGGTTCCTCCCCCTTCTGGTCCCCTGGGGAGGGAGGGAAAGAGCCAGAGCTTCCTTTGCCCAGATCCTTTGAGGACCAGGATTTCAGGGGAAAAATACAAAGAAAGCACCTTTAAGACCAACAAGTGCTAATGTTTTAAGCATGTTTTATTTCAAGTTCGTTTTTTAAAAAAATCTTTAGTCATGTTTTTCTATGTCCCTATGTCCTTCATCTCTGCTACCTAATCTTAAATAGGTCCACACTGGCCTGGCCAGGTCTCATTTATGTCAGATCCAGCCCCTGTAAGAAATGAGTTCAACACCCCTGCCTAAACTAACAAGCCCCAAACCCCTTCGCCTCTCCTCACTGGGAAGCCGCTCCAGTCCCTTGGCAGCCTTTTTCTATGCCTTTTCCAGCTCTACATTGTATTTCAGAGGGAGTCAAACCATAAATAAATATTACTATCTTGGCTTTTAAAATGTTTCTATTCCTTTCCTAATCATCCCTAGCATATCAATAATTGTGTTAGGCAGACAGTGTGCAAGCTCAAGGATTTCAGGCCTGTTTGGGCTGTGAACAAATTATGGTTTTTTCACAACATCTGAATGCAGCCTCTATCTCTACACTGCAGGTTTCAGCTGCTGAAACAGTCATTTCTGCAGAAGAAAAGGAGATAGGCTTCTAATTTTCTGGCATCTCAAACTACAACTCCAAGGTTCTTTGGAGGAAGCAGAAACACTTAAACTGGTGGAAACTAATAGCGCATATAGACCGAGAAGGGACAAAAGAAGAGAATTAAACAAACAGCCTTACAGTTTTCAGCAGTGTCCTGTTGTCTCGGAGGGATCCCACCATTCCAATAAAGGAAACTGCAAACATAGTTGTGCCCAACAGGAGGAGGATCACGGCTGGAGCAAGGAAGAGGCCTTCCAAGGTCCGATGCTTCTGTCTTTCCACCTCCGCATAAATGCCGACACAGAGGATCACCAAGCCTATGATCTGCAAAGAGGTGGGGTGAGGGAGAGAGGTGGCCATGACATGAGCAAGCTTTGGAAAACTGGTCACCTGCACAGAAAGAATATTTTACTTTTGGGTGATTATTCGATGGTCACCCATCATAGACATATTTAAACAGCATCAATATACACACCCCTCTTTGACAAAGAGATTTGAAATGGCACAGCAAACCACCAGCCGGCTCCGGGCTCTGTCAGAGGTGGATTTGGTAGAGTCTTCTGAAAACAGACTTTGGAACTCAAAAAAATGACACTTCAATATACAAGCACTTTTTTGCACTAAGCACTTTATTGATTGAATTGATTTTCATATAAGGAAATACGTGCTGAGTTGTATAGGATACTTTGTAAAGAACTATCTTACCCTGTGAAAACATGAAGTGTATGTTGTATGTCAATATTATTTATTTAAATTTGGTTAAATTTGTTATATTTGTGATTCATCATATTCGTTACTGTATCACGGTGTTTTCCTGTTCTCATTCCAGTTGAGGGCAGAGGACCTCCTGTTTTCGCAGGCTCTTGCTCGTTGCTGGCCAGCTGGCTGACAGGAGAAAACTCCCCACCCCAACAGCAACATTGTTGGAAATAAAATGTGATGTGCCTGCATCACCTGGAAGTGACACAGGCACGTTGGTGACATCAGGAGGCAACACTCTGTTTTTTGGGCAAAATGGCTGATTTTACCATAGAGTTTTGCCCAAAAACCAGGGCATTGCCCCCAATGTCACCAATGTACCTATGTCACTTCCAGATGATGCAGGCACATCGCACGACATCACTTCCGGTGATGTGGGGACATCACACAAGGATACTTCCAGCTTCCGGAATGTCCCCCCATTCCCCTGCTGTCATCTTCAAGGGACCTGGCAACTCTATCACAGCCACCAGCAGCTCTCTAGAGCAGTGGCCCACTGGGAAACATCCCTGTAAGTTAAATGCCCAGTCTTCACCTGATTCTTACATTGACTCAATCACAGAGAAAAATGGGGGAAATACACAGAGAAGGGGGAGGAAGTTAGGAGAAAGGCATTAGGAAACATGTGGTGCGTGAGGAGTGTCTCTTGATGCATGCATGCACCCTGCCAAGCTTTTCTGCTCATAGCTTCCAACAGCATCATGTTTGTTCACTGGTGAATGTGGGCAGGACAGACAAGCCTGGGGTACTAGGAGAAAACATTACAGTGACTGAAAAATTGTGGTATTTAATTGGGAAGGAAAATAGTTTATGGAGCATATGCCATTACTTACACAGCTTGGGTTGCCAGCAGTGGCCAGTCCCTTTAACAGAGGCGTAATGGAATGCTACTTACCAGGTGATGTTATTTACTTTCAATGCCATGAAAAGCTTCAGTTTCCCATTTTCATACATTAAGCCTCTATTAAAAGGACAGGACATTTCTCCCAGATCTGTTGGGAACCCTACTTACAAGACAAGCCTGATTACTGAAAGACCTCAATCAGGTATCAAGAGGTGGCAGTAACAATGAGGTTAGAGAGACAACTGAAAACAAAATCAGCTCCTGTACTTTAGTGTTCAAAGCAGGAAGAAAAGCAGGAAGAAATTTACTACAAGACAAAGGGAAGGCAAGGTGTTACTGGTGGAAGATTTGGGATGTTATTTAAGGTGACAAGAAGGAAGGAAGTAGAGTTGACAACCTCCAGGTGGGGCCTGAAGAACTCCAGGAATTACAACTGTCCTCCAGAGCAGTGTTCCCTCTAAGCTGAGTTAGTGTGAGCTAGCTCAATTTTTTTAGCCTCCAGTTCACACATTTTTGTCTCAGCTCAGGAGAAATGGTCCCTGAGCAAACTAATTTATGCAGTAGCTCATAACTTTAATACCATTAGCTCACAAAATAGAATTTTTGCTCACAAGACTCCACAGCTTAGAGGAAGTATTGCTCCAGAGTACAGGAGTCAGTTTCGCTGGAGGAAATGGCTACTTTAGCGGGTAAACTCAGCAGCATTATACCACACTGAGGTCCCTCCCCTCCTGAAAATCCACCCTTCCCAAGCTCCACCCCCAAAGCTCTAGAAATTTCCCACCCCACACTTGGCACTCCTAGAAGTAAGGTAGAGTTTTATGCACAGAGCAGAATCCACCAGAATTTCTTTCACAAAAATTGAGCCAGATAGCAGAGCTCAGAGGAAGGCCTCACTCACATTAGATCCCATGGATGGGAGGGGGGTGGAGGTTGGAAAGTCCAGGCAAGCTTATGCTTTGATCAACATCAGACGCTTTCAGGGTCTGGGCTTTCATTCCCTGATTTGCATAACATACTGGAGCAACAAAGCTAAGCTCAGGGGGAAAAAATATGTTCATTGTTCCACTGAAGCTAGAAACAAGATTTATAGAAGGATGAAACAGAAGGTTAATGAAGTGAAACTTTCAAACTGGAAGGAACAAAGGACAGTTAATTAGTTATGGGAAGACTACTGTTGCTACTCTCATGCCTGGCATATCAACGTTGCTCCTCCTGCATCTCTGCCTGCGTTCTCAAAAGCAAGGCGGATGATGGCCCAGTTTTCTGCTGTGATAAACATCCCCTGGCTTGTTTCTGGATATTTCATGCTTCCACTTCTATCACCAAAAGGACAGCACTGTTTTTAGTCAACTTTTTCCTCAATTCTGATGGCAACATGCAGCTGTTCTTGTCATATTTCACCTAGACAAAAGATCCTGTCTGCCCTAATCCCCCCCTCAGCCAAATCTCAAATCACCTGTGTAAAAAAAAAAATGCGTTCTTCTTCTGTAAGAGAACCCTGTTTTAGCTAGGGTTGCCAGCTCTGGGTTGGGAAATACTTGGGAGCAATGTTCCCTCTAAGCTGAGTGTGAGTTAGCTCATGGTTTTTTAGCTTCCGGTTCACACATTTTTGTCTCAGCTCAGGAAAAACAGCCCCAGAGCAAATTAATTCATGCAGTGGCCAAGTTGCTCACTCACAACTTTAATGCCAGTAGCTCATAAAGTTCAATTTTTGCTCACAAGACTCCACAGTTTGGAGGGAGCACTGCTTGGGAGATTTTAGGGGTGGAGCCTGAGGAGCGTGGAGTTTGGGAAGGGTAGGGACTTCAATGGAATATAATTCCACCAAATCCACCTTCCAAAATGGCCATTTTCTCCAGGTGAACTGATCTGTTGCCAGGAGATTAGATGTATCCCGGATCACCAGCCACCACCTGGAGGTTGGCAACCTAATTTTAGCCCCTTCTGCAAACCTGTTGAGTGACTTCTAGTCTGACATTACTGCACCTGCTCCCCCCCCACCACCACCTTGCAGCTTGCAATTAATCTAAAAATAACTTTCTAGCCCTTTCTGAACTCAGAATTATGGATTCCATTGCCACAGGAAGCTCTCAAATCCTCATATCTTGTGCCATCCAAACCAAAGTCTTGGAGGTATCTAAAACTTTTGTGCAGGAGAGGCCTTCCTAGTCAAGATCTGACCATGCCCAGGTTAAATTACTGTAATACACTTCCCATGGGACTGCCTTTGAAAATTTATTTATTTATATTCCATCCTACTCCACAAATGGGCTCAGGGTGGCCCTTAAACTCCTGAAATGGTCCAAAAACTTCATTTCACTTGAAATGTAAAAGCCAGGCTATTGTTAGGGGTGAGATACAGGGGCACATGGCCCCAGAGTTAAATCCAATATCTTCTTCTTCTTCTTATAAACTTTCCACTGATCACACCTACATCTTGACAACTTAGCCTGCCAAAGGCAAGCCAATAACAAAACATCTTCAAGTTCCAGGCCTTTCTTTCAACCAAAAGGAAAATAATCTCTCTTCTTTCTCATCTAAATTCCCTTCCTCTACTTTGCTTTCTTTAATGCTAAGAAGCATTTAAACCCAAATTTCCTCTGGTTGTCACAGCATGGTTAGGTCTAACAGCGATTCAGAACAAGTTTCTTGTAATTGCCTGCAGACTAGCACAGAAGCCAACGTGCCCTTTGTCTTATTAGACAATGCCTTTGTCTACTTTTTGTAAGTTCTTGATGCCCCTTATACTATCATGTGGTTGCTTTCTTCTGCGCTTTTTCTCTTCATGCTGCTGCTTCTTCCTCTCACTGTTCAACAATACATGGGTGAACATCATCTGTATCACACAAGCATTTCTCAATGTGACTGGACGCTCTTCACTTGTGAATAGTTTGGCTCTCTCTTGCTTGGACCTAGAGCTGACAGGGTGTGCTAGGCAACCAGTGGGAGACTGCTGGGGGGGGGGGAGGCAGATAGACATCAGCCACAGCAGAACATCACAGCTCCCTAGGAATCACCAGAAACTCTATAGTTTTACCATAGACATGGCTGATGTTAGTTCTAAGGGAAACTTGAAACTTCTATCACTTCATCAGCCCAAGGGCCTTTAAAAAAAAAAAAATCTTGCTGCTGTTTCAAGCACAAGGCAGGGGTCTGGCAGCCCGAGCTATGCTGAAGGTATTTCTGAATTCTCATTTTATTTGTTCTCCTCCTGTGTTGTCACTGCCATTGAATACAGCCATGAAGTGGTATCTCACAGATCTTCACTGGCAACAAGTCCTGGCTTACTTGATCTTCTTTCTGCTGTATTTTGAAGAGGGGAGCCCCTAAAGCTATTGTCCCCTCTTATTTTACTCCACAACCATTTAAACACTTCTTCAGTGAGACTCACATCTAGTAAGATAACAGACTCTGTCTCTCCACTGCTCACAGCACATTTAATACACCTTTATATGAAAGGAAATCAGGTTGGAGATTTAGGGTCAGAGCCTAGGGAGGTGACAGACCTCAAGGGGCAGGATGCCATACAGTCCAACTTTCAAATCAGCCATTTTTTCCAGGTGAACTGATCTCTGTAGTCTGGAAATCAGTTGTAATTCCAGGAGATCTTCAGGTTGCACCCGGAGGTTGACAATCCTACAAGGAAATGCCCTGAAATAACACATCCAAACCTGTTTTACAACTCCAGTGGCTTTGTTCTGATATATATTCCTGTTACCTCCATGTTCTTTAGTTGTTAAGAGTTAAATAATAGAGTTAAATCTCCACCACCACCCCTTTTTAAAGGTTTCAGGCTGTGACAAAGCTGCTTATTCACTGGCCTAGCTTTTCAACCATGCAGAGATCAAATACCTGGCTAAACCAGAGGGTGAGCAAGCAAGGAAGGGAGGGAATAGCAATCCTCCATGCATGCATGCACACACAGACAAACACCTGTGGTTACCAGCTGGCAATTGGAGAGAAACCAAACCTCTGTGTGCAACATCTCAACTTCAATTATTCCATACAGCAGTTCAAATTTATAACACATTTTTCTTAACATACTTTCTCAACTCTTTCCATGAATATTTCAATTTGATACATAAATCATATTTTCTCCTTAACAACAAATTTAAAGGGCACACTCCTCCACTTGTATATGTAAAGTCTCTAATACTACCATGCAGTGGTAGACAAATTGCAATTTCCTTGTGCAAACAGTGCAGACCAACGAGTATCACCCCAATATAGGCTTGCCAATCCCCAGGACCCAGCGGGAGTTCTTCCGCTTTCCCAGGCTCCTTCCCGCCCCCAGTCAGCTGGCTGGCGGGGGGAAGCCCCGCCCCCAGAGGACCATGTGCCTTTCTCCCTCCAGAGGCTTCAGTCTCCAATTGAAAGGCTTCCTCTTGGGATGGTGTGTCTGTGTTACTTTGGAGAAGCTGGCAGCAACTCGTGAGTAGAGAAGCCAATCCCTCACTTCAGAGTCACCAGAAATGGGGGGGGGGGAGGGAAACGTCTGCTGAGCACTTCATTATTCCCTATGTGGAGATTCTCATAGGGTATAATGGGGAATTGATCTGGAGGTTTGGGGGGCTCTGGGGGGGCTGTTTTTTGAGATAGAGGCACCAAATTTTCAGTATAGTATCTAGTGCTTCTCCCCAAAGTACCCCCCAAGTTTCAAAATGATTGTACCAGGGAGTCCAATTCTATGAGCCCCAAAAGAAGGTGCCCCTATCCTTCATTATTTTCTATGGAAGGAAGACATTTTAAAAGGTGTGCTGTCCCTTTAAATGTGATGGCCAGAACTCCCTTGGAGTTCAATTATGCTTGTCACACCCTTGTTTCTGGCTCCGCCCCCAATGTCTCCAGGCTTCACCCCCAAAGTCCCCAGATATTTCTTGAATTGGACTTGGAACCCTACCCCAACAGATCAGCAACAACATACTCTTCAGATTTCAGTCCGTTTATGAAAATTTTCCTCAAATCGCTTTATGTGCATTAGAACCACATTTTCCTCTTTTCTGGAACTGTCAAATAAAATGTGTAAATTTCTAACAAACATGAGAATTTTACAAAAGTTTCAACTGTGTTCTATTCATGGGCTTACCCATGGCCTTTCTATTTAAACCTGCAGATCCCAACTTAGTCAATTTCCTTCAGGCACCTTGTCTGTCTTGTCAGTTTCAGCCAGGGTTAGTTTCTCACACTATGTCTTGGCTAGCTGCTCTATAAGGCTCAACCATCAATTAACAATTTACATACAACTGTTAGCTATTTTTTTTACACTACTTTTAAAAGTACAGCATTGCAATTCACGTCCTATCATACAGTTACTAAACACAAGCACTTACAAAGCCATTTACAGAAAAGGGAGGGAATCCAAGTTAAGGTTCAAACCTTCAGGTTCGCAGGTGTTCAACTTGTAAATCCAGGAAAAGAAGGTGCACAGAGATTATGTGATAAAACTGGACACCAATTTATGCAATAGATTTGGAGATCAAGAGAAGGCTACCTGTGGACATTTTTCATGTGAGAGTGCATAGCATGTAAATTTTCCATGTAGGGTAAGGAATTTATAAATTCTAAGGATGGATTTGTAATAAAATTCAAACATCTCCCCAATTGCAGAAGTAAAAGAGTTGTGTTTTTGGTTAAATGTCCTTGTGGGAAAATTTACATGGGGACAAGCATGAGAAGTGTGAAAACCAGAATTTTGAAACACAGGTCTCAGATTAAAAATCAAAATATGGAAGCTCCAATGGTGTGCCATTTTATCAGAGAAGGGCACACATCTGATGATCTGAGCTTTTGTGTAATATTTAAATATGCTGCTCACTCATATAATATTTCAGATATTTCTAAAATAGTCTTGCTCCAGGAGATCTTTTGGATTAACAAGTTGAAACCAAGGTCAAATTCTTGAGGGCAACTTCACTGTTGAAGTCTCAAAGCATAGGACAAAAATTCCAATACATGTGTCATCAAGGTAGGATTCCTGTTTTATTCTTCAGAATCCTATAACCAACTTTCTTGGGTTAGAAGCACACTCCTCAAGTTGGAAAATGGTGTGAACCTTTGTAACAAGTCTGTAGCTCCAGATCTCAAATTCAAAGTTTATGACTCTGAAAAATGAATCCTGAATCATATCTGAGTGACATGTCAGTCTAATAGAGCTCAGAATGCTGTTAATTTTTGTCCACACTGTGAGACTTCAACAGTGAGATTGCCCTCGAGAATTCAAGCTTGGTTTCCAATTGCTTACCATTGAATTAGCATATAGCTGAAACAAAGGACTGTCACAGTGCATTTATGGAGCTTTTTTTTCTGCTGTTGACTTGGACTTCAGCTTGTATGTTTGATGATATTTCTGTATTTTATCATGGTGCATATGAGGTTTTCCATATTTTGTTTTAATATTAATAATTACATTTCTTAACTCTTTTTGATAAGCATAGTAAAAATATTTAAAAATTTTACTACAAGGTCTGCAGTATAGTTTAAATATTTTTTATTTTCATTTGGATACACCAAAAGCAGTGGCATTGTCCAGCTGCATGTTATAGACACAGTACGATTTTTTTTCTATTACATATTTCTGGAGAAAAGTCAGATTTGTCATGCTGCTCCAGGAACTGTCAGAAACTCTATTAAAAATGTATTTCTTACTGCAGAGTGACCAGGGCTAGCCCTGTCACTAGGTAAACTAGGCAATTGCCTAGGGCACCAATCACCCCCATGTGACTCAGTGCCATTATCGGGGGGGGGGGGGGGTACTAGAAGTTAGCCTTGCTTAGGGTGCTAGTCAGTCTAGGGCTGGCCCTGGGAGAGACATTACTTCCAGGTTTCCCCTAGAGGTGACATAACAGCATTGCACCAACAATAATTTTTTAATTTATTTTTCTCTCCCAGGCCAATGGACTGGTGGCAGGCAGTAAGGGCTCATGGCAGGAAGTCTCCTGCTATGGGCCTGGCCACCAGACACCTCACAGAGGCTTCTATGCAAGGAAGGCATATTAAAAAGGGGAGGTGGATAGGATAGATCTGTTTCTCCCTGTTCTGTCAGTGGATGTTTGCTTATCTTGCTGCTTTGCTTTAGGTGCTGGACGTGGTATCTTCATTGCCAGTTTTGTCCCTCTATTTAAATACACTCGATATATAGCGATCTGCAATGCAAAACAGCAATTCACTGGCTACAAAGGAGAGAGTGCTGTGAAATGTACAATTATATCTGCACCTAAGGTATTAATTGTGAGGGCAATGACAGAAAAGTGCAGAGAATGACAGAGCAACCTTCTACACTACAAAGCAAGGTGGGTTTTCTAGTAACTTTCAGAAACAATATTGTGTCACCTGAAAAAGCATCTGCGATAAGGGGTCCTCCAAAAGTTTGCATTTTTAAGACAGGAAAAATGAGGAAATATATTTTGTTATACATGTGAGCAAGATGGACATGTTGCTGCAACTTGCTTTAATAAAGAAAAACAATAACTGGTTTTCCAAAAGGTAACAGATATTGGGAATGGGACCTGAGGAAGGAGCAACTCACATCCCCAGCAAATCTAATCACACTATTTAGACATTTGTCCGCCTCTTTACTCTTATGAGGACCAAAGCAACTTTAATGCAGCCTTCTCCATTTTTATCCATACTAAGGTCAGGGATACACATCCTTCCAGATAACAGTCCAGTTGAACTGCCCTTTCTAAAAGAAGGTCAGAGAACACATTCCAGTTATATTGGATTATGGTATCAAAGAAACCTCCAAACTTCATGCAAATTTCTATCAGGAGAACAGTGTGCAGTGCAAGGTATTGCAGGCTTTGAGAAGGGCATGCAAGCTCAATAAGTTCAGCTGTGAACTCATCTATTTTATTTTTCCTGGAGGAGAAAAGGACAGATGTTCCCTTGGCTGAAGAGAGAAAAGAAAAGTAAGCCCTTGGAGATCTATGTAACTTGAGTTACTCTGTTAGAGCAGATTAAACACATTTTAAAAAGAGAGAACAGAATTTGGTAGCAGACCTTTCACCCAGTTACCAAATCCTAAGGGAGGGACTGTACTATACAGCATTAAAAGGGGATATATGGCTCACTGGAAGAGTATAGTCTCTTGAAAGTCTGGCTGTAATGCAGCTTTATATATTCCCCCTGTGTAGCCCTTGTATTGAGAAAGAGACCGTGGCTCACAGCTTTGCTTTACTAGTACCTAGCTGCAAACTTGCCTCCCAGGCATTTGTAGACTCAAGCCTTATGCTCATGATGGAACACTCTGGAGGTTTAACAACAAAAAACAAGTTTCAGAAAAAAAACTATTTTGGTTAGAAACTCAAAAGGGTGTGGAAAGATGCTGGAGCAATTTGAGGAGATCCTCAAAAGAGTTCAGGCAGCAGAAATGTGGACATCACTGCTAGGGCTTGTCTTAGAGACAGTAATCCAGGGCTTGAAATATAAGATGCTCTCTAGCAGCTCTCTCATACAGATGAAAAAAAATGCTATTTAAAGAAACACCAAAAAAAAATGGAGAGGTTGTTTCTCCCAAGTCTTTGGAGATCATATACTTCAAATTATTCACTGAGGGACTGACTGTCATTTACAGGAGTCATCCCAGTGTAAAAACTGATTTCAAAATAAAAAGTCTCTCCATTAGAATGACATATCTGAAGTTGCCTATTAAAAACCTGAGATGCTGGTTTCATATGGGTAAAATTGGCTTAATCCACTATCTCCGCACTGCTACAAAGTAGAACCCATTTTGCCAGAAGATACTAGCATCTGCATGATCTCCCAACCCATCTCTGTCAACCTTGACCCAAACCCAAGTGATCCGGCATTGCTTTGCCATTTTGTCCAGCATTCTGTCACCAGCAGCAGCTGGGCAGATGCCAATGAATACTCAGTATCAGGGCAATGGCCTTCTCAGTTCACCCTCCATACCTTGAATTTAAAGGCAAACTGCTTCTGTACATGAAGGTTCTATGCCTCAGATGACACTTGACACAACAGATTATAGGAAGCCACACTTTGCCTCTAGGAAGCAGCATTCTAATTCTTTCAGTAGCTTTGTCCTCACTTTTCCCAAGGAAAGCATGTTCCATTGTGGGAAGCCTTCTCCAGTTCCCACACTTACACCATTTGCTCTTGTACTCTTCCCGATAGCAATTAATTTGATGGATGACAAATGGTCTTCCTCACTTGCATACATCAAATTGAACTCGACAATTTGCTGTGAAGTGTCTCATGCTGTCAAAACCCTACATACTTTACATCCATCATCTCTGAACTGTGGCAGTGAGGAAACTGAGAGGGAGGGATAACTGACTAGTTATCTGCTGGATCAAGGGGGCTGAAAGACAAAACACACCAACAATGTATCATTGGACAAACAGCTGTCGATGCTTCTAGAAGTAGCACAAGGGATAACTTTCAAGAAACGGCCACTTGTGCCATTAGCAGAGCCATCTGGCCAGCATTTTATAAGGAGATTCAGTTTTTGCACTGCCAGGGTTGGCTGCTGGTCCAGAAAATTGCAGGCACGATCACACACACTGACCAGGGACGCTGTGATCACCAGACCTATTTGGTCCCACACAGAATTACTTCAATGCTTGCCAAACATGCTTCCATCAGGCTTCCACGAAACTGTGACTGCATAGAACACAGCTGATCCAAAGAGACTGGCAGCCTTTGACATCTCTACAGACTTCTGAGATAAGCATCAGAAAGCAGTTTTTAAAGGAAAGAAATCACAGCATGTATTTATGACTGATTTAATTGTCTATGTAAGCAACTGCCTGCTGAGCACAGCAGCAAGGACAGGAAGAGCAGAACTAAACTGGGCTGTGTGGGAACATGTATGTGCAGAAAGCCAATTGTGGTACTCCGTACTGTTAGGAAGGAATTATAATTATCTTATGGTATGGTGTGTAGAACAGCCAGGAGATCCAAGGTTTGTCTGGCAGCCACAAGTTGAAGGAAAGTACTGAACAGAGGAACAGCCCACCCCCCACCCCCCAAAAAAGAGCTCCCTAGACACACCTGGCAAATTGGACTGAACCAGCTGGTGGTGAAGTATGCCCATTGCTGACCTCCATCAGTACTGTCTTTGTGCAAATCTAACTATTTGCAAACAGAGGTCGAACAGCTATTACAGGGCAGCAAAAACTCAAAAAAGGGACTGCTTCAATCCCATCTTCTCCAAATCCAATCCAAAGAAACTTTGGCTACTCCATCACGTGTCAAGAGGCAAGAGGTTTTGGTTGTTGTTTTTAAGCAGACTGGGGGTAACAAAGAGGGGGGTGGTAGAAGAGTGAGAGAAACTAATTCTGCTTTAAAAAACACTGCCAGTCTTGGGTTTTGCCTGTTCCCCCTTGTTCAACACAGACTGATAAATAAAAGCCTCTGATAAAAATAAGCCTCTAGCACTTTCAGAAACTGCAACAGCAGGCTTCACCTTTCCTGTCATTCAGGTTACTGGGGAATGCCAAGAGAGGGGCTGAGCATGGAATCATTATGGTTGCCAGATGTTTTTGCGATGTCATTTTGGATGCACAAAGAACCAGGCAGCACACTCCTTCCCTCTAAACGAGCCAACTGAACACTCTAGCAAGAACAACATGGATTTTAAGTTCTAACACGCTGCACAAAGATAAACATTCTGTAAGAATTTCTAACCTGCAGAACCATTATTGTAAAAAATTGGGAAATCTATCTCAACAGGCTTCTGTCTTGGGAAACACTCTTTGCTACTTACACCAACTGCTAAAGAGAGTTATTGATATCTGATGGCTTCATTCAGAGGAGTACACAGAAAACCCTGGAGGGATCTCACAAGATTCTATAGTGGGGATTTAAAATTCCCTTGGTTTTCACCTCATATTGAAAATACAGCTCCCCAGAGGAAGAGACATTGTGCGTGTGCACACTCATGAGTAAGAGCGAGAGATTGCTGAATTTTTTTGTTTACACTGTAAATTTCAGGAAATCAGACAAATAGCCCTTGTGTCCTCCATCTTGCCTCATCTCCTCTTAGAGGCTCAGCCTCTCCTACCACCTTCAGTTAGCTACTAGATATAAGGAGGGTTCATAGAGAGAGCATCTGCTTTGCCTACAGAAGGTTCCTAGTTCAATCCCAGGCACCTCCTGGATTTTTTTAAAGTATCAGATTAACAGGCAAGATGAGAAGACCTCTCTACCAGAGAACCTGGAGAGCTACTACCAGTCTGAATCACTACTCCCCTGACAGTGTGTTCTTGTGACTTTTCCCACATACTGTTTTTTTTCAAATCAGCAAAAGAGGATTTTTAAAAAGACACCATTCAGAACCACTATCTTTAATAGCTTTTTAAAAATTAGCCCCCCTTCAATCAATGCTCCCTCTGCTACGGAGTCTTGTGAGCAAAAATTCTTATTTTGTGAGCTACTGGCATTAAAGTTGTGAGTGAGCAATTTGGCTACTGCATAAATTAGTTTGCTCAGGGGCCATCCTTCCAGAGCTATGTGTAAGCCAAAGACTAAAAAAACTGTGAGTGTGAGCAAGATCACACTAACTCTGCTTAGAAGGAACACTGCTCTCCATAGCTTTGCTAAAATGGCTCCTCCATGCTCAGAGGCATGCTGTAAGGTGCTTGTGGCAAACAGCAGCGAAACCAGCACCCTGCTTAAAGCCCTCCAAGGGCTGCCTACTTTTAAAACACACTGCTTAACTAGATGGACCCAGTAAGACAATTATGTTCTTAGCAGTTTTATTTATTTACATCATTTATAACATACCTGTCTCCCCAGAGTGGCTTGCATCATTCTCCTCTCCTCCGCATATCCTAACAACAACCCTGTGAAGTTAGGTTAAGCTGAGAGTGTGCGACTGGCTCAAGACAACCCAGCAAGCTTCCATGGCAGAATGAGGATTCAGGCCTGGGTCACCCAGATCCTAGTGTGATGCTCTAATCATTGCATAACACTGGCTGAAGTCAATCAAAAGGTTCTCCCCCAATCTCAGCTAGGGTTGCCAGGTAGGGCCTGGAGTTCTCCCGCTTTTATAACTGACCTCCAGCTGGCAGAGCTCTGCTCCCCTTGAGAAAATGGCTGCTTTGAAGGCTCTATGGCACTGTACCATGCTGAGGCTCCTCATCTCCCCAAATCCACCTTCTCAGATTCACCCCCAAAGTCTACACGTGTTTTCCAACACAGGCCTGGCAACCCTAACCTCAGCTCTTCCCATGTGCTCCCTAAACAACTGGTTGGTTTGACGCTGAAGCTGCAACTTCACATGGACTTAACCCAGCCATACTGAGGCACAAGGTTTGCTGTCTGCACTGCTAACCATATTCTCTTTTAGGTTCCAGGCCAACATGTACCTTTTTATCCAGACTTTAAAATTAAAGGCTGATCTATTATCACCATGTTTATAGTCTGCTTTTAGCTTGGAAACTGTTAACACTTCCTTTACATTGCTGAATGCTTCATGTACTGGCTGGGTTTTTTAATGCTGTGATTTAACTGACTTATGGCATTTTATGATTTTATTAGGTTTTATTTCAAGCCACTCTGGGCAGGTGCCTTGTGGCACAGAAATGTTCAAAATAAACCAACAAATGAATGAAGGCAGTTCTTCAGACTGCAGCCCTTTCTTATGGCATTGGTATAGGAAAAAGAATCATGCACACAGTACCCTTCGTAACTTTATAGACAGAAAAGATCTGCCTGCCCTTTTCAAAAATGTAGTTAGTAGCTACAACCATCAATTACAGCTGCTTCTGAGCTAGTTTTAGTTGTATGTCAATCCTACTCCACTTACCCCCCTGCTTCATACCTGGCCTTCCAAAAACCTTTTTAAAGGTTTTTTTTTTCCCCTACAGGGCTTTTGGCCATGCTTATCCTTGATTGTGTTGCCTTTCCTTGAATCTACTATTTTACCAACTAGTCATTAATGTTATGCTCTTATTGGTTTATTTGGTTTCCTGCTGCTGCTTGAATGTCATTTGAGACTGTTGCTATTCTGGATGTCTTATTAGTGTATTTTAACTACTCTAGAGGTTGCCTTGAGTGACATGTTAAATGGGAGAAAGGCAAAATATAAACTTCCAAAATAAATTAAAAATAAAAGCAGAAGCTTTAAAGTTTTTTTCCCAGTTGGGGGTTTGGTGTGATCCACATCAAATGTGAACACTCTCTTTGGACATACAAAATGAGCATTTTCTCAAGTCTTACATATATATCCAAGGGTGCTTGAAGTACTTTAAGAAGTGACCAGTATCTACTGAACATTTTAGCTGATTGGGTAGAGGCTAAATGAAATATTTGGCCAGCTTTGAACAAAGCCGGTGAAGATGGCAGCATTTTGCATCACCTTGGAACTTCCTGCAGTGGGAAACACCACATATTACTGGGGGGAGGGTTCAGTTGTGTGGCTAGTGTAAATAATTCATCTGAAATACATTACAGATGTCCCTCATAGGAAATGAGAGATGTACAAAGGGCCATTTCCAGATGTGTCCAGTGCCCTGATACCATGTTTCAGATGACTAGCATTATAGGCACCATGAGCAAAGTAGTCTGTCTCGAGTATCTACATGTGTGATCAGTTGATTTTAATCTTAAATATATTTAAAGAAACTGAAGAAGCTCCACTCCAGGCACCATACACATATGTTTGTTGATGCTGAATGGGAAATGCCAGGAACCAGGGACCTGCTGGACATGAATGACATCCTCCTCAGAAAGCACAGCAAATAGACACAGACCTTGAGCTGTTTTTCCCCCCCTCATCCTTTGATACATGCCCATTGGATGCTTACCAACTATGCACTTTCTTGTTTTAATTAGACGGTGAGCAATTAGGAATTATAAACGCTCCAGTGCCAACAGCACATGGGTGGTTAACTTGGAAGTAGATCCAAGGACTAAGCTCATGTCAGTTTCACACCTGTCAAGCTTTATCCACAGCTCAGAAAATGACACCACCATCTTCTCCCTACCCTGCTGCCTCTCCAGCTTAGAGAACCATGTCTTAACCAGGGTGGTTTAAAAATACACTAAATAAATTCATGAATACACATTTATATATTGTTCTGTGATAAATTTGAGATCAATGTTTAATTGGCACTGCATGAATGCTCAAAATTAAGCTAAACCTATAGCTAAACTTTATAGCAGACCCAAGACTGCAGATCCTGTCAGCTTGTAAGGGATGAGTTCACCCACTGGTGTAAGGTAAGCTGGTGGAACAGAGAAGCTTTGACACCCAATTTGCACTTCATCAGTGGAAATTGGGGACCATTAGGTTTTTGGGTAGTGTTCCTCATGAATAATCGGAGGAGTCTCAGAGGCTCAAAGGGATGACTCAGTTCTCTCTAAGGGAGAGATTTGGGGGGCTGACTGGAAAATGAATTCATTTATTTATGCTGGCAAGGAGGCAGAAAGGAGTAAAAGCCACTGCTGAGAGTGGGCTGAAGACATGTGGGAATCCCTTCCAGTGATCTGATGATGTGGATGGGACAGATCTCACTTCCTATAGTGAGATCTTCACCGGTACAGCTTTAAATAAAATAAAAGTACTACAGAAACAACAGGTAGCACTTTTCTCCAAGAGAAGCAATCTGGTTAAATGCTAACCAAGACTTAACCATGGAACTTTTCACAGATCAGGGCCAGGGGAAATACACATTTATTGTATCTAAAAATACACATTTATTGTATCCTTCTCTTAACAATTTAGCCAAAGCAACATAAAATAACACAACAAAACAAATTCAAATACTGCTAAATATTAGTAGAGAAAATATTATTTAGCAGAGATTAAAATATGAGCAGAGTAACAAGGAAGAGGCAGAGACCATGTGTGTGCTTCAAAAGTAAGAATGCTTTACTTAAACTAGCAAGAGAAGGGTATACTGGAATCAAAATAACAGACACTAAGTTCTATATCCTTGCTGCTAAAGATTTAAACTAGGAATGGCTTCTCTTCTCCAAATTAGACAAAGATGAGAAGAGAGGCCATAAAATGCATAATAGCCAATACATTGATTTCCAGTCACAACACTAAATTCCAGTTGATTTAACTAAGACCTCCTACAAAATTTCTGGGCTTTCTCACTAGGTAATAGACTGGCTACAGTGAAAACATGTGACTTCCTGTTGACTAACAAAACACATGTAACTCAACAATTACTGAAGTGTTTCTAACTTGCTAAATCCAACAAATACTAATTACTTTTTACCAAAGAAAGATGCTCAGGGGTGGGGCTTGGTCCAGGTATAGTGGGGGGCCACCCTGCTTTAGCCCAGACCTGTCCACTCTACCAGCCAACTTTGCCCATGACTACCATGCAACACAGCTTGGAATTTCAAAAAAACAGTGGCTAGTCTTACTGGCAGTCACTATCCCAACAACTGCTTGCAAAAATCCAAGAGACATCTGTGGAATAAACAAGTCATGCAGTGTTCAGGGCAGAAATTTAAGAAACCTTCTTGAATGATTGCAGTGGATGGGAAGGAGAAGACAGACTGTTATTTCAGCTTGGAAGAGCTTGGGTAGCAGAGCACAACAGCAGCTGACAGCAGATTAGCATACTTTGAAAGTAAAATACCATCAGACAACAAACACAAATGCTCACTACTTGCTGAAGGAAGATCCAGATGGGCAGCCATGTTGGTCTGAAGCTTGTTACTGCTATTTAGTCTTTGCATGTGTCAAAACATCTTCATTAAATTGTATGCTAATATGCTGTTCACCTAGGTAGAGGCATCTGAATATATATATGAACTGTTAACTTCCATTCCATTGTGTCTGAAGAAGTGTGCCTGCACGCAAAAGCTCATACTTTGAATAAACTTTTGATGGTCTTAAAGGTGCCACTGGACTCAAAATTTGTTATACCTGCTAAATACAACATCAAGTGAGTTTGGTGTAGTGGTTAAGTGTGTGGACTCTTATTTGGGAGAACTGGGTTTGATTCACCCCTCATCCACTTGCACCTGCTGGAATGGCCTTGGGTTAGCCTAGGGTTGCCAAGTCCAATTCAAGAAATATCTGGGGACTTTGGGGGTGGAGCCAGAAGACATTGGGAGTGGAGCCAGGAGTATGGTTGTGACAAGCATAATTGAACTCTGAAGGGAATTCTGGCCATCACATTTAAAGGGACTGCACACCTTTTAAATGCCTTCCTTCATCAGAGATGCAAGATAGGGGCACCTTCTTTTGGGGCTCATAGAATTGGATGCCCTGGTCCAATCTTTTTGAAACCTGAGGGGTGTTTTGAGGAGAGAAACATGATGCTATGTTGAAAATTTGGTGCCTCTTCCAAAACAGCCCCTCCAGAGTCCCAGATACCCATGGATCAATTCTCCATTATTCCCTGTGAGAATCGGTCTCCATAGGGAATAATGCCCAGCAGACATTTCCCTCCTCCCCCCTGTTTCTGATGACCCTGAAGAAGAGGGAGGGGCCTCCAAACCAGGGGATCCCCTGCTCCCACTCGGGGATTGGCAACCCTAGGTTGGCCATAGCTATCGCAGATGTTGTCCTTGAAAGGGCAGCTGCTGTGAGAGCCCTCTCAGCCTCACAGGGTGTCTGTTGTGGGGGGAGAAGATAAAGGAGATTGTAAACCACTCTGAGTCTCTGATGGGGTATAAATCTGCAATTATTATTCTTCCATCCCACAGTTAAAAAGCTGTATCACCTCAAGCACAATGTTTTTCAGTAGATTTTTCAATTTTTTATAGCCATTCACAAATTTAGTTGTCAGTCATTAGCCAAAACAGATGATATACATTCATGTGAGTCAGGCCCATGAGAAAATTATCTAAAGAATGGAGGTATAGGTAAAGTGGGCATATGATTAGAGATTCAGGACTCACTGAAGAAAAAAATAGTAAAACGTATGAGAGCAAGAAATTAAGATTTGAAGTGGGATTGAATGCTGCTTAAAGAACTTGAAATGGATTGTTGAACCTCAGAATACAAACTAATTAGATAATCAGTCACATGGTCATCTCCTTTCAATTACAAAAGGAAATTTAATATCTAGTTGTTAACTTCCCCTAGAATTGAAATAGTAATTTTCACCTTCCTCCCCAAATTTCAGGCAGTATTTTTTAAAAGTCTCCCTCTTCTGTAAGAAAGCTCGCATTTACAAATGGAATTGATAGCAAAGAAATAAATTATTCAAATGGAGAAGAGAAAAACCTCTCTAAACCCAGCTGATCTTCTGTGATGGAGCTTGGCTGGGAGAAAATATATACATCAAGCATAGATTTCACCAACATACTGTTAGACAGCAAAAGCAGATGGAGAATGAGCAGAGAGAAAAAAGCACAGATGGAGGCAACCAGATAAAGTGCAAGAGATGACAAGAACTTTACAAGAAAAACAGAGATTTTGGGTAGTAAGATAAAGAGCATGTTGGCCCCTGAGTTAGTTCCCAAGCAATTACAACAGCAGTTGTTACTAGACCTGCAGGGTCTCACTGCAGTGTCTCTTTCCCTGGCAGCACCCTCCAGGCCTACTTTCCATATGAATGAATGAGCAAGGCTGCCTGTCTCTTCCTTCTTCTGGGGCTTGTAGTATCTAAGTGAAGGGGTTTGTATTGGGGGGAAAGTATATCTACTTATAGCTTTTGCATTACAGACCTGAACAGATCTCAGATCTGTTCAGGTCTGTAATGCAAAAGCTATAAGTAGAATCAATAATTCTCACACAGATCAGATCCTTCAACTCTGATCTCTGACCTCTCATCTAGACTAAAATCTACACATCTTGTGAAAGACAGCAAGAAGCCTTCTTAAGCCTCTACCCCTGAAGTGCACAAGCACATTAGATAAAAATCAAATAAATGTTTCCACAGTCTCTGGAAAGGGGCAGGAGAAAGCTAGGTTTTTGCTGTGCCCTGCCTGGTGCCAGATTGTATGAGCAAAGTGTTTCCCTTTGGTAAGCTGTAAGTGCTAACCTGGGAGCTGGTTAGCACTCCTTACCTAATGAGGCAGTGGAGAAGCCACAGCCTTTGTGTCTCAGTCCTCCCACACCCACCATGCCTTTCAGCATGTGCACTGCCCACTTAGCACGTATTAAGCCTTAGATAACAAAACACCTTGTTGTAATTAAGGTTGTAGACCTAAAAGAAACATTACAAAGTGCTCTTTATATGTCTCTGCAATGTCTGCATTTGTTCTGTCTGCTCTGGCCCAATCCACAGTGTGGTGCAGTAGGTAAAGGCATATCATCATTACAGTTAGGCAGACAAGAGAGCTTTCCCAAGCCAGTGAAATGATGCAACAACTACAGATGGTGGGGAAACTGCATATAAAAAAACCTAATGGGACAATCTTGTTTGGTGGGAACTCTGCTGATTGGATGGCACTAGGGTTGCCAGCCTCCAGGTGGTAGCTGGAGACCTCCAAACATTACAACTTATCTCCAGGCAACATATCAGTTTCCCTGGAGAAAATGGCTGCCTTGGAAGGTGGAATCTATGGCATTTTAGCCCACTGAAGCCCCTCCCCAAACCCCACTCTATTCCACCCCCCAAAAAAAATCTCCAGGAATTTCCCAGCCTGCAGCTGGCAACCCTAGATGGCACACCTATCTTCCACAGCTGGTGCCAAGTCACTGCCCCAATTCTTCCTTCTGCCCAATAAAAACAAGACAACAGACATACCTGCTGGCACTCTCCTGACACTCTCTCACCAGCCCTTCCTGCCTCCTAACAAACTGAAACCAGACGGCGAAGCCCAGAAGAAGAGACTGCTCAGAAGGCTTCTCCCCATTCCTGAATGTTAGCAATAGTTTTGCTATGATTTGGAAGCTTTTTCAATAGTTCTGGATGGGCCATAACTGATGAATCACTTCTAAAGCCCTCACTGCTCCATCTCCTTTTGCCTTCCACAAAATAAAAACCAGGCAGGGAGGCACCTAAGACCACTAGAATTCCATCTACTTCCAAATGGCAGTTATTTTGATCTGATCAGGAAACCTTCCCATATTTCTGAATGGGTCATGGTTTAATTACTAAATATCTAACACCCCCAGGAGAAAGCTCTGCCAGCAATGCTAGGTGAAGTATTTTTATTCAAGAATAATTAGGGGAAGGGGAAGAAGATCAATACAGCTCATAAGGCAGAATAAGGGAAGGAGAGCTGAGTCTGAGACTTTTGGGGAAAGAGCAATGGGGACAAAACATCTCCAATGGCCATTCAAAGCTTTCCCATCAACCAACTATGCAGACTACTTCATCCTCTCTGACTGTGGAGGTGAAAAACAGGCCCCTTCTTTTTTATTCAAAAAGGAAAATGGGATTCTTATAAAGAAACTCACAGATATCATGGATATAGAACTGGCAATGATACACAAACATGGCATGCTTATGCTAAATTGGTGATACCAGGGAGCAGGACTCTATGAGATGCTCACACAAAGATGCACATTTCTCAATCACACAGAAAATATCTGCCACCTTATAGTTCAAGACAGACAACTCAGCAAAGTATCTGTAGTTAGCAATTATTGAAAGCATGAAATACGTCTTTGCTCACCAGACACCAATTTAATTCCATTACTTAAAAGGTCAGCCAAGCAGCAGCAACCAACCCTGCCTTATTGAAGAGCCTCTCTTCCCTTCCCCTCTCTGGGATTCGTTTTGACCAAAGATGAACTGCATCAGACATCTTGTATTGCAGTCATTTCTTGCTCTACAGGAACTCATGGCTCCAAGATTAAGCATCTCATGTTCTACCAATTAAACTGACTGAAGGGGAAGAATGCCTTCTGATCCACCTTCTCGGCAGAAAGATGGCCATTCACAGTACCATTCTTGACTTAACCTAGGGTTGCCTGCTCCAAGTTGGGAAGGGACTTCAGTTAGATATAATGCCATACAGTCCACCTTCCAAAGCTGCTGTATTATCCAGAGGGACTGATCTCTGTCACCTGGAGATCAGCTGTAATCCCAAGAGTCCTCTAGCCACCACTTGGAGGCTGGCAGCACTACTTTAACCACACTCTCCGTTCAGCTCTTAGACTGGGACAATGCATGAGTCAGAAAAGATCTGGAGATGGTAGAATAGACCACACCAGACTGGTGTGGGGGTACAAAAAATCACATTTTAAAATACTCCCTTATGTAAAAGAATGCCCAACAAGTGGAAAATGAGCACTACAAGGAGAAGGTCAGGCAAGAACTTATCTCCCCACAATTTTTTTGTTCATTAACCCCTCTCCCCCATCCCACATGAAGATGGATGCTAACAGCTGAACTACACATAGAAAAACATCATGTGACACAGAGTTCCAACAACTATACCCTTTCAGACTGCTTACATGGATTACACTTGAACAGTTCACCATGTCAAAAATCTCTCTATCCATAAACTCCCCCCCTACACTTCCATGCTCCCTCCATGGTTTTTATTTCCCTTTATCAGTCAACTTTGACTACCATTAGGGTTGCCAATCCCCAGCTGGGGGCATGGGATTCCCCAGTCCAGAGGCTCTCCCCCACACCCCGCTTCAGGGTTATCAAAAATCAGGGGGGGGGGAGGAGGATGTCAGCTGGGCACTCCATTATATCCCATGGAGACCCATTTCCATAGGGGAGAATTGATCTGTGGGTACCTGGGGCTCTAGGGGGCCTGTTTTTTGAAGTAGAGACATCAAATTTTCAGCATAGTATTTGATACATCTCCTCAAAACATTCCCCAAGTTTCAAAAGATTGGACCAGGGGGTCCAATTCTATGAGCCCCCCAAAGAAGGTGCCCCTATCCTTCCTTATTTCCAATGGCAAAAAAGCATTTAAAAGGTATGCGGTCCCTTTAAATGTGATGGCCAGAACTCCCTTCAGAGTTCAATCATGCTTGTCACACCCTAGCTCCTGGCTCCACCCCCAAAGTCTCCAGATATTTCTTGAGTTGGACCTGGCAATCCTAGCAGTCACAATGAAACCAGGTAGAAAACAATGGCCACAGCTGTTATGTACCAGCTTTCAGACTAGGCCGCTAGGGACTGCATGCCTCATCTCCCACAAACTTTCCACCTCTCTCAGATTTCCATTGGTAGAACTTTACAATGTGAATTCAATTAGCATTCAACTGTCAGATGTATAATTTGGAAGACACTGGTCTCTCTATACACACTCCATTATACAATACCCAGCATAATAGAATTTGCCAGTAAACCTTCCATAATTGCACAGCAACTGTCTAAAGATCTCCTTTTATATAGAGCAAACAGAAGCCACAGCAGCCTTAACAGCCAAATGGGCTACTTCTGTGAGCCTGTGCAGGCCTGCCGCAAGGTAACAATTTTCCTAATTACAATATGGCCATTTTCTATGCAATCAATCATCTTGCAGAAGGTTTGGAAAGCCATCAAATCAGTTCTGTGACAGAAGGGATGTCTCAGAAATGTCAGACAATCCTAACAGCCCAGGAAAGATAACTCCAGGGACATGGAGTTTTTAAAAAAATTGTTAAAACAACCTGCCAAAAAGTTAACAACTCAACTTTTACACTTCCCCTGACTACAGAAATGAACTTCAAAATCACTCAAGAAGCAGGAATTAAAATATAAGTGCATCCTAAACAAGCAAGGGAGACGGGGAGAAGAAAGAAAGATTGTCACTGTTTTTATTGTATTACCATTAACTGTAATACAACAGATTGAAACCCCATCAGTGACTCCAGGCAGATGAGAATTTCTTATCAAAGCTATTTGAGTATTAAAGGCAAGACCAGGGCTTTTTTTGTAGCAGGAACTCCTTTGCATATTAGGCCACACACCCCTGATGTAGCCAATCCTCCTGGAGCTTACAGAAGGCCCGGTACTAACAGCCCTGTAAACTCTTCGAGGAGTGGCTATATCAGTGGTGTGTGACCTAATATGCAAAGGAGTTCCTTCTACAAAAAAAAGCCCTGGGCAAGACAAACGAAGTGGTGACCCCACAGTGCAGAGCTCTGCGGCCCATGGGTATCAGCACTTAGGGTTGCCAGCCCCCGATGGGGGGAGGTTCCCTTGCTTTGGGAGATTTGGCCCGCTGCCAGCTAGCTGGCCACCAGGAAAAACCCTACCCCAAAGAGTGATATCTTCTGGGTAATGTCATCAAGTGGGGGGCATTGCATTCTGATGGTCTGGGTTTTGGGCAAACACTATGGTTTTGAAGCCAAAAAACCAACGGAATTCTACCCAAAAACCAGAACATCACCTCCAGCATCATCAATGTGATGATGTCACTTCTGGTTCACTTCCCCCCCCCCCCCAGAATGCCCCCCAAATCCCCCCATTGTGATAAAAAGGGGACCTGGCAACCCTACATGAGGACTTCTCCAGCACCACAGCTCAAAAGCATCTATTCTTCTGCGCTCGGCCTTCCTTATAGTCCAGCTCTTACAGCCATACATTACTACTGGGAATACCATTGCTTTGATAATACGGACTTTTGTTGGCAGACTGATGTCTCTACTTTTTATTATACTGCCCAGGTTCATCATAGCTGTCCTCCGAAGGAGCAAACGTCTTTTAATTTCATGGCTACGGTCACCATCTGTAGTGATCTTGGATCCCAGAAATGTGAAGTCTGTCACTACTTCCATGTCTTCCCCTTCTATTTGTCAAGGAGTGATGGGGCGGATGCCATGATCTTTGTTTTTTTGATGTTGAGTTTCAAGCCTACTTTTGTGCTCTCCTCTTTCATCCTCAACAAGAAGTTCTTTAGGTCCTCCTCACTTTCTGCCATTAGAGTGGTGTCATCTGCATATCTGAGGTTGTTGATGTTTTTCCCGGCAATCTTAATTCCGGCTTCTGCTTCATCCAGGCCAGCATTCCGCATGATGTATATAAATTAAATAAGCAGGGTGACAACATACATCCTTGTCGAACTCTTTTTCCTATTCTAAACCAATCAGTTGTTCCATATCCCGTTCTGACAGTTGCTTCTTGACCCTTATACAGGTTTCTCAGAAGACATGTGAGGTGGTCTGGTACTCCCATCTCTTTAAGGACTTGCCACAGTTTGTTGTGATCCACACTATCAAAGGCTTTAGCGTAGTCAATGAAACAGAAATAGACGTTTTTCTGATACTCCTGTGCTTTCTCCATAATCCAGCGAATGTTGGTAATCTGATCTCTAGTCCCTCTACCTCTCCGAACCCCAGCTTGAACTTCTGGCAGTTCCCGATCAACATCCTGCTGAAGCCATACGTATTGATGGCTATACACCCAACTATTCTTAAGGAATTTAGATGTGAGATAGCTAATCTACTAACACATATATGTAACCTATCAGTAAATTCAGCTGCTGTGCAGAAGGCTAGAGTAGCAAATGTTATAACAATTTTTAAAAAGGGATCCAGAGGGCAACCAGAAAATTACAGATCAGTCAGCCTATTGTCCCAGGCAAAGTAGTAGAAACTGTAATCAAAGACAGAATTGTTAGGCACCTAGAGGGACCAAGCCTGCTGAGGGAACATCAGCATGGCTTCTGCAAAGGGAATCCTGCCTCACCAACATGTTGGAGTTCTTTGAGAAAGCTGAACAAGCATGTAGACAACTGTGACTGGGTAGAAATTATATATTTGGACTTTCAAAAGGCTTTGGGCATGGTACCCCACCAAAGGCTCCTGAGTAAACTTAGAGGTCATGGGACAAGAGGATGGGCTCTTTTATGGATTAAAAAGTGGTTAAATAACAGGAAGCACTGAGTAGAAATCAACAGGCAGTTGTATAGGAATCAATAGACACTTCTCACAATGGAGGGGAGTAAGCAGTGGGGTCCCACAAGGATCAGTATTGGGGCCAGTACTCTTTGATGTATTCATAAATGACCTGGAACTAGGCGTGAATAGTGTAGTGACCAAGTCTGCAGGTGGTCAAAAATTATTCAGGATGGTGAAAATTATTCATTGACCCACAATTTGCCATGGCCTTTAAGCAAGACACTAAAATTGAGGGGATATACAGGCAGAACTTCTACACAGGCAGCTTCTCCAAACATTGCCTATACATACAAATATCTAATGATACAGAGAGTGCACAGTACTTTCCTGCATACCAGCTCTTCAGTAATTTTTGCAACAGACTGATGTGTATCTGCTGAAATGAGCAGTCTAGCAAGGGAAGCTTTTAGGCCAGCCCACTTAGGCAGCAGTAGAAGGACAAGGCCAGCTGTGTATCATCATGTATATTGGTTGAGGACAGAGACAGGTCCCACCTTATCTGACACTTTCCCCACCCCCCACCCCCATTTTTCTGCCTCCCCCACAAGGCAGTGGCACAATCTGATGTTTTTATCACCATCTGGTCATGCTTTAATTGTGTATTATTTCATTGTTTCAAATCTGTTTTATTAATTTATGGATGTGTTCTACTGTTGTTCACTGCCCTGAGCCTTGTGTACACAGGGGAGGGTAATCTAAAAGTTTAATCTATAAATAAACAGATATCAAAACAATGTTGAGACAACTGCAGTAGCGCTTACTGGAAACAAAAAAGCATTATACTGCCAAATGAGAGCAATGCACAACCCCTACCACCATTGGTTTATATCAGAGATTTGAATTAGTATTTATATAGGACGCTTCTTGTCCCATTATTCTCAACAACTTGTGGGAGCCACTTGCGGGAAGCCACTAGTGGGAAGGGCGGGATATAAATCTTAAATAAAATAAATAAATAAATAAAACAACGGGGACCCAGAGCAGCTTAACAAATACCAACAAAAACAAGATGTACACAATTTCCAGGGTTGACCTGGGATCTACTGAGGGCAATCCATCAAGGTCACTGGTTGTGAGCCAAGAGCCTTTGGCTATTGCCTTCTGGCTTGTGCCTTTGACCACTCCCAGGCTTTAAATACCTGTAGCAAGAAACAAATGCTCTTAGACCTTAAAACAGCGGGCAACCATATTCCTACAATTTCCTACTCTTGCTAAAGAACCCTAGCCCAAGTAGCCAACCACACAGAGAAATGATGGCCACACATATCACCTGTACAGCCCATTTCAACCAGCTTCAAAGGCTCAACAAGATTCAACCTGATCTGAACAGAACCTTTCCTACATGCAGTATATACCTCAAGAAATACATTCCAATGTTTGATGATGCCCAAAAGCACAATCAGAATGATTATGAGCAACAAGGAAAAAACTTGTGGCATTCACTCAAGAACTTTTGGTTTTCTTTTATGGAAGTACAAAAGTCTTCTTGTCCAGTGGACCATCTAAAGCTATCATGTGAATTATTACACAGGGCCGCTTTACTGAACACATGAAGCTTCCACATCTCAATTCAACCCATCAGTCTGCTGAGGTCACTATTGTCTACTTCTCCAGCAGAAGTCTTTCACACAACCTCCTGCCTGTTTCTTTTTACTGGAGATGCTGGGGACTGAACCAGGGACAACATTCCACCACTGAGTCATTTCCCTGTCTCTAGTGAATGGTGTGCTTCTGAAGACTGCCTTGTTGTTGCAGGAAACATCGCTCCTGTAGTTTATGGAGGCTACCCTCTGACAGACAGGCCAATGACATTGATTATTCAGCTGATCAATATGGTGTTTACAATCTAAGCCAGCAACTCCACAACGTCAAACTGAAACAAATAATCAGCAGAGTTCTAGGAAGCCTCTGCAGGGTAAGGAATTAGCTTGTTTGAATGGTTTCCCTTACTATGATAGCAGCATGCCCCAGTCTAGCTTTCTCCTGGGGCTTGCTTCCTTCAAGTAGATTGGGTACCCTTACTGAGTCACTGCTTTAGCTGACACCTATCTGATTCATGCATACCCAGGAGAAGAAAATATGACAACCTGATTAGAGTGCTGATCACCGTCAGATAAACAGACAGGAAGGGAAGGGGGTGAAGCTCCAAGGAGGGCTCCATGAAACAAGATAGAACTTGTCATACCCAAATACAAAAAGCAACACATGCTCAACTCAGAACATTATCACTTTTCTTATTTTTGCCACTCCCTTTTTTGGAAACCTGTGCAATCTGTGAATTATACCTCTTTTCCAAGCAAACTTTGATTCACTGAGCAGTAAAACAATTCCTATAGTTAAGAGTAATCCAACTATCACTAGATTATCAGTCTACCACACAACCAGTGCAAACATGTACCAAGTGACCAAGCTGACAATGAAACAGTCTAGGAAAGACGCCACCCCATTCCAACAGACAGCCAATTGTCTACTTATACAAAGTGTTTACTTACATTTTTGAATGTGCCCAGCCTCAAAGTCTCTGGATGTACGTGTATGCATGCATGTAAGATACCTGGGTATCTAAATAGGGAATAAAATCTGTTGGTGCATTACCTGATAAACCAGAGCACTGAAGTTTGTGGCATAGGCACCATGATTCTTAGAAAAGTCTGAAAATAGGCACTTCTGTGTTTTGCCCTGAAAACAGGGGATTCTGTGTACTCCTAAATAGTTAAGTCACTCATATTATTCAGGAAGCAAAGATTTTTTTGACTATCACTCTCCAAAGGCAGACCCACCCTAATTGGTCCACATCCCTTGTGAGGGAAATGCAACAAGTTCAACCATGCCTTCAGCAGACAGAGATCACACCATGACCTCCCAACTCTACCATACATGTGGCAGAACCCCACCAGAAAGTCAGAGTACCATGCCAAGGGAATGAAGCCCTCTCGCAGGAGAAGCCTGGGAAAAGGCCAATCAGCAGAAGCCTGGAAAAAGGCCAATCACAGGTGACTGACAGCTATGGTAGTAGCCAGAACTCTGTCTGACTGTGTATGTTGGGTTGATCCTTCCTTAATTAGCCAGACTATACCCCACCATACCATGACAGTAGCTAAAGTTCTGTTGTTTCTTTACATGAATGAATTAGACTTGAATTGGGGGGAGTCATTCCATAACACCCAGGGGTGTGCAAATTTGACTGCAAAATGCAAGCTTCATTTACTGTTAGCATATCACAGGGCTCTCCACATTGTTACCAGCATGTATAAAAACTTTTCTCTTCATTATCCTTATTAACACACCTAATTAACAAATGTAGAAAGGCCAAATTTCCTTCACCATCTCTTCTCTTCTCCTGCTGCAGGCTCTATAGCATCACTCTCTCTCTCCCTTCAGCCTCCTCAAAATAAGGCCTCCCTTCCCACTGCCACCCCTTTAATACACCCTGTTAACTTCATGCATGCCCTGGCTGGCCCAGTACCATCAGATCTCATGAAACTAAGCAGGGTCACCCCTGGTGGATGGGAGACCACCAAGGAAGTCCAGAGTTGCTACACAGAGGCAGGCAGTAGCAAACCACATCTATACATATCCTGCCTTGAAAACCTCATGAGGTCACCGTAAATCAGCTGCAACTTGACCACATTTCCCACCATCCCATCAGCTTCATGCATATCCCACAGCAGATAGCCTAATTGCTCTCACGGCCATCTGTACAACTTGTTCTTCACTCTTTTCCCATGCATGGTACAAATTTGGCTATTTTCAGATATATTTGTGCTTTTATAATAATCTAGGTAACTTTGGGCCCATTTTCCCCCAGAGTTGGTCAGAAAGTCATAGCTGGATTTTATTTTCACAAGAATGTAATTGATGTATTGCTGCTTTTAAGTACAATTCAGTCCAGGACAATACTAGTCAAACCAACATGTGCATTGGAGAAAATGGGTCACACAAACACTTAAGACGTCCCCCGACAATAGCTGAGATAAGCAAACTATGGCATTGTTTTATGATGTGATAAGCAGAGCTATCTGTTAGTCTTTCAATTCAAATGGGCAAGTCATAACTGCTCAAAGAAGTCACCTGTGCACTTAATTCAATTGCAGTAATAGTATATATTTGTAAAAGCTGAGTACTTCACTATTGTCTCAGTAATATCAGAATAAACAAAGAAGTCATTTATTCCAGTGTGCACTTTTGTGAGTCACAGCTTACATCTTCAGATGCAACAAAGAGGCAATCATTTTTGGTTGTTTTATTTTGGAACAGTTGACTAACACAGTCACCCCTCCGGAATTATCACAAATAGCAATCCTTTCCAGTAGCATTATCTTAAAGTGGGGGATGAGGGAGAAAAGGCCACTGTGAAGTCAAGCAGCCAGCCACAGTTGCCTGAAGGCAGGGACAGAATTCACTTAAATTTCCAACAACTACTGCTGGGAAGAGAAGAAGGTGGGAGGCACCTCCTCAGCCGCTTTTTTTTAAACCAGCACTCAGTACTAGCCCATATGGGTGAGAAAACACATTCTGCATCAACTCAGAGGTGGCTTCTTTCTGCTTCCAGTTCCTATATTGCAGGCTTCAACCTCAACCACGGAAACAGAGGCCGAGCCCTGGTGAGATCTGGCAATGATGAAGCCCTGGAGCCAGTTGGGAAGAAGCCAGTTCACAGCTTGGCCCCTGGGTTACACGAGCTCCGAGAGGAGCATCCCTCCTTTGAGAACTTTCTATTTCCCTTTTTTCCCTGCCTTGATTCAGGCAGCTACAGAAGAATCAGCCTCCCTGAAACGGTAACTGGAAGGATGCGAGAGAGAGAGAGAGAGAGAGAGAGCAGTCCCCCTCAAGATCAGTTCCTACAAAGATGCTCATTCACAACCAAAAGGGGCGTGCGTGTGCGTGCGCGCATCGCTGAATCACGGAAAACACAAACAGGCGAACCCAAGACAATGAAAAAACAGAATTGGTGTTAAACAAGCCTACACCACTCCCAAGCAGAGTCTAAATATGAGGGGGGGCGGGCGGGGTGGTTACAGTTTCTCTCGGTTCCATCGCTCGATGTCATTGGCAGTGCGCGGGGCTCACTGCGTTCGATTCAGGCGGGAAAAGCATGGGAGAGAGAGGTGACGCTCCCAAAATGGAGACAATAACAATCATTTGTGCGAGCCGGCTGGAAGCAGAGCTCTCGCTGACTCGCAGCAGAGCGGTTTCCAGCCCGAGAATCCTGATGCTTGGAGAAGCGGCCAAAAGGGAGGAGGGCGCTTCGCAGGCTTCCCAGAGCCGGCGGGGGGCGGAAGGGGGAAGAAGCGGCGCCTGAGTCACCTACCGAGAAGAGGGTGGAATAGGCAGAGAGCGCGAATTTGATGCAGTAGTAGTAGAGCAGCGAGTCTTTCCACTCCGCTTCTTTGCTCATCGCGGCGGCGGCGGCGGCGGCTCCAGCCCGCCTTTCTTCGGAGGGGCTCAGCGAGAAGGCGCCTCGGCGGTCCGCGACATTGAGGCTCCCACACTGGCTACCTTGCTTTACAGGGGCTCTTTCTTCCAACTTCCGCTCCGGCGAAAGTGAAAGCAATTAAAGGGGCAGGAGCCGCGCAATCACAAAAGATAAGGTTAACCCTTCGAGGGCTTGTCACAGGCAGCCGTTGCAAATCGACAGCCGGGCCCTGGGGTTGCTGTGGTTGTTGTGAGAGCAACCATGTTTCTCTCCCTGCTGTGAAGAGCCTCACCTGCCGAGGAGGCCACTATTAAAAGCCAGAGGCTGGTCAATTGGCCACCTTTGAACCCCGATATCCAATATGATGGGTGAGAAGGAAGGAGCAAGAGCCCTCTCTGCCTCCTCCAACATATTCCCAGCCTACTCATTAGGATTTACCATCTCCGGCCTGGGAAACTCCTGGGTGCAATGTCTGAGGAAGGGAAGGAGCTCAGCAGGATTGTGATACCACATAGTCTGCCCTCCAAAACTGCCATTTCCTCCTGGGGATCTAATCCCCATAGTTATGGAAGCAGCTGCAATTCTGCAAGAACTCCAGGCCCAGCCCACTAAACTTTCCCATCAAGTTGTGGATGATCCCTTGACTCATTCTGTTCTCACACTCTGGTACAGATGCTGTCTAGAGTCAGTGGTCTAGTTTATCCACAGTGCAGCACAACCCTATGAATTTTAATCGCCATGAAATGTCAGGAATTTGGGGGACTTTTAACCAAGTAATAAAATATATTTTTACTTTATTTTGCACCATCAGCCGTGGCCTTATTTTTAATTTCATCATCCTACATAGATAGGACATACAAGAAACCCAAGACACCACAGCACTCCCTTCCCAGTTTTGACCACAGTGAGCAGAAGGCCCACAATTAGGGTTACCAGCTCCCTCCCCCCTCCAGTTACTGGAGGCGGATGGGGGGTAGGGTTGCCAGGTGTAGGTTGTGAAACTCCTGGAGATTTGGAGAGGGAGCCTGGGGGTGGATGACAGAGACTTCAGTGGGGCACAATGCCACGCAGTGTCCATCCCCCAAAGCATCCATTTTCTCCAGAGGGAACTGATTTCTGCAGTCTAGAGCTGAGCTGTAGTTCCAGGGTGATCCCCAAGTTCCACCTGGAGGCTGGCATCCCTACCCACAATTGATATTTATAGCCACACATTCCAATACTCCCTACAACCAGAGCTTCAATTCCAAGGTTGGACAAAGACAGCCTACAAAGCATTATCTTTGGTGTGCCATTCCATTCACAACATTCCTGATATACTGGAGAGGTGGCCTCTGTAGGTATCTCATCTTGCCATAGGAGTAATTCCACTGTAAGAAGCAGCTTCTTGCAAGGGCAGAGGGAAGGGAGATGCTAAGATAAGAAATAGCAAAAACTATGGGTGCATCTACACACCTAACAATGCGTTTTGCAAGTGGAATTTTTACATAGTAAAAATCCAGTTGCAAAATGCATTCTTTAGTGTAGTGTAAATGCACCCTATGAAAGCATCATCTGTGGCTTCATGGTGTGATGTGAGGTCACAAAAGCAACAAGCAGGAGGCTATAACCCTGTCTTCCCCTGTGCTCTAGCTGCAATCAGGAAAGAGCTGATGTGCTTCTGGGGGGAACAAAACTCTACTCCACAAAAGTCCTTGTGTTGTTACCCAACAAACATGAGGACTTTCTGATGTGTAGATGGATCCTATCCCAGCAAGCTCTGAGGAACCTGCACCAGGATTTGCAGTGCAGCTTGGGTGGGAGCGGATGATGCACAGGAACATTGGTAAGAGGGTGCAGCACCTGCCACAGGAAACTGATGTTGTCACTGCAAAACCAACCAACCCCTTTAAGTCCTCTGATCATGGACAATGCCAATCTCTGCACAGTGGAGACGTCATTGTTCAGTGCTGTCATCCCACACCGCATCCCATGCAAAAAATGTGACAGGTACAATAACACTAGATTCCATGTCTCTCTGCAAGCCCCCAACTACCAGGACACTAAGGAATATCATGACAAGGCCCAGCCTGTGACATCTTCCTCCTCTACTTTTCTTCTGCAGCTTCTAGGGACCACAGGTATATAAAGACTAAAAAATGTAGGACTGCAACCCTGTTGCTTGGGGGAGACACAAGACACATATTCTGTCATTATTAGCTGGAAGTGGCAGTAATACATTAGATGGATGATCTGTAAATTGTGCCCGCCTGCCTGTGTATATATTATTGAGTCATAGAATCATAGAGTTGGAAGGGACCTCCAGAGTCATCTAGTCCACCCCCCCCCGCACAATGCAGGAAACTCACAAATACCTCCCCCTTTCTCTTCCCACAACAAGTTGTTTTTATGAGTTATGTTTTTAATTGCATATTATTAAGTTATTGTTGTATTTTACCTGATTTATTGAGACTGTAATCCACCCTGAGCCCACATGGGAAAGGGTGAAATATAAACCTACCAAATAAATTAAAAATAAATAAAATAAAGAGAACTAAAAAATAGATGCAAACATATAGATACTGGTTTCTTAATAGAAACATTGTTTGCAAACATGGAAGGCATAACTGCACAGTTTCTTCAAATAATTTTTTAAATAGCCTCATTGCTAGGGTTGAAAAATTGAAGGGAACAGCATCAGCTCTATTCCTTCAGGCCAGGGTAATTCTTGGTTCCCAAAGGACATTGCAAAGAGTGAAAAAGCTTTTCTCATAAAGGAGAAGTATTAATATTTGTACTTCTATTTTCCAGTTCTTCTGAAATGTCAAGACTTGTTGTGCCAAATAGTCTTTGAATTGGTTTTTACATTGCAGAACATGATGGATATTTTTAAATTTAAATTGAAGGGCAAGTCACATAGCCCGGCTCTTTATCTGAAAGAATTCATAAAATTACAAGTAATATGCTTGCAATTTTAATTTAGCTTTCATCCTCCGATTAACCTTCCTTGTTTCATATTGTATTACAGATTTTGAATACCGACAATCTGAGGAACTTGATCCTGTGACTAGTACTGAGAGACAGTAGGGTCTGATATGCTCTAATCATATACTGATATGTGTGGAGAGTTTACCTAAAGTCACCTGGATGTGACTCCTGATGAAGATTCTGAGGAAAGCCACCTGTGGGCAGGGCCGGCCCTGTCACTAGGCAAACTAGGTGATTGCCTAGGGCACTAGGCTTCTGGGGGTGCCAAATTGGGCACCCTATGTGACTCAGTGACGTTTTCAGTGCAGGGGTGGGGGGTGCCAGAAGTTAGCCTTGCCTAGGGTGCCAGACAGTCTAGGGCCTGCTCTGCTTGTGAGTTCATGCAGTCTTGTAGATTTCCAGATCTGCGTCATTTGACAGTATACCAAGAGTTCAATGCTAGGCAGAATTACATCTTTCCATAGTTATTTATTTACAAGAGAGAGTCAGTGTGGTGTAGCAGTTAAGAGTAGTGAACTCTAATTCTGGAGAACTGGGTTTGATTCCCCACTCCTTCGCATGAAGCCAGCTGAGTGACCTTGGGTCATTCACAGCTCTCTCAGAACTCTCTCAGCCCCACCTACCTCACAAGGTGCTTGTTGTGGGGGAGAGAAAGGGAAGGTGATTATAAGCTGCTTTGAAACTCCTTAGGTTAGAGATAAGCTGGATATAACAACCAACTCTTTTTCTACAAAGTCTGTATCCCACCTTTCTGCCCTCACAAGGGCCACCGAGGCAACTAACAATTTTAAACATACATGATAAAAATCATATTTTAAAAATATCAAAATCACCATTAAAACAATTAAACACATCATTAAAACAATTAAAAACAAGGTAAAAACAAGGAGAGCCAGTTTGGTGTAGTGGTTAAGTGTGCGGACTCTTATCTGGGAGAACCGGGTTTGATTCCCCGCTCCTCCACTTGCACCTGCTGGAATGGCCTTGGGTCAGCCATAGCTCTGGCAGAGGTTGTCCTTGAAAGGGCAGCTGCTGTGAGAGCCCTCTCCAGCCCCACCCACCTCACAGGGTGTCTGTTGTGGGGGAGGAAGGTAAAGGAGATTGTGAGCCGCTCTGAGACTCTTCGGAGTGGAGGGCGGGATATAAATCCAATATCTTCTTCTTCTTCTTCTTCTAAATATCCATACATGACATAAAAACAGCATTTTAAACACTGCTTAGGATAGAGGGATCACTGAGGGAATGCCAAATTAAACAAAAATAGTCTTCACCCACTGATGGAAGATAGCAATAGAAGGGACAAACAAATCTTCCTCAGGGAAGAGTCCCAGAACTTTGGTGCTATCACCAGGGGCAGTTCTCTCCCCGATGCTGTTTAACATCTATATGCGCCCCCTTGCCCAGATTGCCCGGAGGTTTGGGCTTGGGTGCCATCAATACGCTGATGACACCCAGCTCTATCTACTAATGGATGGCCGGCCTAGCTCCGTCCCAGAAAGCCTGGACTTAGCTTTGCAAGCCGTGGCAGGTTGGCACAGACTGAGCGGGCTGAAGTTGAATCCAACGAAGACAGAGGTCCTTTGCTTGGGTCGCGGTGCCCTGGGAAGGGAAATCCCCTTGCCGGTCCTTGACGGTGTGCAGCTTAAAGCGGCACATAAGGTCAAGAGCCTGGGGGTTCTTCTGGAGCCTTCATTATCAATGGAGGCACAGATAGCGGCCGCTGCCAAGTCCGCGTTCTTTCATCTTCGACGGGCGAAGCAGTTGGCCCCCTTCCTGGAGCGCCGTGACCTAGCAATGGTGATCCATGCTACGGTCACCTCAAGACTGGACTACTGCAACGCCCTCTACATGGGGCTGCCCTTGTGCCGAACTCGGCGGCTGCAGCTGGTGCAGAATGCGGCGGCTAGGCTGTTGCTGGGGCTCCCAAGGTGGGAGCACATACAGCCGGGGCTGCGTGGGCTGCACTGGCTGCCAGTGGCATACCGAGTTCGCTACAAAGTGCTGGTTATCACCTTTAAAGCCCTATATGGCTGAGGACCTACCTACCTGAGGGACCGTCTCTCCCCATATGAGCCCCAGAGGGCACTGAGGTCATCTGGGAGAAACCAGTTGAATATCCCTGGGCCAAGGGAGGCCAGACTGAAGGCCACCCGGGATCGGGCCTTCTCTGTCACTGCTCCATTACTGTGGAATCAACTCCCTGAGGAGGTGAGGGCCCTAAGATGTTTAGATCGATTCCGTAGGGCCTGTAAGACCCACCTTTTCAAGATGGCCTTCAATTAGTGACAAAATTAGTGATAAAGCTAGGTATGCTGCTGGAAATGCTTTTATTTTCTGAATTCTACTAAAAATCTAATGTTATAACGCCATATTGTCATGTTAATTTTAATAACTTATAACTGTTTTAACCATGTTTTTATAATATAATGGATGTAATGTGTATTTTATGTTGTGAGCCGCCCTGAGCCTGCTCCGGCGGGGAGGGCGGGATAGAAATAAAAAATTATTATTATTATTTTGTAGCATGAACTCCTTAGCATATTAGGCCACATACCCCTGATGTAGCCAATCCTCCCGGAGCTTACAGTAGGCCCTGTACTAAGAGCCCTGTAAGCTCTTGGAGGATTGGCTACATCAGGGGTGTGTGGCCTAATATGCAAAGGAATTCCTGCTACAAAAAAAAGACCTGGCTATGACCAAGAAGGTCCTCTCCAGGGTTGCCACCCACCTAATCTCAGAAGACAGGGGCATCTGAAACAGCATCTGAAGATAACTATAATAGATGCATGAGTTCATAAAGGAGTAGGCAGTCCTTCGGGTATATTTTAGCCCCAAATTGTACAGGACTTTGAAAGTGAAAACAAGCCCCTTGAATTGTACCCAGAAACAAACTGGGCCAAGACTGGAATGCTCTGGTCCTTACGACCCACTCCAGTCAACATTCTAGCTGCAGCATTCTGCACCAATTGAAGTTTCCAGACAACTCAAGGGCAGTGCCACATGCAGTGCATTAATCTAATCTGGACATAACCATCACAAAATGTCCTAATGAAAGTGGCCCAGATCTTTTCTGCCCAGGAAAGGCCACAGCTGGCTAACCAGCTGAAGCTGGTAAAAGGCATTCCTGGCCAGGGCTGCCAGCACCTTATCCAGCACTAGGCCTGAGTCCAGGAACACCTCCAAACTACAGACCTGTTCCTTCAGGTCTCCAGAATGGGTAACACCTTAAATCCCAGCTAGACCTTCCACCCACAAGTCACACTTCTGTTGTGGCAGGATTAAGCTTCAATTTATTATTCCACCACATCCATTCCAAAACTGCCTCTGGGTACCACTTCAAGGTTACTACAGCATTCCTGGTATCATCTGGAAGTGCAAGATAGGGCTGATTGTCATCTATATATTAGTGACAACTCATCCCAAATCTCCAAATGGTTTCAACCAGCAGTTTCATGCAGATGTTAAAGAACATAGGGGGCAAGATGGAATCTTGTGAGATCCTACAGATCAAAAATCAAGGGGCTGAGCAGCAGTCCCCAAAATACCACCTTTTGAAACTGACCTCAAAATAGTGCCTCCCAATCTCAGTCCAGACAGATGGTCCAGGATACCATGAAAATGGCATCAAAAGCCACTGAGAGGAGAATCAACAGTCACACTCTCTCCGTTCACCTCCCAGTGCAAGTCATCCACCAGGGTAATCAAGGCTGTTCAATCACATAATCAGGCCTAAACCCAGACTGGAAGGACTTAAATAGTTTGCCTGGTTCAGGAAACTTTGGAATTATCTAGCATAGGTTTAAAAGAAAACAACCATATAGCCAGAGGCTCCTGCCTGTTGGAGTGAGCTCCCCTTGGAGATCTGGGCCCTGCAGAACCTGCTCCATGGTCACAGGGCCTATAAAACAGAGCTCTTCCATTGGGCATCACTTGCTATTATGCCTTCCCCACACACACTTTATTCCAGCAAATCAGAATCTGATGCACCTGTTGAGGCAGGGATTGTAATTGGTTTTAAGACTAGTCTGCAATTTTAGCTGTATATATGATAATTTTAACTTGTTTTTAATTGCTCGACTGTATGACTTTTTGATGGAACCCATCCTGAGCCTGCTTTGCGGGAAGGGTGGGCTATGAATCAAATAAATAAATAACTCTGCTTATGATTAAACTGTAAATAACCCTCACACTTTCATTAGGTGATTTTGTGATGGTAATTTTGTTTAAATCAATTTTATTGGGATTTTGTTAGAAATTACAGAAGTAGAGTGAGAAGAATTCAATGGCTGGCTTGGGTTAGTAGAGTTCCATGCCTGTTCTAGTGACCCTTCATCTTTATTTGAGGACAGTCTGGTCTCAGGGTCTTGTATTCACCAAGATGCTTGGCAGTGTTTATGGCAAAGATGTTAACTGTAACACTCTGCATGCATTGCTCAAAGAAGTGATACCAGATAAATAAGCAGTCAGCTTGACACCTGCTGGTCTGTGCTTGCCAGAACTCAGAACTGTTGCTGAAAATTACCACATGCAAACTGTCTGAGCAAGTCTGTGCTAGCCACATGTAGAGCTTAATGAGAGGCTTCTAGTCACTTGGTCGGCATGACTCCAGGACTTCAGAGAACAATTTGAGGAATCAGAGTCAGAAACAGGAAGACAAAAGGGCAGGACAGCAGGCAAGTCATGGAGTCATTATCTTGTCTCCATCAATGAGATTCTCCTAAAAAGAGAGTTTCAGACATAGCCTGTGTGATATTAGTGGAACAGTAAATACCAGACAATGTTCATGTTCTGTGCTTAATCTATATAAAATAGCTCTAAAACAATGAGGGCTAGACACTTGAAAAAGCACCAAATGTGAGGTTTACAAAATTCTCTACTCTCTTCATGTTAAGAATTGACACCACCCTTGCTTTTTACTTGAATAGGGCAGCCATGCAAACACAGAGATTTAGTTGTCCCTCGTATCTTGTTTGACCCTGACACTCACTCTTCCCTAACAATTGCTCTTCCTGGCTCACAAATGAATAAACTGGTTGAACCAAAGGTACAGGCAAGATGTTCAAACTTGGCTGGAGGGTGGGGGATTGCTTTGCTCACCTCCAGTTTCCGGCATTAATAGAAGCCCCTTCCTGTAAGCAGCTCAGGAAACAGATCCATAGCTTAGTTAACATGTTGCAAGATGAGCTCATTAGAAGAGTTCACCTATACACAAAGTTCCCAAAATCACCAAGCCAATTTTCATCAAACCTTATTTGAGGTCAGAGCCACGTGTAAAATAAATCAATTGCTCCAATGAGACCTACATGAGAATAATAAGTTTGCTTTTTATCTTGTTGGCCCTGCAAGAACATGAAGCTAATTTAGGGTTAGTTAATTTGACTTAAATGGTATTTTGATGAAAAAGAAAAAAAGGGAGCCAAGCAATGTTACCTTTAATCAAGATTTAACTATGACATTAAACATTAAGGCAAACTGTCACTTGGCAAAATTTCAGACATTTTAATCAAGCTAAGGAGCAGATAAAAACATAACCAGTCTTGATACTTTGAGCAGGAACTGTAAACTGATAGTTTACTATTTCTCTGTCTTGCACATTTTTATCAAGCTTCTTCTTCAAAGAACTTCCCTATCTTACCCTTGCAAAAACCCTGTGAGGTAATCAGTTCCAAAGGGAAGCTGTATTAGTTGTAGCAAAGTAAGATAGAAATCCATTGGCACCTTTATGACTAGCAAAGTTTATTCTGGCATATCTTTAGAGATGTCAGTTGGTTCTTCTTATCAAGTTATAATCCCCATGAGTAAACATCCACCATCTCTGGTTCCAGCTGAGGGTTTGTTTTTTAATTTGAATGTTTTTGTATTTGTCAGGTAACACCTGAACAAAATACAGGACAATCGATAGCACCACTCATGTCTGACAACAAAACAACTCTGCTTGTGGCCTCTGGCACCCTGTTTCCATACATTTCTTAATCCAGTGTTTATTTTTAATACTCTGCCTATCTCTATTCCACCAGCCAGCTCTAAACAGCATCTCACTCTATTGCCAGCATTCAGCTCTGTGTGAAGAATTTCTCTGTCATTATTCATGTCTACGAGGTTGAAAGCTTTTGATACTATCATTCTGGGGACCCTCGTTTCTTTCTGAATGGAAGATAACATACTGACATTCAAAAATTACATAGTTCCAGCCCACCATGATGTTTAAAAATATTCTTTTCATCCCAGTTGCCATTGCAGAATGAGCTGTTCCAAAGTTATAGCATCACATTTCTTTTAAAATGACTTTCAGTTGTCTCATATTTGCAACATTAAACCTCAAATGGTAAAGAACAGGGCCATAACTGTTGGTGACGATGTTTACTAAATGGTTCTCAGACTGATAGTCTTTATATAGACTATATAAAAGAAATAGCCAACATACTATTTAAATATTGTTGAAGTGTTTGCTTTATTAGCTAGCGCATTGTGGTTGGCATAATAGGGAGCTTTGCTATAAAAATCTGAAGATAATACTCCGAATCCATTGAAATTCAATTTATGGTATTAAACTGTGAGATGGAGTTACTATCGTCACACTGACTGATATTGTCTCATGAAGGGATATTGAGCTTTCATAAGGTCTCTCGTGGAATATAAACTGTCAAGAATTGAGAAGAGTGTAATTCCAGGCAAGCTTCTGGCTGTACTCAGCCAGTTATTGCCACTGAAAACATCCTCTTGGATATGCAAATCCCCTCCCCCTTTGCACTGTATATTTCAGAAGCTGAAATGAGCTGCTTGCTGAATTTATGTACTTAATTTTTTAAATTATTTCTCCACTGCCTCTTGACAAAACGTTCCCAAGGCAGCATATGACTAACAAGTTACAGTTCAACCATGTAATGATGTAACCACTGGTAAAATATGAAAAATATTAACAGCAATACAATTGCAATAATAACAGAAAAATTGTTTCTCACATGGAAAAGAAACACTTCCACATATGTTTACCTCCACCACATGCCCAGGAAACCATGAATTCCTTCACCTGCACTGAAAGTCGAAAGAAGAGGCACTAGGCAAAGAGATGCTGCTGACCTCAGAAAGTGAGAGATGCACACAGAACTAGGCCTCTGTTAAAGATCTTAGTAGTCTGCAAAGTTCTGGGGGGAATGGCTGTTCTGTACTGGGATGCCTTGGCTATGATGTGTCTTGTGGCTCAGCTTTCTTTGCATCCGGGTGGGCAGTTGGGCAAAACAGCTACTAGATGGCTTCAAGAGGCCTGGCTCCCAATGTTCAATCAGGCTGTTTTTACATTCAAGTTATTTATTTATGGACTTCTTTTATACCCTGCTTTTCTCCTCAATAGGAACCCAAAGTAGCTTACATTGCTCCATCTCCTCCATTTTATCCTCCAAACAATCCTGTGAGGTGGGTTAGGCTGAGAGTGTGTGAAAGGCTCAATGCCATTCAGCAAGCTTCCAAGTAGGGGACTAGGTCTCCTGCAATAGCAGGAGACTTCCCAGAATCAATCCCCCATTTGCGGTCACTGCTTCACAGGCCAGAGCTGCCACTGCTTCACAGGGGGGCTCATTAGCATTGCACCAGTATGTGTCACTTCCAGGGCAAACCTGAAAGTGATATCATCATTCTGGGGCAACAAATTCAACCTAGGATTCAGCCAAAGATAGAGTTTCTATGATGCCAACAAGATTGCCTTCACCCCTGAATTTCTTCCTGCAGCTGACAGCTGTGGTTGCCAAACTTACTTCCAGGGCAGAGTAAGGACTCAAACCTAGGTCTTCCAAATCCTACTCCAGTGTTCTAACCACTACATCACAGTGTTCTGAAAGCATGGGAATTGTATGTTAAACCATGGCTTAGATGATACATCACATAAGCAGTAAACATTTTGATCATTATATATCTTATTATGATGAGCAGCCCATTGTGCATAGATCAGAAAATCCATCAGGGGGGCACTCATGGCTATGGTAGATTTTCCGCAGATCTGGGATAATCCCCAGGTTTGCAGAAAAACATAAAGAGTTACAATATATACATAAGGGATTGAAATTTCCAGTACAAGTAATCTGTAACATCTGTACATTTTTAAAACAGCTGTGTGAAAACATAAAACAACAACAAAAGGCTGTAGCCTCTGCCAATATCCAACCCAGTTTCAGGACTTCCAACAGGAGGAGACTGGGGGGGGGGGGGAATTTGGGGGCCCAAGTCAGTTGGACGGCCCTTGAAGACAGCATCATGCTGCATCCACCCTAATGTCTTTTCATTTATTTTTAATGCAGTTCTGGCTTCAGCTGCAAATAGAGCTCCTTAAGTAAAGCCCAAAGAGGAGGGACACACACACACACACACAAAAAGGACACCTGGTAACCCTAATCTCATCCCTGTTCTGCTTGGTGACAGAATGTACTTAAGAATAGTATAGTAGCAAACCTTTTTTTAATATTATGAACAAAAATGGGAGGTAGAGTTAATATTTCCCCATAATCTAACACCTTATACATGCATGGTAATGAAATATTAATCTTGTTGGTTATACATGTGGAACAGAAGCTACAACTCTCAGTTCAGGCACTGGATTGTTAATCATTATTGCACTGGTGGAAGATCTAATAGCTCTTTGTAAACGCTACTTTGCTGTATGCCAAGTGATGCAATTAAAAAAAACATATTAAAATTAGATTTATAACAAGTACCATACCCAGTCTTTCTCCCAGTGTGCACCCAAAGCTGCATTGTTCTTCTGTCCTCCATTTTATCCACACAACAGCCTTGTGAGATAAGTCTGTCTGAGGTTGTGTCACCCAACAACATTCCATGGCAGGTTGGGGGATCTGAGTATTAGAAACACATGACAAAAGCTCTATTATTACATGTTGTCTGTCATGAAAATAATCTGGTTCAGGGTGTTCCAGTTCCCTTCATTTTTGGCACTGTAACTTCCATCATCATTCTGGGGTTAGTGGCCAGTTATCAAGCATGTTGCATTATTTTCTGCATTATGCCTGCCAGTGCCACAGAGTCCCTTAACTTGAGTTGAGGTTTGTCTCACCTTGCCCAGGATTTTCTCATGTTTTTCAGTTCTGGCTATGGAACTCCCACAATCATCCTGAAGCTAGTGGGAAATTTTGAGTCTCATGGCTTTATTTTCTGATGAGTTATGGCTGCCATTGTGGTATAGTGTTAAAAGTGTTGGATTAGGATCTGAGAAACTCAGGTTCAGTGCTCCATTGGAAGTTTGCTAGGTGATATTGGGACAGTCACACACTCCCAACTTAACCTACCTCACAGAATTGTTGTAAGCAGGGTATTATTCAGTATTATTCAAATTCAGATTTATTGGACCTGAATAATATTGGTCTTTCTGAATATTCCTGAATACCAATAATGGTATTGTATTTGGATTCAGGAAATATTCAGGAATCCCAAATATATTCAGCTCAATTATACCCCATGGGGCCATTATAGCCCATGGCAGTGGGCTGGAGGAAGGGGGTTTGAGGTAAAAGCACTGAATTCATAGTGTAGATGGTGGAGCCTCTGCCCTGAAGAACCCCCAAATTTTGAAAAGATTATACCAGGGGTTCCAATTCTATGGGCATCCAAAGAGTGGGGAAATAGCACAGCAGGCTACAACAAGCCCAGTGGATTGTCCCAGAGAATACCTGCAGTGAAATGTGGAGACTGGGGAGGGGGCATGTTTTCATGGTCAGCAGCAGAGCCAGTACATTGTGCCCAGCAGAACCAGTACCACTGTGGCAGTGCCAACCAATAAAACTAAGGTCAAATCTGAGAATCTCAACTTAGGGCGGTGGGAGATTTCTGCAAGCACAGCAGAACTAATGCAATTTACTGGTGCCCAGCAGCAGAACCCAGTCTAATGCCCAGTAGCACAACCCAGTGCCAACCTTCTAGGGCTCAGCAGCTGAAACCAGTGCCATTGTGGCAAAAGCCAGCTCAACAGGACTGATGTCAAGCACATAATCACCAAGCAAGAGGAAGGTGGGTTGCAAGGTTAACAGGACCACTGCAATAATGCCCAGCTGCACTACTGTATGCCAATGTGGCATAAAAGCTATAAACCCAACTCACAGAACTAACCAATGTCACACCAGAGAATCCCAGCAGTTTTGTTTGTTTGTTTCTTTACAGAAGCAAGGGCACAGTATTTGTGTCCCATTGGGGAGAAAAATGGGAAAAAGTAAACAAACAAACATGGACAGGCCAACCAATTTTTTTATTACTACAAATTCATGGTAATTACAAACCAGTAAGTGATTTGTTTGTTTTGTTATGCTATTTGGTTTAGATCAGGGTCATATAAGGCAGGCAGATTAAATCTTTGTCAGGGCCCATGGTGGCTCTCCACAGCCCTGCCCAGCTTGCTCTGCTTTTCTTCCAGCAAGATACAAGCAAAACCTTTTTTTAAAAAAATTATCAAAATAAAACCACAGAATTACAAATCCACATACAACCCATGAGATCATTTTTAATCTACATTTTATTTCAACTGCAATAAGTTATCGGATCCATTATCTATATAACACAGCATAATGAACGAAGTGATTTCCAATTTTCTCATATATTTAGATGTCTGAAATACTGTCAGTTTGACTAATCTAATCAGCTCATACTTTTATCAAACATTTATCAGGGAGAAATTCATGATTTCCAGTGCCTTGCAAAACTAAACTTTGCAGGTACTAATGACTTTAGCACCAGTTCTTGACAACATGTGTTTTTCAGAGAGTTACAAATAACAAAGCATTTAATCTTCCTACCTAGCATGTACACTGGCCCAGATAACAGAGTGACAGGAAAAAGTACTATGTTTATGGATAATCAGAAAAGCATTCCAAAAGCAATCATATGGTACAATGACTGGCAGAAAGCAGAAAAAGAAATAGCATTGAGATTATCCTGTTTAGTGGAAAGACTGGCTACCTGTTTTGGCTGGACAGCCACCCTGCCAGTACATAATTACTTAGTCACTCTCTCCCTTCACTACCGGTCCCAGGAAAATAGCGGTGCTAGAACAACCTTCAAACTAGCTTCCACACACTCCCAAATGTCAGAAATAATTCTGCTTGGAAACACTGGATTCAAAGTGTTTTAGAAGAGGCATGTTTTGAATTGGAACACAATCAGTACTATTAAAATTCCCTGCCATACACAACTATAATAGTTCAAGGGACAAGTCTTCCTTTGCAGCTGGTTGCCTGAACAATCGGCTTTCCAATTTCCCATTGGCACCTAATTTCCTTACCAACCACAATCTTTTTCATCCAAGGCCCAAGGTTTTGTGTGTGTGTGTGTATTTGTGGAATGTTGACCTTTTCCCATAAAAAATACTCGAGGTGGGTTATGGTGCTACACAAAAATTCAATAAAAATGCAATAAAAATGCCAACAGCCAGCATAGGAATTCTTGTAAACCCTTTGGGCCCAGCTTCTTACATAGCCCACCTGCAAAATATATGCTGAGATATTGTCTCTAAAAAACCATCAAAACAAAAGCCTTCCTGGCAGCATTGGGTAGGCTGGACTACCAGGTTAGGGCCAACACAAAAAAGGCCCTATTTTTCTAGCTGAAATTTTACAGAATGATTGATTGGTTGAACAGAACAACCTCAATGGAGCATACATAGAGAGAGGATTCAGTTGATATTGCTTAATTCTGGGCTGGAAGCAATCACTGAGCAATCAGTTCCCTGCCTTCTATCACTGGCCTCTTACATAAACACATATGCCACCTTGCTGTTTCCCAAACCTGACAATCATCTGTATGCAGGATTAATGAATGAATTATAGCACTAAGTACACAGCAGAATGAAAGAGTCTTCAGAGAGGCAATTACCCTGGTGTTATGAGATGGCTGCCTGGAGTTTTAGAGGCAAGCATTGATTAAAGTTCCAAATGGCAAACTGCAATGCTGCAAGAGAGGGCACAGCTGGTAACAGCCAGCTTGTGAACACAGTGGCTGGGAAGGGTGTGCAACTGTAGGTGGGAAAGGGAAATGGCAACAAACGGCCTGCAATTAGTAGGGGGGCCGGAAGGTGTGAGCAGGGATTAAAAGTGCAAGCAATTAAAGGAGCAATTTCCTGAGTCAAGGGCCACTCAGACTGAGCCTGCAGGGGCACCACATTCTCATAACTGGAGCTGAATGAACAGGAATCAACTAAGCAAGGGCACAATAAGTGTTTTTCTTTCTTCATATCTACCACACTTTCAGCCCACTCTCCTTCAAGGAACTCAAGCAATGCACATCATTTTTTTCTCTCCCACCTCTCTGTCCTTCCTATGTGGCAGGATTACTTTGCACAGGCTCAGTTGTGAGCTGAACAAGTCACAACGCTGAGCCAAGCAGATTCTGAGTATGTTAGCATCTGGCTTCCTGAAATGTCTACTTGCCTTTTAAAACAAAGCAAGGCCAAAGGAATGTACCACATCACGTGCATTTTTTTACACACACACTATCCTAATAGAGAGTGACTAGTCCAAGATCACCCAGTGAGATTCGCAGCAATGTTGTTTTGAACCTGAGTCTCTCCAGTCTTGATCCTACATTCTAATTGTGATATCAGTGTGGAATAGGTGAATTCTCACTAGCCAGAGGGGTAGCTAAATGCAGCCAATGACAAGCAGCTCACAGCACTGTAAGTGCCCTGCCAGCTCTCCAATTTTTCCCTTTTGCTGGGAAAGAGGGCGTTCTGTGACCAGGTGACCCACAGTAATTGGTCTGCATTGTTATCCAGATGAAAGAGAAGGTGAGAAAAGTGACTGGCAGGGCAAGAAGGACACACAATATGATAGTATGCTTGAGTGAGGTACTCTGACAGCATAATCTTCACACTTCTGATATTACATCTAGAGATGCTCAAATCACAGATTACATTTTCAGGCACCCCAAAACATTCACTTTTAAAATCAATTCTAAATTGGGTCACAAATACTTGCTGCATATATGTTCTTGTACTATAATTGGTAATTGGGTTTGTGTGCTAAGGAAGGCATCAACTTGGAATGAAGCTGCATGACTTCCCTTGTTGAGTTGCACTCCACTCCATCCAGAAGAGCCTGGAGGAAAATATTCACAAAAAAGATGCTTTGAGGTAATTTTTTGGCTTGATCTTTTTTGTTGTTCCAGGTCCTGGCCCTGCCATGGGGAAAGATGGGAACCAGGCAGCTGGGCTTTGTCATGGGTTTTTGTTTTTTGTTCTGAGTCCTGAGTTGTTTTTTGTTCTGAGTTCCTGAGTTGAAGGAAGCCAAGCATGTTTTGAGCATTCCTGTTTTCAAATGACGAAGACAAGCATTATGAGGTTGATAATGCTAATTATGGGGGCATCTCTAGAATTCAGATTTTCTTGGCTCAGAATCTGGATTGCTTTGGTGCAGGATTTTAACTTCTTTATGGCACATACACAGTCCTGATGGTGGGTATCTATCACCAACTGGTAGGGCAAATACCTCCTAGCAATAGGCAGGGAAGCTGCTCTGACCTGGCCAAGGCTTAGATGAATCCCCTGCATCTTGCAATTGAAATACTGCAAAACTGGATTTATTTATGTTACCTCATTCTTTGTGGTTGGGTATGCTTTCCAGAGAGCTTGAATTAATGATATTTAGACTTGCTATTGTTCATTGAAATCAATAAAATAATAACCAGAGCTCGAGGATACTGCAACAATATCTGTTTACAGCAAAAGTGCAAACAAGCTTCCTATTTGTCTTCTCCACCTGAGTGAAGCTTGGTAATATTTCCTGAGTTGAGTAATGTGAAAGTTTTCTGTAGACCCTCTGTTCCCTGATTGCCTGCCTCTGGGCTGGGGATTGGAATAGATTACTTGCATCCTTTGCTTCTATGTTCCAGTCTTAGGTAGGGATCTGTCAGGAGTTAATGCCCACAGCAGGTCTAGAACTAGTGATCTGAGGGATATCTTGCAGAGATTCAACCTGAAGCATCACCTGGCTCTGTCCAAATGAAGGAGCCAGTGGGTAACCAGCCAAGGCAGCCTCCTTACACTACAAAGCCAGGATGAATCAAGTGGCATTCCCTGTCCCTCATAAGGCTTTCAAGTCCAATTTTCTCCCTGGACCAAAAACATGCAAAATGTACTCCTGCTGGCTTTTGTCTTGCTCATGTCCTGCTTATGCCTCATTCTGTCCTCAGCTTCAAGGAGCCAAGTCTGACTGGACCTGATTTTTCACAGTCTAGCAGAAGAGCATTCAGGGCTGAGCTCATTGTCGTGACTTTCATAGGCTCAGGAGACCATTTAAACCGCAGATAATTTCCCACAGTATATTGATGTATCTTTGCACGCAATCACTGCACTTGCTTGGAAGCTTCCGTTATCTTAAAATCCTGTCGTATTCTTTGGCAGTTCTTGATTTCTGGCAATTTAGCAGCCATTCTTCAATCAAATGATATTGTAATGGATAGAAATGCCTCTTGAAAGCACACCTGGGCCTTCTGACAGTCACTCAAAAGGCACAAAATGATGGTATCACCTACAGCTTCCTGTCTTCTTTGAGGAATGGTTCCTTTCATGAAGGAAATGATGTGTCGCATTTCATTAAATGAAATGTAAAAGGCAAAAGGGGCACCAATCTGGGCTGCCTTGTTTCTTGCGATGTTTACCTCCCTTGGCACCATTGAGGATGCAAGTAACTCAGAGCCAATCTAGACAAAAAAACAGGATGTCTCTGATCACTCTGTGGATTGTTCTTTTTTTGTGAAATACAAATGCAGGGGCTGTCAATCTGATTGGAGTGCTTGTTTTTCTCCTTATAGAAATTTCCTCCCCACCCCAAGTCCATACCCTCACTGCTTTCCTACACATTGGGGATAAAATATGTGGCTTCCATTTTTACCTCTGATAAGGAAACTGCAGAAACTGAGATGTTTCTAGCCCAAAAGATGAATGTGTCAAGTCAGCAAATACAGATCCACCTGGCAGAGGAGTAAAACCAGGACCTATGAGCCAGCTAGGAAACTGGCTTTTATTTCCACCCCTCAGTAATGGTAGAGAAAGTAGAGCTTTCAAAAGCGGATGAAATGATACTTTCTGCAAATTTGGCAACCTGGATACAATCCTCAGATACTAACTTAGAAGTTGCTAATGAGATGTAAGCAGAACTAATGTTGGAGGGACTAATTCAAGATATTTTGCTGCCACAAGAAAAGTGCACACATCACCTCCTGGACTAGTGCTGTTGCTGGCTGGGCTTAGCTGGAATCTGGCCAGTGGCATTTTGGATGCAGAAGATGATGCCGTTTGCTTCCTATGCTGCTGATCATCTGCAGTGTATCAATATCCTGTTCCTTGTGCTACTCCAAGCAGTCCCATAGGTGGCTTGGCCAGAGAACCAGCATTAAATGTTATTCTGAGAACTGGTGTAGAGAACTCAGCCAGGAAGTCCAGCTTCAGATCTCACCTTAGCAAAAAAAATGTTCTAGGTGTCTTTGGGCAAGCTGCAACCTGTGCCTCTTGGGGATTATCACCTAGCCTGGCAATATGCTGGCAATATGCTCCCAACACTTGAAATACACTGTATAAATGAAACTTGTTATTTTATATGATTTGGGCAGATATCCCAGCCTTGATCAAAGAAGTAGATGTCACAGAAGCATCAGCATGTCTCAGGGTGATCATGATTTGTAAGGAGACAGGGGACCAAGCTGAACAAAATATGCCTCTGAATATAGATTCAGGTGGGTAGCCATTAGGGTTGCCAAGTCCAATTCAAGAAATATCTGAGGACTTTGGGGGTGGAGCCAGGAGCAAGGTTGTGACAAGCATAATTGAACTTCAAAGAGAGTTCTGGCCATCACATCCCTGTAGGCAATGGCAAACCATCCCGTAAAAAAGTCTGCTGTGAAAACGTTGTGAAAGCAACGTCACCTCAGAGTTGGAAATGACTGGTGCTTGCACAGGGGACCTTTCCTTTCCTTCATTGGAACTAATGAAGGATAGGGGCACCTTCTTTGTCCAATCCTTTTGAAACTTGGCGGGTATTTTGAGGAGAGGCATCAGATGCTATGCTGAAAATTGGGTGCCTTTACTTCAAAAAACAGCTCCCCTAGAGCCCCAGATATCTGAAGATTAATTCTCCATTATACCTTATGGGAATTGGTCTCCATAGGGAATAATAATTCCCAGCAGACATTTCCCTCCGCTTTCTGATGGCCCTGAAGCAGGGGAAGGGCCTCCAAACTGGGGGATCCCCTGCCCCCACCTGGGGATTAAGCAAACATAACAGGAAACCACAGCTTGCAGATAATTAAACACACAGAACCAAAGCTGTGCACAATATACTTTAGTTAGATATTCATTACACCATTTATTTATATAACCTCTTCCAAAGACACTTCTGTCCTTATAAGTTTTTTCAGTCTTTCACAGTCCATTTCATACCACCAAATAAAAAAACCCATTCTTGGATGTCAAATTTGATGAAAGGTACCAACGCCTGCTGTCTGTCCGATGTGACTTTTACTCACAGGAAGTACCGTGTATTCAAATTCCTTCAGGCAGCAGTCCGCTTATCCGCCAGGTGCAGCAACACGATTCCAGCTATTCCCGTGTTTCATTTAAACTTCAGCAGGCTGCATATTTATACTAGGAACCTGTGCTTAGGCAAGTGCTCTCATTGGCTTTTACACTCCATTCACAATCTACATGATACGGTTCTCCCCTTTACTTCAAAAAACAGCTCCCCTAGAGCCCCAGATATCTGAAGATTAATTCTCCATTATACTCTATGGGAATTGGTCTCCATAGGGAATGGCAACCCTAATAGCCATGTTGGCCTGAAGCAGCAGAACAAAGTTTGAATCTAAGACCAACAAAGTAACTAACAACAGACAGTTGCCCTAGAGATAGTATGGTCATCTCAGGGAGTGGCAACCTCAGAGTTTACAACCTGATCAATTTCCATCCAATAGCACCAAACTACCCTCTTCCCTTCACTTCAGCATTTTATCCCCCTCCTCCCAGCTCCACCATATTCCTGAGTCTCTCAGCTTACTCCTGAGATGGAGTAGATACTTTCCCCTCAGGAGGCCAGTGCAGGTCACCATTCCTCTTTCCTGTTCTGCCCATTAGTTACCCTGGGAAAACTGCTTTCTCCTCCCCTCTGCAGCTGTACTGCTGTCCCTTTTTGGAATGCATGCATGCACCTTTCGACAGTACTTCTTATCGGACTGGCAGTCTAGGTTTTGGGCTTTTTCTCCTTTGCTTAAAATGCTACAACTTGGGATCACCAAATGCAGTTGATTGGGAATAGATTCCAGACAGATCCCAAAGAAATATGATTTCATCCCATGAGTAATTAATGTTTGGAGTTCATTGCTATAAGATGTGGAGATGGCCACAGGCTTTCAAAGGGGATTTAACAAAAACAGGGTGGATAGGTCTGTTTATGACTATTTAACTGTCTATGCTCATATAAGCCCTGGGCTTTATGGTGGGTTTTATGCTCTTCTAACCAGTGGCTTCTGGTAGTTCCCAGCCCAAAGTGCCCCAGCCTGGTGGAACATGCTCCCACTTAAGATCTCTTTTCCTTTCCTCCCCCACAACATACATGCTGTGAGGTAGGTGGGGCTGAGAGATTTCTCAGAGAAGCTGCCCTCTGCACGAGCTATGGCTGACCCAAGGCCATTCCAACATCTACAAGTGGAGGAGTGGGGAATCAAACCTGGTTCTCCCAGATAAGAGTCTGCACAATTAACCACTACACCAAACTACCAGATGGTAATTCAAAGCAGCTCTATTAGATCATCAGGTCCTTTTCTGTTCTGCTTTGGAATGCTCGCAGTCTAGCTACTCTATAATGCAATGATATCACATCCTATGGCATATACTTCCTTTTGGGTTATCAACCTCTAGGTGGTGGCTGGAGATCTCCTGGGAGTACAACTGATCTCCATGAGACAGAAACCAGTTCACGGAGAAAATGGCCACTTTGGAAGGTGACCTCTATGACATCATATCCCATTGAAGCCCCACTGCCAAACCTCACCCTCCTCAGGCTCCCCCCCCCCCCAATCTCCAGGTATTTCCCAACCCAGAGCTGGCAACCCTATTAATTACACTAGTAGACCAGAAGGGGAACATGATATGGGTGTGCCATTTTAGCCAACAACCCCCTGTTTGTTATCCACTGTCCTAGTCTGATGAGTTTTTCCAAAGCAGTTTGAGGTACTTACACACTGCAGGTTGTTGTTCAAATTTTGTCAAATGTCAAATATACCACTGGGCATGTTTCAAACCCTTGGATCCAACTGATCCTGGACTGGAAAGGTGTATGTAGGGGCTAGTTTCAAGGCCCTGAATGTGTCCCTGAGCAGTTTGGGCCCTTGGCTGGTTTTAGGTGCTTCTTGAATGTGGACACAAATCAGCTTCCAGCACTTGTTAAAAGAGACAAATAGTACAGCGGAAGAAATGTTAATGTGCCAAACGGCCACTAAGTTGTCCAGCTGTTCCATTTACCAGAACAGCCTGACTCAGCACTGTGGAGTGCCTGAGCAGTAAGTCTTTGCAGGTGAAATGTGACTACAACAGCAAGTTGCTTTTTGGAGGGGGGCGGGAAACCCTCTTAGTAAAATGAGTAGTTTAATCCCATATGCTGACTTCAAACTCCCAGAGCCATATTTCATGCAGGGATAATGAAAATGCTCCAATAAATCAGATAATGTTTTTAAAAGTTAATTTGAAAACATTTTTCTTCCCATGAGCTCCATTTCAGTGTAATAAAAGCTACTGTTGGAAGGACCAGTTTTTATGAGAAGGAAAAAGTTAGCAAAGCCTTTTTTGAGCCAATGGTGTTTTGTTTCTGTTTTTTAAAGGAAATCTTCCCCGCCTCTACAGTTCTTTCCCTGCTTCTGCCTCTTATCTCAGCCTTTCCCTGCTTCTCCTTCTTGTATGCAGGGACCTTAGCATGCTATAGTGCCATAGAGTACACCCACCAAAGCTGCCATTTTCTCCATGGGAACTGTAATCTGGAAATCAGTTGTCATTCCAGGAGACCTGCAGGCCCCACCTGGAGGTTATAGCAACCCAAAGAGAAACGTGGAAAAGCAAAGCGGGTATATAGCACACAGCATCCACAAAAAACCAGCCTCAAGTATGAAAAGTATTCCAAAATTTATCACAAATAAATATAAAGTATTTAGACAAAAGTGCATGAATCACACCCGACCCAAAGTCCTTTCATTTATGCTTTAAAGTGATGGTCCAGGGTAATAGACAAGCCGTGAAGTAAGAGTTCAACACTCCCAAACTTCTTTCAACGGTAGCCGGTGTAGAGACGACTAGCAACAAAGCGCAAATCCGCAACAGGGATGCACATATTGCCCTGTTTCACACGAGGCTTCTACAAGCTGCATGAATACAATATCAAAAGTCACCAGCAAATAAATTTAAAAAGTAGACCTATTGTTTCTGCGTCTGCTTCTCTTTTAGAACCTATCAGCCAATATTTTGGTTTCTTTTTGAAACCCTTTGTGGCTCAGTCTTGTACATACATCAAGGACACTACTGATTTTATAGCCAAAATTGAGGGTTTCCAAGCATCAGAAAAGGCTGTTTTGGTGTCTCTTGATGTAAATGCTCTACACACTAATATTCCTCATGATGAGGCGAGATTGATGTTGGAGAAAGTGCTAGATTCGAAGGAAGAACAAACTCCCCCCACACATTTTCTTTTGGAACTAATTGATATTATTTTTGAACACATTTTTTTTTGTTTCAAAATCAGTTTTATGTACAAGTCAAAGGTGTTTCTATGGGTAGCCCTTTTTCTCCTAGTATTGCCTGTTTATTTATGGATTATTTAGAGAAAGAATTTTACTGTAATTCAGCAGTTAACCCATTTTTTCTTCTGTAATGTGGTTTTGTTGATGATTGATCATCACATTGATGATGTGATGGCCGTTGTCTCTGATGCCAGTATAATATACCCATGGATGGAATGGATGAATGGCATCCATCCATCTATTCAATTTAGTTATGAGGCAAACATTCAATCTATATCCTTTTTGGACACGGTTGTCTTTAAGATGAGGGACAACACTTTAGCAGTCAGACCATATCGGAAACCTATTGACAATTCTTCACCTTTAAGATTTGACAGCTGTCATTCGACTCATTTAAAAAGGAGTCTTCCTCTTTCTCAGTTGATTAGGGCTAAATGGAATTCCACAAACTGGAAAGATTTTGAGACTGAGAGAACTCGTATTTGTACACAATTTAAATCATGGGGATACCCTGAGCATGTTGTTACTTTAGCATGTAAACGAGTCTATAACATGTCTAGAATTACCATGTTCTCCAAGCCAGAACGTAGTAGGGGTAATGAGAGGGAAAGGGAAAATAGACTTACTTGTGCGTTTCAATTTTCTCCTCTGTCCTATTCCATTCAAAATGCCCTCCAAAAATTTTGGTTCATAGTTAGAGATCTTCCGGGCTCTAGAGAATTTCCCAAAATAGGATACAGAAGGACTCGGAACTTATCCCATTTTTTGGTTCGATCTGATTTTAGTAGAAAACCCTTTGTAAAAATTTCAGGAGGACATCATAAATGCGGAGTTTGTGCAGCTTGCCCATTGTCACTGGAACTTAAAGAATTTGTACATCCTAGCACGGGTCTTAAGGTTCATTTAAATGACACCATGACCTGTTCCACCAAGGGCTACATTACTTTATGTTCTTGTTTGAAAATTTACTGTGGCAATATGAGACGTGCTGTTAGAACACGCATCCTTGAACATAAATATCATGTGATGCCATTGATACTCTGCAGAAATTTTGAGCTTTATGCCATGTATGAAGGATTTGAATAATTTGGAAGGTATGTTATTTGTTTGACATAGATTTCTATACTTTTTAAATTTATTTGTTGGTGACTTTTGATATTATATTCATGCAGTTTGTAGAAGCCTCATGTGAAACAGGGCAATATGTGCATCCCTGTTGCGGATTTGCGCTTTGCTGCTAGTCGTCTCTACACCGGCTACTGTTGAAAGTAGTTTGGGAGCGTTGGACTTACTTCACGGCTTGTCTATTACCCTGGACCATCACTTTAAAGCATAAGGATCTTGGACTTAAATGAAAGGACTTTGGGTCGGGTGTGATTCATGCACTTTTGTCTAAATACTTTATATTTATTTGTGATAAATTTTGGAATACTTTTCATACTTGAGGCTGGTTTTTCGTGGATGCTGTATGCTGTATACCTGCCCCACCTGGAGGCTGGCAACTCTATATCTCATAGAGATACAAATCTGCTGCTCATCACAAATGCAGCAACAGTATCAAGCCAGCTGTTCCTTTGCTGAGTTGCCACTTTTTGTTACAACAGCCAGTGGATTTGGGATATAGCCTAGTGCTTATGCAGCCAGCACATAGGGTTGGATCTAGACTAAATTTTCTGCAGATGGAAGGCACCTCTGTCAGCACAACTTTCTTGATTCCACCCCACCCCCTCTCACTGCTGCCCATCGCTCTCCCTGAAACACTGCTCTTGTGGGACAGAGGACCCTGGTGAAAGGAAAATTGGGGGCCTGCAGCAGGATTCATCTGATAGGGTTGCCAGTCTCCCGGTGCAGCCAGGAGTTCTCCCAAAATTACAATTGATTTCCAGACACCAGAGATGTGTTCCCCTGGAGAAAATGACAGCTTAAGAGGGTGGACTCTGGCATCCCATCCCCTCTGAGTTCCCTCCCTCCACAAGCTCCATCCACCCCAAGCTTTGCCCCTAAATCGCTAGGAATTTCCCAACCCAGAGTTAGCAACCCTCAGCAAGAAGAGGGACTGGCAGAAATTATATCTTCCCTTCTGTTGGCAGAAAGTTTAGACTGGATCCATTCCATAGTATGCACAGTAGCTTCCAGAAGCATACCTGTTGGGTGGACTGGTCCATGCTCAGGTTGATGGTGGGGCTAAAATTGTTGAAGTCCTGGTGGAATCTCTCAAGAGCTTCCTCTCAGTATGTCTAGATGATAAAATGTCATCAGTAAATCTCAAGTATGGTTGAGAAGTTGGCTAGGTGTTTGAGGAAACATTGTTCAAAGTCAGCATGAAAATATTTGTATATTGTGATGCCACTGGGTTTCTGTTTTGTTTTGTCTCATCAGACTAACATGGCTACCCCTGTGGAGTTACAGTCTTTGTAACCTATCTACAGTGGTTGACTGTTCCTTTGTTATACTGATGACTCAGAATGGTTGGCCAGTGTCTCTTTACTGGGTATTAATTGTTAGGCAATAATCTCCTGAGGCTTCAAGAAGATAAAAGGGGGATAGTCTGTGTTTACTGCTGCAGACACTTCCTAAATAACACATCCTCCTCTTAGAACAGCAAACCCAAGGCACTCCCCCCTTCAAGGATTGAATCAACAGTTAATGCAATTTACACTAAACAATAAAAAGGGTAGTAAAAAAAACACAAACAGAACAGCTGAATTTGGTTGTTTTTTTTTTAAGTGGCAACAGTGGGACTCCTTGAACTACAGCAAATCATAAAATAACCAAACATGTTCTTATCTATTTTCTTATTTAAGTTGATTTTGTGTTTAGTTCAGAGTTGTGAGGGTCATATATGTATCTTAGCTATGGAACTCTTGACATGATTTGAGGCAGGGTGACTCACTCCCAGAAAGAGAGAAAGCTGGGGACTCTTCTTGCCTTCATATCCTGCCGGAAGGAATCGCCCATTGCCAGAATGCTCTCCTGATATTTCTAAGGAACTGGTGTTCTGTTTTTCTCACTTGACTATTCCCAGTGCATGGACTGGATTGTTCTCTAGTATGGGGGGCTTTCTCTCTCCTTAGGGAGCTTTTTCCTCTTTATGGAAGCAGAGAAATAGGTTTGCCAGGGAATTTTGCCCAGAGACATAGTATTATACTAAACAAATTGGTTGTGTTACTGGTGCCATTCACAAATAGCATTCTCCTTAGGCCTCCACATTTACTTGCAATCCATGTTGTTTACAGTCTACAGCAGGGGTGTCAAACATAAGACCCAGGGACCAGAACCAGCCTGCCCAGGGCTTTTATGCAGCCCACAAGCAACAGGTGCATGGGAGCAAACAGAAGACTGCTCAGGGAGGGCAGTGGGCAGAGCCACTCCAGTTGTGACTTCAGTACAGTGAACAACCTTGTCTGGAGCAGTCAAGCAGCATGTGAATATCTGCCCAGTGCTGCATCCACTTGCAATTCAGACTGCCCATGTGGGTTTTCCTCTATACCCCCTCCCAGCCCATGGGGTTTTGAGGTGAGGATATACCAACTTTGGAGCTTATGAGGTGCTTTCTAAATGATTGTGTGTCAGGGTTGGGTGCCTGATAAAAACACCGGAGCAGGGCAGGCAAAAATAATAAAGCAGGCTTGGGTATAAGGGGCTTGTTTCACTAGCAAGCAAATCTCTGACTGTTAGTGGGAGATGTGAAGTCTCTATAGGGCACAGTTCTTAAAAGAAGTAATCTGTAATTTACCACTTATAAATACTTCCTCATGACAACTAGAACCACTGAATGCTTTTAACTCAGCACATTAATTGAAATGTCAAACTTGGACTGTCCTGGCTTGACACAAAATACCCATTTCAACACCTCTGACCTTTTCTCCTTCAGAAACTCAGAAGAAAAGACATCTTTTCTCTCTCTCCGTGAGTTGTTTACATTACAGACATTTTCACCCAGTGGAATGCCAAGTTTCATGCTTCCTGCTTCCCTGCATAGTTTTATAAGCAGCATCCTATTCCCCAGCAAGATTGAAGGAGGGCAAGGAAACACAAGGATGCTGACCTGGAGGAGGAATCAGCTGAGCTCCAGTCAGAGAACTTTCCCTGAGGGTACTCTTTTGGTCTATCAATAGTCACCCTGACCGAGTTGAGCCCCTCTGACTTGGGCACCTCAGTGAGCTAGCAGCAGGCTAGGGCTATGCTTCTATGACAAGTATTCTTTCCTTGCTCAGTTTTTGCAGAAGTCAAAGCATTACATTAGGTTCTTTCAGACTACTTCAAGTTTATTTAGAAGGTACAGAATCTTTGGAAAGGCATTGTCAGAACAGACACAAAAACCTGAAAGGAATGGGATCAAATCAGTGGTTCATCTATTCCAGTAGAAATTTATAATTAGAAGTTTTGCTCCAATGTTCATCATAAGGCACTCCAATGTGCATTACTGACACCGAACACCTGCCATGCCATTGTCTGCTTGCCCAACTGATGGTGGTGGTGATGATGAGGTTATTTATAGATCTGCTTTTTCACTGAGATTCAAGGAAGAATGCATAATGTTAAGTAAAGTACAATCAACAGGTAGGGACATCCAATTAACACTGTAATAGGATTTGGACTACAGAAATCTGAAGATGAACAGAAATCTCAAACAGAACTGAAACAAAGCATGATTCATTAAATGGTGTAGAAACCACCTAGCCTGGAGCATACTTAACAATGGGCACAAACTGCGTTTTTGTGGTTTGGTTCAGTTTGTGGCTGAATCATGAACTGAACCATGAACCAAAATGCCATTTTGCAAATTAAACCAGTTTGTATCTGTGAGTCATTTAAAGTTTACATTTCTGCTCCCCACAGCTTTTCACGGGAAGCTGAAAGCAGGAGTTTTCAAACAGCTGAGTGGCAGTGAGCCATTTAAACCTTGCTTTCTGGAAACTTTTTGGAAACCCCTGCTTTCCTCTCTGTGCAGCTTTTCACAGGGAGCAGAAAGCAGGGCTTAAGTGATTTTGAGTGATTTAAATCCAACAGTTGAGCAGTAGTCCCCTGGCTTTCTGCTCTCCATGAGAAGCCACGGGAAGCAGAAAACAGTGGTTTAAATGGCTCCAAACTATTTAAACCAAAAGGCTGAGCGATGGTGAGCTCCCCACCATGAACTGTATCAAAATTCATGTAAGTTTGTGGTGGTTCTTCAGTTCACAATCCTTGCTTCATGAACCATGAACTGGCCAAAATTCATATTTAACTTTAGTTTATCAGACAGGTTGTGCTCATCCCTAAGCATACTGACAGTGTTAGGTAGCAATACAGTGAACTGTGTGGGTCATAGCTTCTTTCTCTTGATCAATGTGATTTTCTTAATTACAGTACAGCCCTATTTGCCTGTGTACAAAGTAATCTTGATTAAATCAGTTTTGCATAGTTTGCAGGAAGCCAGGAGAGTGAGAGCCTTCTTAATCTCATTATAGGGGCTATTCCATAAATTGGGGGCCACAACAAAGAATGCATGAGTACGGCTATGGTTGCCAATCCCCAGGTGGGGGCAGGGGATCCCCCCCCGTTTGGAGGCCCTCCCCCCCACTTCAGGGTCATCAGAAAGTGGGGGGAGGGGAGGGAAATGTCTGCTGGGTACTCATGATTCCCTATGGAGACTTATTCCCATAGGAAATAATGGAGAATTGATCTGCAAGTATCTGGGGCTCTGTAGGCCCTGTCTTTTGAGGTAGAGGCACCAAATTTTCAGCATAGCATCCAGTGGCTCTCCCCAAAATAATCCCTAAGTTTCAAAAAGTTTGGAACAGGGGGTGTAATTCTATGAGCTCCCAAAGAAGGTGACCCTATCCTTCATTATTTCCCACGGAAGGAAGGCATTGAAAAGGTGTGCGGTCCCTTGAAATGTGATGGCCAGAACTCCCTTTGGAGTTCAATTATGCTTGTCACATCCTTGCTCCTGGCTCCACCCCAATGTCTCCTGGCTCCACCCCCAAAATCTCCTGGCTCCACCCCCAAAGTCCCCAGATATTTGTTGATTTGGACTTGGCAACCCTAAGTACGGCTAATTATTGATTTTGCCCATTTACAAGATGGTACCTGATAAAGACCCTGATGCAATGAGTGACGTTGTTGTGGCGGAGCATAGGAAGGGAGGCAGTCCCACAGATAAGAGGAAGCAAGACCATGGAGGGCCTTGTAAGTGATAATCAATACCTTGAACTGAGCCTGAGTGGTAACTGATTGGCAGTCAATGGAGTAACTGTGGAATTGTAATGACATGTATGCTCAGCCTAGCTCCCAATAATAACCTAGCTGCAGCATTCTGAACTAACTGGAGTCTCCAAATTGACTTTAAGGAGAGACCTTTGTGTAGTGCAGTAGTCTAGTCTCAGTGTTACTATGGCATGGATCCAGGTCAGCAGAGTGGGAAAGTCAGGGTAGGAGGCCATCTTGCAAGCTAGACTGAAAGCATTTTTTGCAGTCACATTAACGCACCTCTCCAGCAGTAATGCTGGATGCAGTGTAACCCCAAGGCTCTTAACTGAGTCAGCAAGTGTTACCTGAACCCCATCAAAAGTATAAAGCACCTGTAGCTCTTTATAATCTGCCTTGGTTTTTACTTTCTTGAATAATTATCATCTGCAAACCTGGCCACTACATGTTTCACCCCACCCCCCCAATTCTGGATTATTTATGAAGAAATTAAATAGCACCAGACCCAGTACCAATCCTTCTGGGAGCTGCCTGCTCATTTCCTTCCATTGTGAGAACTGTCTATTTATTCCTAGTCTCTGCTTCCTGTTGTTTAACCAGTTTTTAATTCATAAAAGGACCCATCATCCCAAGAATGTTAAATTTACTGAGGCATCTTCAGCAAGGGACAGAGAGATTTGCTTCCCTCTTCAGCTGGCCTGTCAAGAGTTATATGAAATGTCACTGGCTTTTTTTTTTAAAAAAAAAAATCAGTTAGAGAAGCCAGATGAAAAAGGCTAAATACACCAAGTGCCTCAACTTGCTGTTTCCCAGTTATAATTACTGAAGTGCTGAAATGCCTTATGGAAGTGCCTCAGGGACTTTAAATCTGTATCTCTACCTCACAGGCACCACTTTCAGCCAAGCCTAAACACTGAAGCAAACCAGCAGCCTTGATATTGCAGATAGTTGTAGTTTTGGATGGCTAAAGGCATTTCTGTTTCATCACCCTTAGACTGGGATAAGAAACACATTTTTGGCCACTACTACTGGTCTCGATGAATTGATCCCCCCCACACACACACACAAAACTTCAAGAAATGTCATGATCTGTAAGTGGGAAAAGATATGCTCCAAAGGCAAGAACAAGCTCATCTTCAGGCCTATTGACATTGCAAGAGTGTGGGTGGTTGAAGGAAGGAAGGGGAAGACTCTGAATCAATTCCTTGTAGTGTCATCTTCCATTTTCAAGAAGCCTCTAGCCTCTTTCCATATACAGAGATGCTCAGTAAGAAGAAAGCCTACCTGCCAGTTGAGAGGAGGGAGTTGCCTCCAAGCCAGTTCTGAGCTTTCAAGAGACATCTGGTTGGCCATTCTTAGAGACAACATGCTGACTTCTAAACTAAATGTGGTCTTGGTCAGATGCAGCATAGATAGGGTTGCCAAGTCTGTAGCTGGAAAATACCTGGAGACTTTGGGAGTTGATCCAGGAGAGGGTGGGATTTGGGGAGGGGAGAGGCCTCAGCATGGCACAGTGCCATAGAGTCCACCCTTCAAAGCAGCCATTTTCTCCATGGGAGATAAGTTGTAAAGACAGAAGATCTCCAGCTCCCCTTGATGCCTGGCAATTCTACCATTCTTGTATTCATATGACAGAATGGTAGACTGAGATGGATTTTCTTTTTTCGCAATAGAATTTTGCTCATCCAGTTAAACTGGTTGGCAGCTGGTTCACATAAGACAAAAGGAAGCACTTTTTCACACAATTGACTTGCTGTTGAAGAGGGGTGGCATCATGGTTGAAGTCATAGAGGGCAAATCTATCAGTAATTTTAGTTATGGTAGCACAGTTGAGCCTTCCTATCCAATATACTTCCAAATACCAAATTCTGGAGACAAGTGACAGGGAATGGTGATTCATTGTTGGCATGTCTGTGGGATTTTCAGAACCAATAAATCAATAAATTGGAAGGATAGAAGAATGGGGTGATTAGAAACAGCAAGAAAAATGCACAAGAAATCTCAAAATGAAATGTACACTATAAATTAAAAATGATAGTAACAGCTGTGGGAGCAACAACACAAATGTTAAATTGATACAATATGGCTTGTAAAACAAATAACAATGATAACTATCTGTAATATAAATAACAATACAGGATTGTAGAGGATCCATGCAACTATTCATAATATAATTAACAATAGAGGTAGAAGATCCACGCAATGCATTATTAGAAATTTAAAATCTACAAGCCAACAAGGATGTAAAATTGTTCAAATGTCCATCAAAGGCAAAAAGAAGTCTCCATATAATGCACCAATGAATCCCAGGAGATTTTTAAATAGTGGACACGAGTGCAAATATACACCTAGTCATACCTCTTGGTCATAATGGACACAAGATGGACACATGCCATTCAAACAAAGGATTGAGAACTCTTAAATTCAGACTGGAAGCCACTTATTCATATCCAGTAGAAAGACGTAATGTGGACATCTTGCCACAATCCCATCGATCTGATGCATACAATTGCATGAATTATATTTAGCTCCTGTTTTCCAGCAGAACCTTGTCTAGAGATCACTGCTCAGAATATTGTCTCTGGGCCACCCCCCCCCCCACCACAGCTGTAATGGAGGAGTCACTCTGTATGTCCAGAAGAAGTTTTAAACCTCATGGCAGCATCTATCAAAATGCAAAAGCTTGGAAATCGACACCCAGTAGGGTTGCCAAGTCCAATTCAAGAAATATCTGGGGACTTTGGGGGTGGAGCCAGGAGACTTTGGGGGTGGAGTCAGGAGACATTGGGGTGGAGCCAAGATCAAGGCTGTGACAAGCATAATTGAACTCCAAAGGGAGTTCTGGCCATCACATTTAAAGGGATGGCACACCTTTTCAATTCCTTCCTTCCATAGGAAATAATGAAGGATAGGGGCACCTTCTTTTGGGGCTCATAGAATTGGACCCCCTGGTCCAATCTTTTTGAAACTTGGGGGGTATTTTGGGGAGAGGCACTAGATGCTATACTGAAAATTTGGTGTCTCTACCGCAAAAAACAGCCCCCCCAGAGCCCCGGATACCTGCAGATCAATTCACCATGATTTTCTATGGGAATAAATCTCTGTAGGGAATAATACGAGTCCCCAGCAGACATTTCCCTCCCCTCCCCCCGCTTTCTGACGACCCTGAAGCGGGTGGAGGGTCTCCAAACCGGGGGATCCCCTGCCCCCACCTGGGGATTGGCAACCCTAACACCCAGTTAACAATTTTTTTTAAAAAAAATGCTTGGGTGCATCCTCATGGGAAACCATTCCATTAATCAATGACCCTTATTCCATCTGTAAACCAATGGCAACATTCCACATGCAGTGGAAAACAGAAAAGGAGCTATCAGAAAAGGACTCTCCTCACCCAGAGTAATAAATACCTTAACAGTATAGGGTTACCATGAAACTGCAAAATCATGCTGATAACAGACTCATGTCAGAGTCTTTCTAAGGTCACTAACCCATTAAAAACAGATAGATGACTTTCCTACTGAAAGCACAAATACATCTTCTCACAATGTAAACCTGCAAGGGAAAACACAAGAATCCTAGATAGTAAATGAATGTACAAAAAGACCTCCCTAAGAGCTCACCACCACAACAAAAAAAATCAACTACGGGAGGGGTGGGGGAGCCCTGCAGTTGTTTTACAACAACGGAGAAGGGGTCATTCATGTTTCTCCCTATTGCTAACTACTTACTGAATTTGAAGCAGCTTATGCATCTTAAACCAAACTCTTTTGCACGCAACTGCAGAAACTGTGGCCAGTTGATTTGCAGGAGTTCCATCTGCCACTGAAATACCAAGGTCCATGCCAGCAGCCCCTGCAGGCTCACTTGCTCCTAGGCAGCCCAGAGTCCAAGCCAGCTCGGTTCAATAAGCCAGCTCTCTTCCATTCATACTAAGGCATTAATTACATCACTTCAATCACTTGGGATACAAATGAACATTATTGCTTTAACTTGGGACATAAGCCTCACAGTTACCTTTTAACAAATTAATTGTACCAGGGAATTGTTGCATAGAGCAGAACAGAATTCCAGTTTAATTATACTGATCCTTGTTGAAAATTAATGAGCTTGTGGGCACATTTGTCCTTCTGTTTCTGTACCACTTGCCAAGTCTTTATAGGAAAATGCAGTCTGCTTCCTTGTGCCACCTATCGGTCCTCCTGTTGAAAACTCCTGGAGTGAAACTTTGAGGGAAGGGGGAATTTCTGACTAGAGTAGAGGAAACTCACTGATCTCCAGTGACATTCTGGATGGAAACATTCTTAATGAAGGGCAAAAGACTCTGCACTTGAAACTGATGGAACTTCAAACCTTCAAGGAATGCTCTGAAGTGAGGATTAGGGTTGCCATGTGCACACTGCAGGCAGAAAAAGGTCTGGCCCCATAGCACCTTGCCAGCTGGCACATCATACCTCTCTAGGAATCTCCAGAATTCTATGTAAAGCTATAGAGTTTTCAGTGATTCCTGGAGGGGACTGACATCATGTTTGTCTCCCTGATGCTCTTGCCCTATCTGGCTTCCTGCTCACATGCTAAAGAATCTGTTGAAGACCATAACAACAGCACAAACATTGCCCTCCAAAGATACCGGGGAAGGGGGAACCTAAACATTGAGATTATTGATCTGGAGGCTCAAAGCAGACTCTATAATTAGTGCTTGGTGGGTCTTCCTGAGCAAACAGATGGGAGAAATGGACAAGGTGCATAGATCCAACCAAAAAGCTCCCTGCCTCACAAGCAATCATCTTTACGCTACTTCACTAAAGAAGACATATAGCTTAGAGTAAGGGGGGAAATGACAGTTCACTGAAGCCCAGAGCAATCACGCCCTTTAAGCCAAAATATTTAACAGGAAAAAAGAACCTATAAATCAGGTATTCTATGCCTTTGACTCAACAGCAAGATCAAAAGGTTTGAAACACCTGTCTCAGCAGAAGCCTGCATCTACAAAGGGGAAAAAAGGCAAAGAAGTTGACTGGAAAAGTTAATAGAAGGGGACAGAGCTACCAAAAAGCCTCTTGAACACCAACAGAAGGGTGACACCTGAAACTCAAGTCTAGAGCAAGCAGTGGACACCATTCCATTATCTCCATCAAGGAATCCTCCTTTCATCTTTGACTTTGGACCAAGATGAAAAAATAGCTATGCTCTAAATTTTTTTCCCTGCTGAAGTAAATTTGCCTCTTTTATTACTGACAAAGGTCCTCAGGTATTTCAGACTCAAATAAATGTTTTGTTGCTACAAAATTGAGGTATTAAGGAGAATTTCCAGCAGTGATATTAGGTTTGTATCCACTTATCACAATTGAGGCTTTCAGGTGAAGCCAGGACAGAAGGTGACTACACAGGAGTACAGACGTGACTGTATTGGCAAAAGAGCTTAGATAGTAGAATTGGGCTTCCCAGTCCTAGGAGATTTCAAACAAACAGTTCACCTACTTGGTCTTGGCAAAATGTGTCATTTTGTCTTGCCCTTTTGAGGGAGAGAAAAATAGCTTTTAATTGAAGCACTTGCTATTTACCAAAGAGTAAATCAAAACATCCATTTCCTCTTGCAGCTAAATAAATCGAAGGCTGTGAAGGAAAGCAGTACAATGCAAGTTCTTTGTAGGTTGCCACTTAGAATTTTGAAATGGATAATTCTGGATAATTACAGTGTAAAGTATGCTATGAGTAGGGACTTCTTCCAGAAGGCCAAAATCAGTTTTCTGTCTCGCACAGAAAAATATAAGAGGAATCTCACCATAGCAATATTATAATAATAGCCCAAATAAATGACAACTTACTACCTGTTAGTAGTACTCTAAAAATGTGCCACCTGAGACCAGCCACTTCAGCCTACCTAGTGCTAGACATGGTCCTTTCTCAGGGTCACCTTAAAGTGAGTTTCTTGTGACATGGCAACAATTGGGTTTTGCCACCTACTCACAGAAGGTCAAAGGAATAAATCTCTAAGTGTGTAGTGACTTGGACTTGTCCTGGAGTTGCAATGGCTGCTTGAACCTCCCCTTCATAAAGGATTCAAGATAGCATAGTATAGTAGAGCAGTTAGAGTGTTAACCTACCTCACAGGGTTGTTATGAAAATAAAATGGAGGAGGGGAGAACCTTGGACTTCTTGAAAGAAGGGTCTAATAAAACTGTATCAAATAAATATGACTAACACTTCATTCAGAAATTGGTCCTTAAACACAGTGGTATTCAAATACAGAAGATTCCTCAGAGCCAAGTATGAAATATGCCACTGCAGTTCTTTACCAACTTGGACTGCAAACTCCACCTGGGCAAATCTTTGGTAATTAGGGGGTAATGCCTGGGGAGGACAGTGTTCATATCAGGGAGGGGTGTGTGGGGATGTGATGTCACTCTAGAGCTTCCCTTTCACCAAGACACTATGGTATACCATACTATCCATCCTCCTAAGCTGCCATTTCGCCAAGGTAACTGGTCTGTAATAGTAGGTTACCAGAAGCAGACTAGCACATTTTATTAAGATATGTTTATCCTTTCTTGGTTGAAGAGCCTTGTGGTGCAGAGTAGTAAAGCTGCAGTACTGCAGTCCTAAACTCTGCTAACGACCTGAGTTCAATCCCAGTGGAAGCTGGGTTCAGGTAGCCAGCTCAAGGTTGACTCAGCCTTCCATCCTTCCAAGATCAGTAAAATAAGTACCCAGCTTGCTGGGGGGGGGGGGGAGTGTAGATGACTGGGGAAGGCAATGGCAAACCACCCTGTAAATATGAAAGCCACATCACCCCAGAGTCGGAAATGACTGGTGCTTCCACAGGGGACTACCTTTACCTTTATCCTTTCTTGGAGGTTTTGAACAGAGGCTAGATGGCCATCTGTCAGCAATGCTGATTCTGTGAATTACGCAGATATTGAGAGGGAGGGCAGTGTGGGGGAGGTATTTGTGAATTTCCTTTCATTGTGCAGGGGGTTGGACTAGATGACCCTGGAGATCCCTTCCAACTCTATGATTCTATGATATTTAAACTACAAATACTTTGCAGTTTAAGATAATTGTTGTCCTCTGCCCAAACAACTCGATTCAATAGACTGTAGCCCTTCTCTAAAGGAGACCGACTGGATAGAAAGGAGTGTTACATGGCAGATTGCAGCAACTTCAAGGTCAGGCTGTGATGCTTATTCAGAAGGCCTTCTTGGGTTGCTCTTTGCTAGACTCAATCAGGGCCACCAAAGGCTCCCAGGCAATGTTTCCCTTCCCTGCACTGGCAGATTCAGCAAAAGCAAAGTGTGGGCCTTTGAGCTGAATCCTGCCCCTTGACCTTGCAGTGGCACACCTACTGACTGTGATGCCTATGCGGGTGCACATTCAGCCAGTGCTGCACCAGTTGCACTGGCTGCCTACTGAGTACTGAATCCCATTCAAGCTGATGGTGTTGATCTTTAAAGCCCTATGAGACTGGGACCCACATATCTGTGGAACCACCTCTTCCCCTACATGCCCCAAAGAGCTTTGTGCTCTGCTGAGCAACATCTGCTAGTAGTCTCCAGCCCAAAAGATGTCTGCTAAGCCTCAACTAGGGCCAGAGAGCTTTCTGTCCTGGTCCCAGCCTGGTGGAACTCACTCCCATTCAAGATCAGGGCCCTGTGGAATATAATGCAATTCCACAGGGTGTGTAAGCCTGTTCTGCCAGGCTTTTAGTGAGGTGGCAGACACTTGGAGACCTTGGCCTTCCCTCCTCACATTGTTTGGGTGAATTGTCCTCTAGAACCATCCTAGCATCCATTGAATGGGTTCTGCTGTTAGTTGTTATGCCTTTAGGGACATTGGTGGATGCCAGAGACAGCTGTGTGTTGTGTTGTTTTGAAATCTTCATCTATTGTTAATTATATTAATTGTTATTTTATTGCTGTATCCCACCCTGAGCCCGTTTGTGGGAAGGACAGGATATGAAACAAAAAATAAATAAATATAAACCATGGAAGAGATTTTTAAAACGTGAGAAGACAGAGCCTACGGTTGTTTTCAAAGGAATAGAAAACAGAGCTCCAAGCTAATCAGCTTTTGACAAGCAACTGAATTTAGAATTTCTGTACCAAGAAGATAGACCAGAATCTTACTGATATTCCACAGCTGGCAGCATGTGATTATTTTCCTTGTACTTTTGTGGTGTTTTAGAGGTGGGAGGGAGGAGGGTTTGCCATTCTAGAAGAAATTAGATACAACTTCAAAAGTCAAGTACTACTGGCAATGTTCTTCTCAAGGTCAGATGCTCTACTAGGCCCTTGGAGTAGTGGAGCAAACATACTGGCTTGGGCAATGAATACATGATCCCAAAGATGATGAACTTGTCTGAGAGAAAGACTTTCTCATATTCTACCTTTTGTGAACTTTTTTTCAGCTGACACAAGCAAGCGTGCAACCTTTTGATGCACCTAACAAAGATGGTTGGTCACTCAGAGTCTTGATTTGCCACAATTAAGTAACCCTGCTTGTCATACCACTATGGTAGTTTAATGAGCTTCAATGCAATTAATGTCAAGGGGAGAGAAATTATAATAAAACCTCCAGTTGTGATGTATTTTGCTTTGAAGGCAATAAAAGTCTGCCTTAATCTGCAGTTTAATAAAATCAAAGTCAGCAAATATTATTTTGGTGTGCGATCAAAAATACACTGATCATTTTATGCCAGCGTAGAAAAGGTCTTCCAAGGGATGTCACTCAGATGTAAGTTGCTTAACAGGGCAATGTACTGAATGTGCAAAAAACTCACAGATGAAATTAGGAACAATCTTGCTATGAGTCCCTTTTTTCTGAAAATCACTGCCTCCGACTGTCACTCTTATGAATACATATGGATGAAGCTGCCTTATACAGAGTCAAAGGATTGGCGACAACAGGGGTCCCTAACCCCTGGTCCTTGGACTGGTACCGGTCCATGGCCTGTTAGCAACCAGGCCATGAGTTGTATAATTGTATCATTATATATTACAATGTAGTAATAATAAGAAGACATTGCATTTATATCCTGCGCTCCACTCAGAATCTCAGAGCGGCTCACAATCTCCTTTATCTTCCTTCCCCACAACAGACACCCTGTGAAGTGGGTGGGGCTGAGATAGCTCTCCCCAGAAGCTATCTTTTCAAGGACAACTCTGCAAGAGCTATGGCTGTCCCAAGGCCACTCCAGCGACTGCAAGTGGAGGAGTGGGAAATCAAACCCGGTTCTCCCAGATAAGAGTCTGCACATTTAACTACCACACCAAAATAAAATGCACAATTGTATCATCCCAAACCATCCCCCCCCCCCTCCAGTTCATGGAAAAATTGTCTTCCACAAAACTGGTGCCAAAAAGGTTGGGGACCGCTGGTCAACAAGATCAGTATTGTCTGTTTTGATTGGCACTGGCTCTTCAGGGTCTCAAAAAGAAGTCTTCTCCATTGCCTTCCACCTGATCCTTTTAATTGCAGGTGCCAGGGATTAATTCTGGGACTTCTCTGTTAGTATTGAGTCTGCCTTTACACAGTTTGACAGCTACAACATGACAGCAAGTGATCTAGCTGGCAGGCTAGGTCACAGTGACCTTATCAGCAAGCTGGTTCTAGCCGGTAAAGGACAGGTGGAAAGTACCTGCTGAGTCAGCATGACTGTGGACTGCCAGGATTGGCTGATGGAATTATATATGGACTGCACTACCAGTGCACAGGTCTCTCTTCAAGGAGTCACATGCTGGCGGAGCACTTTGGTCCTAAGGTTGATGTATATTACTGCACTAGTGAACACGTATATATTCTGTAAATACACTGTTTTAGTACTAGCTGCAGGTGTCTGGCTCACTTTTTTACTGGGGCTCACTATTGTATATATCACACCGCTCACTCTGCACACACCCGCACCAACATTCTCTGCATACAACACAGATGCTCTGCCACTGAACTCAGTCTCTTCCCATCTTAAACCCTGCTGACATTTGTCCTTCATCTGCATTTGTTTACTTTGCAATAGCATGCTGCTGATTTAGGAGCTCTGTGAGTGACTCTGTGAGATGGATCAATGGTTTGATGGTATAAAGCAGCTTCAAATGCCTGAGTAATTCCTAGCACATTGTGCGGGCTACTGCTGGCTCTGCAAAAGACAACATCTTTTTAGAACTGTAGAATCACTTGATCAAAACATGTGGCACTATTCTCTCTCTCTCTTCTGTTCTTTAGTCTTATTTAGCTTACTCTGTCTTATGTAAAAGGAACAACAAAGGGATGGAAGCTTGATGAGGACTCTGATATGTCAGGGAAATGCAGCATCACATCTTTTATCAGGGGGTTCTTTGCAAGATTATTACAGAGACAACGAACAAGTGAGTGGATTCTCACAGCCTCTGTTTTTATTACAGTTTCAAGAAGTAAGTTCACTTTCATCAGTGTCTCTGGGGGTGAGCACATCTTTCGAGGTAGAATTATTTTCATCTTGAGCTACGAAAGGGAAGGTTCCTTTTTTGTTGTGGTTCAGATGCATTTTGCTTTATTAAGTTTTCATTATGGCTTTTTTCATTATGGCTTTTATCAGAGGTATCAATCACAGCTACTGTTGTCATCATGTGTATTTATTTTCCGAAGTAATGATAGAAAAGGTATTTATTGCTGTACCTCTAGATAGATCTCTTCCCCTGTGTATTTTTCACTTAGACTACAGCAAAATACACCAGGGCAAGGTAATTCAACTAGAGAAAGGAGCAAGTAAACATCTCTTATATGCCATTGACAGCCCTGGCCTTTGAGGCCAGTTCCAGGTTTGGAGGAGGAGGGTGCTGGGGCAGATAGGGTCTCATATTAAACCTTCACCAGTACCTCTCTCACCCATATGTCCCTGCCCCAGTGTCACCCATCCACCTTCCCCTCCCCACTGGCTTGTTGTCTTATGTGCCATATACACAACCTTTCCTGGTGTGGCTCAGCAGGGGATGTTGCTGGGAATGGAAGAAAGGCTTGCAAAGGAGCAGGGCAAGCAGGTGGGGAAGAGTTCACAGGAACATGGCAGGGCAGGCATACAGCATTAAAGTGGCTGTGGGCTGCTGCTCAAAGGTCTTTGAAAGATTCTAGGAGAAGTGGCTCTCATCTCAGTACAAGAGAATGCCCAGCGCTACAAGAAGACACTAAGTTAAGAGTGCTGCTGCTGTGTATACAACGGCACTAGGAAGGAGTCCACTTTATCAAAATACAAATCATGGAGGCCAGTACCCTAGAGATGAAGCAGAGCACTTTGACTGGTGAAACAGACAAGTGAGTGAAGAAAGTGCAGCTCAAGACTAACCAGATTGGTATTACAAGGTGAAAAAGGATTCCACATCACACAGGGCTGCAGCTGAAATACTGCTATAACAAAGGCTGGGTGTCCCATGAACCACCATGTACTAATGACTAATGAGATCAAGTTGCAAAGTGGCACTGTTCAGTGCCCTTCCATTGTGTCTGTTGCCACCTTAACTGGGAATCTCTAGGGCAATGGACAGTCTTAGCTGGTCAATGAGCTGGTGTGATGGGAGCTTATAGACACCATAGATGTGCTGTTAGCAAATTTACTAACCAAGATTCATCCTGAACCGCATCCACTTGTAAATATTGCAAATGATCAGAACAGAAAAAAAGTATTAGTTTCAACATCCAAGACTCATCTGACATGACTGGACAGTACTTGGCTGTCCTATTTCTGGTTTCAGTTTGTGAGCAGTATGAGGAGCGGTGATGGGAAACTGAGACTTCAGTAGGGATAGGTGGTAGTTATGCAGTGTACTAATTAAGACCATATTTGAACCATTGCTCACTTAGAAGTAAAGTAAATTCTCTGATCCAAAGATGACTAATTAGATTTATTTCTCCTCAGGGGTCATTTTGTAGGGAAAAAAGGTGGTGGAACTCATCCAGGGATTGTTATGCAGCTGCACCTACTGTTCAATGGACAAGGTGGGAAGAAGGAGGTGGAACTGTTGGAAAGGTTCAGGAGCTGCGCTCCTGTGAGCTCCCACTGAATCCGAGGCCTGTTTCTCCCATTTAAGACAAGGTGGAAACCTTCTAATCTAACAATTATTCTGTCACCTCATTGTTTGGTTTTGTCTACTTGAGTTTGGGAGGCAGGAAGGGGAGTAAAGAGACTCCCCCAGATTACTGCTGTCTGACAGTCACATTGTCCAGGCAGAATCATTAATGCATTTCCCTGCCAAACAGGATCATCCCAGGTGCCATTTCTATGGCCAACATTTCCCATTTTGGCCATAGGAAGTTTTCCTGATACTATGTCTATCTTGTTTCCTGGAGCAATTCTGCTTTCTGGGAACTCTGTCTCTCCCCCACCTGCAAAGTAAATCAGTTGCTAACTGGCAAAGTGCTAGATATATCTGGATGGTTTCCAGTTTAGTGCAGTGGTTAAGTGGTTAAGTGCGTGGGCTCTTATCTGGGAGAACCAGGTTTGATTCCCCATTCCTCCACTAGCAACTGCTGGAATGGCCTTGCGTCAGCCACAGATCTCATAAGAGTTGTTGTTGAAAGGGCAACTGCAGTAAGATCTCTCTCAGCCCCACCTACCTCACAACCAGTGTTTCCTCTAAGCTGAGTTAGTGTGAGCTAGCTCACAGATTTTTAGCCTCTAGCTCACACTTTTTTGCCTTAGCTCAGGAAAAATGGCCCCAGAGCATATTGATTTATGCAATAGCTCACAACTTTACTACCAGTAGCTCACAAAGTAGAATTTTTGCTCACAAGACTCTGCAGCTTAGAAGGAACATTGCTCACAAGGTGTCTGTTGTGGTGGGGGGAAGGTAAAGGAGATTGTGACTGCTCTGAGACTCTGGGATCCATAGTATAGGGCAGGATATAAATCCAATATCATCTTCTTCTTTTTAACACTAGGACTAATAGCAGCTGAAGTGTGCAGTTTTTTCAAGGGAAATTTCAAGAGTGCTTTTTAAATAAACTTGAAGATGTCAAGAGATTGCCAATCCATCCTGATCATGGCTCTTTCGTATCTTGTGTAGTTCAGCTTTAGTCTCTCTCTACTCTGCAGTGCTGTCTGCCAATATGCCTGTGTGTACAAGCAAAATGTTTGTCCCTCTAATTAGTAGACCCAGTTCAGGAGAAAGAAAAGAATAACAAGCAAACTGTATTATAATTATAATATAGAACTTAATGAAAATTCTTCTTTCAAGCCAGCGATTAAACACCACTTTGGAAAGACAATTTGGAGCGATCTTCAGTGGTAAGAGATGCTCTACCACTGAGCTACCCCCCTCAGTTGTAAGTATCTGTTTTGTGTGCAGAAGGTCCCCATTGAATCCCTGGCATCTCCAGTTAAAGAATCTGCCAGTAGGTGTTGCAAAAGACCCCTGCTTAAGAACCTGGAGACCAGCTGCCTATCTGAGTAGAAAATCCTGACCTTGATGAACCAATGGTCTGATTTAGTATAAGACAGCTTCATGTGTTCAATGCTAACAAAACTCTGATGATTGGAAAACATCCCTGTCAGTTGAATATCTGCAACTGCATTCTCTCCTCACTCCCCACCCTGCACTGTGTTGCTGAATTCACAGAAACACAAGTTTTTATTAATGGTGTATGCATTGATTTGAAAATGTTTATTAGGATATTGCTCAGGTCATTTCTTAAGTCCACGTGGCTCGTTCATTTGCAATCAAGAAACCTGACTATGATTATATTGGATTTCTCAAAAAGGTTCTCATTAGATTTAAATGCTGTGTGATTTGGAATCTCAATTGCTTCCTTTCGGTATACTAAACATTGTTCTAATCTTGGCTCAGAAACAGATGTTCCAAATTATCCCAAGATCTATGACACTGTGATAATTTCCTCTGACACTCCAGCTAATATATTTGTTGCTGCTGAGGTGCCTGGTGGGCTTCCCCCACCCCAACCAGGAGCTAGCACATGTTGTTTGTGCAGAGCTTCCTTTCCCCCAAGTTGCACTTCTCACAATTTCACATCTTGGTTCACTTTTAGCAAGCCAAGAGAAGGAAACTGCACAATCAGTGGTTTGCAAAATTATTTTCAAAACTGGTGGGTACATTGTCCCTGAGAGCTGCAAGATAAATCCAGTTCACTTCATGTGGAACTGCCTGATACTAAGTCAGACCACTGGTCTACCTAGCTCAGACTTGTTTCCTCTACTTGTTTCCAGCAGCTCTTTAGAGTCTCTCAAGCAAAGGATGGTATTTCTCCTTTCTCTTTGATATCCTGTAACTGGAGAGGGCAGGGACAGCATGTGGGAATTTCTGTATGCAAGCTGAGTGCTGATCATAGTTATATTGGAGGTAATTTAGTATTCTTTGCTAGAGACAATTGAGTACTACCCACAAGTCAGTAAATACATTGCAGACTATGGTCCTAAATAAAGTGTCTCTTCTCATTGCTGTGAGAGGCTGGCAGCAGCAAGATTAATATATCAGAAGTGCACAGAAACTCCTAAACTAAGGAAATGGTATGTGGGATTATGAGAGCTGGTAACAATGAGTTAAATAGTTTTATCTATGCAGGTAAAGTGTAGATGATTGGGGAAGGCAATGGTAAATCACCCCATAAAAAAGTCTGCAGTGAAAACGTCATGACGCAACGTCACCCCAGAGTTGGAAACACCTTTGCCTTTTTATATTAACAATAAAATATTATATTAAAAAGTATAGGAGTCTGACATTGTGAAAGAAAAGTCCAACCATCCCCACACTGGATGCCTTTAGTACCTTCTGAAGCAGAGGACATGGATTGTTGCTCCCTGATCACAACACAGGTGAACTGTGGCAATTTCTGTTGTGACTCAGTCCCCAAACCTATCTGATAGCGATCCCTCTGATCTCAAATAAGAAAATCTTCTGCACAGGTTCCATGACCTTTGAACTTTCTATATGTAGAGTCTGATGGAGGAATTCTTAGATTTTTCACACATTGCTGTATTCTGAACCCAGGAGTGGTATGTCAGTTCTTTTAGGTGAAAGATCAGCATACAGCATAATTGTGCAATATTATGGTTCCAAGCTAGAGCTCCATCCTTTTACAACTATTGTAGCTAGCAAGATCTTGGACTGGCGCTGGAACAACTTTTGCTATCTATGGGAGCTTTCCAAGGTCCTGAAGAACCTGTCTTTGAATTGTTGAAAACTTGTTCTCTGCTATCGGATAACTGCAACTTGTATGCTATCTGTTGGTAGTCATTCTCTGATTTGCATTGATTCCCCCTTGTTTATTGCCATATATGCTCATTTTCTGGCCAAAAAGGGACAATTTGAATAGGATTTAAAACAATGTATTACATTTCATTAGGTTTTATTAGGTGGGAAACCTAATAATTTTATTAGTGCTTGATGTTTTAATAATGTATTGTTAGGCACCTTGAGCCACAGGGAAAGACATAATGTAAAGATTTCAATAAATGAATGAACAATATAATTTAAAGAATTAATAAATATGTGGCAGATAATTTACAATACTGTCAAGCTGCAAAAATATTTCAAGGGCAGAAGAGATGCTGATTGCATGTCTTCCTCTAGGCTTCTTCATACAATTATTTATCCAGGGACATGGATGGATTTCAACCTCTGATTTGCTTATATATTCAAAGGGTAAATGTAAGGTTGAAATGAAGTGGAAGACAAAAGTTCAACAAAAATAAAAGAGAAAGTTCTTGCCAAGCTTATATTGATTATTCCACTGACCTGACCAATAACATTGTTTAGGAAATTGCAGTAGAGAAAAAACAGATTAAACCAAACAGAGTGAATTAAAATATAAATGGAAAAGTTTGCTTACAAAAAGAATTTTTGTTCTCATTTGTTTTGTGAGGTAGATCCCTCTTATGCACATAAATGACCTTGCACTGGAACAGGTGGTCAGAGAGCCAACCAGAGGGAAAGTGATCTTGGACTTGGTTCTGATTGAGTCTCAAGACCAGGGGAGAGATGTAAAGGTTGTTACACCAATTGGGCACAATGACTACAGTGCTATTAAGTTCAGCATTCAGGTCAATGGAAACAGTTACATTTGATTTCAAAAGAGAAAACTACAAAAATGAGGGGAATAGTAAAAGGGAAGCTGAAGGGGGAACACAAAAGTGTCAGCTCCCTACAGGATGCTTTGAAGCTATTTAAAGCCACACTAACAAAGGAATAAAGGGATTGCTAAAGGAAGATGGGGAGATGGCAGAGAAGTTCAATGATTCTTTTTGTTCCTATGTTCACTGTGGAAAGTGTGGGGCATATACTCATGCCACATCCTCCAATTTTAGGAAGGGAGTCTCAAGAACTGAATCAAATTGAGGAGATGAGAGATGAACTTCTAGACCTATTAGAGAAATTAAAAACCAGTGATTCTGCAGGTGCTGCTAGCATACATGGTGAATTCTTAAGGAACTCAGATGTGAGATAGCTAATCTACTAACACATATATGTAACCTATCACTAAATTCAACTGCTGTGCCAGAAGGTTAAAGAGTAGCATTCTAACAATTTTTAAAAAGGGATCCAGAGGGAAACCAGGAAATTACAGATCAGTCAGCCTAATGTCTCAAGCAAATCAATAGAAGCTGTAATCAAAGATAGAAGTGTTAAGCACATTTAGGGACAAAGCCTGCTGAGGGAACATCAGAATGGCTTCTATAAAGAGAAGTCCTGACTCACTAACCCTTTGGATTTTTTTTTTTTTAGAAAGTGAACAACAATGTAGACCAGAGGTGTCAAACATGTGGCCCACAAGATGTATCTGGCCTGCACTGTGCTCAAATCTCACTCCCAAGCAACTTCCTCACCTTCTTTTTCCAGAACTGCAGCCACACTATTGCTTGCATTTTCCCAGCTCCCTCAGTGGCTCTTTGCTTCCTGTTTCCTGTTTCTGCCTCTTGCCTCCTTCCCCGCTCTCTCTCACACAATGGGGTCAGGGCCGGTACGTGGGAGTAGGCCAAGTAGGTGGCTGCCTTGGGAGCAACTTGGCCTAGGGGCACCATGAGGTGCCCCCTCTTCCCACACCTGCTGCCTTCCAGGCTCTGCAAAGTTTGGGGATGTGTGCGGCAGCAAGCATGCTCAGAGCTGGCTGGCTCTGAGCATGCCCACCTCCCGACTCTTCCAAACCCTCCCGAGCCTCAGGAGGCTTCAGAAGAGTCTGAGGTGGGTGTGGCAAGCACGCTCAGAGCCAACTGGCTCTGAACATGCCTGGCCCCCCTCCCTGACTCTTCAGAAGAATCCGGGGTGGGTGTGGCAGCGAGAGTGTTCAGAGCCAACTGTCTCTGAACGTGCCTACCCCCTGACTCTCCTAAGGCTCAGGAGGCTTCAGAAGAGTCTGGGGGACATGGCAGTGATGCCATTGTGATGTCATCCAGGTGCACGCAAAGTGCACATGAAGACAAACAATGGAGGGGGCAGACATTCAAGGTTCGGCCTAGGGGCGCGGACACCCCTAGCCCCGGGCCTGAATGGGGCACGATGTGGCAAATGCAGTTCAGTCTTGGTAAGTGTAAGGTGATAACATTGTACCAAAAATCCCAACTTCAGATATAGGCTAATGAGGTCTGAACTTGCTGAGACTGAGAAGGAAAAAGATTTTGAGGCTGTAGTGGATAGCTCAATGGAAGTGTCAACCCAGTGTGGTGCAGTGGTTAACGGGGCAAACTCTATGCTAGGGCTTATTAAGAAAGGGACTGAGAATAAAATGACCAATATTGTAATGCCCCTGTATGTGCCTATGGTACAGCCTCATTTGGAATACTGTGTACAGTTCTGGTCACTGTATCTCAAAAAGCACATTGCAGAGCTAGAAAAAAGTACAGAGGAGGGCACCCAAGATGATTGTAGTATTGAAACACCTTCCCTATGAGGAGTCCGGGACTTTTCAGTTTAGAAAAGAGCCAACCAAGGAGGAACATAAAGAGATTAATACAATTATGCATGAGGTGGAGAGGTGACAAAGAGAACTTTTGCTCCCTCTCCCAAAATAATAGAACTTGAGGGCATTCAATTAAGCCGATAGGCAGGAGGTTCAAGATGGGCAAAAGGAAATACTGTTTTACACAGAGAGTGATTAAAATGTGGAATTCGCTGCCAGAGGATGTTGTGATGGGCCACAGGAATAGAGTTTTAAAACGGGATTAGCTAGATGAATGGAGGATAAGTCTACCAATGGTACTAGCCACGGTGACTGAAGGGAACCTCTACATTCAGAGCCACATTCTATGTCCCAGTACCTGGAGGCAACATCAGGGGAAGGCCTCGGCCTCTATGCCCTGTTGTTAGCCTTCCAGAGGAACTGGTTGGTCACTGTATGAGACAGGATTCTAGACTAGGTAGTCCAGTGTTCTGATCCATCATGGCTCTTCCTATGTTTTTATTCCATGGATGAATGTGGGGTTACTGTATCATACCTCTGTCTGCATCACAAGTTGTTCATTCATTTGATAAGCATCCATGAATGATTGTAAATTTGATCAAAAACTCAAACAGGTTTCTTTTTAAAATTCAAACCTGATGGGAATTGGGCTGTTCCTGTTTTGCACACCTGAAAATAAAATGCAGAGAGAGCATCAGGCCTTATCTTCATAGTGTTTCACTTCTGTTTTATCCATAGAATTAACCAATTACAAATTCTATTAATCTGTTTTATATAACAAGGCCTTCATGAAGAGGACAGTAATGACATGCACACGTATCCTTTGACTCAGTATGCTTTCATCAGGACCAGATCTACAGGGCAAAATCAAAAAAATGGCGCCCCCTCATGGGCCATTCTATTTTATGGTCCCATAGAATACAATGGGCTCCATACCCAATTTGGCGACCCCCCTCCCCCCCCCCCGTAGGCACCCCGGGGCAAGCACCCCCCTCTGCCCCCCCCCCCAGATCCAGCCCTGGCTTTCATTCAAAAGAAGGGCTTTTTGCCCTTGAAGATCAGTATCTAATAAGGAGTTGTCTATATAACTCTATATAATGAAACAGCTCTAAAACCCGAATTCAGGGGAAATAGCATGATATCTGAGTTCCCTTTTTTACTGCATGTGACTTTTTCCTCTGCTGCAGGGTGTTGCAACTGTAATATTATAGCAAAGGCTACGGAGGAGCTGTGGATGCCAAACTATCAGTTCAGCTATTCTTGGCAACAGCATTCAAACCCCTCAGGCTCCAGCTTCAAATATCAAGATGTTAGAAAAAGATGCATAATGTTAGCATCCTGAGTGTCCTTGACTTTCTTAATATTCAAGTTCATTTCATTGTGTTGCTTTCTCCATTCATCCAGAATTAACCTTCCAACACATCCACTTGCAATGACACTGACTGGAAACACCCAAAGCAAGGAAGGCTGGAAAAAGAGGACAGAAAGGGCTGGACTCTAGAGCAACACTTGGGAGAGCATCTCCTTGTACTTTTGCCTTAGGAATGTGCATTTGTTATTTGCTTTTTTAAAAAATGAAATAAGCCAGATTCCTGATTGTTATACGTACCAAAATCAAATAGAAAAATGAATACTAACTAATGATATTCTGATGCCTGGCTGTGTAGTTTAGAGAGTTCAAGACATGTTCAGCATCAGAGAAACAGACAAACAGGTGGGACAGAGATTCAGGAGAGAATACAGCTGACGAGAACTCGAGAGATTTTTCCAAATAGGTCTGGTTTCCACCAGTCATCACCAGCTTGGGAGAGCTTTGTTGATAAGCATCCTCTTCTCAGTATCTCTTTGGGACAGTTTTGCTGTCTTCAAATAAGCGATTTCAAGTTCTTCCTGGTGCTTTGCAAGTTGTATAGTGATGGTGTAAGGAAGTTTGATTCTATTTATCACTTTTTGTTCATTTTTATTGCCTGAGACAGTGTTGCCATTAGCTAGTCAGGGACTGTGAATTGCCCTCTAACTCATTATTCCTTTAGTTTTGGTTCTAGTCCTCTGTGAACTCTGCACTCTGGGAATCAATTTGTGTCACTATCTTATGTGCTGCTATGATTTGCTGTGCACACATGAATAGTAACTTTGGCTATCTTTCTTTGTGTGTTTAAGGGATCATGCTTTAATTGATTTTCACTGTTTCACAATTACTTCAGTGTTTGCTCTTCACCAAATGCTCAGTAAACCTGGTGACTTGGACACTATTTGGCACTTCTTTACAGATTGTAATAAGTATAATTCGGCTCGTGATGAATGGATTACAATCTACATCCAAAAATGGAGTTCTACCACAAAACAAGAGGTTGTAGCTAGATTATTAGCAGATATTTATCCAAATGTGACTCTGGCAGTTGCAAAATATTTGTCCATGGTACTTAACAGCATCATTTCCTATTGTAAAATTTTGTATCTGTGTTTTCCATATTGTATATCTATGTTCTCTATATTGTCTGTATATTAATATAATCCTTTTGTATGCTTACGAGCTGTTGGTCTTCAAGCATTAATAAATGACTGATTGAATGACCAAATACTCATGTTCACTATCTGAACTATGTGCAAGTGCAACTTATTCATAGCCTGATGCAGTGTTCAAAGCCAAGTAGCCTCTGACCTCATATGAAAACCAGTAGCTGGCAAGAACCTTGGGCAGAACAGCAAGCTACAGACAGTCAAGTTGGTGACAGGTACAAAGGCCTGCATTCTGGAGAGAGAAAGAGAGAGAGAGAATGGAGGCTTTGCAGCTGGCTTCCCAAAGAGAGAAAGCACTACAGATCTGTCAGCTTTATCTCAGCCAGGAGCATGGGATTGGTCACACCTAATTCCATGGGCTAAAAGGATTGTGTGAAATTCAGGGTTTGTACCTGAACTATCTGCAGTTCCCTCCTGTAGCTCACAGCCCTGGTGGCACACAGACCAAGGAATTGGTGCTTGATTCACAAAGGCCCTTCTTAGACCCCTTGTCACACCCAGTTGCCGCACAGTGATTTGATAAAACACAATTCCTTTTGCCCTCATGCTTGCTCAAGCCAATTACAACCTGGCAAATGATATCAGAAGCTGGAATATGAGGGGGGAAGGAGCAGAGAGGCATTCCATAGAGGAAAGGGCCAAGGACTCTCCACCATTATTCCTCCCCTCATCTGAAAAACCGAGCAGGCTTTTCCCCCAGAGGAACACAAATCACAAAGAACTAATGAATCCATTTTGAAGGTTTTCAATACTTGATTAAGATGTGCCAGGTTCATTAGGAATCTTTTCAAAAATATATCTATATGTTTCTGCTGGGAGCTCATAATAAAAACATAGCACACACACAAAGCTTTAGTAGTGAGCTGAAAATGCTGAGAAAGATATTGATGCAACAATTTATAATTACCACTCTGGAGATATTTATAGTCATATCTGAATGGGATTTTCCTACTCAGTCCCTTGTAGACCATGACAGCACCTGTGGTCACCTTTTACCACCTAGAATTCTTAGTCTATTTTAAGTTCTTTTCCAGCATGTGTGACTCTCATTGGGCTAGAGCAAGGGTTGCCAAACTGTGGCTTGGGAGCCACATGTGGCTCTTTCACACATATCGTGTGGCTCTTGAAGCCCCCCCCCACCCTATCAGTCACCTTGGAGAAGGCATTTCTCTCTTTAAATCACTTCACCAAGCCAAGCCAGCTGGCAGCTTGGAGAATGCATTTAAACGTATAGTTGTTTTCTTTCCACCTCTATCTCTGTCCCCCCATCTATTTGCCTTATTTCCTTCCTGTCCTGTGGCTTTCAAACATCTGATGTTCATATCCTGTGGCTATCAAACATCTGACATTTATTCTATGTGGCTCTTATGTTAAGGAAGTTTGGTCATCCCTGGGCTAGGGGAATGTGTGCAACTACATTGTTGTCTCATGCCAAAGTCCAGTAATCTGTCTCCAGCTGTGACAGAAATGAGTGCAAAAGAGACCAATAGATAGTCGATGCTTCCCATTTAATCTATTACCTCTTTTCTCCTGCAGCTTTCAGCCACAATATACTGTAGTCAGAATCTGACTAGTCATCTCACCTAAACAATGCCTCATTTAGATATCTCAAAAATCCAGACATTTAGAAGCACATGGAAGCCTTCTGCTATGACAGTTATTCTGGTGCCTTGTTGTCTGGTATCGGTTTCCCAGTTGATGAGGAAACTGCAGCATCAAAGGGAGAGAGTGGCATAGCATTATCAGATATGGATGAGATATGAATGCTCTCTTACCAAAGGACTTCCCACCAGAAATTGTTGTCCCAATTTGCATATTTTGTGCTCACCTTCAACCAGTCATTGTATTATCTGAATGGCTTTGGGAGGGGTTTCTGATTCTATACAAGGCAGAGGTTAACCCAGGCTTGAAGCCAGATGTAACTAACAAGTAAACTTTGATTGATAAAGGCTTGGGTGTGTAACGTTCTGTCAAGTCACAGATGACTTACAGTGGCCCCAGCAAGGGAGTTTCAAAGCAAGTGAAAAGCAGACGTAATTTTCTATTGTCTTTTTTTTTTGCAGTCTTCCTTAAAGATCTCCATTCCAAGTACCAATTCTGCTCAGCTTTCAAGATCTGATAAGATGAGGCTATACCATATACACCTTTCTCTCCCTTATAAAAGCTTATACTCTTGAAAATTTTGTTAGCCTTTAAAGTGTGACTAACATGGCTACCTACCTGAAACTTAAAATAAGCATAGTGAGTTCAATTCAGCTATCCAGTGGGAAATAAATCTTCACCACCATCTCTGCCATTTAATAAGTTTATAAATGGACTGTATAGTTTGGACTGTTTGATTCTAAGTGAATTTTCTACTAATGATGCTCCAGCTGTCCTCCATTAATTTTCAGGTCTCCTAACTCCCTAGTAAACAATAAAGCCAGGCTTCTCCTAGAAGGGGGCTTAAGCTGCTAGGGAATATCCCTGTTTGTCGCCTCCTTTGTTCACTTGGCTCCCTGGTCCTCAGAAAAATTGGGGCTATGACATGACACAGATGATGGTTAGACCATTGTGGTCAAAGATTGATGTTGAAGCCGGTCCAATACAAGCTACAGCTCTCTGTGGCAGAGATGAGGCTAGAAAAACACACTTTTCCACCACCATTGTGTTTACACAATGCCATCCAGCAATGTTATCTTAAGTGGTAAGAGGCCTTGTCCCCCAAGAGAAAATATCAGATATTTCAGCAGCAACCAGTGGACAGTTTGTTAAGCACTTTGCAGATACAAACTGACTGCATTTGATCCAACTTGGACTCCTCATTAATTAGAGTCAGTGAATATTCCTGGGGCTTTCTACTCATCATATTCATATGGATGGCTTTGAGTCGATTCAGCCTGAGGATGTGGATAGAATACTTGGAGGCATGAAACCAAGCACCTGTCATCTGGACCCTCATCTGGCTTGCCTAGTTAAATCTGCCAGAAATGACTGACTCGATGAATGGCACAAATTATTAACATCTGATCAACAGATTGCTCAGTGCCTATGGCTTTAAAAGAAGTTGAAGTAGCATAACTAAATGCAGTAGACTGCAGTTATTATTGGCCAGTGTCTAAGTTGTTTTATTTTAAGGCAACAATTGTTGAAAGACTGGTGGCTTCACAATTCTAGGTATTTCTGGATGAGATTGATTATCTAGACTCTTTTCAGTTTGGGTTTGGGTTTTGAAGTGGGTATGGCACTTTGGTTGCTGCCCATACTAGTATCCTTCTGGACTACCTGGCTGGGATGGTTCTTGAAGGCATGGTTTAATGAATCAGCCAGGGCTTAGCAATAGTGAGGACTCCTCAGGAGATGCGGATTCCCATGTAGCCAGCCTTGAGTTAACAGAAGCTGACCAGCATGAAAATGAGCTGCAGGCTTCTCAGGATTCACAGCCAACAGCTGATGCAGAGCCACCAACCCCCTCCAGCCTGTTTCAGCTGGTGAATCTCAGTTGGCCATTCCCAGCTGACCAGTATCATCTACACCCTTAGAGCACCACAGACAGAGGCTGATAACAGAGCTACAAACAAAATGGCAAAGTGCACACCTTCTGACTTGACACCAGCTGCTTGCTGATAACAAAGACAAGTAGTTGCAGGATTGCTTCTAGGTAACTGGTTGCAAGCATTACTCTAAGGTGTGGGGCCATAAAACCAGCCAAAAAAAGCTATTAGATGTGGATGCAATGTATACGATAGACACTAAGCCACCAACCCTGCCTCACCTAACTTTCAGACCCCTGACCTTGGTCTGAGCAACTCTGCTGTGCCTGACATCTGGCACCTGACACTCAGAGCCTGCAAGCCAGTAACATGGTCTGCTGTTGGCTGAAGTCCTTCCTGGATGGTAGGTTGCAGAAGGTGGAGCTGGGGAAATTCTGCTGCACACCTTGGGTACCAGGATGTAATACATTTCTGCTTCTCCTCCCATATTCTAAACATTTACGTGAAACTATTGGGAGAGATCAGCCAGAGATCTGAAGTGACATGTCATCAGTATACAAAACCATCACCCCGTAAATCTTTCTGTCAAATTCTGTTGAGCTCAAAGCAATGTATTGGGTCGTCTCTTCCCCCCTTTTTTCCTCACAATGACCCTGAGAGGTGGGTTAAAGTGAGAGAGAGAGAGAGAGAAAGTGACCTAAAATCATGAAGTGAGCTGCATGGCAGAGGGGATTTGAATCAAGGCCTCCCAGATCCGAATCCAACACTAACCACTACACCACAGGGACCTTTCTTGTCCTTAGACAGACAAGTTATAGAGATGATCTGGAATGCTGTTTACAGGTTTAGGGAGGTTCACTGGTGGTGGCTGCTTCTTGAGAAACCCGAGCCAGCCACGGCTACCGCCCCCAAACTATGGAAGTTCCTCCCTCAAGAGATGCAATTGGCACTTTTATTACATTATCACAAATCGCCTTCGGGTACCATTTGAAAACATATCTGTTCCTGAGGACTTTTAAAGAAATGAAAATTCCTCAAAGAAAAGCAATTACACTGAAATTCAATAAGAGTTGCCCTCTGCTGCGCCAGAAACAGGCCTCATTTTGGAAAAGTCAGTAGCTCTTAGTATCTCCTCCAGATTTTTCATGAAACTGATATTGCAGAAGAATAAAAATTAAGACACTCCATAGCACAGGCAGAGAACTGGATCTATCAACCAAACAGAACTTTTCTGCTTCCCTCCTCCTGCTGCAGCCCTCTAAGCTCTCCCCAAAGGGTCCCTTTTCCTCCAAGAGGGGCTTTTTAGGGAGATCGCTGGGAGGTGGAGGCAGAAAATTTCTGATCCATTGATGGAAGTGCCTTCCATTAGTGGAAAAAATTGTCTGGATCCAACTAAGAGTCTTCATCAGATAAGGGAGAAATTAAATATTTAATAGAAGCAATTACTTCACTTCTATGAGTCATATCTTTAATGTATACAGCAATGTCTAATATATATATATATATATATATATATATATATATATATATATATATATATATATATATATATATATATATATAATATGTAATCGCTCCCTTAATAATAGCCTTTGCAATTGCTCTGCTACCACAGCCCACACTGTTTTTCTTTCTTTTAAAAATATTTCATCATTATATAGTAGAAATATGTAAGGATAGAATGGACTTTAAAGAATAAAATATACAATACTCTCTCCCTGTTTTCATTATCAAAACAGTTTGAATGAGACAAGGAATCAATCCCCCCCCCCCCCTTGACACAGTGGAGATAACCCTTCTCCAAATGCCCTGTCAGTTCCTTCTTAAAATTAAAATATACTTGTCAGGGTATTTGTGCATAGGGAAATTCTCTTCTCAGTTTCTAGCGACCACAATTTGGAAATTAGACATTAGAAGATATTGGATTTTGGATTTATATCCCGCCCTCCACTCCGAAGAGTCTCAGAGCTGAAATAAGGAAGTTATTGGCATTGTTAAATGGAATTGTCTATTAACCCTAACATGTATACTGCCCTGAAACCTACCCTTCCTCTCCCATGAGAAAGTCCAGACAGTGAAGTCCAAACCTCCTAGGAGGAGAGCAGCAAAGACAAAAAGGAGCTGAACTACCTTCCATTCCTACAAAATCCTAGCCTACACGCCTCTATTCTTTAGAAGTCGTAAACACCCCCCTCCCCAGCCAGGGCTTAACCCTATTTTCCTCAACAAGAAAAGGGAACATTTCCCAAATCCAATTCTGATCCAGGCTAAAAGGTTATGTCTAGAAAACACCAAGGAGAATCCCATAAATGCTGTTTAGAGAAGGGGGGGGGTAGAGTAGTGGAAAGAAAAGGAAGGGTGGGATGACTTCAACACCAGTCTTCGGCTACCATTGGTCTGTCATATGAGTCATGTCTTACTCCCAATTTTTCTGAGGACAAGGGGATCAAATGAACACATGGGACAACATACGGGGAGCTGAATGAAAAGCTAGCTTGTTCTATCTCATTGTTCTAGGGATGGCAGTCTGGAAAACCAGCAATCAGGTTTCTTGAGCTCTTCCAGAAAGTTGGAGAGCAGCTTCTCTCAGATGACATGTGGAAAAGGTGTATAAAAATACCTTCTAGACATCCTACTATTGTAGTTGGTTTTGGACCAAAGCCTGCTTCCCCATCCTTATGGTTCATTGACTTGCCGGACCTCCACTCTTTGGCTAAAATCATGGAACTTTCCCCTCATTTAGACCTTGGAACTTCATCCCTGAACTTGTTTCTCATCACCTGCCCCCAGACTGGAGTCTGACCCATTTTTTCTCATCATGTTCAGGTTTGTGTGTTTTCTTTAGAAAGCCTGTTTGATGTAGTGGTTAGAAGCACTGACTCTAATCTGGGAGAACCAGGTTTGATTTCCCCACTCCACCACATGAAGCTGCTGGGTGACCTTGGGCCCGCCACAGTTCTCTCAGAGCTGTTCTCTCAAGACTTCTCTCAGCCCAACCTATCTCACAGGGTGTCTGTTTAGGAGAGGGAAAGGGAAGGAGATTGTAAGCCACTCTGAGACTCTGAGTAAAGGATGGGGTATAAATCCAATCTCTTCTTCTTTATCTCCTTTATTCCCTGAAAGCACCCCTGGCTCACCTTACTGCTCGCAGATCATTTTCCCCTGGTGTGCACCTCCACCTCCAGGTAGGCAATAGCTCATAGGCAAGTAGGGTTGTATAAAAGATTTATTGATTCATTGCATGCAACTGTTTTACCATCTCATTTTGCTACTCCTGTCATTACATTTTTTCCTCTGTGTCTTGCTAGGGGAATGAAGATTTTTCTCATCTGAAGACTTGTCAGCTTTCTCGTTCTTTCAGACTGCTGCTCCAAAATAGGATTGTGGTGTATACTAGACAGATAGAGCCATGCTAATCTTCTCTGTATCATTCCGATTTTAGTATATGTGCTGCCAAAGCGAGCACTAGTCAGATAGGTCCCATTGCCCTGGAAATGTGTCTGACCCAACATGCAAGGAGGATGCTCTGATTACTGGCCCTAAATACTGATCCCTTTTGGGAACAGGTCTTATCCAGAGTTACCTCAATGGGCTTCAACTGAAGAAACTGCAAAGGACGGCACTGTTAAAACATCTAATCTTGCCTTCAGTTCTTGTGTTCAGCCCCAAGCAGAGACATTCCTTTCCAACCTCCGAATCTGGATGACAGGACTTCCTTATTGAGAGACTTCCAGTGGGAAAGGCTATGCAGTTCAGCTATACAGCAGATGGCCTATACAGCAATGAGGCAGAAATGAGTCATTGTACTTGGAGGGGAGCAGTCTCCATGAAGTAAGGAAGCATTCCTCAGAATTGTTTTCTTGGACTGTACACACATGAAAAAATTCTCATCTAATGTGTGCACAGATTGGCTGATTTCCTGATAATTTGCAACAAGGAGACTTTGTCGGAGTGCCTGGATCCTCTTAACTCTGGGCAGCATTCCTATTGTTATCTCCCCTGTTCTAATTAAAGTAGAATCAAATGCCAAGGAGTTCTTTCATGCTTATCTAGTTTCCTTCCCTTCCATCTGAGTACTGGACCTGGCACTAAAGGAGCTGTGAAGGGAAGGAATGGTTCCCCTCACAGGCTCCTTTTCTGGTTAGTTCTTGATAACTTTCTATTGGCAGGGGAAAGGATTGCTTTCCACAGGCAACAGAGCAAAGCAGCCAAGAAAGTGGAGGTAAGCCTTATGTTTCAGGCAATGTTAGTATATGTCCCTCAAATGTAACTTGGTGATGAGTTAAAAGGAAATAGGAAAGGAATGTTTCTTCCAAACCAAGAAATAAGAATGTGCCCCTGGAAATGAGTGGCTGAACTCAAGGAAGGCAGGCTGGTGTTGGGACTTGCAAAAATACTTGGTGAGTTCTGCACTGAGGAGCTGTGGACTCCTTCCAGCTTAAATCTTACCAGGCAGGGGATGCTTTTCCTGGATCAGAAACTTCCAAGATTGAGATGATTTGTATAAAAAGGAAATGTTGCATTGTACACAGCCTGCCATAGTCAGTTGTGCTTGTTTTCTCTGTATTGCACGATTCCCCTCCCTTTTAAGTCTTCATTCCAAACACACCCCCTACCCAATAATTCATTCTTTATGTAGAATGAGTACAAAGTTGTTGCTGGCAAAGTTCACAACCCTGGTGACTGAAGCGCGATAGAGGACCTGACTAAAATTCTCCCTTTTGAAAAAACTCAAAAGCCAGCCTTACACTTGGAATAATTCAGGAGGTTGCTTTCTGTTGTGTATATGAACTAAAGCTATGTAGTATAAATGGTGTTCCTGCCTGGCTCATCGGAGCCTTTAGGACTGAGCTTGGGGAATCGGGAACAATGGGCAGTAGGATCCAAAGCCCTGCTGCCCTGCTCCAATCATGGGCCCCCTGCTGGTTTGAATGAGCCAATGGCACCCCTGCGTGGGAACATTGATATGTATATAGTTGGCCCCATTGGCACAGTTCTGCGGTCTTCTAGTTCAGCAGTTACCATGCTATAACTAATAAAGAGAGCTATGATCACTGCAACCTCGTCTCTTCCTTACATTGAACCTACTATATTATACTTTCATAAAGGAATAGGATGATACTCCAGTCCATTGCAGTGTATCTGAAGCAGTGAGCAGTGACTCATGAAAGCTCATACCCTTACACATTATTATTTTTTTAGTCTTTAAGATGCCCAGGGTTTGCCTTGTTCTCAGGCATCCTTGCAGAATTCATGCCTGTGTCTTTCAGGAAGCTGTTCTTTTTCTAATTTTCATTTGTGATTTCATTTGCAATTAATTATATAAAAACTAAACTAATAGACAGCAATCCCATGAGCAAGCTGCCTCCTTTTGGGAAAGATCCAAGAATTATGTGGAGGCCACAAATGACAAAGTGTTTGATAAATGAAATGCAGTCAGAAAGAACCAGGACAGAGAACTAGGCTGGAATTACAAATGACTTCAGCATGTCTCTGACTTTTTTGCATAAAGAGGTAGTGATCATCTGAGAGTTGGGGACTGAATTCTGGCTGTCATTTTGCAGACTGAAAGCAGGTGAAACGAAAAGATGTCTCCATCAAAAGCCATTAAACACATCCAACCATCTGCCCTCAGTTCACAGTGAAAGACTCATTACGTTACAGGAAAAGGGTGAAGACTCAGAATGTGACCTGAAAACAGTCTAGTGAATCCAAACACTATCTGAATCTGCATCCAAAAGGGATCACCTATCCCAAGATGGGCATTTATGTATTTAAAATGTCACTCAGCTTTTCTCATTTTTTTCCCTTTCACAGTCAACCAGCAGTGTCCTCAAAGAGTAAATAAGGTGAAAACATTCTTTGCATAGCAACCTGCAGAGGCGGGGGAAAGGACAAAATTGAAAAAAAGAACAATTAGGCTGCATCAGCTTAGGCAGACGAGGTGATAAATCAAAGACGCCTGCTTGGAGAACAAACCTAGAAGTAAACACCACATGAAATATAAGCTGAGAACAAAGAGAATATATTTTTGCATGGAGCTTTATAGAGCGTTTATAGATAGGATGTTCCTAAGGAACAACGACATAATTAGTTTCAAAGACCAGGAGGTAGAACCAGGTTTTGTGAAGAGGCAGGACATCATCTGACCCTCTGCTTTTTCTTCACAACCCTGTCAGGCCAGCTAGTCCAAACAAGGTGTTCACTGCTTTCTTGTCCCTAGCAAGGTTGGGACACACCCTGCCTATCACTGGGAAACTTGGGCTTCTGACTCCATCTCCCCCTACCCCAGTCTGAATAGTTCTGCCTGCCTACCAACAGGCACAAGATATATTTGGCTTATGAGGGATCTTCTAGCTTTTAGTGCAAAAGCAGGCTTGAAACTCAACATCAAAAAAACTAAGATCATGGCATCCGGCCCCATCACTCCTTGGCAAATAGAAGGTGAAGAAATGGAAGTAGTGACAGACTTCACATTTCTGGGATCCAAGATCACTGCAGATGGTGACTGTAGCCATGAAATTAAAAGATGTTTGCCCCTTGGGAGGACAGCTGTGGCGAACCTAGGCAGTATAATAAAAAGTAGAGACACCACCCTGCCAACAAAAGTCTGTATAGTCAAAGCGATGGTATATTTCCCAGTAGTAATATATGGCTGTGAGAGTTGGACCATAAGGAAGGCTGAGTGCGGAAGAACAGATGCTGTCGAGCTGTGGTCCTGGAGAAGAATCTTGAGAGTCCCTTGGACTGCAAGAAGATCAAATCAGTCAGTCCTAAGGGAAAGCAACCCTGACTGTTCCCTGGAAGGTCAGATGCTGAAGCTGAAGCTCAAATACTTTGGCCACCAAATGAGAAGGGAGCACTCACTGGAGAAGATCCTGATGCTGGGGAAGACAGAAGGCAAAAGAAGAAGGGGGCGGCAAAAGATAAGATGGCTGGACAGTGTTACTGATGTGACTAACACAGATTTGAGCAGACTTCAGAAGATAGTGGAAGACAGGTAGGCCTGGCATGACTTGGTCCATGGGGTCGCAAAGAGTTGGACTCGACTGTGCGACTGAATAACAGCAAAGCTTTTTTTTAACCTTCTTTTATATTGATTGAGGTTTTGAATATTTTACCTTGGAATGTTGTTTCTGATTTTGATGCTTTACAATCCTATGACTAGTGCTGTATATTTACTAAACGTTTATGCTAATTGTTGAAATTTTAGCTTCAGTCCTTTGGTCAAATGAACTAATAAAAGAATTGAGTGAAGATATATTCGGCTCCAATCTGGTACAACCCCAGATGACAAAATAGTGATGCAAAACAGGACCAGTTGTTATATATCCTTACCCTGTCCCATGAAGCCCAAGCCATTGAGCTAGTGCAGTGACTGATAGAAATTAGAAATGCTGTGCACAGAAATGCTGATTGGGACAATCTTGATGGAAAGCAACACTGGCAAACTGTTCAAGCTGGACAATGCCTGTGCCAACCGGTTTTGGACAATGTCCCTGCTAGACATTTATCCCCTGACTGTGAGTGAGCCCCGGCTCTATGGCAGAGCATCTGCTTTGCTGTACTGAAGGTCCCAAGTTCAAGCGCTGGCATCTGCAATTAAAAGGATCAGGTAGTCAGTGATGTGAAAGACCTCAGCTTGAGACCCTGGAGAGACATCACAGTAGACAACAATGGCCTAGATCGACCAAGCAGGCTGCCTCACTGTAAGGCAAATGTCAGAGAATATTGCCGTTAGATTAACTATATTGAAGAATGGACCAGATTTGGATTTATTTTTATCCACCTGCACATCCCTGTCAGCAGGCAAGGGGAGGCTTCAGCAACATCAGCAGCTTATGTTGGCAAACTTTTAAAGTTGTGACAAAAAAGAGGCATTTTATTGGCAAGCAAAACGCCTCCATGCTTCAGGGTTTTCTATTCGGGGTTTAATTCTGCAGCAGCCTGGGAAGGCTAACTGCCCAACACCATCCTTAGGAATTCATTATCTTGCAGGTCAGCACTAGACAACGACCCCATCATTCTGGGGACTTGAGTACATGTCATGTTCTGGCATTCCCAATTTCATTTACTGTCGTTTATCTTCTGACCACTCACATTCAAAGCCCTGGCTGAGACCTTTATATTATATTAAGACCAGAGGCTCTGGCTGACTGCCCGGGATCGACTAATCAGGCCTGTACAATTTGTGAGTTACCAGGGCAAACACAGCTACCTTGTAAGTGAATTAAGCCATCAGCCCAGCTATCCTTGGACTGTCTACTCTGACAGGCAGCAACTCTCCCAGCACCAAGTCCTGCTACCCAAGAACAAACAGACTCAAAGATGCTAGGAATTTAGTTAGATATTTACAGAGTTAAGCTTATAAATAAAAATGAATGGCTGTGAAAACACCAGTGAGCAATGTTGTTCCTGTAAGACACAGATCTCCTCTGATATCCTCATCGACAGAAGCTGCCTATGGTAGCCAAAGAAGGGGTTGTCGTTTCTTTCCTTGAAACATTAACTGCTGCATAAAATTCTTAAAGTGTCCTATTCATAGATCATTGTCGAGACTGGAAATCCAAGGGACAGATCATGGCATCCTCAGCCTCTTCCCACATTTCCCTGCCACTGTTGGGATGAAGGGTCCATGTAAGGAGGGTTATGGCATACATTTTTTTTTTTTTGAAAGTAAAAGTAGGTTTTATTGAACATTTCATAATTCCATTTACAAACAATTCGAAAAGCATTCGAATTGAACATCTCATAATTCCATTTACACACAATTCGAAAATCATATCCCGCCACTACTTCCCCTGCCCCCCCACCCCCACCCCCAAGGAGCATCTAGGTAATATCTGACACAATTCTTATTTCTTAACTATCTAATTTATTTATCCATTGATATAACTTATTCCAGGTCTTTCTTGATTCTTGCAAGTTGCCTCCTCTTAATCTAACAGTAAGATTATCCATTTCTGCAGCCTCTAATATTTTCTGTACAAATTCATTTCTGGTTGGTATTTGAGAATTTTTCCAGTACTTAGCGTAAAGAATTCTGGCGGTAGTTATTATATGTAGTAGAAGTTTTTTGTCATATTTAGTTAGATTCCCTTTACATACATTTAGTAGGTACAACTCAGGTGTATGGCAAATATTGATTTTTAATATTTTCTGTGTCCAAATGTTTACTAAAGCCCAATACTTTTTGGCTATTTCACAGTTCCACCAAATGTGATATAGAGATCCCTTCACCTTTTTACATTTCCAGCAAGCATTAGAATAATTGGGATATATCTTACTTAGTCTTTCTGGTGTTAAATACCACCTATGTGCCATCTTATAGATATTTTCTTTAAAGAGGGCCGATCTTGTCAACTTTAAGTTTTGAGTCCAAATTTTCTCCCAATATTCCAACTCAACACTATACCCAAAGTCTCGTAACCATTTGATCCAACTTTCCTTTACGGCTTCTCCTATTAATTTGATTTCTAATAGCCATTTATATAATTTGGAGATAAGCTTTTGTCTGCCCTCTATTATACTATCAAATTCCAAATTTGTTTTAATAAAGCCCTTTTCTTTATCTCGCCCATATTTCGCTTTAGTTTGATTTTCAAGCCACCAGTCCAGTTTGACATTTTCATTCAAAATCAAATTACAGTCCACATCTAATAAACTTCTGTAATTGAAACTGGCACCCCAGGCATATAAGTTTGGATGACACGAGGCCTCTACTGGGGATAGCCATAGAGGTGTCCTAGGATAAATCATATTTTTATACTCTATCCAAACTTTGTATAGTGATTTCCTAATTTCGTGTCTATGAAATATATTCTCTCTGTTGGGAGGAGAGTACCACAAATAATGATGCCAGCCTCTACTTAGTCCGGTGCCCTCTAATATCAATAATCTCTTATTTTCTAATGTAAACCAATCTACTATCCATATCAGGCAGCATGCCTTATAATATAAATTCCAATCGGGCAAAGCGAAGCCTCCCCTGGAAACGCTATCTTGCAGTATTTTTAATTTTATTCTGGGCTTTTTATTTTGCCATATATATGCCGTGATGAGCTTATTCAGTTGGACGAAGAAGGATTGAGATAGAATAATCGGTATTGTTTGGAACAGGTATAGGACTTTTGGCAAGATGTTCATTTTAATCGTGGCTATTCTACCAAGCAATGAGATCTGTAGGTCTTTCCACCTATTTAAATCCGTTCTAATTTCTGTAAGAAGCTTATCATGGTTATCCTTTTGGAGAGTTTTTAAGTCGTTAGTAAAGTGGATTCCCAGATATTTAATTTTCTTCTCGTAACAAAATCCTGATTTCTTTTCCAACAGTTCTATCTCTTCTTTGGTCATGTTCTGTACCAGGAATTTCGATTTCTGAAAATTAACTTTGAATCCAGAAATTTTCCCATATTCTTCCAAAACTTTCATCAGGTATTCAATTGAAGTCATTGGGTCCTCAAGTGTAAGAAGTAAGTCATCTGCGTACGCCCGAACCTTATATCTTTCTCCCTTGATATTGGCCCCTTGGACTCCATCTTCCTCTCTTATTTTTATTAATAATAATTCCAGAGTAAGTATAAATAGTAAGGGGGACAGTGGGCATCCCTGCCTTGTCCCCCGTTCTATTTTGATCAGATCTGACAAGTTTCCATTGATATTGACTCTAGCGCTTTGGTTGGAATATATAGCTCGAATTAGTTTAATAAAATTCGGACCGCATCCGATGGTCTGGGCAGACTTTACGATAAAATTCCAATTTACATTATCAAACGCTTTTTCTGCGTCGAGTGCAATTCCGGCGAACTGCTTCCCTGGGTGTAATCGGTAATATTCTAATATGTCTATAAAAAATCTTGTATTTTGCCGTATTGCTCTGTCGGGGACAAATCCCGTTTGGTCTTCATTAATAACTGTGTGGACAATCTTCTTCAGCCTATTAGCCAGGATTGTTGCGAAAATCTTATAGTCTGAATTCAGAAGTGAGATCGGTCTATAATTACGTATGTCCATAGGGTCCAAATCTCTCTTATAAATTAATGATATCAGAGCCTCATTCCATGAGGAGGGAAGTTTGGCAGATTTCTGGATCTCATCTATCAAGTATTTATAAGGAACGAGTAAATTTTCTTCAAAGGCTTTGAAAGCTTCAATGGGTAAGCCATCTGGCCCAGGGGCTTTATTAGGTTTCTGCATTTTCAATGCCTCAGTTATTTCATGCATTGTGATGTTACTTTCCAAGTCCTTGCAATGGTCTTCTGATATACTCTTGGTCCGAAGCTTACTAATAAACTCTTCCTGGGTCTGAGGTGCGATCTCTTGTCTCTTATATAGGTTCTGATAAAATCTTTGAACAATTCCATTTATTTGAGATTTTTCGGTTACTTCTTCATTGTCTTCATTTCTAAGCACTCTTATGGCCTTCTTCTCCCTTTCTTTTCTTAGTTTGTATGCCAACCATCTACTCGGTTTGTTGGCGTTTTCGAAGTAATTTTGTCTGGCCCATATTATTTTCTTCTCAAGTTCATCCATTAACAGCAAATTTATTTCATGTTGAGTCTTATATATTTTAACTAATACTTCTTTAGAACTTTTATTTTTTTGTTGTTTTTCCAAATTTCCCAGTTCAGCCACTAAATCGTTGTACGCTTTCATCCGTTCTTTTTTCCTTTTGGTTGTATAGCTGATCACCATCCCTCTGAAGAAGGCCTTAAACGTATCCCAAACTATTTGTACTGAGGTGTCCTTTTTTAAGTTACAATCAAAAAACATCTTGATATCCTTTTTTGCTTTCTCTAAGAATGCTTCTTCTTTTAGGATTTGTGTATTAAGAGTCCAGCGAGGTTTATTTACTGAGTCTTTCAAGATAATCTGTATAGGGTTATGGTCGGCATAAGATCTGGGATTGATGTTAGCTTCAATAACCGACCATCCTAGAGACGCGGATAGCCAACACATGTCCAACCTAGACCAACTATTATGTACATGAGAAAAGTATGTAAAGTCAGTTGTTTGGGGATTTTTCATCCTCCATACATCAATCAGGTTGTACTCATCAGCGAGCTTAAAAAAGGATTTCGGGAGTTGAGTTCGAGTTTTTTTCCCCTTGGTATTCCCATATTTCTTATCTTTGTCAATATCTAATATGGCGTTGTAGTCACCCACAATACACAGATTCTGTAAATTGCAATTTATTAGTTTTTCATGGAGCTTAGCAAAGAATTGTTCTTGATTGTTATTCGGGGCATAAATGTTAGCCAAAATTATTTTTTTCCCGTTTAGTTCCAATCCGATCATTATGATTCTACCAATTTCGTCTTTAAATAACAATTTAGCTGGTATTGATTCTTTCACATAAATGGCTACCCCTCTTTTCTTCTTTGAGTCGCATGAATGATAGAGTTGGCCTAATTTTTTGTTCTGAAGATATTTTGCATCGCCATCTTTTATATGAGTCTCTTGTAAGCATATTATTTGAGCTCCGGTCTTCTGTAATTGTAAAAACAGTCTTTTCCTCTTCTTTGGTTCGTTAAGGCCATTTATGTTAACTGAAAAAATCTGGACTCCGGGTTTTGTCGTCATTTCACCGTTGAATAATCATCTACCGGTTTTTTCTGCCTTTTTTGGGTTTGTGATCTTGTCTTTATTCTTTCTTTTTTCTTCTCCCGCTGGTCTCTTCCTTCCTGTCCTTTGTGCTCCTCTTCTTCTTCTTCTCTATCTTCCGTTGAGTCAGAATCTTGGCATTGTCCTTCTATCTGTTTCCTCCAGAAGTCTTCCGCTTTTTCAACTGATGTTATGTTATATCTGTTGGATTGATACATAAAGAAGAGTCCTTCTGGAATTAACCATTTGTATTGTATTGAGTGTTTCATGAGCCAACTAGTCAGTTTTTTATAACCAAATCTTCTTTTTCTTATAGACCAAGGGATGTCTCTTAAAACTTTAATTTCTTTTTCCTCCCAAATCAAAGGTTTTCTTTTAATTGAACTCAAGATGTTTTCACATATCGCAGTACGGATGAATTTAACTTGGATTTCTCTAGGGATGTTTAATTTCCTGGTATACGCCGAAGACACTCTTCTGGCCCACTCGATTTCTGATCTACCTTGCTTCAAAAGTTCTTGTTCTTCTTCAGAATTTAACAAATCCACAATCTTGTTCTCTACATTCTCATCTTTTTCCTCAGGAAGGTTTTGGAATCTAAGAATATACGCAGATTTTTCCATTTCGAGTCTGGCGACCCTATTTTCTAACTCAGACATACTGGCCTTATTTTCCTGTATATCTGCAGAGGTAATTTCTTCTTGATCTTGAAGATCCCTAACTTTAGCTGAGAGTTCATGCATTTGTTGGGTGTTAACTAGTAGCTGTTTCTGAAATTCCACAACCTGCTCATTGGTTTTCTTGATTTCAGTTAACAGTTGTGTCTTGACTTCTTCCAGCGCTTCTTGATTCTGTTTGAATCCAGCCGTCATTATATTTTGAAGCTTTTCTATTGGATCTTGGTTACCTATAAATGTTCCTAGCTTGCTCCCCCCTTGTGGGGGAGTGGCCTGACCCAGTTTTTTAATTTTAGTTTCCATTTCTAGTCTTTCCCTCCTAATAGCTTTCCCAGTAATCTACTTTAGGGACAAATCTAGACAGAGCACCTGAGACCTCTAGATTAGTATGAACTCTATATTCTGCACACCTAATCTGTGCTCTACTAGGTTCTAAACGCCTGAGCCCGCTCTGGCACCAATAATTACACCTCAAACTTCAATTTCAAGCAGCTCAGACGAAACAAATTAATATCAATAATATCAGTCTCGGCAACAATGGTCAATGGTCAATAATAATAATCAATAATCAGTAGGAATCAATCAAAGCATAGATCAATAAATCAATGAATCAATTAATTAATTAATCAGTCAGCTCATCAGATTATTAATAAGTCAATAAATTAATTTAGTCTGATTTAGTCCAATTAATCAACTACAAACCCCTAATCATTCATCCCATCAGTTCCCACAGCCTTATTACTCAATATATACTCAGTACAAAATGGAGATTCCCCCTCTTTACTTATATTCTTAATTTCCTTGAATAAACAGATTGTATGTCTTAATATAATAACCAGTAACCAATAATCACCAGTGGTCTAGTTTACAGTCCCTTTTCTTCTTTCTTCTTTCTTCTTTCTCCCCTGTCTTTCTTTCTTCTTTTTTACAAATCTTCTTTTCTTCTAATCTTCTTAAATCCTTCTTTTGTGTAAGTCGTTTTTAACCACTCTTCAGGGAAGATACAGCCGCTAAATACAGCTAAAAACTGTCTCTTCCCCCTTTACACCTTCTAAACTCTCCAACGGACCTTTTCCACAGATTCTAACCACTTTTCTTGCTTCCAGAGACCTTACTCCAATTTTTTTGTATTCCGCTGTCCGCTGTCCGCTATGCCTTCCAAGTTCCTTCTTACACGGTTCTCTCTCTGCCGTCTGCCGCCATCTTAAGTCTAAGAAGATGCCAGGGGGGGGGGGTTCTCTACCGTTTCTCTACCGTTCCAGCTTGTCGCACCAGAAACCCAGTTGTCAGCCCAATTGCCAGCTTACAGTCCTCTATAAAGTTTCTGGCAAGCTTGAAAATATTATAGGCGAAGTTCTACTTTTGGCTTTATTTATTAGTCCCCCCCTTCTTTGTTTTAAAGTCCCTACCAAGCCCCGCGGCTTCCCAGGAAATGGCGAGTCAAGAAGTTTTCTCCGGAACTTTCTGTTTCACTTCTCAAATGTCCTCACAATCACAAAACAACCACCTTCGTTTCCAACCCCCTCTTATCTGTTCAAGCTTCTCTGGCGAGGTTATTAGAAAGTTTAGAACAAATAAGGGGAGCCGCCAGCTCTCTCCCTTCTGTATCAAACGTACCAAGCCTCACATTCTCAGCCTCGGCGGCCGTCCGCTAGCGTCACCCAGCTGTCTCGCTCTTCGCAAGCCGCGTCTCGGCTTTTCGCCTTCCGTTCGGACTCACCGCTGCACTTTAAAGCTTTAGAATCCAGTTCCACGAAAAAGGCTTAAGTTCTTATTTCTTCAATATCTGTTTTTCGTTATCCAATTGGGCAAGAAAGAAGTTGGAATTCAGAGCCCTGTCTGCTCCTTCCCGGCGGCCCAGTTTGACGCACCAGCGTTGGAAGGCTCCTGTCGGCGGGAAAGGCTGAGCCCTCGGGGGAAGCCTCCGCTTCCCCCCAGATTCTCTGCCAGCTCCTCAGACTGAGAAGCGTCCCCAGACGCTTCTATTAGGGGGTATACAGCGAGGTATCCCCCAGGAAGCCTACCAAAACAGAGTGTTCATCGGAGCTCCGTGAACAGACCCTGCTTCACAGCGCCATCTTGCCGGTTATGGCATACATTTGACACACTTAGCTCTAGTTCAGAGATGGCCAAACTGTGGTTTAGGAGCCACATGTGGCTCTTTCACACATATTGTGTGGCTCTCAAAACCCCCACCACCCCATTGGCTGGCTTGGAGAAGGAATTTATCTCTTTAAACCACTTCTTGAAACCAAGCCAGCCAGCAGCTTGGAGAATGCATTTGAAGTTAAAGTTGCTTTCTTTCCACCTCTCACTTCCACCTCCCATCCCTCCATCTGTTTTCCTTCCTTCCTTCCATATCTCATGTTCATGTCTTGTGGCTCTTAGACATCTGATGCATATTATATGTGGCTCTTATACTAAGCATGCCCTCCCCTGCCTAGTTCATGACTGATTATGCTGAAATCAAGTCTTGCTAGGCTCTAAGATGCCACAAGACTCTTGCCTATTTTTACTGAAACTAACATAACTGTGTGTGTAAGGTGCGATCAAGTCACAGCCAACTTATGGAGACCCCAGGCAGCAAGGGGCTTCCATGGCAAGTGAGAAGCAGAAGTAGTTTGCCATTGACTTCCTCTGCAGATTCTTCCTTGGAGGTCTCCCTTCCAAGTACTGAACCTGCTTAGCTTCAAAAATCTGATGCGATCAGGCTATACCATGCCACATTGCCTCCTAACTAACACAGCTATCCCTCTGGAAAGAAGCTGAGCTTCAGAAGTGGCTCCTGTGTAGTTGAAAATGAAGAAAAGTACTGGAAGGACAAAGGAGGCAGTGAAAACTGTCATTGCACAGAGCAGCGAGGTAGGCTTTTGAGTCATCAGAGAGATTCAGCTGATCTGCTCTGGCCTATCAGTTCACGGAAGCTTTCTTGGCAGCTGTGGCTGGTTTCTCTGCAGTCCCCAGTAGTGCTGTCTCACCGACTAAATCCCTATACATTCCAGTTTATCAGCCACTGAAGCCTCAGCTGCTGATAGTGATGGGAAGGAAAAACAACACTCTAGTTGCCCTGTATTCAAATGTATCCAGTAGCACATGAGCCAGTCCAGCAAAGCCTTTGTAAGAGGATGATGGATGCAGCTGATCAAATTAAACTTGCTAAAAGTCCTCTTGCTTGTGGGTTTCTAGAAGACACCACATGAAGGTGTGTTAGGGAACATTTGTCAATGTATGATCAAAGCAATTAGCAGTGTTCCCTCCTCGAGGAGCATGTTGTACTGAAATCACCTGAGAGATTGCTAAAAAGAAGCAATCCTATCAATCTTCCCAATCTTTATTGTATCTTCAGTTGCTTAAATGGGATTACAGGTAGGCTGTGCCTCAGAAGATGGCTGATCTTGTTCTAAGGAAAAGAAAGAGCAATGGAGCCCCTGCCCAGAAAGAGCTTCTAAGAAGGGGCTGTTTTAACTTTATCCATAAACTATGATGGCATTTAGGTGAAGATATCGGAATTGGTTCTTCCATCACCCAAAGCTGTTTTCCTCATCTGAGAATAAAGTGAATACAATCTAGTATGGATGAGGATTTGAATGTTTTTTAATTGAGACTTGGCTCCATTCAAAGGCCACTCCTAAATACTGGATAGGCTCCTGATCTGAATAAAATTATTTTTGACATTTTAGGTGCTAATCTGATGGTTGTTTGGACGTCTCATCGGGTTTTGATTTTCCAGGAAGTAGGACTTGGGAGGTGCTGGGAGCAACAAGAAAGAATCAGCAGATGTGTGCCAAGCAAGGGCCAGGGGATTGTTCTGGTGGGTGTTTTTTGTGCTCAGCATTTCAGTTTCAGCCAGTCCCTGCACACTGATCCCCTGACTTTGGGAGGGCTTTCTAAGTTCCTAGAAACACATTCTGCCTGAATGATTCCATTATGTGGGGTTGCAAGCCTGTTGGACAGCCAGGGGAAAGGCTTTGCTTATACACTGCAGACTGAAAAGCAAAGGTGGAAGGACAGTACTGGCTATGTGCCCTCACCCCATGACAAAGAGGCAGTGTCAGCCAGCCTGTAAAATATGAACTTCTATCTGCTTCTACTTTCTGCTTCTGCCAGTCTTTGGAGGAGCTGTGGGTCAGTGGTAGAGAAGCTGCTTGGCATGCAGAAGGTCCCAGGTTCAGTCCCTGGCATCTCCAGGTAAAAGGATCAGATGACATGATTTTCTTTCTTGAAGAGCTGTTACCAGACAGGATAGACAATGCTGACTTTGAGAGACCAGTAGTCTGATTCAACCTGAGGTGGCTTCATGAGTTCTTGATTGGTGCCTCATGGGCTCACAGATTGGCCAGAAGAGGATGCAGAATTGCATGAAGGCAGTAGCAATAGCTTGGGAGCAGTGCTAACTCAAGGCTTCACAAAGCAACTCCAAATGGCTGTGTAAAGTCCTTTGCAATTATGAAGCGCATGGATCCCACTTCCAAATGCTTCAGTGCTGGCCCTACAAACATTGCTGCCACAAGTAACAGGTTGGGTGCTGAGAAAGCCAAGGCGGGCCCTGCATCAGAGCTCTCTATGCAATTTTTAGATAGTAACTCCAAGGGTTAGAGGTGCTGGCATGGCCCCCCAGTTCAAGGCCACTGCCTGATAGTGTGAGTGACTGGAGGCAGAGATAACAAGAGGTTTCCTTAGCAAGAGCTTCCAATCCTCTTTCTTTAATTATTGGAACCCATCTTTCAATAATAATTCAGAAAGCCACAGCCAAAAAGAGGACGCTTTCATGTCAGCTGGGAGTCCTCTCCTTTCTAATACTTAACTGACTGCTTCAAATCTTTTCCTTCCCTCTTCTTTGATGAGCATGACCTCAATTTCTTCCTTTTGATTCTCCAAGAAATTATTTTTCAAGTGCTCATTTTCCTCTTCAGTAGCAAAATTCCACTTGATTTTTTTTTTCAGTTTAGAGAGAGAAAAATGTATCTTGTTTTGCCCTGGAGTTGGTCTTTAGCCTTTATATTGTAAATTAAAATGTTATTTTGTCTCTCACCTCTTTCTTCATCAGTTGTTGTTTAAATTATTCCATGGTTGGAGTTCTCTCCTCTAAAGTCAAAGTGCTGATGTGAACGTGCTTCTAAAAATACAAGCCCCCTCACTGTGGCATGCATTTCAGGATTGGGATGCAAGTTTAAAAATTAATCTCACCAGTTGCTATGGCTAAACTAACTGGAGATTCAGCAAATTTGTTTGTCAATTGGCCTTCAAGAGAAGGAAGATCCTTGGATTGTGCATGTAGCTCCCAACTCTCAATAATTTAGTCTTAATTTAAAATGGGATGTCATGTTGTTAAATCCCCCCTCCCCGCTTGGCCAGTCCTGGAGACAACAGTATACCGATCCTGAAGATTTGCAGTAATGGCAGAATAGGGATGAGCAAATAGGAGATGCCTTTTGGTGGGGCTAAGACTGAAGATGTATGGAACACTGGGGGAGAACAGGTAAGTCCAAGAAGAGAAAAAAGACAGCATGAAGAAAAGAAAAGGACAGCGTTCTTTCAGGATATACTGCACAGAGCTATCTTTAAAATAGCAAAATCAGGCTACAGCCTGCTTGATATTTCCCAAGTTTCCCACTTTTTAGAGACCCTTCTTTCTAACAAACTTTCCCTACTCACAGAAATGTCATTCAGCTGCAAAGATACATTTCACACTGAACAGCTAGGCAGAGTCTAAGAGTTAAAATCAATGGGCTTAGAAGGGTGTAACTCTGCTCAGGATTGCATTGATAGTAACCAGCTAAACTGGGTCAGTAGGCTCAGCACAGGCATACAGCACCTTCTCCTGCGCAGCTGCACTGGTGGTGGTGACTAAGAGCTGTGATACCAGATGAAATGCATCAGCAATTTGGTAGTTCAAGCAAGGAATAATGCGCTGTAGTCCAGCTGCCAAAACTATGCTTTACAATAGCTGACATGGCTTTTTTTTCCTGTTTAGTTTGTGTGTGTATGTGTGCATATGTTTGCATGCCTGGAAGTTATGGTGACTTCTGGTGACCCCTAGTGGGGCCAGGACATTGCAGAGAAGTGGCTTCCTATTGCCTGCCTCTGCCTCCTGGCACTGGTATTCCTTGGAGGTCTCCCTTCCAAGTACTTCCCACAGTCAGCCCTGCTTAGCTTCTGAGATCTGATGAAATTGGGCTTGCCTGGGCTTTCCAGGTCAGGGCAATTTTATGTTTGTCTTCTTAGAGTGAATGTAAACAACCTCTTGTGCTAGTTTGGTGTAGTGGTTAAGTGTGTGGACTCTGGGAGAACCGAGTTTGATTCCCCACTCCTCCACTTACAGCTGCTGGAATGGCCTTGGGTTAACCATAGCTATTGCAGGAGTTATCCTTGAAAGGGCAGCTGCTGTGAGAGCCCTCTCAGCCCCACCCACCTTACAGGGTGTCTGTTGTGGGGGGAGAAGATATAGGAGATTGTAAACCGCTCTGAGTCCCTGATTCAGAGAGAAGGGCTGCGTATAAAACTGCAGTCTTCTTCTTCTCTCCTAGAATGTAAAATAATGAAAATATAGTGAGAATGTCTTTTGACATTTGAAACAGAATGAAACCAGTAAATTCTCTGTTATAATAATTATTTTGGATATGTGGAACTGTGAGGTATTGTTTTAAAAACCTGCATAGTTTAGCTCACCAAATTCACAAAAAAAAATTCTTAAAGGATATTTGGGATGGTTCCACACTAACAATGTAGCCTAGAAGCTATATAATTTACTGAGTTTTTACGGAGAATTTGGACTAGCTGTTGCTATCAACCCTTTGCATTTGAATGTTTCTTTGTTGTTTCCCTGTCTTTTAAGAAACCCACGTTATGGCCATTTTTTTTCACTTAAAATACAGGTTTGGCTCCAACTGACAAAGTGTTAGAGGCATGCCAGAGTTACTGTCCTTTGTGTTCTGCAAATAACTAGAAACGTATTTTCCAGTTTCTGTGTAGGTATGTTATATGTTCATTTTATTGTTTCTTAATTCTTTATTCTTGTATGTATACCTCTAAAATTGATCTTTATATTTTATACTGTATCAGTTCTTAAGCATCCGTATGTCTACATTGTTGGTATTTGTTTTAAAGTTTAATAAAAATGTTCTTGAAACTAAAAAAAACATCATCCTCTTTTACAGCATTTTCTTTCTCAAACTATACAACTATTTCCCATTTATTCTTAGGAACCATAACATGAATAGATCCTTCTCAAAGGGGAGGGTGGAGTCCTTAATGGCTACTGCGAAAGTGATTCATTTCTTTTATCATATATTTCACAGGATAACAATATTGTAATAATGTTATTCCATGCCTTAAAAAAATAATGAACCATCATTTGGCTGCAAAGACAAGAGTAGCCATTAAAGCCTCTCCCTCTCCACCTTCAAAACAAGAATTAAATAAGTGTCTATTTAGAAATACTATGACACCAGAGAGTTATAGTAACTTAAAAACTAGCATTTTACAAACTCTTCCCTGCCTTACAACAATAACGATGGGGAAAGCAGGGGGAAAGGGATAGATTTTTTGGGGGGGGGGAGGTGCTTGCCCGATCCTCTCTCCAGTTTAGCATCTGGACAATCTCTGCTGGACTGCTATGCTCACTGGTGTCTACAACCCATATTTTTTCATCGTTCCATCTCCAAAGCCAGGCTAGGGCTATGAGGAAGAAGAGAAGAATCTGGGAATAGAGGAAATTCATTCATTTATTTTCAAAATTTATACCCTGCGGGCTTTCTGCTCTTACCTGGGCCACCAAACAGGTGAGACAAAAAAGGACCATTGTTTTGTGATTGATCAGATAAGTGCTGCAAAGGTTAATTAAAACTGTGCTGCATTCCTAACTACCATTGAGCTTAATTGGACTTTCTGCTTCTTAAGTGCTCAGGGGGTCATGTTCCTGGGGGATATGCATTGTGGAACTGTAATGAGGAATATGGCAATATATTAACTGTTCCATCATAAGCAGAGTTTCAATGGACTTTCAAAGCCCATTTAAGTCAATGGGATGAGAAGGGTGTAAGGTTGCTTAGGATGTGCTTTGAGGGCCAGGTGGAAGTGTCAATCTAATTCCCCTTCCAGCAGATAACAGAAGACTAATCCTTCAGTAGTGCTAACGGGCATGACTGTGAACAGGGCCAAAGAGAAATTTGCTGAACAGTCTGCTGTGTATGCCTGTCTGCTGTCAATCACACCACTTTAGCATGCTTGCTAAATAAGAAAGGACAACCAGGCCAAAGTTGCTTTACATTGCATTATTGAAAACCCCAGTATGAAAATAAAGCATCTTGTCAGATTTTGTATAAAATAAATTTGATTCTCCTTATTTCCACACTTCTCTTTTAATGGACAGAAACAGCAATTGGATTATTTATATCAATGTTTATTACAATAGTCACTGGAGGGCAAATTTAACCAGGGTGTTTGGGTCCATTCATTCTCATGTTTACTGTGGAGAATCCAGACAGCATCAGTTGTGAGCCATCGCAATGCAATGTTTTCCACATCATCCTTCCATCCTTTGATAGACCAGGGTTCTGGTGATATTTTTGGCTTTGGATAGAACTGCATCACTAGCCTGTCTGCTGTGGACTAGCAAAGTGCTATTGATGCATCTGACTCTGGGAACAATGCGGCCATTTCCTGAGAATATGAACACTATAAGATATCATACAGCCCTTCCCCCTTTATTTGTAAGCAGAAGTGACTGCAAAGAGGAAATGAGACCAGGAAATGTTTAATAATTTTAAAGCTCAATTACCATTGGGGGTAGGCATAAATTCATTATTTTCTCATTTATTTTGCTTACAATTGCAGAGAGAGAGAGTTCTGCTGATGCACACAAGTGAAATAATGCAGCTGACAGATCAATTAAAAATACAGAGGAAATGGTGGGATCACAAAGAGAAAAAAAGATCAGGAAATGATTAAAGGTTCAATTGCTCTAACGATAGCAGGAGGGAAGAATGACTTTGCAGGAGCTGCATTCCAGGTTTTGGCTTGCAAGTGTCAGTTCCATTGGTGAATTATCAGATCACTTAAAACAATTAGAAGGGATTCCATGAAACTGTTGGGAATGTGCAGGAAGTAAGCAGTTCAGGTGGCAGAAGTACCAGAAATCAACTAGAATGTGACCCTTCAGGGAAAAAGAGCCAAGGGTCTGGGGCTTGGACTTCCTCAAGGATTTATGTATTTCTAAAACTGATGGGAACAACTCTTTGCCTTAATGGTCTCTGTTCAGTTTCCACCTGACATTAGGAATTGAGGAAGCAGGCAGCCCCCCCACCCCCCACACTTGAATGCAGCTCCTTCCCCAGTGAACATTTTACTTGTTCTTTGCATTAGATGGAGAGTCCTGCGAGCTGCTTTTGGCAGATGAAAAGCAGACAATCAACCTGTTGCTGAGTGCAGGGCATAGGCCCAGTAACTGAGGCAGACAAGCAAGCCAGCTTTCTCAGCTGGCTTTCTGGCAGTAAATCTACAAGGGGTCACCATATGCCACCCAATTTTGCCTCTGGTTAAAAGCCAGGCCTAAGAAGACAAAAATGGGAACACAGTGCTATATTAAGCACACAGTAGAACCATATTCCCAATTCAACTCCCAGCTGATAATAGAAGGCCAACACAATGGTGGCACTGAAACGTCAAAGTTTGGAAAGGAACAAAGATAATTTTTCAGCTTCTTCCTCACCCATGACCCATAATTGTCCAGTGACTTCTCCTCCAGGACATGATCAGGGCATAGGCTGCACATTTTAGCTGTGAATATGTAGTGACAAAGAAGAAAACTATACAAAATGGAAACAATTGCACTGCAGGTATTAGTAACACAAATGGCTGCAGCTCTTTTTACCTCCAATTCACCCCTTGGCCCATGGCCACAAGTTTCTCAGCTTTCAAAAAAAATTTACTGGTCCTGATTCCTGGGCCTTTACTATCAACTCAATCTGTAGTCATTCACAGGATAATGCTTAAGTTAACTTCATGCCAGGGAGAAATTTCTCTTGATGATTTCGGCAGGTTGGGTTGCTGTTAAAGGTACAGGAGCAGGCCAAGCAAGTTTCTCCTGGTCAGTTGACAACCTTAGTCACACTCCAGGCTAACTTTTGATTAGTTTTGCCGTGGGTCTGTGCATTGGATTGTGCCTGAAGAGTCACATCTGTCTTCTGCCCACGAGGCTGCCCTGAAAGAGCTCTCAGGATCCCTCCAGCTTCCTGCGTCTGACCTTGCTGATTTCTTTGAAATGAACATAAGAGAAAGAGCGAGTCTGCAATTTACCTTTTAAGAGAACTGGAAAAGATAATGAATGAAGAGAAGATAATGAATTCCACCTTGTCTCTCTCTAGTTTTGCAAAATGCTAAAAACTCAATTATAGCATTAGTGGCCAGGTGTTGATGACTTTAAGGAAATCTCCCCTTTAGTAATTACAGCAGGTTTCAGTAACAAGAGGTGACACTGTATAAAACAGGGCTGTTATTTCAAATAGCACCTGTGTGACTAAAATGTCAACCACCATCTCGAATCACCAGCCTTTAATTACATTCGTGGAAAGTAGTAGAAGTCCTTAATTAAGGCTGTGAGGGGATGATAGTTGTTGTGTAATGACTCTTTTGGCCCCAGAGGATGGCAGAGAAGTTAGGAAATCAGCTGTTTCAAAAGAGAATGGTTTGGAGAGGGACTCACAAGCAACCCCAACCTCTGCAGAGCCTATTTCAACATCTATCAGTCCCCTTCAGCCTAAATTCCATTCATTAGCCTGGGCAGATAAAAAGGACATATTATTCAATAAATGAAACAGTAGAAGCCCCTTGAGCCTAGTGGCCAGCACATGTGACCAACAAACTGTTTCTCTGGCTAACCAAAGGTACACCTGTGCAGGACACCTCCCCACCTCCCAATTGAATTTGAGAATTAACTTGACATTCACATTTTGTAGCAAATGGTAAGTCCTGTTCTTCTTTGCTTTGCCCACCGTATGGACAACTTCTCCACCCAAGAGACTGTCCAGAAAATTCCAGGAGGTGGCAAATTAAAGACATCTTGAAGAGGAACTAAACTGATTCCTATTTAGTCTTGCAGCAATAGACTAGTGTGGCCAGTTTGGCCACCCCTCTGGAACAAGTAACAGGCAGGTCATCAAATGCACAGCACAGCTGAAACAGCAGCCTGCATTCATGCTTTCTATGGGTTCCCCATGGGAAACTTCTTGCTCAGAGGGTGTTGCTAGGTTTTACTAAAATGCTCTTTTCCTAATCTTCAAATTTGCTCAGATATTTAAATGAGCTGGAGTCTCCAAATTCCTTTTGACATCCTATTTGCATCCCAGAATTCCCCCCACCAGGTGCATATAAGTCAATTGCCCCAATTTTCGTCCTCTGAGAATGTGCCCAGATCTGGAAGTCTCTTGCACCACCAGCATGGTATAGCGATTAAGAGAGGTGACCTCTAATCTGTTAGAACCAGGTTTCATTCACCGCTCCTCTACATGAAGCCTGCTGGGTGACCTTGAGCCAGCCATAGTTCTCTCAGAACTTTCTCAGCCCCACAGGGAGAGAAAAGGAAGGAGACTGCAAGCCACTTTGAGGCTTCTTAGGGTAGAGGAAAGTAGGGTATAAAAAGCAGCTCTTCTTGTTCTTTTTCTTTCTCCTTCTTGGACCTGAAACTTAATAGGCTAGTTAAAAAGGCAAGTGAGAGGCAGGGGCACCAGAGAAAGTATGCCATGAAGGAGGCAGGCAAGACAAGGAGGCTATGGAATGTCAGAGCTAGGCCAGCCTCTGGACAAGGATGCTCCTGGCCTTGTGAGAGCAGCATTCATAGGATGGAGCCACTTTGTGTGTGAAAGAGACCTTCATGTCACAACTCTGAAATAAGCAGAGCCACAGCCCTGATCTGGATAGCCCAGACAACCCAGATCTAAGAAGCTAAGCAGGGCTTACCCTGGCAAGTTCTTGGATGGGAGACCTTCTTGGAATACCAGGGCTGGGGAGCAGAGGCAGGCTGCATCAAGCCACTTCTCTGAATGTCCTCCATGTCCCAGTAGTGGTTGCCAGATGCCACCATAACTTCCAGGCATGAATGCCCGGGGGGGGGCAGGGTGGGAATGAACCCCTCTCCCTCCAAAAAAGCAGAGCCACAGAAGCTCTGAAAGAGGCCTCTCCAGGGTCAGTCATTATTTTCCTCTGAAATATAGATGCCCCTCAAAGGTGATGCCCTTTTGCACCACAATATATCTGACCCTGCCTGACCTGAGGACTCCAAAGAGAGCCACAAACAGGACAGAAGGGCTTTCACCATAATACCTGTAACTGTCACACTGGAAAAAACGATAATGCTAGGAAAAGTTGAAGGCAGTAGGACAAGAGGAAAGCCCATCATGATATGGATTGACTCAATCAAAGAAGTCATGGCCTTCAGTCTGCAAGTCCTGAGCAAGGCTTTTAAAGATATGATTTTGGAGGTCATTAATTCATGGAGTTGGCATAAGTCAGAAGTGATTTGATGGGCACCTTAGCATGCACAAGGTGCATTGCAAATCTTATTAGTATTACATTTCTTAAGTTTGCATTATGGGAGAAAAATAAACAAATGCTTTCACCGCTGTAGATGTTTGCATCCCTTGGCACTTCCTCTGCTAGAATTAGGCTGTTTTATACTATTCACCATGCCTGCCTTGAGGGATATAGCAGGAAACATGAGCTCCAAGGCCCAGCTTTCCACAAATGTTCTGAGACAGGACATACGCAGCCAAGGGTGTGGGAAAGAGATGAAAGAGATGGAATGTTTGACGTCCATCCTTGGCTGTGTTTTCATCTGCAAGGATTGGAAATATATGCCCAAATGTTTCTCAAAAGTAACACAGGAAAGGAAGCCAGAGGAGAATTCTCGCTGGCCATTGTTAATAGCAACCAAAAAAGAAAGTCAAGGAGTGGTTTGTAGGGCAAAAGGCCTCCCAAAAACGTGTGGCTGGAAAAAAAAAGAAAATTGGTGGTTTTGGCTCCATCTCTCTTTCCCGAGGGTCTCTGATTCAGCCCTGAGGTTGATCTGTAATCAGGACATTTGGGAACAAAGGTGTCTCTGTGGGAGAGACAGAGGCTTCTGTTTTCACATTACATTTTCTCTAAGTAGTAGCTGACACATGTGAAAAGCTTGAAGCAAAAGAATGCTGCATCCCTGGGCTAGTGTTAAAAAATCTGTCCAAAAGAGGGGCAAACATGGGGATCAAAGTTCTGTCCAGCTACCCAGGGATGGACTCAGCATTTGGTTTACAGGAAAACCCTCCAGTGCGGCAATTGCCCTGGAAGGCCCCCTAGTGCCCAGGAGGAAGTGTAGTCAAGTCTCAGCAACTCTGTCAATGCCTCAAGGACCTGGAATCACCCTTCATCAGCAACAGTAGAGGATGCCAGCTCAGCAAATGGTGCCTCCTGCACTGCTACCACTTTCAGGGAGGATGCAAAGTGGCTGAACTGAGCAGCCTCTGCAGCAGTGGCTAGTAGTGCTATAGGAGCTTCTCAGCTTGGCTTGATCCAGGACCACAATTCCCAGCCCACAACTCCCAGGGTCACAATTCCCAGCCCACAATTTCAAAACAAAGTAAGGGGGCACATGGAAAAGCTTCCAAAACTATCTATGCTTCTTCTAGAACTGAACTCAGAGCTACTGCAACTTGTAGAGATACTCCCCGCCTACACACTCGGGGCTGAACCTGTTGGGTGACCAATGAATCAAGATCTCCAAGAACAGACTCTGCCAAAGAATAAAGTTAGAGTCCAGCAGCACCTTTAAGACCAACAAAGTTTTATTCAGCATATGAGCTTTTGTGTGCGTACACAGTTCTTCAGATAAGTCTGTCAAATGTTTTTATTTTGATCATTGCCTCCCTGACTTCTCCCAGCCTTGCAATTCCTACTGCAGCCTCCATTTCTTTGCAGTGCTGCCACCTAGTGGCAAAAGTATGCAAAGGTTCCAAAGACCTCCACCTTTGATTGTCTGGAGTTCTTTGAGTGACATTGAATTTAATACAAGACGTAGGCTGTCTGTAAACTCCAATGTCTCCTTTGATTTTTAATCTCTCCTGTAGCTTGTTTGCAGCAGGAACCTAAACATTTCTCCTCCACACACAAGTTCCTATTAATGTCAATGGGACTTAACGTCTAGCTTTGTGTGCTTAGGTCTGCAACCTTAATGTCACAGATCTTTGGATAAGAATGCACTCTTCTTTGGGGGCTCTACTTCCTTGATGGTTCCGCTTCCTTGTTCTTCCTTGTTGCAGTGCTGTCAAAAGAGAAGGAAATCAATGAACATGAGCAAAGGCTCCATTCAAAGGGGAATGGAATATAGAATTGTTTGGAAGCCCAGAGAAACAAAATTTAGGACTGGTCTCTGATACAAGCCTGCCAAAGGACTGCTGATGGAATCTTAATATTTTATGTCTACTTGATAGCTGATAGCTACAGTGAATTATTCAAATAGCTAGTGTTTCTCCAGTACCATCTTGGCAACAGAACATGTGAGAAGCATCTAGGTGTCTTTAAGTTGATGATATAGTGATGATTGTATATAGCGACAATTCTTTGCTCTGAAGTCATTGCCACAACAAATACATAGGCATTCTGAGCGGCAGATCAGCCACAGGGGAACATCTTCAGTGCCTTCCTTGATCATCCTGTTTCAGGAACTGGTGGACTCTCCACTGGTCTTAAACAGAATCTCAATAGCCATCTGTCAGGGATGCTATATTAGCACATTGAGAAGAAAGGCTGGACTATAGATTTGGTGTGTACTGGAAAACTGGCTATAGCTGGCAACAGAGATGTCTTGTCAGAGGATTGGGGGTAATAAAGGGATGGAACAGAATCACAGGGTCAAAGAGATCAGCAACTTTACAGAAGAATGCACCTGATTCAGACCCAGGTATCCCAAATATAGAATAAGGGCGCTGCCTAAAGGCCTTTGAAATGAACATTTTATTCTAGCAACATAATCTAACCATGCAATACAGCAGAATGTAAGTGATCCTCTCTGGAAACCCTGTTCCTGGACAGCAATACGATCATTACTGGACCCTGAGCATCTAACCCTTCCATTCAAACCCTTCCAGGTAGAAAATTGACAGAGAGAAGACCATCATGCCCAGAAGCTCATGGTTGTGTGTGACTGTGATACTCTGGGGAAAAGGGGGAACGAGTTTGTCATTTTCCTGATAGGGTATGAAGAAAATACGTTATTCCATGGTATTATTTAACAACGTGGTAGCTCTGGATTTTGCTGCAGGGTTTTATTCTTAACATAATGCTGTAAAAAAAAAGATTTTTAAAAACTCAAAGCTATCAACGTAATGACTCACAATAACTCTCAGAATAAGAAATATTTTGTAACTCATTTCTTCTTACCAGGTTTGCTTGGAAAGTAGACGCCATTGATTTCAATATATCCTACTTCTAAGAAAGCATGCTTAGAATGGCAGACTGGGAGTTCTTATGTTGTTTGTCATGTGAGGCAGTTCAATAAAGTTTTCCTTTTATGGATAGGAAACACAGCCTGAGAGACAGCAAATTGTCCAAGGCCATTCAGTGATTGTTCTGCTGAAGTTATCTGGCTCAAAACACTCTCCAACAGGCCCAAAGTGACTTGTTCTCCAAAGCAAATATTGTTGATTTATAGAGGGTGGGCATACATCCCAAGATCATTTCCTCATTGAACAAAGACTCCAAGGAAATGAATCTCCACTAATTTAAATGATCAGATCAGATGAGAAGGTACAGTTTCAAGATACCCAGTATTAAAGCTATTTGTTAATTTTATTCCATGATGTTATTATATGGCAGTCTTGTTAGCGTGATCATTTATTGTTAGTGTATCAAAACAATTTTATTCTTTCTTTCCAACAAAATGCCCAAGGCAGTATTCCAAGTTAGAGAAGATGACAAGATATAATAGTCCCCCTCCCCCCACACACATACCAAATGGAAAAGCTTTGGAATGAAGAAGTGGTAGAGGTTCACCTATCATCACCACTCCAAAGAGGCTCAAAGATGTGCTATATCCAAAGTTTGTTGGATTCACAATGAGTTTTCCTCCACCAATATTTCTAGCTCAGTGTTCTCTCTAAGCTGAGTTAGTGTGAGCTAGCTCACAGTTTTTTAGACTCTCACACATTTTGTCTTAGCTCAGGAAAGACAGCCCCAGGAAAGACTAATTTAGGAAAGACTAATTCAGGAATTCAGGACTAATTCAGGAAAGACTAATTTATGCAGTAGTTCACAACTTTAATGCCAGTGGCTCATGAAACAGATTTTTTGCTTATAAGACTCCACAGCTTAGAGGGAGTATTGTTCTAGCTAACTATCCAATTCTTCCCCTCCCTTAAATTCCTCCGAAAAGCAAGGCAAAGGATGGGCTCTGTAAAAAAGAACACCTAGAGGGTTATCTTATCTTTTCTTCATCTCCTGATTCCAGAAGTAGGCTAGGCCACACAGAGTACTAGCATATCAGTCAGAAACTCCACAATGGGCTGTTAGGAATCAATCTACTTTCTTGGCCAGACCAACTTTAATAGGTTCCTCACACTTTCAAAGATTGCAAGTTCCCAAGACTCTGAACTTCACCGGGTAAAAATCAATCCAGGCAAAGAAGTGGTGGAAATTATACCCACAGCTGAAATGTGGTGGAAAGTGCCATCAACTCCCTGCTGACTTATGGGACCCCACAGGAAAGAGACTAACAGAAGTGCCTTGCTATTGCTTACTTCCAAGTCACAACCCTGGTATTCCTTGGAGGTGTCCCATCCAAATACTAGCCAGATACTAGCCTGCTTAGCTTCTGAGATCTGACTAGATTAAGTTAGCCTGGGATATCCAGGTTAGGGGCAACTGAAACACACCACATTTAATCAGTAATGAAAAGAAAGTACAACCTGTCAAGTAACCTTCAAAATAATAATAAATAAAACCACCACCTCACTGTGGCCAGCAGGTTCTCCTTGCAGGTGCTTGCTGTGGAGATGGTTTAACTTTCTGCTCTCCTCCCAGTGCAGAGGATATGAGGTGGGTGGCATAGGGTTGCCAAGACCAATTCAAGAAATATCTGGGGACTTCGGGGGTGCAGCCAAAAGACTATGGCAGTGGATCCAATAGCATGGTCATGACAGACATAATTGAACTTCAAAGGGAGTTCTGGTAGGGTTGCTAAGTCTGTCAGAAAATATCTGGGGACTTTGGGGGTGGAGCCAAGAGACTTTCACATTCCTTAAAATAAATAAGTAAAAAAACCAGCCGTGCAGTTCCCCAGAATACAGTGTTCATTTCCTCACCCTAACCAGCTGCACCTTCTGTGTATTCTCTCTCTCTCTCTCTCTCTCTCTCTCTCTCTCTCTCTCACGCACACACACACACAAAGAAGCCAAAATAAACAGTTTGCAATCCCACACTTGTGTGGTCTCACCAGGGCAATTTACTCACAAGTTGCTGAAGTTCCAAGTTCTAAAGAATAACACAAGGAAACTAAAGGTTCTAGTTTACCCTTTCCTGTGCAAATGGCCTCTGAGACAATTATTAAACCAATGCAGTTTCTGCATTCCTTCCCTTCCCTTCCACCAGGCACATTGTTCTGCAGGCTTGCCCACCCCCCCTGCAGCCTGGTCTAAGATTTAAAGGCACAGAGCACCTTTCTAGGAAAAAAGCTGTTCCCAGGGTCTTCTTAAGCCTTCGAGGTGAAGGCACATGGGGGCTGGAAGGAGCTTGCGAAAGCAAAGGAACCCCCGCTGGGACCTGGGGATTGGCAAGCTTAGGGGAGCAGTTGGAGACAATGGGCCCTTTATTTCCATCCCTGGCATTTGTCCCATAGGGCAGGGAAGCTTGCAGATAATCTGTCCTCTAGCCTCTCTGGCAGCAGTTTTTTCAAGGTAGAAACTACCTGCCAACCAGAAGACCTACTGGCAATGGCTTTGCCTACTTTCCTAGAACACAGGGTGGGTGCTACATTGGGGAACTGCAATCAGGAGAGCCACAGGTAGCTGCCAAGACACTGAGTATCACTGGTCCAGGGGTGATACAGCATGAAACAATCTATCAGACAGAGTTCAGAAAGATCATCTTCTTCTGCCTTGTCCAAGCTGGCCTTGGTAATACATGCCAGTGGAAGAGGAAAGGTTGCCTGGACATGCTGAGCTCTTTGGAGGAAGGGCAGGAGGGAAATGTAATAAACTGATCAAGTTCTGGATGGTAGATATCTTTTCTTGGACCAATCTGGCCTGGAGCAAACCCCCTGTTAGACCTGACATTATACCAGCATGACTGCCAGTATTGCTGGCTGAGACAAAGATGGAAACAGGGACAGACATCTATTGTTTGACCCCCACCTCAGCCTATTTTTGGTCTATCTATCTCCCATTGCTCTATCTCCCCATCCTACATTTGGACCCATGTTTCCCCTGCTTACCTCCCACATCCTTAACTCCCAAGAATGTAATGGAGGGGGAGGAGGCCCCAACAACAGATATATCATGGTCAATCATAATGAAAGTTGCTGAGAGGTTCAGAAAAATTAGGGATGCCAAGTCGCCTGCAGCCTCCGGCGGGGGACTTTTTTCATGTGCAGGTTGTAAGCACAGCACAATGATGTCACCTTGAAGTGACATCATTGCGCCAGCGATTCCACTCTAAGCATTTCCGAGAAAACGCTATGGTTTTCCTGAATGTTCTAGCGATTTGGGAGGGGAAAACTCTATGGTACCTATCGTACCATAGAGTTTTCCCTCCCAAATTGCTAGAGCATCCGGGGAAACCATAGAGTTTCCCCAAAAACACCTAGAGCAGCCGGCATACGATTTTGCCAGTGCAATGACATCACTTCCAGGTGACATCATTGTGCCGACGTTGGGGGAGGTTCACCCCACCGGCCCAATGTGGACTGGCGGGTTGGGAACCTCCAGGGTGGAAGAACCCCCACCCTGCCCAGGGGCTTGGCAGATCTAAGGAAAATTATTACCGACACTATTTCTATCTTCTAGTGTAGAACAGCTATTTGAGTGACTAATAATGGACACAGAAGAGTATAATACTGTTTGGGATTACATTATAAACCAGATTGGAGGCCATAATGGCTAGGAAAATCACATCATTAGAAGAATCTAAAGCTGAGCTTTTATCTCTGGCTCAAGCACCTTGCCCTAAAGGGGATATTTGTGACCTGGGATGCTGTCAGTTAGTGTCTATTCTAAAAGCTCATGACACTCAAAGGTTCTCATCTCCCCACTCTCTATCGGAAACCTTTTCATATTATTTATTTAGATTTGTACAGAGTACATAATCAACAGTTAAAGGTTTCTTTTATTGTGCCTGTGCATACATCTTCAATTCCCCAAACCCTCCCTAGTCAGGGATGTTTTAGCTGATTGTATCACAGTTTTGTTGTTTACACCAGGCTCTCATTGTTAAAAGGCTGAGAAAGCTACCAGAACACCATGTTTGAATTAGTGAGATACAAACATCTGGCTATATTACTTGTGGGATGCATTTTTCCTTATTAGGGAAAGAGTACATCTGGATTACGCCTATGACATATGTAAAGCATATGCGAGGAATAATTGATCCACTGGAAAATATTCCTACATGAGCCCTGTTGAAGTGAGGAAACATTTCCAGTAGATTTTGTCGATACAGAACATTCACATTATTATGGGAAATATCTGACTGAAAGGCAATAATATGGATATCAGACTTGGATGCAGATGACTGCATTCACTGGAAATATTCTACTTTTTAATAATAATATCCTATATTGTTTGTGGGTTCATCTGTCTACCTTCTCCTCCTGAAGTGGAACTGGCAGCAGATTAATGCAGAGAGAAACAGATTGTGAAACCTGAAAAATTTCCCCTGGAGAGAGCTCTGCAATTGCACCTTTGCCAAGAAACTTTAAAGGGGAATGTCTGTCACTGCTTTGCTCTGCTTTGGAAACCCTTTGTGACATCAGCAGCCATTAAGCCAATCCCCACCCTCATCTCAAACCTATTTGCAATACTTGCCTAGAGTACACTAAGGAAAGGGTTAGAGACAGCGATACTTTAAAAGTCTGGATCAAAAACTTATGTGGACTTAAGACATTCACATCCAGGATAGGTACTGTTTGGAAGCTTGGCGAAGCAACTCAATGACATGAGTACTGCTGAACAGGGATGAGCCCATTTAAAAAAAACTATTTTCATTTCTTTCTTTTTTAGCTTTCACTAACTCATTTAGTGAAAGCTAAAAAAGAAAGAAATGAAAATAGTTTGAGGAGCCCCATGGCGCAGAGTACTGCAGTCCCAGCTCTCTGTTCACGACCTGAGTTCAATCCCACCAGAAGCTGGGTTCAAGTAGCCAGCTCAAGGATGACTAAGGTTGGTAAAATGAGTACCCAGCTTGCTGGGGGGAAAGTGTAGATGACTGGGGAAGGCAATGGCAAACCACCCCCTTTTAAAAAGTCTGCCATGAAAACATCGTGATGCAACATCACCCCAGAGTTGGAAATGACTGGCGCTTACACAGGAGGCCACCTTTTTAAATGAGTTGTTCTTTATTTTACTGATTTGTAGTTCATTTCCATTTATTCCAATGGGAACCAGAATTTCTGGCTATACGTCTCCCTCCTTTTACATTGGAATGAAATTCCCTGGGTTTGTAGCCCTCCCTCAGATTTCAGGCAAGTAGGACAAAGTGCTCCCATTTTCAACATGATTAAACACTCTTTTTTAAAAAATCTCATTTGCAGAGCAGGCAAAGGCAAGGTTCTGGGCAAGCCAAGAAAACAGGTAAGCTGACAAAGTTGGCATGAATAATATATAAAGAACAAATAAACTTCTCACCAAACAGGCACCAGGTTCAACAGGAACAAGGAGCCATCTGTAGCAGAAAGGCAGGTTGGGTGCAGGTGAAGCTTGCAGAGACCCCTTTGCCCATTCTTTGGCATTTGTGTGTGGATGGTTTCATCCTCTTGTATTCACTAAAGGCAGAACCATATACTTTGCAAAGGTGCAGGGCGGCACTGGAGGGAGCAGAGTAGCTCATGATGGGGCTCTGTAGTCTCACTATGTACTGCTGATCACAGTGTTTGTGCACTATTGAGGGAAGAGAGCAAACACAGTGGAGGATCCAGCAGGGTCAAGGGCAGCGTACTCTTAGAGTCCACCGTGCTGTTGATCATGCAAACAAAATGGTTGCCCCCGTGCCTAACAGGCATAGCATCAGAGAACAGAAAAGCAAAGGAACAAGAACATGTGTTAACATAGAATCAAATCCCTTTTCAAACCAGTGGGCCAGCAACATGGCTGGGTTGGTATAGATACTTTGGAAAGATAGACCCATCAATACAATCCACTTTAGAGGCAAGATGTGTGTAACTCTGCTGGTTGGAAAACATCCCTGTCATTTACATATCTGCTGAGTCACACTGTTCCCCACTCCCCATGAGGAACATTAGGTGAAGCCACCTGATAACTAGAATAAAGGAGATCTCCAAAGATTGTAGGCTGTCATTTTAGTTCAGATTATTTATAATCATTCTATCAAAAAACCCTTTCTATTCAGGTTTCCATTTAGTAAATATTTGAATCTACATTTCTGTTGCTGAATATGACTGAAGGACAGAGGGAAAGTAGAGAAGAGGAGGCAAGGAATACATGAAGCAGTAGTCAAAGGTGAGATTCCCAATGGACAGTGAGGGAGGGAGTGTGGGGTAAGGGAAAGAGATAGGAGGCAGAGCTATTTGGGAAGGGAAATTGAGATGGGCTAGCTTTATCTACAGCCCATTTTTATTACCCTATTCCCATACATCCCTGATGTTTGGTGCATATCTAGTGAAATGAATATAAGTATTTGTCCTAAGGACTTTTCAAACTCTATGTAAAATTCTTAGGACAAATCATTTGGGGTTGGATGGCATGCATATACAGAGTTTGCTGAAACTAAGCTCCTACTATGGAATTCTTACTATGTTTGTCATGGTAATATGTATGCTTTGCTTCAGTTCTGTTTTTAGACTTCTGGTTCATTCTACAACAATCCTGCCCTATTGCATTGTTTATTGAATGCCTCAACCATCAATTGTATTGAGTCATTCTTTGAGTCCCAATGAGAAACACACACTGTAAATAACAAATAAAAATAAAATATAACTATCAAAACTGCAATACTGTCCAGTCATTACCTGGAATTACTGCACTATTTTGTTTGCATTTTATATTTTATATGAGAGATACAAAGAGCACTGATCTATGCAAGTCTTCCAGTTAAGGGTTTGTTTTAAGCACAGGTATTAAAATGTATATATTTACTGTGCTCTGTGAAAACCAAACTTAACCTGAGATAATATTTATAAATGCCAGCTCTTTGGAAAACAGTTTCCCCCCAGAACATCAAGTTGAGGACTGCTTCTACAACCTTCAATTACACATGACATTTTTAAAAAGCTGCACTTATATATTGATATGCTGACAAGCACAGCTATCTGTACTTTGCAAAACACAAGCCCACAATCCAGATTTGATGCCCACTATTGAACCATGCATACAGGCACATTTCCAAGCTGCTACTTCTGTGCTCTCTGAAAACAGGGAGTGGAGCAGGTGCAAGCCAAGTACCTTGCACTTCTCAGATAGCAACACTGAAAGTTCCCAGTAAGATGCCCCTTCCACTGTTAATTGAATAGCTGCAGAGAAATAGAGGTGAAAAGGCAGCCTTTTATTATACTGCCAAGTGTTGGCTAATGACTCACTGGTGTCACCTGTTTAGGGGCAGAATTCTATGAGCAGAAGCAAGCAAAGGAACAAACCTATTTTAAGGGAAGGATTATGAAGGATTCCAGAAAATGTAGTGACTTAGAGTCAAGTCAGGTGGAACATTAGAGTTATGGGGCTGATTCAGAAATGCCTTCATTATGTTCAGTAGGAAGTTATTCTTTTTTTGTCTCCAGAGTTGAACTCTGAAAACTGGATTTTTCACCAGAAACTAGCAATAGATGGTGCTCCTTGGCTAGTGACTGTAGTGTCTCAAAGACACTATTTCCAGAAGTTTTGTAACTATTTTAAAAATGGTTTAACAAAGCAAAGGGTGAACATAAGGGTTAATTAATCATGCATGGTGCTTTTTTAAAAAAAATGGCAGCCTATTTGGAACACGGAGGAAGGACAAGACTGACGGCTGACTCAGAGTTCAGCAGGAGAAAGCATATGTCTGACATGCATATTTTGACCCTGTCAGAAAACTGGGCTAATACATTGGTTGAAGAACCTGGTGTGACTTCTCTTTATGCAGTTCAACTGCTTCCGTCCTTACTTGGATGGGAGATCTGAGTTTGGCTCCTCTGCCTCCCGGTGAAAAGAAAGTCATTTTGTAGTGGAGATGGTTGTCCTGTCATGAGGCAAAGAAGTCTGCTTTCCATAGGCAGCTTGTTTTTGATAGCTCTGAAAGAGACAGGCTGGGTGAAAGACAGATCTGGATATAATCTCTCAAACAAATTCCATGGAACCAAATGGGAATATCATGGCCATGTCTTTTTCACTGGCCTCCCAGAGTATTTTGCCTTGCCTTTTCTCCTGTCCAATTAATCCACCAGGAAGAGGTGGTGCTTCAGGGCCCTGCAGATGCTACTTGGACTTTGCTGCTGCAACATCTCATCAAAATAGGTCCTTATTGTGTAAACACATAAAATGTTTGTTTTTTAGAAGTAGCTCTTGAGTTAACTAGCTGGACAGCTCCTCCATGGCTTCCACAATCTTTCCTTGAGACTGCTCCTTGTCGTGGCTGGACAGCTCCCTCAACAGCCTTAGATGCTACTCCTGTCACCTGGCTCCATTGCCTATGAGAAAGCGACAGGTTGCCAATTTTCTCATCAATTGACTAGCTGTGAATTTTGTATCTTTCATCTACAACCTTTTCCCATTGTTGGACTAGGACCTCCTTCCCAAAAGTCATTGAGAACATAGATAAAAATGATCAAGGATTACGTTGAAAGTGTAAAGAGATAGGTGGTCTTGCCAAACCCCCCCACACACACACTAGCAAATATTGGAAGGAAATATATTTTGAAATCCAACAAAATTGAAGATTGAATTTGCTGTGATACCAGAGACAATGCTAATTGTATAACATTTTAACCAGTGAATATAGAAAGAATGATTCACGAACCGCTCAGATATAGTATGTTAACTGCAGCAAGAGTAGCATTTGCAGTTAACCAGAAAACTGAAGGTTGTCTAACTCTTGAGAACTGGATAGACAAGATGCAAGAATATGCAATTATGACAAAATTGACAAGCGACATTAATCAGAGACCGAATGATGAATGTGAATATAATTGGCTCAAATAAAAATCTATTACCCCTACCCCCAAAAAAGGGAAAAAAAGAAAGGGACATGTTGCTCACCATCCCCAATTGATTCTCATGTTAATTTTGGGGCGGGGGGGGGGGAAGGTGCCATTTAGATTTCAGCACCATAAAAATGCAGGTGATCCTAGCCAGAGGAGAACAAAAGATAGGCAACATCACATTTCACCCACAGTCACACCTAAAGCTACAGAACTCCAGAGGACAAAGCAAGGGCTTCCTTTTTTAGGGTAAGAAAAGAAAGAGGGTCTACAAAGGAATGGGTATAAAGGGAGATAATACCATCTCTGGACATCAGGAAGAAGTCTCCATTTTCCAGCAGTCTTCCCGTGCCCTGAGGATTTCCCACATTAACACAAAGGAGTTAGTCCATCACACTCCAAAAAGGCAACTGTGACCACATGTTGCTGGAAAAGCATAGGGGAAAACCCTAATGCAGGGATCAAGGGAACAGACTATTTCTGAGTGATCATAACTCACAAAATTGAACACTATCATTAAAGAATTAAACACCTTCTTCACCATCATTAGGGCAATGTAAAAGCTGGGATCAGAGGATTGAAGGTTAACACCTTTTCTTTTGTTCCTTGCTCAGTCCATTGTGTTGGCATCTTGGCAAACGAGGTATTCACTTTTTATTTTTTTGTTAAAGAACTTTTCTTTTTGAATGCAATTGTTCTGATTTCTGTGACTGACATTAAAGCCCTGTTGAGTCATGCTGACTCAGAGAGAAGAAAAGAGGAGCAGCAGGGGATCCATGCTTCCTACAGAGCACTGGGTTGCCCAGGTACTGAAGGAAAAATTCAAAGGACTTAGCTGTTCCACAAAGCACTAAAAGGCAGAGGGTGCAGAGTTGCTAGCCTCTGGTTCTTGGCTGGTTCTTGGCCTAGTAACTGGCCAGCCAGTGGTGTTGGTACCAAGAGAGAAAAACAGTTGAAACTGGGAGTGGGGAAAGAGAAACCTAACTGGGCCAGAGGCCCAAAGGTGATTGCATCACTTTCTTTCTCCCACTTGGGCACAGACAGGGGTTTTTGAGTCCTATTTCCCTACATGGAAAAAGGAAATCAAAAAGTATAGATGTTCAACAATATTGTAATTTCTTCATTTTTCTAGTGCCTGGCATAGCATTCACAGCAGTCAGGAAGAGGAGTGAGTAAGGAGATGGTATAAGTGACATGGAAGTTCTCCAATGAACACAGAAAAACAGATGTTGCTACCCAAGAAGACTGTAGTGGTGCGGGTTCTTCATTGTGTTCCTACAACTCACAGAAGGGGTTAATTGGCTTTAGGAAGGTTGTCTCCATTCTATATAAGAAACAAACCCCACAAAAATGCCTCTTGGTCTGTGCCAATATTATTTCCTTAGACCGTGTGCCTGGCACAGTTCTGTCGGCACTGCTACTGTACTGCTGATGTTCTTTTCAGTGCAAGAGAGAAAGAGGGAGTAATTTACTATTGTGTGTGCGCGTGAGTGCCGCTATTAGCTAGCATGTGAAGGATTTCCCCCTTTTCCCTTCAACGTCGGTTCTCAGGGCTGTGCTAATTCAGTCCTCCGTATTACGTCTGCTGGTGTCACTGTTGTGTGTTGCTATGATTATTTGGGGTGCACGCACATTGTTTGGGCTTGTCTGTGTGTGTTACTCATGCATTAATAGTCAATTAGGCTGTCTGTGTGTGTTGCTTAGCTCACTGCAGTGTGCAGGCAATTTCCACCACAATTTCCCTGTGTAAATAATGAGCAAGAGGCAGGGAGCAATACCCAAGACGGCAGTAGAGGGGGCACAGGCGGTGAGAGGATGTGCAGAGCCTGGTTGGCAGCCTTGGTATCAACTCACCCCCAACGCAAGTGGACCACTTGGAATGGGCTGAAGCAGAAGTCAGAAGGGGGAGCTGGCTAAGCAGTACCCTTCCAAAGACCTGCTTTCTTGTAGAAGGTGTCACAGGCCAGCAGTTGCTTTTGGAATGGAGGCAGCTGAGCTTCATTCAGACTTTTTGGAAAGCAAGGCCACACCCTGTGTGATTGGAATGTCTCCTGACAATGCACAATTGCATCTTGCCAGCCTCGTCCACTTTCTTCTTTCTTGTGTATGAGAAAGGGAGGAGATCAGCAGCATCTTGGAGAGAACAACCTGTAGTTGTCCTGGTAGATCCAATGCAGTATGGCACTGGGAGCCTGCAGCAATGGGCAAAGGCAATTCATATACCATGCAGCTGCCACCCCAGTCTGAGGGTGTTTTTACACTGACAGTTTTGACTATCTATCACTGCATTGGAAACTCACTTTTTACATTACCTAGCGTTCTGACAATTGTTTTGCATCGTTGCTGCCTGAAGCATCTACATTTGTTTTGGTAAGATGCATTTTGGAACTGCTCCTGCATTGTTTTTCTCGACACTAGTTTTGACAGTGTTGACATGATTTCCAAGCAACCGTATACATTTAACTAAGCACTGGTATTCCGGCTGTCCTCTGATCAGAGACACCTCCCCCCAAATTGAAATGCTTAAATGTAGAAGGGAAATAATTTAAGCGTAACAGTAGCAGGCGATCTGAAGACTCTAAAACTCTGGATCAAACTGAATGTAAAAACACCCTGAGTCTACTCTTGGCACCAACAGCAGTGGGAAATTTCAGCACACCCTATTTACACCCCCAGCGAGCAGCTGTAGGAACATCCACCTGGCTGTTGGCAAACTTCCCCTTCCCTGTCCCAGCATAGCAGCAGTGGCAGGCAGGCAATTCTCTGTTGCTGTGGGAGCAGCTCTGTTGCAAGTGGGAGGAACCCTAGCAGACACTGGCCAAGGCAGCCTGGCTGCTTCTCCAGAGCTTGTCTGAGGATCAGTAGGAAGGAGATGCAGTTTTTTACTGTCAGTTCTGGCAGTACATTTTTCTTGGCAACACCTGAACACTTCTTTTGACCCAGAGGGCAGTCCCCAACAGTCCTTAGTAGTGGGGAATGTGGGAGGGGTGGGCCATGAAAATGAAAATGCCCAGCTGTGGCCACTTGCTTCAGTGCCAAATGGTGGCCCTATTAGAAGAAGCAATGGGCAAAGCTACACCTGTTGTCACCACTGACTGAGTCTGAGCTGAGTGGCCCTCAGCTGCACTGCTAGGACCATTGGATCCTGGCTTTTTCCAAGTGCCCAGTAGCCCTCTAAGGCAGCAGCCCAACAGCATCTTTACCAGGAAATCTGTAGAAAATGTGGAGGCTTGAGAACTAACCTTCCAGTCCTGGATCTTAGCAGTAGTCCTGTAAAGGACAAGGTTTTCCCAAGTAGCGTCCCCTGGACCTTTTCAGGTTCAGAAAGTGGCACTGGAGGGAAGACTGAAGCCCCTCCTCTGTGAATGCCACAGTCTCAGTTTGAATTGGGCACCACCACAAACATAGGAATTGAGGAAAACCTATAACTCATGTCTGACAGTCCTACATGGCACACAGTGGGAAACCCCAGACCCAACCTGTGTACTGTGTAATATCTAAACCAGGGCTGGTTCCAGGCTTGGAGGGAGTGCCTGGGGCCCCTTCTCCTCCTTTCACCATCACTGGGACCCCCATTCATGCTTCTCTTCCAGATCCCACACATCCCCACCTGCCTGTGTTTTCCTCTGTCCATTTGTGAACCTTCTTCTTGACCATATATCCCCTTTCCCCAGTGGTGATGGGTGGAGTGTGTACATCAGAGCATGCCTACTGTGTGCCCCAGGAGTGCCACTATTCTTTCTAGGGCAACATATGGTAGGGGGGCTCTGCAGCAGTGGGCCCTGCTGGAAAATCTGGGCCCTGGCAGCTGCCCTGCCTCAGGGTTTGCTGAAACCAACCCTGATCTAAATGTATTTCAGGTGCCTGGCTCATGTCCCCATGCCCAAAAGCAAGTGGCGGAGAAATTTGGGTTCAGTCAAAGGGGTCCAAAGAAGTAAAACTATGTTCAGTAAAAGCAAAGTCTTCATTCAGTTGACCAGGATAAGGAAAGCATCTATCCCATCACAAGGAACTATCTTGGCACTTAGCAAAACTCAGGGCCCAGACTCAGTCTGCGACTCCAATGTTGTTAGCCTGTTCCTTAGAAGTTCATCATTGATTTGATGAGCAGTGCAGGGAAACGGTGCCTCAGATTTCACAGTCTTTATGGATTTTTTTTAATCATCCCTGTTCTGAATATGAACATAATTATTTCCAAGACGTGGAAGAGGGTGATAGTCTTCCAATACAGCAGGTATTCTGGAACGTCACTGTCCAGTTTTGATTTCCTGGGCAGATGATAGAAGGAGAGTCCTGGGACCTAAGGAGGGAGAATGTGCTTAACCCTAGTCTGTCTGTTTTTCCATCTCATTTGTCACTGACTGCAGCTCATGCCCATTAAGATGGTACAGAGCATGCCTGCCTCCCTAGTCTTCATCAGTGTCTACCAAGGCATGCAAGCAAAACAGTGGTAGCGCTGTCTCTCACTGCAGCACTGTGTGCCTGTATGCCAGTATGTGCAACCAAAATGAAGCTTGCTTCAGTGCTTTGCAGTTCCAGAGAGAACAGAATAACAAACGATCAAGAGCCAGGAATACTTACAGAATCAACTAAAACTCCTCTGTAGCCTATGACTGGAATAAGCAGGATTTTGCAAAGATCAGTCCTCTGTTCTTTCTGGGGATGAGTCCCCTGTGTATAACTTTGCCAATTGGTAAGCATCCCTGTCAGTTATACCTTTGAAGTCGCATTCTCTTCTCTTCCTTGGCCCTTTGTGAACTCTGGATCCAAGCACCAGAATAATGGCCAGTCCAAATCTTCCCCCGTATGAAGGATTTGCTATTAATGTTTTGGAGTTGGGAAAACTTATGTACATCAGCATTGAGAAACAGGACATTATCATCTGGTAGGGGTGGTTACTTGATGTCCAATGGCACATCCCAGCCACATGATCTAAAATTATACCCTTCCTGCATAGCTCACCGACTCAATTGTGCCACAGGAGTCGCCGACCTTTTCAGACCAACTCCTCAAAAACAAAAGGCAATATCTACCTGTGAAAATGCTGTTGTGCTTGGAGGTGGGGGGTAAGAGACCATGGCAGGACTTGGCCAGACATGCTTGGAGCAAGCCATGCCCTGGTGGCACCGCCAGCATCTCAGGGATTCACCTTGTGTGGGTCCAAAAGGTGGTGACAGGCATAAGCCATGCTTGTTGCCCATCCCGCCATCTCTGGCTGCAGCAGTGCCTTGGCTGATCTGGTGGAGATCTGGCCCTTGGTCAGCGGCTTGGTGTGTGCACAGGTGCCAGAGATTCCCCCCTTCCCATTCTACAGACCTCAGCCCTACCTGCCTTGGTTCCCTCTCCAACAGGTTCTTTCCGCTAGCAGTCCCTGAAACACTTCAGGGAATTCTCCCACACCCAGGCACAAGGCAGTCTGTTCAGGGCCACAGAGAGGCCAGCAGAGACTAGGCAAATGCAGGGGGATTCGGTCTATCGGTGCCTAGGAGCCAGGAGAGCTTAAGGGAACCTCCTGTGCGCAGCAGGGCATCCCTGAGTACCAGGGGCGGGCTGGGGACCAAGTGGCGAGGAGAAGGGGTCCTCCAGTAGCTTGGAAGCTTCCCGAAGCGCAGGAGCCGTCGTTCAGGCTGCCCCGCAAAGCGCTCCTGGAGGTCGGAGGAGGAGGAGGTCTGCCTCAGGCGCCCCAAAGCCTCCGGCAGTCCTGCTGCTAATAGTTCGGGGGCTGCGCAACAAACCCGGGCCAGGAGTCCGGATCCCACGTCGGCGTGGCCAGAAGGGGAAGCCGGAGGCGGCTGCCGGGAGCGCTTCATCTCCGGTTCGGCCAATCTCCCTCCCTCCCCGCCCGCCGAGCCTTGCCCACTTCTCCCCGGCAGGCAGGAGCGCAACAGCTGTCCAGCTGCGCCGGCATCTGGGCAGCGGTGGCGGAGGAGGGGCTGTTCTGCTCGCGCGCCGCCTCTGCCCCCCTTCCTTCCCTGACGCGCCGTCGACTTCGCCGCCCGCCTCCCTATAAGAAGCCCCTTCGCTGCTGGCTGCGGCAGCCCAGCCTGGCGCGGGGACCGGCGGAGGAGGCGGAGGCGGCCGAAGCGAGCGGCGGGGGTTAGCGGAGCAGCAGCCGCGCAACAGCCTGAGGCGGCCGGGCAGCCCCTGCGCGCTCGCTCGCCCCGTCGGGGGTGGGCGGAGGAGGCCGCATGAGGAGGACGCCGCCCGCCGGGCTCCGGGGCTGCCGGTAGCGCTCGCGGGGCATCGGCGGCAAAGTTTGCTCCATGGACGGGGCGCTGGCGGCGGGGTGGGCGGCGGAGGCCAACGGCTCCTTGCACAACGGCTCGTCGGCGGCGGCGGAGGGCAGCAACCAGTTCGAGCAGCCGGTGTGGCAGGTGGCGCTCTGGACAGTGGCCTACTCGCTCATCGTGGTGGTCTCGGTGGTGGGCAACGTGGTGGTGATGTGGATCATCCTGGCGCACAAGCGGATGCGCACCGTCACCAACTATTTCCTGGTCAACCTGGCCTTCGCCGAAGCCTCCATGGCCGCCTTCAACACGCTCATCAACTTCACCTACGCCCTCCACAACGTCTGGTACTACGGCCTCCTCTACTGCCGCTTCCAAAACTTCTTCCCCGTCGCCGCCGTCTTCGCCAGCATCTACTCCATGATGGCCATCGCCGTGGACAGGTGAGGCGGACCGGCGGCTGCTGCGCCTTAGCGGGGCACGGAGGGGCGCCGTCCCGTCGGGCAGGGCCTTGGGAGGGACGAGAAGGGCTCCTGGCAGAGCTCCGACCTCCTCAGGCGCGGGGAGAAAGCGGGGAGGGGGGCCGTTAAAGGACACGTCTGTCTCCGGGTTTGCAGGTGGGGGCGTCTGACTGGCGCAGACCCCGAGGACTTTTGTTGCCTCCGCTGGAGCAGACTTCCAGTGGAAAAGAGAAAGTGCCCCAGAGCAGGTGCAAAGTGCATTTTCTTGGCCACTGGCAGAGATCTGGGGAGGGGTTTCTGAGAGGGGGCTTCGGGGCATCGCAGAACAGGGATTAGCAGCCAGAATGGAAGGGACTAAGAGAGCGACCAAGAGGCAGGACACAAGGGCCCAGGTGCCTAACTGAAAATACACTGGTCCTGGTGAGTTCTTTATTAGGAAAGGACATACATGAAATCTCACAAGAAGTAATAAATATACAAAGCAGCAGCCTGCATGATTGATTTAGTGATCAGGCATAGATCTGTGCACTGCTTTCACTTTGATTATGGCCAGCTGTTCACTCCTAGAATTCTCTTTTATGTAAAGCATCTCTGACTCCTTTAGTATCATACAAAGTTTTGTCCGCCTTTCCCTTCACATACTTATAGTTTTAACATTCCACCTAATCTCCCCTCCAATATACATGATGTTAAAGATTCCTTGTAAAGAGCCATATTTGGGTCTGCACTGGCCCACATTCAGCTTTGGAGCCATAAACTGCTGATCCCTAGATTAAAACTTTTTCTTTCTAGGAATCAAGCACTGATCTTTAGTTTTTGCATACTTGTGTGCATGTGCCGACACACTCGTGAATACACACTTAATAATCAAGTTAAATTTCCTCTTTCTTCTGCTACTAGAACTTTGCATTGCACTTAGAAATGGAATAGTGGCATGTTCAAGAGAGGCAGAAGGCTGCATTTTTTTCACTGAAGGCATAAATTAATGTACGGAATCACTGCTACAAGGTATAATGATAGTCATTAAGCTGACCTCTTAAAAGGAGTGGACGCCATCATGAAAAGGATTATCCCAGTGGCTAATAGGTATGATAGATGTGGAACCTCCCTGTCCAGCATCAGTATGTCTCTAAATAGAGGGGATGACAAGCAGAGGGAGGCCATTTTGAACCCTGCTTGTGGTTTTCTTGAAGATACCTAGCAAACTGCTGTTGAAAAACCAGAGGTGGAACTTTAGTTTGATCCAGAAAAGGTGATCAAGCTAAACTACCAGCCTTTTCAGTGAAATTGACATGAAATGGATAGGGTCTAGTTTTCTCCCAATTAACATTCACCAAGACCTTAAGACCAACCCCCTTTTACATGACCTGTGATTTTCTGTCATCCCTAAAAAAGATGCTGAGAGCAATCTTGAGCTCTCAAAGTATGATCCAGTGGCTAAGGTGGTTTTCCTGATTCAAATGTTACCTCTTCCAAACACACAAGATGACCTCAGTCCCTTCAATGTGTAACATAGGATAATAACACTGCCTCCTAATATGGGGTACTAATGTGTATGTAATGCTTTGAACATTCAAAGCTGCATATAAATGTTTGGCATGTTTGTACCCTTCATCTAGTAGAGCTCCTGAATGTTGGTACCCACCCCATACCAGAACCCTGTTTAACTAGTCCAGGCTGAGAGACCGCGATTCCCTAAAGCAGCCTCAGCCTCCAAGTTCAGCTCTGTCTGCTACAGCACAATATCTCTCAGTTCTTCTTTTTCCTTTGAATGTGATCTTTGGGTGCCTGGGGAAAGACCTACTTCTTGGACTCCAACCTATAGCAAGCCAGCTGTGTAGATACCGATCAGTTCAATTGGATTTATTAAGGAGAATGTCCTAGTGGATCATGGCCAAAGGGCATTCCTCTACTCTCTTTATGTAGTGATTGTTAATGGAGAAAACCTGCCGGCTTAATAAAGATCTTCTTTAATAGTTCCCAAGGGGAGAATGGTTAACCATCCACCGTTCACAAGCATCTCTTTTAATCAGCAGAAATAAATACCACTGTGTTTTTATCCATGACTTTGTGGCTATGGAAACATGCTTATTTAAAACAAAACTTCTGACTGTGATTTTAAAAGGCATGCCTTTTTTGTTGGGGCATATAGAGGCATGTTGAAGCACAACAGCTTTTCATTAAAGGAGAGTCTTTCATTATTGAATAACAATGGTTTAAATCAAGTTATTGTCTTGACCTGGACAGTCCAGGCCAGCCTGATCTCATCAGATCTTGGAAGCTAAGCAGAGTCTGCCCTAGTCACTGTCAGGATGGGAGACCACCAAGAAAGTCCAGGGTTGCTATGCAGAGGCAGGCAATGGCAAACAATCTCTGAATGTCTCTTGTCTTAAAAACCCGTTAGGGTTTCCATAAGGGCTGCAACTTGACACTTTTAACCACCATACCCTTACAATCAGAAAAAAATTGGAGAAAATGGTCACCCTCCCCCATTTCCCAAGGGAAAAGGAGAAGTTATCTGGGATAGACTTTCTAGACTGCTGTTCATTCTGAAGCTCCCAGAGTGAAATGGTTTTCTCTGGCAGAGTGGGTGCCAAATTCAGATTTGACTTACTCAGGGGTGGGGGGGCAGCCATGGGGGTAAGACACAGATTAAAACTGTGGATCCTGGAGAAGTGAAGTTAGTTCTTCCACTCTCACCATTTACCCAACTGAAAATGCTGTTTTCAGCCATGGTTTAAGCAGGGACAGCTTCATAAATTAATCCCCCTCTCCTTCACCATACATACACTGCTGAAATGAGGTTTTCAGCACTGGCTTGGAAAATGCTTAACCCCCATATGTTGTGTTAGCACCTAAGGAAAGTAGATCTATCATTCTGAGCCACCAGCTAAGTAGATTTTCTGGGTTATGTAAACGCCACAGAGCTGGAGGAACTCAGCAAAGATGCAGAGTGTGGTATTGGCAGCAGAAGTATGCTGGCAAGGTAGTACAGTTGCCAAGATATATGCTTCAGTGTATGTATTATGGAGGGAGGTGCTTAGCAAAATCTCACTGAAGGTGATGCTCAGTAGTCAGGGCTCAGAGCCTGGATCTTGATGCTCCCCATGATGAATAGAAGTAGAGCAGATGAAACCAAAGGATAAGCAATGAAAATATATACATATGAGGAATCCAGCAAGCAGACTTACTTTGGATAATTATACAGGTTACAGAATCCAGCTTTTATATTGTTCCAGAATTTGGGTTCCCTTGGTACAGAATGTTGCATTCTATCAGTGCTGACAGCCCTGATTAAAGTATGAACATTTCTATTTGATGGAGAGTCCATTGTGAGCAGTAAGCGGAGGAGTTCTTCTCATGGTAAAATGAAAGCCAAGGACTAGGGCATCAGTGCAAGCTGCCTTGATGGGGGACTTTTTCGATCCAGTCTCTGTTAAGGACCAGGATGCCGTTAGCCATCTGATGCATCTGTGGACATGGAGGGTGGTGGCAATAACAGTGATGTCAATCAGAAAATCAATTTAAAAATGGAAGCCATTCGATACCAGCTCTTTGCTTTTTCACCTATTTGATAGATGGTGCTTCGTTTCCTTGAAATGAAGCAAGTAGGATATAAGGAACTGGTTCAAGATCAACAAATGAGTAGTTTCAAACATTACAAGCGGTAAACCCAGCTCAATCCCACCTTTCTGGTAGTGTCCAGCATTTCTTTTGAATGATTCCTTTTTGCTGGAAAAGCCACCTTCAAGAGAACTGTCCCAGTCGGTACCTGTTAAGTTTTTCTCAGCAAGGGTAAAAGTCACTTGAGAGTGGTGGCAGGGAGAGTAGTGGCAGGGAGAAAGAGTTAAAGTCTCCCTCCCTCCCTCTCTCTCTCTCCCTCCCTTGTTCTTCTCCATCATAAAGCAATCCTGGCAGCTAAATTTGCAAAATGAAAAAAAAAAAATCCTTTGAAATAAACAGTGAAGAAATCATAGGGGTGAACTGCAAATCTCCTGCCACGGTACCACATTGTTCTCTGTCACTTTCACACTTCACATTTTAACACAGTACAATATAAACTACTAAAATGGAATGTATGCAGAGAGACTTTGATTTGTTTCTGGACACCACAGTTAAAGAAGGGGATGGTGGTAGCTGGGAAGAGATTGAGCGTGAGTAAGCCAGATAGAGAAAGTGGAGCTTAGAAGGCAAAATCACTGCACAGGCCCCATTGAAGTGAATGGAAACTGCAGGAACAGTTCCTGATAGATTGTGGACATTATGTAAATTGTGCTCCTAGAAAGGCAGGCAGGATTGTTGACAGTTTTCAGATATGGAGACAGATGTTGGAAAGAGAGACGGGGGGAGGGAATCACTAAGGCTTCATCCACTGCAACAAAGACAAGAACAAATGAGTTTAGATTGTGAGAGGACAGTCAGAAAAGGATCTCATATCTCCTCTTTCTAAGTGAGACATTCCAGAGCAAAAGCTGAGTCAGTCAGTGGCAGCATAAATAAACAGCTGTCTTGTGGCTCCTTAATTCAGTGTGGCAGGGAACGGTCTAGAGCCCAGGTCAGTAGAGGCATGACCTCGGGAGATGGATCTTGGCATAGGGTGGGGGCACCAGTGGGGTCAAAAGACAGTGTTTTGATTTCTCTTGCAGTTCACTGTGTGATGTTTTTCCAATTGGTCTACTTAAACTGATTTGATTCCAACCCCCCCCCCCCCCGCCCCCAAAAGGCAGTATGTAAACATTGCAAGTCAAATCTATATCTGAGTAGCAGGTCCTGCTGGAATAGCTAATGTACTTTCCAGAACTTGGGCACCAATTCCAGCTTTCAGTAGGAAAACACACAGGGGTAGGAAGGACACAGGGATAGAAAGCAGCCCAGTTAAGGGAAGGTAAAACTCCCCATTTTCCCCTTCTTCCATGTTACTCTGTCTGCATCTAGCCAGGTACCCAGTGAGGACCAGATTCTGATAATAAATTAGGCCTGAGCCCTGGATGGCACAGCTTGTGCTGCATGCCAGCAGGGGGGCTCTGGATTAGTGTTCTGCAAACAGCAGGGCCCCCATGCTGGGCAACAGACCTCTTTTGAAGCCACAGGCAGTTTCATAATCCACTTGCAAGATGGAGTGAAAGAGGCCTGCACTTCAAAGGATAAATGTCAAAAATGCCACTGAGCGTGACTAAAATAGTTCTTTGGCTCTCACCTGTAACACACAGATAGACCATCCATTGTTATCTGCCAGAAAGCCTTGTAAAATAAATTGGGATTGTTGTCTTCACATTGCAGAGGGGAAGGGGTGAGACTGAGGCCAAAAGGAAAGAGTGACTTGCCAAGGCTGTTGAATGGGTTCATAACAGAGGAGAAGGCTGAGAACTTCACCCCTTTTCTGCAATACCTTTTGTTGATCAGACTTAGTGGGAAAGATATCCCTTTCATAGCTCTTGATCCTAAACTGAAAATGTCAGTGAGAAACACCAAAGCAATGCTTACTGGACTCTTAATCACAGGCCAGGGCAATGATTCCAGGGCTCTTGGCCTCCTGCTGCCCCCCTTTGCCCTCCTTACCCTGCATGGGGTGGGTGGAGCCTTCACTGGAAACCGTCAGCCTAGACATTACAGGTACAAGTAGTGGTGATGGGAACCTGCTCTTTTCAACCCTCTATCACACAGTGGGGCTAGTTGCCAACCTCCAGATGGTGATCTGCGATTACAGCTGCTCTCCAGGTGACAGAGATCTGTTCACCTGCAGAAAATGGCTGCTTTAGAAGGTGGACACGATGGCATTATTCCCCACTGAATTATGTCACTTCACCAAACTCCATCCTCCTCTGGCTTCACCCCCAAAATCTCCAAGTATTTCCCAAACCAGAGCTGGCAAACCTGGGTGAGGCCTGGGCAGTTCCCCCCCCCCTCAATGGGGTCCAGGGCAGCTGCTCCTGTTGCCCATTGGCTGATGGCCCCTGATCCATCAATCCTCTTTTCATCCCACCTTTCCTCCAAGGAGCCCAGGATGGTGTACCTCGTTCTCCCTTCCTGCATTTCATCCACACAACAAGCCTATGAAGCTGGATCTCCCTGGTTTCTCCTCAACACCCTCACTGAAACACTCCACTGGCTCTCTTACAGATGTGCTTGTTGTTGATGATGGAAAAAGGTTCATTGCCCAAGCTAGGGATTTACTTTTCTACATGTACATAATGTTTGGCATTCAGTGTAACAGCACAACAATTCGAGGTCCATGACACTGACATATTCCAGCAAGCCTGGGAAGCAGACGCTGCAAATCTGAAATTAGCTCATGCATCAAAGGGAAAAGCAAGCCCCTAGATGCCGCATGCCATGGAAGATTATCGCCTCTCATGATGCCTCGGAGGGGGAACATATGTTGGCTGCATCAGGGTGGAGAATACCCCGCCTGAGCATCCAAAACCGCTGCATTCAATGCTCATCCTTGGGATGGAAAATGGCAAAATACAATGTACAATGTAGCTAATGCTCTCCTAGTGCAGGTGATTCATCTCTGTCAATAGGGCTGGCATTTGGATTCGGAAGGCTTTTTGGACTATTAGCCACTCAGTTGTTCTCTGGGAAAATGTTTCATTGCAGGGAGCCCAGGCAATTTTATTTTATTTATTTATTTGTGCCAGCAAGCTTACCTTGTCTAAATGGCTTCTGCTGATTTATGTCCCAAATAATAGTGATGATTAAGTGAATAACATCCTTAAGGAAGAAACAAGGTTAGTTAAGAAGAGTTTGAGAAGAGCAAATTGTCCAAATAAGACCCCAGCTGGTGGTCTCCTGTGCACAGTAAAAGGGCACCTGCACTACTTTCAACAGCTTTACTTTCTGGGGTCAAGAGGAAAATAGCCAGAGAGAATAACCAGCATCACTAATAAGCCCATGTTTTCCCCAAAGCATCCTGGTACTAGAAAGAGAGAATTATGATTTGTTCCCTGAGCCCAAAGAAGTTCCAGGGGCAATCTTTACAAGGTCAGGGTCTTTGAAAGGAGAGAATGTGGAAGGACTTATGGTGTGTTTGGCAACACTCAGAAATACAGAAGTTGAGTCGGAGGGAGCAGATGATGTCAGTCCTTAAAGCAGCATCAGGTAAAAAAGGTAAAGGTAGTCCCCTGTGCAAGCACTGTCATTACTGACCCATGGAGTGATGTCACATCATGACATTTTCTTGGCAGACTTTTTGTTATGGAGTGGTTTGCCATTGCCTCCCCCAGTCATCTACACTTTATCCCCAGCAATCTGAGTTCTCATTTTATTGACCTCAGAAGGATGGAAGGCTGAGTCAACCTTGAGCTGGCTACCTGAACCCAGCTTCTGCTGGGATCAAACTCAGGTCGTGAGCAGAGCTTGGACTGCAGTACTTCAGCTTACCACTTTGTAACCCCAGTGCAAATCATGGGTCTTTGGAGCCCACCCTCACCAAGGCTCCCTCCTGCCAGCCTGCTGCAGCCCTCTGACTTCCTTCTCCTTTGCTGCCTCTATGGTTCTCTATCTCTTTCCACATAAGGATGAGTAGAGCTCTTTTCATTCTGCCAGATCATTATTCTGTATCTCCATATGCCTTGGGCTCCTTTCTCATTGTCTTTTGGCAAGGGAGAATATCAGTGGAATAAATCTCTGCAAGCAAAATATATGTTTGCGATGTATAGATACACATTTTCTAAAAAATCTGCTTTCCCTAATTATTTTTTTTTTTAAATTCTGCCTTTCCAGGGGAATGTGCCAGTGCTTCAGGATGCTATAAAATGTAAATAAAAGCACACACAAAAAACTATTTAAAAATTGTATTGAACACATTTATTTCTCGTTTCTGCAGAGGCTCAATGGAGCAACATGAAACACCTCCGAAACTGAACCCCCATTATGCCATTTTTTCACTTTTCTTTCATTCTCCCCCTATTTTTGAAAAGACTTAAACGACACATGGTGGACTCAGGCAGATTTCTTTTAGCTCTCAGTGTCCACGGAGGGAAGTCTGTAGCTATTAACTACAAAAAAGCTAGCAAAGAGAATGTACACAACCTGGAGCAGGTTCAGAAGATGGCAGCAGAGATTATGACAGAAAGGTGGAGGAACTGCTTGTGCTCCAGTCCTGCACACAGTTATATGGGAGCAATCCCTCATTAAACTCAGTGAGACTTACTTCCAAATAAATGTATGGTCAGACTGAACATCATTGAAAATTTCTGACCACTGGGTTGAGATAAACTGTTTAGCACAAATCTTTAGCAAATCAGATTCCAGTTTTTAAGAAGATTGTTACCTGCCAGATAAGACAAAAGCAAGGGCAAAATGGGATGCTTTTTACAGTGATGGTATGCTCTCTCACACTCTCACCTTTATCTCGTCTGTCTTTCTGACTGATATCAAGAGAGGAGGGGAAGCAGAAAAGGCTGTTACAGAGTTAAGTGAAGCTGCTTTCCAGATACAAAAAGACTCAGGTGAAAATAAAGCTAAAAATTGGCTGTGTACAAAACTCTTAAAGGCATAATGCAGCAAATTCCTTTGGCTCAGAAGTACTAAACTGTTATGTACTTGCTTCGCTTCTGTTCCCTTCTCTCCATTATGCAACCTTAAAGTTGACAACTTTAGCCCAGGGATGAAAGTCCAGGTGATTAATAAATCCTTTTTGAAGCCCCACTTAAAGAAGTTAAAGGCATTGAGCTGTGATCTGAGAGGTCACAGAAAGCTGCCTTCTACACAGGCAGGATGAAGATAATGCCACACCAGTTGGTAGGAGAAAAAAGGAACAAGGTGCAAGGTTGAGAGTTTTATTAGATCTTCTAGATCCCTATGTGTTTCACTAAATGCTTTATCAGGGGATCTTATATAAACCTTGCACCTTGTTCCTTTTTTCTTCTACAGAGGCAGACCACCGATCTGTCAGGCTTGGTACCATTTCCTCTGTCTGGTAGCATCTCTCTGGGGTCTCAGTATTTCACATCACCTGCTACCTGACTCTTTTAACTGATATGCTAGATATTGAATCAAGGACCTTCTATATACCAAGTTGATGCTCTACCACTGAGCTACGGCTCTTTTCCAGTTCAGAATTGGCCTTTGCTACAAACTCAGTCAAGCTACTCTCTCTCAACCTCAGTCCTCTATCTGCAATATGGGGATAATTATGCCCTGCCTTATAAGGCTGTTGTAAGGACTGCAAGATGACACTGAAAGTACCATATAAATGCTAAATATCCTTTTTCTCAAAAGGTAACAGACATCAGGCTCAGTCTCCTCTTTAGCAACTGAGTCACCTAATGTCAAAATGACGTTCATGGAAGCAAAAGTCCTAACAGAGATACATAAAAGCACTGGGAAGAGAAAGAGTCTTGTTTCCGGTATCCCTCCCCAAGAAGGAGCCCTGTTCACTGTATTTAGAAAAGGGGGGGAAAACTTTTAAAATGATTGTGGCAGTAAATGGAACATGTAGTTCCACCCACTGTTAAACAAGCATGAGCTAGGAATGCCAGCCTCCAGGTAGGTTACAACAAAACAAGAAACAACACAGTGTAAGGTTGAGTAACCACGTAGATAACGCTGTACAAATTGCTCCACTTCCATGATGAAACTTTAGTATATTAATTCATTAACCCATATAAAGAAGTAACACACTTATTACACAATGCAAATATTACAATCAGCCACAATTGGGTTTACAGACTTCAACAGAATAATTCTCACAGTCTCTGGTTAGAGGATAATAATTGCAGTCCAGCCAGGAAAATTTTCATAGACTCATATGGACACAATTCAGGTGTGACGATGTGCATCCTAGGTAATTTTTTTCATGTTTCAAGAGAAATTCTCTTCTTCTGGTCACCCTTTGTTCTGATTGGAACTACTGCTCAATTATTTCCTTTGCAAAAAAGTCAAGAACAATGTATAGGTAGTACAGGTTATGCAAAGTGATCGTATCTCTTCTCTCTGCTCTGGTTAGATGTCACCTAGTGTTCAGTTTTGAGTACCACAATTTAAGAAGGGTATAGACAAGCTGGAACATGTCCAGTGGAGGGCAACAAAGAGTGAGAGGTCTGAAGACCAAGTCCTAAGAGGAAAGGTTGAAAGAGGTGGGTATGTTTAGCCTGGGGAGGAGATGACTGAGAGGTGATATGATAAGCATCTTTAAATACTTGAATGGGTGTCATATACAAGATGGTGCAGAATTTGTGTTCTGTTGCCCCAGAAGGTCAGACTAGAACCAACAGGTTGAAATTAAATCAGAAGAGCTTTTGACTCAATGTTAGGAAGAACTTACTGACAGAGCAGTTCCTCAGTGGAACAGGCTTCCTTGGGAGGTGGTGGGCTTTCCTTCTTTGGAGGGTTTTAAACAGAGGCTATATGGCTATTTGACAGCAGTGAGAGCTCTACTGCCTTTACATTGTTCTTGACTTTTTTGCAAAGGAAATAATTGAGCAGTGGTTCCAATCAGAACAAATAAGAGGCAAGTGAGCATCAGTAAGCACACTGATGGACACCATGGTGCCCATGGGCACCACATTGCAGAATCACTGCCCAGGTAAGTGTCCTTAGGATTGCAGTCTTAAATACAGAAATAAAATTAAAGCCCACACATTCTTTACCCCTCTCCCCAGGAAGGGAAAGGAAGGGAGGGAGGGGTATCCAGGCAGTGAGCAGCAGTAATTAGGTAATGGGGAGGGTGGTAGGGGAGAGTTACAGAAAAACAATAGGCATATTCATTTGTGTATGCATTTTCACTTCTGTGTTTTAATAGAGTGTCTCAATCATGTTATAACAAGGTGTTCGGTCTGCCGCAAACACATGTAATGTCTCATCTGACTGCACACAAGGATGCCTCTGAATCTTAAGTGGATGGTGATGATTAGGTTTCCAAAACTGCACGTTCTTTTTTGGAGGCAATACTTTCTGGTGCTTTAATTTAACCTAGGATATTTCTGGCATTTCAATGGGGGGATGTGCCTGCTTCCCTTTGGGTTTCCATGTACCTTATGCATAGGGGCTGCTTCCTTATGCAGACTACTCCAAATCAGTCTCTGGATCAATCCTTGAACCCTTTCAGAGTTCATGGTCAAATTGTTTAGTCTCAGTTCCAAAGTCATGAGCTTAAGAAGACCAGGCAATAACAGCAGTGGGAACCAATGGTAGGCTTCAGCACACTTCTGATGGTGTTGAGTTGCCAACTGCAAGTTGGGAAATACCTGGAGATTTTGGGGGCAGAGCCTGAGGACAGGAGGGTTTGGGGAGGGACTTCTATAGGGTGTAATGCCATAGAGTCCACCTTCCTAAGTGCCCATTTTATCCAGGTGAACTGATCTCTGTTGCCTGGAGCTCAATTTTAATCCCAGATCTCCAGCCACTACCTGGAGGTTTTAACCCTGTAAATCAGATGAGTGGCATTCTCCCTGATAGACCTTCACATGGTTTTCTTATGCAGTGAGCTGAGTGGATTCCATGCCTTGATTGCAGCTTGAAAGCTCAGTTGGATTGAGATGTGTATCTGGGGTCAAGGTATACATATGCATGTCCTCAGAAGGGTGGTGTGGAAAATCTATGCCTCTGAGAACATGCAAAGTGTTTTCTCAGACTGAATTCTTCCAGAAGTGGTTCTCCATGATCCAACCAAAGTTTTGGGCCCTTTAAAAATCTGATTCTTTTTCAATGGCAAGCTAAGCTTGCTCTATAAGCATGAGGGGGGTTTCCCATTCCTATCTGGATATTAGTACAGCTAGGCTAGAAAATGAAGATGAAAAGACACAACATATTATAAGTCACAACAGTAAAAAATACAAAAGGGAAATCAGAATTTGTAAGGCATTGAAAGGTATATGCTAGCTATCTCCAAAAATAGCAAAAGGAAACAAAATGGGAGGGGGGGGATGCAAACCTTCCTGCAGTGATGGATGAAGCTAAGAAAGGTCTTAGCCTTTCCAGGAAAGCTGTAGCCATGTGTCTTTCTCCCAAGTAGAAACAAGCAGGATGCCATATTGGTTGGACCACTGAAGGACACAGGGGGAAACTCCCAGTGCCTCCATTCTAACAAAGCAGTTAAGAATTAGCAGCCAAGAAGTGCAGAAGCAGCTTCTTCTAAAATAAAGGGGTAAAGTGCTTCCTCCCCAATAAGGGAACTACTCCAATAAGATGAGGGGCATAAATCAAGTGACTGACATCTTGTGCAAAGGAAGGTCACTGCGGGAAGCAAGCACCAAATACCTTTAATACAGAGGTTACAGGTAGCTGTGTTGATCCAAAGCAAAAGCCAAAAGGAAAAGGGGAAAAAACCCAAAGACTTAAGCTCATAGCGTGAAACAACTTTCCCCTCTCCCCTTTTTAAACATCCAGACTGATGACGAGTTCTAGAGAGCTCAAAAGCGTTGCATTATTTTTGTTGGTCTTAATGAAAGTCACGACTTTTGCACTTTTAAGGAAAGCACAAGGAACATTGTCATGTAGACCCTCCATGGCCAGTGCAAACACCTCTGTCCGTGAGTGAGGGCACCGTGATTGAAGAGCTGAGTTGTGGATCAGGAACTGGTTTTTGATCTGAACCCTCCCATGAACTCATTAGGAGGCCTTAGGCAGATGACTCTTTCTCAGCCCCTTTCTGTACAGGGGAGTAGGGAATACTGCTGACATTTCTTACAGAAATACTTATTACAGGCAACAGCTTTGAACAATCTAAGGCACTATACAGGTTACACATATGCTGTCCACTGAGAGAACACAGAGTTAAGCTTCAAACCGCAAGTATCTAGAAGAGACAGTATTAAATACCCTTGGGCTCGACAGCAATCTTTTAAAAAGACAGTGTGACTTTTAAAAAATGCTACATGTTGTTCTTGTACTTTTTACAAGAAAACAGGATGTCTTCTTAACTCAGAGAGGAAGTAGCAGCCTTCACACCTCTGCCATTCTCCCTGTTGGAAACCAGGAGCATTCAACTTGCCAGCATGCCTCATTCTCTTTGATCTGGCACTGACAGCTTGTGAAGGCAACTGGACCAGCTGGCCAGCATCTCCCGCTGGACCAGGTCACTTCTTTTGAAATAGATCTTCTCTGATAACCAACAGTAAACAGGGAAAGGCAGGCATGAGATCTTGCCTGGCATGACTTTCCCAAGGCTCAGAGGAAAAGGATGAGAGTCATCATGGCCATTTTCAATGGGCGGGGGGTGGGGAGGAGGAAGTTTAATGAGAACACTAGGCACTTGGGAATGCATTTTGTCAAGCCAATGTTTCTCCCTCCACACACTCTATTTTTAGGCCTTAGCATGATCCATGAGCTGCCAGCACTGCCATCAACAGATTTGACTTGGGAGAGGTGCTACTGGGGAAGTGGTGCAGGGCATGGATTTAAGCTTTCCTTCAGTCCAAGGCCCCAGTCATTCCTACACTTCCTGTTTCCTGTGTGGCCAGCAGTGTTCCCTCTAAGCTGAGTTAGTGTGAGGTAGCTCTCACTTTTTTAGCCTCCAGCTCACACATTTTTGTCTTAGCTCAGGAAGGATGACCCCAGAGCAAACTAATTTTTACAGTAGCCAAATCACTCACTCGCAACTTTAATGCCAGTAGCTCACAAAGTAGAAGTTTTGCTCACAAGACTCCACAACTTAGGAGGAGCATTGGTGGCCAGTCTATGCATCCAACTAAGCAGTGCTCCCAACTCTTTGTTTTTTTACAACTACTACTGTAAGAAAAACACTATCCAGGATTTTTTTTTCCTGGAAAAAGAGGTACTGAAACTCTAAAGAGGGAAATGAAGGAGAAACACATTTGAAAATTTTATTTCCATAAAGAGGTTCTGGAACTCTGTTCCACTATGTTCCCCCAGAAAAAAGCCCTGCTAGTATCTATTATTTTGAGATTCTAAATATAAGTATGAAATATCCCATGACCCCACTACACATATGTTCTGAGGCTCTGGTCCAATACTATGTCAGAATGTCAGTTTTCTGTGCAGCCAGATAAGTACATCACTATTATATCACCCCAGAGTCGGAAATGACCGGTGCTTGCACAGGGGACTACATTTACCTTTTTATTGCATGCTAATGTGGACATTGTGCAAATGGTAGTAGGCCTTGTGATGGAGCTGTGGCTCAGTCGTGGAGCATCCACTTTGCATGATGAAGCTCTCAGGTTCCATCCCTGGCCTCTCCAGTTTTAAAAGAATCAGTACTGGTGATGTGAAGGACCTTTCCCTGAGACCTACTGCCAGCCAGAGTGGACAATGTTATCCTTAATAGACTAGCAGTTTGACTCAGTACAAGGTAATTTCATGTAGGGGTGCCAGACCCCCAAGGGGGAGGGGTCCTTGGCTTTCAGGTCCCACCTCTCTGCTGCCAGCCAGCTAGCCGGTGGGGGAAATTACTCCCCTCCAAAAAACCCCAGGTAAGAATAGCGTAATGCAGGGGTGGAATTCTAGCAGGAGCTCCTTTGCATATTAGGCCACAGCCCCCTGATGCAGCCAATCCTTTAAAAGCTTACAAGGCTCTTTTTTGTAAGCTCTTGGAGGATTGGCTACATCAGGGGTGTGTGGCCTAATATGCAAAGGAGCTCCTGCTAGAATTCCACTCCTGGCGCAATGAAACATGAAGTGCCTTTGTGACCTGGAAGTGATGTAGGCATGCCAGGGAGTGACACTCTGGTTTTTTGGGCAAAACTCTATGGTAGAAGCTAATTCTATCATATACTTTTGCCCCAAAACCAGAGTTCCCCCTGCTGACATCCTTATTTCACTTCTGGGTTAAGTAAGCACGTTGTGTTTATTTTCTGTGTTCCTCCCTGCTCCCAGTAAGTTTCCCCCATCCCCTGCCGACAGGTCTGAGGGACCTGTCAACTCTTGTTTCATGAACAGATTTTACCTTGGGGTGGATCTGTGGCTCAGTGTTAGAGCATCTGCTTTGCACACTGAAGATCTTTAGTTCAATTCCAAGCATCTCCAATTAAAAGGATCTAGGTAGTTGTGATGCAAAAGGCTTCCAACTGTGATCCTGGACAGCCACCACCAGTGAGAAAAGCAGGGGCCGCTCTAGTGATCTGGGTCCTGTTCAAAAGGTCAAGATAGGGACTTGTTCAAAAGTCCAGAATTAATGACAACCCCTCACCATGCCTCCCTCTCCCCTGTTGGGATCAATGGGCAGTCCTTTTCCATGTGAGGTAGGTAAGAGCCATTGCTGGAAGGTAGCTGTCCAAGCCTTAGATGGAGTTTGCATGAGAGGCTGTTGCTGTGAGCAGGTAGACCAAGCCCCGGACAGGATGGGTGTGAGTGGTGATAGTGTGAGGCTTTCTCTTTTCTTCAGGGGAATGAACTGTGAGCAGTCACCCCCCAGCACAGGGTAGCTGCCTTGAATCCTATTGGCTAAGACCAACCTTGCAGAGAAGAAACTACTGACCTTGATAGATCAAAGGTCTGACGCAGTAGAAGGCAGCTTAATGTGTCCTAGGTTAACTAGCATATATCTATCTGCAGGTTTATATGAATGCAACATCTGGGGCAAACAAAGCAGTAGGTGGGAGAGCCATAATCAAGCCCCCAAAAATCATCCTTAACATTAAAAGCAGCAGTGGGGGGGGGGGGTGTTGTCTTGTTATTAATAATAATATGTACATGTATTGGAATATCACATAAAATAAATGAGGCACCTTACAGAAAAGGGGAGGGGATTTCTGTGTTCAGATGCTTCAAACGGTACTGACATGAAGGATTAGCCCTGGCAAGATAGGAAGACAGACCGAAGTTGCAGTTAAAAAAGCTTAGCATGTGCTGTACCAAGAGACTTTGTTGTTATGTGGTGGCTCTGTCCAACAGCAGTTGTGTATTGCAGTTAAATAGCAGTGTTTAAAAGCTTTGGATTAAATAGAGAAAAATGTTCCTGAAGCAATGTTATTAAATTATGCAGCAAAGATTCCTATGGAGCTACAAATCATTACATTGGATTTGATTACAGCAGCACGACTGGTGTTTTCACAATACTAGAAATCAAACGTGGTTCTGAAAATAAAAGAGTGGACAGATAACACAACTGAAATCTACTTTATGATTAAACTTACATTGTTTCAGAAAGGTTAAAATGAATCAATTTCTCTTTGGTTATGGGTTATCAGTCATATTCAGGTAAAAATCTGCTGTAGAAATAATGTGAACGTGTTTGTTATAAGTTTTTTTTTGGGGGGGGGGATTTGTGGTTTACAAACTTTTAAAAAAGCTCAGAAAGTGGATAAAAGTTTCCTTTTCATTGTTTTTAAATATTCATTCCTAGATTGCTAACCAACTTTTCAAAGCAGCTAGCATATAGCCACAAAGCAAGCACTAATTTTAAAAAGAAAAAATGTTACAGTCAAAAACTAAGGAGTATTTTCAGGAAGAAGAAAGGCAAAACAGGACAGAAACAAGGAAAAAAAAGAATCTCTGTCAGGATCATTGACAAATTGGGGTGGGGGACTCTGGGGCAACATTCAGTGCTGGCAAAACTGGGATGTAAACATAGCCAAAGTCTTTGGGGAAGGCCTGACAGGGACATGGGAAATGCTTCAAGGTTCAGCTGCGAGCCACAGCTTTGCTGCCAAAATGAGCTGGGTAACGGCCTTTGCAGAGAACATTTTGGGTTGCAGCTATTACTGAACCCATATAGGCCAGTAATTAAATGTTGCACAGCTGGTGTGGAATAGGCCGCTAGTGTACTGCATGCGTGATCCTGAGTGCACTTACTCATGAGTCAGTGCCCTGGAAATCAAGGGGACTTCTGGTTAAGTCTATTTAGGATAAGGCTCTGTGGGTTTTAATTGGTTCCCTGCTGCGCTCTGTTGTTTTCCAGTTTGCTTGGCTATAAATTTGATATGGGGAGCCAAGTTGCAAAAAAAAAAAAAATCCAAAACCTCCTGGTGGGTTAAAAATTCTGTTTGTATCGTTGAACTTGCGGCGTTTTCTTTTACAGCCATTCACATATATCAAAAATTGATGCCCTGTTCCCTAGCTCATAACTTTCATAATAGTGGAACTAAAAAGAGTGCTTGCTGGCTTCACTGAGGGTCTCTTGGTCTCCAATAACCTCTAATGGAGCATTGTGAATTTCCCCCATGAAGAATTTATTCTTTGAAATATAATGAACAGACTGCTTTGTTGAGTGCATCCAATAGCAGGAGGCTTAGAAAGGAGTTGTTATGTTTCTGTCCAACTATCAAGCTGTTTCGAATATCATTGTATAATTTAATGTATTGATTTAATGTGGTTAGCCGCCCTGAGCCTGCTTCGGCGGGGAGGGCGGGATACAAATAAAATGATGATGATGATGATGATGATGATGATGATGATGATGATGATGATGATGATGATGATGATGAAGCTGTTCTCACTTGGCTAGAAGCAGGAGGTGGGTTCCAAGCAGGGCAGGCACCTGCCCCAACCTTCTTGTGAGCCCTGAGATGAGCCACCAGATGGCCCTACCTCTTTGCTCCCACTTTTACTAGGCAGCAGGGTTGCCTATAAATAAAGGAAGAAGAACTATGAGAGAGAGAGAGAGAAACACTAATGCTCAGTCTAAGCATTGGCAAAAAATGGGAAGGCTTGTTGGCTGTACTGCTGCATGGGAACAAACTAGTAACATTGATCTAAGCTTGGCTATCTCTGTCATGTAAACCCTGGATGTCAGAGTGGAAACACTGCTCAATTTTTAAAAGCCCAATGAAAGACTGTGGAGCTTAGCAACTATTCTTCCTCTATGAGGAAAGTACAAGCCAGCCGATAAACTAGTTTTATGGGTGGTCACATGACTGGTTGTGGCTTCTAAGGCTGCTTCTAGCTCCCAGTAGTCTTCTGCCAGCTGGGGGTTAAGTAGTCTTCTGCCAGCTGGAGCTTATTCCTTAGGGTTGCCATGCCACTCCTGGCCATAGGTGGGGGATGGGCAGGGTACAGTTGCCAGATCGAAATTGTGAACTCCTGGAGATCTGGGGAAGAAGCTTGCAGAGGGCAAGGACCTCCGTGGGGTACAATGCCATAAAATCCACCTTACACCTTTCTTCAGGCAAACTGATGTAGTCTGGAGATGAGCTGTAATGCTGGGGGATCTCTCCTGGAAGCTCGCAACCCTGTCTCCCCTCCTTTCAAATGCTGTTTTCCCTGATTGATCTGGGACAGGAACTTCTAGCCTCAATCTTCTCTTTGCTGCAACACCCTGGCATTGTAGACCAATGGTGAAGGTAGGGTTGCCAGCTATGGGTTGGAAAATTCCTGGGGATTTGGGGGTGGAGACTGAGGAGGGCAAGAGAGGCACTTTGACAAGGTTTAATACAATTGAGTCCATCCTCCAAAGTAGCCATTTTCTCCAGGGGAACTAACTGATCTCTCTGTTCTAGAGAACAGTTGTTATTCCAGAAGACCTCCAGGCCCCACTTGGAGGTTAGCAACTCTAGATGGAGGCAAGAGGTCCACTGTGAGGCAGGCATGTTAGATCCTTCTGGGAAGTACTGTTGAGTATCTCCAGATGTGTTCAATCAGGGCATAGATTCTTCTGTCTAAGGCCTAAGTTTTAAAGTTTTTAACAAATTGGGTGTGGGTTCTCTGGTCCGAAACCCTCTTTCACCTCAGTCACACGGCAACAGTAGGGAAACTCACTTTTAAAGCCTGCAGAAGTTAATTTGACCCAGAACAGCAGTCTGGGAGGGAGGAAAGAGCTCCTGCCTCCTCTCCAAGCCTTCTTGCTTAGCCAAAACAGCCTCCATGGAGAGTTATTTACATAATGTTGGACCAGCACATGTTTGGAATACTCTGCATATAGCTCCTAAGTTATGTAAAAAGTGCTGTTTCAGCTCAAGGGAAAGGTGTGGGGTCAGGCAGGAAGAGGGGGAAACAATGCTTTAACCTATGTTGGGTCATCATTGGAGAGAAAAGTAGGTTATTAATATCTAAATAAATAAATAGTGCTGATAATAGCTAGTCTTGGGGTGAGGTCAGACGTTCATAAAATCCCGCTACGAGCATGAGTGGAGTCCGGAAGCATGTCGGATTTTAAGCAGTTGTTCAAACGTCAGCATCTGCGAATGGTGGTTAGCTCGTTCAAGTCCCGTGTTGAGACGACTGGGGCGCGGACTAATTTGATACTGCTTTAAATCAGGAACAAAATCCTTCTGACGGTTCCTGAGTGGAGTTTCTCTGTTTGAACGCTCCATCGTTGGCAACTCGTCGGAAGCGCACCACCGCTTCCCTCCCAAAGCCCCTGCAAGTGATATCACTGTGCCAGTGAATGAGCGAGTGAATGTTGGCTCGATAAATCATTTACCCGCCTTTATGTCCGGAAACAAAAATCACTTTTGAAAGTAGATGTGAACTAGATGTGAACTGATTTGAATTCCTGGGTTCTTTTCTGCACACGTAGTGCTCGTGCTGGAAAAGTAGTGCCAACGGACTAGAAAACTTTAGTGATCTGACCCATTTAAAAGTGACGCGCTGCAGATAGCGGGCATCACTGCGCCTGCGCTAATGCAGATTGATGTCTCATGAAACGAGGTCCGGTAGAGCAATCTGATCGACCAGTGACGGGACCCACATCACATGGAATAGAACGGGAGCCTGGCTGTTGTCTGATCGGAAAATTGGTTGTGCGGATTATAATACAGGCGCGTTGCAGATGGATTTAATGGTGAGTGTGACCGCACCCTTGGCTGTGTTTCTTGTATTTGGTTTCTGGGACAGATTAGTGGTTCTGTTGGTTTTCAATTCATCTAGGTATCCCTGACCTGGTGGATAATCCAGACAGCCCAATCTTGTCAGATTTTAGAAGCCAAACAAGGTTAGCCCTGATCAGCACTTGGATGGGAAACCACCAAGGCAGTCCAGGGTTGCTACGCAAAGGCAGGCAATGGCATACCGCCTCTGAATGACTCTTGATTTGAAAACCCTACGGGGCTGCGATAAGTTGGGTCCATACCAATTCAAGGATTCTATAGGGAGATTTTAGCCAGTATAGTTTTGAAACCTTTTCAGCATTGTGATTAAGTGTGCATCCATTATCCTTGCCTCCCTGTCCTCTTCTCCCTGTCTTGTTGGCAAAAAAGAGAGAATATCCAATGGATTCCCTGACTGAATAGAGATAAGTGATCTTGGACCTTGGATTTATTATGCAAAAAAACAACAACAGAAAGCTATTATGATTTTAGACTTCATTAACAGAAGCATAGGATCCAAGTCACAAGGAGAAGTTCCATTTTATTCCACGCTAGTTGTGTCATCTGAAATCCCATGCTCTAGTTTGTGTGCTGCACTCTACAAAAGATGAAGATAAATCAGAACATGTTCAGAGGAGGGTAGGGTTGCCAGACCCCCACTGGGGGCAGGGAATACCCCATTTTTGCAGGGTGGTTTTCCACCACCAGCCAGCTGGCTGGTGGGAGAATCCTACTCTAACTGGCCTGAAAGGCAATGTCACCCAGAAGTGACATCATCATGTTGCTGACACTCTAGTTTTTGGGCAAAACTTTATGGTAAAATTGGCTACAAACCATAGAGTTTTGCTCAGAAACAGAGCATCACCCTCCCCTCAATGTCAGGTCATGATGATGGAAAGGATCCAGGATCCCCCCCACCGGCTGCAAGCTAGAACCTGGCAACCACAGAGTAGGGTAACCAAGATGGTCAGGGGTCCATAAAGCCAATCCTGTGCAGGCACAGGATATAGTTATTCAGGAGAAGGGAAGTCTCAGAGTGGACATGAAGGTACTCTTAAAACATACCCAAAGGACTGTCATATGGAAGAGGCCAATGATTTGTTCTCTGCTGCTCCAGGGAGCAAGGCTTAAAAGTGTGGTTTTGGTTGAATATTTGGAGAAACTTTCTAATGGCAAAACCAGTTCAGCAATGGAGCCAGTTACCTGGAAGAGGGTTCTTCCTAGGTCTGCCAGGTTTCCTGCTGTGGCTGGAGACCCCACTGGCAGCCCAGGTTGCCTGCCACCACTCAGTAGAATGGCAGGGGGGAAATGCGGTTTGGAGGAATACTAGAGCATTGCACCGGTGCAGTGATGTCACTTCATGAGTGATGTCAGAAGTGTCATTGAAGCATCATAATGCCATGTGTTTACTTGTCCCTGCCCCCTTTCGTTTCCACCAGTTGCCAGCATTAACCTCACAACCCTCATTCTCCACTTATTGGAGGTTTTCAAGCAGAGGCTGAGCACGTGTGTTGTGGATGCTGTAGCTTAAGATTCCCAGCACTGAGCACTGGGTAGATAGAGGAAGGCCATTCCAATTCAGCAATTCGATGGGGAGATTTTAGGCAGTACAACTTTTCAAACCTTTGCAGCATTGTGATTTTGTGCCCATCCATTATCCTTGCCTCCCTGTCCTCTCTTCTCTGTCTTGTCTCCCCCAACTGCTAAAATGCAGACAGTAAACTTTCAGGGGGAAGTAGCTGCAATTTTCTGTGATGCTAAAGTCCAAGCTACATGGTTAGCTACAGTAAAAACAGTAGCAATCTATTTTACGCAACCGTTGAAGATCTAGAAGCCCTAATGTGGAACAGCTTGCCCATCTCTGCGTCATCCGTTTCCCACACGGATCTGTGTTGTCATTTGTGAAACATTTCACGATCCTGTGGGATGAATGGTGCCTCATGAAAACATAAGAACATAAGCTGTGAGTACTGCTTGACATCTCTTGCATCCATCAGAGCTGGGGGGGGCTGCCCCTTCTTAGCTAACCATTCATGCTGTAGACTTCCAGATGCAACACAGATTGTTCTATTACCTCTGATGGTTTTGTTTCACTTTGTGCTCAGAGCTGCCTTGATGTACCATCGCATTTCAGGGATAACACGTTGTCATGGAAATGTTAGGAAAGCCACAATAAAATGTTAAAATGCAAAATAGTAGTGTTGTTGAAGTGTAGTTTCTTTTTCTTCAGAGGAAGCTGTCAGTTTTACTAAATGTCTGTGCTTGGCTTTGGTCTTGGGTCCAGTGACCTGCTGATAAATACAGCTTCAACTTACTCATTGACCAGGGCCGACCTTGCCCCTTAGCAATTCAAGGGCTTGGCAGGCAGTGAGGGTAGCAGGGACATTGCAGTGGCAGGGGTGAGTCCCCCAGAAACTCCCAATGTGAGCCCCAAACTACTGGGCATTATACAGCCCCATGCACCCTCCTCCTGTGCTACCTTGTTTGGATCCAAAGTGGAATCCAGAGACAGCACCTCTGCTGTTCACCTTGGAGCAAGCCAAGTAGCAGTGGCAAGGTTCTGGGAAGAATTGACAGTTGGATGCCACGTCCATCACCACCTCCTATATTGCCACTCTCTGCCCATTTGGTGCCCCCAAGCAGTTGTTTGGTTCACAGTAAGCCAGCCCTGCTGCCCATTAGAATCTTGTGTTCAGTTCTTGTATAGCATTGTCTCTCAGTGTTGCACGCCCAGGCATTGTGGTGTCTGCTGATGGTATTCTGTGACTAAGTATCTGTTTCCCAAAGCGAATAGCCAGTCTTTCAGAAGAACCCAGAAGGCATTACTTTTGTATCTATAGGGAGCACCCATTCAGAAACAGGTACCTCCATCACAGGAGGATGCTTGGCTTGCAACTTTGAAATATTTCATTATTTAGGGGCTCCAACACCCCCTAAAAGCCATTTTGTTTTTTGCTCCCTGAGGCAGCCATTTTGTGACGTTGCTCTTTCCACATTCTCAAAATTCAAGGCATGCCTAGAAGTTAAACAAGATTGGGGACTCCTGGTGTTTAGAGTCCCTTAATTTAGAGAGCCATATGACAAGGCTGTATCCACAAGATTCTCAGAGAGATGAGGATGAGCATTACAGAAACTAAGATAAGAAGCGGTGACCTTCTCATTTGGGTGACGATTTCTTACAAGTTACCTAATAAGACCAGAGGCAGCATAGGAGAGAGAGAGCTGTCCAGCCTTCTTGATTATCCTGCGCAAAGTGAAAGTGATTCTGAGATCCTATTTCACTGGGCCTGTGGGTCTCAGCAAGTGCCACTTCCTCATATTTATCAATTCCAGCCTTAGTGTGAATTCTTATGAGCCTTTTCAGACAAGACAAAAATCACCTGTCATATTGACTCATTGTTTAAGAATCACTGATTGACTAACTGACTGACTGACTGACTGACTGTTTTGTTTTGTTTACTCTCTGTTTTGGAGTGGAACACAGTGATGACAGTTCTTTGACTCCACTGAACTGTGCAAGAACATATGAGTGTAAAATTTAGCCAGTTACTCTGTGCTGTATATTTGAATATTTGCCCTGTACTATACATTTGAATATTTGAAAAGCAACCCACCAAACAGGAGTTGCTATCAAACTGCCTGGTGAAAAATTGGCATCCTGTTTATGATGGGCAAGCAGAACATGAGTTGAACTAACAGGAGCTCAGCAGCCTTACCCCTCCTCCATGGTTCTCCTCACAACAACCCTGAAGTAGAGAAGGCTGAGATAGAGTGACTGGTGACATTCTAACAACTACACCACAATGGCATTCTGTTGATGTTGGTGCACTGACTTTAACTGCCTGTGGTTCTCTTTCCAGTGACTTTGTTGGAGAAGAGAGTAGGAATCCAGTGCCTGGCTCTCAGGGACTCTCTTTCCTAAAAGTTTCAGTCTTGATGAAGTAAACAGCCCTTGGGAAGTAGCCCTAGTTCAGAGCAAGTCTATGGGAAGTGAGGATAATGAGGGGGGAAAACCAGAAAACTGGGCTCTAGACTGATAATGTGAGATTCATTAGATTTTCAAATGTTGTCCTCAGGGTAGTTTCAAAGCCCTTGCATTTGAGGTTCTGTGGGAAAGGGATAATTAACAAGATGGATTAGCTGTGAGCCACTGATAAGGAGTAGAAGCCCTCATGGTTGTTGCTGGCAGGCGTGCATTTGGGTGTGTTATGCGCCGTTCCATTCCATCACTTTCTTTTCTTCCTCACCAGATGCATCACACACCTTAACTTCACAAGGGCTACATTAACCCCTGCCAGTCCAGCACCCAAATCCATGATGTTCTGCCCTGGATGATGTTTAGCATACATGAGACAAGTGTTCTGATCAGACAGGCTCATTTCCCCAATAATTTGTTTTATGTTCATTCTAACCCCCCCCCCCCTAAAAAAAAATGTTTGAGACACTGGAGCAGGGAGGGAGTGATTAAGGCCACCTGATTGGGGTGATTTGCCTGATCCACAGCTGCTGCCTCTGCTGCTGCTGCTGCTGTTTAAGTGTTCCTGCCAGCCCAGCAGTCCTGTTTTTGTGATTAGAGTTTTTGCATCCTCCTGTACAACAGTCAAGGCAGGGAAGGAGAGGAGAGGAGAGGAGACGCATACTCTGGCTAGGGCTGTAGTACTGCCAAAAAGGAAAGAGGAGGTTCCAGTCGATAATAAAATGAATGCCAGTCAATGAATGCTGTGCTGTGATGCAAAAGGGCAGTAGCCTATTTGGAGTTCGCTGGAATTCTTACATGCAATTCCCACCATAAAACATGATTATGACCACTAGATGGCTTTTGTAAAGGACTGGATGAATTCATGGGCTGCCAGCTTGGATAATTAAACAGAATCTCCATAATGACAAGCAGTGTACCTCCCATTACTCAGATACTGGAAACAGACAACTGAGCAAGGCTCTTGGTGTGCTTCTGGAGGCTGCTGGTTGGCATCAGAATGCTGAACCCCCTTCATCTAATCAAGTGGGGCTTTTCTTCTGTTCTTGGTCTGCTTCTGCAGCAGAATTGGGAAGGATGGAGTGGAATGAGATGACATAATGTTGAGGTGGTAGAATGGACTATTTTGAATGCTCTCCTGTGTTAAAAAAAAGAAAGAAACACATACCCACACACCTGAAAACGTAAAATGAGATTTTCTTCCTGATGAGCTACTTTTCTACTCATAGGGGACTGTGTTTTTTAACATTATCATCTGAAGCAGTCCTTCTGTCATGTCAGTATTCTTCCCATTCCTTCTCTGCGCATGCAGACCACAGTCAAATTCCCTGAATTCCTTCGATCAGAACCACCCCTGAGAGACACTAATCCAATCTCTTGTTTAAAACAGAAAAAGAGGTTCTCCATGTCCCCTGGACATATTACTTCATTGCAGAATCTCTCCAGCTAGGACATAAAACCACTTTGTCACATCCAGCCCAATTCTGCCCTGATGGGCTCTGAACCTGTCATTTATTCCTGTGGGGTTTTTTGTAGCAGCTATGATGATTAAGGTTTTGCTCTTCTTGGGCAATCTGTCATGGTCCTTCTTAATTTTACCAACACAGGCAGTCCCTTGAAGAAATTGCAGGCAGCTTTCAAGAGGGCAATAGCTAGATTTTGCAGAGCCCCTAAGTTTGAAGCCTTCCTCCTATTTCCCTCCAGGGCAAAGCAAAGATTTGCCCTTGACTGTTTGGAGGAATGATGTCCCAGCATCTTAAGGCTTAAGGCTTCCCCTTTCCTGCTCTGCCTGTTCATCCTAGTTATTCAACATCACATATTGGGTAACTTTGACCTTCAGTGCTGCTGGGAGGGGGCTACATTCACTGTGTGAGAGAATGAGAGTCTCTCTCTAGGGCGCTGGGATTGTTGGGCCGGCATATGCATCAGCTGAATGCACATTTATATGCTGGTTTGGAGGAGGTGAGGAATTAAAGCCTTCAGGTGAAATCTTTTTCCATATAATTATATCTTTGGAGACCAGGTTTTTAAAATGGGTTTAGCAGCCAGCTGCTTTCATTATGATTCTTACCACTGGCATACTGATTTGTTTGGGCAATATAACATATGCATTCATGCTGAGGGAAGGAAAGAGAAGCCCTGTGCTTTCCCATAAGACTGCTGCTGAAATTTAAGTTTAATCCATGTGAACTTTTGGAGCCATTTCCAGACCCCTGACTTGACGATCACAGCTTTTTTTTCTTTCCGCTCTGCCTGGGTCACACAGTACCAGTTAAGTGTTATCCAAAATTAAGCTGCTAAATCGCTTCGCTTATTGCTCAGACCTTGTAGCCCTGCACACAGGTGCACATGGCAGGTCCTGCTCTGACTTCCAATCCACTTCTACATCCAAGACTAATTCCCAGTTCTTATTGTTAGACAGCCCCACAGCAAGGGATGCCTGGTGGCAGCCTGGCAATGCCAGGAGCTTTAGAGGGCAGAGCAAGAGGTGGCAATGACATTGTGCTTTGTGTCAGCATCATGTCTGGGCAAAAGCCTAGTTGTGACATCAATATGTCAACTGATACTCTAGAACAGGGGCAGCCAAACTGTGGCTCGGGAGCCAGATGTGGCTCTTTCACACATATTGTGTGGCCCTCAAAGCCCCCACTGCTCTGTCGGCCCAGAGAGGGCATTTCTCTTTTTAAATCACTTCTCCAAGGCAAGCCAGCCAGCCTTTCTTCCTTCCTTCCGCTCTCAAATATCTGACATATACACTATATGGCCATTACGTTAAACAAGTTTGGCCACCCCTGCTCTAGAACGTCTGCTGATTTCTGATGCCACATACTGGTTTTGGCCCTGATGTGATGTTGGCACATAGCCTGATGTCATTTCCTCCCCCACTATTTCTTCTGCCAGTCCAAGAGGCAAAGGCAGATGGGTGGGCCCTTCATCAGGAGATTGCCTATTTGAAGTGGGCAAATGGTATGCTTGCCCACAACCTTGCTTTCTGCCCTTATCCTGTGAAGTCAGAGTTTTTCATGGGAGAAATAGCAGGCAGTTTCTAAGGATGAGATCATATGAGACCTAGGCCTGCCCTAGGCACGCCTCCTGTCCAGATTTAAAGTGTGCAATCACATGCACACATTTGCCCCCAGTCCTTCCCATACTTATCTTAGGACAGGCTGGGACCGGACTAAATAGCTATCCAGTAGTAAATCTCTAAAACACATGCAGTGCACATTTCCCAGCTGTCTGAATGGCCACAGCATGCGATGCACACACCCCACGCATGCAGGAGCAGTCTGAATGCTTGCATGTGTGTGACCTGTGCCTTTTCCAGCAGCAGGGCGGGGAGGGGTGTGATTGCCATGGTGCTCATCAAAGAGCACTGACTTTTTCAAAGGCAGGATACTGCCATGCCAAATTCCCAGTGTGATCGCTCCAAATGCAGAAGGGGCTGTGCAGGGATGGAGAGATGGGTGAGAAGCCTGAAGGGTGCATGTGCCTTCTGCTTTCTTGGGAAAGAAGTGTGAGGGCTGGGTGGGGGCTGGCAAATATATTGGGGGAAACTGATCACAGTCTTGTTTGGAAATGCATCTTCATAAAGCCTCCTGGAAGATCTGGCTGTATCAGTTCTGGAATGAGGCAAAAAACCAGCTGGATTTGGAGTTGGCTCCTTTGTCATTAAAAAACAAACATTGAGCTTGTTCCTTTGGTTTTGGAATGAAAGTTAGCTGCATTAGGAAGTCAGTGTGATACTGTTTCTATTGTACAGAAAACACATTCCTGGGCATAACTCCTCCGTGGCCACACAGTTGAAAGCCAGAGGCTGCATCCCTCGCCACTTTGCATTACATGTTTAATGCTAGGGGCTCATAGCCTTACCTTCAGTTTTTCTCTTGGGTTTTGTTGTGGTACCCTGAAGTAGGCAAATCCTCAGTCCGCCTCCCCCCCCCCCATTTTCTACAAGTATAGCAACCCAGAGTCATCAGCTTCTCAAGCAGGACTATTCCATCTTTGGATACACACACACACACCACTCCTCTTTGTGGCTGAGAGCTAGTTTCAGGAATTTATCTACACTTCAGAATTGTGGAACTCCTGTGTTCTAACGCTTGAAATACAATACTTCATAGGGATTTAATCAACTTCTTGAGAAATGGAGCATCTAATAAAAAGCTCCATTTTATTAGGCACCATTTTATTAGTGAGAAATTCCTAAATTCACAGTCCTTAGTTTCTGCTCCCCAAACCCTCAAGCAATCATTGAGGGGGGGATTTCAGTTCTCACTCATCTGGATACTTGTGGCAGTTCTTGGAATAGAGAAGGTGAAATGTAAATAGTTAGCCCAAAGGAAAAAGTGAGAAGAAACATTAAGTCCATTTATATCTATTAAAACAGGACTGTGTTATTTCTCAGGGTAGTCTTGACTGTCATATTTTTATCACGTAGAGTGAACTTTGAAAAGAATGCTGGGATATGTCACCCTCTCTCCATATGCACCACAGTACACATGAAAGCCAGCTTGGTGTAGTGGTTAAGAGCATGGATTCTAATCTGGGAGAACTGAGTTTGATTTCCTACTCCTTCGCATGCACTTGCTGACTGACTTTGTGTCAGTCACAATTTTTGAAAGAGCTTCTTTCTCAAGAACAGTTCTCTCAGGGCTCTCTCAGCCCCACCTACTTCACAGGGTGTCTGTTGTGGGGAGGGGAAGGGAAAGGAGATTGTAAACCAGACAGATTATAAATCTAATTTTCTTCTTCTTCTTCTTCTTCTTCTTCTTCTTCTTCTTCTTCTTCTTCTTCTTCTTCTTCTTCTTCTTCTTCTTCTCACAGTCTGAATCAGATACCATGCATGCAGGAATGGAGAACCTGCAACTAATTTCTGAGCATTATACAAAATACAGGGAAGGGATCCCCAGCCTCAACCTGTATACTCCATCATGTGTGTAAGGCCATTTTCTAGGACCATTTTAATTTCCCAGTGCTTTCCTAGAAATAAGAAAATAGGGGTAAAGCTAGGATTGGCTCCTGTTGCTCAAATTGTTTAATTTTGTTTGAACTATCCTGTGCTATCCCAGGTGATTTACCTGTCAATTCTGCATATTTAGCTCTCCCCCCCCCCTCCTATGGCTTTCTTTTCATGCAGTAAAGGTGCTCAAGATTATAGATGTGGAATCAGCAGCCCACTTTCTCATAGAGATTATCTGATCCACATCATCACCAATTTTTTTCTCTGTGTGCAAGCTTTCTCTTTACTGTAATAGAAGGATGCCTTGATCATCTGCCTCTATTCCCACTTCCCATTCTGCTGAGCAGGTGAACTGCCTGTTGCTGGGAGCAGCAAAGCATGGGTGTCTGCTTCTAGTCCCTTAGTCTCTGCCACTGTTTGCAAGCACAACCTTTTACTTTGTCCCCTACAGGAAAATGTGCTAACTTCCTATTCTGGTATGGGAAGAGCCACAGCCTCTGTGTGTATCCCCTCTCCATTCTGTACAACAGGCAAGCTGTCTAAGAGATATATAAGAGATAAGATATAGACCTGCCACTGTCCTCTGTATCTTCCCTGCCTGCTTTCCAGCATGTGTAAGCAAAAGCTTGCATTCTGTCTTGCAGACTGAGAGCCAGATAATAAAACAGCTCATGTAAATACATCGTCTGTGTTTATACAGAATCACAGACCATCCCAAAGAAAGTGAGATGGTGCAATGAATGTGAAAGCAGTGTGCACATAAATGCCAGTTGGAGCAATCCAGTTTGGTAGAAGATTGCAGAAGGTGAGATAGGACTGTCCTTTGTTTCACTTATGTACTGCAGACACCTGGAGTTTGTTGTCAGTCCTCAATTTTAGTGTGATTATTATGATGTCATCGCAACTGTCTTGCCTATTATTATTTTGCATTGGTTTAATACAATTGCTTTTGTAATTTTGGTTTTATTTAGTTTGCTTTGAGCTTGCTATTGAAAAGGCAGGGCACACATATAATACATAAATAAATAGTTTGCTATCTTACTCCGTGTTCCCATTTGTCTCACCTTGGTAAATGAGGAAATAAATAAATCACATCACTGGTTCTTAAAGAGGTGAGAACAGCAACTTTGTATTTCGTATGTTTTGCTGCTATATTTTTAATCTCTCTCTTTATTTCAGATACATGGCCATTATCCATCCAATGCAACCACGGTTATCAGCCACAGCCACCAAATTTGTCATCTTTGTCATATGGTTACTGGCTTTGTTGTTATCGTTCCCACAAGGTTACTATGCAAACACCGTAGAGCTGCCAGGCCGGGTGGTGTGTCTGGTGGAATGGCCAGAAAACGAGAACCAGACCCAGGTCTATGAATTAACGTGAGTTTCTTTCTTTCTTTCTTTCTTTCTTTCTTTCTTTCTTTCTTTCTTTCTTTCTTTCTTTCTTTCTTTCTTTCTTTCTTTCTTTCTTTCTTTCTTTCTTTCTTGTTAATATTGGGGTGTGTAGAAAATATGTATTCCAGTCCCAGAGTCTTAAGCACCTTAACCAGGCTCTAAGTATTTCAGGGAATACTGAATAGGGATGGGCACAGACTGGAAAAATGAAGGGCCATGGGTCATGAGTTTCACAAACCATGAACTTCCACAGATTCTCCCAAATGCATGGACCATGCAAACAAACCACAAATTGGCCCCTTGTCCATTACAAAGTTAGGTCCGTGGACCAGTGTGTGCCCATCCCTAATATTGAAGCCTTGTACAATAATTTAGTTTTTACAATAAGGCTAAAAAATGATGCTCAGACTCCTTCCTAAGTTGCCTATCCTACAAATTAGAGCTGCAGATTCAGTTCTTTGTACTTCAGGTCAAATGAAATCTTTGCTGCAGCTCTGCTGGATGGAAGGCTACCTTTTATAACATCCCCAGTGTCATATTTGCATATGAAAATGCAATTAAAGAACAAAATAAAGAAGTATGATATAAGAGAAAAGAGAAGCCATGCTGGATCAGATCAGTGGCCCATCCAGTCCAACACTCTGTGTCACACAGTGGCCAAAGAAACCAAGTGCCATAAGGAGGGGCCAGGACACTAGAAACCCTCCCACTGTCCCCCCCTCCAAGCACCAAGAATACAGAGCATCATTGCCCCAGACAGAGAATTCCAACAATACACTGTGGCTAATAGCCACTGATGGACCTCTGCTCCATAAGCTTAACCAATCACCTCTTGAAGCTGTCTATGCTTGTAGCCGCCACCTCCTGTGGCAGTGAATTCCATTTGTTAATCACCCTTTGGGTGAAGAAGTACTTCCTTCTATCAGTTCTAGCCCGACTGCTCAGCAATTTCATTGAATGTCCACGAGTTCTTGTATTGTGAGAAAGCGAGAAAAGTACTTCTTTCTCTACCTTCTCTATCCCATGCATAATCTTGTAAAACTCTATCATGTCACCCCTCAGTCAACGTTTCTCCAAGCTAAAGTCCCCCAAGAGTTATAACCTGTCAAACAAACATGCACATTGAACTATTAGCATTTTAACTAGTGAAGAAGTGATTATGGTACATCGATAAAATAAGCATCCACTTTCAACACCAACAGGAGAATGGGTAGGGATACAAGTAAAGGGCTAGTTAAATAGGTTGTTAAGGTCAACTATGTATTATTATTATTATTTATAACATTTATATCCCACCTTTCTACCCTCACAAGATCCAGCAAAGTGGCTAACAATTTAAAACATATGTGATAAAATTATTGTTTAAAACCATTAAAATCAACCCCCCCCCAAAAAAAGCTCATGCATCATTAAAACAAATTAAAAACAGAGGTAAAAGATGTACATACCAGTGTTCCCTCTAAGCTGTTAGCATGAGCTAGCTCACAGATTTTTAGCCTCCAGCTCACACATTTTTGTCTTAGCTCAGGAAGGATGACCCCAGAGCACACTAATTTATGCAGTAGCTCTCAACTTTCATGCCAGTAGCTCACAAAGTAGAATTTTTGCTCACATGACTGCAGCTTAGAGGGAACATTGGTACAGACACATAAAAACAGCAATTAAATAATTGGTTGAGATAGAGGTATCACTGAGGGAATGCCAAACAAAACAAAAGTTTTCAACAACTTGCAAAAGATGGCAACAGAAAGGAACAGATTGATTTCCCTGGGAGAGAGTTCTAGAGCTTTGGTGCCATGACCAAGAAGGCCTTTTCTAGGGTTGCTACCTGCCTAAGGAGGCAGGGGCACCCAAAACAGGGCCTCCGATGACCATAATGTTGGCCCCAAACCAAATAAGGCTTTTGCTTATTGTACACTTTCTTCTGCTCTTCTTAGTAGCCTGTGTGGTTGGATGTACTGCTGAATCTTTTTGTTCTGGATGCTAGGTAGATTGTAGACTTCCATTAGAATGGAAGAAGAATGCCATATTTTTTTTTTGCCACTTAAGGGAAATATGTTATTGCTGGTGAATCACTAGGTGCATTTGCAATACTATCAGTATGCATACCCATTAATCTTAACATTAGATATATGGGAGGGAGGAGATAGTTACCCTGTGTGAGTTCTCTTTCTCCACTGGCATGTTCTGTCTTGAAGATTATCACTGGATATGGGCTCCCTCTCCAATGAATGACTCCAGTGGTTCTTTAGTGTCTACTATGATGAGTGCACTGATTTTGCTGTCTGTGTGTCTGACTTGTGACTTTATTTCAGGTCTCAGTAATAAAAAGTTAGTAGAATCAGGAAACACGGACAGTGGCACATAACTCTTTGCCCTGGGCTACTGGTTATGGTTGCCATGAGATATTGTTCTATGCCAGATTAGTTTACGATATAGTTTCTCTATTCCTTGCTGTTTTGTTCAGTAGCATTTCTAAAACTCTGGCAGCTTTAGTAGATGGTTGTTTATGGGATCAGCCTTACAATCTTTAACAAATTCTGAAAATCCTTTATTGTGGAATGGTGGCTCACCATCCAAACTGCCTCTCATTTCTTATGCCACAAAGTGGGTCATGATATTGTTATGGTTACAACCAAAGTTCCATCTAAACTGTGGAGTCCTGTGAGCAAAAATTCTACTTTGTGAGCAACTGGCATTAAAGTTGTGAGCTACTGCATCAATTAGTTTGCTCTGGGGCCATTTTTCCTGAGCTGAGACAAAAATGTGTGAGCCAGAGGCTAAAAAATTGTGAGCTAGCTCACACTAACTCAGCTTAGAGGGAACACTGGTTACAACTCTAATATCTGGCTATTCACTTCATTTTTAGCCATTGGATTCATGCTACGTCATGATGAGACGGTTACTGCCTTTATTCTTAAAGTGATCCTTCCCCACCTCAGTCCAAGGTCTGCTGAGAAGGCATAGCGTCATACATGGTTCCCTCTGCCAAAGCCATTGTAATGCTGCACGGGCATCACATTTCTTACAACTCTCAGATTGCGTTAGTATAAGTCAAAGAGTATGGATGGAAGCAGAAATGAGTCAATAAAGCCATTCTGATATCCATTAGATTTCATATGTTGTTGTCTTCAGCAGTGGTTTGCTGTCATTGATGATTCACTGAGATTATTTTAGCCCATTTTTCCAAGGATGCTATTTTTAGGATTTTTGTACACCATTTTTATCAAGGATGATTCAATGTCCACAAAGCAATTGCTCAAAAATCAACTCTCCTGGTTTACAATGCCTGTCCACTGTCAAATGCAGCACCTCGTCTGCCCACCTGGATAATCTGCTTGCAGTTAAAGCAGCATTTTGAGTACTGATTGGGGGGGCGGGGGATGGATTCAACAGAAATTCCCACCAACCAAAGCAGGGAGTGATTTTTGTTGATTCTCCCTCCTTTGGTAGACCTCTGACTCCCCCATTATTCTGCTCCTGGGGTCCCCTGTTCCCCAAGGACAACACTGGGAGGGGAAGTTTGGGCTGCAGCAGGAGTGAGAGAAAATTTGGGACTGGACCCAATCTAGTTGTTTCAGCATGACAACTGACTGGGTCATCACTGCTGATTCATGTTCACAACATCTATCCTAGGCCCATCAGTGGTTAGGGCATGCATCATTTAAAATCAGCCATGTTGTGGTGTTAAGTGGAGTTTTTGCTTTTGTTCCTACACAGTCTGTGGCATTATCATGATGGTGCATGCTCAGAACTTACTGGATCAAACTATGGTCTTCAGGTGCCAATGCAAGAACATGTACTTGTATTCCAGTTGGTACAAAGAAATACCATGAGCATTGTGAGGCAGGCAGGAAGGCAAGATGAACAAGGCTGGGACACGAGAAAGACAAGACATGCAATGTCCCACCTCACCTCCTGGCACAACTGAAATAAGCAAGGAAAGTACCTCTTTTGTGAGTTAATCCCCCCCCCAGTCGTATACATTGACTGAGGGAGGGATGGTGGCATGGGGTAGCTTGATCTCGTCCAATCTCAGAAGCTAAGCAAAGTACATGGATGGAAGACCACCAAGGAAGATTCTGCAGAGGAAGGCAAACCACTTCTACTCCTAATTTGCCTTGAAAGCCCCTTGCTGGGTTGCCATGTCAGTTGCAATGCTGGGTGGATGGATGGGGATGGATGACAGCAAAGAGCCTTATCAGACATCATGACACTTTCCATGTGGACTCTTCCAGGTGGCCTATCCATCTGATTACAACCATAGTAGCATGGCAGTAGCTGCTCCTCCAGTGCAGAAGAGATGTTACCTAAGTGGAGAGGGGGGAAAGTCAGCATGACTCCACTCTTCAGGAAGAAGGGACACTGGAAAATCCTACTGTGAGAATAAGTGAACAGGAGGATAGCAGTGGGTTGCTATCTCATAGCACGGCCAGGGGAGTGGGAAAGGGAGAAGATGAGGGGAAGCACATATCAATGATGGTGGAGGACACAGCCAGCAAAGAAACAGACACACTCAAAGAAGAAACAGTGGCAGAACCATGTCTCCTTTTTAAATCCTGGCCAAGGTAAAGTTCTTCTCTTCTGACTTGGAGGAACAATAGTCTCACCTGGAAGGAATGTCATTTTAAAGATCAGAAGGAGCTCTTTTTCACATGAAACAGTGGTGTGGGGGGAGGAGGAGTTCTTGCCTCCCTGTCATACCACTGAAACAACCCTAATACAGGGAGTTGTTTATATAACTCTGGAACATGAGGGGTAAATAACTCCTAGTTGGGGACATTTTAGCTTCTGAAACATGGTGGGAAGCAGGAGCTCCTCTTCCCACCCACACCCCCAGTTCCAAGCTGGAAAAGGCTCCTTCTGATATTTGAATGGCATTCCCTTTAGCTGCTGTGTAAGTACAGAGAAAAGGAGCCCCATGGCACAGAGTGGTCAGCTGCGATACTGCAGTTCAAGCTCTGCTCATAACCTAAGTTCTACCCCAGAGGAAGCTGGTTTCAGGTAGCCGGCTCAAGGTTGACTCAGCCTTCCATCCTTCCAAGGTCGGAAAAATGAGTACCATGCTTGCTGGGGGTAGAGTGTAGATGACTGGGGAAGGCAATAGCAAGCCACCCCGTAAAAAAGTCTGTCAAGAAAGAGTCGTGATGTGACATCATGCCATGGGTCAGTAACAACTTGGTGCTTGTACCTTTACCTACGTGCAGGGAACAGAAGGTGGGACAGGGAAGCCCAAACACGCCACAAAATGTAATGACTAGTTTGGGTGTGAGAACTAAGTTGTCTGTGTGAGTCAGGCAAAACAGACTCATGGGGTTGCCAGGTTCCCCTTGGCCATCAGTGGGGGGTGGGAGGGGTAGAGTTGCCAGATCCAGGTTGGGAAACTCCTGGAGATTTGGGGATGGAGCCTGAGTAGGACACAGACCTCAGTGGGGTAGAATGCCATAGAATCCAAAGCATCCATTTTCTCCAGGAGAACTGGTCTCTGTAGTCTGGAGAAGAGCTAAAATCCTGGGGAATCCCCAGGTCCCACCCAGAGGCTAGCATCTCCAGGAGACAAGCCACACAGTTTCCCTTTCCTCCCCTGTGAAAGATTAAAATATCTCTTTGTTGTTATATTGACTTTTCAATATACACCAAAGATTACAGTTAAGGAATGAGGATGAGGGAAATAGTTTGCAAGAGCATACATCCTTTAAATGTTTAAAATACAATTTCACACATTAAAAAAAAACTAAGGTTTTTTTTAAAGTATACAGTGCAATTTGAGAGCAAATGGTTCTTTGAACTGATGGGTGATCAAGCATTCCTAATTTTTTTTTATGCTGTTGATGCAGAAATAATATTGAAAATGCATTCATCCTAGTGGGAAAATTCAGCTTGAGGAAAATGAAATACCAAAGTGAAAACAAAAAGAAAAAGAAAAAAGACCTAATTGGAAAGGAAAAAACAAAATTGAAATGGGAATATTTAGATGGATTTAGACAAGTTTCATAATTGAATCACATCCCTCGTTGCAAAGCACAGAACACAGCAACCTTGCTGAGGCTAACTAAGTAGGGCTAGGGCTGGTGAGTGCCTGCATAGGAGGCGTCTTGGGAGCCAGCACGTGCTGCCTTCTTCACTTCCGTGGCAGGAAAGCTGGAATGTAAATGCAATAAATATGTAGTAATACTTGGCCACTATGCCACATCCCTGGCTTTTCTCTTCTACCCTTCTTTCCATCATGACTGTGGCACGTTTTGGATTACATTTCTTTTCTCTGGCTTTTGGGAGGGGGGGAAAAATGATGCCTTTCAAATAAGACTGAAAAGCAAGTTGGCCCTTTACTTAGGACCAACAAAGCAATATCAGAACGGTGTGCAGACTTTCAGGTTTGCCAGAACTCTTCACCCAGCTAGATTCTTTTAAATGAGGAAGGGAGAAAAGATCCTTCAGTTCCCAATTTTAAGTCCTTTTGTATGGATACAGCCATGGTTAGTATTTGGAAGGGAGACCACCACGGAATATATAACCATGGCTGATCCTGCTTTGCTTCCGAGATCTGACAAGATCAAGCTAGCCTTTACTATCCAGATCAGGGCAAATAGAATATGCACATCCTTTCAACATCCAGCCTAATGAAGAATCCTGGAGAACTCCTAATCTGGCACATTGTTTTGTATTGTCTTGATCGGGCCTAATAAAAGGCATTATGTAGAATTTGCTGTTTTGGTTTTGCTTTGGATCACTGTGGCTATCTGCAGTCTCTGTAAGTATGGTGTCATCTTGATTATAGACTTTATCATTAAATTTCCAGTACTCTTGAGTGGAAACAAGGGCTGCTTTCTGGTCTTTCTAGAAAAATAGCACACCATTAAGATTTGTAGTTTGACCTGTAATGGGGTTTCATGGAGCCTCTGATGTTCTTGCTGAGATGTGCATTAGTATCGCCTAGCTCTGCCTCCTGTGCTTTTTTTTTTTTGTCTCAAGTAAGTTAAGTATTTCATAGTCTTGTCTATGTGTGTGTATTTCCTCTGGCAAGGCTGCCTTGGACAGGAAATCAACTATTGTATGTCAAATATTGCAGTCTAAATAAAATGTGCCAGAGGTGTTTTGGAACTGACAATAATAGTTTTTGAAAAATGGCTTTCAGAGATCTCTGTCAAGCCAGACAGATTTTTGGACTTTAATATACCGATCATCCCCCCACACACACACCATGGGAAAATGCAATTGCTAGGAATTCTTTCTCACTTTGGTCATGTTGCAGCTCAATATTTGATAAAGATTTGGATGTAAACACTGGGCATTTGTCATGAAGACCATTTTCATGGGTATCATGTTGTATAGTGCTACATCTTCATTATTGTCACAGTATTTGAAAACCAGTGACTTAATCCTAAATCCCAGATGCTGGCATGACACTGTCACTGATACCAGTGCAGCACTGGCATAGTGAGTCAGTATCCTGCACTCCTCAGTAGAGAAAAGTAATGTCAAAAAAGACCTAATTCCAAGGAGCTCACAGCCAATGCACTGAAGCCCACAGAAATACTACTGACGCCCACCAGTCAGAGAACAGGGTACCTTGCTCACCCACAAAAGACAGCAGTGAAAACAACAGTGCAAAACAGTACCCTCCACTGTATGGAGGATTGTGGCATGTCCAGTAGGAGCACTGGAGCTGCCACACTTTGAGGATCACCACATGTGGGGGAATACCTTCCTGCAAGCACACTTCTTTTAGACAAACTGACTTGGTGAGGCCACATTAATAACAATACCACAGCTCACCTGGCAAAGAAAGCGAACACAGAACTGCACATTCACAGAAGACATGATGTCATCTCCCAAAGAGCTCACTGGAGAAAAGTTTGGATGTTCCAGGTCCTGCCTATTTTTCCTGCCCCAGACCCCCCCCCCCCCCGGAGCCTATTCACCTTTTGATGTAGAGACTAGCTCTCTTTTTTAAAGCATAAGCTGGGGATTTTAAGAACCTGATAAGCAGATTGCTATACCATTAGAACACTATATTGCTATTCAATTGCTGATTATTATTTTTTTTAAAAAAAAATTGAAAAAGCATCCAGTGGCATAGAGGGAGTAGCTGTTGCCAGAGGGCTGGGGCAGAGGAAATGTGAAAGTGTCACGGTGGCTGCTTTGCATTGGCTGCCATGACAGCATTAGGGAAAACATATCAGCTACTCTCCATGTAAACAGATTATCCCAGAAACAGCATTTATATGTCAAATTTATATCCTGTCTTTCTGCGTAATCAGGGCCACTAAGGTGTCTAACAAGTGAAAGCGAAATACTTTAAGCACATCATTAAAAAATTAAAACTAAAAGTAAAACACATATATAAAAACACAAAATCAGTTAAAGGCAAGAAGGTGGGAGTTGTGCATGCATGCAGTGAAATGAATGCTCCCTCATTCAAATGATGCAGCACAACTGGAATAAGCAATCCAAACAGTATTTTAGGGATGCCAAAAGCAGCACAAGATGGAGAGGCATGCCCAGGATCCTTGAGATGCTATACTGCTCTGATCATGGGATGCAGCTCCAGGGTGGTAAAACATCTGGACTGAGCCCTGGATATACAGGACCTTCTGGGTCCCCTCTGCCCATAAGCTTTTGACAAAAGTGCAGTTCTCTTCAGCATCTAAGATTATATATTTGTGTTTTTCTTCCTTTTTAAAGCATTGTGTTTCCATGCAGCTCAACAAAATTGGCTTCTCTCCAGAGCAGCCAATTTATTAAGATCATGATCCATCTTTCCACTTTTGATAAATGCAATTCTCATACCCAGCTTGATTATTGGCATTAGTTTAAGTGATTTAGCCTTTCCAGAGATTGTTTTTTAGATGCCAGATTATTGTGTAACTGGATTTTGGACATTGCTATGAATGTGCATAGGGTGGATCTTGTCTAAAGTTGTTTTCTGAATTCCACCTCTTTTATTTGCAACAGAGAGGATTGATATGAACCAAGTGTTAGGGACAAGTGAATGTTGTAGGCTTGCCAATCCCCAGGTCCCAGTGGGGGTTCTTCCTCTCTCCCAGGCTCCTTCCTGCCCCCAGTCAGCTGGTCAATGGGGGAATCCCCACCCCCACAGCCACCATGTGACTTTCCACCTCTGGAGGCTTCAGTCTGGCACAGGTGTGTCTGTGTTATTTCAAAGAAGTTGGCAGCAACTTGTGAGTAGAGATGCCAATCCCTCACTTCAGAGTCTCCAGAAAGGCGGGGGGAGGGGGAGGGAAATGTCTACTGGGCACTTCATTATTCCCTATGTGGAGATCAATTCTCACAGGGTATAATGGGGGATTGATCTGGAGGTATCGGGGACTCTGGGGGGGCTGTTTTTTGAGGTAGAGGCACCAAATTTTCAGTATAGCATCTAGTGCCTCTCCCCAAAATAACCCTCAAGTTTCAAAACGATTGGACCAGGGGGCCCAAAGAAGAATACAGTACGTACAACGCATCATCAAACAGAAATCAAAAAGTGACAGCTGCCCCTCCCCCACAATTTCCTCATTAAACAGCTGCCCCTCCCCCCACACCAGCCCCCACCTCCTGATCAGTAAATGAATGCCTGACGTAGTGGGATTGTACTTTTTTGCTGCCCCTTCTAATACATTAATTGTAACCATCCCAGCATTTTCTTACACATTAAATCCTAACATTTACCTAGCCACCTAACAGCATTTTAGATGCCTATTCTAATACATTAATTGTAAACATATAGCATTTTCTTACACATTAAATCCTAACATTTTTCTATCATCTTCAGTGCCTGTTCTCAGAGTGAGACAAAAGTATTTGACCTTAAAAGGTCAAGTGCTGAAATGTATATCTCGCAGACGTGGGAGGATATTCACCCTGTGAGAGAGAGCAAGAATCTTAGCAAATTATTTAATGCTGACACAGTTTAGACCTGGACAAAATAAACAGATGAAATTAGGTTCTCACGCAATAAATTTCCTGTTCTTATGGTCTGTGATTTAAAATAGCTTTTCCATCAAATTTATGTATGGGCTAATTGTGAGAATAGTGTTTGACCCCCAAAAATGGTCCTAAGAGGTCAAGGGGTTTTATGGCTGTGAAGTGCAGAAAAATGTAGACTTAAGAAAAATGCAAAAGCAGGACAGAGATATACAATTTAGGTTATTTTAAATATAAACAAAGATAGGATTTTCTGACATGTATAGAAACACACAGGTTACAGAATGCCCCATTGGTTTTTTTGTGGATATACTCTGACTGTGTCCAATATGTAGATAAAATAAAATTTTAAATAAAAACAAGCAACAGTAAGCAGTGTTTTAAATGATTTTAGTTCTACATGCCCTGTTAAATGTGCATTCACCCCATGTTCCCCAAGTATTGTTGACAACACAAATATTTACTGCCAACTTTGGTGATTTTTGATATGGTTCCACCAAGATCAGGATCTGAGCCTTTAATTGTATTCAAGTAGGCATTCATTTGCTTTTGATGGAACTCTTAACATCAGAAGATCTGGGGCTTAGTTCTGAGCCATGCAGCTCACTTAATATCTTGGCACACAATACAACTTTTTTCCATCGTCAGCATCCTCCACCTGTTAGCACTCCAAGGAGCTGTCTGGGGGGTTACTTGAGCAATGAACAGGGCCCCGGCAGTAGGAGGTTGCCTAGGATTCTATAAGAAAAAGAAGAGCTTATCGTTGCTGCTTTAGGGAGAAGAGGGGGTTGTGGGTCACGGGCAGCCTAGGAACTGATCTCCTTGATGAACCAAGGGTGCAGAGAGAGGAGCGAATTCCACATTTTAATCACTCTCTGTGTAAAATAGTATTTCCTTTTGTCCACCCTGAATATGCTATCAGCCTCGTTGTATTGAGTTCTAGTATTTTGAAAGGGGGAAAAAGTTCTGTTTGTCAACTCTCTCCACCCCTTGCATAATTTTATAAACCTCTATCTTGACCCCACACCCTCCCCCTCCCCTAACATAGCCATCGCTTTTCTAAACTGAAAAGTCACTCATCAGCCTTTCCTCATAGAGAAGGTGCTCCCCCCCCCAACCCCCCCCAATCAACTTTGCTGCCCTTCTCTGTACTTTTTCTAGCTCTGCAATGTCCTTTTGGAGATACGGTGACCAGAATTGTACACACTATTCCAAACAAGGCTGCGATATAGATCTATATGGGGGCATTACAATATAGGCTGTTTTATTCTCAATCCCGTTCCCAAGAATACCTACCACAGACTTTGCCTTTTTCACCGCTGCAGCACACAGGGTTGACACTTTCACCAAACTATCCTCAACACACTTGGGATTTTCCCCCCTCTCAGTCACAGCAAGTTCTATCCCTATTAGCTTATACGTGAAGTGGGGATTTTTTTTGACCCACTATGCCATCACCTTACACTTACCAGCACCTCACCCCTAGTTCCTAATCATTTATGAATAAATGAAATAGTCTTGCCCCCGTACCAATCCTTATCGGACCCCGTAGCATACTTCCCTACATTGTGAGAATTGTCCACAGATCCCCACTCTTTACTAACAGTCATTGAACCAGTTTTTTAATCAGAAAGAGAACCCATCCTCTTATCCCATGACTGCTAAGTTTACTCAGGAATCTCTGGCGAGTCTTTCTCAATGAACTCTAAAAGGTTGGTGAGGCAGGACTTCCCTTTGCAGAAGCCATGTAGGTGAAGAGTAGGTGGAATTCACTGCCACAGGAGGTGGTGGCGGCCACAAGTATGGCCACCTTCAAGAGGGGTTTAGATAGAAATATGGAGCACGGGTCCATCGGTGGCTATTAGCCACAGTGTATGTGTGTATATAAATTTTTTTGCCACTGTGTGACACAGAGTGTTGGACTTGATGGGCCGTTGGCCTGATCCAACATGGCTTCTCTTATGTTCTTATGTTCTTAAGATTAAAAAAACCAAAACAAAAAAACCTGGCACGATTGTGATCTGAGGGTGGAAAAATGTTTTTGTTTCAAACAGTCTTATTAGTAACATATGGCAATAAATTTCAATTTCTTACATCATTAATAATTACTTTTTATCTATCCCATATATTACTTTCTACCCACTCCTCCCCCGTTACTTGACACCCGCCGGTGTTATATACTTAAAATCTTAATATTAAAGGTACCCTTAATTAATAAGAACCAAAATTAATATCCTCCTCCCTCTTGTACTTAGTCATTATCAAAAATTGTCCAATGTCCTTTTATTTTCCACTCTTTTTCTACGTATCTTCTGAACTTTTTCCACTTCATCTTAATTACTTCTAAATCATAGTCTCTTAAGGTTCACGTTAACTTGCCCATTTCACCCCAGTGTCATAACTTTTAAAACCCAATCCCATTTTTCTGGTATTTTTTCTTGCTTCCACAACCGCGCATACAACGTCCTAACTTTTTCCACTCCATCTTAATTACTTCTAAATCATAGTCTCTTAAGGTTCATGTTAACTTGCCCATTTCACCATGTGTCATAACTTTTACAATCCTACCCCATTTCTCTGGTATTTTTTCTTGCTTCCACAACTACGCATATTATGTCCTAGCAGCTGAAAGCAAGTATCAAATTATAGTTCTATCTTCTTTTGGATTTTTTTTTCCATTTGTAATCCCAACAGGAAAGTCTCTGCAACTTTCTTAAATTCATATCCCGAGATCCTAGAAATTTCTTGTTGAATCATCCGCCAATACTTTTTTTGCCCTTTCACAAACCCACCGCATACGGTAGAAAGAACCTTCATGTTTTTTTTTACATTTCCAACACCGGTCTGGCATCTTATTATTCATCTTTGCCAATATCACCCAGTGAGTTGCATTTGAACACGAGTCTCCTAGGTTCTTGTTTAGCACTTAACCCGCTAGACTTACTTTACTGTAGCCCCCCCTTTTTTGTTTTTGTTTTTTTGCTGAGACTGAAATGTAAGAACAATGTTCTCAACTAGGATAGGCATTAGAGGACCACACTAGGATCCGGAACCATCAAGTTCAAATCCTGACTCTGCCACGCAAGATTGCTGGTGACTTTGAGCCTATCACGCTCTCTTGCCTTAGCCTACCTCACAAGGTTGCTGTTGCGAAGATAAAATGGAAAAGGAGAAAAACAATTGATAAGCTGCTTGGTATCATGATTAGGGAGGGAAACAGGATGTAAAAACTAAGCACTACACCACAATGGTTTCAATGAAATGCGGAGGCTGGACAGTTGTAAGAGACCGCAGAGGCTACTGTTACACGGCTAACCCTACTGACGTCCAAGCTCTGACAAAATTGGGCTAGTCGGTTATATTCAGGCTTCCCATGAAACATTTACATGCGGATAATTAGAGAAATAAGAGCCCCAGTGGTGCAGAGTGGTAAAGCCGCAGCACAGCGGTTCTAACCTCTGCTAACGACCTGAGTTTCACGGTTAAAACAATTTTATTTGGTAACAAACTATATGTCCTGCATCATTAATAACTTCTTTTAACTATCCCACATATTACTTTCTAGCCATCCCTCCCCCATTACTTGACCCCCGCCGGTGTTATTTACTTAAAATACTAATGTTTAAAGGTACCCTTAACTAATAAAAAATGAAAATTAACATTCTTCTTTTTTTTCTAAGACTTCATCATTATCAAAAATTGTTCAATGTCCTTTTATTTTCCACTCCATCTTAAAAACTTCTAAATCATAACCTCTTAAAATTCTTGTTAACTCGTTCATTTCACACAATGTCATAACTTTTACAATCCAACCCCATTTCTCTGGTATTTTTTCATGCTTCCACAACTACGCATATAATGTCCTAGCGGCTGAAAGCATGCACCAAATTATAGTTCTATTTTCTTTTGGAAATTTTTCCATTTGTAATCCCGACAGAAAAGTCTCTGCGACTTTCTTAAATTCATATCCCAAGATCCTAGAAATTTCTTGTTGAATCATCCGCCAATACTTTTTTGCCCTTTCACAAGTCCACCGCATACGGTAGAAAGAAACTCCATGTTTTTTACATTTCCAACATCTGTCCGGCATCTTATTATTCATCTTTTGCCAATTTCTTAGGAGTCATATACCACCTGTACATCATCTTAAAACAATTTTCTTTAATACTATGATACGTTGAGAGTTTCATAAAGTTCTTCCACAAATATCCCCAAGTTTCCATATATATTTCTTTATTTACATTAATTGCCCACTTAATCATTTGAGATGTCACTACTTCATTTTAAAAGTAACATATAGATTTTTTGAAATTAATTTTTCATTGTCTCCAAGCAGAACTTTTCCCATTTCTGTTTGTTCTCATCTTATTCCTTCAGTTTTAACATCGCTTTCCACCAAACTTTTTATTTGTTGCGTTTGAAACAATCATATTTATTATTCAACTCTTCGGCAGTTTTCAATTCTATTTTACAGCTTTGTATTTTTAGTTTATACGACACCCTTTTCCCCTCTCCCATCTCCGCCGTTATCCTTATTACTTCCGCAGGCACTGAGGATAGAGAAATGTTACGACCGTTCCTTTGTCATAGATTGCTATTTGATCGTGTTTTGCGCGCTTCGGTTTTAATACAAAGGCACGCAAATCGGGGCCCTCGGCGGTAGTTTCTAAAGCATCCGCGCAATTCGATGTTTTGATTACGCGTGTCTTAGACGGTCGTTGTATATAATCGAATAAAATATAATACGCGATCGCGATGTATAACGTTAGACAACCTTGTTACTCTGACTTTTGAAAACCCCGAGATAGGCCCCCTTCTGCGAATTCGGCTCAGCGGCCCGCCACCAATAGGGGAGTCGCCGTTGTTCAAACGCGCCAGCGGGTGCGGGGGGGGGGGGGTCGGCGCAGGATTCTCTTTAAATACGGGAAACCCGAGCGCCGTTCTGACGGCTCCGTACCACCATGGCGAATACACCCCTGTCTGTTTTTAATCCTGTGGTCCCTGGAGCACCCGTGAGGAGGAAAACTACAGCGAGGATTCAAAAACCTAGCACCGATTCTGACAAGGAGAATGTACAGCCGGTTCTTGCTAAACGCCTTTTTGCTTCCCCCGAGAAAATGAAAGATGGGGCAGAAATCTGTACACCGAAGCGGAGTAGATGTTTCCAGGATGGTGAGAGTTGTGACTCCGTGAATCCGTCACAACAAGATACATTTAAGGTGGGTAGAACAACATGGGAAAGATGTGTAAAAGGTTGTGTTGTTTCTGTTTAGGCTCCTTTTCTCATTTTGTGTGTTTGTGATTTTTAGAAAATTTGTCTCGTGGACTTGTCCGGTGTTCAGACGTCGATTCATACCGTCCTGCAAAAATACGTGGGAGTGTCCGATGAAGACGTTCCACCTGTGGACAAGCAAAAGTCACGTTCTGCGATGTACAAACTGATAACTGCCACCGCTTATTCTGTTCTCAATTATTGCTCCAACGATCTCTCTTATTCTATGTGTGACGGATGCATTTTAGATAGACCCGGACAGAATTCTCATGTATGTTTGACGTGGTCCTCTGCTTTTTACGATGAGAACTTAAGATATGTTTGTCGCAATCTGAATATGGGCCCCGTGTTGTATGTGATCACGGTTATTGCGTGTTTTCTTGATTGTTGTGGTATTAACAAGAATCATGTCATAACGTTGGCCAACCTGGTGGAAGGCGTACAAACATCCCCGACCCCCTGTGAACAATTGAGAACGTTGTTTCAGAAATGCCACCGACCCTATGTGACACTTGTTGAGAAATTTCTGCATAATACATTTCAGAATGGCACATCTGTGAATACCTTTCTTTTCCCCCTTTTGTAAATAAATTTTAAAAACTTTCTGTAATAAATGTACATTTTATACATTCACATGTATAAAAATAAAAATGTATTTAGAAGCCGTTGAGTTTGTGCAAATTTTGATACTAAAAAATATTCGATATTAAAAAAGATCACGCTGCATTTAGGGAGGTCGCTTTTGATCAGTAAGAGGGAGATTGACGCCGATACGCCGATAGACGTATGGTTTTACCAATAACGATGAAAATAACGGCTCTGCACCGAGAAAACTTAAAATAGACCGAGAGCTATTTAAACACAAGTCCTAATACCGACAGCGTGTTTTCACGGGTTCCTTACTTTAAAAAACAACACCGTGCACGCTCTTCCCCACATAATCCTGAACAGCTCTTTAAAAGTTCTTTAAAAGCCGGAGCAAGTCTTTTTCTGTAGCGGTTCCGTTCTTATGCCCCGGCTGAAGGAGGGGGCCGTCTCTTCTCTCATCCGATACCACCAACACAGAAAGTCCTTCTCCTGGTTTGTTTTAATAATGTATAATCATGCCAATTTTTGGCTAATGGCTTTTTGTAAAACACTTTGGGCAACAAAGAAACAAAGTATAAAAATACACTGAATAATCGGACACACCCTGTTATTACATATAAGCTTTTTTCCTTTATTTTCACTTTACGGTGAAACACTCCCCTGTAAATATGACCTATTGAACAGGGTAGGAGTGACGGTGTAAAGGCTGCGGATCGCAATTGTGGGAGGATAGGTTTCTTCGGCGTTTGCTTGGGCGGATTAAAATTAGCTGGGGCAGGCGGGGTAAGAAACGGAGGGAGTCTATCTGATTTTATATAGGAAAGCTGGTGTAATATCGTATAAAGATGGCTACGAATCAAAGGGGCCGAGGGTGAGCATAATGGGAAAAGGTGAGAATGGGGGAGGCCGGAATCAGGCTGGGGTACAATAAACATATTACAAAGTAACACACGAGAAACAGCGTTATAGTCCGCTGCCGGATCATGTTAGGGAAAGGGGGGGGGGGGGGTGGTATGTTCCGTGTCTATACACGTAGGTAATCCCATCATTCTTTTACCCATGTTCTTTCGGCCGGTACTTCCTCTACATTTCTATGACCGTATCTATTACGGATGCTTAATTTGTCGGCTTCTCGGTTTGTAAGAAACCTACCGATTGGGGGAAAGTAGGTTGTAAAATCGTATCTGTATAGAACCGGCGGTATTGGGGCACGGTTGGAGCAGGCCGACGTATTCATCGGCAGTCATCGAAGAGTCGCTATGCTGAGCGATCTGACAGCCGAGACAAGGCGACTGGTGGATGGCTACTTGCGACGCAACCTGAGTGGTTCGGTGCTGTCTCACAGCCACACGGCCAAGACCCTGCGGAGAGTGGCTGACAAGCTGGAGAGCCGTGAGAAGACATTCTTTCACTCCATTTGCTCCACGGCAATCTTGCCGGAGCCTGGTAGGGCAGACGTCCATTTGAGACGTGTGGCGGTGCAGATGGCATCTGATGGCGGGCTTAACTGGGGTCGAGTAGTGGCGCTGTTTGTGTTCACCGGCACCTTGGCAACAGCTCTGGCTGAGCGGGGGGCCCACGAGGAGATCGGCGGCCTGACAGAGGCATTGGTCATCTATCTGTCTGTGGAGAAGCGCGAGTGGCTGGAGGCGCATGGTGGCTGGGAAGGGTTCTACCGCTACTTCAACAAACACGGTTCTGATTCAATCAGCCGGTGCGATACCAAAAGCAACACTATCATAGCGACCGCCGGATTTGTCCTAGCAGGATTAGCTTTCCTCATGGCCGTGAGATAAAAGTACATCGTGAACTCGAAACTATGAACAAGCGCTATGAAACTATGAACAAGTACCCGTGATGAGTCCGCTCTATATTTTTACAATTTTAATAACGTTGCTTAAATCGGTGTCTAGGCCTGAATGTTTAAATGAAGCACAACCCACCTTGGCAACGTCAAAAAACCAAACAAATGGAAACAAAGATTGTTCAGGTCCTAAGTTTGTATGTTTTGTTAGTTCCATTCTAGAGAACTGAGGCGTTATGCTAAAATACGTTAGATGACCTTGCGGTGCAACCGTCGTAACGATGTGTGTTTGGATTTTTACGGTGGGAATTCTAAGCTTATTTCAGTCGAGCACACCACGTGTTTCATACCGTCATATCTAATAGAAAAGCATTTTATTAAAGCGAGAATATACAAAGCGTAGCTTTTTTTAATTAACAACAATCTGCATCCCGACCCACGTGTCTACAGTTCCCCGCGAATGAGGCGTCTTCCACTTTGGTGTCGAATAGGAGGGAAGGGGGGATTGCCGGGAAATCCTGCAAGGGGTGGGGGGGCAGGGTAAGAAATACACGGCGTACATCTTTGTCGTGTTGCGATTCACAAGGATTAGACACGTGTGTATGTACAGAAAGTGTAGCAACGATACATCCGCTTTATCAATGTGAGAAAACAAAAACATGCGTGCTATTTCCCCCCACCCTACTGAAAAAATACAGTTCTTACTATCCGCTTCAGGATACGGATCTTATATACAAACAGACGTGTGTGTTTTCTCATCTACATGTGGTTGGGACATTCTCGATTCTAATCTGTATGTTTTTCCTTCTTTGCAACCTCTTCTTCTTCCTCCATGAGGGAATCAACCTCCTTTGGAGACTCCGGTGTTTGCGCTTCATCAATCGGGGGTTCTCTCGCCTTTTCCACGGCTTCATCCTTCGTGTCTGCTTCAGAATCTCCAGAGGTATCCTCCATGTCCGCTCCGGAATCACCGGCGGTACCGTGCTCGGCATCTGCTAGGGAATCTTCCTCATCTGAATCTTGAAAGTGTGCTAGACCCCCGCAGTATGGGCAGTGACAGGTGTCCGGCCTCCCTGAGTTGACCGCTGCCACATTCTCTACCTAAAAGTTTGAAGAACAAAAAAAAAAAAAATTAGTATCCTGTCTCATGAGCGGGCCCCCCACCCCCCAATTCCATACACCTCGGTGTTTTTTTTTTTTTAGGCCTTACATTCGGAAAGAGCGCTTTAAAATAGACCGTTTCCTCCACAATCTCCATATTTTCTTGTGCCTTCCCTCCACGTTCTGACTCCTTGATAGAGACGCCATTCTCAGAGAGCTCTGCCTTTTCCCAAGCCTTCTTTGTGGAACTCTCCCTCAAAGGGGATTCATTATTCTCCACCTGTGTTGAGTTCTTGAGATTAGAACCACGCTTTCTTAAAGATTTGAGCAACACCAGGGTTAGCATCCCACACATGATCAAATCCTCTAAATCAGCGACTTTGGTCTCTGATCCCTCCGCCGCCTAATTTAAAAAAAAAGAAAGGGCATAACGCTACATGACCCGCCATGGCAATCCTCCCCACTTTCCTCTTTTCTCACAACTTACCTGTGCATCTGTTTCTGCTTCCTGGTTCCCCAAACTCTCCTCTTCCATGTTTTCGGGTACAGATTCTAGAGGGGTCTTCTCGGGGGCGGTGTTCTCCGCTTCTATCTCATCACCGTTGCCTTTTCTTGAATGTTTGTGAGGCTTGATGCCTAGGGGTCCCTCCATGTTAGAAAATTTCTCCATGGTGGTACGGAGCCGTCAGAACGGCGCTCGGGTTTCCCGTATTTAAAGAGAATCCTGCGCCGACCCCCCCCCCCCCCCCGCACCCGCTGGCGCGTTTGAACAACGGCGACTCCCCTATTGGTGGCGGGCCGCTGAGCCGAATTCGCAGAAGGGGGCCTATCTCGGGGTTTTCAAAAGTCAGAGTAACAAGGTTGTCTAACGTTATACATCGCGATCGCGTATTATATTTTATTCGATTATATACAACGACCGTCTAAGACACGCGTAATCAAAACATCGAATTGCGCGGATGCTTTAGAAACTACCGCCGAGGGCCCCGATTTGCGTGCCTTTGTATTAAAACCGAAGCGCGCAAAACATGATCAAATAGCAATCTATGACAAAGGAACGGTCGTAACATTTCTCTATCCTCATCGCCGGCAGAAGTAATAAGGATAACGGCGGAGATGGGAGAGGGAAAAAGGGTGTCGTATAACCAATTACTAAAAATACAAAGCTGTAAAATAGAATTGAAAACTGCCGAAGAGTTGAATAATAAATATGATTGGTTTCAAACGCAACAAATAAAAAGTTTGGTGGAGAATGACATTAAAACTGAAGGAATGAGATGAGAACAAACAGAAATGGGAAAAGTTCTGCTTGGAGACAATGAAAAATTAATTTCAAAAATCTATATGTTACTTTTAAAATGAAGTAGTGACATCTCAAATGATTAAGTGGGCAATTAATGTAAATAAAGAAATATATATGGAAACTTGGGGATATTTGTGGAAGAACTTTATGAAACTCTCAACGTGTCAGAGTATTAAAGAAAATTGTTTTAAGATGATGTACAGGTGGTATATGACTCCTAAGAAATTGGCAAAAGATGAATAATAAGATGCCGGACAGATGTTGGAAATGTAAAAAACATGAAGGTTCTTTCTACCGTATGCGGTGGACTTGTGAAAGAGCGAAAAAGTATTGGCGGATGATTCAACAAGAAATTTCTAGGATCTTGGGATATGAATTTAAGAAAGTCGCAGAGACTTTTCTGTCGGGATTACAAATGGAAAAATTTCCAAAAGAAAATAGAACTATAATTTGGTGCATGCTTTCAGCCGCTAGGACATTATATGCGTAGTTGTGGAAGCATGAAAAAATACCAGAGAAATGGGGTTGGATTGTAAAAGTTATGACATTGTGTGAAATGAACGAGTTAACAAGAATTTTAAGAGGTTATGATTTAGAAGTTTTTAAGATGGAGTGGAAAATAAAAGGACGTTGAACAATTTTTGATAATGATGAAGTCTTAGAAAAAAAAGAAGAATGTTAATTTTCATTTTTTATTAGTTAAGGGTACCTTTAAACATTAGTATTTTAAGTAAATAACACCGGCGGGGGTCAAGTAATGGGGGAGGGATGGCTAGAAAGTAATATGTGGGATAGTTAAAAGAAGTTATTAATGATGCAGGACATATAATTTGTTACCAAATAAAATTGTTTTAACCGTGAAACTCAGGTCGTTAGCAGAGGTTAGAACCGCTGTGCTGCGGCTTTACCACTCTGCACCACCGGGGCTCTTATTTCTCTAATTATCCGCATGTAAATGTTTCATGGGAAGCCTGAATATAACCGACTAGCCCAATTTTGTCAGAGCTTGGACGTCAGTAGGGTTAGCCGTGTAACAGTAGCCTCTGCGGTCTCTTACAACTGTCCAGCCTCCACATTTCATTGAAACCATTGTGGTGTAGTGCTTAGTTTTTACATCCTGTTTCCCTCCCTAATCATGATACCAAGCAGCTTATCAATTGTTTTTCTCCTTTTCCATTTTATCTTCGCAACAGCGACCTTGTGAGGTAGGCTAAGGCAAGAGAGCGTGATAGGCTCAAAGTCACCAGCAATCTTGCGTGGCAGAGTCAGGATTTGAACTTGATGGTTCCGGATCCTAGTGTGGTCCTCTAATGCCTATCCTAGTTGAGAACATTGTTCTTACATTTCAGTCTCAGCAAAAAAAACAAAAACAAAAAAGGGGGGGCTACAGTAAAGTAAGTAAAATACTCCGCTGGCTCTAGCGGGTTAAGTGCTAAACAAGAACCTAGGAGACTCGTGTTCAAATGCAACTCACTGGGTGATATTGGCAAAGATGAATAATAAGATGCCAGACCGGTGTTGGAAATGTAAAAAAAAACATGAAGGTTCTTTCTACCGTATGCGGTGGGTTTGTGAAAGGGCAAAAAAAGTATTGGCGGATGATTCAACAAGAAATTTCTAGGATCTCGGGATATGAATTTAAGAAAGTTGCAGAGACTTTCCTGTTGGGATTACAAATGGAAAAAAAAATCCAAAAGAAGATAGAACTATAATTTGATACTTGCTTTCAGCTGCTAGGACATAATATGCGTAGTTGTGGAAGCAAGAAAAAATACCAGAGAAATGGGGTAGGATTGTAAAAGTTATGACACATGGTGAAATGGGCAAGTTAACATGAACCTTAAGAGACTATGATTTAGAAGTAATTAAGATGGAGTGGAAAAAGTTAGGACGTTGTATGCGCGGTTGTGGAAGCAAGAAAAAATACCAGAAAAATGGGATTGGATTTTAAAAGTTATGACACTGGGGTGAAATGGGCAAGTTAACATGAACCTTAAGAGACTATGATTTAGAAGTAATTAAGATGAAGTGGAAAAAGTTCAGAAGATACGTAGAAAAAGAGTGGAAAATAAAAGGACATTGGACAATTTTTGATAATGACTAAGTACAAGAGGGAGGAGGATATTAATTTTGGTTCTTATTAATTAAGGGTACCTTTAATATTAAGATTTTAAGTATATAACACCGGCGGGTGTCAAGTAACGGGGGAGGAGTGGGTAGAAAGTAATATATGGGATAGATAAAAAGTAATTATTAATGATGTAAGAAATTGAAATTTATTGCCATATGTTACTAATAAGACTGTTTGAAACAAAAACATTTTTCCACCCTCAGATCACAATCGTGCCAGGTTTTTTTGTTTTGGTTTTTTTAATCTTAAGAACATAAGAACATAAGAGAAGCCATGTTGGATCAGGCCAACGGCCCATCAAGTCCAACACTCTGTGTCACACAGTGGCAAAAAAATTTATATACACACATACACTGTGGCTAATAGCCACCGATGGACCCGTGCTCCATATTTCTATCTAAACCCCTCTTGAAGGTGGCCATACTTGTGGCCGCCACCACCTCCTGTGGCAGTGAATTCCACCTACTCTTCACCTACATGGCTTCTGCAAAGGGAAGTCCTGCCTCACCAACCTTTTAGAGTTCATTGAGAAAGACTCGCCAGAGATTCCTGAGTAAACTTAGCAGTCATGGGATAAGAGGATGGGTTCTCTTTCTGATTAAAAAACTGGTTCAATGACTGTTAGTAAAGAGTGGGGATCTGTGGACAATTCTCACAATGTAGGGAAGTATGCTACGGGGTCCGATAAGGATTGGTACGGGGGCAAGACTATTTCATTTATTCATAAATGATTAGGAACTAGGGGTGAGGTGCTGGTAAGTGTAAGGTGATGGCATAGTGGGTCAAAAAAAATCCCCACTTCACGTATAAGCTAATAGGGATAGAACTTGCTGTGACTGAGAGGGGGGAAAATCCCAAGTGTGTTGAGGATAGTTTGGTGAAAGTGTCAACCCTGTGTGCTGCAGCGGCGAAAAAGGCAAAGTCTGTGGTAGGTATTCTTGGGAACGGGATTGAGAATAAAACAGCCTATATTGTAATGCCCCCATATAGATCTATATCGCAGCCTTGTTTGGAATAGTGTGTACAATTCTGGTCACCGTATCTCCAAAAGGACATTGCAGAGCTAGAAAAAGTACAGAGAAGGGCAGCAAAGTTGATTGGGGGGGTTGGGGGGGGGAGCACCTTCTCTATGAGGAAAGGCTGATGAGTGACTTTTCAGTTTAGAAAAGCGATGGCTATGTTAGGGGAGGGGGAGGGTGTGGGGTCAAGATAGAGGTTTATAAAATTATGCAAGGGGTGGAGAGAGTTGACAAACAGAACTTTTTCCCCCTTTCAAAATACTAGAACTCAATACAACGAGGCTGATAGCATATTCAGGGTGGACAAAAGGAAATACTATTTTACACAGAGAGTGATTAAAATGTGGAATTCGCTCCTCTCTCTGCACCCTTGGTTCATCAAGGAGATCAGTTCCTAGGCTGCCCGTGACCCACAACCCCCTCTTCTCCCTAAAGCAGCAACGATAAGCTCTTCTTTTTCTTATAGAATCCTAGGCAACCTCCTACTGCCGGGGCCCTGTTCATTGCTCAAGTAACCCCCAGACAGCTCCTTGGAGTGCTAACAGGTGGAGGATGCTGACGATGGAAAAAAGTTGTATTGTATGCCAAGATATTAAGTGAGCTGCATGGCTCAGAACTAAGCCCCAGATCTTCTGATGTTAAGAGTTCCATCAAAAGCAAATGAATGCCTACTTGAATACAATTAAAGGCTCAGATCCTGATCTTGGTGGAACCATATCAAAAATCACCAAAGTTGGCAGTAAATATTTGTGTTGTCAACAATACTTGGGGAACATGGGGTGAATGCACATTTAACAGGGCATGTAGAACTAAAATCATTTAAAACACTGCTTACTGTTGCTTGTTTTTATTTAAAATTTTATTTTATCTACATATTGGACACAGTCAGAGTATATCCACAAAAAAACCAATGGGGCATTCTGTAACCTGTGTGTTTCTATACATGTCAGAAAATCCTATCTTTGTTTATATTTAAAATAACCTAAATTGTATATCTCTGTCCTGCTTTTGCATTTTTCTTAAGTCTACATTTTTCTGCACTTCACAGCCATAAAACCCCTTGACCTCTTAGGACCATTTTTGGGGGTCAAACACTATTCTCACAATTAGCCCATACATAAATTTGATGGAAAAGCTATTTTAAATCACAGACCATAAGAACAGGAAATTTATTGCGTGAGAACCTAATTTCATCTGTTTATTTTGTCCAGGTCTAAACTGTGTCAGCATTAAATAATTTGCTAAGATTCTTGCTCTCTCTCACAGGGTGAATATCCTCCCACGTCTGCGAGATATACATTTCAGCACTTGACCTTTTAAGGTCAAATACTTTTGTCTCACTCTGAGAACAGGCACTGAAGATGATAGAAAAATGTTAGGATTTAATGTGTAAGAAAATGCTATATGTTTACAATTAATGTATTAGAATAGGCATCTAAAATGCTGTTAGGTGGCTAGGTAAATGTTAGGATTTAATGTGTAAGAAAATGCTGGGATGGTTACAATTAATGTATTAGAAGGGGCAGCAAAAAAGTACAATCCCACTACGTCAGGCATTCATTTACTGATCAGGAGGTGGGGGCTGGTGTGGGGGAGGGGCAGCTGTTTAATGAGGAAATTGTGGGGGAGGGGCAGCTGTCACTTTTTGATTTCTGTTTGATGATGCGTTGTACGTACTGTATTCTTCTGCCCAATTCTATGAGCCCCAAAAGAAGGTGCCCCTATCCTTCATTATTTCCTATGGAAGGAAGGCATTTAAAAAGGTGTGCTGTCCCTTTAAATGTGATGGCCAGAACTCCCTTTGAGTTCAATTATGCTTGTCACACCCTTGCTCCTGGCTCTGACCCAAAGTCTCCTGGCTCCACCCTCAAAGTCCCCAAATATTTCTTGAATTGGACTTGGCAACCCTAGAATGCTGGGAGAAGTGAACTTTACTGTTCTAATTCAATGACTTCTTGTACAAAGAGGGGCTCCAGGAGCATGTCAGCCTTCCCTATTTGTATGGGCTTTCCATTCCCTTGAAAAGAGGGAATGTATATATTAGGTAACACACAGAGCACTGGATTGTGGCCATGTGCTATATTTTAGGGATGTGCATTCAGATAATCAAATTCTGCACTGAGCACACCTTGTTTCTTAATCTCAGAAGAGTACTTTAAGCATAGATTTTGTGGCCTAAATCTGTCCTTCTCTCCCCCCCCCTCCACAAAAGCCCACTTATAAGTGGAAAAGACAAAGATTTTGTTTGTATTCTCAGTGAGGCAGAAAGGACTGCTGCACAGCTTGTGGGGGGGAGTTGCTTGGGTGTGGAGGCTGTTGTCAACCCCAAAACCAGTGTTGCTTTCTTCATTCACTCCCTTTTTACATAATGGAACAAACTGAGTTTCTACCCTCTCAAAGTTTAAACAAAATGTACAAACTCCCGTAGGGTGAAAGGACAGAAGAATCAGATCTCTTGCTTTGTCTAAAAACAGCCCTGGAGTGACCCGATAGTCATTGTGCACAAGTCCACTCATTCGCAGGTAAAGGAGGAGTGGAAATGGTAATTATATGGATACACACAAGTACAAAATGGAGCATTTAGGTGAAAGAAGGCAAAGCCCATATTCTTGAGCACCTTCACAGTGTGAAATATTTAATTTTCACTAGACAATCTTGTCAGCTCCTCAGTGGATAAGGGGAAGTGCATTAGTTTGTAGGAATGAAGGACAAATATTGAAATGAATGAAGCTTGCACAGCATAATTGTGTGTATGCATGTAGGAGTTAGTCCTCTTCCAGTTTCTGTTTTAAAAATTCTTCATATACACACACCCATTAGGATCCTGATGGTGGGAAGGGATAGAGAAAAACTTTTATTCCTCCTATGTACTTTCTCTGACAAGGAGAATGTTAGTGGCTTGTAAAATGAAGAGCTGTTTTCCTTTCTGCCCATGACTTGACAGAGAGAACTATAGTCTTTGTCAAATGTCCCCAGTCTTGCTGAACCTGGCACTTTTAGAATTTTGAGACCACCCATTTACCTGCCTGGTGCAAGGAATTACCTGTCTCCAAAGTCCAGACTCAATTTCCTGCCTCTGAGGAAAAAATTGTCTCCACATAGTGATGCCCTAGGAATTTCCCCTAGTCTGTATGGTAAAGATCATAGAGGGCAGGAGAGGCAACCTAGAAGTCACCCCAAAGTGACATCACATTCTTCCCAAGAACCACCCCTAAGCAAAGGCAGAGTTGGGAATCTTAAGTGGACACCATTACAGAATGGTTGCCAATGGGGCTTGAACCAATCACAAAATGGCTGCCACAGCATCCTGGGGCCAGTCAAGAAATGTTGTGATGTTGCAGGCCAAGCATCCTCCTCTTATAAAGGCAGTTACTTCTGAATAACACACACATACATACCTACCTCTGGGTTCTTCCAAAGAACTTCTCTGGAAAGATAAAGGAAGACCAAGACTGATTATTTGAATTGGAAAGGAGGTTCTCAGGGAAAGAAATAAGTAGGCACCAGAAAACCCATTGGTGGACATCATGGTGCCCACCAGCACCACACTGAGTATCAGTGGTCTACCTTAATTTAATACCAACTGTATGCTTGGAAAGATAATTATAGCTGGAACTATGTTTTGTCGTTCATTATTTCTAGAATGGGAAGGCTTTCTTCTATCTAGTTAAAAGTTGGGAAGGAGGTTTCCTTGGGTAAGGAGCACTGTATTTGAGAATTTTGTCCCAATTTAAGGGGAGGGAAGTTGGAATGTGGTTCCTGTTGAAAATAATGCCAATGACTACCATATTGATTAACAACATTGGATGCACAGCAGTATATTAAAGAATCCCAATAAAATGTTGAATGCAAATTTATATTCCATACTCCTCAGATTCTTGAAGTAGTTTACTATGAAAACAAAATTACGAAGATCACTCTATAACAATTTTATTTTTTTTAAAAAAAACCCTCCACAATTGTCAACAGTTAAAAATCAATTAAAATTTCAACTGAGTACTAAAAAAAAAATCAATGCCACCACTAAAATTTTATAAAACATTTAAAGCCAGAAAACTAATTAAGACTGCAATGGGATAGCATGGCATTAAAGAAATCATTGAACAGTCATTTCTACAAACTTGAAAAATATATTTTTTAAAAAAACGAACAAACAAAAAGAATTTAAAAAATAGTAGTTTTCACAGTGCCAGAATCCTAAGAAGCATGATACCTGGCAAACAGATAAGAGGCGGGCATTCCATAATGAGGAAACTACATCTTAAAAGGCCCTGTTTCTTGTTATTGTTCCTATTCCCTCTGATAGCAGATGGAGATGGAGTATGGTTGCCAAGTCCAATTCAAGAAATATCTAGGGACTTTGGAGGTGGAGCCAGGAGACTTTGGGGATGGAGCCAGGAGACACTGGGGGTGGAGCCAGAAACAAGGGTGTGACAAGCATAATTGAACTCCAAAGGGAGTTCTAGCAATCACTTTGAAAGGGACCCCACACCTTTTTAAATATCTTCCTTCCATAGGAAATAATGAAGGATAGGGGCACCTTCATTTGGGGCTCATAGAATTGGACCCCTGGTCCAATCATTTTGAAACTTGGGGGGTACTTTGGGGAGAGGCACTAGATACTATACTGAAAACTTGGTGCCTCTACCTCAAAAAATAGCTCCTCCAGATCCCCCGAAACCTCCAGATCAATTTCCCATTATACGCTATGAGAATCGATCTCCAAATAGGGAATAATGAAGTGCTCAGCAGACGATTCCCACCCCACAACCCCATTTCTGCCAACTCTGAAGCGAGGGATTGGCCTCTCTACTCACGAGTTGCTGCCAACTTCTTCAAAGTAACACAGACACACCATCCCAAGAGGAAGCCTTTCAGTCGGAGACTGAAGCCTCCAGAGATGGAAAGGCACATTGTCCTCTGGGGGCGGGGCTTCCCCCCGCCGGCCAGCTAACTGGGGGCGGGAGGGAGTCTGGGAAAGCAGAAGAACCCCCACTGGGACCCGGGGATTGACAAGCCTAAAATAGAGCAGGAACTCAAATAAAATTCTTCATGATGGACAGGTTAGGAGGAGAGATTGTGATGGGCCAAACATCACCTGGAACAGGCTTCCATGATCAAGCTAGGGAATCAAATCCAGTTGTTCCAGGACCTAATCCAACTCTCTAACCACCACATTACATTAGCCCTTTACCATAAAATCCTGCTAGGTAAATGCTGGGCAATCCACACATTCTTAACCTAACTGGCCTCATAGGGTTGTTTTGAGGAGAAAATAGAAGAGAGGAGAACAATGTAAGGAGCTTTGAGTCCCCAGTGAGAAGAAAAGTAGAGTATAAATAAAATAAATAAATTTGTTTAAATTAAAGCAAATAAATTAATTTTCTGGGGGAGGGTGGAGGGACTGGGCAGCCCAAAGAAGCTTAGGGGCAGAGGAAGAGCAGTATGCCCACAGCTTTCCCAATAGCAACCTCCCTCTACCCTAATTGCTTCCCTCCCTCCTTCCTGAAACAACTCTTCCCCAAATGCCAGTTGTAAGCCTGCCTGAGGTTTTGCTGCTACTTAACAAAGAAGAACAGGACAGAGGGAACTGGGCAGTTGTAGAAGTGACAAAGAAGAACAGGACAGAGGGAACTGGGCAGTTGTAGAAGTGACACACACACACACACCTTTCCTAACTGCAGTGAGGGTGGCCAGATCCAGGTTGGGAAATCCCTGGAGACTTGGAGGGTGAAGCCTGGGGAAGAGAGGGATGTCAGTGGGGTACAATCCAATAGAGTCCACCCTCCAAAGCATCCACTTTCTCTGGAGGACTTGATCTCTGAGGTTTGGGGATGACCTGTAATTCCATGGGATCCCCAGGTCCCACCTGGAGGCTTTCATTCCTACCCCCCTTCATCCTACAGACAGCTGATTGCCAACCAGCCTCCATCAATATCTTTCTCAGAGCCCCCTGAAGCTGTTGTGGCACTTGGAAAGGCATGGAGGTGGGAGGAAAGGAGCTCCACATTATGAGCCCATGTTGGACTGAGGCACTGCAGAATTTTTAAATCACAGTAAAATTACCAAAACAAACTCATGACAGCCACAAAAGTTTGCCATCAGGTTTTGGCTGTCAGAAACAACTCCCCCCCGCCAAAAGAAACATTTTAGCCTTGAAGCCCAGGAACATCTGCAGCCTGCTTTATACCAGACAGAAGGGTTGCTGGCTGCTACTGCATCTCCTGCCCCAGATTTCAGCTCTCCTCTGCTGCTACAGGTGGGCCCACAGAAGTCTCTGGGCCCTATAAGATGGCCAGCTTTGCCACCCTTTGCTGCTGGTTATGGTTGCAGAGTATGGGGGCCAATCGCTAAATGCAGACACAAAGGTAATGCCTCCTGGATTCTTCTCAAGCACCTCCTGCTCCAAGGAAAGTGAGGACTAGCTGTTTGGTTTAGAAAAGAGATGCTTAAGGAAAGCAGCAAATGGACACAGTCTTCATCCATCTATTGGGTGCATTCTTATCCTACTCTTTCTCTAATGCTCTCAGGGCAGTGTAGATCCTTGCTGTTTCCCTCTTTTACCCTCACAAGCAGCCCAGTGACTTAGGTTAGGCTGAAAGTGTGTGACTGACCCAAGGTCATCCAGCTAGCTTCAGGTTTGAGTAGGGCTGTCAAGCCCCTGGTCTGTGTGAGGGTTCCCCCACCCGGGAGGTTCCCAACCCGCAGGGGGAACATCTCCCAATGTCATCGGCATGATGACATCACCTGGAAGTTATGTCATTGTGCTGGCACCGGTGCCGATCTAGGCGTTTCCAGGGAAACTCTATAGTTTTCCCGGATGCTTTAGCCATTTGGGAGGAAAAACTCTATGGTACAATAGGTACCATAGAGTTTGCCCCTCCCAAATGGCTGGAGCACTTGGGAAAACCATAGAGTCTCCCTGGAAACGCCTAGAGTGGCCATGAGTGCCGTCACCATCGTGATGACGTCACTTCCGGGTGATGTCATTGCTTTGCACATGCACAAAAGTCCCCCGCCAGAGAGCGGAGGGGACTTGGCAACCCTAGGTTTGAGTGAGGATTTCAACCTTGGTGTTCCAGCTCCAAGTCCAGCATTCTAAATATAAAACCATACTGGCTCTCTGGCTCAGTTTTAGGGCTGCCAAGCTCCCAATGGGGGCAGGGGGGCCCCCAGCACCAGGTTGCTTTGCCCACTGGAAGCAGTGGGAGGAGAAAAATGAAAAAGAAATTTGTGCTATACTTCTGCTTAGTTTATTCTGCCATTTGTGCACACACAAACCCTTCCACCAGTTACCAGGCACTGTGTGGCAACGATACACTCTTCTTGCTGTTTATGCACCAAACCTAAACCCAAATTGAATTTTCATAAACATCCCTGCTGTATTTTGCCTCTCATTTTTTATGGTGGATCTTATGTAGAGATGTGGTGACATTTGTATGAACTGGTTCCATCTTTCCATTTGTTGGCTCCCCGTGTTCTTCCACAAAAGCAGATATGCTGTCTCTGCTGAAGGGATCTCCAGAATATTGCTGTGCATTGTGCTGCATTATCCACAAGGGCACCTTATGTTCCTGTCAAAACTTGGCAGCAGCACAGCTGTGAATCATTGCTGCCCATCACAAATGCATGGGTCTCAGCTGTGTATCACATTTCCTCTTTTAAGAATATAGATATTATAAATTAGCATTAATTGTCACATTAAGCACCACTTCTGTCAGCTTATTTTACAGTATTTGCAATCCTGTTTCCTGTTTAGGATGTATAACTCCATGCCTCATATTAACACAAGCAGTGGTGCTGTGTAAATTAATGTAACGACAACAATAATTTTAGAGTATGGCATCACCCACTCTGAGAAAAGCTATTACCCTAAGATGAGGGCTGTTTTACATGATACACTCTTCTCTGAAATGTCAGCTAAAAGGACTGTCAAGTGTTTCTTATCTCTGCCCTTGAAAGATGAGTGCTGTGGAGAACCTCATCAATGGTATCTTACAACATAAACCATGTGATTTCCAGCATCAATATTTGAAGATAAATCTTCAAAATAAATGGATTTTTCTCTTTTTTAAAGAAAAAGAATATTTCATTCTCAGATGTAAAAAACATCTTTTTTTCTTAAATAATGAGAGGCTGTAATCAGCATTTGTCAAACTGTATTATACATTAGAGGGATTGTGTCTCTTAGAATTACAGCTCTGAGTTACAGCTCTATCTTAAGCAAAGTTACATTCTTTTAAGCCCACTAACTTCAGTGGATTTAGAAAGGTAAAACTCTGGTTAGGATGGCACAGTTAGAGAATTTTAATGGAGTTCGAATTACCTGGGTGTTCTATATTTAATATTTTTATATGATATCATCTGTTAAGTGTTAGCAAATTGCTTTGGAATGAGACAACAAAGATGATGACATTTTTCTAAGTGTAACTAAATGGATTTACAGCTGCTGGGAATGTTACACTAGAACACGCTGGTAGTTAGTATACCTTTCTTGGCTTTCAGTGTCAGTCCCTTATTCATTGAAGGAAATCAGCACATTTCTAGGCTGGTGTGGAAATGGGAGCCTGTGAATTTTCATTAGGATTTCCAGGCTTTTCCAGCTGCACCCAAAGTGAAGTGAAGAGCAAATCTGAAGGGACCATTTGTATGAACTGGTTCCATCTTTCCATTTGTTGGCTCCCCATGTTCTTCCACAAAAGACCACTCAGGGGAAACATCACTAGCACCTTGAGGGAAGCCAAAAGAATGTTAATAAAATTCTAAATTTTTAAATTATTATTTTCATGTCACTGTTGCCACATAATTTCACTTCAAACAGAATTCAAAAGAAAATTTTGATAAAAATTTTAATTAAATATCTCCAGAAGCTAACACCATAAATCAGAATCTCTCCTGCTCAACTAATTTCAGGAGTTCCTTCAGGTGACACTGCCCAATTTACAAGGCCAAGTCCTGTAGCCTGCCTGAGGAAACTAATAGACTGCCCTTCTAGGCATTCAGTGCTAGATATCAGCATCATGGTACATTTCAAATACAAAACTCTCTTGAAATCTGAACACATTCCAGTATGCAATCCATATAAAAACACCAGCCACTTTATTGTTTTTTGCAGGGCTTTTTTTGGTGGAAAAAGCCAGCAGGAATTCGATTGAATATTAGGCCACACCTCCTGACATCACCATTGTTTCACACAGGACTCATTTGCATATTAGGCCACACGCCTGATGCCAAGCCAGCTGGAACTGCATTCCTTTGTTATTAACACAAGCAGTGGAGCTTGTAAATTAATGCAACAACAATAATTTTAGAGTACGGCATCGCCCACTCTGAAAAAAGCTATTACGGTAATTCTGGATTTCCAAGGTAGCTCCACATTTGAATCAAACCTATAACTGACATTTACAATCCTGCAATTTTATTTTTTTTGGTCAATAATTTCCCTGTTATTACTGTGTCTATGTGCTTTGCTGTTTCCTGCTGCCCTGATTTTTTGCTCTTCTCCAACCATCAGCGGTTGAATGTCACCTCATGTTGACTGTGTCTCATTGGGGGAAAAGTTTTTCAGTCTCTAAAATTCCCAGAAGGCCACTCCATATCTAGAACTAGCCATCCCCCTTCCTAGTTCAGAGGCTCTCAGCTCTTCCCATCATCTCTCGCCTCCCAATCCAGCTATCTAGCCCTGGTCCCCCATGCATCTATCTGGAGTTGAACATCTTGACAACCAGTAAGATTTTGTGATACATTCTTTGTTGTTTGTGCATGATACGGTATACATGGATACAGGATTTATTAGTCTCTAATCTCATCTACCACGCTTATCCTGTTTACAACATTTTGTGGGACTTGGTGCCCACATAACTGCCGTTTTAGCTTTCCTTTTTTCTTAGAATCCAATGATGACCTAATGCAATCCCATAATGCAAATGTTCATTGTGCAGGTGGTTCATACAGTCTGAAGAAAGTACGCACATCTGTTGTAAGCCAAGAACATCTTGGTAGCTTTTTTGCTCATTTCCCCCTCCTCAGGAAACAGGCAAGTTATGTAAAAAAACAAGAGATCAGCAGAATACAATGGGTTAGTTTTTCCTCTGGGAGTCCTCTGGATGTGGGGTAAAATGATGGTGAACTATGATTAAGATATGAGCGTTGTGAACCTATAGATTGGGCTTTGGAGGAAGGGAGCAACTAGTTCCCATAATAGTAACAATGCTTAAAGTTCTGCTCCCCAAGTCTTCCCACCCTTCTGTCCCCTTCCACCTTCCTTGATCAACCAGTCACATGACCTTGCTGCACATCTGATAATCTAAATGTAACTCCTTAAAGTGCCCCAGGATCTCAGCAGAAGGAGTTTGACAGACATTCCTTCTTACAAGAGGCATACAGTGAATAAATCAGTAAAGTGTCAGAGGTTTTAAACTGAGGGTATTTGCTTTAACTTGAGAAGGAAGCTTGGTGTGCCTTATTTGGTTCTCCCCTCATCCTGTGAGGCAGCTTATGCTGAGACTGGCAGGCCCAGACCACCTGCTAATAATAGCCGAGTGAGGATCTGAACCCAGTCCAACCCCAGTCCAACACTGGCAGTGTTCTCCGGAAGGGAGAACTTAGAAGTAGCATGCTCCACCTGAAATCTGAGGTGGTACAGTCCACCTACTATCTTATTCCCACCTACTTATAAATTTGAATTCAATGATCCTAGAAGAGTATAGTCCTGTTTAGGATTGCATTGTGTCTCCCCTCCTCCCCTTGGATAAGGTAACAGATCTTTTAAGAGGCCACTCCAAGCTGGGGTGGACCCTTTGGTGAGCAGCATTAGGTGGGTAGAATTTGGTGCGTGACCACTTTGGGAATGGACGAGCTGCCACTGCATTTTTTTTAACCAGATCTTTTCCCCTCTTCCAAAAGCAAGCTCTCATTCTTTAACTGGAAACTATCAGATCACAAAAGCCTTTTAAAAAGAAACCTAGGTGGGGCAAGCATGTGTTCTAGGTGGGGTAGCATAACCTCTGGTCCCACCTTGGACATGGCTCTGGGTATAGAATCTGAAAATAATTAAAAATAATATTAATAGCTTGGGAGCAGTGTCACTTAGAAACTACAATTGTTTGATGTGACCCAACTGGGGGAATGCTAGTGCATAATAGAGCTCTGGCTTTTATTACGGATGCAAGGTAACTGGCTGATTATTTCAAAATAATGTGGAATTCTTTCAGACACCTTGTGCCTGAGCTCTCTGGCCCTTACAATGCAATCCTTTGCCGAGTTTAGCACAGTAGAGGAATACAGTGCTTATGAAAGTTTAGGATTGCAGCATAAGTGTCCTTGCTTCCTGTTTCCACTGCTGGGGAGGAGGTATGCATTAGTAACTAATAATGAAACCCCTGAAAAAAGCCAGTTTTATCAAAAGTTATTATAATGAAATGTTACATTATTAAATCCATTAATCCATTATTAAATCTGTTAGAGTTCATGGAGGTCAGAGGGTGAAAAGACATGATAATGCCAGTAATGTGCAGATTTTCATCCCCTCTGGCCCCACAGAGGCCGGTGCTGGGGCAAGGCTGCTCTAGTGCTCTCACAGCTGCAGTTGAGGCCCCAGCAGGCCAGGCCAAACAAGTCAAAATGCAAATCTCTCTCCTCCCTGGTTGCTCTTTCTGATATAAGATGCTGAGCCTGAGAGCCACCTAGGAAATGTAATCCCAGGGGCCTAAGAGTAGTAATATCAGACACCTGCTGGGGCTGCACATGCAGCACTTCATACTCATCAGAAAGCATAAACAACATGCTGAGAGAAGTGGGTGGGTGGGAAGCAGGAAAGATTCTTCGGTTTCATTGACCCCTCCCCAGCCAAAGCCTCAGCTGCAGCAGCCAGGCCACCACCTGGCACCCCCGGGATGAAACTTTGAGGACAGGGCAAAGGGTGGACATGATATCACATGACACGTTGATGTGATGTCAGGGTGAAAACCCAAACATGGCATCATTTCTACCCCCTGCTGTTCTCCCACCATACAAGAAGGGCAGGCAGGAATGTTCATTCACTAGGGGAGGCTGCCTGCCCCAAGAAGGCAAATGGTAAGCCCAGCCTCAGTCCACACACTGAAGTGAAGTGAGGAAGAGGGGGAACAATACTAACAATTTTTTAAAAATGAATTAATAATGAAAAGCAAGCGATAAAAACAAAAAAAGGGAAATTGCTTTATGTGCGCAACTTTAATCTTCAGCATTTCTCACAAAACTCCTTCTGTCCTAAGAGCTTGTGTGAGATCTGAATCCTAGCTAAACAGATTCCATTCCCAGCAGATGTTCAGATGAACTTCTTTGGGCATAAACATTCTGTGCTACCACACCAGCTTCACCATTGGATATCAGAGAGACATTGACACGACACCACTATGGGTGCTGTCGAAACAGTTAGAAATAAGGAGCTCTTCTGAGAAATGAAGAATGGCACTTGGGATCTCAGAAAATAGACCTTGCGTCAAACCCCAGGTTCAGCAGCACAATAGCCTCTTCTCATACGGATGCCAAAGCTGGATTTACAAAAAAACAAACTTTGAAGCTCTACACAATTAATTTTTGTTTTTTATGGACTGATTGCAAGATGACTTTCTTTTCCTTTATAATAAACATGTTATCTTTGGGGAGGAAAGCAGGAGCCAAAGGAAGCATCAATTTTTTGTCAACAACATGTTACTGCAATCAAAACCAGCAAGCTGTGCTCTTTCATTGACTGTCTTATTGGCATGTGATACAGCCGGCTTGTTGCTTTATTCATGAGTGCACAGTGAAGCATAATTATGGCACTAGGCTTTCCAGAATCCAGCCAGTTATTTGCTTAAGACTTCTGCCTCAAGGCAGAGAGCAGATCTAATCCTTGCTATCAGACCAGGGGCCTTAAATCACCATATCAGTGAACAGATTACCCTTTGAACTCATAAATATGCAGTGCAAGGAAGGTGGGATGATGACCCAAGTGGCTTCTGGCTTCCACCGAGAATTAACCTTGTCCTCCAGTTAATGTGGGAGAAAGAAGGAGTGGGAGTGAGCAACAGCTGGGGTCATATCCTGAATTCCTGTTTCAGATTGCCTTTTCCTTTGCAGCCTTGAAGGGGTTGAATGGGTGGAATGGTTCATTAATAATAATCTGCGTATCTCCGGAAGAACCATCAGACATCAAAAGGCACATACAGAGCCTTTCATTATCACCTCACCTCACCTTCAGATGCAATGCTTTCATGGCAGATTTGTTCATGAGTTCCAGTGGGAGTTTCCAAGCTTTGCGCAATCATGTGATAAGCAACCAACATGACATGTGCCAACCAGCTCTTTGTGAAATTGGTGCCCTCTTCTGGTTAAGAGCCCCATGGCTCAGAGTGGTAAAGCTGCAGTACTGCAGTCGGAGCCCTCTGCTCACGTCACAACCTGAGATCGAGCCCAATGGAAGCTGATTCAGGTAGCCAGCTCCAGGTTGACTCAGCCTTCCATCCTTCCGAGGTCGGTAAAATGAGTACCCAGCTTGCTGGGGGGAAAGTGTAGGTGACTGGGGAAGGCAATGGCAAACCACCCCGTAAAAAGTCTGCTGTGAAAACGTTGTGAAAGCAACGTCACCTCAGAGTCAAAAACGACTGGTGCTTGCAAAGGGGACTACTTTTACCTTTTTTCTGATTGACTTAAAGAACCACAGCGATCATTTTCCAAAGGCTTGCTGGGGATGCTGCGTGACTTGAAGGACATGCTGAGCTGCAACTTCCTTCCCAGTGATGGAAGAAGCTGAAATGGTTGAACTTCTCCCTGCATAGCCAGTTTGGTGTAGTGGTTAAGTGCGCGGGCCCTTATCGGGGAGAACTGGGTTTGATTCCCCACTCCTCCACTTGAAGCTGCTGGAATGGCCTTGGGTCAATAATAGCTCTTGTAGGAGTTGTCCTTGAAAGAGCAGCTGCTGTAAGAGCTCTCTCAGTCCCACCTACCTCATAGGGTGTCTGTTGTGGGGTGGGGGGAAGGTAAAGGAGATTGTGACCACTCTGAGACTCTGAGGCTGATTACATACCAGCATTTTCGGTCGACTCAGAGACGCCTCTGAAGATGACCCAAAAAAACTGCCCAGATGGCAACATCTGCCGCCTGCCCCTGTCTCACGCTTACCCCATCCTCGAAGATGCTCCAACCGCTTCAAAAAGGCACTTGGAAAGTGGTTTCTTTTCATTGGGGTGGTTCCGAGGCAGCGCCTTAAGAGCGCCTGGGGAGCCACGAGCGGGACGCATGAGCGTTCCAGACGCTCCCGGGCTGCCCAAGGCCCGCCCCTTCTTCCAGTACCGTCCGGAAGCTCCAGGGCTCTCTTCTTCTGGCCGGCTTTCTTTGGGGAGGCTGCAAGCTGCCCCAAACCGGCCATCTGGTTTCAGCCTGAGATTCAGAGTACAGGGCAAGATGTAAATCCAGTATCATCTTCTTCTTCTTCAGCTGAGTCTCAAATATTTTCCTGTCCATGCCAAAATTGTTGGGAAAAGATTCATCTGTACACACTCTCTCTCTTTATGGGTCCTTTCCTTTTTGTTCCAGGAGCATATTTATTATACTGCATTTGTTCTAGTAAACTGGTGGGCACTGAAAATGAATGATAAGCCTGTGTAATTTTGGTACTACAAACTGACATGGCTTCATCTGAGGAAGCCTTTCTCTATCAGAAAAAAAAGTATTGTCTATTGGAGGCAGTTTGGTTGTTGAAGGAAGACTCAAGGAAAGAGAATGATAGGATTTGACCTAGCAGAAAGAAGTTATGGGATCTAACCTTATATTTTACAGTGCTACTGCTGTTGATTTGGAATAAGTTGGAAATTCACAAGAAGGTTGTTTAAATTTTCCCTTAAAATTTATAGAGTCAAGTTATTAGTAGAAAACAGAAATGGAGCTACCAGTTGCTGAAAGGCTGTAACTTCTCTCATTGGCTAAAATAAAGGGAAGGTGGCACAGGAATTAGGTAAGCAGTGATATGCTTGGTAGGGAACAGTCATAGGATCCAATGCAGTGGAAGGAATTCACAGGATGCAACTCACCATGTCTGTTTCTGTACAAATATAAAAAGTGTTTTTCTTAGTGTTTCTCAACCCCCTCCCCAGCTCTTCCTATAAGGTGAAAGCAGCAGGAAAACAAAATGATCTTTATATTTGTCAAACTGGAAATGATTTTAAATTATTCCCCAGCGAGTCAAAAACAGCCAAACTAAGTAGATTGGGGGAGGGGGGATGTAATGAGTTCACATACTTCTCTCCCCTCAAATTTTTTTAAACAAAATATTCTTTTATGAGTCTATGAAGATATTTGTGTGTGGATATGTTTCTCCTTTATATTCTTGGCTGGCTCTATTAATTTTTTAAATATCAAAATGAGTAAACTTTAGCATGGGGTCCCAAGATAAGCACTTGCTATATAAAAGATGCCAAAACTGAAGCAAACTGGAAACTCTGATACCAAATCCTAGACTTCAGGAGGCAATTAATAATGAGAGAATCCATTTCCCTTATGAGTAATTCACATACTGCAAGTCTGATATTTGTCTCTGAAAGCCGTGGAGACAGGAGAATAGTTGGGGAAATCAAATAAAACCACTCTAGTTTTAAAAGTGGTTGGTTTGTAATTGTTTCCTTTTGCACAGGCCAATTTCAAACTCAGGGGAAGATTCAGTAACTCTTTGAATGTTGATAAATACATTGTGTTCCATACTAGTTTTTCTGCACAGAAGGTTTCTCTTCATTCTAATTGTATATTTTGAGCACACACTTGTTTGTAAGCCCCATTTAAATGGGTGGGATTTATGTCTGAGTATGTCTGAATCCCTGATCTGGATGGCCCAGGCTAGCCCAGTCTCATCCGATCTCAGAAGCTCAGCAGGTCGGCCCTGGTTGGTATTTGGATGGGAGGCCACCAAGAAACACTAGGGTTGCTATGCAGAGTAGGCTTGCCAATCCCCAGATCCCAGTGGGGGTTCTTCTGCTTTCCCAGGCTCCTTCCCGCCCCCAGTCAGCTGGCCGGGGGGGGAAGCCCCGCCCCCAAAGCCACCATGTGACTTTCCCCCTCTGGAGGCTCCAGTCTCCGATTGGAAAGGCTTCCTCTTGGGATGGGGTGTCTGTGTTACTTGGAGGAAGTTGGCTGCAACTCATGAGTAGAGAGGCCAATCCCTCACTTCAGAGTCTCCAGAAATGGGGAGGAGGGGGAGGGAAACGTCTGCTGAGCACTTCATTATTCCCTATGTGATCGATTCTCATAGGGTATAATGGGGAATTGATCTGGAGGTTTTGGGGACTCTGGGGAAGCTGTTTTTTGAGGTAGAGGCACCAAATTTTCAGTATAGTATCTAGTGCCGCTCCTCAAAGTACCCACCAAGTATCAAAACGATTGGACCAGGGGGTCCAATTCTATGAGCCCCAAAAGAAGGTGCCCCTATCCTTCGTTATTTCCTATGGAAGGAAGACATTTTAAAAAGTGTGCTGTCCCTTTAAATGTGATGGCCAGAACTCCCTTGGAGTTCAATTATGTTTGTCACACCCTTGTTCCTGGCTCCATCCCCAAAGTCTCCTGGATCCACCCCCAAAGTCCCCTGGCTTCACCCCCAAGGTTCCCAGATATTTCTTGAATTGGACTTGGCAACCCTAATGCAGAGGCAGGCAATGGCAAACCACCTCTGAACATCTCTTGCCTTGAAAACACCTTGAGGTCTCACCATACATTGGCTGCAACTTGATGGTAACAGCAGCAACTTGATGGCTGCAGTCCTGTTCACACTTCAGTGACAGGGAAGTTCATGGAAACCAATAAAACAGGCTTCCATCGGAGATTAGGGCCCTACCTTTATTTACTACCTTTTTGTAGGGCCTGTAAAATGAAGCTGTTCTGCCAGGCCTTCAAGTGAAGCAGTGGGTGCCCATAGTACATTGAATCTGGCCTCCCTGTTGCAGCATTCCATCATCTATCGGGCCTATTGGAACATCCTTGGTTCCAGCTCCGTTTGCACTATGGCCTGATTAGTTGTCTTCCACCTGAATAGTTGTTTTCCACCTGAAATGGAGTAATTTTATTGTTTTAATTGTTTATTTGCTTCTAATTTTATTGCTTATTGTTATTGTTTAAGTCTGTTGTGATCCGTCCTGAGCCCGCTCGTGGGATAGGGTGGGCTAGAAATTAAAATAAATGAATAATATTCCACTGCTGTTGATAAGAGGCAAAAATAAATAAATAAATATCAATAGAAGAAGCTGTGGAATAGACACTCAACAGACAAAAAAGGCACATGGCTATGAATTACTGGAAAGTTAATATAGTAAATGCTTGTTGAGCCCCTGTTAAAACAGCTACAGCACTCTTCAGCAGACTGTCTCATGGAATGGCTTTGATAGTGTGATATTTGTCATTCCCATTGAAAATTGGAAATGGGATTTCTAAACAAGTCATGTCTTGCAGATCTACAGCAGTATGTCCAGTGAACGGGTCTAGGACCTGAGGCCAATCCGCTTTCTTCCTCATTAAAATTTCACTGTGTCCAGAAGCTGTTGTGTTCTAATTCCCTTGAAAGAAGGAAGTCATTCCCTTCTCATCCACTGAACTGTGTGTATGTGTCACTTCTGATTAGCGGCCTATCAGCATTTCCTCCCATATTCTGCTCTTCAGCATCCTGCTTTTAAACTTTATTTCCTCATTTTTTTCACAGGGAAGTCTAATCTATCCCAATTATTATTAGCTGATTGGATGCTTTCATCATGCGAAGTAAGCACCACGATAGACTGTAGTTTGCTCAGTTAAGATTTCCCCCCTCCATTTTCATCTCTAAAATGAAAAAAAAACCCATACAAATTGATCTACAGTTTGCCATTTTGTAAATACTAGACAATATGGTTAAATGATGTTTTGCTGTCATTCTGGCTCCATCTTTGTTTGTTTTTTTAATCGAGCACAGAATTGAATTTCTTCTTTTGTTTGGCACATTTATAAGAGTGTAATCCTACTGAGCTTTGAATTAAGATAAACTGATCTATTACCAGGACTGTTCCAAGGGAATGACAATGGATTCAAATAAAGCCAGGTTTGGTGTAATGAATGGGGTGATCACATGGCAGCCTGGTTACCTGAAACTTTGATCTTGTTCCTGCTTTCCTTGTTTGTGATACACTTCCAGTACTAAATGGAGTTATTAAATTTTGCTTATGAGAAGCTTAATTGTCATACCAATGCAGATGCTTCAATGAATTCTATTTTTCAGAGACAGTTTCAATTATCTAGTACTTGAAATCCCTGGTAAATCACTACTCCCATTTCACTTCTTAGTTCAAATGTCATTTATGTGACTTGACTAGAAAACCACTATTGCTTCTATTTCTGCCTTCTTTCCAGGCTTATCAACCTTGAGGTGGGGCCTGGGATTCTCCCAGTATTACACATGATCTCCAGACCACAGAGAGAGAATGAAGTTGGGTAGCCGTGTTAGTTTGTGTGTAGCAGCAAAAAAGAGTAAGAGTCCAGTAGCACCTTAAAGTCTAACATCTAAAGAAGTGACAGAACAAAGTTTGAGTCCAGTGACACCTTTAAGACCAACAAAGCTTCATTCAGGGTATGAGCTTTTGTGTGCATGCACTTCCTCAGATACAACCTCTGCCTTATAGTTATGGACAGGTAAATTCCATTTCATTGTATCTGAGGAAGTGTGCATGCACACAAACGCTTATTCCTTGAATTAAACTTGGTTGGTCTTAAAGGTGCCACTGGACTCAAACTTTGTTCTACTGCTTCAGACCAACATGGCTACCCACCTGGATCTATCTGAAGAATTGAGCAGACTCATGGACACTCATGCTGTGCCACAAATTTTGTTAGTCAAGTTTAAGATGCTGCTGGACTCTTGTTTTTTTCTACTCCTGGAGAAAATGAGAGGTTCAGGGATTCTGTGGCACCACGCCCTCACTTAGCTCTCTCTCTCTCCAGGAATTTCCCATGCTGTTGTTGGCAACCCAACTCATTTCCAAAGTCTTGGAGTGAATAGCATTCACACCTTCCCTCTCATAGGGATGCATGCTGGGATATATCCAGTCTGAATATATATCTGAGTGTACACTGGATATATCCAGACCAAATATATACCCCTGTATGTGTAGGTATCAATTAACAGGGTCCTCCAAAATCTGTAAATATATCCAGATATATCCAGGAATATTTGTGGCCATCATTTTAAGGTTTCCACGACTGTTTTTCTTCAATTTTACAGGACTCTCAGGCAATGGGTTGGGGGCGGTGGAGAGGTGAGGCAGCTCTCCAGGGCAATAGGATCAGACCTTCAGGGAAGCACAAACTGTCTGCCCAGTCATGATAGAGCTCTAATTCCTCCTTGGCTCTCTGAGCATGGGCAAAGAGGATAAAAAGACCTTCTACTGCATGGCTAGATCTTTCAGCCTGCTGCTGTTGCTGCTTTGGCTATTGCTGCTCTGATCTCTGCTTTGAAGTGATGCCTGCCTGAGAAAACCTTCCTTTTCTGTGTCTGCCTACCGGACATCTATAAGGCTGCTTCTCTGATTTATTTATTTATTTTTGCTTTAATTCAAGTTTTTCCAGAGGTTATTGTTGGGGAAGACATTTTTCTTTCTGGTTCCTTTAAAAATATTTCCAATGTTTTTGTTTTGTTCTTTTTGTTTGTTTGAGGATTGTTTTGCATTTTCTCTGTTTCTAAATGGTTTGTAATTTTTAAAGGCTTTATACTTGGGGGAGGGATGTTGTGGGGGGGGGAGATTGCCAAGAAAAACTTATCCTTTTGCATTCTTCTGGTTTTCCATTTGTTCTTCTATAGCTGGTTTAAAGAGCTATCTGTGTTGTGGTTTTGAAGGAACAGTTTTGTGGAGTTTTGCGGGTGTTCCTTTTGGTTTATTTAAAATTGTTGCAGCAGGTTCTAAAGAAAACATCTGGTTAGGCTTCAGTAATTATTGATGAGGGGTTTACTGTTTTAAAAAAACACCATGTAGACTTTGAGTGGATTTTCTTGCTTGACTTTGGTTCCATTTGTTTTACTGGTTCTGGCTGCATTTGGGGAGTTTGGGCCAGCAGTTGCTTTTGTGTGTTTGGCTATTGCCTTCTTTGAATTTTTCACCTGTAGGAAACAACAGCGACAAAGCAGATGAGTGGGGACACCAATGTTCAGCAGCCTCTAAAAATGCACCCCTTGATCACATTAGCTTGAAACTTGTGTTGGAGGGGGGTAAAATCTTTAGTGCAATAGGCAGCACTAGGTCCCCTACAAGTTGGGTGCCATTTGGATGAAAAACAGTCACTCCAGCCACTCCAAAAAAGTGGCCCACAAGGAATAATGGAATCAAAATAATTCCAGGATCCTGGGGTAAAAAAACTAATCTGAATTCCATAATGGTAATGGGGGGACCCCAAATACCAGTATTCATGCCATTCCCAACATCCAAATTAAAACCATACTGGTTCTTTTTAAGTGCACATCCCTACCAGAGGTCAAAGATGTGTGAACATGAAAAGCATTAGGAGAGAAGCACAGGGCAGAGGCTGGCATCATTTCTTTTAAATGACAGTGCAGTTGTACCTCCTATAGCCCTGTGGATACATTCCTAGGAACACAATGTGAAACACTATGATAAGAGGTAATTGCAGCACTGTTCCAATAGAGACAAATGAGAGCTGACCAATGGGCACAGCAACCATCTGCTGACTGCCTTAATTAGACAAACTGGCTGGAACAAGCCATGTCTTCACATCGAGATGTCTTCCTGGGACACCTGCTGCAACCTTCTCCATTGGTCATACAGGTCCTATACCTCAGTGACGCCAGTCTTTCAAAGACTTCTGATATGGGTGGGAGGTGACCAACATGTCCACAGCTGTGCCATACCACTTGCTAGTCATCTCCCCAGCCATACCAGATATCTCTAAAATGACTGCACAGCTGAGGAACAAGATAGATAGGTAAGTTGGTAAGGTAGATAAGGTAGATAAGGTATGTAGGTAGGGAGATAAGGTAGGTGGATAAGGTAGGTAGGTAGGTTGGTAGGTAATAGAAGAGTGCTAAAGAGTGATGAAACAGTGACCAAACAGATGGGCAATAAAGGGTGCTTTGGAGAGTCTGTTTGTTGAAATGTCTTTAAAGCAAACACAAAGGGTAAGGGGACATCTTTGATGGGACTAAGCTATTGACTTTGGATGTGCGTGCATGCAAATTCTCAAAATATGAATAGCTTCATTCCTGCATGTGTTTGAAGTCCTTTGGCACTGATAACTCAAAGGAGAGAATGCTCTAAGCTGCTGTAGCAGCTGTGTAATATAGTCACAGCTTATTGCAACCCAATACCTCTCTTGGCCCCAGAGACTGGAAAAGAAGGCTTGGTTTCTCTTCCAGATCCAGAGAGTTAATTGGAAATATATTATTGGGAAGGAAATGGTGGCAGTTTTCAATGGTTCTAACTCTGTTGTTTGTACCAAGTTCTAACTACAGTGCATTCCTAATTATAATAGGAACAGTTACCGACTTCAATCACCATCTATTGACATGGAACCAGACTTGTGTAGCTTCCAGGCCCAGTAAAGGGGCCTGTTTTTGTATGCCTAAAGCTGTATATGGTCCAGGCCCAACAAAGTTCAGGGGATGCCTCCAGCCATGATTCACTTACACTTAGGGTTGCCAACTCAGGGCTGGGAAATACCTGGCGATTTGAGGGTTGAGTCTGAGGAGGGTGGGATTTGAGGAGGGGAAGGACTTCAATGAGATATAATCCCATAGAGTTCACCTTCCAAAGTCACCATTTTCTCCAGGTGAACTGATCTCTGTTGCCTGGAAACCGGTTATAATAGTGGGAGTTCTCCAGCTTCCACCTGGAGACTGGCAACCCTATGTTGTACCTTGGAAACTGTCTGAAAGCCCCCTGAATCTAAAAACAACCAAGGCTGGCCCTGCCACTAGGCAAACTGGGCGACTGCCTAGGGCGCTGGAAGGGTTGCCAATCCCCAGGTGGAGGCACGGGATCCCCTGGTTTGAAGCCCTCTCCATACTTCAGGGTCATCAGAAAGCAGGCAGGCAGGGAAATGTCTGCTGGGCACTCCATTATTCCCTATGGAGACCGAATCCCATAGTGCGTAATGGAGAATTGATCTGTGGGTATCTGGGGCTCGGGGGGGGGGGCTGTTTTTTGAGGTAGAGGCATCCAGTACCTCTCCTCAAAACACCCTCCAAGTTTCAAAAAGATTGAATCGGGGGTTCAATTCCATAAGTCCCAAAAGAAGGTACACCTATCTTTCATTATTTCCAATGGAGGGAAGGCATTTAAAAGGTGTGTGGTCCCTTTAAATGTGATGGCCAGAACTCCCTTTGGAGTTCAATTATGCTTGTTACTGTCACGTTCTCAGGGTGCAGGCAGGCAGCAGTCCAAAGCCAGTCCTAGGTCAAAGTCCAGGAAGTCAAGCAGGAGCCAAGTTACCAATGCAGAATCACAAACCGGAGTCAGAAGTCAATGTCCAAAAGCCAAAAGGTCAGGGTGCCAAGGAAATCAAGTAAGTCAGGATTAGGAAGGAGCGTGGATGCTTCCACAAGGTTACCAGGTCCTGGGTGGGAGGTATATGGGAATCTCAATCAGCATGCTCCCCGGGTGGCAGTGACTCTGCTAGAACTCAGGGCTGAGAGAGCTGAAGCATCTGCGTGCCTCATGTCTTCGCTCTGAAAGTTCTTTCCGGAGCCTGCTTCAAACTCTTGAGATGGGAGGAGGAGAGCTTGGAGGAGATTGATCATCAACAGCTTGCACTGGTGCCTGGAGAGTGATTGATGGGCCAGCTGCTGTTTGTTCAGCTGAGGAACTGGCTGGCAACTCTTCCAGGTCTGTTAACCCTTCCAGTTCCTCCTCATCAGGGCTCATGACACTCACAATCTTGCTCCTGGCTCTACCCCCAATGTCTCCTGGTTCCACCCCAAAGTTCCCAGGTATTTCTTGAATTGGACTTGGCAATCCTAGGCATCGGCCTTCTGGGAGCACTGAATTAGGTGCCCCCATGTGACTTGGTGACACTATCAGTGCAGTGCAGGGGGAGCACCAGAAGTTAGCCTTGCCTAGGGTGCCAGTGTCAGACAGTCTAGGGCCGGCCCTGAAAACAACAACGTGTTCTGACAGCCCTCTGTGTTTTCTGTTGATTACTTTTGTATCCCACCCTTCTTCCAAAAAGTTCAGGGCAGGGTTCATGGTTCTTCCTTCCACCATTGACCTCCGACAAGTTTCTAAGACCAAATAACATCTGTTGGGCCTGAAATGTTTTTTGGCACATTTATCCCCATGGAGAATCTTGCATGAGCCAAGTGTGACGCAGTCATTTATTTATTCTTGATGTGATGCAGTTGGACTCCCATGTTAGCATCAGCCTCAATTTCCCAGATGATAACAAAAACAGGCCTAGACAGGGGGGAAAAATGCTGTAACTACGTCATGAATAGAAATAACTTAGATTAAATCTTAGATAGGAGAACAGAGAAGACTTCATGTGGGTGCTCTTTTTCTGGGTTTTTTTTAAACTAATATTAGAATATGGTAATGCCTTTCTTCTAGCATAAAAAGCTTCTCATTGACAGACACCATGATGGACATTTACCAGTTACTTCCATTCCCTTCTTCTTTCTGTTTTTCACATTTAATTGCCCACCAGTTCTGGCCAAATCGCCTCTCAAAGCAATCGCTTCTAACCATCAGACATCACTGAAGACAGCTGAACGAGGAATTCCTTCCGTATCAGGCCTGTCAAGCAGAAGCAGCACCAACTTCAAGACAGACAGCCTCTCATCCCACCATCCCATGTACAGCTTTGGCCTCTTTTAGGAAACCATGAACAATGTAAGCAGGTTCATATGGAAGAGGATGCAGCTAATTGGAGTGTTGGACTAGGAGCCAGGAGACTCAGGTTCAACCCCTCACTCTGCCATCCCAGCTGACAAGGTGACCTTGGGGCAGGCGTGTACTCTCAGGCTAGCCTACCACACAAGGTTGTTGTGAGCAGTGTTCCCTCTAAGCTGAGTTAGCGTGAGCTAGCTCACATATTTTTAGCCTCCAGCTCAAACATTTTTGTCTTAGATCAGGAAAAATGACCCCAGAGCACAGTAATTTATGCAGTAGCTCACAATTTTAATACCAGTAGCTCACAAGGTAGAATTTTTGCTCACAAGACTCTGCAGCTTAGAGAGAACATTGGTTGTGAGGATAAAGTGGATGAGAGGAGAATGATGGGAGCTACTTTGGGTCGATAATACAAAAAAACAAAACTGATATTTATAATGAGGGCAAGCCAGTCACTAAACTTCTTTTTAACCAGATGCAAAAGCCTTCTGGAATTTTGCTGGCAAAATGCTCTTTGCACTGAGCAAGCTGTTCATTTTGATGGCAAAAAGCTCTCTCTTTTTTCAGCAAGCCAGACAATCTCTTTCCTTACCAGATGCACAAGCCTTCTGGATTTTCTGGCTAAATGCTCTCTACAATTTTATAAAGCAAGCCATTCCTGATTGATGGTCTTAATGCTCTCAATATCACTTACGTGTGATTCTGGAGCTGGCTGATCCAAAACTCTTTTCTGGCCAAATATAAAAGCCTTCTGACTTTTGCTAGCAAAGCTCTCTACAAAAAGTACTGAAAACTAACTCTACTTAAAGGATGCTATCCTAAAAAATGCCATGCAGATCTGTGTTAGATCTCTCTTTCTTAAAGGTATAAACCACAATATGACACGGATCAAAATTCTTATGGACTGACACCCCATTAGTGACACTATTCAGTTAGGCTTAAACAGTGCAGAGAGCATTTTGCCAGCAAAATTCCAGAAGGCTTTTACATTTGGTTAAAAAGTTTAGTGACTGGCTCGCCTTCATAAATATTAACACTTAAGTGGTGTTGAGAGGTAAGTTTTTGATAACATCATATATTTAAGAATTTTCCACTTCCATTCAGCTTTGTGTTGAATCTTTATAATTACCATGGCTCAGTTCTAGGATAAGAAGTTTTTAAGAAAGCAAAAACACTGCAGGAAGCATTAATAACGAAAATGAAATAAGAGGCTGATAAGAAAGGAAAGGTCCCCTGTGCAAGCACCAATCGTTTCCGACTTTGGGGTGACGCTGCTTTCTCTATGTTTTCACGGCAGACCTTTTTATAGGGTGGTTTGCCATTGCCTTCCTCAGTCATTACACTTTCCCCTCAGCAAGCTGGGTACTCATTTTACCGACCTCAGAAGGATGGAATGCTGAGTCAACCTCAAGCCGGCTACCTGAACCCAGCTTCTGCTGGGATCGAGCTCAGGTCGTGAGCAGAGCTGAGGACTGTAGTACTGCAGCTTTACCACTCCGCCCCACTGGGATCTTAAGAGGCTGATAACCTTGGAGGAAACAGGAATACTCCAGATACTCCTGAGGAAGTCTTTGAACATGATGAAATGAGCTTCTACCTGGGTCCTCATTGTGGATGGATCATGTTGCAGAGTTGCACCTCTTTAAAATGCATATAGAAGATTTACATGATTCTTAAGTTTTATTAAACACTGTTAGCCTGTATATCACAGTTTTGTTTTTTGTATTGTCTAACCATGAACTGTGATCCCATACTGTTGTTTTTTAGCTACTTTGGCTCCCCACTGGAGAAAAAGGCAAGGTATCAATGCAGTCAATAAATGAACAAATTTTACCAGTCCTCCCAACTCCCAACACTGTTCAGCTCCTCATGCAGGGTTAAGAGGATTAAAGCCAGTTTTCCTGCCCCTGCCTGGTTGTCCAGAATTTTTAAATATATATATATTGTTGTTTTCACATGCATGCACAACACCAAATATGGGAAACAGGATGCCAACTCAGATAATCAAAAATTTCTATCCCAGAGCAGCTGAGCCTCTGTGCTCCCCATTTAGGGAGGCAAGGTGGGGGCAAGGGAACCCCTGATTTTGCTGGAGTTCAGGCATGCATGTCACTAGTCTAAAAAGGTGTTTAAAGAGTCCCTTTAGAGACTTGTTGAGGAGTGGGGGGCCTTCCATGGGCCTTCTGAGGGCGCCTTCCATGGGGCTGCATCCCCAACATGATGATGATATCACTTCTGTGTGATATCATCGCAATGGGGGATGTCCCCTCCTCCTCCAGGAACACCCCCCCCAAAGGTCTCTTGGCTGGGGAGGAGGCAGGACCTAGCAACCGTATCCTCATTGCAGGAGTAGCCATTAGGGCTGGGAAATACCTGAAGATTTTGGGAGTTGTACCCAAGAAAGGTGGGGTTAAAGACTGGAGGGCCCACCTTCCAAAGCAGCCACTTTCTGCCAGTGAACTGATCTCAGTCGCCTGGAGATTTCCAGTCACCACCTGGAAGCTGGCAATCCTATTCCTCAATGGCTAGCCTGGGGAAGGGGGCTAGGGTTGCCAGCATCCATGTGGGGCCTGGAGATCTCCTGCTTTTACAACTGATCTCCAGCTGGCAGCCTGGCAGAGATCAGCTCCCCTGGAGAGAATGGCTGCTTCAAAAGATAGACTTTGTGACATTGTACCATGCTGAGGCCCCTCCCCTCCCTAAACCCCACCATCTCCTGACTCTACCCCCAAAGTCTCCAGATATTTTCCAACACAGACCTGGCAGCCTTAGAGGGGGCAGAGGAAGATGACAAGCTGCAGACAGGGGGAAGAAAGTTTGCTCTGCCCCATCCTTCAAGGCAGGTGCCTCCTCATCTTCCTGAGTTATCAGAATTCAGAACCTTGTCTTTCAAGAACAGTATTGTGACATCGCATCTACTATGCAATTGTGGAGTGCAATGAACAGTGTGATCTCTTCCATGTGCCTGTTTCCTTTGGGAAAGCTTTCTGCCTAGAGCACTGCCAATTGCTATGCAGATGTCCTCATTTAAAGTGGCCACATTGTCACTTTAAAGAAATGGGTCTGCAGTGTGAAGCACACCATGATCCCCCTTCCCTCTGCAATCCCTTTGTCATGTCAGGAGAGGGATTGCACTGCCCATTAGAAGGTCTTTAAAGTAACAATCGGTAACAAGATGCAAAACATAAGCCAGGTGCTTGCAAAGCCAAGTGTTTGTGGACAGTTGTGCAAATCATCACCATTTGTGCAAAAAAAAAAAAGTGGTTTTCCCTTAAGGGGTAGCTTGACTTTGTGCCCTTGAACTGGCAAATTTCATGCCAAAAATCAGCAAAGCATTAGTACAACTAGTGTGACTGTGAGCTGTCCAGAGTTCATATATGGAGTGGGCGGCATACAAATTTAAGGTAAATAAATAAACAACTGAAAAATTATGCTCTTTGTTCCTCTGAAGGTTAGAGCACTTGGAGCACAGCCTCCCTCCCCCAGTGACCCTAGAGCCCAGAAGGGCACACAGGAGAGAAGGCAGCACTCCTACAGGTGTCCATTTCTACTATGCATTCACTTACATCAAATGCAGCCCTCCACCCAAAGGAAAGTGTGTGGCAAAGGCTAAAAGTAGTTACCAGTGGAACTAAATACCTGAAAGAAAGGGGGGGGGATCAGTGTTCTGGGTTTGCAAGGAATGTGAAAGTCGCTCTCTCCTCATCAGCATTTGGCTCCCAGTGTTTCAGCTGGCCTACATGATTAAGTGTGCTTACAAAGAGTTACAGCTTACCAGGAACATCTTGGCAAGCAAGGGATCATTAAGGGAAGAGGGGGGATGGGAAGCAGGCAACAGCATGAACATATGAAGTTGCCTTTTGCCAAGTTATCTCTAGCTCAGTATTGAGCCTGGGACCTTCTGCATACAAAGCACGTGCTCTGCCACTGAACCACGGCCCCTCTCCGAAGGTGATCTTCTACCATCTCATTTATTTCAGTGTGGTTCATCCAGGATAACCATCTGTTAGATTATATCCAAAGTGTGTAATTCATGCCACTGTTGAAAACACTAATCATGCCCGTCTCCCCATTCAATGCCTTTTTACCATTATGTAAAATATAAGGACACCATCTGTCCTTGAAAATGATTAGCAGTGTTATAGAAGATGGACTATTATGGTCCATTCTTATCCCTCCATCATGAGAACTCTGGGCCAGCTTGACAGTGATCTGTATAGAGAGCACAGAAGCTCTTAAAATATCTGTACCTAAGGGTCAATGACTGATGATGAGATTGCTGGAGATGTATCCGTACATTTCCCATGTTATTTCTTAGAATGCTTAAAAAGAGGGTTTAAAAAATATGTTCCTCCTGTATTTTCCCAATTCACGCTGTCCACAAGCCAAAACCGCTTCTTGCCTTGCATGGGAAGACACATATGGATATCTATTTTCCCTGCAAAGCATATAGCAACTTCTCGGTGTAGGGGGAAAAATGACTGAAATTGGGAGAAGAGATCAGGGGAGAAATGCTCCTGCCTTGAATCCCTAACACAGCAGCTAATTTTGAATTGCCAGCCTCCAGGTGGGGCCTGGAGAGCTCCCAGAGTTACAACTGATCTCCAATGAACAGAAATTAGATCCCCTGTATAAAATGGCTGATGTAGTGAGTGGACTGTATTGCTATATTGCATCATACCCTACTGAGGTCCCTGACCCCCACCCTTCCCAGCCTTTATCTCCAGGAACTTCCTAACCTGGAATAGGCAACCTTAGTGGCATATAATGCCATAGAGTCTGGCCTCCAAAGCAGCCATTTTCTCCAGGGGAATTAATATTGACCATCTGGTGATCAATTGTAACAGTAGGAGATCTCCAGGTACTACCTGGAGGTTGGTAACCCTAGGAATACCTGGAAATGTGGGGTTGGAGCCTGTGGAAGATGTAGGGTTGCCAAGTCTGACTCAGGAAATACCTGGGGACTTTGGGGGTGGAGCCAGGAGACTTTGGGGATGGAGCCAGGAGCAACGAAGTGACATCACTTCCAAGTCAAAGGTCAAGTGATGTCAATCCCCTCTATATCACTTCCAGCACACTGCATCAAACCCCACCTCTAAACCCCTTCATGGGGGTTTAGGAATCCTAATCTCTACATCACTTAAATTGAATGTGTCCATCTAAAAAACTCAAACCAATGGGCAATGGCTGTCCTTCTACACTTCAAAATGGGGTCTCTTCTAATACTAAATGTATATATCCCTCCCCAGCAGAAATGATCAGATATAGCAAGGTGCTGTAATGAATCTGAGTTTTTTATTGAAGACCTTTAATTAGATACTCCAGCACACCTGATTCTAAAGGGGAGGGGAGAGAGACTTTAGTGATAGACTCAATTCAAATAATAAGATTCTAATTGACAAATTTGGATGAAAGCTTGCTTAATAATGTCACTTAATTCAAAACAGATATGGGCTTCCCCTTTAAACATTGGAAGCCGTTCCCAAACTAGTAAGACTTAGTTACTGCTGTCTTCTCAGGTCAAACACAATTACAAGCCTAAGTAGCTCTATCATACCTCTGGTAATTCTGTGGTCAGGTATTTCTCAGTTGCATTCCCTTCGCCACAAAAAAGAATTTGCAGCTCTTTATGCTTTAGAAGCTTGGTAATTTGGAAGCTTAAGATAATTCACACCAGAGAAAATTCTTATATGCACACTAGAGCATATTATGTCCTCCTCTATGTCTAGCAATTGGGAGTGGAGGTTTGCATATATCACCCCTACCAAAAATCCTAATAAGCAGCTCTGGTTACCATCATGTAATAGAATAGCTCTAGGGTTGCCAGGGCCTGTCACTGACCAGAGGCAGGAGTAGATTTGTGAGCTCCAGGTTGGGGTGTTCCTGGAGACTTGGAGGTGGAGCCTGGGGAGAACACACAACTCAGTGGATTACAATGCTCCCAAAGTCCACCCTCCAAAGCATCCATTTTCTCCAGTAGAAATTGACTTTGTAATCTGGAGATATGCCATAATTCCAGGAAATACTTTCAAGTATCAGTTATTCATCTTTCCATTTAATGGGATTAGAAAAGAACATAATATCAAAACAATATCTGCAGTGCTGCATTTAGAACACCTGAGACTCAGAAGCAATGTTCCCTCTAAGCTGTAGGGTCATGTGAGCAAAAATTCTACTTGGTGAGCTATTGGCATTGAAGTCATGAGCTCCTGCATAAATTAGTTTCATGGGGGGCCATTTTTCCTGAGCTAAGACAAAAATGTGTGAGCTGGAGACTAAAAACTGAACTAGCTCACACTAACTCAGCTTAGAGGAAACATTGCTCAGAAATATGTTTAAATGTAATCTAGAACCAACATATTTATTATGCAATAAACTATATTGCTTCCTTTTCACAAAAAATACAATTCCTGTCAAACTATCTGATCTTTACCTGGAAAATCCCTCCCCCCAGTTGTTATAGGATTGGTTTGTTTGGTGTGTTTGTTGTGATAAAAAAAACTGCTATATCTTAAGTGGGGGGGAAGGATAGTAGAACAGAAGCTTAATCCCTACAACTCATTTGCATATTAGGCTATGCCCTCAAATCAATGCCCATTGTATTAAAAGAAAACAATAAACTAATTAAAATTACTGATTTTTGAAAAGGAAGAAAATGTCTAATAACCAAACAACGCATAACATAAATAGGGACTAGCTATTTCCTTCTTGTACTGAATCTAATTTATCCCTAATGAAGGAAGTAAAAATCTGAGTAGATAAATATAATCCAGTTTCCTTTTTTCTGTAACTGGCTAGCCTCTAACTTGCTAGTTTCTGCTGCATCAGATGCTTTTAGGTGGGGCCATCTGGGTTCTTGACTGTTTTAGCCTAATCTCTGGGCATTGCTGGAGTGCAAATTAAGCATTTAAACCACCCAAACTGTGACTTTACTTCAGTTTCCTGACGGCTTATTCTATCACACCACCACCCAGAATGAGAAAACGAGAGTGCAAACAGATGTGGCATTCCATCCATAAAATTCAAAGTGCAGGGTTGTGCGGCCTCAATTTGCCTTAGCTCTGTGTAAAACAGAGAAGAGTTTTCTCCTTTCAGTGAGCTGTTGGGTTTGCTGTTTAGAACTGGCTCTCTCACTCCACAATTAGCATTTTAAAGAAGAAAATACATGTCCTTTAAAAACATATATATTCTCCTTTACAATGCTAACAGTAGAGTAGGGTGACCATAATGTCTGAAGGCCAGCCAGGGACACATGGGGGGGGGGCCCACAACGATGGGACCGATGCCACAGGGACGGGTTCGAAACACTCTATAACCCCTCAAAAGAACAGCAGTCTAGCTCGCTTCCCCCGAGCCCTGCCGCCATAAGCCTCAAGGGGGCTCATTTTGCGGCATCTCCCGGCGGGAGGGTGGCACCCGCACGGGACACATATCAAATGAAAGAGGGGGCGCAGGGCTATCAGAAACCGCCGGCGGAGGGAGTCACGAGACCACCCCACTGGGGGATCCACACCCCGAAAGTGATGAAGGTGGCGCAGACAGAGCCAACAGAGCCATCAGGACAAAATAAATAGGCTGCATTATGCAGCACAGTTGAGAAAGTGCCTTATCCCATATACTGATGAAGTAAATACAGGATCTGAGAACAAAATTGCACCAGAAGACACAAACACAAAACTCCCTTACACTGAATCAGTGCTTAGGTCCACCAAAGTCAGTATTATCTACTCCAGTCACAAACACAAAGCTCCCTTACACTGAATCAGTGCTTGGGTCCACCAAAGTCAGTATTGTCACATAAGAACATAAGAGAAGCCCTGTTGGATCAGGCCAGTGGCCCATCCAGTCCAACACTCTGCGTCACATAAGAACATAAGAGAAGCCCTGTTGCATCAGGCCAGTGGCCCCTCCAGTCCAACACTCTGTGTAACATAAGAATATAAGAGAAGCCCTGTTGCATCAGGCCAGTGGCCCCTCCAGTCCAACACTCTGTGTCACATAAGAACATAAGAGAAGCCCTGTTGGATCAGGCCAGTGGCCCCTCCAGTCCAACACTCTGTGCCACATAAAAATATAAGAGAAGCCCTGTTGCATCAGACCAATGGCTCATCCACTCCACCACTCTGGTCACATAAGAACATAAGAGAAGCCCTGTTAGATCAGGCCAGTGGCCCCTCCAGTCCAACACTCTGTGTCACATAAGAACATAAGAGAAGCCCTGTTGGATCAGGCCAGTGGCCCCTCCAGTCCAACACTCTGTGCCACATAAAAATATAAGAGAAGCCCTGTTGCATCACACCAATGGCTCATCCACTCCACCACTCTGGTCACATAAGAACATAAGAGAAGCCCTGTTAGATCAGGCCAGCGGCCCCTCCAGTCCAACACTCTGTGTCACATAAGAACATAAGAGAAGCCCTGTTGGATCAGGCCAGTGGCCCCTCCAGTCCAACACTCTGTGTCACATAAAAATATAAGAGAAGCCCTGTTGCATCAGGCCAGTGGCCCCTCCAGTCCAACACTCTGTGTCACATAAGAACATAAGGAGGGAAGGAAGGGAAGGGAAGGGAAGGGAAGGGAGGAAGGGAGGAAAGAAGGAAGGAAGGAAGGAAGGAAGGAAGGAAGGAAGGAAGGAAGGAAGGAAGGAAGGAAGGAAGGAAGGAAGGAAGGAAGGAAGGAAGGAAGGAAGGAAGGGGGAGGGAGGGAGGGAGGGAGGGAAGGAAGGAAGGAAGGAAGGGGGAGGGAGGGAAGGAAGGAAGGGGGGAGGGAAGGAAGGAAGGAAGAAAGGAAGGAAGGGAGGAGGGAGGGAAGGAAGGAAGGGAAGGGAGTGAGGGAAGGAAGGGAGGGAAGGAAGGAAGAAAGGAAGGAAGGGAGGAGGGAGGGAAGGAAGGAAGGGAAGGGAGTGAGGGAAGGAAGGAAGGAAGGAAGGGAGGAAGGGAGGGAGGGAAGAAAGGAAGGCCGCCCCCGCCCCCCCCCCGCTTTCGGCCCCCTTACCTGATTCCAGGGCAGCGGCGTCCAGCGGCGGCGGCGGGGAGTCCTCTGGCGGCGGCCTCGCGGCGAGGGAGGGAGGGAGCTGCCGGCGCTGGCCTCTGGAGGCCTCCAGGGACCAGCGCCGGCTGCTCCACGGCTTCCCCGCGGCCTCCGCTGGTCCCTGGAGGCCCTCCAGAGACTCTGGAGGGCCTCCAGGGACCAGCGGAGGCCGCGGGGAAGCCTTCGCTGGCCGGCGCTGGTCCCGGAAGGCCTTCCAGAGGCTCTGGAAGGCCTTCCGGGACCAGCGCCGGGTGCCCCGCGGCCTCCCCGCGGCCTCCGCTGGTCCCTGGAGGCCCTCCAGAGACTCTGGAGGGCCTCCAGGGACCAGCGGAGGCCGCAGGGAAGCCTTCGCTGGCCGGCGCTGGTCCCGGAAGGCCTTCCAGAGGCTCTGGAAGGCCTTCCGGGACCAGCGCCGGGTGCCCCGCGGCCTCCCCGCGGCCTCCGCTGGTCCCTGGAGGCCCTCCAGAGACTCTGGAGGGCCTCCAGGGACCAGCGGAGGCCGCGGGGAAGCCTTCGCTGGCCGGCGCTGGTCCCGGAAGGCCTTCCAGAGGCTCTGGAAGGCCTTCCGGGACCAGCGCCGGGTGCCCCGCGGCCTCCCCGCGGCCTCCGCTGGTCCCTGGAGGCCCTCCAGAGACTCTGGAGGGCCTCCAGGGACCAGCGGAGGCCGCGGGGAAGCCTTCGCTGGCCGGCGCTGGTCCCCGAAGGCCTTCCAGAGGCTCTGGAAGGCCTTCCGGGACCAGCACCGGGTGCCCCGCGGCCTCCCCGCGGCCTCCGCTGGTCCCTGGAGGCCCTCCAGAGTCTCTGGAGGGCTTCCAGCGACCAGCGGAGGCCACGGAGAGGCCTCCACCACTGCCGCCGGGCCCCGCGGGCGGGGAAGGCGGCGAGTGAGGGAGGGAGCGTCCCTGCGCCTGCGCAGGGACGCTCCCTCCCTCCCTCGCCGCCTTCCCCGCCGGCGCCCGCGGCTCACCGGCTCCGGGGCTGCCTAAACCGGGACCTTTAATGGTCCCGGTATAGGCAGCCTGGGAGCCGGGATTGGGTGGCCAGAACCGGGAATGTCCCGGGAGACCGGGACGGTCTGGCCACCCTACAGTAGAGCAGAGAGGTGGTTTCACACTTCACACTGGTGGGGGAAGAGTTAAATCTCATTCCCAACAAAATCCAAAGGCAAACGGAACCAGAAATTTTTACTTTATGAATAGAATAGGAAAACACATTCTGGGAGGGGCTGCAGGGGAGAAGCTGTGGCTCAGTGGAAGGGTATCTGTTTTGTTTGCAGAAGATCCCAGGTTCTATCCCAGCATCTACAGTGGGAGAAAAGAATTGTGTAGCCGATTATGTAGATACCTCTGCCTGAGATCCTAGGGAGCCACTGACGGTCTGAGTAGGGAATACTAACCTTGATGGACCTTTGGTTTGATTCGATATAAGGCAGCCTCATGCAGGGCTTTTTTTTTAGCAGGAATGCACAGGAACGCAGTTCTGGCTGACTTGGCACCAGAGGGCATGGCCTAATATGCAAATGAGTTTCCTGCTGGGCTTCTCTACAATATAGCTCTGGCCTCATGTTATTCCTCTCCTCTGTCAGAGCTCCATGGTTGCCTGATTTTCAGGAGGCATGCTGCCAGAGATGACAAAATTGTGTGGTCCCAGTCCACAGTCTGTGCTAAATCTGAGCGCTAGCTCATCCTTCAGACTGCATATGCCTAAGCCTAAATTGACAGAGTCAGTTTTGCATGGGCATTAGCTCCCAAATGGTCCCAAGAAAATAGGAGAACCAAAGGAGATTAAATTTTATCTTTTAGTAGCCCAGTTGGGACTAGTAATCCACAGGAGTAGGCAAATTTTATAAAGAAATATTTATCTTCCTAGAAAGTAGGGCATGTAAAGCTCACCTGCTTTCTAGGAAGATAACAAATATTTCTTAATGCACCAGCTTTGCTTTGTACTGCAAGCTGATGGTAAGCCAAGGATCCTGTATTACTGCCAATGTGTATGAAGACCGTGGCATTTTTAGTGTTTCTTCCACTTCAGGTTTTATATTAACTATTGTAACCTGCTTTTTGAGATTCCTTTTGTGAGAGAGGAGCAGGGCAAAAATGGTTTAAACATTTTTTTTTAAAAAAACACACACAAAATAAAGTAAATGGGACCCCAGGAGGGCCTATTCTACTTGCCAGCCAGCAAATCAGGCTATTTCCCTGGGTGCTCTCCCTGTATCTGAAAGCTGCTCATTGCCATTCCTGGCGAGTTTCAACGCCTCAAGAAACTGTCAAAGCAGCAGAACCTTTTCAAGTTCTGGCGCAGGATAAGAGCTCTCTGCGCAACATGGCATTGAATAAATCCTTCCTCTCTTTTGAATGATGAGCGAGCCAGAATGATTCCTGTTACATCCCATCTAAAATTCTGTTGAAGGAATGGTTCCACTGCTTCTTTTCTACTCCTAGTATCTTTGGGCACCACAAAGAGGTCTAGCAGTTCTTCTGATTAACATTGCTGGCACTCAGGCAGGACTTAGGCAGTGAAAATTGGTTTTGGTTTACCTGGACTTAGATCCTGCTAGTTTTGAGCAAGACTGGAAGGAGAGTCCAGTGCTGGATACAATTTAAGTAGAATTGCCAACCTGCAGGTGGTGGCTGGTATGATCTCCTGGGATTACAACTGATTTCCAGGTGATAGAGATCAGTTCACCTGCAGAAAATGGCTGCTTTGGAAGGTGGACTCTATGGTATTAATCCTCATGAAGTCCCTCCCCTCCACCCCCCAAATCTCCAATTATTTCCCAGCCTGGAGCTGGCAGCCAAAACTTAACTATCAAACAAATAAAAAATTAGTCAAGGGGGGAACAATCACAAATTCCTAAAATCTTAATACATTTGTTCCATTTTGCCTTGAGTCCATGCTTGAAGGTGGATTCTCGGTGGCTTCCATACCTCACTTTGCAATCACCTCATGCTTGTACTTGTTTTGTAGAAAAAGCCCAGCATGAACTTATTTGCATATTAAACCACACCCCTGATGCCAAGCCAGCCAGAACTGCATTTCTGTGTGTTCCTGCTCAAAAAAAGTCCTGCTTGTACCTAATGCAACCTGACCTGTTAGAGAGGAGAGCTTGATAGACCTGACCCCCCCCCCCCCTCTCTCTCACATACCCACACAAAACCTGACTGTCACAGATGCAATCAACTGTCTTCTTTTGAACTTTCTCCTCATGGAATTGCTTCTCCACAAAAGCAAAGTAATCTCATGGCGGAAATTTTAAAAAATACTTTCATGTTCCAAGACCTTCATGGCAGGCTAAGATAAGCTTAAAACACAATCCCCATGCATTGGACCCTTTCCTGTATTTGCAGATTGGTCTGGAAGCTGCTAGAAAACAGGGAGCCATGTATTTGACCAAAATGTTTCTTATCCCACAAGGAACTGTCATTCTGGCCCATATTCCAGAGGGGAACACAGTTCTTACCCATCCCTAGAAAGAACCTCGTTTATTCTCTTTAGGGGGGGTTTGGCAACCACCTCAAAAGCACATATATTTGCCAGGCTCTAATTCCCATATAGCTGGCAGATTGATTTGCTTCAGTACTAAGATCCTCATTCAGGACCGTAAAAGTTACAGTATTTGAGAGCTAAATTCCTGTGCCAGGGCTAACTAGTCATTAGATTGCTATCTTACACTTTCACCAAGAGCTCAAGGCAGCCTCCTTTATACTGCTCTCCTAATACTCTGTGAGGCAAGGTAAGATGGACCATGGCCATCCATTGAACTCCATGGCTGAGCAGAATTTGAACCCAAGACACCCTGGTACCAGTCCAGCACACTAACCACTACACCACACTGGAAAATACATTCCAACCCATCCTTAGGCACAGGGGCTTGAAAGCACAGTTGGGTATGTGCATGGGTGACCTCCAGACTGGGAAGTCCTGATGCTAAATCCATAGATAGACATGAAGTTCTCTTGGTGACTTCAGTGTGTTCCTCAAGCCTCAAGTTCCCCAAAGTGTAAGTGTCTAGCTCTAACCTTCTAGGTATATACTATATTGCTGCTCAAGCCCCACATAATTCATTGTCCAACTTACCCCTGGATTTACTTAATGCTCAGACACCTGCTATTCTCTGCTAACACTGGATTCTCTTCTTTCTCCAGACACACACCTCCTCTTACTTCTTGTTTTTCTCTCTGAGTGGACTAACTTACTTATATCCCTGGCATTTGCAAAAACACATTTGTCCAAACCTCCTATTCCCCCCCATGCACACACTTTGAGCCAGTTTGGTGTAGTGGTTAAGTGTGCGGACTCTTATCTGGGAGAACTGGGTTTGATTCCCCACTCCTCCACTTGCACCTGCTAGAATGGCCTTGGGTCAGCCATAGCTCTGGCAGAGGTTGTCCTTGAAAGGGCAGCTGCTGTGAGAGCCCTCTCCAGCCCCAACCCCATACCTCACAGGGTGTCTGTTGTGGGGGAGGAAGGTAAAGGAGATTGTGAGCCGCTCTGAGACTCTTCGGAGTGGAGGGCGGGATATAAATCCAATATCTTCATCTTCTTCATCTTCTTCTTTGTTCCATTTTGACTGTCAGTATATTTCTTAACCCTTTCCAATCCAGTAGTAGGGCATCTCCTAGTCAAAAGATCCTTGTAGCCATTGCTTGGAACTGATGGTTTAAGAGAGAGCATTAATGACTTACCTCGTAGAGCTGTTGTGAGGATGACAAAGAATATATAATGATGAGGTGCAGTGGGTACAGTGGGTGAAAAACTGCTCCTGTGCCTGCCTGTCTCCCAAATGGAGAGGGAGGAAACTGCTTTTCTTGGGCTCATCTCCCATCCAAGAAAACAGAATGTTGGCATGTCAGGATGACCTGCTCTAGTATCTGCTTGCAAAAAAGCAACATGCTCTAGTTGGTGTGATCTCTCATTTTCCAAGACATTTTTAAAAGAAAGTTTCAATGGCCACTTGAAAGAGAGAACTTGGCTTCACATAAGCTATGACCAGCCTGGCCGGCAATGCCAGCAGCAGCCCTGCCCCAGGGAAAAGCAGCTGAGGCCCAAGGGATCCCCAACAGGACCTGGCCAGACAAGACCCACCTCGGGGGCCTATAGCTGTGGTGTGGCCAGGCTCCAATCAGCTAGGCTGAGGATGGAGGGCTTTTACAACTGTGGTCAAAGGTAGGGAATTTGTCTTGGGCTGAGTGGAAAGGGTGGGATCTGAAACCAGGGACCGGGTCCAGTCCATGAGCCAGTTTGGTATAGTGGTTAGGAGCACAGACTCTAACCTGGGAGAATGAGGTTTGATTCCCCACTCCTCCTCATGCAGCTGCTGGTGGCCTTGGGACAGCCACAGTTCTCTCAGAGCTGTTCTCTCAAGAGCAGCTCTCAGTCCCACCTACCACACAGGGGGCGTTTTCGCACTCACCTTCAAGTGGCGTGACCACCCTCTTCACGCCGGAGGATCTGCAGGGATTTCGCATAAGAAGCGCCGGAGCAGCCAAAAGAGCCGGAAAGTTCCGTCGCGAAACCCGCTCAAACAGAAACCGCCAAGAAGCAGGAAAACGTTTGAGCGGCTTTTGCGACGGAAGTCGGCGGCTCTTTTGGCTGCTCCGGCGCTTCTTATGCGAAATCCCTGCAGATCCTCCGGCGTGAAGAGGGTGGTCGCGCCACTTGAAAGTGAGTGCGAAAACGCCCAGGGTGTCTGTTGTGGGGAGGAGACGGGAAAGGAGATTATAAGATGCTCTGAGACGCCAAGTGAAAAGCAAGGTATAAATCCAATTTCCTCCTCATCCTCTTCTTTTTCTTCTCCTCCTCCTTCTTCAAGATAACTTTGCCTGGAAAGATTTGGTTTGTATTTTCTGCAAAGGGCAGTGTTTATCCAAACAAGGACCATCTGTTGCACGTGAAAGCTCACACTCTGAATAAAACTTTGTTGGTCTTAAAGGTGCCATTGGACTATCTTTGTTCATCTGCTGCAGTGTGAGCCCATCTGGCAATTTTGCTTAGCTCAGCAACACCTAGGGGGGCCTTTTTGATCTGTTGTATTTTGGTATCTTTTGTATTTGAATAGCATTCAAAAGTGAATTGATGGCTCTAAGAATTGTTTACCTCTGGCAGTGTGGCTGTGTGATCTTTCATGAACACATCATTTCCAGATAGGGTGCCAGACCCCTGTTGGAAGTGGGGTCCCTGTCCTCAGACCCTGCCCTCCAGCCACCAATCAGCTGGCGGGTGAGGGGACTTACCTGTACAAAAAGGAAGGCTGAGGTCATGTTGCATCATAAGTGGCATCATCGTACCAGCAACCTCCAGGTGATTTGAGGGAAACCTCTATGGTAGAAGCTAGTTTTACCATAGCATTTTTGTCCAAATGTCAGAGTTGCCTGGCAGTCTCTGGCATGATGACATCACTTCCTTTCCACTACTGACAACATGGCATGGGCCTTTTTGTTTCTCCTGGTAAATTCCACCACCTCTCCTGGTTTGCCTGGAGGGACCTGGCAATTGTACTTACAGAGTGGGCATATCTCAGTGATAAAGCAAATGACTGCATGCACAAGACCCCAGATTCAATCTCTAGTTAAAAGGTAGGAGAACTGGGGAAGGTTTCTGAACTCCTGATTTCTGAGTTCAGTCTGATGCCACGTAAACAGATGTTCCAGTAGATCAAAATCTTGAAAGAGGGAGGGGTGTGTGTGTGTGAGAGAGAGAGAGAAATAGCTTCCCTAGGAGGACAAAAGCTTGATCAGGAAGAAAGATATTTCCAGATCCAGATTAAGACACTCCTGGAGATTTGGAAATGGAGCCTAGGGAGAACAGGGACCTCAGTGGGGTACAGTTCCATAGAGTTCACCCTCCAAAGCATCCAGAAACCCCAGAATTAAGATTTTGTAGCAGTTTGGGCTTTGGGATTTGAGGATTTGTATTGAGATAGAGACAGTGTCTGTGCATGCTATGCAGTTGACTCTGGAGGAGTTGTAGTTCCAGGTTCAAACACACACGCATAAATATAAAAATATATACACCCACCAAAAAAGTAGTTGAATTTGCTAAACTGAGGCAAAGCACCTTTCAAGATTATTCCTAGCATTATTTGCTGTATTTATAAACTGCCTGTTCCCAAGGCAATTTGCATCAACTGAAAAACATAAATAAAAAACAATCTATACCAAAAATAGAAAAGCCATAAAAGTCCAAATTTATAACTACATCAAACAATGTTCATCACCACTAATCCCCAAATGCCTGAAAGAATACAAGTATTTTCAACTGCCCGTGAATGCAGACCAGGGAAATCCATCCCACAACTTTGAAGCTACCACAGGAAAGGCATTGCTTTTGGGAGCTGACAGCTAGATATAGGGTTGCCAACTCCAGATTGGGAAATTCCTGGAGATTTGGAGTGGAGCCAAGGACAGCAGGGTTTGGGGAGAGGAGGGACCTCATCAGTGATGTGCTGCCATACAGTGCACCCTAGGGTTAACAGGTCCCCCCAGGCCACTGCCTTATTGTCAAGTATTTTCAACTGCCCATGAATGGAGAGCAGGGTAATCCATTCCACAACTCTGAAGCTACCACAGAAAAGACACTGCTCTTGGAAGCTGACAGCTAGAATAGGGTTCCCAGATCCAGATTAAGACACTCCTGGAGATTTGGAAATGGAGCCTAGGGAGAACAGGGACCTCAGTGGGGTACAGTTCCATAGAGTTCACCCTCCAAAGCATCCATTCTGGAGGAACTGATCTCTGTAGTCTGGAGATAAACTGTAATTCTGGGGAATCCCAGGCCCTACCTGGAGGCTGGCAACCCTAACTACCTCCTTAAAGCAAGGAACCCAAGGCAGGACTTCACTAGTAGTTCTTATGAGGCAGTTGCGTCCTAAAGCACACAGGGCTTTAAAAATCTAAACCAGTTTCTTCGATATGCCCTTTAAAACCCAGGTACCTTGACCAAAATGGAGCTTCTTGCAAAACCTCAGGTTCGGAAACTTAACAATACTATTTGTTAAAACTGAACTTCTGGGACACTTTCAATCCATAGTTGTGTCAATAGATGCCATGCTATGATTATTTTGCCAATAAAGAGATGATTTAGGGCCTGACCACTAAAAGCAATCAATTGCTGCTACATATTTAATAAGGTGACCTTAATACTTATAAATGTAATCTTGGCTTGACCTTGTTGCTGTGCTAATGAGGAGCTGCAGAAAGTCCAGAAGACTAGAGATGTCACTCTTGTGGGATTTCCAAAAACAGTCAGGGGTGTGGTCTTAACCACATTTGTTGTTCACAGCAGGTGAGCTGAGTGGGGTGCAGTTTCTCCATCCCTGTGATCATATCTCTGCCATGGAAGTGCCAGATGTAACAGAGGCCAACTAAGGTGAAGTTGTCCAAAGCTGCTCCAGGTCTCTAAGCCGTTTGTTTATAGCAAGAATTTGACAATCTTCCATTCCTTCCAGGTACCACTTCTCTGTGACTGTGCTAAGCTATGTCTTACCACTGATAGTGATAGGCTACGCCTACACTATGGTAGGCATTACCCTGTGGGCTAGTGAGATACCAGGGGACTCTTCAGACCGCTACCATGAGCAGGAGTCTGCCAAGCGCAAGGTAAGTGACTGCTACTAGCTGTGGTATAGTGGTTAAGAGTGGTGGCCTTTAATCTGGGAGAACCAGGTTTGATTCCCCACTCCTCCACATGCAGCCAGCTGGGTGACTTTGGACCAGTCACAGTTCTCTCAGAGCTGTTATCTCAAGAGCAGTTCTCTCAGAGCTCTCTCAGCCCCACCTACCTCATAAGGTGTCTGTTGTGGGGAGAAGAATGGAAAGAGTGCTTGGGGGGCCACAGTGGGAGGGCTTCTAGTGTCCTGGCCCCACTGATGAATCTCCTGGTGGCACCTGGTTTTTTGGCCACTGTTTTTTGGCCACAGAGTGTTGAACTGAATGGGCCATTGGCCTAATCCAACATGGCTTCTCTTATGTTCTTAAAGCGGTTGTAAGCCACTCCAAGACTCACGTAGTGAAGGATATAAAACCAATTCTTATTCTTATTCTCCTCCCCCCCCCCCCCAAAGCTGTGTAAAATATTATGTAAAGAAATTTCCTATGCAGTTACTAAGAGGTTATTGTGAAATTAGAGACATGAAGCCAACCAATCCTATATCACAGGTCACTGTTTCTCTAGGGAATGGTGGATTTTATTTCTCTAAATTAAGAGTTTATACAGTCAATTTTTAATTTTACTGGGAATCTCTCTTATTCTGTTGTAGCTACTAGTTGTTCTGCAGCCATGTGTTCAATACCCAGAGATTCTGTGCCTTGTACCCCAGCTGCTTCTCACTAACATGGGTGTCAGGTTACTACTTAAGCTGGTGGTACACTAGAAGCCTTGCTGATGCATTGTTCCTCAAATTCTGGGTGGATTTGTAGATAATAGCAATGTGGGACTGCAAGAATATGGCCCATACACAATTAATTCTATGTCTATTCCAATTAAACCATTCACGCTATGGCCCTGACCTGGATAGCCCAGGCAAGCCTGATCTCATCAGATCTTTGAAGCTAAGCAGGGCTGGCCCTGGCAAGTACTTGGACAGGAGACTTCCAAGGAATACCAGGGCCAGGATGCAGAGTCAGGCAATAGGAACCACCTCTCTGAAATGTCCAAGCCCCGCTAGGGGTAGCCAGAAGCCATCCATTACTTCCATGTGCATGCACACACACATAATCCTTTTAAAAAACATTAACGTTATGCTGCCTGGTGAAGATGGGACAGCAGGCACATTGCGTATGCCTTACATGATCCCAAGAGTCCGTGTATTTCAAGCCTTTTCAAAAATGGTATCACTCATAGGTCACACTGGGCTCAAAGAAGCTTTTGGCACTTCACCTGAGCCTCAGGAAGAGAGGCTTACTCTGCAGAGAATGAAACTTGCAGGAAGACCAGAGTCTCACTGTTTGGCTGACAGTGGGCTTTTCCACATTCTCATTTTTTTCTCTTATAAGTTTCTGTTGTTTTGGGGGGGGGGGTTCTGTTCCACACATGTTGCTCCCTCCAGTGGTTTCTGTCCACACTGGTTTCTGTCCAGTATATCTCCCCGAAGATTTAAACTACAGATATGTTGGACATATCGCAATATAATGTCAAACTGACTGTAGAGGGAGCAAAACATTTGTGGAACAGAACCCCCTACTCCCAAAGAAACAGGAACTTGCAAGCAAGGAAAATGAGAATGTGCAAAAGCCCAGAATTGGCAAAGGGAAGCAGGCACCAAGATAGCACTGCTGGGGTCACTCAAATCATACTTGACCAGCAGGGTCTATAAGGGGTGGGCAGGTCCTGCAAACTGGCAGTGTAACAGAAGTCAATGAGCTGACACCAATCATCACTGTCACTCAAGGTCTAAACCAGGTAGCCCCTGAAGCACTGGCAAAGCTACTGGGACTTGGCTGAGCTTGTTCTTGGCTGCCACCAAAGGCATCCAGATCAGCAGCCCGCAAAGTACAGAAGGACTTAATATAGAGGGACTGACATCACACCCCATGCTATGGGTAGCATTTCAAATGGAGTGGTGGGGAGGCAGGAATGGGCAGAATCCGGAACACTTTGTGACCAGCAATGTTCAAGGAAAAAGATAAGGCAAGCCTCCTGCTATTTGTGAAGAACAGCAATGGACACAAATAAATTTTAAAACACACACACAAATGAACAGATAGGCTTCTTGTGACTGGAGGGAGTGGGCCTTAGCGAAGAGGGGAGCCAATCAGGTTACATTGACCAAACTTCCAAGTGGGGCCATATTTATCTGAATATGCTGAAACAAGAAGACACCAATGGAAAATGCACTGGGGTATTCCATTTATAAAATAGCCACAGCAGAATTACAGATTTTTCTCAGCATTGGTGTGATTTCTCTGTAATGCTCACTGTAAGGCTCTTGCTCACTTTAGTGAGTAAGGATGTAGTGGCTTCATTCTTCCTGCTTCTGGATACCAGTTGGGTGTTGTTACCACACAAGGCTGTCTTTCTTCTGCAGGTGGTGAAGATGATGATCATCGTGGTTTGCACCTTTGCCTTCTGCTGGCTACCCTTCCATATCTACTTCCTCCTGCAGCATATTAAAATTGACTGGTATGAGCAAAAATATATTCAGCAGGTCTACTTGGGAATCTTATGGCTGGCCATGAGCTCCACCATGTATAACCCCATTATTTATTGTTGTCTCAATGAGAGGTAAGATACAGCGCTTGCTTCCAATATAGTTAAAAGTGAAATAAGTTTGTTGTGGTGGTCTGATTAGTTCAGATATTTTAATATTGAGGAGGGGGCAAATTTGCTGAGTCACTTCTGGAATATTGAGAAAAGTAGTGGGCAGCACTACAAAATGGCAGCAACAGAAATCAGGACCAGTCAGAAAATAGTTGCCAGAGAGAGGGGAATCACACAGTGTTGAGTCTGGGCTTGCCAATTCCAGGTTGGAAAATTCCTGGATATTTGGGGAGGCTGGAGCCTGGGAACGGCAGGGTTGGGGAAGGGCCATAATGCCATATAGCCCACTCTTCCAAAGGGAACTGACCGCTGTAATCTGGGGATCAATTGTAATTCCAGGAGATCTCCAGGCCCCATCTGGAGGCTGGCAACTCTGGGTGGGACATTCAAAGCCAAGTCTGGAGATGGAGGCAGTTGTTTCTGAATGGGTGCTGCCTGCAAACACAACTGATGCCTCCTGGATTCTTCCAAAGCATTTCTTGCACCAATAGAAAAGAAGTGACATCACTATAGGAGATACTTTGGGAAAGAAGGAAGTGGGCACCAGGAAATACATTGGTTAACCTATGGTTAACCTGAGGGACTGCCTCTCCCCATGTGAGCCCCGAAGGCAGTTGTGATCTGCCAACCAACATCTTCTGGTTATCCCTGGACCAAGGGACGTCCATCTTGCCTCGACCAGGGCCAGGGCTTTTTCGACCCTGGCCCCAACCTGGTGGAATCAGCTCCCGGTGGAGATATCGGCCATACCGGATCTGTTACCTTTCCGGAGGGCCTGTAAGACAGAGCTGTTCCACCAGGCATTTAGCTGAGGTGGGTGGATGCCCTTTGCCCTATTGCCTATACCATTGGCTACCCTCCCCCACAGTGATTGCAACTATGGTATCTGGGCTGCTAACTATACCCTGACCTGTACTATGAGCCCACCGCCTATGCCATACTGTATTGGGCTATGTCGTTGTTTTAACTGTATTTATTGATTTTACAGATTTTATTGGTTCCATTGTACTGTATCTGTTTGATTTTATCTGTATGTGATCTGCCCTGAGCCTGTTTGGGATAGGGTTGAATATAAATCAATCAAATAAATAAATAAATAAAATGGGTGCCACTTTAGGGATCACTGCCTCAATAGACTATAACAGCTTCAAAATATATGGTAGTAAATACAGCTGGAACCAGTGTGAAGATAAGAAATATAAGATATCCACCGGAAGCAATAAAACTTTCATGCCAAGCATGTAAATATGCGTTTTTAGTGAAGTTAAACAAAAACAGGACTTAGGAACACTGAACATTCTTGAAATTTTTCCCACAAAGTCTCTCAACAGTCACAAAGAATGATAGCGTCTTCAAATAGGACTTAATGAAGACGTGGGTGAAGTCTTTCATTTCTTAGTGTTCCACTTGTGTCAGCGCAGAGAGAATAAGGAACCGCTTTTAAAAGGAGTCGTCATGGTTTCAGTAGTTATTTCTTCCTCAGCCTCTTTCTCCCAACGTTACACAGAGCCACAGCTCTACTCTTTACAACATGGATCCAACATGGAGCTGCTAAGAGCCGGTAGCAGCAAATTAGAGCATGCATGGATCCATGTTGTAAAGAGTAGAGCTGTGGCTCTGTGTAATGTCAGGAGAAAGAGGCTGAGGAAGAACTAACTATCGAAACCGTGAGGACTCCTTTTAAAAGCAGTTCCTTATTCTCTCTGCACCATCACAAGTGGAACACTAAGAAATTAAAGACTTCACCCTCGTCCTCATTAAGTCCTATTTGAAGAGGCTATCATTCTTTGTGATTGTTGAGAGACTGTGGGAAAAATTTCAAGAATGTTCAGTGTTTCTTAGTTCTGTTTTTGTTTAACTTCACTAAAAACGCATATTTGCATGCTTGGCGTGAAAGTTTTATTGCTTCTGGTGGTTATCTTATATTGCTTATGAAAACATATGGTGGCTTCATAAATTGTTTGCCAACTTTGGCTTAGTAAGTTCTTGGTGAAGCGGGGGCAATGCCTCAGGAGGACAGAGTAAGGGGAGGGAGCTCAGAGGGGGTGTGATGTCATAGAGTCCACCCTCCAAAGCTGCCATTTCCTCCAAGGAACTCTTCTCTATAGTCTGGAGATCAATTGTAACTCTGGGAGAACTCCAAGTCCCACCTTGAGGATGGTAACCCTACTAATTACATATATGGTACACATTTGAATTATGAAAAGCCAAATCAGACTGGCAACTTTTGAATGTGTTTAAATATATTCCTGCAAATTAAATAAAAATCTGAACTCTGCAATATGATGGTACAGGTTTGAAATGTGGGTGATAGATCTAGATGGGTAGCCATGTCAGTCTGTAGCAGCAGAAAAGAACAAGAGTCCAGTAGCACCTCAAAGACTAAAAAAATGTGTGGCCACGTATGAGCTTCTGTAAGCCACTGCTCACTTCTTCAGATAAAGCTCATCTCCTACCACAAATTTTGTTAGTCTTTAAGGTGCTACTAGACTCTTGTTTCTAAATGTGGGTGAAAGCAAGATATCAGCAGAACCTCATTATTGTTGTCTTCTGGAGCAGTACAGGTTGCATTGGAAGCTAAAGACCCAGATGCATCACACTCCACGAAAATCAGTGGGTGGTCAATAGCATGTACTTCCATGGTCTTTCTCTAGTAATGCTTTAAAAAAAATAAAGTAATCACAAGAAAGGAAAAGCAGGTTAACAGATGGCTGGCTAGCACAAAGAATTCCTACTGCTTGTCTGCCTGGGAACCAAAAATTTGTTAGAAATCCAGAAGGCAGATTCCTGAGAATCTGCACTTTTGTTGGAACTGCATAACACAAGTTTCTAGTCCATGGCAGCTAGAAACATGAAAATGTGTGTGTGGTAAGTATTGTCTGTTGACATATTAGAAGCCTTAATAAGATATTTGATAGCTGAATATTTGTCACCAAGGGCACAGCTTTGTAGCTCCTAGCCCCCTCCCCAAGAATAAATAATGCAGAATTAAGAGGAATTATGCAAATATGCTTCATGGGTATACAGGCAATTCAGTTTTGGGGGGATTTGATTTCTTAGGCTCACTTGGGGGGTGAGGTTAGTGGTCAGCATACATGCAGGGCTTTTTTTGTAGCAGAAACTCCTTTGCATATTAGACCACACAGGGCCGGCTTGCCCACTAGGCAAACTAGGTGGTTGCCTGGGGCGCCGGAAGGGCAGGAGCACCGAATTCAGCCTTTACCCCCTTCCTCCAAGGCAAACACCTAGTTTGCCATCTCCTCAGCCTCCTCCTCCCTCCCTTCCCCACCCCAGGTGTATTCCAAAGCCCGGAAGGGCAGTGGAGCCACGCTCCCAGGTGATCTAAAGGCTCCCACCACTGATCAGCTGATCGGCAGATAAAACAGCACAGTGCTCATTGCGTTTGAGTGCTGCGGCAGGCCAGCAGCAGTGAAAGAGATGTGTCCTGAAAGGGCGTCACCGTTGCTCCCTCCTCCTTTCAGGACGCAGTTCTTTTTCTGCTGCCAGCCTGCCATGGTGCTCAAAGACAGTGAGCGCTGTGCTGTTTTACCTGCTGATCAGCTGATTGGCGGGGGGCCCTTTAGATCACCTGGGAGCTTGGCTCACCTGCCCTTCCAGGCTTTGAAATACACCTGGGGTGGGGAAGGGAGGGAGGAGGGGAGGGGGCGCAGCGCTGCAGGGGGAAGCAGGGAGTGCTGTGGAGGGGGCAGCAGGGTAGCAGTCTGCCTAGGGTCCCATGTGCGCTCGGACCAGTACTGAGGCCACAAACCCGATGTAGCCAATAGCTTACAAGGCTCTTAGTACTGGGCCTACTGTAAGCTCCAGGAGGATTGGCTACATCAGGGGCATGTGTCCTAATATGCAAAGGAGTTCCTGCTACAAAAAGAGCCCCGCATATACGCAGAGCCCTGTGTGTATAGAGGAAAAACAGGATCCAAAGTTCAGAATAAAAATCTGGAGCCTGGATCTGTGAGACTGTAGCAGTTATCAAATGCTAGTTAAATCTGTGCCCTGAACGTTCCTTTAGGCATGTGCCGTATTGTAACGCAGCTGTTCTGGTCTGTCTTCCCAGGTTCCGGATGGGGTTCAAGCACGCTTTCCGGTGGTGCCCTTTCATCAATGCCAGCAAGTATGAAGGGTTGGAAATGAAGTCCGCTCGGTACTTCCAAACCCAGAGCAGCATGTACAAGGTCAGCCGGATGGAAACAACAGTCTCTTCTGTCATCGGCAACCCAGAGGAAGAACTTGAGGACAGCAGCAAAATGAAGCGCCTCTCTGTAGATCTGATATCCAACGGCTCTTCCCGCAGTGACTCCAAGACTGTGTCAGAGAGCTTGAGCTTCTATTCTAATACACTTTCCTAAACAGCCTGTCCTTCCAAGCAAAGGCTACCCCAAAATGTGTCTCAGTTGCCAGTGTGACTTTGACTTCTCATTCCCTCATGAAAACTCTGTTATTTGTAAAGAAATTCAAAATGGCCACATCCTTTCCAGCACTGATCGTGAGTGGAGCTCACCTCCCTTTGTGATATCTGCTGTGATGTTCTGTCTGGTGACTCAGATAATGACCTTCATCGGATCCTGTGTTGTGGTGCATTTGTACAGTGCCCACCTCCCTTGTTCTGAAGTTCTCCTGGCTAATCACCAAATATAATCCCCGTGGCTTTATTTTATCCAACCCCTGCGGCACATAATCTCTCTGAATCTGTCGAAACCGTTCCTCTCTTCCAGCTTCCATACATATAGCAGCTAATGAGGAAGATGCAGACAAGGATTGATAAACCTTTTGTGCTAAAAATTAGAGGTGGAAATTTACATTATGTATCTCATTTTGGAACTGCCTGAGCTTTGAAGCATATCAAAAATCTGAAACTTCGAATTCAAAATCCAGATTGTATTCAAAATCCAGATTGAATGCACTCGGTCTTTTTTCACCCAAATTTGCTTCTTCCCTCTGGGTATATCTGATAAATTTCCACGATTATTTTAATCATATGCACTTTCTCTTCCATGCACCAGCTCTACTTACACATGGTTAAGGAAACACCTCAGCTTCTTGCATCAATTTGTGCCTACGCGTCTTCCAAAGGAGGGGAATTCCTGTGAGAATTCCAAAGGATGCCCTGGAAACCAGCTATGTTCAGTGTGCATGTATTTAGGGAAATGCATGACTTCTGTATGAAGAAAGGGAGGGATACCACATTAGTGGGAAACCTGGAAAATATTGCATGCAGAAAGCTAGTATTAGTGGGGCTCAGCCTAGCTTTCTCGATGACCTGCTGTTTTTCTTATGTACACATATGCACACATGTACTTATACAACCAGTGCATCAACAGAGGCAGCCCAAGAAAAACTTTAACATTTGCTCCTCCTGATAGAGTAGACAGCAGTGATCTTGAGATACCTAAAAATAATAACTGAATTACCTGCCTTGAGAGAAATAATGTAGACTATCAAATGGTGACAGGCAGGTTCAAATCTTCATCACTGATCACCTTTGGGCAATCACTGTATCTCAGCCTAATCTCCCTCACAAAGCTAAAATGGAGGAGGGAAAACCTGCATGAGTGTACCTGAGCACCTTCGAGGAAAGATGGGATAGTAATGTAAGAGAGAGAGAGAGACAGATGCTTAATCTTACATATTTATGTGAGTATATCTACCTACAAAAGCATTGTAGCATTCATGCAATACCTGTCTAACATCCTGCTTTATGTTGTTGTGTTGCCACAACAGTTAAGGAATTGTTTGCCAGTTCTGCAAAGTGTTACACCACAGTTCTCTGAAAGGGGGGGAAATGGAGTATCCAAAAGATTCATAGAGCCAATACTGCAACACCAAGTCTTTGTGAAATATAGGTGCATGACATAAACAGCCTGGATGTTATCCCAGTACAGCAAGTCAGGTCAGGGAAGCTTGCATTTTGAACTACACTGTGTGACACTCTGCATTATTCTGAGTGATTCGGAGTCATTCTTGTGCCAGCTTTTTCATGAAAAACATTCTCAGGGGGGCTTGCAAATAAACACAACACAAGCATTAAAAGGACCACAAAACCATAAATATCCCAGCTTTGGTGGTTCTATGAAGTCTTAGTGGGTCACTGGTGAGTTGGCGATTAATAGCTGCCTGGATTCAAAAATAGTTGCCAGGCAACCAAGAGCCTCTCCTAGGTTGTTCCTCTTGATGTCTCTTTTGCTGTTGCTGAAAAACAAAATGGTAGCAAAAAAAATAACAACCTAGGTGTTAGGTGACAACTACCCCTCACCAGTTTCTAGAAACTTTCCTGGGTCCCCAAGACCTTAGCCAGGAATGGGCAGAGACTAAATGTGGTGATGAAGGGCACTGCTACAGGGAAACCTATCCATGTTCCTAGGGCCAATGATGCAACCATGAAACATAGATATGAAGTTAAAAATGTGGCATGAAGGCCCATATGAACATATGAAGCTGCCTTATACTGAATCAGACCCTTGGGCCATCAAAGTCAGTATTGTCTTCTCAGACTGGCAGAGGCTCTCCAGGGTCTCAAGCTGAGGTTTTTCACACCTATTTGCTCTGCACACAACAGATTGGTTCACACATGAAGGATCTAGTGATGGCTTGCATGTGTGAGTGGGCTGACAGAACCTTCAGATGACGTCCACCATGGCAAGACTCCAAGGTCAAGCAAGCAACAGGAAAGTGAGCGGCATTCTTTCTTGACGGCTTTTCTTGGGATGTTTACCAATGTCTTTTAAGTCAAAAGGTTTAAAAAGAAAAGAAAAGAAAGCCAGGACAGATGCAATGTATCAGTCACATTTCACAGTGTATGTGATTTCTTGTGCATTTTGTATGGACCTCTGGGCCACTTTGTTTAGTGCCTGAGTGTTTTTACTTACATTTGCAGCAAGGTAGTCACATTGTAGCTTTTACTGTGAAATGAAAAATGCTAGAATACATGATCTGTACATTGTTAACATTTACAATATACCTGTCTGCTGCTTTTGTTTACAAAGTGTTCTGACATGCTGACAAGCCAAGGTCAACGGTTCCCATCTGATCATCTCAGGCAGGAATTGTTTTGTGTGCAAAGGGGCAGAATGTTAATCATATCGTGTCTTGATGGGCCCTGTGCTTCACGTCCAAGGAATTTTTTTTTTAATCTGCCTCCCAAAAGAGCAAAATTAGATTCTCATCTGATGTGAGTTGAGGGTAATGTTGTAGATTTTAATGGAGCTGTTGGCTCAAAACTCCAAGTAAGAATTTGACCCTGTAAGGAACCGCTTGCAAAAAAGAGTTTCCCCAGCGCTGATGAGAACAGAATTGCGAAAGCAGCAGAGGAGTGTAAAATTCAGATAGTTAAAATGAAAGATGGCTTGGACTCTGAAGCATAAGAAACATCCAAGATGCTTAGAGATGACTGCTCCAAAATTAGAATAAGGCAGCAAGTTCTTCAATGGTCTCCTTTTTTTGGTCCAAACTTACTGAAAGTTATCTGAAGGTACGTGCACCCACTTTCTCCAGGACTAGCCAATGGGATCCCACTTGCAGGACTGCGCCAAACTAAGTATCCCTGACAAGTGTTTGTCCAGCCACTGCCTGAAGACTGCCAGAGCTCCCGGATGCTCTCGGCTGATCCTGCATTGAGCAGGGGGTTGGACTAGATGGCCTGTATGGCCCCTTCTGGCTCTGTGATTCTGATTCTATTCTAAGTTGCTTCTCTCTGCTAAAACAGATTTGGTTTCAAAATTTAGTATTTGTCATTTGAGGCCCCATAAATTTCAACAGGTGAATTAAATCTTCCAAGGATTCAAATCTCTTCCCCCAGTATTTATTATATGACAGCTGTAGTTAATGAGAAATGCCAGGAATAATCTTTTTAATCTCATTAAAATATAGACACACACACATATATATTGCAAATTTTGAATATTTGTGAATATTCATGTTAGCTCTAGATCAGGGGTCCTCAGCATGGTCCTGTAGCTGCCAAGAGGCCCACTGACACTTTTTCGGGGTCTCACAATGTGTTCTCAGAAAGTGAGTGGAACCAGGTAGGGCTTTTGCTGAGGAAGGCTTCTGATTGGCCACTGGAGCTTAGATTGGCTGTGCAGATGTTGCTTTGCAGCAGCTGCCACTACACCACAAGAAACTTCACTGTATGACTGGAAGAAATCTGTGGGAGCTCTATTGTGCCTCCTTTGGTTGCCATTATGTGACTGTGCCCAGCATGCTGTGTCATAATTCCAAAGGTGTCTGCAGACTTGAAAAGGTTGGAGACTCCCACTCATGCAATATGTGTACGCTAGATCATCCTGGATCCTTATTTTACAAATTAACTGGGGGAGGGGGCTTTGCTGCAAAGCCCTGAAGACCACAGCAAAGGAAAGGTCAGACTTATTCTGTGAAGGGCTGAACAATGGTTGAGCAAGCTCAGTCTCTGGGCCAAACTACATAGTATCTGTTACATGAGTTCCCAAAAGGAACTAACAACCATATTGTAGATACAAGTCTCCATGGTGAATGCATATAAAGCATAATGTGTAGTTTGACCCAAACTCTGAATATCTGCAAATGTCCAGATAGTGGGGGGGGGGGGCGCTCAGTGAAAGTGAAGCTGACCAGAGCAGCACTTACATATCACTGGGTGTTGCACTATCATCACTCTGTAGCAACCATTCCCAACACAATCCAGTTGCAAATAATGATTATAGTGCAATGATAAGCACAATACCCAGTGATATACAAATAAAGCCCAGAGCAAAGGCAACATCTGGAATTCAAAGTGTGTGGAGCATGTGTGTGAAGAGGTGAACCCTAAAATTTTGAGTTATTTTGGCAGATCTATGGCATTCATAACATTGAAACATATAATTCACTGTTTATTGTTTTTTTTATTAATGGATCAATTAGTTTGTAAGCTGCCTAGTCAGCCTTGAGCTAAGAGCATATTTGCAGGATATCAGTATTTTACCAAATAAATAATACACATTCCCTCACCCAGTTGTGCCAAACACAAGCTCAGGAAGTAAAGGCTTCATTTATCTCCAAATGACCACATCTGTCCACTCTGCTGTGCTCAACCAGTTAGTTCATCAGCTGTTTTCACAGGCCAGGCTGTGGCTGGATTCCCATAAACTTCTATAGCAGCAGTCCAGCAGTTTCAGCCTCCTCACTCACAACTCATGATGCCATTACGAAGCCTTTATTCTGTATCAGTCGCCAGACTTCTGAGATCATTTTTATTAGTTCACAGTGATTCATGGACGATGAAATGTGGGAATTTGCTGTGAACACTTGCTCTCTGTTGCCTGCAGGCCAGGCTCCAAATTGAGGTAAGAAATCAACAGGTTTACAACCAAGAGAGAATGTCAAGCTAAACTTGATTTGTCAGGCAATTGCAGAACCCACTGGCTTCTCACTTTTAAACCTCAGGAGAGATTTTTCTCTAACCTAGAGATGTGGAGGGGAGGACGACTTTATTAATTTTGAAAGTGACCCAGTTTCAGAGGGGTGGTGGCGATGGGTGTTACTAAAACACTTCTGTCAGGAGGGGACTGGGTTGTTAAAACAGCCTGTGAAAAACCAGTAGAGCTGGCAACAAAGCAGAGGCTACTGAGCTCAGACAGTCATGTGTATATGCTTGCCTGTCACCTCCTCCCGTGCCAGAAGGATGTGGCAGACAAGTTTATGCCCATCATTGTCACCCCTAGTAGGGTCCAAGCTGAGTGGCACCTTGGTAGCTTAGCTCTGCCAGCTCCTGGTCAACAGTGGCCCACCAGTGCAGTGCCAAGCAAATGCAAATAACCATCAGCTCCTGAGCCCTCTGTTGTGCTGTAGCAGCACCTACCAGTCCGTACCCTCCAGAACACCTTTCAGTACTAGCAGAATAGAAGAACAAGCTGGAGCTATTGTATCAGTACAGACCTATATCTTGTTCCCAGAGAGAGGAAATAACTGCAGTATCTATTAAGCAGCTATGGAGAAAGTGACATATGGAATGGAAAGGAGGGCAGGAATTATGTTTGGGGAGTACCAGTGACTGCAAGGGAGCACCAGGGCTGCCAGATCTGATTTTAAAAACTGCATGTAGAACACGAGGATGGTAGGGTTTGAGGAGGAGTGGGACCTCAGTGTGGTGTCCACTCTCCAATGCTGCCATTTTCTTCAGGGGAATTCATCTCTGTAGTTTGGAGATGAGCTATGATTATGGGAGATCTCCAGGCCCCACCTAGAGGTTGGCAACCATAACACAAAGGGATGCTAAAAGAATGTACATGTGGCAGGTAGAAGTGGCTGGGCTTCAGAGGGCTGAGAAGCAGCTTTGGAGAAATAGGCACCGGAGATAGCTGGTGCAGAGGGCAGACCGCTCAATGCAAAGGGAAAACACCAACTTTTACCCACAACACACATGGCAACCTCCCTGTCTTTTCTGCATGTCCTCATGCATAAAGATAGAATTTACTCATATAATTAGGAACAGATTATTCCCATCCTACAAAGCACCCTGTAATCATCTCTGGCTGATTATCAATTAAGTCTTTAATTAGCCGCTATGGGTCTGCCAAAGCAACAATGATTGGATCTCTGTCAAACACGCATTGCTGATGCCGATAGAAGATCCGCTGTCATTATGGGAGAGCGTACGACTCGCCAGCAGCTTCCAGAGTGCCAAACGGGAAATGGGACAAAGTCATTTGTCTTAATATCAGACATTCTGCTAGGAAGAATAATGTAATTCTACAAATACTGCCTACAATACTAATGGGTGAAGATGGGTGGCTAAAACAAGCAAAGGCTGAAGTTCCAAGTGTGTGTAAATTCTGGATGTGGGAATGTCTGATGCACATCTGCTTGTTTTTCCTAAATTGGAGACTGTCTGAAAATAAGGAAACATTATTCTCCTGAGGGGGGGGGGGACTTCCCATATAGAGTCGCATTGTGGCTACCAAACTTCTGGCTGTTGCCCAGATATGCATATAATTGAGACTCTGGGTTGGAACTGACCATCTTTCTGAACATACTCCTGTGTCTTCCGACTTGTCACCGTATTAAAGAAAAATGCAAAGTTAGCAATGGAGGTAGAGAAGTCCCCCCCCCCTTTGGTACCAGCCAGCTCCTGTAGGCATATTAGGGGAAACAGCAACAGAAGCAAAGATTTCACCCACCCAGCAGTAAACATACACACTCCCATTTAGACAAGATGCAAGAGACCTGTGATGAGAAAAGGTAAGATCAAGCTTCTGTATGGCCGTTTTCCCACTTAGCGTTTGCTCCCCTTATTCCCCGGCGCAATTATCTCCGGATCACTTTTTTCGTTTTCCCACTAGTGACTCTTTGCGGAGTCGCCCTCCCTGAAGCGCCGGCTCAAATCGTTTTCCCACCGGCGTTTTCCCAGTGGCATCGACTGGAGTCGATGCCCTGTCAATCATTTTTTTTTAGACGTCATTCTAGTTGCGTAATTACGTAACAACGCAACAACGTAACAACGTAACAACGCGACAACGTGATAGAGAATCCCCTTTTTCGCGGGCAAACAATCACGTGATGGTTCTGTTTTAATACTGGCCGCAGCGGCGTCCTCCACACTGCCTCGTATCGTCAGAAGCATTCACAATGGAGAATCCTGATGACGAGACTATGGCGCTGCTTTATTCAGCAGTGGATATTCTGATTTTGTGTATCTACGCCGCGCGCCAAGTGCTCCGCGCCGGAGAAAGACTCCTCGCTCATGGACTTGGATCACCGAAACCTCTGGCCGCCTCTAGGAAGTCTGACCGGCTTCGGCTGATTAGAGGTGGCAGTCGCCGCCAGCAACGTAGATGGCACTACCTTGCCGGTATCCGGTTCGCGCCCAGGTATTGGGTGTTCCCCCGTGAACTCGGCTGGTGGGAGAACTTTGTGCTTGTGTACTGGGGCGACGAGCAATGGCTGGATAACTTCCGGATGACCAGAGGGACCTTTATGGAGATTTATGCCGCTTTGAAGGACAAGCTGGAAAGGCAAACCACAAGGATGAGGTCTCCGGTCCACCCTGAGAAGCGGCTCGCGGTAGCGCTGTGGTACCTCGCTACCGGAAGCGCCTATCGGGAAGTCGGTGCGCAGTTCGGGATCGGCGTTACCACCGTCCATGGGATTGTGATGGAGATCTGCGAAGCCATCGAGAAACGTTTGTTCTCAAAGGTCGTGTGCCTCGGTGACGACATCGGAACGGTGTGTATTTTTTTTTCTTTTCCCTAGTTTTGCGTTATAACGTAACATCGATATATCTGACCCTGATGTGATTCTCTATTGCTAATACAGTGGAAGTTGAAATATCCCTGATCCATTGTGCTCCATTTCTCTACAGATTATGGACGGTTTCGGTAAGCTCGGTATGCCGCATACGGTGGCTGCTCTGGATGGATCGCACATCCCGATACGGGCGCCTGGGGGCAAATCGGAGGAGTTCTGCAACCGGAAGATGTTCTGCTCCATGATCCTCCAAGGCACGGTTGATCACACAGGACGCTTCGTGGATGCAGAGTTCGGCCACAGCGGAAAGACCAACGATGCCTTTGTTCTCGCGAACAGCCATCTCTGCTCTGGCAATGATGCAGGGCTCTGGGTTCCGGGGAACCCCACGGTGACTTTGGGAAATGTAACCATACCTGCGCTTGTATTGGGCGACGGAGCATACCCCCTTAGACCGTGGCTGATGACCCCGTACAGGACACCCGTCGGGCCCGTGCAGAAGCACTTTAACAAGAAACACGCCAGGGCCAGGAACGTGGTGGAGCGTGCTTTCGGGAGGCTTAAGGCTCGCTGGCGTGTCCTGCTAACGCGAATGAACGCGCAGTACCGGAGTATTTTCTCCATCGTGACCGCATCTGTGACTCTGCACAATATTTGTGAGGGAAAGGGACATGCGGTCAACCTGGACATTCCAGATAAGGAGATAACACTCCTCCCAGACCAAGAAGAACCAGACTTCAGGGTTATAAACAGGAGGCAGTTAGAGAGTGGGAGGGCTGTGCGGGATGCTGTCGCAGAATATATTTATCAAAGGAGATGATTCTTCGGCTTTCCGTCCCCCATGGCTCTCGCTGCCGCTGCCCTTGAATGAAAGACTGCTTTTCCGGTGCTGCGAAGTTACGCTGTTTCAACCGTTATATGTATAATCGCCTTAACGTTATACCTGCGTTTGTTTATACTGCTTCCCGTTTCAGCGAATAAAGCTTTGGGCATTATAAACTGCATAGTGTTCATTTACTTTGGTTGCGGTTGGGGGGGGGGGCAATATTTCGGTGCACCGGTGGTCCTACACGTGCTCCTGGGCTGGCTCTGTTTTTGCCTTGCCGATCATAAAATGCCTTCCCCATGATTGGATGGATGAATTTTGATTTTGCACTTTCTGGCAGCGACCCCTTCCTTCTTTATTACTGCTTTATGGCAGTACAGTACAATTTCCCCACCCACCCTCACCCTTCTAGTTTCTGATATGCCTTACTGGTGGGATGTGTGCCAGGGGGAGGCACCAGGTCTGTGCACAGACTACCACCCACACCCACCCATCCCAGTTCTGATAAGCCCTGCTGGTGTAAAACCATTCTTATCAGGAACTACTTGGATACTAAATAAATAAATCACTTAAAATGTTCTATGCCTTTTTTGTGCTTTGTTTATATTTTCATTCACCCACCCTCACCCTTCTAGTTTCTGATATGCCTTACTGGTGGGATGTGTGCCAGGGGGAGGCACCAGGTCTGTGCACAGACTACCACCCACACCCACCCATCCCAGTTCTGATAAGCCCTGCTGGTGTAAAACCATTCTTATCAGGAACTATTTGGATACTAAATAAATAAATCACTTAAAATGTTCTATGGCTTTTTTGTGCTTTGTTTATATTTTCATTATTATTGTTTGTATTTTAATTTGCTGTTGAACATTCTAGCTACTGGGAAATTTTTTTATAAATATGTTAAATCAAATAAAATTTGAAGTTGTATGTATTTATTTACATTATACTTATATCCTGCCCATTCCATACAGACTCGAGGCAGCTAACAGCATAACATAGGCAGTAAAGAGGCAATATTAAAAGAGTTGAACAATCAGATGCACAACAATGGCGCTACTTCAGGCAGTTCATATAATATCTTCTTTCTCACACGCACAGATCATGGGCAGTTTGTTATAAAAGCGCTATTGATCCAGGTGTGGTTGCAGCCCTCCCCTATTAGATGTAATATGCAATCCTACAACCATAAAGGAGAAGGCTCAAGAAATTTACATTTTCTTATGCTATTGCTAAGAAAAGAGCTGTAATGCATGGTGTTTCTGCGGATCCCCCCACCAGCCACCCTCCCCTGTTATGATATTACTGGTCCAATAAGTGGCACTGCAGATTCCAGTGCATTTCTCACAGCTGCTGTGTGCTTTCATTCACATGAGTCTAATTACTTTTTTCTTTTCTATATCCAACCGCAGTCGACAACCGTCCAGGAGGCGCGGTAGAGCAGCCAGGCCCACCCCTGGTGGAAGAGGATGATGAGGGTCCTCAGCTGGTTGGCCTGAGGGAATAAGGTGCATTGCCTGACAAAGCAGGGGTGGGGGTGCTGGGAGGGGTGGGGGTGTTGGGGAATAAAGTTTCATTCTCTTAAATGTGTTGTTTGTTCAAATAAATTATTGTTACTTTTGAAACCTTAAGGTGTCGTTTTCCTTTACCTAGACACTGAACAGGGAGAAGTGCAAACATAACTTTAATAAAAGTGCGTAAACATCAGAGGAACAAAGCAATAGCTAGGAGCACACTGCCTGTGCAGGCATAAACACTGAAATAACATCATAAATGACATCATGCACAGCATGTGAACAATGAAATAACATCATATAAACAGGTATAACCAATGAAAAAACATCATGAATAACAACATGCACAACATGTAAACAATGCCTGCAACTCACACCTTCCCTTGATGGGCATTGGTTCTGGTACCCATGAATGGGACATTGCTGGAAAACAGCAACATAAGAAGCATCTGTCATAGACAGCAGTGCACCTTAGGGGCAGCCTAACAATAATCCAATGGAGTTATCATCAGATGTTCCAAAGGGAGTGCTTTCAGGGCTCAAAATACATCCTCTGCTTCCCTGTGCAGGATCGTTTCTTGCCCCTACGTGAGGCCGCAACACTGCCACTGGAGCAGGGTGCAGGAGCCAGGACGCTCTGACTTTCAGGGACAGACGGTAGGGTCTGAGTATCAGGCACAGACGTGGGGTTGTGACTCTCAGGCACAGAGAGGAGTGGCTGACTTTCAGGCATAGATTCCTCTGCCAAAACTGGGTACTCCATATCTGACGGCAGAGTGCCCCGATTATAGCTGCAGTCACAATCCAGGTGCAGCTGCCTACGTGTGACGGATGGTGTAGATGCTGCATATGGTGGCGATGTTGCAGTGGCTGGTATCTCACCCACCCTTCCCTGTCCCCGACCTTCCCTAAAAATTTGGGCAATGCTGCCTAGCATATCAACCGCTGCCTTCATAACATCCACAGTCTCCCTTGTTGCCTTTTCAAAAGCCTCCCTGTTCTGTGTATCACGCTCCCCCTGCACTGAGAACCTGCGTTCTTCAGCTTCAAGCATACGGTCCAACCGCTCCATTGTGTCTTCGTGATCCCGACGGGTTTGAATCATCATCTCCTTAGCCACATTATTAAGCAAGGCAACCCTTCGCTGACGTTGAGCTTCGTTCTGCGCACTCTCTTCCTTTCTTTGCTGTGCTGATGACACCGGCAGATGATCTCCTGAAGCATCTGAAAGAAGAAGGATGGAAGGAGTACATTACCTGGAGAACTCTGGCAGTGCACCCATTGTTTCAGCTATGTTACAAGCTGCACTACTGTGCTGCAGGCATTGGCACCGCTGCTGCAGTTTACGCAGAAATCCCCGAAACATACCTCCTTCCTCTGTTTCCTGCTCCGAGAGGACAGCATCCCCAGATTCTCCGGTTTGAATACTGCACCCTTCTCCCTCCTCAAAGCAACCTGAAATTGATACAACACTCATTCCTTAACGTGCAAAGTGCTGAAAAGCCCTGCCTACCGTAAAGTTCTTCACTATAACATGTGTTCAGGAGCAGCATCAGTGTCAGCAATTGTAAGCTGGGCAGTAATTCCGAGTCCCACTGAAAGCTTTCACATTCAACAGAAGACTAATCAGAGGCACTTACCCCCCGGCAAGGACTCCTCTGCTGGTTGTTGAGCACTAAATTCCTGGCTCTGTTCCTGCTCCTGCGACGCATCGCTTGTGGTCAGGATGATTGAGCCTATAGGAATGCAGGAAAATCAGCAGTGTTAACGCAGAAGGCACAGAAGTATTGCGAGTCTAATAAGTGCACAGTACAGTGAGGCAAGCATCCACGTCTCCCTTCATCTAGGGGAAGTTCCATTAAGGTTTCCCCCATGCCTCCCAATCACCGGCGAACCCACAGCGACCCACATATATACTGAGGAATCCTCTGCGTGGGTTTCCTTAGGGGCGAGAACGGAACCCCATACACAGAAAAGTACAGGGCTCAGGGGCACTGCATCGCCCTGATACTCACCTGGAGGTGACACAGTGGTGTGCGTGCGGAGATCATCGGCGTTGATTGTTTGGAGGTCAGCGGAAACGATGTTATCTGATCCCAGAAGCGGCAAGTTTTCCTTGTTTGCCTTGTAATACTTCGCCGTCCAGCTTCTCCTCATGTCGGGGGGACGCGCGGACTTATCATCCTTAAGGATGCGGTGCAGCACGTCAAAGTGAGCGCAGTAAACTGGGGATACTCCAGTCTTTGCATTGTGGCTAACGCATCTCCTGTAGTCCGCGCGCAAGCCCTTGGTCTTCGTTCGGCACTCAAGCGCCGACCTCTTGTGTCCCATGGCATGCATGGCCTTAGATATAGCCTCGTAGACATAGGTGTTTTTGCGGTTAGAGGCCAGCGCATTCTGGATCTTATCCTCAACCCAAATGGACAACAAGGCTTCTGTTTCTGCCTCCCGCCAAGAAACTCCACGAGCCCCCATTGCCCTGCCGCTGGACGCCATTGCACGGAGCTGCTGTGCGGTGGAGGCAGTAAGCTGATCAATGCCGGCCAGCCAAATCTGTCCCTTCTTCCTCCCAGTGTCCTGTTCGGCTCATACAAGCTGTGACGATAGCTGCCACTCGCCTCATGATTGGCCACTAGCATTTGCAGCCTCCAAGCATTGGCTAATTGACAGTGATGTGGGCGATTCCCTGATCCTCATTCAGCGGTCGCAATTCTCGCGAGACCCTCGCCACAACACCCATGAATTTCTCGCGAGACCAAACATGCTATCAACCATAATGTATCGACCATAATGTATAATGTATACTGGAGAAGGGGGGGGGAACTATTCCAGGAGGGGTTTTTTTTTTCCCCCTTGTTAATTTCGAAATATCGCTACTACGCAAAACTGTTAAGTTTTAAAAAAAAAAGAAAGGTCGCGCCGGCACTCCGGGGAAGCGCCGCGGAAGGGTGATGATTGGCCAAGCGGGTGGATGTGGTGGAAGGACGGAAAGGGAGAGGGTGACGCCCACAAAGCATTCGATCCGGCGTGGATGGATTTCCAACAGCAAACTCCGCTTAGTGGTTCCGGAGTAGATACTTCCACCCAGTAATACTACATATTTCTTATCATTATGCCTGCGTTTACTTAGGCTGCTTCCCGTTACAGCGAATAAAGTTTTGAGCATTATAAACTGCACCGCGTTCATTTACTTTGGTGGTGGTTGTGGGGGGGGGTAGTTTTTTGGTGCACCATGGGTTTCTGACACGTGTTTCTGGCCTGGGTCTGTTTTTGCCTTGTCAATCAGGATATGCCTTCCACATGATTGGATAAATCAAATCAGAAAGGGAAGGCTGCTATTTCGCAACATCGAAAGAGCGTTAGTTCGAAATGGCAGCCAGGGGAAGGAGAGGGACGTTCTGGCAGCGGGAGGAGGTGCTGGCTATGCTCGATATTGTTGAGAGGAGCGGGCACGCGGCCGATGTAATGTCCAGCACCCACCTCAACACAAGCCACATCTATGCGGCGATAGCCCGGAGGCTGCAGCGGAGGGGGTTTGACCGGACTGCCGCGCAGTGCCGGTCAAAAATCAAACGCCTCCGCTGCAGCTTCATGGCTAGCCTTGAAGCTTGGGGCGGTATCCCCAGGGCGTCAGGCAGGACGCCTTACCATGACGCCATGGTGCGTCTTTGGGAGTTGGCGGGGCGGCCCCGTTGGGAGGACCGTCATCATGATTGTGAGTAACACCACACACACACACAACACAAAAACGCCACACACACCCCTCCCTTCTTTATTACTGCCTTATTACTGTAATGTGGGGTGGCCATGGGTGGTCACAGAAACCTCCTTAAGTGGATCAAACACCCAAACCTTCCTATGCTCTGCTGAGCATTCCTGGTGGAATAGGGGGGTGGGGGCTTCGGTGATCACAGAAACCTCCTTAAGTGGATCAAACACCCAAACCTTCCTATGCTCTGCTGAGCATTCCTGGTGGAATAGGGGGGTGGGGGCTTCGGTGATCACAGAAACCTCCTTAAGTGGATCAAACACCCAAACCTTCCTATGCTCTGCTGAGCATTCCTGGTGGAATGGGGGGTGGGGGGCATTGGTGATCACAGAAACCTCCTTAAGTGGATCAAACACCCAAACCTTCCTATGCTCTGCTGAGCATTCCTGGTGGAATGGGGGGGGGGGGCATTGGTGATCACAGAAACCTCCTTAAGTGGATCAAACACCCAAACCTTCCTATGCTCTGCTGAGCATTCCTGGTGGAATAGGGGGGTGGGGGCTTCGGTGATCACAGAAACCTCCTTAAGTGGATCAAACACCCAAACCTTCCTATGCTCTGCTGAGCATTCCTGGTGGAATAGGGGGGTGGGGGCTTCGGTGATCACAGAAACCTCCTTAAGTGGATCAAACACCCAAACCTTCCGATGCTCTGCTGAGCATTCCTGGTGGAATGGGGGGTGGGGGGCATTGGTGATCACAGAAACCTCCTTAAGTGGATCAAACACCCAAACCTTCCTATGCTCTGCTGAGCATTCCTGGTGGAATGGGGGGGGGGGGCATTGGTGATCACAGAAACCTCCTTAAGTGGATCAAACACCCAAACCTTCCTATGCTCTGCTGAGCATTCCTGGTGGAATAGGGGGGTGGGGGCTTCGGTGATCACAGAAACCTCCTTAAGTGGATCAAACACCCAAACCTTCCTATGCTCTGCTGAGCATTCCTGGTGGAATAGGGGGGTGGGGGGCATTGGTGATCACAGAAACCTCCTTAAGTGGATCAAACACCCAAACCTTCCTATGCTCTGCTGAGCATTCCTGGTGGAATGGGGGGGGGGGGGGGCATGGGTGATCACAGAAACCTCCTTAAGTGGATCCAACACCCCGCCCCCACCCCATTCTATTTCCTGATGTGCCGTCCTGATCCAGTACATATTACCTGCAGGTTACAGTGCATTTTTCACATATGATGTGTGCTTTCATTCACACCACTTGCATGTATGAGTTTCATTGTTTGGTTTTTTTCTAGTTGACACCTGTCCACGAGGCGCGGCTGAGCGGCCAGGCCCACCATCGGAGGGAGAGGAGGACCAGGGTGCGGAGGAGCAAGAAGGTACATTACCTGACAAAGCGGCCGCCTCTTGGTTACTGCGCAGTAAACGCATCAATAAGCCATGTGCGCAGGGGGTTCAAGATAATAACATAATGATTACTTTTGCAAATCTTAGGCGGTGTGAGCCCAGCAGCCCAGCAGGCCGGAGGCGCTGAGGAGGCGGGAGGCGCTGAGGAGGCGGGAGGCGCTGAGGAGGCCGGTGAGTTCGCTGAGCTGAGCCGCAGATAGAAATCAATAGGCATGGCATGCAAGTTTCTAATAAATATGATGTTGCAGCCCTTGTTAGCCGCCCTGTCAGATGAGTACAGGAGTGCACTAACTACCTGTCTCTAGGGCCACGAGGCGAGGCAGAGCGGCCAGGCTCAGCCTTGGGGGGAGAGGAGGATGAGCAGCAGGGTACTGAGGAGCAAGAAGGTACATTACCTGACAAAGCAGCCACCTCTGGGTTACTGCACATTAGAGGCATTAAAAAGCGATGTGCGCAGGGCGTTCAGAAAAAAAAATTAATGATTACTTTTGCAAATCTTAGGCGGTGTGAGCCCAGAAGTCCCGCGGGAGGAGGGCGGTGATCCGGCCAGAGAGGCAGGTGGGTTTGCTGAGCTGCCTCTCAGGGCACTGCGAACTAATGTTGCTATACAATGGACACATGCCTATACAATGCACACATGCTATGTGTGCATTGTATGTGCTATACAATGCACACATGCCTATAATTTTCTAACGTGCATGCATGGTGTGCTTGCATTTCAGTGGTGGAGGAGCCGGTGCAGCAAGCACAGGTTACCGTTGCCCGTCTCGAGGCCCTGATTAGCCGGATCGAGGCCATCGAGCGGCGCACATCAGCGCCAGAAATGGAGGCCCTCACCCAACGGGTCGAGGCCCTCGAACGGCGGCCAGCAGCGGCGGAGATTGAGTCCCTGACCCAAAGAATCGAGGCCCTCGAGCGGCGCCCAGCACCGGAGGCACCGCTGGAGGCCATCGCCCGGCTGGAGGCCCTCTGCCGCTCAGCGTGTGAGTGCTCACTATTTTGCAGGATGGGTGGTTCTTGTGAGTGATGGACTGCTGTGCGTACATTACTGAGGGCGTTGCACTTACTTGCTTCTTTTCTAAATTCCAGTGAGCGCCTTCACACGCCGGATCGACGCCCTGGAGCGGCATGTCCGGAGGCAGGAGCGGCCCAGGGGTGGGGGGTTGGAGGAATGAAGTTGTATATATGTTTAAAGTTGTATATAAGTTTGTCATTTGTAATAAATCATTGTTAATCTTGAAACCTTAAGATATCGTTTTTCTTTACCTAAACACCGAGCTGGGACCTTTGCAAAACATAACTTTATTATAACATCATCAATAACAACATGCACAACATGTAATCAATGAAATAACATCATCTTGCCCCTACGGGAAGCCGCAACACTGCCACTTGAGCAGGGTGCAGGAGACAGCAGGCTCTGCCAAAACCGGGCAAGCTATATCTGAAGGCAGTGGCCCATGAGTTTCGCTGCAGTCACATTTTAGGTGAAGCTGCCAATTTATTTATAAATTGGTTTCCCAATGTATTTTGGGTGGGTTCAAGGAGAAGCTGATATCTTGGCTTGTGAAGGGTTCAAATGGTTTACATTCAGACTTTATTAGGGATCTTCTTGAAAGACAGGTGGCCTCCCTGATTAAAGCAAAAGTCACTTATGTGTGGAAAAAGGACTTGGCAAGTGAAGCAACTATAGCAAGTGCAGAAAAAGAATTCGGGGGAAGGGAGGAAGAAAAAGCCTTATCCAAAACCCACTATGCCTTATTTCGTACTGAGCCCTATGGTTCCAAGCTAATAGACTTTTAAAAAACACGATATTTAATTTCTAAAGGACATCCGTGCAGTTCAAAAAATCAGGACTTCTGACACATTCTGAGGATTTCCGCCACACACACACTTTTTAGGTTTCCACCCTGATCTGGGCAGCTCAGGCTAGCCTGATGTTCCATCTCAGAAGCTAAGCAGGGCTCAGCCCTAGTTAGTGTTTGGATGGGAGACCAGCAAGGAATACCAGGGTGGTGACACAGGCAGGCAAGGGGAAACTACCTATGAATGGCTCTTCCCTTGAAAACCCTAATGGGTCACCATTTCAGCAGTCGAATCAGCTGCCTAGGTGGTGAACTCCCTCACACTAGCAGTCTTTAGCACCTGACAAACACTTATCTTAGGCCAGAGGTGACAAAGTCATTTGGAATGAGGGCTGGATCTGACACAAATATCACTTCGTCAGGCCAGGCCATTGTGCCATAAAATACCAGAGATACTAGAGGAGCCCCGTGGCACAAAGTGGTAAAGCTGTAGTACTGCAGTCCAAGCTCTCTGATCACGACCTGAGTTGGAGATGCTGCATATGGAGGAGATGTTGCAGTGGCTGGTGCCTCACCCACCCTTCCCTGTGCCCGACCTTCCCTAAAAATTTGGGCAATGCTGCCTAGCATATCAACAGCTGCCCTCATAACATCCACAGTCTACCTTGAGGCCTGCTCGAAATTCTTTACCAAGCCTGTGTCACGCTCTCCCCGCAAAGTGAACCAGCGTTCTTCAGAAGCTAGCATTCGGTCAAAGCACTCCATCGCATCTTCATGATCCAGACGGCTTTCCAGGTCCTCCCCTCTGGATAAAGCACCCTTCTTCCTCCTCAAAGTCACCTGGAATTGAAATTGACACCACACTCATCCCTCTCCATGGCTAGTGCCGCAAAGCCCATGCTTACCTTAAAAATCTGTGCTATAACATGTCTTCAGGGGCAGTTCTGCTCATACATGAAGCAGGAAACGCAGGGTCAATGGCTCAGCAATTGTAAGCTGGGCAATGCATCTAAGTTCCACTGAAAGCTTTCACATTCCACATAAGACTTATCAGAAGCACTGCAGGCCGCACTTACCCCGAAATGACTCCTCGCCTGGATGTCCATCAGTAAAAACCTGGCTGTGTTCCTGTTCCTGCAACGCACTGCTTGGGTTCACGCCGCTTGAACCTATAGCAATGCAGAGAAATCAACAGTACCACGCAAGCGGGGGGGGGGGGGGAGGGAGGCAGAAGGCGGAGGAGTGTCGCGGGTATAATAAGTGCCAAACACCAACGTCTCCCTTCATCTAGGGGCGGTTTCATTAAGGTTTTCCCCATGGCTCCCTATCACCGGCCAACCACTTACGTTTTGTAGTTTCGTTGGTACGAAGTATCGCTATTGCGATAAAAGATAAAAGTCAAGCTTCTCTTAAACGGACCTGCTGTGCGGTGGCGGGAGTAAGATGCTCAATGGCGGCCAGCAATATCTGTCCCTTCTTCCTCCCAGTGTTCTGTTCGGCTCCTGCAAATTGTGACGACAGCTGCTTCTCGCCTCATGATTGGCCACTAGCATCGGCAGCATGATGTGGGCGATTCCCTGATTCTAGCTCCGCAGCTGCAATTCTCGCGAGACCCAACACCCTCAACTATAATGTATCGTCCGCAATTCTCGCGAGACCCTCGCCATAGCACCCATCAGAGTCTCGCAAACCTAACACCCTACCAATAATAATGCATATTATCAATAATCACGTATCCGCCGAAATGTGTTATTTGTAACGCAACTACGAAGTAACGAAACATCACTCGTAATGACCGGTTTAGTGAAGTAAGAAAAAAATAAAAAAACATTAATGCATCCACTGTTGAAATGGTGTAACAGCGGAGAGACAGCGCAACATTGCAAAAAAAAACTGCAAACGAGGCTATTCCGGGAGGGGTTGTTATTTCGTAATATCGCTATTACGCAAAACTGAGATGCTTTTTTTAAAAAAAAAATGGACGCGCCGGCACTTCGGGGAAGCGCCGCGAAAGGGTGATGATTGGCCAAGAGGGTGGATGGGGTGGGAGGACGGAAAAGGGGGAGGGTGACGCCCACAAAGCAGTCGATCCGGCGTGGATGGATTTCCCACAGCAAACTCCGCTGAGTGGATCCGGAGTGGATCCGGAGCTTTTCGGAAACTCCGGCAACATGCTGGAAAACATACTCCGGCGTAAAATCCCTGTAGCGCCGGAGCAAACCGCAGCGCCGGAGCAGCATGTGGGAAATCCAAGAGAAGATCCGGAGGTAAATGGGGCGCTACGACGGAGCAAACGCTAGTGGGAAAACGGCCTATGAGAACTGTTGATTCAAGAGTTGGAATCTCTGCATCCGTACATTCACATCAGATCACCCTGGTACAAACCCTCCCTCCTAAGGGCAGCTAGCCTTAGTAGGGGGGAAATAGGTAACCCCCTCCCATTTGCATGCAGGGCAGGAGGGGGAAGCAATGTATATTTATCATTACTGCTGTGGGGGGGCCTCAAAGCAGAAGATAGGGAGGTAGATGCTTTTTATCCATACTGGTCTGTACAAGCTTAACTTTCACACCTAGGGCTAAAGATCTCTTATAGGATTGCACTATTCGTTGCTTATAGAAGTAATGCTTTTTCTTCTGGGTATAACTCCCTTCCCCGCCCCCCCAAGTTGGAACAAAATTCTCATAGATTATACTCCTCACCCAGGCAAACATGACAAAGTGTGGCTGTTCTGTAGGCAATTAACAGTGCAGTCATAAGCAACGTTATACCCTTCTAAACCCATTGACTTCAATGGATTTAGAAGGGTATAATACCATTTAGAATTGTGCTGTAAAAATCTCACATGGAAAACATCTGGCATTTCAGGGAATTTTTTCCCTCCTTCCCCAGGATTCCCAAGAAGTGGTGTGGGGGGTGCCCATGCACATGCCTAGTTTTTCATTAAAACATGGTGCAAACGTGGGAAGCTAATTAGGTTCCCTCCTGTGCCATATCTCACTGCCAGTGCTCCTTCTAAGCTCACACATTTTTGTCTTAGCTCAGGAAGGATGACCCCAGAGCACACTAATTTATGCAGTAGCTCACATCTTTAATGCCAGTAGCTCATAAAGTAGAAGTTTTGTTCACAAGACTCTGCAGCTTAGAGAGAACATTGCTCACTGCCCTCCATTTCTTGCTGCAGTTTTCTCCCAAGTCAATTGACTTCCTGTTCTGGAGCCTGGGTGGAGAAAAACCCTTCAAGCCCTGTAGTCAGATCTGGGACAGGTTTTCTGTTAAAAATATACACACGCACATACACACCACTTTACAAATGAACACGTGGATCTCTTAGTCACATCCAGTTTTGTCTGAAGTCTCAGAATTGCGAAAGCTGGCTTTTAAGACTGGAGTTCAATGGTGTCTTAAAGACAGACAAAATATACTTCAACATAAGATTCAGTGAGAGAGATCACTTCATCATCTCTCCCCCAGGCTTGAACAAAGACTTGAGTTTCCTCACACACTAGAGGTGTTAGTAGCTCAGTCTGTAGCCCACCCTCTGCAGATGGTAAGTAACTCTGCTTACCAGGTTTCACACTGCGCAGTCCCTGATTAGATTTTACATGTATCCTACCTTGCCCATCTTCTACAGTTAGGAGTGGCCCTCACCCTCTCTGTATGGATTGACTTAACCCTGGTTACCATTTCAAACTTACCTCTCTTTGTAGTATGTCCCCACACCAGCATATCTGTTGCTTGTAACTCTAAATATAACTAAATGCTGTGGATATACACTCCATGCATCTGATAAAAGGAGCTCTGACACACAAAAGCTTATGCTGGAATCAATGTCATTAAGTCTTTAAAGTGCCACTGGACTTCGGTTTCATTTTGCTGCCATAGGCTATCATGGCTTTTTAAGTCCATTTCCCATGATTATCTGAACATGCCTAGAAGAGAGGATTTCAAAATTAGTTTGGGTATGCACAAACAAATGCAAGCCAAATCATCCAAGTTAAATCACATCAGTTAATTAGGATGCAGGTCATAGCAGTCTTCTGTAGTCAGAGAATGAGAATGTGCATCTTCGGTTAAACATTATAATCATGAATAGACATTGTGTGCACTGGAGAGAGCAAGCTGACATTTAGAAAAATATTAGAATTCATTTATTGCTTTTCCCAGCCCCCCTCCAAGGCTGACATGTCATTTCCTGCATATTGTAGCCAATTATCCGAATAAGCCATCCTGACAGTGGAATATATTTAATTGTTGAAAAAATCGCCGGAGAAAAGGAGGATTAAAAACATCTGTACGTGGAATAAAGCTGAGATCAAGAAAGTAAATTGCAAGGATTAGAAACGAACTTCTTTGTCTCTACCCTTTATACCCACAATGGCCATTTTTGAAAGCCAGGAAATGGTGGCAGCAGAATATAGCAGATTACCCTTGACTGAGCAGAAGGCCCTCTCAGTCAGGACATTACCCCTTTCTCTTCCCAATACAATAATAAATATGACCCACCTACAGTTTGAAGCAATGGCAAATTAATATTAGGGGAGCTGAGATATTATGTACATATTCCTGATGACTCCTTTGTCACAGTTGTAGAAGAGTTTACAAGGGAGGGGCTCAAAAGGGGGGATTTTGTTCTCTTTCACTGATCCTCCTCTCCACTTTCTCTCCTTCACTCCCACTGCAGCTTCTCCACTTTTCCTGCCTCCTTCCTTCCCCAGTTTCCCCTTGTCATCTTCCCCTTGTATCTTATTCCTTTTCCCTGTTTCTTCCCTCCCTCAAACTCTCATTTCCACTTATGTTCCATTTTTCTTGCTTTCTTCCCTCCCTTTTTTGGCCCCCCTTCAATTTTTGGTCTTTTTGGTCTGTCTCACTTCTTTTTCCCCAAGCAAGGGCTGCCAACCAAGCTTTGACAACCAGCAGGGAGAATTGGGGGGGGGGGGGGGGTGGAATGCAATGGATATCAAGCCCATGCTATGGTGTCACTTCCATTACAAACCCAGAAATTACATCACCATGTTGGGGCAGTGCTCTAGGATTCACTGAAAACTGTATGGGTGAATCCTAGATTGTTGCCCTGATGCAGTGACATCACTTCTAAGTCTGTGGTGGAAGTGAAGTTGTGGCACTGGTGGGACACTGATTTTTCTAACTTATTTTTCTTCTGCTCCACAAAGCAGCAGAGGGACCCAAAGATGCCAAACACCCTGGGGGATTGAACCTGGAAGCAAATCAGCAGCCAGTGCTATTATTGCAGAATTGGTTGGCTGTTGTCTTGGTACCCAGCCCTAGATAGATCAGGGATATTCTGCAGCTGTTGAAGATCTTTTTGTGGGGTGGGAGGTCTTCAAAGGAAGCCTGACATAGAGCACATTGCAGCAGCCAAGTCTGGAAGTATTGGTGCTTGGTAAGATCAGACCTGATCACTTCAAGATATGAATCTCCATGTTAAATGAAGAAGAAAAAGGCACTTTTAACTTTGTTCATCCTCACTGCATCTAGGCACGGAATCGTGACATTGACAGTTCTCCTTGTGGCTTATATAGAGATGCACAGTTGGATGCTCCCAGTATACTAAGAACAAATCAGTCCACAGCTATAGATGATTCTATCAGTTGCTGCATATAGACACTGAACACCACTGGGGACAGGACAAAACTCTGTGATTACGGAAGTCCCAAAGCAGTGATTCCACATCTCCAAAGAGTACTCTCCATTTTCTATCACTAGGGAAGAAATGAAGATTTCATAGATGTCCTGGGACATCTACAGAACGTTAAATGCAGACCAAAATAATTTTTTTGGTATTTTTTCAAATGTGCATTTGTGTGTGCACCTGGAAGTCATGGTGACCTCTGGTGACTGACCCCTACTGGGGGCCTGGAGGATACTCAGTGAAGTGACTGAATAAAGCCTGCCCCTGCCTCCTGACTGCTGGTATTCCAAAGAGGTCTCCCATCCAAGTACTTCCTTGCCAGAGTCAACCCTGCTTAGCTTCCAAGATCTGATGAGACTGGGCTTGCTTGCACTATCCAGGTCAGGGCACCCAAAATAATATTTTGATGGAATATGTCAGAAGCTGCTGAAAGATTTAACAGCATCAACACAGAAGTATTGTTCCTACCCATCTACTTGTTTGTTTGTTTATTTAAAACATTTATTATCCATCTTCCTAATGGAACTCAGGGCAGCTTACAATATAGAAAAACACATAAAATTATTTAAAACTACTAAAATTTAAAATCACAATTCGGGACTGCTAGTAAACTTAACAAAATGCAATTCTAAATAAAACCATCTTCAACTGTCTGCTAAAGACTGAAAGTGAGGGGGCCAGGCGCAGCTTCGTAGGCAGATCGTTCCATAATTGTGGAACTGAAGAGGCCCTGTACCACCACACGAGCTTCTTTGACTGACGGGACAGTCAGGAGGGCCTCTCTCTGATGTTAATCCCTGAGTAGGAACATATGGGAGAAGATGGTCCTTCAGATGTCCCAGTCCCAAGCCATACAGGACTTTAAAGGTCAAAACCTTGAACTGGGCTCAGGAGTGGATTGGTAACCAATGAAATTGTTGTCACAGTGGGATCACATGCTCCTGATAGCTGACCCCAACCTAAGGTTGACAACCTCTGGGTGCAGCCTGGTTATCTCCTGGAGTTACAATTGGACTCCTGATGACAGAGATCAGTTCACCTGGAGAAAATGACTGCTTTGAAGGTTGGATTCCATGGCATTATGCCCCACTGAGGTCCCTCACCTCCCCAAACCCTGCCCTTCTCAGGCTCCACTACCAAATCTCCAGGAATTTCTCAACACATAGTTAGCAACCCTATGCCCAACCAGCAGTCTAGCCAGGGCTGGATCTAGGGCGGGGGCAGAGGGGGGTGCTTGCCCTGGGCGCCAACGGAGGGGGGGGCACCAAATCGGGTATGGAGTCCATTGTATTCTATGGGACCATGAGATAGAGTGGCCCAGAAGGGGGCGCATTTTTTAATTTTGCCCCCCCTCAAAAAAAAATGTAGATCCAGTCCTGAGTCTATCTGCAGTGTTATGCACTAGCTGCAGCTTCAAGGGTGCTAGCATTAGCTGCAGCTTCAAGGAGAACACATTGCAATAGTCTAGATGTAACTAAAGCATCTGACTGACCCAGGGCCAGGAATGGAGGCAGCTCACGAAGCCGAGCAGAAGCGCTCTGAACCACCATAGCCTCCTGGTTTTCTAAGGTGAATGCTGTGTTGAATGGCACTTCCAAACTCCAAACTTGGCTTTTCAAGGGGAGTATAATCACATCCAAGACAGGAGAGATCTCAGTCCCAGGTCAGCCTTTCTACTACCCACAGAACCTCTGTCTTGTCAGGATTAGGTTTCAGTTTATTCGTTCTCATCCAGCCCATTACTGACAAAAAGCACTGGTTCAGAACATCAGTGACATCCTTGGAATTAGGTGGGAAAGAAAGGTAGAGCTGGTTAATCTGTATATTGGTGATACCTTAGCCCAAACCTCCTGATGACCTCTCCCAGCAGTTCCACACAGATATTAAATAGCATGGGGAATAAGAAAGATCAACCGGGGGCAGAGCAGAAATCTCCCAACACCATCTTCTGAGCTTCCACCACCACCCTGATAGGACTCAAACCACTGGGTGTTTCCCAGTTCCAGTGCCAAGAGGCAGCTCAATAGGATATTATGGTCAATAGTATCAAAGGCCACTTAGAGGTCCAGCAGAATTCTCCAAACCAGGTCTATTAAAGCTACCTCTTCCAGGACCAGTTCTGTAGCTAGGCTGAAACAGAGCAAACAAAATGGTTTAATTCTAGAAAGCACTGAGATGCTTAGCCACTTCATTTAATGAAGACTCTGGCAGGCATTACGTTTTTCATCAGGATCCAAGATAGCTTGACTGGCTAGGCCTCAAGCATGGATCTGTTTCTACATACCAAGTGTAAGATTTCCTTGGAACTCTGCAGCTCTCCCATCCAAACCACTGTTTTGTTTTCTCAGCCAAGGGTCCATCTAGTCCAGAACCCTGTTTCCAAACAAGGTCAAACTAGCTATCTCCAGAAAGCCCATGAGGAAGACAGTTTGTTCCTAGCACCTGATAAAGGAAGTATTTTTATTTGATTTATTTGATTTGATTTGATTGATATCCCACCCTCCCTGCCAAAGCAGGCTGCCTTTGAACACTGAGGCTCCATCTATTTATCATGGCTAATAGCTTTTCAGATAAACTTATCCTCCACAAACATGTCTACTCCTTTCCCATTGCATACTGTGATCTTCACAAATTGTTGTGCTGATGCTGAGTTCCATACAATAAGTATGGATTGTGTAAAGAGATTTCAACCTTAGCAGTATTTGCTAATCCAGAGAAAGAGGAAAAATCCATACATGACCACAATAGATGCTCCCTCCACACCTCTGGAGAACTCTTTAAAAACAACAAAATACTGGAATTTATCAGTCAGTCAAAAGTAGCTTAATTAAGACAAAGTGTAAGAAGAAGCAAAATCAGTCTCTAAATAGCTTTTTCATTGCCTGAATTCAAGATGAAACACGTGTCTCTGCTTCACAACAGGAAGCTTCATCATCATCAACCATGCAGATACTGATGACACTTAGAGCTCATTTCAGGAGCTATTTGGCAGGAACAGCTTTGCTTCTGGTGTCACAAAAATGAAATAAAGGCCAATGGCTTAAAGTCAGCAACATTTTGATGCTCTTCAGCACCACGGTATGGGCAGCCAGGAATGAAAAGTGCATTTGGCAAGTGCCACAATGATATTTTATTCTGCAAAATCATACACACGATTCTCTCTCTCTCCACCTCTCCAGATTTTGCTACTGGGGGACAACAGGGACCTGAGAAATTGGTCCTGTTGGCTACTTCTAGTTCTTGGTTCATGTGTCTTTTAGTCCCCACTAAGCATACATTACTCTTTTGTCAAAAATAACACTTTTCATAGGGGGAAATTCTTGTAATGCAGCCCATCAAAAGCCCAAAGTTACCATGGACTTCATGTGAAAGTAAGTCACATGACTTGGGCTAGCTCCACAGGCCTTCAGATGACCATGACTTCCAATATCATGTCCCTGCCTGCTATCTGCCAGTCCCAAGAACCACTGTGGGAAACCTGGGGAGCCAGGAGGCTTGCTGAATAAGACTGCCAAGGAAAAGAGGAGGCTTTAGCACCCCGCAGAGCCCCTTTATCATCTACATAACCAAGTAAAAGCAGTATACATTGTACAAAGCTGTAATTGTGGCAAAATGTAAAAGAAACAATGCATATTGGCTCCATTTGCCTAACTTATGGATGTTGCAGAATCAATCTTAGTGCAGAAGAGCAGATGTACAATTCTGCATCACATTGAGAAAGACCAGGAGGGAGAGGAACTCAGAATGAAGTGGTGAAGACAGGGACAACAGAGAGAGCCTCAACAGCTGCCTTGCTGAAAAGAAACTTGGCACAAGAACAGATGAGCGCCTTCTGTTTTTGCAGCTTCAGAATGTAGGTGTATCAGCAACATCCAGCATAATTACCCATATGCCTCACGGCTTTCATTGCATTCATTGAACTATCAGGAACAAACACAAGTGGCTCTGAAGGTGTGCCTGCTTTTCCCCTAGTGCACATAAAGACTCTTTTTAAAATTCTTGCTGCTTAAAAGAAGATACTAAAGAAAAATGTGATGCAATTGTTGGTGAGTAATTTGGAGTGAAGATGAAAGGTATTCTGATAAACTAGAAAAGTGTTAATCAAAGAATCACAGAACACAAAATCAAATCATCCTGGCATCTGAACCATGTGCTATTAAACCCAGGAACTTAAAACCAAAGACAAAGCATCATCTGCAGTAGATCCAAAGTACAGGCAAAAGAATTCCAGGCACCAAGTTGTCTAACAACTCATTGCACATGAATGTATGCCACTCTATTTAGTTGGACCCGCTGCACTGAAAAGTGCTGGGTGTGAAAGTTCTAACTGTGATGGCCCATTCTCACATTCACTTTATCACTGGATGCAGTAATCGGGGGATGAGCTTGCATGTGTGAATCTTGCTGCTCAGCTCTCTCAAACAGGTGTCTTTATTTCACTTCTATCTCACTCTTCCTTCTTTTGGAAGCTCAGAGCAGGAATTCCTCTGCAGGTCTTGATCACATTAATGACTTAAACTCTGGGTCTGCAGACTGACTATTGATGAAGACAGCATGAGGAAATCCATGGGAAAACCTAGAGCAACTGGGGGGTGGGATATTTTAAAGATGTAAACTACTACTATGAGGATGTCATTTTCCCTCACTCCATACATAAAGAAGCAGTGGGAAATTAGCTCCATAAAGTAGCACAGGTCCTCCAAAGTTGCAACATAAGTTTCTGCATGTTGTTTCTTGCCTTCCCACTTGACACCCCAATTAAACTGCTGCCTTTTGTCTCTCCTGCCAGACCCTATTCACTAATAGTACTTAGCAGTCACCCTACAGGCACATGTAATCTGCATTCCTGGTGGCAGAATATGGGGCTCATTTAGGAATAGAATTAGTCATTCTAGAGCACTGGGCAAAAGTCCAGGATGGAGCCCTAGAATCAATGCCACAACTCCCCACCATGCCACTGCCATGCCCAAACTAGGAACCACTGCCTGATGCCAACTATCTGAGCCCTGGATGGGGCATGATCAGATGCTCCCAAGCCTTAAATTGGGTGGACACAAGTGGGCACTGCCAAGCCAGGGACCTGAACCCTAGACGGGGCAGGCACAAGGGGCTGCAGGAGTCTATTCTTGTTCCCCTCCTCCATTGGCAGGTGAGGGCATGGATGGACAGGGCCCAGGGCAGCTGCCCCAGTTGCTCATTGGTTAAGACCGCTCCAGTGCTTATTCAGCAAGCATCTTTAGATAAATGGTTATCTCCCTGCTTTGCACTTTGGACCCTGCTACTTGGTCACAACTAGCTTATAAATCACTTGGTCATTATTTCATTGAAAAGCTGTAAGAAGCTGCATATATAACTTGAAGCCCCATCAGCTTGAGGCTGTGTTTCAGAAGCTGAGCCCCTGTTTTACATGCAGAAGGTCCCAGGTTCAGTCTCCAGTCCAAAGGATCAGCTTGGGTAGTAGGTCATGTGAAAGACCTCTGTCTGAGACTGCAGAGATTCAGAGTAGACCTTGATAGCTCAGTGGCCTAACACAGTATAAGAGTATCATGGCCAGATTTCATTCTGGGATTATTCCATTGCATGAAAGAAGAAATCACCCTAAAGCCCTATATGGCCTGGGACCTGCCTACCTGAGGGACCGTCTCTCCCCACACGTTCCCCAGAGAGCACTGAGGTCTGGCACTCAAAATCTGCTCATCATCCCCGGGCCCAAGGAAGTGCGTCTCAAGGCAACTAGAGACAGGGCCTTTTCCACAATGGCCCCTATGTGGTGGAACCAGCTACCGGAAGAGGTGAGGGCCCTGCGGGACCTTGCTCAGTTCCGCAGGGCCTGTAAGACAGCCCTCTTCCGGTTAGCCTATGCCTGATGAGATAATGTAGCTACCAGATTTTTGTGTTTATACTGTATAGTTTAATGTTTAATTTTAAGGTTTTTAGGTTTTAATTGTCTGATTTTAGAGGTAATAACTTGCTCTGATTTTACTGTTTTATTGTTTTATTGTTGTTGTAAGCCGCCCTGAGCCACTTGTGGGAAGGGCGGGATAGAAGTCACCAAATAAATAAATAAATAAATAAATAAATAAATAAATAAATAAGTATAAAGAGAAATCATCCCAACCAGTTTTCCCTATCGATACTTGTTTTGAATGACAAGTTATTTACATGAGATCCTGCCTGCCTTTCACAAGAGGTAGCTTCCTAAGACCGTCCAATGGCTGGTAACAAGTCCTTTACGGGTCTGGTCATCTGACTACCATGGACCACCCATCCCAGCTCATCAAGGCCTCAATTTTAACACATCAGTCTTTCAAGTCTGCTGTTGCTTCTCAACCTTCAGAATCCTACACAGCCCACTTACATCTTTCTAGTGAAGTTTTTATTCTCCAAACTTCAGACCAACTCAAAGTTTCAGTTTTTCATCTCAGATTCTTAGAAGCTGCCTTTATGCACTCATCTGTAGGGGGAAAATTGCCTTGCTTTCCCCTTTGAGGATGAAAAGCATCCAAGAAAGAAAGCAACCAGCATCCAAGGAGTGTGCCTTAGTTACTCATTCTTTGTGCTGGTTTGGGATCATTTGCGGTATCTCCAGGAAATTGCCAAGGGCTAATTCAGATGTAAGAAATATTTAATGGGGCCCTGCAGGAGTGCAATGTATTATGGCAACAGAATAAATGCTTTATTTCTTTCTTAGGATAACTCACTGTTATCTGCCACCAGATAACTGTCTCCAAAGCACATGATGTGCACAACCTTAGCCACAATCCTCACTTGCACAAGCAGTTTCTTTCCCCACTACTCCAATTCTGCATCTTTTTCCTGTCAGGCTTTTCCAGATCCACCTACCCTCCTGAAACCTGTCTACCTGGATCCTCACTTTCTATCACTGTCAAGGAGGACACCTCGCAGAGAGTCCTTTTTTAGTTATGGTGGCCCCATTAAGAGAAGGAGATACAGGGAGGGATGCAGCTTCAAAAGCAGCTTCAGGCTCTAGATGTTAAAACCCACAGACTCTTTTTCAAATTTCTGCAGGGAAAAGTCTTTTCAATTGTTTAAAGACCTACTCTTGGACATATCAGTAGTTTAAAAACAGTGGTTATTAAGAACATTTGTGACTGCTTTTATATAGTACATAAGAATGTCATAAGAATGAAAGCATATAATACCTATAATTAATACCTATAATTCATCCAATATTTTACCGAGTAAAGGGTTTTGTGGCTTGGGCATGAAGAACTAGTAAATAAATCCATTTAATTATGAATTACAAACAGGCATTTAATGGTCTGAACCACAGTTTAGATGTGGGGGATGGTTCCTCTTTACTCAGTGGTGCCATTGAGGCTAGATTTTGGGACAGAAGTCTGGGGCTCTGGTTAATGAGCTCAGAAAGTTGGCCCCAAAAGCTGTAAACCAAATTGTCCTCAGAAGAGGTACGGGGAATTAATTTTAGATGGGCACAGATGGCAAAATGAGCAAGGTCAATAACCTGTGTATACAGGAGGTTGTTCACTCAGGAAACCCCTGAAGAATGAGGAGATTTGATGGTAAACTAAAATTATATTTATTAGAAAAATAATTCAGACATACAAGAAAACAAAACAAACAACCACATAGTCCTAAGGAAAATACCAGGAAATTTGGATAGGGGAAACATATAAAGGTAAATGACAAAAGACAAGGTAATACTTTACCTTCTTGAAGGATGCAGGAACACCAACCAAAAGCAGAGATGATGTAGGGGAGAGGGAATTAAGAAACGACCAGTGTATCTCACCAGTATAAGGGCCCAATACTGATCAAGTACTTGGGGGTGACTCAAGCGGCTAGGTACGGAGTACTACAAGAGACACACTGAGTGGCCAAAACCAGGCCTTAATATAGCCAAATTCATATCCCCGGGCGATGGTTACAGGTGACCCATGACAGCACAATCAGGTGGTCTGTGACACCGTTGCATATGACCCCTGACATAATCAAGAGGGATGTTTTGAAAAAGGATTAGTGGGCACTGATGGGTTTACCTATTGTAAACCCTACCTAAACAAAGAAACATGATGGGGTAATATGGGGCCAAACTGCTACCTAATGTGACACCAGAGCTAAACACAATGGAGACAATCTCTGCATCTAGAGCCAATCTCTCCACAAAAGTTCTTCTGGCTGGGGTTGTATTGTGTAAGTAACTGCCTTGGTTGTCTGGCAAGAGAAGTCTTTTATCCAGGTGTGAAGATGTGATAGCAAGCCTTTTGTTGACGGTTGGTTCCTCCATTTGTATCTCCATGACACACCTGAGCACTGTGATGCTCTTGCTTTGCCTTCATGGCATTGAGAAGAACTTGTTGTTTCAGGACACAGCAGGAACATGGGGAGCTCACTCTTCAGCACTGCACTTGATAGGAGCACAGTTGTGGTCTGTGATGCTGGGCAGCTCTTGCTAGAAACAAGATCCAAGGTCCTTTACTGCAAGCGGAGTACAACCAGTTCGTTCCCTGATGGGAGCCACGCATGGAGATCCTTGTGGCCTGGCTAGAGAGCTTGCAGCTTAGAGTCATACCGGATAAAAAGTCCATATTGGGTTCCATTCACAAGTCCCAATACTTTAGTGGTTAACACTGGATGGTGTATGAGGCATGGTTGTTGATGCTTACACTAACAGAAGTCCATAACAAACTATAATGACTAAGAGTCCCATATGTCTGCCACTGGGACAGAGTATACACAGTCCATAATGGTAAGAGTGGGGGTCCAGAGCTAACAAAGCAGGCTATAGCATTGCATCTGACATACACATTATTGGCTAAAATGAGTTCCCATATTACATCTGGAGTCCAAAACAACTTAAGTCCACCATGACTTCAAGAGGCCTTATCTTTGCACCCAGGGGATTGTATTGCATTGTGTCACCAAGTTGCAACCAACTCAGGGTGACTCCTGCAAGACAGATTCAAGGCAAGTGAGAAACAGAGGTGGTTTGTCATTGCTTTCCTCTGCAGAGTCTTCCTTAGTGGTTTCCCACCCAACTACTGAACCTGCTTAGCTTCTGAGATCTGATGAGATCTACATCATGCTACTTTCTTTCCCCCCACTGTATTGGGTAGGGAACAACAGTGCAACTGTTTCAAGGGCAGAACAGGTGCCACGGACCCACAAATCCAGGGGTGAACTTGGGTGTCCTCTACTCGACATTCACAACAGTCTTAACGACAGCCTTGCACATCAGGCTCTTGATGGCATTGGTCTTGGTGTAGCCTGTTTGCTGTAGTGGTTGAGAGTGGCAGACTCTAATGTGGAGAACTGGGTTTGACTCCCACTCCTCCACATGAAGCCAGCTGGGTGACCTTGGGTCAGTTACAGTTCTCTCAGAATTCTCTTAGTCCCACTTACCTCACAGGGTGTCTGCTCTGGGGAGAAGAAGGGAAGGTGCTTGTAAGCAGCTCTGAGACACCTTCAGATAGTGAAGTGTGGGGTATAAAACCCACTCGTCCTCCTCCAACTCTTCTACTTCTTTTTCACCAGTACAAAACATAGTTGCCTCAGAAAGAGTTTTGTCAGCAATGTACTCCTCCTTTTCACCCTTAATAGCTCAACTGGACCCTTTGATGAAAAACTATTCGAAATTACCAACTAAGAGAAAAAGAGAATGAAAGAAATACAAAATTCTTTTCTATCTACAGAAAAATAGATAGCTGTAAGCAGATAGAAAATAGATAGCTGTAAGCAGCTCTAATCCCTCCAACTCACTGGGCTGCTAAAGTTCACCTGGGCAGCCTTCCACAACAAGAAGATGTCATCTATTTTCCACCAACAGCTTTTGTAATGTAGGTTTTCTTGTCAACTGCAGTACAGTTTTCTTGTCAACTCCAATACAGGGTAGTCCTTGAAAAGAATCAGAAGCCTTTCTACCCTGAGATCTGCTCCAGAAGGGAGATTTATGCAGTTTTACAAGTAAGCCTGGGGAGCCCTTGGCAAACAGTTGCCTTGAAACTGCACTAGACTGGGGAGGTGGGGGAGGACTTCAGGAATGTCTTGTTTGTTAGAGTGGCTTGTTTAAAATAAATGTTAGAGATGCTTCACCCAGTCAGGAAAAATATATGGCTGTCACTGACATTTTATCAACTGTTAAATTCCAATTTGCAGGGGTTTTTCCTTAGGCAAAACATTGGAACAATAAAGCAGCAGCCAAAATACTTCCCAAAAGACCAGAATTCCTCTTGTGTATCCCGTACATTTCTCCTAAAAAGGACTGTGTATGGTGACGTGAGTCTCAGCCATGGAAGAGGAGACGGCTGGCAGCAGGGTCCTGTGTACACTACCATGGAATACCCTTCTCCAGGGCCAGTGGAACTTTCATTGTGCAGCCCCCGTGGAAATCAACTGAGTTTACCCCACAGCAGTTTTGGGTGGGATTTATGTTCTCCATTGCCCTTCCTGATCAGCTTCTGCAAAATTTGTATCCACTTGCATCTGACAGTACTGCATGCAGGAAATTAAGCAAATTGGGGCTGCCAACAAGAATCCATTTCACCCGGACATTTTAAGTCTTGCTGCCTGCTTGTAAAGTTCACACACAAATAATAAATGGTTAAGCTGAAGTCAACATTACTTTCTAAGAGTCAGGATCCGCACTCTTTGCCAGTTACAGACTGTTGCTTACATTAGCCTGATGAAGAATGACAGAGCCAGAGCTCTTCCAATTCCCAGGAAAGGAAAAACAGTGAGCCGGTTTTATCGCACTGTAGAATGGGAGACAGAGGAGTGATGATTCTATCAGTATCAGAGTCATGCTTCTCGGGGTGGGATCACTGGGTTCCAGCAAAGGCACAGAAGTTTCTATCATCTGCCATGAGCAAGTCAGGAACTAAGGTGGCAGAAATATTCTGACAACAGTGATATGTCAGCCACTCTGCAGCTTTGTAAGCAGACAAAGTTTGTTTATTTTCTAGAGAAAGAGCTTTAGGAACATTGTCTGGAAGATTTTTGGAGGAGTTGAGCTTCATATGAACAGCACCCATCATCAGCTCCTCTGGCAGAAGAGCCCCTAAAGCTGAAGGAAGGCTCCTTAGGTTAAAGGAAGGCTTCAAAATCTTCTGAGTGGAGTGAGAGGATGCTGGTCATTGAATCCAAGTTAAAAATGGAGGTGATATTGGTCAGGAAGGCAGATATTCCTGTAGGGAATTAGTTTTTAACCGATTTTAGATGATCTGAAGTTATTGTGAGCGGGTCATGAACTAGGAGGCAATAACAAATTCACATTGTTTTGACAAATAGGCATATAATTTAATCATGCTCAAGACACAAAGTTAGGGTTTCTGAGCCTTTGGATTTCCTGGCATTAAAACACTTTTATATGTAACTTACCCCTGCTCCAAACAAACCCCAAAACCTTGCATGTTACAAAGCAGCATGTGGGATCAAAAGGGGGCAGGGCTTCTTTGCACTAGTCATGGCAGCCCTCTGAGACCTCTGAGCATCTGAACAGGACTATGATGCCCCCCACAACACACCATATCCTCACAACAACCCTGTAGGAAAGATTATTTCATTTCATGTTCGGAGAATACATTCTTCAAAAGGAAGGTTTAGCTCAGAACTCAGTTCCTTCTTCCCTCTTACAGTCTCTCAGCTATAGTGTCAACCAAGTTCAGGAAGGGGTCCAGATCACTTGCAGGGAATGGGCTGCAGGGTAGTTGAGCTTGCAAGGGGTAGTACTGGGCATAGAACTCCCCTGCCCACACCAAACTGCTGTCTGTTGGATATAGCCTTAGGCAAGGAAGCACTCCAGTTCACTAGCAACTATTCCAGGATAAACAGAATTCCTACTGTAAACTACATAAGGTTAAGCTATCAATGCAAAACAAATGCACCAGACAGATGGGTCTCAGATAGAGGTAGCATGTTCATATTTTGGGCCTGCAGGAGTGACTTGCTGTCAGTGCAATATTGGGTCCTGCGATGAAATGTTTTCATTATTGTAATCCATTCACAATAACCAGTGCTGAGCCTGAGCCAAATGAAAAGAGAACTCTGTTCTTTTTGTACAAGGAAAATGAATAGGATTTTACTGATGCGTGAAGTCTTGGCAGTCTACGCAACATCATTTTTATATATTGCTTACAGTGCAGTCCTCTGCAGAGCTACTCCAGGTTAAATTCATGGATTCCAGTGGGCTTAGAATCATGCAATTCTGCATAGGACTATACTGATAGAGATGCATTAGCAAACCTCTGAGATGTCCCCCTGGAATCACAAAGTTAAGCATCTCTTTGTCGGTAGCATTGCACAGGTTGTTTGACTGCTAACCCAAAAAAATGAGGAACATGGTAGTAGGCCAATAAATGCCTTGTCAATCATCGCAGCGGACAAAATTGGATTAGCATCTGATTCCTAGGTGAGGTATCAGGTACAAGTCCCTGACAATGGCATGTCTAGCTGTATTTGCATCCTGAACTATATTCAGGCCTGGCACTAGGGCCTCTAGCACCCCAGGCTGGTGACTGCCCCCCCAACCTGCCCCGCTGCCGCACCCCCACCCATGGAGAGGGCAGGTGCAGTGGCATGGCAGGGGAGGGCTGGGCAGGCCCTCTCGCCTGCACTCTCAAAGCACATCCAAGAGTGTACTGCACACATGTGGCTCACCCGCAGCCCCCTGCTCAGTCTTCTTGGGCTGGGGTAACTGTATCAGGGGTCGTTTTGTAGAAAAGTAGGTGGTGGAGCTCATCCAGGGATTGTTATGCAGCTGCACATACTACTCAATGGACAAGGAGGTAGAACTCTCAGGAGGAGAAGGTGGAACTCTCAGGAGGAGAAGGTGGAACTCTCAGAATGATTCAGGAGCCATGCTCCTGTGAGCTCCCACTGAATCTGAGGCCTGTGTACTCTATGTTATCTCCATGCAAACATGCAACAGTAGTTGCTAACAATTCTGGCTTGGCTTGGCTTGGCTTGGCTTGAAAGTTGCTAACTTCCAGGTGGGGCCAGCAGATCTCCCAGAATTACAACTGATCTCCAGACTTACAGAGATCTGTTCCCCTGGGGGAAATGGCAGCTTTGGGGAGTGGCATTATCCTTGCTGAGTTCAATTCCCTCCACAAACCCTAGCCTCCACAGACAAATCTCCAGGAATTTCTAAACTTGGTGTTGACAATCCTACTGGTTTGTTTCTGGATGACAGTGGCCTTCCGAGGCAGCAAACCACTTGGAACCTCCTTGGTAGGTTAAAGAGACAGCTGGCCCCAAGTCACAACAAGATGCTACTTGCCGTCCCAGTGCCCATGTGCCCTGCTGGCAACACACCCTGAGATGGCCTGCCTTCGTTAATTAGACATTAAAAAGGCCATAAAGTAATTGCAACTAGTGTTCCCTCTAAGCTGAGTTAATGTGAGCTAGCTCACAGTTTTTTAGCCTCTGGCTCATGCATTTTTGTCTTAGTTCACAAAAAATGGCCCCAGAGCAAACCAATTTATGCTGTAGCACACAGCTTTAATGCCAGTATCTCACAAAGTAGAATTTTTGCTCACAAGACTCCACAACTTAGAGGGATCATTGATTGCAACCCTTGCTGGAACCAGACCTCAGAGGGAGAAAAATGCTGCAGTTAATATTTTGCCAGTGCAGTTAATATTTTGCCAGTTCTTCAATCCACAGAAGAGTATTGATTTTCATTTATCTGCTCCTCAGGTAGCACCTAAAGAATGAATAAAAAATGTCTACTATGAGGCTTTTAAAATTTTATAATGGGTTAAAACTACAAAATATTGGCTCAGTTCCCACTGAAGACTGGAGTGCATTCGGAGCTCTGGGCTGGCATGATGAACCGGAAGGTCTGTGCAAGACATGTTGAGTATCCTACCTTAGGTGGCACATGCTGGGAGGCGATTCAGGCGGTAGATAGGCAGGCAGATCCAGAGGGTACAGCCCAAAGGGAAGTGCTCTTCCAAATCCCTGAAAGGAATGAGAGCCATTTCTGTTCAGCTCAATGGGGTTGATGCCAGAAAATTTCCTTGGGGATTGTGCCCTATGTTAATTGGTGGGAGAGGACCCAATCTGTCTCAGGTCGGTTCCCATGTACAAGTTTTTTTTTTTTTTTAAGTTAAATGCAGAGAGCAGAGCAGTCAGAAGGTATTTGGGTTACAGGTCATGAAACAATCAGCAACCAATGCACCCCTAAGAAGGGCATGTCACAATCAAACTGCTTTCTTCTGGACTACCTGAAATTTGTGTGTCTTTTTAAAGGGCAGCTCTGTGCATTGCAATAAATTCATCCTCAAGAATACAGTTACGTGGATCAGCATGATCAGATTGGCCTAAACCTAGGGTTGCCAACTCCAAGTTGGGAGCCTTCCTAACCTCCTCAGACAGGCTGTTCCATCACGGGGAAGTCACAACAATCTTATTCACTTTATAAAATGCCTTCCAAGCTGAGTTTCACTCAACATGCATAAATATTTCCCTTCTAAGAACAAAATAAAAATGCAAAAACTGGCTAGCACAAGACATTGCAAGCCAACCATGACACACCCATGTGATGAGGGCAGGTCTCTCTCAGCCCAAGCAAGAAGATGATGCTGTAGGAGCTAGTGCTTAGACCCGTTATGATACGTCATATTCAATGTGCTTTCTTCAGAATTCCTACACGTTTTGCAGTTATGCTACATAATGCAGTGCCTTAAAACACAGACTATTTGTTACAGTGAGTTTCCTTTACTTAAAAAATCCGCGTGAACCTGTCTTATACTCAGACCACTGACCTATCAAGGTGAGCATATTCTACTCTGAATGGAAGCAGCTCTCAAAAATCTCGGGCAGAAATCTTGCACATCACCTACTATCTAATTTTTTAACTGCCAGGAAGATGCCAATGATTGGACCTGGGATCTTCTGCATGCAAACCAAATGGTCTACCTACCACTAAACCCTTCTTCTTGCACTCCTGAGTTTAACAGTCCTACCATCAAGAACCAAGGTGATTCCTCTGACCTGGATAGCCCAGGCAAGCCTGGTCTCAGAAGCTAAGCAGGGTCAACTCTGGCAAGTACTTGGATGGGAGACCTTGGAATTCCAGCAGTCAGGAGGACAAGAGCAGGCTTTTTTTCAGTCACCTCTCTGAATATCTTCCAGGACCCTGGTAGGGGTCAGTCATCAGAGGTCGCAATGACTTCTAGGTGCACACACACACGCACACTCACAAGCACGCATGCACGCACACAAACAGATATAAAATAAAAAATACCAAAAGAACAAAAGAAACAAGGTGACCAACTGCAGTCATCACAGCTGGTGTCCTGTTCCTTTAATAGCTGAGCAGAAGGGGGAATTTTTTCAGGTGCAGCTTTTCCTCCTTCTGCATGACCATTTGCACACACCAGATCCCTTCTTCTACACTCAACTCCCCTTTATCTCTGCTCCCTTCCTAAAAAAGAGGCAAGAGTTTGCCTGAAATATTTTATTCCCCCAGCCTGGAAGCCAGCAAAAGGTCACCTGTTGGTGCACTACCTATAATCAAACACTTTTAGCAGTTTAAGAAACTGTATTCAAGGTTTCCATCCTGCCCTGAAAGCAACCATTCAAGCAACCCACATCCCCCCTTTGCCCATTAAACATTACTGGAAAGGATTAAAATATTAATGCTTGTTGTTTAAGCGAAAATTAAGCCAATGCATCAATGCCCAAACAGAGACTTATAACGTAATGTTTTAGTCCTGGAGCAATGCTCAAGGTAGTGTGAACTCAAGGGCTACTCCCATTGTAGATCAGTGTTCAGGAATCATAAAACAGGCAACCCATCCCTATGAATCAGCTTAAGCCCAGTTTAAAGCTGATGCTGGCTGAAGCAAAACAACAACCCCATGGCACTTCCTACTCACACAGCATCTTGTTTAACTGGATTGTGACTCATGCAAGGCTACCTGTGCTTATTTAAGAACCCCAGAGGATGTATTTCTATTCTACCTTCTAAGTAAGCATATGTAAGCATAAGCAAACATTGCAAGTTCTTACCTGGATGGGCCAGGTAAGCCTGATCTCATCAGATCTTAAAAGGTAAGCAGGATCAGCCTTGGTTAGGATTTGGATGGGAGGCCACCAAGGACTTCCAGGATCTCTATGGAGAGGAAAGCAATGGCAAAACACTTCAGTTAATCTCTTGCTCTGAAAAACCTGTGGGGTCATCCTAAATCAGCTCTGACTTGATGGCACCTTACACACACACACACACACACAGAGCTACTTTGCTGGGTAGCAGCCCAGTTTGAAACACATACCAATTCCACACTTAGCACTTGACTCTCTTCTGTGTGGGACTCTTCATTGTGGCTCTGCACTGACATCTCTGGAGCGGGGCTGTGCATTCCCTGCTTGCTCCCTGCCTTGCACAAACTCGAGAGATGAGAATGAGACCTGGATAAAGGCTAACATGGAATTTGAGTGTGTGATTGCCAACATTTTGCTTTGCCAATATTAGGTTTAATCTCGTCTCATTTTGCTGGAGTATTTAGGGTTGCCAACCTCCAGGTAGTGCCTGGAGGTCTCCCAGAATTAAACAGACTTCCAGACTACAAAGATCACTCCCCCTGGAGAAAATGGCAGCTTTAGAGAGCGGAGTGTATGGCATCACTTTCCTGCTGAGCTACCCCCTTTCTCTAAGTACCACCCCCAGATCTCTAGGAATGTCACAAGCCATTTTCAGAGATAGGGAAATGTCTGCCTTCCTCATCAGGGAAACCTCTCCCCCGTCCAGGAGGTGAGGAGGAGACAAATCTGACCCATGGCATCCAATCTACCAATGTATATGGCCTCCCTGCCTCCACAAATATTTCTGGAATTATCAGCAGAACATGTGTTACATTTAACAGCAAGAAGGCTATCAGATGCTCTTGTTTCTCTAAAATACACTTCTAAAAATATTCAGTAAAGATGGTTCATGTCTGCTGTTTTAGTACCTTCTCAAACTATGACGATATGATGTCAGGCTCCATGAAACTCTCCATGAAACTCTCCAAGGCAAGAAAGCTTGGTAGGAGATTGATACTTACTCAGAAGCAAAAGAGAGGGAGGAGGGAGAAATATGTGCAGGAGCTTTGAAAGCCTCAGCCTGCTCTGCACATGTATAAAATTTTATGTCAATACTGAAAGGAAGGCTGTGGATCTTCATCCTCACTGACATTCTGCAGGCAGTCACAAGAAACACAGCAGTGTTTGAAAAGCAGCAGAGAAATTGCTAAGCTGTAGAAATGGATTGACACATCTAGAGGTGCTTAAGAAGAAGGCAGAGGAGGCTTTCAAATGACCCAAAGTGTATTTGGGGAGGCTGTGGGTCAGTGGAAGAGCCTTTGCTTTGCGTACAGACGGCCCCATGTTCAGTTCTCAGCATCTCCCGTTAAAAGAATTAGGTAATAATTTTGCTTTAAAACAATTTTATTTAGTAACATATGGTAACAATATCTATTTCTTGCATCATTAATAACTTCTTTTTATCTATCCCATATATTACTTTCTAACCACCCCTCCCCCCATTACTTGACCTCCGCCGGTGTTATTTACTTAAAATACTAACATTTAAAGGAACCCTTAACTAATAAAAACAAAGATTAATATTCTTCTTCCTTCTAAGACTTAATCATTATCAAAAATTGTCCAATGTCCTTTTATTTTCCACTCTTTTTCTACATATCTTCTAAACTTTTTCCACTCCATTTTAAAAACTTCTAAGTCATAGTCTCTTAAAATTCTTGTTAATTTGTCCATTTCACTCCATGTCATAACTTTTACAATCCAATCCCATTTTTCTGGTATTTTTTCTTGCTTCCACAACTGTGCATACAGTGTCCTAGCAGCTGAAAGCAAGTACCAGATTATAGTTCAATCTTCTTTTGGAAATTTTTCCATTTGCAATCCCAACAGAAAAGTCTCTGCAACTTTCTTAAATTCGTATCCCAAGATCCTAGAAATGTCTTGTTGAATCATCTGCCAATACTTCTTTGCACAAGTCCACCACATATAGTAGAAAGAACCTTCATGTTTTTTACATTTCCAACATCTATCTGGCATCTTATTTTTCATCTTTGCCAACTTGTTAGGAGTCATCTGTACATCATTTTAAAACAGTTCTCTTTAATACTATGACACGTCGTAAGCTTTATAGAATTCTTCCACAAATATTCCCAAGTTTCCATCTGTATTTCTTTATTTACATTAATTGCCCACTTAATCATTTGAGATTTCACTACTTCATATTCCATAGACCATTTTAAAAGTAATTTATATAATTTTGAAATTAATTTTTCATTGTCTCCAAGCAGAACTTTTTCCATTTCTGTTTGCTCTCTTCTTATTCCTTCAGTTTTAATATCATTTTCCACCAAGCTCGTTATTTGTTGCATTTGGAACCAATAATATTTATTATTCAACTCTTCAGCAGTTTTCAATTCTATTTTGCCACTTTGTATTTTTAATAGTTGATTGTATGACAACCACTTTTCTTAGGGTGACCATAATGTCTGAAGGCCAGCCAGGGACACTGGGGGGGGGGGGTGCGCGTGCGCGAAGCGCGTGCGCGCCGCCGGAAACAGGAAGTGACGTCACTTCCGGTGACGGCACTTCCGGTGATGTCATGCCACCACCGGAAACAGGAAGTGGCATCACTTCCTGTGACATCATTTCCCCCGCGCCACCTGCCGGAAACAGGAAGTGACGTCACTTCCGGTGACGGCACTTCCGGTGATGTCATGCCACCACCGGAAACAGGAAGTGGCATCACTTCCTGTGACATCATTTCCCCCGCGCCACCTGCCGGAAACAGGAAGTGACGTCACTTCCGGTGACGGCACTTCCGGTGATGTCATGCCACCACCGGAAACAGGAAGTGGCATCACTTCCTGTGACATCATTTCCCCCGCGCCACCTGCCGGAAACAGGAAGTGACGTCACTTCCGGTGACGGCACTTCCGGTGATGTCATGCCACCACCGGAAACAGGACGTGGCATCACTTCCTGTGACATCATTTCCCCCGCGCCACCTGCCGGAAACAGGAAGTGACGTCACTTCCGGTGACGGCACTTCCGGTGATGTCATGCCACCACCGGAAACAGGAAGTGGCATCACTTCCTGTGACATCATTTCCCCCGCGCCACCTGCCGGAAACAGGAAGTGACGTCACTTCCGGTGACGGCACTTCCGGTGATGTCATGCCACCACCGGAAACAGGAAGTGGCATCACTTCCTGTGACATCATTTCCCCCGCGTCACCTGCCGGAAACAGGAAGTGACGTCACTTCCGGTGACGGCACTTCCGGTGATGTCATGCCACCACCGGAAACAGGAAGTGGCATCACTTCCTGTGACATCATTTCCCCCGCGCCACCTGCCGGAAACAGGAAGTGACGTCACTTCCGGTGACGGCACTTCCGGTGATGTCATGCCACCACCGGAAACAGGAAGTGGCATCACTTCCTGTGACATCATTTCCCCCGCGCCACCTGCCGGAAACAGGAAGTGACGTCACTTCCGGTGACGGCACTTCCGGTGATGTCATGCCACCACCGGAAACAGGAAGTGGCATCACTTCCTGTGACATCATTTCCCCGCGCCACCTGCCGGAAACAGGAAGTGACGTCACTTCCGGTGACGGCACTTCCGGTGATGTCATGCCACCACCGGAAACAGGAAGTGGCATCACTTCCTGTGACATCATTTCCCCCGCGCCACCTGCCGGAAACAGGAAGTGACGTCACTTCCGGTGACGGCACTTCCGGTGATGTCATGCCACCACCGGAAACAGGAAGTGGCACCACTTCCTGTGACATCATTTCCCCCGCGCCACCTGCCGGAAACAGGAAGTGACGTCACTTCCGGTGACGGCACTTCCGGTGATGTCATGCCACCACCGGAAACAGGAAGTGGCATCACTTCCTGTGACATCATTTCCCCCGCGCCACCTGCCGGAAACAGGAAGTGACTTCACAGCACTTCCTGTGACGTCCCCAAAAATCCCCCAAATATCACCGCCGGAAACAATTTTGTTCTCAAATCCTGTATATACTTCATCAGTATATGGGATAAGGCACTTTCTCAACTGTGCTGCATAATGCAGCCTATTTATTTTGTCCTGTTGGCTCTATCTGCGCCACCTTCATCACTTTCGGGGTGTGGATCCCCCAGTGGGGTGGTCTCCCGACTCCCTCCGCTGACTGTTTCTGATAGCCCTGCGCCCCCTCTTTCATTTGATATGTGTCCCGTGCGGGTGCCACCCTCCCGCCGGGAGATGCCGCAAAATGAGCCCCCTTGAGGCTTATGGCGGCAGGGCTCGGGGGAAGCGAGCTAGACTGCTGTTCTTTTGAGGGGTTATAGAGTGTTTCGAGCCCGTCCCTGTGGCATCGGTCCCATCGTTGTGGGACCAAGGGGGCCGGCGCAGCGGCACGCCGAAGCAGCCTGTCACTAATAACACCGGTCAAGATGCAGGACAGGAACCTGGAAGTGACCGACAGGCTGCTTCAGCGTGCCGCTGCGCCGGCCCCCTGGGCCCCACAATGATGGGACCGATGCCACAGGGACGGGCTCGAAACACTCTATAACCCCTCAAAAGAACAGCAGTCTAGCTCGCTTCCCCCGAGCCCTGCCGCCATAAGCCTCAAGGGGGCTCATTTTGCGGCATCTCCCGGCGGGAGGGTGGCACCCGCACGGGACACATATCAAATGAAAGAGGGGGCGCAGGGCTATCAGAAACAGCCAGCGGAGGGAGTTGGGAGACCACTCCACTGGGGGATCCACACCCCGAAAGTGATGAAGGTGGCGCAGATAGAGCCAACAGAGCCAACAGGACAAAATAAATAGGCTGCATTATGCAGCACAGTTGAGAAAGTGCCTTATCCCATATACTGATGAAGTAAATACAGGATCTGAGAACAAAATTGCACTAGAAGACACAAACACAAAGCTCCCTTACACTGAATCAGTGCTTGGGTCCACCAAAGTCAGTATTGTCACATAAGAGAAGCCCTGTTGGATCAGGCCAGTGGCCCCTCCAGTCCAACACTCTGCGTCACATAATAACATAAGAGAAGCCCTGTTGGATCAGGCCAGTGGCCCATCCAGTCCAACACTCTGCATCACATAACAACATAAGAGAAGCCCTGTTGGATCAGGCCAGTGGCCCATCCAGTCCAACACTCTGCATCACATAACAACATAAGAGAAGCCCTGTTGGATCAGGCCAGTGGCCCATCCAGTCCAACACTCTGCGTCACATAAGAACATAAGAGAAGCCCTGTTGGATCAGGCCAGTGGCCCATCCAGTCCAACACTCTGCGTCACATAAGAACATAAGAGAAGCCCTGTTGGATCAGGCCAGTGGCCCATCCAGTCCAACACTCTGCATCACATAAGAACATAAGAGAAGCCCTGTTGGATCAGGCCAGTGGCCCATCCAGTCCAACACTCTGCGTCACATAAGAACATAAGAGAAGCCCTGTTGGATCAGGCCAGTGGCCCATCCAGTCCAACACTCTGCATCACATAACAACATAAGGAGGGAGGGAGGGAAGGAAGGAAGGAAGGGAGGAAGGGAAGAAGGGAAGAAAGGAAGAAGGGAGGGAGGGAAGGAAGGAAGGGAGGGAGGGAAGGGAGGGAGGGAGGAAGGAAGGAAGGGAGGGAAGGAAGGAAGGAAGGAAGGAAGGAAGGAAGGAAGGAAGGAAGGAAGGAAGGAAGGAAGGAAGGAAGGAAGGAAGGAAGGAAGGAGGGAAGGAAGGAAGGAAGGGGGAGGGAGGGAGGGAGGGAAGGAAGGAAGGAAGGAAGGGGGAGGGAGGGAGGGAGGGAAGGAAGGAAGGAAGGAAGGGGGGAGGGAGGGAAGGAAGGAAGAAAGGAAGGGAGGGAGGGAAGGAAGGAAGGGAAGGGAGTGAGGGAAGGAAGGAAGAAAGAAAGGAAGAAAGGGAGGAGGGAGGGAGGGAGGGAAGGAAGGAAGGAAGGGAAGGGAGTGAGGGAAGGAAGGAAGGAAGGAAGGAAGGAAGGAAGGAAGGAAGGAAGGAAGAAAGGAAGGAAGGGAGGGAGGGAGGAGGGAGGGAAGAAAGGAAGGCCGCCCCCCGCCCCCCCCCCCCCGCTTTTGGCCCCCTTACCTTATTCCAGGGCGGCGGATCCAGCGGCGGCGGCGGCGGGGAGTCCTCCGGCGGCGGCCTCGTGGCGAGGGAGGGAGGGAGCTGCCGGGGCTGGCCTCTGGAGGCCTCCAGGGACCAGCGCCGGGCCTCTCCGCTACCGGCGCTGGCCTCTGGAGGCCTCCAGGGACCAGCGCCGGCTGCTCCGCGGCTTCCCCGCGGCCTCCGCTGGTCCCTGGAGGCCCTCCAGAGACTCTGGAGGGCCTCCAGGGACCAGCGGAGGCCGCGGGGAAGCCTTCGCTGGCCGGCGCTGGTCCCCGAAGGCCTTCCAGAGGCTCTGGAAGGCCTTCCGGGACCAGCGCCGGGTGCCCCGCGGCTTCCCCGCGGCCTCCGCTGGTCCCTGGAGGCCCTCCAGAGACTCTGGAGGGCCTCCAGGGACCAGCGGAGGCCGCGGGGAAGCCTTCGCTGGCCGGCGCTGGTCCCCGAAGGCCTTCCAGAGGCTCTGGAAGGCCTTCCGGGACCAGCGCCGGGTGCCCCGCGGCCTCTCCGCGGCCTCCGCTGGTCGCTGGAGGCCCTCCAGAGTCTCTGGAGGGCTTCCAGCGACCAGCGGAGGCCACGGAGAGGCCTCCACCACTGCCGCCGGGCCCCGCGCGCGGGCGGGGAAGGCGGGGAGTGAGGGTGGGAGCGTCCCTGCGCGTGCGCAGGGGCCCTGCGCAGGCGCAGGGACGCTCCCTCCCTCACTCCCCGCCTTCCCCGCCCGCGCCCGCGGCCCACCGGCTCCGGGGCTGCCTAAACCGGGACCTTTAATGGTCCCGGTATAGGCAGCCCGGGATCCGGGATTGGGTGGCCAGATCCGGGAATGTCCCGGGAGACCGGGACGGTCTGGCCACCCTAACTTTTCTTCACCCGTCTCAGCTGTTATTTTTATTACTTCTGCTGGCACTATCCATAGCGGTTTTCTCTCATCCCCATACTTCTTATATTTCATCCAAGTATTTAGCAAATTATTTCTTATATAATGGTGAGAGAAAAAACCATCCATCTTTTTTTCCCCATAGTACATATAGGCGTGCCAGCCAAATTTATTTCCATGACCTTCCAACGCTAAAAGTTTTTTGTTTAACAGCGTCACCCATTCTTTTATCCACACTAGACAAGCTGCTTCATGATATAATTTTAAATCTGGTAATTGGAATCCTCCTCTCTCTTTTGCATCTGTTAAGATTTTCATTTTAATCCTTGGTTTCTTCCCAGCCCACACAAACTCTGAAATTTTCCTTTGCCATTTATTAAATTGTTTACTGTCTTGCACAATCGGAATAGTTTGAAACAAATACATTATTCTTGGCAAAATATTCATCTTAATTGCAGCTATTCTTCCCAGCAATGACAAATTAAGTTTATTCCATTTTATATCTTCATCGATTTTATACCATAGCTTCTCATAATTGTTTTTAAACAAGTCAATATTCTTCATTGTTATCTCCACACCCAAATATTTTACCTTAGAAGTAACTTCACATCCCGTTATCTTCTGCAGTTCCTTTTGTTTGCTTACTTGCATATTTTTACATAGAAGTTTTGATTTTTCGTTATTAATACACAGTCCCGCCAATTCCCCATATTCTTGTATTTTAACTAACAACAAAGGTGTGACTTGTATGGGATTTTCATTTATAAACATTATATCATCTGCAAATGCTCTATATTTGTAAGTAAATCCTTTTACTTTTAATCCTTCTATTTCTTTATCTTCTTGGATTTGCATCAGTAAGATTTCAAGAGTCATTATAAACAACAGTGGGGAAAGCAGACAGCCTTGTCTTGTACCTTTGCTAATTATCATGTCTTCTGTAAGATCTGCATTTATACATAACCTTGCATGTTGTTCAGTATATATTGCTTTTATCATCCTTATAAAGTTTTCCCCCAACTCCATTTGCTCCATTACTGCAAACATAAAGTCCGAATTTAAATTATCAAATGCTTTCTCTGCATCCGCAAAAAATAATGCTACTTCCTTTTCTGAATGTCTTTCATAATATTCTACAATATTTACAACAGTTCTAATATTGTCTCTTATTTGCCTTTTGGGGAGAAACCCCGCTTGATCTTCCTTTATAAAATTTATCAAAAATCGTTTAAGCCATTCTGCCAAGATTCTTGTATATATTTTATAGTCATTATTTAATAGTGAGATTGGTCTATAATTTTTTACATTCATGACATCTTTATAAGAATTAGGTAATAGTTGATGTGAAAGACCTCTCCTAGAGATCCCGGAGAGCCGCTGCCAGTAGACAATACTGACCTTGATGGACAGATGGTCTGATTCCATTCAAGACAGCTTCATGTGTGTGCATGAATTAGTTCTGTTCCACTTCGTCATATCACTGAAATGGAAATGAGTCCAAAAAGAGGCAAAACCTAGAATGTAGGTAAGAAAAGGTTACGTTTTTAGCATCACCCCAGTTCCCATTACAGATGCTTACAAAGAATTTGTTTTTAATCCCAAACAGATCAACATACTTAGTATTCAATTACCATATCATTAGCTGGTTCTTAGTGCACCATCGTGTGCGTATGTGTGCGGAGGGAGGTGGGGGGGCTGTAATCTATTGTGAGGGATATGATCAAACGCATCCTCCTGCAAATCAGATTTCATTAAATGTGTTTACAGCAGGTCTGTTGCTTTGTCATTTTTCAGGAGTGGAGAAGCCAAGGAACCAAAAGCTATTGGAACGACAAGCAACAAGAGATGCAAAGGAAAAAACCCCAAGATGGCAGAAAATCCTCATTTCTTCCCACGGAAATGTCTGTGCTTTCAGTTAATCAATTTTGGTTAGCAACTGCAAGCAAGCTGGTGAAAGAGGGGTCAGACAAAACTAGAAAAAAGAAAAGTAGGAAACAAGAACTAGGAAAACAGGAAGGCTTTAAAGCTACTAGGGATGCTGGGGGTATTTTTTATGCTAAGGACTCTGTATAATAAAAGTGGTCCAACCGATCAGGGCCCAGGATACAGACCTGAAAGTTTCACGGTGGAGGTGGCACCCAGGAACATTTACAAATTGCCTGGGATTTTCAAGGCTGTTTGTGCTGTCTATGGACCACCTCAGTCCAAGAGAGCCAGTTTGGTGTAGTGGTTGAGTGCACTGATTCTTATCTGGGAGAACAGGGTTTGATTCCCCACTCCTCCACTTGCAGCTGCTGGAATGGCCTTGGGTCAGCCATAGCTCTCACAGGAGTTGTCCTTGAAAGGGCAGCTTCTGGAAGAGCTCTTTCAGCCCCAGCTATCTCACAGGGTGTCTGTTGTGGGGGAAGAAGATAAAGGAGATTGTAAGCCACTCTGAGACTCTGATTCAGAGAGAAGAGCAGGATATAAATCTACAGTCTTCTTCTTCTTCGTCAGGAAACAGCTTCCTAAAAATTCTCTGGCAGAGAGACCTCCACAGATAAGAGTGAGATGTTTCTCTTCAGGCAGGCACCCTCTGATAGCAATCCCTTCCCCAGAAAGGTTCTCAGTACCTGACATCACACCTTAAACCACCACACCAAGGACAGTAGGTACTTCAGTGTCACACTGGGACACATCTCAGAAATTAAGCACTTCCCCTTTAAGTGGGAAGCTAGTCTCCAGAGGAACAAGAATGGAGACGTTTCCAGCCTACAACAGTACATAAACCCTCTGCTGGAAGACCAGGCGACTTGCTTGTAGTTTCCATCCAGGCTCCCAATGCACTATTCTCCATCCAAGACTTATGAGTAGCACATGGTGCTTGCCTGGCAGCAACTCCCGGAACCACCATTTTCTGGGTTCCAGCTGCTCCCCACAGTCAGATCTCTGCTTCCATGCTAGTGTTGGCTTTGAACACAAGAGGATATTGCCACATAACTATGTTGCCACTGCAGTGACACTATTTATATGGAGAGGATTTAAAGAGCCACTTGCCATGTTCAAGTGCTGATACTTCCCCAGAGAAGCAGTGTAGGATGTGGGAGGGGGCAGAAATCACTTAAGACAGATGTTTTATTAGCCTGGTAGGCTAGCTGTCTCCTTTCATTCCCTTAATATCCTCTTATACAATAGTCTTCACTCTTTTCTTCTCAATCCCAGCATAGTAGGATGACAAACAGCCCTGCAGTTCCCTCCAAGGGCAAATGGCAACCCGTATACTTTTCTGTTTGTACCCCACCCGTATACTGGCTTGCTTTTGCAGGGTGTTCAGAGCAATGCTTGGCAAAACAGGAGAGCTGCTTCCATTGTCAAGAAGGCTAAAGACTCAAGGCCAGAATGACAGACTGCTGGTGATGTCTTCTGCAAAGGCAGTTTCAAATCCTTCATCTGGCTTCTCCAGCAGCACTAGAGAAACATGCGCTCCAGTAGAACCTATTTTGTAGGGAAAGAGCCAACTTTCTGGTTCTTATCCCAGATAAATTGCTGACTCTGTTGTGTTTCTTGGAGAGAGTTTGGAGATGCCTATGAAAACATTTTGATGGTGAGACTATTTCAAGTTTTAGCCCTCCTCAAAAAGGGGAGAAGATGCATCTTGTCTTTAGCACACATGCTAGGTTCATGAGATACCCACGAGTGGCAAGTGAATTCCTGTCCTTTCCTTCAATTGCCCAGATTTGTTCAAGTGAGCAGTGTGAGAAAAATTGGGGGGAGGGCATAGTAGATGCTGTGACATCACTTCTGAAGCTACCCAGAAGTGACATCACAGCATCCATAATGCTTTAGGAAATTCCCCTAATCTCTATGGCTTTTACCACAGAGATCAGGGGAATTTCTAGAGCATTACAGAGGCTGTGATGACATTGCAGCATTTATAATGCCACCCTTTCCCCCAGGATGCTGGTAATCCTAGCACATGTGTATATGCATGAACACAAAGGGTTTTTTCAATAATTGTCCCCATGCTTTGGAACTAACTTTCAGTCACAGGTAGCTAGAGTTTTCTCCAGTTTTATATAGTCTATAAGGCACAGCTGTTTTGGGGAACATTTAAATTGGAACCTTAATAAGGTTGCTGACAAGCCTGGAGAAAAATGTCCTATTCCTTTAATAAAGTTTTGATGAGTGGAAATGGACAGCTGATGCTTTTGGAGGTGAACTGCACCACCTGGTAAATAACATCCCATTAAACTTCTCATAAAGGGACAAGATCACTCTAAAATATCTCTCAAGACTCTCCCCCTTGATACATGCAGTTTGTTTGCAAGCAGACTACCAACACAGAAAGACTACCTACTTTCCTCAATCAAATATTGGAGGTCAGTCTCTTTGAAAACCAAAAGCAGCTTAGCAAGAACAACAATTACACAGCACTCCTATTGCAGGAAGGGCTTTGAAAGCAAAGTCAGACTCATAACTGCCTGGGGCTCACTCCTAATCTCCTATCTGGGTTGCCTATTTAGGGGGAAAGAAAGACACAATAAAAAAAAATACACCAATAGATGAATCTCACTGTGCACAGGAAGAATCCAAAGCCAAGCTGCCCAAAACCCACTCGTGAGACAGGACTGAACTGTGCTTTGAACCTCTTCTGCAAGTCCTATCAAAATAGCCATATTACCTCTCCACAGGCTGACCTTGTACTGGCTATTTTAATTTAAAGCCTCATCCTGATCAGGACCATGGAAGATGGGAGCTTACAAAGGGATCCCTGCTGGCTAAAGGGAAGGAGCCAAGTGTTGTAAAAGTTCCTTAAAGGATGCGAGAAGACTCTGTTTGTCTGGCAATGAACGATTGCACTGACTTATCCTGTGGTGTGCTATTCATATGACTGAAACCCAAACTTGTGGCCTACTTTTCCAATGCCTTGACCAGCTAGGGATGCCAGCCTCCAGGTGGGACCAGGGAATCCCCTGGAGTGACAGCCCATCTCCAGATGACATACATCAGTTCCCCATAGAAAATGGATGCTTTGGAGGGTAGAGTCCATGGTCCTGTGTCCCACTGAGGTCCCCGTCCTCCCCAGGTTCCATCCCCAGATGTCAAGGAGTTTCCCATCCTGGATTGGGCAACCCTAACCCACCATCCCCAGCCAATTATCAGGAGGGACCTGGCAACTCTGCCTCCTGAGGAGGGAAGGGGAGAGAGAGAGAGACTAGGATCTAAGAGAACAAGAGTCCCAATCCCCAGCTTGGGCCAGTCACACACTCTCAGCCTAACCTACCTCACTGGTGACCCATTGGGAAGGAAGGTGGGGTACAAACAAAGTACATAATTAAACATTCATCAGTATTAATGCTACGTGCTGATTGGGAGGGGGGCTGGGACACTCCTTCCCATGCATACCCCCATGAGACAATGCTAGGAGCATCTTTAAGACTGGAAGCATTCTTGTCTGTGTGTGGAACGCTGCAGAAAACTTCAGAGAGAGGAGCAATTAGTTTGCTGCCTAACTTGGAATAATATGCATATGGGGGGAAAGACTCCCACAAGACTAGATCTCATTCCCCACCCCCCTCCTAACATAGCTCAGAGAAGATGCCACAGACAACACAGTCAGAGGAGAGATCAAACAGCATCAGTAGATTAGAAGAGACCAGAATAGCTCACACAGAGAATGCCTGCGGTCTTCAGAAACAAAAAAAAAAAAAACACATTCCCGAGTCCAAATTTCTGTCATGCTCCAAAACCTTGCAGCAACGTTGAAGTTTAAATGAAGCCAGAGGGTATGCAGGGAACATGCAATATTTAATAATGAGGGATGACTCCAAGAGATGCCAGCATCCCCAGGAACTTTAGGAGAGATACATATTGCAACAGTTTGCAAAGACTCTATGCTTCACTTGCAAATCGAGGCAAACTTTGTCCAGAAGTCCAGAGGCCACCAAAATGAAGCTGGAGTGAACTTGTTGTACACCATCTGACAACTCAGAGATCATTTCCCACCCCCTACAATTATCTCTCTCTTCCTTCTTTCTTTTGTATTATGCTGCTGTCTTCAGGTCTTGTTTTCAGCCCTCAAGCCAATCCAGATGGGTTTATTAAGACTTTCCAGGCTATGATAACTGCAGCAGTGGGTAATGCATAATTGCAGAAACTGGGACTGGGTGCAGAATTAGTACCTGGGGGGTGGGGGGGGGGCAGCTTAACTACACGTTACAAAAGCCTCACATTTTTTCTCAAATTTTTTACTGTCAGATGTGAACTGTGAGTTCCGTGCTCAAAATTCATGAGGGGAGGACAATTCAGACTTGGACCTTAGGGTATGGGGAGAGATGAACTGAGCACCCCCCCCATCCCCACATAAACACATCCTGACTTGTTCCTCAACAGGGCGAATAGCAGCAGTCCAGGAAATTAGCAGGGGGGGGGCTAAAATTAAAGTTCCTCTCCCTGCAAGCCACGGTTTATTTAAATTGGGCCATCTTGCAATGGAGTGCCAAGCAAAGAACTCTCCATGCACTTCTGATCAAAATAACAGGAGGAGGATGTGAGGACTTTATAACATATTCCTTCAAGTGTGGCTTGGAAGTGTGGCAACCCTTGATTATATCTCATAAGAACTGCCTGGCTGAGGCAGACCAAAGGGTCATCTAGTTCAGGGGTCCCCAACCCCTGGGCCGTGGACCACTACGGGCCGCGGCCTGTCTGTAAGTGGGCCACAAAGCCTGGCGGTCCCCACCACCACCATGGAGTTTAGCTTTGTCACCCCCCTGCCACCGCCCTCCCTTTCTCCCTGGTGCTGCAATGCAGCACAGAGCTCCATCGTTTCCCTCCCCTCCTTCCTGGAACCGGAAGTGAGGGGGGAGAAGCATTCTCTCATGCATACTTCAAAGTATTAGATGGCACGCTTCGCAACTGGTAAGGCCCAGTTTCGACTTTGCTCTGCTCAATCTGAGGGAGGAGGAAGGGAGGAAGGAGGGCGACGGCAGAGCGCCACACTGCCTTTCAGTGCCAGGGAGAGAGGGAAGGCGGCAGGAGGGGGGATCTGAGCCTCGTCGCGCAGGGTGAGGGGCGATGGAGCTAAATTCCGGCAGGCCGCTTCTCCAGCGGGTTGCCCGTCACTGCAGAGGCTCTGCAAGAGGCGGGCGGCGAGGCTGTGTGGCGCCGCTGTGCGGTGCCCTGAGGGGAAGGGGCAGAGCGGCGAGGCTGCATGGCATCAGGAGGGTGGTGAGGCTGCACAGCGCCACAAGGGGCAGGGAAAATTTGGTGCCCCCACCCTGCCGGCACTGGGGCTGCGGTGGGCAGGCCAGCCTTGGTGCCGGTCCCCAGTACCAAGAAGGTTGGGGACCACTGATCTAGTTCATTGTTTTCAACTATTATCCACCAGAAGAATGTATCCCTAACTCTTAGTTCTCAACTTCTGGCACTTGGAAAAATAACATCTCTGAACATGTAAGTTTCATTTAGCTATCATGGCTAACAGAAGCTAGAGGTGAACATGGTTAAGCAGGGCTTCCAGGAAGCAAGGGGCAGGACATTAGGATCCAACATAGCTTATTGTTTGTGATTAAAAGAAGCAGAATATATAATATGACACACATACCTGGATTTTGATTGCATAACTGATTAAAGCCCTAGAACTTAGATTGCAGGGGCTGAGAATTTAGCTAAGAATGTTGATTTGTGTGCTTATGCGTATTTAGCCAGGCAATGTTCTTACACTGGTTTAGAGCAATATGGGATGGGGTGGGATGCCAAGTTGGCCTTTGTCCCATGAGTTTGCTGCACCTAGAGACAGCCATGTTTCCTTACCATGCTGTTTATTCCAACATGGCTATGGAGGAATGGATGAGTGGTGAAGACTTCCAGTTGGAAAGATGCATCCACTTGATCAGGGGCAGAGAGCTCTGAAGCAAAATGTTCATTATTACAACACATGGTTTACCATACAGCCCTCTTCCTTGGTGTGACTAAGGTGGTCTCTGAGTCTGTAAAGCCCACAATCCTCTGTGGTCCACCAGGTCAAGCAGCAGCCTCAGGCCACAAGGCTCTTGGTTCAAGTCCCAGGGTCTCTGGCAAGGTCAGGATGGCCCACCAGACAGACAGTGGACATTCCAAGACTGGAACAGACAGACAACAGAGGATAAGAAGAAGACTAGTCATGCTGTGCTCCAGCAAGACAGTCTGGGGAAGAGCTCTGGTGATATAGCCAACTTAGGGTTGCTAGATCTGTGTTGGAAAATACCTGGAGACTTTAGGGGTGGAGTTGGAAGAGGATAGAGTTTGGGAAGGGGAGGGGCCTCATCATGGTACAATGCTATAGAGCAGCCATTTTCTCCAGAGGAGTTGATCTCTGCCATCTGAAGATCAGTTGTAAAAGCAGGGGATCTCCCGGCCTCACCTGGAGGCTGACAACCCTAAACCAGCTGTACAGGAGCATGTCTTATGAAAGGCAGTGGAATCATTGCATGGATCTCTGACTGCTTTGGCACAGAAACATGTTCCCCCATCCTTCTGAGGGTTCATGGAGGCTGGACCCCTGATGCCAGCCAATTCATTAATCACAGGAGACTTCTACGGTCATCTGTGTCCCACAGATCTGTTTCCTACTCTGCTGTCTTCAGTGGCACCCAACTCTGCCCCTGAAGTGGCCATCTTAACTTGTCTCATTGTGGGGTTACCTTGAGGTACATCTTGCCACACAATGCTATTCATTCATTCATTGGTCTGTCCAAAGCTTTCACCCTGGAGCTGGTTTGCAAGCTGGCACATAGTGACAGTGTAAAAAATGGTTTGTATGTATGTGTACAGCTATTAGCAGCAAGCAGGCTTTCCATTTTTGCAATAGCAGAAGTGACTCCTGACCACCACCAGCATCTGTTCTGACAACAGGAGAATGAATAGTTGCTGAGGAAACACAAGGCCAGGCCCCTGAGCCTGCAATTTCCTTCTCTTCTAATATCCTTCATTTTTCTCTTGACCTGCAAATGAATGCAACCTTTGTAGCATTTGTTGGGCATTTTGGAATACATTTTGAATAAGAAAAATCTCTTTCTCCACAGGGTGGGGGAAGATGGATGTAGCTCTGCTGTCCATGAGTTCACTTTCCAAAGGAAAAGAGAAGTTTTCAGTTTTCAAGGTCATCCAGGGATTGTCTCAGTCACAGGATTCCTGACACAGCTGCCCCAGGCTTCATGCTGGGGGGGGGGGGGGGGGCGGAATGCTGGGAGCCCCAAACACCCTGCGGCCAGCTGCCCCAGCCCCTGCCCTGAAGCTCCCATGGAGTCACCTGAGATTCTACCTGAGATTCAGGCAGCAAAGAAAGGGAGGGTGATCAACTGCAAGATGGGTGCCCCCAAACTGCCCTACAACTGATCTTTCAGGCTGCCTGAGGAATGTGGGGTCCTATCCTCAAGTTTTACCCAGGGCCCCAGAAACACTAAGACTGCAACACCCTGAGGTCATTTTCTAATCCTCTCCATCTCCTCTCATTCCAAGGAAGACACACCAAATGACAGGAAGTGGTCCAGACTGGTGGTAATTACCTGACAAATGAAATGTAATTGAGATGACTCCTTGGTGGAAGGATCTGTTATCACACATTCAAGTCACCCAGCGAACCTGCCTTATTCTGAGTCAGAGCAGGGGTCTACCCAGCTCAGAACTGCTTACGTGAATTGGCAATCCTCAAATGGAGTTCTTTTGGATCACCCAATACTAGATCCTTTATCAATTGGAGATGCTGGGAATTGAAAGCAGGATCTTCTGCATGCAAAGCACATGCTCTATCACTGAGTCATATCTCCTCCTTGATAAATATGCTTGTATAAAATAAGGATGACTGCTGGACTTAACTCTTTCTTCCATGAAGTACTAAATATACCTCAGCAGAATAACCACAAAAGACCTAATTTCTTGTCCTAGGTGAGAAACAGCCTGGGAGTAACATAATGAATCGTCCTCATTTGCTTTAACACCTTCTGAAAGCAGCTGATGCTAACGTTAGAGCAAGACTCCCACTCACAGCAGTGAATATTTTCTCCTTAGCAAAATGAAAAATTAAGAGATGATCCAGTGCAGTCCACATAAAGAAGAGAGAGAGCAAAACATAATTTTCCCCCTTCAGACTGGGGTTGCCAACTGCCTGGAGAGAAACATGCTGTCTCTTTAACACTTTTGCCCTGATCCAATACCACCATGGGTGCTCTGAAGTAAAGAAAGCCAAGGCTTTTTTTGAGCAGGAAAGCACAGGAACACAGCTCCGGCTGGTTTAGTGTTAGGGGTGTGGCCTAATATGCAAGAGAATTCCTGCTGGGCTTTTTCTACAAAAAAGCACTGTGTGAAACAATGGTGATGTTAGGGGGTGTGACCTAAAATGCAAATGAGTTCATGCTGGGCTTTTTCTCCAAAAAAAGCCCTGAAGAAAACTATGTCAGAGATCAGATCAGTACTCCCAAATTGTGTTAGGCTTGGTCACAATTTTGCACGAGTGCTGAGAATTTCCCATGAAGCAATTCTTAGACACCTTCCTCCCAACATTATATGAGGTTCCTTAGAAGGACAGCCACCACAAACTATTTTAGGTAGGTAGTGAAAATTGGCCCTGACCTGGATAGCTCAGGCCACCCTGTTCTCAGAAGTTGATCATCTCTGCTTAGTATTTGGCTTGGAGCAGGGGCATAAGCTACAGGGGAACAGCATGGCTTAAGCCCCCCTGGATGTCCCAGAGAAGGCAGTGCCCCCTCAGGGCTGTCAGGTGGCATCATGTAGCTGGCTACACTTCACCTGTGCAGTCTCATCCTCTCTCCATCTGTAAAGAGGCTACCAACTCCACTTTCTTTCTCTGGGACTTTGGGATGTTTACTTTTCATACAGAGGCACCCCTCCACTGCGTCACCTTATATTTTTTTAGAAGGATCTTTAGAAGTTCTGCTTAAAGCCTCTCAAGATGCACAACGTGCTGGAAGTTAAGGTGAGCTTGGTATCCTGGAACTTGCAGTTTTAGAGAAGAAATGGAAGATATCGGAAAGGGGGGGCGTGTTTTAGGTTGCTGGGGGGGGGGCGAGTTGTCTCTGTACAACTGGAGGAAATAAAGCTTGTCCACCATATATGGTATGTGAGGCAATTCTGTCCTGGACCCTACTTCAGTCAAACAAATGCTCCCATAATTTCAAGCCAGGGTATTTGAGAAGTCAGTATTTACTGTGGATTCTGAAATGCATTTGGAGATTCATATTGAGTATCCACTACGGAGGTACTGTGGTTGTTAGAGTGTGGGTCCGAGATTGGGGAGACCAGTGTTCAAAGCCCCATTCAGTCATGTAACAGATTATGTGACCTTGGGCAGGTCACACACTCAGCCTAAATTGTGAGGAAAGGTGAAAGAGGGAGGCATATTTATTTACTCAAATTGTCTCACTGAAGGATTTCATGACATCTTTCCTCTCAGTCCTCTTTCTTTGATTGAGATTCAGACTATTATGAGTAAAAACAAAACATGATTGTTTGGTTTAATTTTTTAAAAATATAAACTATTTCATATTGATATAATTTAATATAGATTACTAAACGTGGGCCTGGACCAGATTAAGCATCATTTCCCCACACACCCAGAAACTGAAAAATCTATGCCCCTGGATGGGAGCCCACCAAGGGAGGCAGGCATCTTTTGAATGTTTCTTACCTTGAAAATCTTATGGGGTTTCCATAAATAGACTGTGGAAAAGGGAGGGAGAGGGGAGGGGAAGAAAGAAAGAAAGAAAGAAAGAAAGAAAGAAAGAAAGAAAGAAAGAAAGAAAGAAAGAAAGAAAGAAAGAAAGAAAGAAAGAAAGAAAGAAAGAAAGAAAGAAAGAAAGAAAGAAAGAAAGAAAGAAAGAAAGACTGACTTAACTGGAGGAAGGCAAGAGCAGCCTCAGTCCATTTATAAGCACAACAGCACCACCTGGTGCCCAGTTCATTATGTACATTTCAGACTTGAATCCACAGATTTCTGAATTGCCTGAGTTCTCCCAGAATGAGAACAGATCTCCACACTACAGAAATGTGTTCCCCTGGAAGACAGATCCTGGTACTGAGTTCTCTCCTTCCCTTCCCCAAACTGCGCTACCAAGGCACAGCTCCAAAAGTTCCAGGAATGCCCCACGCTCTTGTTGACAGGCCCACACAGGCCTGCCATAAATTTGTTATGTTGGAAATATAGGAGATGCACACATCCTAAGTCCAAATAGAAACAAAGCTGAAATATTATAAACCGCATTTGCTTCCTACCCCTACCCCTCTCCACCACCTAAAATTGCATCTAAAACACTTTAGCTAGTTTGGCTGTGAGGAAGTCTCATAGAGGGAGTCAGATTTGGGCTCCTAGTTTTCTACTGCACCCAGAAAATGGTCTCATCTTTCACAGGAACAAAACAGAGAAGGACTGGCATTGCCAGGCTGCCTTCTGACCTGAACAGCTCTTAAAAACGAAGATATTGTTTAAAAATATTTTCTTCCATACACACAGCTTACCTTCAGTAATGCAGAGAAGATCCTTGTGCTGTGGTGGCAGTTGCTGCCAAAACAACTTTTGAAAAAATCTGGACAACTCATTGGGTCCTCAATTATAAGACCTGCCGTACCTGGCCCTATCTACTTTCTAAAAACATTTGGTGGGCACCAGGAAAGGTGGGAGATCCCTGCTTTAACCACCACCATCAGTGACTGAGGACTTTTCTACATTCTCATTTTTCTTGTGTGTTACTATTGCTTGGGGGTTTCCAAGGTACAGCTGAGCCACATGCTGAATACAGAATACTGCACTTTGGGACTGGATTTTACTGTGTGAAAATGATTGTTAAAGTGGATAATGCATTATGCAGCATATGTAAAAGGGTAAGTGTGCAATACTTGTAAATGCGCTTCTTCATCATAGGTCTATTGAAGCAAACTTTATGGCTGTATAGCCCAACATGTTTTTTGAGGATACTGATCAATAAAATTAGAATTGGTTGTCACAAACAGCAGAAGAGATTAATCTGCATATGGACTTAATCCATCAATTCATATGATAGAATGCTTCAAAAACAACAAAATAACCTACATATAGAAAGTTACCGGTAATTGTCAGGAGAAAGGTTCTAAATACAGTTTTTCCCCTGATGAACTAGTTTGCTATATACAAATGGAGGTTCTGTTCATATACCAGTTTCTCTTGTCCGTTGTGGGTAAAAACAGATCTTTAATGGGTTTGCCTTCACACAAGCTGCTCTGCTCAGTATAAGAGCCAGTTTGGTGTAGTGGTTAAGTGTGCAGACTCTTATCTGGGAGAACCGGGTTTGATTCCCCACTCCTCCATTTGCACCTGCTAGCATAGCCTTGGGTCAGCCATAGCTCTGGCAGAGGTTGTCCTTGAAAGGGCAGCTGCTGTGAGAGCCCTCTCCAGCCCCACCCACCTCACAGGGTGTCTGTTGTGGGGAGGAAGGCAAAGGAGATTGTGAGCTGCTCTGAGACTTTTCGGAGTGAAGGGCGGGATATAAATCCAATATTTTCTTCTCATTGTAAATGGCTTTTTCTGTACAAACTGTAATTCGCTGATGGGGTAAACACAGAAATTTTGATACTGCTGAAGAGGGAGGAGATAGGAGATTGTGGGGTCAATTGAAATATGTAATGCTAACCTCAGCCCTAAACTTTACCACATTAAGAACATGAAATGCATGATATACATTTGCAAATAAAATAATTGCTATATTTATAACCTTTCTTAAAAAAATATTTTCAGTTATACAATAAAAATACTGTTTGGGATGTGCAAGTTCTATCCTAAGTACAAGTAGTGAAAAGAGAACTGTCATCAGTAGTGTCACAACCCCTCCCCAAATTATTTGATTTCAAAAAAGAGCATGTAGTGCTCAATCCTATCATCCTGAAACAAATGAGACTCACATTTTCAAGAGAAAATAATTTAGAAGTGAACATCCCTGTAACAGCATTTACATTTCACTAATCAATCAAGTTTTGCATACTAGGAATCTGAAATGGATGCACACATAACCCATTTTTTCTCTTTCTCTGTGCTTTCACAGGTGTACTTTTGGTACACAATAGACCAGTGAATTTAGTGGCTCCAGAGTACGTTTCCTTACTATCCAAGATCGTCTCCTCCTTGCTACCCTCAAGTTTGCCATGAAACAACTAACTCATGGAGAAGGGCAAAATCGGCAGTGGCCTAGATTGGGCGATTCATAAATTTAATAAGTAATAGTAATAATCCCTACTAGCTAGCTAGAACCCCATGTTCAGATGCAGTCTTCTTGTGACCAAGAGGGACAGCTCTTGCATTCCCATCCTGGATGCAAGTTCCTCAGAAGCTGGATGCTGATGGAGACAGAATACTGGTCTAGGAGGAGTCTTGGTCTGATCCAGGAGTGCTCTTATTATTTTAAAAGTCTAGTCAGGCAACAAGTCAAAGATGCATATGGTCACACACAAAACTTATTTTATTATTCTCTTTTCCCTTTAATAAACAGTCACTATAAAAATAAAATTTGCTATTCACTAACGTTCACTGTTGGTGAAATACAATGCATTTCAGGACGAGGTACAGTCTGGCAGCCCCTTGATATTCAAGTTTTGAAAAATACTCTTTGCTTTCCCCAAAATACAATAGATCAGACATTTGTGTTTCTCTCAGTTCAGCAGATGCAAGCTAGTTCCAGTCAATGTTACACCAAAATTAGTATTGGATAAGTCAATTTCTTCTTTATAAAAAAAATAATCCTGTTGTTTGTCCTACATCAGATTCCTGTTTCACAATTTTGAAATGCATTTCAGAATTTTCATTTTTATTGCAACTCTGAAGCTTTTTATAAAATATGCAAACATTTAAAATTAAAAAAGGAGAGAAGAAAAAAATGTGCCTTAAATCTGAATCTGTACCCCCAACAGAATGGAGATTTATTTTGGTATCTTAAATTATTCCAAGCCATATAAATATATACATACACATAAAAAATAGAGGGAAAAAATTCTCTGCTCAAACTGACAGGTCAGCTTTCTTAGGTACCTTAACAGGTCATACACTACTTTGTGCTCAAATAGATACCAAAAATATTTTCTATTTTTATTACAGTTTTGCTACTTGAGATTTTTTTTCTCATGGCTGAACACTCACAAAAGCCATAATCTGCTTCATCTTCCCCATAACAACTGAACTAATAGATGAGAAATCAAAAGCCACATGGCATGGTTTAGCAATGATCTTTGAACATACCTTTAAGAAACATTTCGAAAAGATTCAAAACGAAGTTTGGAACATATATACTACAACATACACCATTTCTTTATGTCTCTGAGAGAATTCCATCCCATAACTACATGCAAGCTAAATTCTGCCACTGAGGCCTTTAGGGGGTCTAAAGCTTAGAAACTGTATTCATCTCTAAACTTTTCTGGGATTGTAGGTTGCAAAAAGAACAAGACCCTAAATCTTATTCTTGTGGAAACAAGAAGTCAACATTCATGTTGACCAGAAAATAAATATGGTCAAAAGTGAAAATAGAATGGGGGTGGAAGGAGACCTAGGCACAAATAGTTATCTCTTTGGGATGAGAACAAGACTCAGAAGCAGGGATGGGCACAAACCTAAAAATTCCAGTATGGGGTGGTTCCCAAACCAACCCAGCAAAAAATTTCCCAAACCAAACCAAACTGCAGCTAGGAGAAAATGGGGGAGGGGTTGGCCTGGGAAGAGTTAAATGGCTTCCAGCCATTTAAACTTAACAGCTGGTGGGAGGACTCACTTCCTTCCAAGTGGGTGGAAGTGAAACGGAGCATTGAAATGGCTTCTAGCCATTTTACTTAACAGTGGACCAGGTAGCAGCAATTTCAGTGCTCTGTTTCACTTCCCCTGCTTCGAAGCAGAAGGAAGCAAAACAGAGTGCAGAAATGGCTCGCAGGGATGGGTGGACCCATCTGCTGTTAGGCTGAAATTGCCGACAGCCATGTCAACACTCTGTTTTGCTTACCTCACTTCCAAGCAGGAGTACGCAAAATGAAGCAGGAGGGTGCACTTGTCTGCTGTTAGGCTGAAATGTCTGGCAGCCATTTAAACCTAACAGGTGAGCTGCAGATATGCTGTTTAAATGGCCCAAACAGCTGCACCAAACCGGACAAAAGTTCAGTAGATGTTCAGGGAAGGCGGCTTCCTCAAGCATCGTTTTGGGGTCTACAAACCAGGCCAAGTTCATTTCAGATTTTAGTCTGTGAATCAGTTTGTACCAATTCCTACTTAGAAAGATATCCTCCCAAAATGCATAAATGTAATGCATATTAGGGTCTTATCTTGTTTTATGATAACACAACTTTCATTTGTGATTAGGACAGAGGACCTATCCCAAGATCCCAGTGTAACACAACTGCCATTCATTATGCTTGTGCACGCACCACTGGAACAAAGGTTGCAGTGCACATTTACAGGAAACAGCAATTTCAAAAAGCAGCAACAATTCAGTGACATTATTTAGACCAATAAGAGTTTCCAGTTTTAAGAATAGGGGGTCTTAAAAATTACTGGCTTGAATATTCATCCTCAAAAATGTCACACCTAATTCCAGTCTCCAGTCCCATCCCTTAGAAACATTTATTATGCAGTGTATTTGGCTCTCTTCACTCACACACAAAAAAACCTGATAGCATCACACACAGAATCCCTGCTTTTCTCTCTCTGAAATTATATACATAAGTGAGAGGGGAGGAAACACAGTTTTTGAGTAACAGGTTCTAGAGTGTCAAGCCACGTGTGAGGTAAGATAATGCTATTTCACAGACAGTTATAAACGATCCCTCACTCCATACTAAAGATGGTACTCTTGTGGAAAGGGAATGGGTGTCTGTTTGGAAGGGAAGGAGGTTCTATTTACAGAAGCAGCAGCAAGAGACAAGAGCAGCAGCAGCAGCTTCCAAACAGGCACCTACAAGCACCTGTATGGCACCCGTGGGTTAGGTTTAAATCTAAAAGGGAAAGGACAAGCTGGAAGAGGGACCTCAAATATTTCCAGCCATGTCCTCAACCATTTGGATTAAAGACACGCCTTTAACACAATTTGACAGGTACTTTCAAATAGCAGCATACACCACTTTCCCTGTACAGATACTTGTATCCTCCGACAAACATTCTTACCATAAAATCACTACAACCTGTCACTTAAAAAAAAAAAAGGACGACTTTCACAGAAGCAACAGCTGTTTGATCTTTCAACACAGTCATGGGGAGCTTTGGCTTCCTTTTACTTTAAAAAAAAAATATTCACATTTTCTGCTGTGCTAATGTCGGATATAAGATCAGTACCAGTCAATACAAAGTGACAATATCATTTCTTCACTGCCTGCCACTTTTATGGAAGACCCAGGTAGGGATAGCGACAGGTGACATCCAATGCAAACTCTGTGTAAAAGATTTTGATTGGGATTGGAGGGAGATGCCCAAATACCATTTAAGCTCTACTTGATATGTGCTTGTATGGCATGCAGAGGAGCCCAAGGAATACTTTTAAGAGACACAGAGCCTGGAGTCTGAGGGGTGACGTCTGCAGAGTAGAAGCCAAGCAAGGAGTCGTCTCTGGTAGTAAGGGGAGCCAGGGGTGAACGGGGGGCGTCCACTACGTTGGAACCCAGCTCTCTGTTCCCCGGGTGGTTAGTGCTGACCAGCCTCCCGGATCCGGCATGCCACAGCAGTGATGAGTGCTGCACCCTTGCCACTGCCATCTTCTGACTGGAGGAAGGTTACCTCGCACTTTGGAGAGAGCTGCTTCACCGTCTCATGCATTACTGAAGAGAAGCTGCAGAGAAGGGAAAGAAATCAAGAGTGGTCCTGAAAAGTCAACAGAGATCTCCATCTCCTGGTTTACAATTAGATATTCCTTTATACTTAACTTGGTTTGTATTTTGGCCAATTTTATTCACGTTTGTAACCAAGTATTTGAAAGGGGAGGAAGACGGAATGGACTGCAGCTTAGAGATTTGTTTTTTGCATGTGTAAAAAAAATACAAATCTACCTGCATTGCATTTTCTACACAAAACTATATGCATTCCATAACCACACTGTGCAGACACAAAACTTACAGCACTGTCCTAAACAGATTTACACGCTTCTACAACTACTGCAATTAATTTATAAAGGTGCAGCTCTGCTCAAGAAGGCACTGTTAGTGTTTCACACACAATCCATCATTCCAAATATCTGCTCTTTAGTCCCTCCTTTTTTAGTCTCTTATGTTAGTGTGTCTAGTGAAATTTCAAAAACCAAACAGGGCCTTCCAGTGGGCAGTGTGTGTGGTCCCAGTGCTCTGCTTATTGAATTAAAATGTTCTTATCCTACCTTTCTCTTTTCTTTAGGGATTCAAGATGGGTGGTTGGCAGAAATAGTTGCATTGCTATTAGGACTTGTGACATAACACTTGCTTGAGTATAAACCTTTGCATGCTTATAAGCATGCTTATACAGGCAATCTTAGGCACTCTTACGGGACAAGTGGGAATGCTGTGGGGCCAGGATTGAATGAAGAAACCCCTCCCCCCAACTCCTGATATAATTCCCCTCCTCCGAATCTTTGCAGAAGCCGCAATGAAATCATCCTCGCTAAGAACAGGATAGGCAACATAAGCTCTTATCCGGGCAAACGGACATACTGTGGATGAAGTTTGTAGAGGGTCCCATCCACGCCAACTGTGATCTTAAGGAAGTCCAGTCCACGGTTCTCCCGGATCTTGTCCACCACAGCTGCCATCCCTGCTCCACAAAGTTGGGCAGCCCGTCGGGCAATCACTGCACACACTTCCTTCACGATAATGCTGTCATCACACGTGCTTTCCAGGCCAAGGTGCTGGAGGATGGAACGGACCTGGAGCAGGGCTAGGCGATCACTGTAGGGCCAGAAGACAGAACACAGATCTTAGAAGCAAGAACACAACGCTTCTGATGGAATGTCGGCTTGAACCTCCATCAAACTGGCTCACAAAGCAGACCATTATGACAGGGTTTAGCAGTTAGGAAGTGCTGTGCAGTCAGGGGCAGAGAATGAAGGCAAAAAAACTTCAGAGGGGAAGGACTTTTTCTGAGACTTAATCAAGCTTATGTCAGAGTATGGGTTTCACAGAAGTCTGAGCTTTAATACTATATGAAGTTCTGTGAAGCTTGAACAACACCCAGATTAACTGTTGGACCAATATGAAGTATTCCACTCAGTTGACATTTTCTAATGCATCATTTTTCATCTTTCATGATTTTCAGTTCAATATACCATAATCTCTTAAAACTGACTCGTTCGCTCCTTTCCAAGTCAGGAAATAGTAATTACTTTTGCAGAACCCCTTTTATATACTTTCCAAATAATAAAAGGATATTGCAGACACTCTGCAATATCAGTTATCATTTGTTCTGAGCAAGCAGTGCAAGAGTTCATTTCAAATTTCAGTGCAAAAGTGAGAAGCTTCAGCAAGGTCCCACATGGGCCAAGCAAAGCAAATTTCCTAATCTTCTTTTGGGGAAAAAAACCTGCAAGCCCAGGCTGTCTTCAATGGCCTTGACCACTGCTTGCACCTCAGAATGCAGGTCAGTTATCCAACTGAGGCCACTAATAGAGATGGGCACAAACCAGCTAACAAACCAAAATTCATGCCAAACTTGGACTGGTTCAGGGTTTACCAACCAATAGCTGGAGGAGGCACCTTCCCCAAACATTTAGTAGACTTGTGGGTTGTTCCGTTCTAACATTCAGGTCCAGCTATTTAAACCTGATGGCTGAGTGGTGTGGAGTCTACCAGTCAGCTGTTAGTTTAAATGGCTGGCTGCTAGCCATTTAACCCTTCAGTTTTGCTTCCCCTGTCTTTGTAGGGAGGGAGGAGCAGCAAAAACAAAGAATTAAATGGCTCTCAGCTGACCTAACAGTGGATGGGCAGGACCCACTGAGCTGTAGTTTAAATGGCTGCAAGCTTAAATTGCTTTTTAATAGTTTAAATTGCTCCCTCCTTCAAAACAGAGGGAAGAGAAATAGATGGGTTAAATGGCTGGTAGCCATTTAACCCTTCTTGGGCATTCCCCACTCCTCTCTCCTAGCCCCAGTGAGCCACAGCTGAGAGAAAGATGAAAGGGAAGTCCTTCCAGGCAATCCCTGACCCCTTTCTCCTAGCAACGGCTTGCTGCAGCCACAAGAAATGGGCAACTAAACATGCCAGACTGGCTTAGCTTGGGCAGGGCCCTTTTAAGTTTGGGGACCACCCCAAACCACTTACTCCCCCCCCCAGCCACTATCCTTTGCACCACTGACTTTGAAATACACCCTGTGGAGCTTAATGAGAGATGATTCCAGACAAGCATGCAAAGGTGCTCACTGAAATCCCTTATCAGGTTGACAAGTCTCAAGCCACATACTAAAAATTCCTACAACTTTGGACATAATTTGATACAACCATAACTATTTTGCTGCTTCTAACCCTCCCCCCAAAAAATCCTCTCCCTCATTTCTCTTTCTGTAATGTTAATAAAGAATATGTGCTGAATGACATAATATGCATGCTGTCATGCAGCCTCACCCCATTCCAAAAAAGTTAATAATGTCTCATGTCTAGTTCTGCCTTGCATGAGATCATCAGGATTCACAGCACTGTAGGAAAAAAGAGCTGACTGTCCACTAGGTGGCAGCAGACCAAATTTCCATCATCAGAAGAAAAGAATAGTTTCACATCCATCCATCTATTGCTTCTTTATCCTGTGCTTCCTCCAAGAAACTCAAGGGCAACAAGTTCCATCAGTTTATTACATCACATTCAGCCTGACTGGGCTACAGAGAACACCCCAAACAAGTTCCAGAACTGATCCTGTCATCAGTTTTGTTGCTGGTTTGTTTTTGCATTGCCTCATATTTGCTTTGGCCCAATGCAGGCTGGGAGGCCCATGTAAGCAGCCTTTCTGGAGGTACCTGGTGTCTCTCTCAACCTACCCTTCTAATTCAGTCCTCACCTTTCAATCTGTGACAGAAACTTGGTCTCAAAGATTCCCCTTGTCTTTAACCGCTCAGAAATCTGCCCACGGAAGAGCAGCCCTCGTTTGGTGAAATGGATCAGGATGTTCCGTACAATCTCACCAAGATACATCCCACTGATCATCTTCTCAAACCTGAGACAGAAAGGGAGGTGGGGGTGAAGGGGAGAGCACAAAGTCATTTTCTAGTTGAAAATGCAAATGATGGCAAGCAGAGCCATGTGCCCACAGTGGCTTGTGGGCTGCAATTCAGACTCCGGATTTGGCTTAGTGAGCATTCCAGATTGCGACATGCAATTAGAGCTGAAACTCCTGAAAGCTTTCCACATGGACCCCAGTCTCAAGGATGCACAGACAGCTGTACAGTTTCCTCCCCAGCATAAATGGAACAAAGTCCTTTTCAGCACCCCTCCTGCAGTGGTTTTGGCAGAGATCTCCCCACTTACAGGCCCCCTGCTGCTAACTTCCATGAATGCACAAGCTAAGGCCACAAAACACCAAGTTGCCTTAAAAAAGAGAGAGGGTAAACAAGAAAGGCTCTGCTACAGCCTTCAACAGGAGGGGAGGGCCGCTAAGTGGGATAAAAGTATAATAGAATAAAATGAAAACTCTGCTACCCTGGGGAAGAAGGAGCTCACAGGCCCTCTGTCTCAGGTTGTTTGTTTATGTATTTATTTAATCAGATTTATATCCCGCCCTCCCTTAACGGGCTCAGGTTGAGTGGGTGCAGCCAAGTTTGCTGGCTCTCCACCCTGTCTCAGTCCTGTTATGTGGCCCCTGTAAAAATCACTTGCCAGAAAGGGACTCAGGAAACATCATCCCTGCTACTTAACCAAGCTATCAGTAAAGTGCAGCAAAATGGGGAGAGTATGAACATGACCCAGGTTCAACTCTCCACTGTGTCCTGAAGCTCACTGGGAATTCCAAGGGTCAATAATGAGTTCTTAGACTAACCTACCTTGCAGCGTTGTTCTGAGGAGAATCCAAAGAGAGGGTCTCACTGTGAGATTCTCACATAGGCTACCCAAACTACTTAAAACCTCACTTTGTGGAGAAGGGGTGGTATATAAATTGGAAAAATATATAAATAGAAGAAAAGGAAGAGGAATCATTGAACAAATAAAACCTAGAACAGGGACTGTACACTGCATCCTTCACAGTGTAGAACAGACAAAAAGCACAAGCAGTTCCATGTTAGTTTAAAACAAGAGCTCAGTCGGGAATCTGACTAAATCTACAGTTTAGATGTAAAGATCCAAGTCTCAAAGGAACATTTTGTGGGAGGCAGACATTTACAAGACAAACACAGATGAGCAGCTAAGCAGGAGAAGAATCCTACTGGAGAATTTTAAGGTAAGAGGTATATCCTACAGGCTCCCCTGGCCTGATGCAGCCCTCAGAATCCCCTGCCTACTGGCATTCACACAGGAGCCATTTCATAAGTAAAACTGAATCCAGCATCTTGCTAGGGAGTCCCAGAGGCACAGGAAATCTTCTCCAGAGCCACTCACTGCTCACCTTTGTTTCCCAGGGTTGAGGGAATGCTCATCCACCAGGACATCAAACTCAGTCCGGAAGTCATCCAGGCAGTCATTGTCACCGAAGGCACCCCACTCCATGTTGACGCACATCCTGCCCTCATCTCCTTCCACCATCTCCACATTCTTCATCTCCTCCATGTAGCAGGCATTGCTCCCTGTTCCTGGGGATTCACATACAGCAGTTTAACACATTGAAGGAACATTGCTCAGGCTCCAGGAGCCAGAGCAGCTTAACTGTATTCAGTGCATAGTATACAGGAAAGGAGCAAAATAGGAGGAGGAAGAAAAGGACTGCCGCTATTACTTTTTTAAAGAAAGTCTCCACCAAACTTTTTTACAGAGACAGAAGGGGAAATATGCAGGCCACTTTCTATCCAGTGGTTCAGTAACAAGCAATCTCACTTGGCCCTTTTATCATATACCATTTAAGATCGTGGCAGCAATTGGTAAAGATTTTGGCCTCTGGCCTGCTGCTGCCACAATGGCAGCAGGTGAACTTGCTGAGCTAGAGAATGGCTGTTGGTGCTGAGCAGTCCGCCTCTGCTTGAAGGAGAACCTTACAGGCTGCCCAAGCCCACAATCTGTACATGTGCCTTCTCCACTGTGGGTCCTGCCTTTTGGAATGGTTTGCCTGAGAAGCTCAGGAAAGTTTCCGCTTTCCCGGCTTTCTGTAAACTATGCAAAACTGAACTATTCAAGAGGGCTTCTCTGTACAGGTAATAAGGTTCCGCTGTACACAATGGTTTTACAAACTTGGTTGGATAAACAATTAAGGGCTGGGGTCTATACTGCTGTGTATAGTTTACTGTAAGTAGGATCCAATTTATGTAATTTCTTTAACGTTTAACATGTCCTGTGAATACTATCCTTCAGTTTTTTCTCTGATTATAGTTGAAAGTATAATTGCAGTCATGAACCTTTTAAAATATTATACCATTTTATCTGAAATATTATGTTAGTGGTAATTACCTGTAATAAGATTGCTGCTTGGTTATTTTATTATATTTGAATGTAGAATGCAGAATTCTGTTTATCAATAAACTACTAGTTTCATTTTTAAAAAATTAACGAGATCAAAAAAGTGGATTATAAATAACATAAATAAATAAAAACTAAAAACACAAACACATAGTGTTTCGTGTCAAGTGCTTTCTAGCGTTCACTGGCCACAGCACTGCATGCCTCTGCAGCAGCAGGAGGGGTATAGAGCTTGGTACAAAGAATCACAGAGTGCCCTCAAGGATGCTGGAGTGGCAGAGAATTATCTTTGCATGCAAAAAGTCCCAGGTTCAGTCTCCAGCAACTCCAGTTTAAAAAGGGCCAAGTAGTGGGTTCAAAGGTGTCAAACGTAAAGCCCATGGGCTGAATCCAGCCCCTGCAGAACTTGGATCCATCCCACAAGCAACTGGCTCGCTGTTGCTTTCTTCTCTGGGGCTGCTGCCACCACTGCATCATAGCTTGCTTTTGCCCAGCTCCCTCTTCCTGGTTCCTGCTTTGTGTGGGAAAGAACCAAGCGAAGCCTCCCCTTCCTTCCATTGGCTGAGCTCTCCTCCTTTTTTTAGTTTTTTACTTCTATTACGTTTACAGATTCTTAACTTTATTAATCTTAAGGCAATCAAAGCAAGTTGTATTAGACTAATTGACCACGGGGTGGGGGGAGTTGTTCATTTTTCCTGCCTATAAAATGCCCCTGATCCCAGTGAATCTTCAACCCTGCCCTTGGGCTTAAGTGCTGAAAATATAGATGTGGCTCTTAGCCAAACAGTTTATCACTGGCCAAGACTGTGCATGGACCGCAATGTGATAATGCAAGGAGGAGAAAAGGTCAGAGAGAGTCCATTCGCTGTGGAAGTCTAAGCAAGGTCACCTGAAGGGAGCAGAGAAGGGCTTCACTAGGAACAAGGCAGAGTATATCCAGGGCTGTAGCCAGTGGTGGTGATGGGGTGACACCTCGTTTCAAATTGCTGGTGCCTACCCATACAAACATGAGACTTGGGGGTGGGGCTCAGATTTTCAGCTTTCTTAACTAAAAAAAAAAAGTATCTAGCTTGGGATCAGAAGACCCTGGCACAAGTGCTGAACAATGGCACACCAGTCCTCCATTCCAGCAACCAAGGAGCCAGTAGTGTGGGAGAAGACAACAGGGTGGGGGTCAGCAGGAGTCCCAACTGCTATACAGCTGAGTCTCAGCTCGCTGCATAATCCTTTCCCCCTCCCATAACTGGCAAAAATAGGATACATTATGTAAAATAAGTAAAAATTTATGCAGATTAGCTTAATTATATAAACCTGGATCTTACCAACAATGAGCCCAACTTCACAATATGGGTCTTCATAACCACAGGTCATCATGGTCCCTACAGTGTCATTCACAACAGCTACCACATCCAGGTCAAATTCCTGCATGGAGGTGGGGAGAGAAGGGTTCGTTTCATTTAGGGAGAGCAAGCATACGAGTTCTCTAAACAATCAAAACAAGCCCAGAACCCACCACCCACCACTAATACAAAACCAAATTGAGAAATTTGAATGAAGCACACAAGTTAACTAAAAGATATGCCAGTCTGCAAAAATATTGGCAGTAGCAAAGCTTCTCCCATCATTCCATTATTCTCATCTCACCCAAATAATGTATATATCATAACAACCTTTCATTTTTCATAAATCTTTTTTTTTTAGTTTTTTAATTCTGAAATCGCCATTGGAGTGTTCTTTTCACCAGGTAGTTTTTACGGAACCAGGAATTCTTACCCAAAGGGGACCTACCTCTCTCCTATGAATTGCATCTTTCAGCAAACCCACCACATCTTCTCCTTCACAGCCACTGGCTTTGAAACCTTTAGTCCAGGTCACGAGTATTCCCTTAAGACAAAAGTGAGAGGATACAAACATAAAATAGAGAGCACTTGGGGGGGGGGGGGCAGGAAATCAAAAAATCAATGGGAAGAAGGAAGGAAGACTGTATGATCCAAACAGTCTTTACTGGGGGCACTAATGAAAGTCAAGAATTGCATCCCAGAACAGACCATCTGAAATCACACCTTCAGATTGCAAGAAACCTTTCCCATCACATAATGTAGCTGCTCAGAAAAGCAATGCAGTTTGGACCAGTCTTGTTAATCCTTCTCAAACAATTTATGCTAGTATGTCCACCCACCCACACCTCATATTAGCAGCTAAATTCATTATTAGAATATTTTATTAGATTAAGTGTCTATCCACCCACAGGTTGTTTCCCAGCATCTTCAGGAAACTGATCTGAAAAGTTACATGCAAACACACCATCCAAATCATGTGCTGCACTTCTTTGAGTCATGACAGGCTCCTGAACCAGCCAAAATGGCCCAGTGTCGAAACTAAAGGCTTGCTATGGCAAAACAAAAAGGGAGCAACAGAAGATGTTGCAAAAGATAAGTTTTAAAGACAAAACAGCCAACTGCCACCTGCAAAGGTGGGCATGTGGCCCAGAAGGACAGGAGCAGGAAATAAAGTAGGATGCCAAAAATGCCCTGGAGCAAGTCAAACAACCAAGTCAGTGACAAGCACAGGCTTGCCCATTACCTCCTCACACTATGCCACAAGCCAGATCCACGCTGAATGGCTCCACCAGGACTATTCAGCTTGGCTTGCTCAAGGCAGCCACCAGCAGGCCTACCTGGGAGCAGCCCACTGCAAACATTCCTGCCATACTGAAGAACCAAATCTGTACCAGGACAGGAGGATTTATTAGACAGTGTTTTCAGGAGGAGAAGCCAAAGAATTATTGTTCAAAGGGCTCTGTCACTGCTTTTGCTCTATGCAGTATAAATAGGTCAGCATGTGCTGCAAGGAGATCTCTGGCAGCTTCCATACAATAAGCTTCCTTTTGAATTGCTATAATTCATTCACTCAGTTATTATGGAAAATAAAGATCTTACGGTGGCTGAACCAGTGCATTCTAGTGTTCTCCCTGGTGTCCTCCATTCTTTATGACATCCTCCCATCTTCCCCTGGGTTTCTGACTTTGAAGACCCTTATGCCACCAGTCTATCAAGTACAGACCAGCACTGTGCTACTGAGGTAGCCCTAGCAGGGGACATCATCTGGAAGGGGACTGGTAATGCAGTTGTGGAAGTCCCCACATTTTTGCATTGGTTTCCTTGCCATTTCCTGATTGCACAAAACAATATTATACTGCAAATGCTGCTGAACTAATGGAAGAAAACCAGAAACAATTCTAGTCACTTTAAATTTCACCCAACAAGATCATTACTAAAACTGGCATGTTTTAGGGCTTGAAACTGGTCCTTATTTTCATATTAATTTATTTCCCTTTTAATAAAGCAGTTATACTTAAACAAAAATTAAAGAAATGCACGGACGCTTTTGCCAATGAAACAGAATAAGAAAAAGAAAGGGGGTAAAACTCTGTGGGGGAAGGAACCATGCATCAGAACACGGTAATAGCAGTGCAGGGAAACCTATTGTCTGGTTTTTTCCATAGAATTTTTCCTGTTGTCCTCTTGTCTTTAAGACAAGAGAATGTTAGATTCCCAAATCATGGAGTAAAGAGTTTACCTCATCCAGCCTGTTCTGATAACAAGGGAAAGAAAATGTGAATCCGAGAGGCAGTGACACCCCCTTCATCCCCATGTACTCCAAGAAGTCCGAGATGCAGTGGACAATGTGGTCGAAGAGCTGCAAGACAGGAACCTTTGATGAATTCAGCCATCCATGATTCACAGGCAGACTAATAACCAATGGCATGAAACACTGCTGAGATTGCCTGTCTGTGTAGTTCTCTAATTATGGTAAAACTACCAATCAGACTGAAACCATCTCACAACTGGGGCAGTTTCCAGCTCCTTCAATTACACAGCAAAAATTGCCTTAAAGAACTTAACCATACATTACACTGTTTCTGGGCCTGATCCCACCATGTGCTGAAAGTTCAGAGCTTCCAGAGATTGTTCAAACTTAGTTCTTAGGTGCATGGAAATTGGATTTGGATTAGGACTGCTGTACATGGGGGCTTAGACCTTCCCCTGTGCCATTTTTCCCAACAAGCAACAGCCCCAAAGCCATTGTTTGCTCTTTTGAGGAGAGAGTACCCATCAGAAAAGCAATACAAAAGGTTTTGCAATGCTAGAGGGATGCAGCTCACAAATTAAAAGCAGATATTTCACTCCCAGCATCTCAATAACAATGCAAGGAATCTTGAGAAACACTGCTCAGATCATGCTGTGCAAAGCTAAGGAAATGTCTGAGGCCAGCCCTGCAACGTTATCAAATCCAATATCTTCTACAGCACTGCCTGGATATTTGGTGGCCAGGAGTAAGCTGGAAAGAAAGTCAGGAGTGATTTTGATTTGACCTGAATAGATTTGTTGTATCTATTCCTTTGAGCTCAGAATGGATTGACTTGACAATATATCTACATATTCTATCTAGAGATGAATGGAAACATGGTCAACATATCTTTTTGTATTAACATCAATTTTTGTGTGACTCCAGGTCAACACAGTTCTGGAATGCAAAAGAAAAGGCAGCCCCCACTCATTCTTTGCATTCCCCTTTCCTGGAACCTCCAGTGCTCTGAGCTATAGTTTCTGATCCCAGCTTTAGAACACAAAATCCACCTTTTCATGACAACATCTCTGCACCAGATGGAGGGATTAACAGACCTATGTTCTTTTACTTCCACCTCTTAAGGCCCAGCTCCCAGGTGAAGGTAAAGCTGCTGTCATAGGAAGCAGCAGCAAAGCTCCCTCACTGCTCAGGTCAGAAAGTGAGCCTGGCCAAGGAAGCCTTTTCTAGAGGCCATGTGGCATCCCCATGACTCAGCCTAGCCTATTCATGATCTCCCAGGAGTTCTCTCCTTTGGTCAGAGCTGGATAGCAGGAGACAGCACTGTGCCTTGCCTCACATGATCCACTAAGAGTGGGAGGACTGACACACAGTTTTCACAAAATGCTCATTTATCATTCCTAATATTTTAATTCAGTCCTCCTCTCCACTTCCTAGTACAATAGCTATGATGCCAGCTTAAATCAGTGCTGCTAAACTATCATATAATGAGTCAGGCAAGTGGCCCACATATGGTTTTCAGCCCTTTTAAACCACAGATGCCAGGGATTGAATCTGCTCACAAAGAACGAGATATGGCCCCATTTTCTTTTAGGAAATTATCCCCCTTGCTCCCACCTCTCACCTCCTCGCCCGTTCCTTGCATGATATCCAGAGGGATTGCGTAGATCTTGTGGTGCATCTCCACACTGCGCCTCATCCCATTTCGAATCCGCACAAGCAACACACGGAAGTTTGTGCCCCCAAGATCCAAGGCCAGGAAGTCTCCTTTTTCTGGAACCAAAATGAACTTGCCTTTAAAGCCACTTTCTGTTGCTACAGCAAGATAATCCAGGAACACCAACACTGGGTACTGAAAGCCTCATTATATGATGCCCATTTCCTAGTCTGATAGACAGATGGGGCCTTGGAGTTTCATAACTCTCAGGCATGTGTGGGCCCAGTGTAGATCAGGAGTTAAATGTCTTCTTCCCCTGCACTGTTCAAAGGGTCTTGAGGAGCCTATATCTGCCCCACTGGGGAAACATAACATGTAGCCCACATTAAGGGTGAACAGAGGTTCCCCAAGGCAGTTTAAACTTTGGAAAATGGTACAAGCGGGAAGACTTAAAATTCCTCTCCCTCTGCATCATGGTCCTGATCTGATTTGTGCCCACATATGCCTAGGAAGTCTAGAATTCCCCCCCATGACTGTTGCCGGGGGGGGGGGTGTAGCAAAAGCCCAGCAGGAACTCATTTGCATATTAAGCCACACTCCCTATTGTTTCACATACAGCTTTTAGTAGAAAAGGCCTAGCAAGAGCTAATTTGCATATTAAGCCACACCTCCTGACACCTAGCCAGCCAGGACTGCGTTCCTGTGAGTTCCTGCTAAAAAAAAAAAGAAAGAAAAAAAGAAAGAAAAAGCCCTGTTGCCAAGGAAATCCCTCTGACTCAAGCAGCCCAGGCAAAACAGCAAAGAGTCAGCCCTGGCACAAGGCAGTGAGGCAGCTGATGCAAGCAGACACAAAGGAGGCAGAAAGGGTTCACCCAGGAGCATTAAGAAATTCTTCTGTACAGGCAACTACTGAAAGAAACAGACTGTGCACAGGAGAACTGCCCAGCAGATCATGACCCAAATTAATTCATTGGGAGGGAAGCGACATTTTGATTTTCCTTCTTTGGCACAAAAATATTTTGATCCAGCCCCACAGTCACCCCCCACCAAACACATATACAATCACACCCACATACTGTCTCTAGCCTATCTGACACAATGAAACTCCCTTCTGACTCTCAGTATGAGCAACCAGTGACCTAGAACATGAAGCAAAAACAACACAAGGCCTTTTCTCCCAAAGGTTACTGTGCAAAATCCTGCCTCAAGTTTTAACAGTCCCTAAGGTCCATCAAAAAAAGGGGGGGAGCAGGACAGACGTCTCCCTGTGGGTCAACTGAGGTAGCAGAACAAGATGCAAAAAACTAAATATATCCACCAGCTGTTTGGGAGAGAGGATTCCTATTCCTTAGAAATTAATAAATTTTTCATTCCAACACGAGGGACTAGTGTAGAAAGAGAATAGGAGTTTCCACTTAACCTTCTGCTATAAGAGAGACACAAGCATCAGCATGCCTAGAACCAAGCTATGCCTGCATTGCAATTCAACCAGAGCTCACAGCAGGCAGGATTCACAACTTCCTAGTTTTGTTTTTAAAAGAAGAAAGTTCCAAACATGGACAAGCAATTCCTGGTGAATCTCCAAAGCCAAAGCTGCTGGAGATTTCCAGAAGACAGGGTTTCAATGCCATTATAGCTAAATTCAGGATGCATTACATAAAGTAAAAGAATCATTCACTTTTGTTTAACTGACATAATTTAGACAGGGCTCTAAATTGTCAGGTCTGAACCCAGATTTCATTCATTCAGAGCACAGAGTTCTGAGTATCATAGTACTAGGTGGCAGCCACTCACATACTCCCTACACCCATCTTACCTGTTCCATCTGGGGTGGCACACACGTAAGTGGGCAGCATCTTCAGTGTGGCCTCATCATGGGTCTCTTTGGCCAGGCCCAGGTCCATCTCCTTTTTCATCCTCTCCTTCACCTCCAGGAGCTGCTCATGGCTGAGCCTCAGAGGCTCCAAGATCTTCTGCCGGGCCTTGTGTTGAGCTGCCAGTCTGTAGGCCACAGCAGTGACCATGGCAGCTCCTTTGCCACTCCCATCCTCTGAGCGGACAAACCGGATGTCGCAGTCAGGCAAAAGGCGGCGCACAATCTTGTGAAGGCGGCGGGCAAAACTACACAAAGTGTCAAGCAACAACAGAAATTGTTACTTGGCATTTCACGGTCTATACTAGGGGTGGCCAAAGTCAGGAGCCACATGCAGCGCTTTCACACATGCTGTGTGGCTCTCAATTCGAAGCCTGCACCACCCCTGTTGGCCAGCTTGGAGAAAGCATTTTTCTCTTTAAACCACTTCTCCAAGCCAAGCTAGTCGGCAATTTGGAGAATGTATGTAAAGTTAAAGTTGCTTTCTTTCCACCTCTCCCTCCCCCTCCCCTATCGCATCTATTTACCTTCCCCTCCCTCCCTTCATGTGACTCTCAAACATCCGACATTCATGTCTTGTGGTTTTCAAATACCTGACTTTTACTCTATGCAGCTCTTGCAGTTTGGCCACCACTGCTATAAAGCCTACTCGTTGCTAAGCTCCTTCTTCGCTCAATTTCTTCTCTGGATTCTCCCTTATTCTTCACCAACCCCTCAGGCAAACTGTTCCTTTCTCAGTCCATGGCCTATGCTGCAATTTCCCTAAACTTCCTTGCTTATGTATCCCTGAGCTTCCCTCACACTGGGATAGTTTCTCAGTCCTCTGCCCACCTCACAAAGCATCCTTAGGATCCTATAAAGTTTCAGTCCCTGCCAGACTGATAAATGCTCCTTTTGCTCATCCAGCCCTGATGACAAATGTTAGGATCACTTTGTCCTCTGAGCTACTTGAATGTCCTTTGCCTTCACACCAGCCTAGCCACATAGTACTGGAGGCCTCACCACTGCAAGCCCAATACATTGTGAATGCTGCTTCAGCTCAGCAGTCCTCCAGCTGGCTTTCTCTCTTCAAAAGGAACTTCTGACCCTATTCCCAAAGTCTTTCATGAGGACACTCCCATCAGCAGAGACTTCCAAGCCTCTTTTCAAGAGGCATTCATCTACTGCCACTGACTGCCTTTGGAGCACAGCATTCAAAGATTACTTCTCTTAACTTTGTGAAAGATAGGCTTCTTTCTTGGAAAGGGACTAACACACAAAGTGAGAAAGCACAGCAAGGTGAGAATAACTTGGGTTTGTGCACATTATGGTATGTTAGTGCCACTTCATTTGCACCCCTTAGAGTAGGGATCCCCAACCCCCAGGCGACAGACCAGTACCGGTCCATGACCTATTAGCAACTGGGCTGTGGAGTGAGGCAGAGGCACTACAACACCCCTTTCACCCAGTCAGACAAAAGAGGCAGTGCGGCCTAACTCCAAAGTACCACCTCTTTCATCTGCCCAGGTCCCGGGCAGAAGGGGCAGTGCAGCAGGGACCTTCACCACCCCTCATTTAAAGACCCCCATGGGAAGCAGAGATGGGACATGGGGGGCAGCCTAGGGTGGCAAAAACCCCACTGGTCTGTGGAAAAATCGTCTTCCACAATACTGGTCCCTGGTGCCAAAAAGGTTGGGAGCCACTGCCTTAGAGAACCTGTGTGGTAGAGTGTTGGACTATGATCTGGGAGACCCAGTTTTGAATCTACACTCTTCTCCTGAAGCCTGCTGAGTGACCTTGGGCCACTTTCTTTCTCTCCGCCTAATCTATTTCACAGGGTTGTTGTGAGGCTATAACGGAAAAACTAATGATAAAAGCCACTTTGGATCCATTGGGGAGAGAAAAGCAGGGTATAATAAATAAGATACATAATTCACATACTGCGGGTGTTTCTTATACACAGTGCCATCCACTCCAACAGTGGAACGCAGTCTGTCGACTCCCTTGTTTTCCTTTATGCGCCGAAGCACAGCAGCCAGGGCAGCTCCACAGAGATTTGCTGAGCGAGTGGAGACAATTTCACAGATGCGCTGGGTGGCAACGCAGTCTTCGTGGGATGGGTTCAGGCCCAGTTTTGTCAAGACTTCATGGGCTTTTAGTAGGCCTTCTTTCTCCCTACAGATCCGGAGGACAAGGAAGAGTGTGAAAGCATGCACAGCTTCAGGGGGCCACCCCTAAGAAGCTACACATGATGTGAGAGCTCACCCCTTCTCACTCACTCACTTCTCAATAGCAGAGACATAGCGGGTCTCAAAGTGTCCTGTTGTCAACAAGTCTGATGTGAGCTGCCCACCAAAGAGGAGATGTTCCTTGGTCATCTTCACCAGGATAAGCCTGACCAGTTCACCCATGTACATGCCACTAATCATCTTCTCAAACCTGCAATGCCCAACACAAGGGATAAAATTAGAGCTCCAGTTATTACATCTCCTCCCAAACACATGACAGAAACTGAAGACACTGGGGTGCAGGAAGGGGAAAGGGGTCAAGCTCAACCAAATGATGTGTGTGTGTGTATTTGTACTACTTCAGCATAGGCTTTAATCAGCTTATCATTATGTATCTGAGGGCCTTAAGCAAACAAACAGAATCTCTGAACTCTGCATTCACAGTTCAGTCAACAGGGGGCTCTGTCTCCCTTTAGGTGAAGAGACCAATCAACTAGCAGGGGGTGGGGGAGCTGATAAGGATGCAGCAGACAGAACACACAGGCCATATTCAGGTGTTACATCCCCGAGGAACTGATTGTCCATAATTTACCCACAATAGAAAGTACAATATGCGAACATGCAGTTTTAGCCCTTTATCAAATCAAATGGTTCCTGCAGCTAAAGAAACTTCATCAGAGGAAACAGTTGCTCTACAAGAGGAAAAGAGAGGACTGAATTCAGAAAGACTGCCAACAAATCTCGACATCTATTTCCCAAAGACAACAAGCCCCATACAGAGACTGCATTCAGACATCATGACAAATCTCTGCTTGCCTGTGACAGACACAAACTGTGTCTGCTCCCTCTCTAACCTACTCATATGTGGACTGTGGCAGACAGCTCTGGAAGCTTTCAATCAAATGCAACATCCAAGGATGGGCACTCAGACAAACTGGAGTTTGTCCCCTCTACCAAAAACCAGGATTCTGAACTGAGATTAAACCATGGGTTAGAATTCCAGTTTTGGAGGCGGAAACAAACTCCAGGTCACCCAAGCACCCACAACTGGATACCGTGACAATTTGACTGAAAGCTTCCAAAACCAAGCTGATTTTAGATCATATATAAGGAAAGGAGGGTGAGAGTCCACAAGCATAAGAGACCTTGTTTGCATCCATCATAGATTAACAGAAGTTTGCTGAACCATCTGAGTGCAGCAAATCAGACAATTACAGCAAGACCCCAGATGCAGTCAAGTCCAAGAGTTCTGCTTACAGTTGCTTGCCCGGATTCAGTGAGCCCATGTCAATATCCCGGTCAAACTGAGTCCTGACGTCATTGAGGACCCCATCATCCCCAAAGGCTCCCCATTCCATATTGATGCACATGCGCCCTTCATCTCCCTCTACCAAGTCAATATGGCGCATCTCCTCCATGTAGCAGGCATTGGATCCAGTGCCTAAAAAAAAAGATAGAGAGACCATGGAAGATCAGAAGAACAGACAAAGGGCCTCATCAGTTCCTGTATTCAGTTATTTATCTCCATGATTTAAATTGACTACTCAAGGCAGCATGCAACTACAAAAAAATACCATTAACACAAAATGAAAGTTGCCACACATTTCCAAACATACCTATGGCAACTCAAAAAACCAACAGTGTCAAGCATGGTAAAATTCCATTGGTAATTGATTGTTTTAGGGTCCTCCATAAAGCTGGTCTGTGAAATATCCTGGAGGACCACGGTCTGTTAGCTCTGTTATTCGTTCCCCCTCCCCCTTCTTACTTTATTGCTTGCAAAGTAGAATTAGAGAGAAACGAAACTAACTTGAGAAAGAGTAATCAGTACCTTCCCATACATTCCTGTTAGGGAGTGTGACATCTGGAAAAAGCCTGATAATGCCATGAGAATGTAGACATTTATAATAGTTTATGTGTGAGAGCGCATCCCTCACCCCCACCTTTTGGAATTCTTTTGAAGTAAGCCTTAAAAGTATTGTATCACTGTATCTTTAGCAAGAATCTGTTACACTAAAAGTATCAGTCTATCAATAAACGTAGTTTTGTATCAAACTCAACTTGTCATTGAAATCGCATGCTTGACAAACAGCTAAGATAAAGTGACCTGATCGAATGATCTACACTGAGAAAAAGACATAGATCTGAACTATTCCTCATCTTTGGTTTGTGTGTAGTTCTAATACTTCAGAAAGTTCCAGACATTTGTGGAGTAAAGGGATTTAAATCCCCTCAAAACTTCCAGTTCAGATTCCCAGAGGAAGCCTTCTTATTCCCAGACATTACATCTTACCAACAATAAGTCCAACTTCACAGTTGTGATCATCATAGCCACAGGTCATCATTGTCCCAACAGTGTCATTCACCACAGCAACGATATCTATGTCAAAGTCCTGCAGAAGAGTTTGGGAAACAATTGACTCCTCAAATGGTTCCAGCTTCAGGTATGCACACTGCATTTTCACTGTCAACGATTGGTGTAATCAGCTATCAATATCCAGGTGTACAAGAAGACATATATGATGTGGCAAGCCATGATGCTGAATGAGGAACACTACATTTAATTCACACACACCTGTCCCTCTCTAGAAAGGAGAAGCATCAGTAGCCAAGCTGTGGTTAGTGTTGATTGGCTGGAGCCACCCTCCTATGCCCCAATAATTTCTCACAGCGAAGCTCTAGCTACACTTCTGGTTCCCAACTGAACATGGATATGCGCAGGGATGACACATTATGAAGAACTGAAAAACCCATATTTGGGAAGGGGGAACAGAAGAGTGAGTACAGCTTCATTGGGCCCATGACCACCCACCCACCCAACTGGCTGAACCAGTTTTGGTATGACTACTATGTCAATCACATAGCTTGGCTTCCAGCAGCAGATTTATTTATTGTCTATCTTTCTCACTGAGAATCAAAGCAGATTACATAATTACAATAAAGCATTCAGATCAGTTTAATGCAGATAGTGTGTCAAGAGAGATGGCCACCTCTATCAATCAGCCTGACAGTTTAAATATCAGCATGTGTCCGTGTCATAAATTTAAAACAATAGCTTGTTTTCTGATATGCCATCTAAGCATTAAAGAATAAAGTGAAATGCCTATCAATAATCTCAAATGCCCGGGAGGGAGGTGGAAAATGTGATGCAATGTATTGGTACTAAATTTCAAATAACAGTTATTATAATATGTTGCAGAATAATAAAAATTGTTTTACAAAAAAAAATAACAATGTCAAATGCCTATCACTCTTCTGCTGTTCCCCAGCCAAGATGAAAAGCTTGAGATTGCACCTTTGAATATCGAAGTGATCTGCCTTAATTACGCTCAGATGGGAGGGGAGAGTCAGATGGGATGGATCACATTCTTAATTGGCTTACACTGGTCAGAGGGCCAGTGGTTCAGTTTTCTATAATTTAGCTTGTAACTATTTGGCACAAGTATTTTCCAAGCATGGCCCACTAATACCATCAGGGCCAGGGACCATCTCGCTGTATCTCCAGCCTGCTGCTTTGTTACTTATGCTGATTTGAAGCTCTTGTAACTTGCCCGCCTTCACATATGTATGTGTATGTCAAAAGACAGATTTTGTTATTTTATTGCCATTGGTTAAAGCCTGAACCACTTTTTAAATCTTTTCATTAAAGCCTATTGCTTTTATTAGTATCTTCTACTGATTGTGAGAGTGCAAACACAGTTCAATACCCAGCCTCAGTCAAAAATATCACAAGGGGATTTGTTCCAGGATCCCAGGTCTGGTGACAGGGGAATCAAATCATTCCCCGTCTTTGACACAGTCAGCAATGCAATTAACACGATTTAGCACGCGTTTGTCTTCACCCTTAACCCCATTTAGGACATTCAAAAACTAATTAACATCCTTCCTCAGATTCCCATCTGTCAGCCCAAACTCTCATCCATTCTCAAGCTGGAGAGAAAAGCAGTTTAAATGAGTTAAAGACATTAGAACAGAAGCACCATTTCTGTTTCCCATTCCATGCACACACACTTGTTATCATATCTGGTTGAACAGCTCTTGATACAATGCAAAATTCTGCAAAATCTGTCAACCAATATGAAGTGGCACAACCACCAAACCATGGTTGATGATGTTTCTATCACTAAAGGAAGTGGGGGGAGATGACGAACTTCAGACAAAATCATGCTAAAATCACCCTCGTTTCCATTTAGTTAACGAGGGGGCAAACTTAAAATTCAGCAACTAAGAAAGATTGGAGGGAAAAGAAAAAATACATAAAGACAAGACAAAATTATATTACCCCTCGTTTTCTAATGGCTTTCCGCAGCAGGGAAACCACATCCTTCCCTTCCACGCCACTGGACTTGAATCCTTTGGTCCATGTCACAAGGATGCTCTGTTTTTAAAAAGATGAATGAAGGTGTAATTTATTTATTTTATTTATTGCGAATATTTCTATGCCAGCTCTTCTGAGTCCTCATCAACGTGGTTTACAACTTAAATCCACATTACTAAAACACAAGCCATCAAAATACAAGCAGCACAAGAACTATCCATAAAACAGAAACAGACCACTAAAATTACATCTAAAAAAACCATAACCATGTAGCAGTATCATTCTCTAAGCCTAGAAGCTGTGCTTGCAAATTACATTTCAGTTTGTCCTGGAATCATTTGGTAATCATGACATGACTTTTGACCCTATTCCACTCATACGACACCAAGACTAGTGGTTCTTCATCACTATTTTTTTAACTGAAGAATAGTAAATGGTCCATATTATGCATTTCATCAGGAAATACTGGCAATATTGTAATCAGAATACTTCACAAAATCATCTCCGTAATCCTTAGAACAATATGGTAAGTTACAGGTAAGACCTTCATTTACCTCATCCAGTTTGGTCTGATAGCAAGGGAAGGAAAACGTGAAGCCCAGAGGCAGCTTCTGGTCCTTTATCTGCAGCTGATCCATGAAACTAGCCAAGCATTCTGCAATGTGGTCAAAGAGCTGCAGGACAGACAGGAAAACACATTGTCAGAGATCACACTCTGCTACACCTTGCATCTTCTTGCATCAGCATTCCCTGCTGCAAATTCACCTATTTCCAAATGCCATTCACATAGGGTTGCCAATCCCCAGGTGGGGGCAGGGGATCCCCCGGTTTGGAGACCCTCCCCTCGCTTCAGGGTCGTCAGAAAGCGGGGGGAGGGGAAGGAAATGTCTGCTGGGAACTCTATAGAGATTTATTCCCATAGAAAATGATGGAGAATTGATCCGCGGGTATCTGGGGCTCTGGGGGGGCTGTTTTTTGAGGCAGATGCACCAAATTTTCAGTATAGCATCTAGTGCCTCTCCCCAAAATATCCCCCAAGTTTCAAAATGATTGGACCAGGGGGTCCAATTCTATGAGCCCCAAAAGGTGCCCCTATTCTTCATTATTTCCTATGGAAGGAAGCCATTGAAAAGGTGTGCCGTCCCTTTAAATGTGATGACCAGAACTCCCTTTGGAATTCAGTTATGCTTGTCACAGCCTTGATCTTGGCTCCACCCCAATGTCTCCTGGCTCCACCCCCAAAGTCCCCAGATATTTCTTAAATTGGACTTGGCAACCCTACATTCACAAGTCCTGATTTTATCTTCCCATTACTTTACTTATTTGGTAAACAAAAATGAAGTCTGAGTTCATTCAAATCTCAACCAATTTAGATCACTTTGATCTACAACAAATCTCAGTCACAAGCCAAAGGCAGAAATCTGAGAACTCCAGATATTTCCAAGTAGAAAATAGCAGAAATCGCAGACTGTGTAAACTCAAGCAGATAAAATACTAAATGGTCCAGGGGAAAGCCTGAATTTAAATTTTTCACTGTGTTCCAGAAACAGATGAAGCAGCGGAGTACTTTACTCATTACATTTTTATCCCACCTTTGCGCCAAGGAGCTCCATGCAGCAAAAGTGTTTCTCCCCTACTTGATTCTACTCTCTTCAACCTTGTGAATTAAGTTAAGCTGAAAGAAAAAGAAGCTGGCCCAGTGGCTAAGTGGGAATCCCTTCATGATTATGGAACCTCCAAGCCACCAAGAAAGGTGCATATTTAGCACGTGTGCAACGTAAGCCAAGCTGATTTCTATAGTCTCAAAATGAAACACGTTTGCTCATTAGCCAAAACTTGAGATGTAGAAACTCCCCCCACTCTGAAGAGTACAACACAGAGCAATCCAGGAATGGCATGCAGGACTTTGTTTACATACTCTAGCTTGGGTTTCAGGAAACAGCAGACATTACGCTTGCACAGTACAAGCATCATATATTAGCACTGAACATTTATTGTTAACTTATAAGACTTTTTTTGTTGCAGTGTGTATAAAGGATTTTTAAGAAATCATGCAACCTAGCTGCTTCTGACCAATGTTCCCTCTAAGGTGAGTTACTCTGAGCTAGCTCACAGACTTTTAGCCTCCAGCTCACACATTTTTGCCTTAGCGCAGGAAAAATTTCCCTTAGCTCAGGAAAAATGCAGTAGCTCATAACTTTAATACCAGTAGCTCACAAAGTAGAATTTTTGCTTAGAGGGAACATTGATTCTGACCAAAACTGCCTGTAAAAAAGTTAGCTTTTAAAGGCAACAAGTACTTGTGAAGTATACGGTCTGAATGTGTAAGTTTATTTGTACATTAACATGTGTTGGTAGTTATCTGTATACAGTATGGGATCAGCTGGTTGCTTCAGAGACAAGCAGGAATTTGTGGGCAGTCTCTAGCTGGCCACACAATTTTGCCTGCTTCATACTGTATCAGAGAATTTCCTTCTTCTTCATTTTGGTATTTTTTGTATTTGCACGTATGCGCATGCCTGGAAGTCATGGTGACTTCTGGCAACCCCTACTGGGGCATGGAGAATGTTCAGATAAGTGGCTTGATAACAGCCTGCCTCTGCCTCCTGTTCCTGGTATTCCAAGGGGCTCTCCCATCCAAGTGCCTGCCAGTGTTGGCCCTGCTTAGCTTCTGAGACCTGATGAGATCAATCTTGCCTGGGCTATCCAGGTCAGGTCAGGGAGTTTACATTTATTGAAACAGACCTGGTCAGAGTAGACATGATAAGGTCCTCACTGAGGGGGGCAAGTATGAAGACAGCAATAGTGCTGGTCAAGTCTGGGTGAACTCACTCCAAGTTTTGATAGGTCACTTGCTGGTAGCAACTCGTACCAGAGTTAGGGTTAGAACAAAGCAGGAGTCAAGTGCACCTTTAAGACCAACCAATTTTTATTCAGAACTTAAGCTTTTGTGTGCTCTCTTAGCACATTTAATCAGCCGAAGAGATCAGGTATTGTGAGCAGTTTGTACAAGCAGTTTGTTGATTAAGAGGGCAAACTAACTGATCACATGGTCACATAAAACCTGATCCCCTCGTCTGATGAAGTGTGCTCAAGAGAGCACACGAAAGCTTACGTTCTGAATAAAAATTGGTTGGTCTTAAAGGTGCACTTGACTCCTGCTTTGTTCTACTGCTTCAGACCAACCCGGCTGCCCACTTGGATCTATCTAGAGTTAGGGTTGTTTATTTTAAAATAAGTAAGTAAAAAGTTGCGCCTTTGGTTACTTTTTAAACTTAAATAGATAGATTTTTCTAAAAGAAATGAGATGGGTAGGGAAACTTGGCAAGCACCTTGAAGCTTCTGTTGATGAAGGGAGTTTGCCTAAGCCAGCCATTTATCAGCTGTACAGCCACAGTAGGGCAAGGGTAGGCTGCTCCCTGGGTGTTTTGCAGCACTCAGTTGAGCCCTAGCTGCTGTACCAGAGCAGGGGAGGAGGATTGGTGGGGCTCAGCAGCACCTCTTACCACAACTCTTTGCATGAACTATGTAAGGTATAAACAAAATACTGTTCTCCTTGCTGCTCTCATGTACACCCCCCTTGCAAAATAATAGTGATTCAGCAGACTAACAAGTAATAACAAAAATCCAGCTGAGAAGAAGCTTGGTATGGCTTGCTGTTTTTTCCAACTCTTTATACATACACAGCCTCTAGCCTTGGGCAAGAGCGCTCCAAAGACTGGCTTTAATGTGTATTTCCCTCTCACAGGAACTTCAGCCCTTTCTTTTCCAGGCTGAGCACCGCTTTACCCCTCCTTCTACCACCTGAAGTCAGCATGAGCACAGCCAGCCTAGTAGTTCAGTCACAATTAAAAAAAAAAATCACTATTTTACCAGAAGAAAAGAGAACTGATGAGAAGATGGTGAAGGAGGAGGAGTTCTGTCACCTCTTTGTTGTTCTTTCATTTTCAGTTCAGCAATATTATCACTTTTCTCCTTTAGTATTTTTAGCTAAATTTATCAACAACAAAAACCTCACTCCACAGAGGGCTGCCAGCAAAAAATGGAAGTGATGTCATTGCACTGGGGCAATGCCCTATGATCTACTTAGAAGCATCCTAAAATCCCAAATATGCCCCATTTGCCACCCAAAGTTTTCAGTGGCTCCCAAGATTGTAGAATGCTCCCATTAAGCCACCAGCCTACCCCCTACACCTGTCCATACTCCATACCCAAGAAGAACACAGAGACTCTGGAACACACAACAATTCTGTTGTGATTGGAGGAGATGCCCATTTTGCAGTTTTTTTGCCAGCAACTGCTACACTGACCCAGACTTATGTTCTTGGTACACCCTATTGGTTTGCTTATTGCACCAGAGTAGTCTGTTTGCCAATTCTTTCAGTCATTTTCAAATGATTGTTTTTATACCATAACAACTAGGAGCCACATAAAGTAAGCTTAAAAAGTCATAACCATGCCTGGCTGCTTGCAATCTAATAAATCGTGTAACACTTCTTAACAAGGAAAAAGAGAAAACTGAAAAGGGGGTTGAAAATAATGATAACACTTGTACAGTAAAGTTTATTCAATATTTCTTAAAAGGTTAAAAAAAAGAATGGATCTCAATGGGCAGAGCATTCCCAAGAAAGGGAGAAATCAACGAAAGGTGAGATGCAACCAGGCAAATCAGTTGAAATCTGTGGTTTTGAAAGAGCTCAAAGAGTGGAGACACTCTGGTGGAAATTAAAATGAAGGCCAGCACAGTGTAGTAGTTACAGTGTCCTACTGGGACTCAGGAGACCCAGGCCTGAATCCCCACTCTGTTGTGGAAGCCCTCTGGGTGACCTTGGGCCAGTCACACACTCTCAGCCTAATCTACGTTACACCACAGTTTTTATTAGAATACAATGGAGTAGGGGAGAATGGTCCTCTATGATGCTTTGGGTATGGACTGGGGAGAAAACTGAATCACATACACATACACACAAACTGCCTTATTCTGAATCAGAGCTCTGGTCCATCAAGGTCAGTATTGTCTACCCAGCCTGGCAGCAACTCTCCAGTGTCTCAGGAAGAGGATTTTCACATCACTCAGTACCTGATCCCTTTAACTGGAAATGCTAGGAATTGAACCAGGGACCTTCTGCATGCCAGGTACATGTTCAACTACTGAGCCAGGCCCCTCTCTGAGCATGAATATATAAATAAATAAGTCAGATAACCATGGAATGGATGCATTTAGATGTTAGTAACAAAATGTTAAACCAAACACAAAATCAATGAAGGAAAAGCAGCACAAGGTCACATGATCAAATTTATGAGCCATGAAAGTGAAAAGCAAAAGAACGAAAGGGAGAAACAAGAGGCCTAAGATGAGATAAGGGAATAACAAACAAAGAACTACAATAATGCAAACAAGATAAAAATCAAGGAATTCTGTTGATACCCAATGCTGTGGTCCTAAACAGAGTTACATCCTTCTAAATCCAATGAAGATCAAGATCAGACTGAAAAGGCACAGAAAGATGAAAACACTGAAAGTGACATGATTTGGCAATGGAATAAATAGATTTAAAAAAGCACACCAAGAGTTCTAGCAGAAGGAAGCAGTGGAAGCACCAGCAACAATGAAAACTAGAAGGCACCAAATGGGAAGGGGAGTGGGGAAACTCCTTTAATTAGATAACCCTCATTTAATTAGATTACACTTGAAGATGAGTAGACAACAAAAAGATTAGAACTAGAATTAGAAGCTATGGATAACATAAGGGCAACATTCCTTAACGCGATACAGAAACAAAAGAAGACCAAGCCTTGAGGAACACCAGAAAAGTGTGCATGCATATGAAAGATTATATCCAGAATAAAACTTAATTGGTCTTAAAGGTGTCACTGGACTCAAACTTTGTTCTAACAGAAAACTAAGAACATAATGAAGAACAAATCATCTATAGACACACAAAAGGAGAGAGACAAAGAAAATAAACAAAACGAAGCAAAGGTCACACTATCAAATTTATGAGCCATGAGAAAAGCAGAAGGATGAAAGTGAGAAACAAGGGCCTAATAATTAAGACTAAGGAAAAAAATAGAGAGCAGCTTTGCCAAACAATTGGTTGTGCTAAAACTTGAGAAGAACAAAGAGAAGGAGCATTAAGCAATGAATTAACTACAGGTAAGAAAGAATGAGGTCAACTGAGAGCTGTAAGACTTTAGCAGAAGGAAGAGTAGGCAATAAAGAAGACAGCAAAAACATCAAGAGGAAGATCTTTCTGTGACAAGATCTCAGCTACTTCCTGGGTTAGCCACCTGTACCCTTCTGCTATTGGATCCTGGAACTCCCTGTTACACATTTTGGGATGGATAGGCCCCCCAACATAGAAAAATGACAATAGGAACCATTGCAGTCTGAGCCAACGAAGGAAAATGGAATTCAAGTCCTTAATGCTATAAGCACACAACTTAGCCAAGCCTTGTATTGTCTAAAACATGTTTAGCACAAGAACCAATGACTGAGCACCGTGCACTACATCTGGCTTATCTGAGCCTTTCCTCAACTTGCACAGTCCTCCATTAATACCACATCATAACTTAAACAAATGAAGTTTCAGGAAAAAAGAGCAGAAGGAACTGAAGGGAAGGGAGAACAGAATACAGCCAGTGGGCCTTATGCCATTCTTGGGGCACATACTGGTCATATGGAGAATTCAGTAGACCACTATCTGTAGGCTGTCTGATCTCTGCAATGATTGTGGAGATATAATCAATTTAATTCTTTCTGACAAACATACAAGACTGGGGGTCCCTCCGAACTGAATCCTTGATGATCTACTAAAGACAAAATTCATAAAAAGGATCCAAATACTTCAGTCACTCCCTTCTGGAAGACTTCCTATGAAGTCTGCAAATCCCTCTCCCTCCCCCAAAGTTTGAGTGATGATGGTTTATGAGCAAATGATGACATGATGGGTGATGTGAGGAGCCAGAAATTAACCTAACAGATCTTACGTATGATTTAGTTATGCACTGAAATTTGGCAAGAGGACATGAAAGATCTAAAGGAAATATGTGGCTAAGAGGGAAATTGAAAATGAATGTTCTGAGATTTAATTCAGCATCCAAAATGTGCTGGATGAGAAACCAGCCATTTCAAACCAAGTTCAAGAGTTGAGGTCATCAACATCTCTCAAGCCAAGTCTAACCCACAAAAACCACTCTCTGGATTGCAGGTCTCTTGCTTGTTTCTGTTCACCATCCGGGATTCAGGGAGGAAGGAAGGCAGTAAGACCATGGGGTCTATCATTCTCACTGTCCTAACCAAACCGATCTGTCAGTCAACTGGGATTACAAAATGCAGCACTTTAAACAGAGCACCTGAATTTCAGAGTGTTATCTTAGTATATCAGTGTTGGTCCCCTTTAGAATAGCTACGGAAATAAAGCCTCAGTAACTAGCAGCCCACAGTAGGTTTTACCAGCCAGTACAAAAATGCACTAAGTACCACACATATCTATGCCAGTTTCTGTGATCAAGGTGCAGATCAAATTCCTTGCATGGAAGTTTTGTGGCAACCAGGGAAGGGATGATGTGCCACCAACCCATTTTAAAGTGCTATCATTGAAGCATTGAACATAATCTCTGCCTTCTGACTTTGGAAAGAAAGCCACGCCCACAATGTTAGCTTCCATCTTCAGTAACCAGGAGAAAGAGCTACTAGGCCCCAAAACTTGTGCGATGCTGGAAGTTCCATGAATGGAGATCCCAGGACTGTCCCCCTTTAAATAGCAGGGACTTCCTATCACAGAACCTCCAGTGTCACAACTGGTTTGGTCCAGACACTTAGAGTTGTCACAGAACTTAAAGAAAATCAGTTCCACCTACCTGCCCTCCACTGCCTCTCATGAGGTCCTCTGGAATTGCATATATTTGGTTCTCCATTTCCACCTTCTTGCTGCCATTATCAGAAACCTTGACTCTTAACACCCGGAAATTTGTGCCACCAAGGTCCAAGGCCAAAAAATCTCCTTCTTCTGCAATCAAACAGGAGGGGGAGGGAGAAAAACATGCCATGAATTAATACAGCATACAAAAAAAACCCACAACCCAACAACAAAGAAATACAGCTTCCACTCATTTCAAAGGACAGCTTCCTCCTGGACTGTACCTTTAAATGCACAATTGGGATACTGAAAAGTGTCACTTCAGCTAATTTATTCCTTGTTTTCAGAAACTTCTGTTCCCATCAATCAACACAAGTGACAGAAACTGGTATTCATGGGAGAGCAGCTGTTCCATCAGATCTTGGTGACCAATGTCAAAAGTCAAATAAATCCTTTCATTGCATAGCATTCAAACGACAAAAACATTGGAGCTGTGGGGAAAATAAACCACAGCTATCTAGTAAAGAGGACAAACAAATCATAGGATCTCAGCAAGAACTTTAACTTGAGTGCAAGAAGGTGCAACCCCCTAAGCTGAAAGTCAAAATAGCAAGAGCTCTGACAAGAGGCATACACTATCCTGCAATATTGATTCTAATATATGTTGATTGCTGTGTGACAGTCAGAAAATCTGGTATATAATTTAAAGGCAAAACTTCTCTGTTCCAGTCCACAAAAGCTCCCCTGCCTAGTGGAACGCTTACTCGCCACAAGGGGCCAGATAAGTGATGATTAATGGACTTGAGTACTCATTTCTATCTATATCCTGCAAGGTCCCAAAGAATCCTTATTCCCCTTTCCCCCGCAGAAGTCATGCATTTTTTGGCACAGCTTGTGCCACACACTGCACCACAGCTCTCAGTTGCTTTTCTTAAATGACCCTTCACCAGATTCGTCCACACTTCTCGGAATGGTTTTGCTTGCCAGTTAGAAGTACATGCATGTATCAGCAATGCAAACTAGCAAAGAGTCCCATTTTAAGTTACAGTACTTGCTGGAAGGGCTTGCCTGGTGGCTGATCCTCCACTTGGAACAAGCCATCTATGCTAAGGGTCTTCGCCAACTGGAATGGCTGGGCTGTTCATAAGACAGCTGGCCTGAACCCAGCTCCCCTGCAGCTTGTTTACAGCTAGGGGAGGGGGGTCAAGGGGACAGGGTGCCAGAATTTTTCCCAGAATAAGAAAACCCAGTGCCTGATCTGCAAGCCCAGAACTTCTAACATGCTCATCAATCTGTCAAAAAGCTTATAATTTTATTCCCTTCAACAGTAACAGTCTGCATGCCCCTGCACAGATGAAAAAAAAAATGTAAGAACTCCATAAACTTTGTTTTCTCCTGTCTTTGAAAGCACAGCTATCAGATCATCCTCAGCTCCAAAACCAGGCTTGAACTTCTCTGAAGAATGCAATGCCTTATGGAAATAAAAGGAGCTTTTAAATCAGTTTCAATTTGCTAGAGCAGACTATCTGGGCATCATGCTTTCTGTCTGCAAAACCCAAACACTGGTGCACTATGGTCACATGGTAACACTCCAAGCATGTTCAGAGGCACTCTCCTTTTTAATTGCACATTCCAAAACTCAAGTCAGTGTCATCCTTAGATATAACCCTTTTTGATATCCAGTAGCATGAGGTTAAGAATTCTTTTTATTATTCAAAATGCTTTCCTTTACCATGTTTTTTATGTCATAACACTGAACCAAATTTTAAGAGTTTTCAGACTAGAATCTGAAAGAGCTAACTTCAGATCTCTACTCTGCCACAGAAGCTTGCTGGGTGACCCTGGACCAGTCATGCTCTCTGTCAACCTAACTTACTACACAGGAGAGGAGAGCAATATAAGCCTCCTTGAAACCTCACTGGAAAGAAAAATGTGTATAAATGTACAATTTCGCTTGAACAGATTAACTTAACCAAATACAAATAATATGCAAACTCTTGTTATACAGAACACTTCAGTAAACTCTGTGACTCTCAAAGCCAGAGAAAAAGCAAGAGGAACAAAGGTAGTGAAGGCTGGCTTTGCAGGATTGCTGCTGTACTGACTGTTACAGTAACTTGGAAAGTTTACAAAGATTTACAGAAATCATCCCCCAGAAGTGCTGACTGAGACACAGGAGATTTCCAACCCGTGATTTCCTGTCATATGGGATCATTCTGCCTGTTAATAATCAAGGCTTTTGCCTTAGTGCAACACAGAAGCAAAACCACCATTGTAAAAGGGCTAGAAAAGGACAAAAGAGAGAGTTCCAAAAAATGAGGGTTGATGATGACTTGAAAGAGGCATTTGGGCTGACGGCATCTGCATTCTCCCTCCTTTTGCCTCCAGTTAAATAGGTTTTGTAGTATTTCCAAAACCTGCAATATCTGTCTATATGTATGACTAGAGGTGACACTGGGCCAAAGAACTTCAGCATGTAATGTCCAATCAATTTTAAGGGTCTTAAAAACTATTCTCAATTACCATTCCTCAAATTTCAAACACAACTGTGAGGGACTTGAGATAAACAGGGTTTTAAAAAGGTTACCTTCTCCTTCAAACACAGCCCACTGAATTAACGTAGGCGTATCTCAACATCAATTTATATCAGGGTTGGCCAACGGTAGCTCTCCAGATGTTTTTTGCCTACAACTCCCATCAGCCCCAGCCAGATGGGAGTTATAGGCAAAAACATCTGGAGAGCTACCGTTGGCCACCCCTGATTTATACACGAACAGTATTATCATTATATCATATATTTTAAAAATTCAGTAAAATATTAAAATCCATTAATATAGTAAAGTCTCAGGATACAAACTGAACGCAGATAAAACTGCAGTCTTTTGTTCAAAAACGGATATGTGGATGTAAAAAAGATAATTGGATTTTTAGTATGAAAAAATCTATCAGATTAAGTATTTGGTTCTCTGGTTAAACCAGCAAAAGTCTGTATAAAATTAATTATAACCCATTATTTGCTGAAGTAAAACCAAAACTGGCTTTCTGGGGAACCTTAATTTTATCTTTTCTTGGACAGGTAAACACAATAATAATAATAATTTTAAAAAGATAGTCCTCCCCAAGAGAAATTTCCTTATTTGCAATCTACTAGTGGAAATTTCTAATAAAATATTAAATGATTTACAACAATTATTAAATGCATTTATACGAGATAATAAAGGGCTCAGGTTTGTTGGAGCAAATTGTATGATAAAAAGTTAGATGGTGGTTTATGGGTACTCATCAAGCTGCCACACTGAGTTGGATGAAAAAATGGAAAATAGAGAAACCTTGCTGGCATGTATTGAGCAAAATTTTGTTAAGGTCGCATTGAAAACATGGTCTTGGATAAGAAAATCATGCAGGTGGAATAATTGTAATAATGACAATATGGTAACAGATGTCATAGTCAGCAAATGGGACCAAGTAAACACTAAGCTATGGCCCAGAATTTCTCCTTTAGCCTCTGTAGTTAGCAACTTGATAGATAAGCATGGTTTATATAAATAAACATGGGTTTTTCACACTTAGATGAGAATTAATTGCAATTAACACATAGATCTGATAGTAAAGAACCTGGTGATACCATATATGGGAAAAAGATATTGGCACCACCTTTACAATTGGTTTCTCTTATAGGGAATAATCTGATGAAAATGATCTGTCAGTAGCACCTAAAAACCCTTTCACACTAACAATGATATATGGAATAGGGAAGCCAGCCTTCAGGTGGGACCTGGAGATCTGACAGAATTACAGCTCATCTTCAGACTACAGAGATAATTTCCCCTGGAGTCCGTACCCCACTGTCCCTGTCCTCCCCAAGCTCCATTCCCAAATCCTTGAGAGTTTCCCAACCTGGATTTAGCAATCTAACCTCCCTCATCCCCTACTGGTATACAGAAGGCAGACTTTTTCCACATGGGGTAGGCATATAAAGGAGCAAAGGATTACTGGAAACAAGTGGTGGGAATTATATAAATGGACAGGAGACAGATTCCCTCTGAACCAGAGCATGCCTAAAAATCTTCAAGGCATAGCTTTACCTATGATTAGCCAGATTGTTCTTTGTTAGAAGCATAAAGCAAAAAAAAAAAGGGGGGAGGGGGGGCAAAATCCATGACTGGCTGATGAAAGTAAAAGAGATGTACGCACTAGTGAAACTAATGGCCTACCAACAAAATAGACATACTTCCAAGATTAGAATCATTATGTGCAGAGAATGGAACTTAAGGCAAACTGTGAAAGAGTTCTTAATTTCACAGAGTCCTTATGGTTTGGATAGATGTGCTCACCTTGTACCTGTTATGTGTACTCTTTATTATTTTATTCAAACCAATAAAAGGATGCATACATAATAGGTACACAGCACAGTCCCTCATTTTGTAGGGTAAAATCCAAAGCCAAAAGGCCTAGTTTCTAGAAAATGACCATGAGGAACAAAGCAGGATGCTTTTACTTTAATCAGGAAGGAAAACCATCCTGCACAGAGGCCCAGTTCATCACTTTATATTTTCCAGAATTGATCTTTGGAACTCAAGCCAAACTCCTGAGTACAGTGTTTAAATTAACCTTTTACCTGTTCCATCAGGGGTAGACCTCACAAATGTTGGCAACATTTTCACAGAGGCTGTAGGGTTGGTGTCAGTCCCGAGGCCCTTCTCCATCTCTTTGCGGAACCGCCCTGAAATATCCTGAAGGGTTTCATCAGAAAGCCGCATATGGTAGAGGTGTTTGTCAACCTGAAGATAGAATAAGAGGCTTTAAACTTCAAAATGAACCATGATTTAAAAACAAGTAGATGTAACATCTCAGTTTCATGAACTCAGCCCTCCACAGGGCTCTCATGCTTAGAATTAAGCACTGAACAAGTGAGAGGTAACTAAATGGGACATTCTGGGCTGTTCAGTTTGGATGTTTGACAAGGGAATTCTCTTGGTCTTTCTCATTGCCTGAACTTTCATGCTGTCTGGCATAGGAGCAGAATCTCTCAGCACAACTTTTATGTATGGCCATAGATGAGAGAAGCAGCTTGGGTATCACTCTAAGGTGGGATTGCACATATGCTGGCAAACCTGCTGAGTAGACCCTGAACCTTCCTGACCAACTGGAGTGCTAAAGGTTTTACCAATTGTAGTTCAGCTAAGAAAGTTAAGTACAAATATGCCTATATATAACTATATGTGTTATTCTAAAGCAGGGGTGGGGAATGTCTGTCCCGAGGGCCATTTACAGCCCTCAAGATCACTTGGTCTGGCCCTCGGTGATTGCTGAGCCAAGCCAAGCCACTTGGCAGCCTTCCTGGGGCCCCGTTGGCTGGCCAGTGAGGATCGTGAGGCACAGCCACGCTGAACCCGGGGCCTGGCTGGTCAGCCAGGATCACTGCAGGGCTTGGAAAAGTCATTGTCACAGTTCAGGTAAGTTTCCCCCTCATTTCTTTATTTCCCTTAATTCCCCTTTCTCCCCCCCCCCCTTCTTTCCGCATAAAGAAAGGGAGAGGTGGCAGGGGTTGGGAGTCAGGTACCACCAATTCAATTTGCACTCGATTTATCCCAGATGGTATGTCCTAATATGCTAATGTGTGTGTGACTTAATATGCTAATATTAGGGGATCTGGTCTAATATGCTAATGAGTTCCTGCTGAGTTTTTTCTACCCAAAAAGCCCTGGACCTAGGCATTTGCCTAGGGTGGCAGGCCAGGGGTGTGCATAATGTGCCAAATTAGGCTCTCCCCACATGACTTCAAATAGAAAAACAATTATTTGCATTAATTTTGTCAGCCTGAATCGTTCTCCCTCAGTGGAGCACTTTTTTTTTAAGTTGATAATTTTGTATGGCCCACAAATGATGTTATAAATATCTAAATGGCCCTTGGCAGAAGAAAGGTTCCCCACTGGTCCGAGAGGATTGAGGAGAGGATTGAGAAGAAATAGAAAGTTGGACCATTTTTCTTGAACTTAAAAAAAAAAAGCACTCAGATACAATGAAAAATTTCCATGGTCATATCAGCCTGTCATTTTATATTCACCAATATAAATGTGATTTGTTGTTAACATGTCCTTGGACAGACGATTCATTGAGTTGACATCAGGTCAGTTAAAAAAAAAGTAGTCTGCTAAGAAACTAGGATCTAGGAATTGTGATAAACTCTCTGGAACTGTTGCAAATTTGCCTCAGGAGAACAGGTTCTGCAAAAGGTTGTGCAAACTGGAAATCTGACTTGTGTAACTTTTATATCATGAGATGTCTGAATGTAATGGCCAATGACTCATCACCATTCTTTTGAGAAGAGTCCTTTGAACAAGTCAGCAAGACCTACCTGTACCATTTCTACCTGGCTGCATGTCAGACAGGGAACCTAGACCAAGTATACAATCCTAAAACCACTTTCCTGGGAGAGAGCCCATTGAACAAGATGTCTTTACTTCTGAATATACCTGCTTGAAAAGTAGCGTAGGAAACAATACCAAAAGCAACTGTGTACTCTTGAACTGCCTTTCTTCAAAAAAGGGGAAGAATATGAGCAAGATATAAATAATAATAATTTTTAAAAAATGCACACCAGACTTGTGGTTCATGTGTATTTATGTGTGCACTGTTAATGTTATATGTGTTTACAGAGCAATCTATAAACCTAAGAAAAAGGTAGACAATTGTATAATACAGAACAAACCCCTTATTTTTAAATGCAGACAACAAGAAATTGAGATTAAAATATGATGCCCTGTACTGGCTCACAAAGTCCATGGCACAGATGGAACTTGAATTCACAGGTTACAGAGTATTCTTGCAGGTGACTTTACTACCATCCCATCTGCTTGGAGGAAGAGAATACCATTACAAACCAACATCAATGCCCTAAGGAAGAGTTTGCTAAAAGCAGAAAGAGCTAGGAAGAGTCCTGCTGTGAGCATGTTGCAAGCAAGCAGCAGAACCACCTTCCTTCATTCTCCTCACACTGTATGATAGCATATGTTGCAGCCAAGATCACCCTTTTAGCAACCTACATTACTGCACCCAAAGACTGCCATTCTGAATCCCACCAAAGTAACAGTTTAATTATTTAGCTTTAGTTAAATTAAAACACAACTGAGAAGCAAATGCAAAGCATTAGGGGAACTGGCATCATGAAAGCCACCACTGCCTTTCTGACTTCCTGATTAGATCTGCAAGATATGGCTCATTTGAACCTCCTTCTTCCCCCTCAATATGGTTTGCATAAGTACTCCTCCAGCTTGCTTGGACATCTGAGTTAATTTTCAACATTATGCAACAAAATATTTCAAAGTCTCTTAATTTTGCATAATTCATTCTGCTTTGCAGAGTTAATGAAGAAGAAAGAAGAAGAAGAATTCAGCCCCTAGGAATCCTACTGCAAAAATGGCAAGAGAGGATAGTACAGGAACTGAAGGTAATAGGACTAGAAACAACAAGCAGCAGAGGGACAGTTCCCATAAAATGTTAAATGGACTTCTTGTTTTGGAAATTTGCATGAGGTAAATAGAAGCCAGGATCAAAATTTTAACTTCTAGATTCCCATGGCACTAAGTAGGCCTTTCAACTGTCTAGTGAAATGTTACACCACTACGTCTACTTACATGCATACGCATGTCTATGTAAGCCGCCCTGAGCCCGCCTCGGCGGGGAGGGCAGGATATAAATGGAATAAAATAATAAATAAATAGTGTAGCTATAGGTTATAACCCAGTGTAGATTATATGAGCCCTATGCATGCACTGTGGGCATATCTGCACAACAGAATAAAACTGGTCTAATAGACACCACCTGTCCACAGGAACTGGTGATCCAGAAAAAAAGATAGAGTGGAATATTTGCATCAAACTAATTCCCAGGACTGCCTGGGAATTAAATATGCCTTTTGAAGCTTTTCTTCTCAATTAAGAGGGAAGGCAGGCACGCAAGCAAACCACAAAATGAGCTTGAAAAGCAGAATATTGCATTCTCTCTGGTTACAGCAGTCTCACAGTCCAGAATTCCTTGCCAAACTGAACCTAGATACATTACTTTGTCTTCCAACAAAGGAGAAAACTTATGTTTGTTATGGGTTCCTTTGAGCAACTCTCATCTCCCCACCTGATGTACTAGCAAGGAAATTACTGTTTTCTGAGCATAAACAGAGCCAGAGTTTAGCAACAAATATAGGGACAGAGAAAACATACAATGTATAGAAAAAGTAGCAGCAAGGAGATCTGCAAGGTCAGTTTGTGCTGCTGCCAGGAACCCAAGCACTGCTCCCTCCTAAACATAACCCCCTAAACTTTCAGAATAAGGAAATGTCTGCCTACACAACTCCATGAAAAAGTGTAAGGCAGTAAAAACCAGTCTTTTCATCAAACACAGTGCAAAGGAGTGTCAATCTGGGTGTGCTAAAGTATAAGTGCACACAAAACTCCACATTCCTTAAGGAGATGTTACCAACTTCAAGGTGAGGCTCTCCTGAAATTGCAACTGATCTCTGGACCACACAGGGATTGGTTCTGCTGGACAAAATGGCAGCTTTTAAAGGCAGGCTCTACAGCAGGGGTCCTCAAACTTTTTAAATAGGGGGCCAGTTCACTGTCCCTCAGACTGTTGGAGGGCCGGACCGCCGTTACTGTACAAGGCCGCGGGCCGTCAGTTCTCCATCTTCTGCATCTCTCTCCCTTCCCCACACCACACACCCTGGCCTGGGAACTCACCTCACCTCGGTATCACCTCACACTCTGTCTCCACCGCCTCAGCCCAGTGCCGGAAGTGTGCGTTGCTAACGCAAGTTTAGGTCGAACGTCACTTCCGGTCTGATTTTGCCATAACCCGGCGGGCCGCATAAACGTCCTCAGCGGGCCGCATCTGGCCCGCGGGCCATAGGTTGAGGACCCCTGCTCTACAGTGTAAAGTCTATTACACCATGCCCGCCCTGCTGCGCTCTTCCCTCCCCTCTTCAGAGGCACCACCCCCAAATCACCAGGGATTTCCCAGTCCACCTGACATTCAGGGAACTGGAATTAGGGAGGTTCTGCTTTTAGTCAGGAGCCAGTGTGATTCAGTGGTTAAAGGATCTTGGAAACCCAGGTTCAAATCCCCACTCTGCTAGGAGACCTTAGGCCAGTCACACACTCTCAGCCTAACCCACCTAACAGGGGTATTGTGAGGATAAAATGGAGGAGATAACTGCTTTGGGTCTTCACTGAGGAGAAAGGCAGCGATACAAATAAAACTAAATAGTCTGAGCCAAGGGGCAGGCAGGATGTGGAATGAAGGCCTGATGGTGCCCTGCTACACCTGCCGTGGCCCTCCAGGCTCCAAAATTCACTAGGCCTTTCAGAAGATCCAATTAAGACCAGCCTGAGCAACTGACCTCCTAACTTTCAGCAAGTTCAGAAGCCCAAATGCCAAATCTCCTTAAAACAAAGCACATGTAAGAGAGCAAGGACTTCAGGCTCACTTCTAGCCTCCATGCCTCAGAGCTGACTCTGAAGCCCACAAAGGACAAGCAACTGTGAGGAGACACTTAGCTTACTACTCAGAGCAGGCCCTCTGCGCACTCCTGTTCCTTTCCAGGCTGTGCCATAAACTCTTCTTTAGCTTGAGCTGTCTGGGAATTTGAAAAGGCTTTGCCAAGACTCATTTAAGCACTTAACAGAACAAACCCAGGCTTCTCTCCCTATATGGGAGCAAGAACAACCTGGCGAGAGTCCTCATTTAAAGTTAAATACAAAGAAGTAATGCAAGATATGACAGTGCTGCTTTCTTTCACAACCCACTGGCAATTTGAATAAGGGCACTGTGTATGTGAGGGAGAGAGAATATCATTAACTTCCTGTTAGTAGTACTCCTCCCTTCATGACAAATATAACAAGAATGGGAAATTTCACACGCCTCTTACAGTCAAACAGTCTTGCCGGCAGCATGCGAATCATTTCCCATCATGTCGATTCAAGGAACAGGGTCACAAGATAGCTTTCACTGTAAAAGCAAACTTGTTCACATGGCAGATCTAGGAAATGAAACAAAATGTTTTCCTTCACAACTCTTTGTGACACTGGGGAGGGGGGCTTTGCTCTGCTGCTGTTCATATGTGGAAGTGATTAACCCATCACTGCGGTTCTCACACACCAGGCCTTGAAGCAATCGCTAAACACCCTAGGTTAAGAAAAGAACCATGGGAATACCTACAGGAAAGACATTGGGGGGGGGGGGTAGTTGAGAGAACAAATCACCAGCAGGGGTGGCCAAACTGTGGCTTAGGAGCCACATGTGGCTCTTTCATGTATAACGTGCGGCTCTTGAAGCCCCCACCACCCCATCAGCCGACTTGGAGAAGGCGTTTCTCTCTTTCAATGCATTCTCCAAACCAAGCCAGCCAGCAGCTTGCAGAATACATTTAAACCTTCCTTGCAGCTCTCAAACATCTTGCATTTATTCTATGTGGCTCTTACATTAAGCAAGTTTGGCCAACTCTGCGTCAGAGCATCCCTCTTTTATGTGTGTGATTAGAGGACACTTCTAAAGCAGCCACGGAGTCTAAAGAAGTTAACAGAGTAAATTAGTTATGTTATTTCATAGGGAATATTGTTATCTGCAATGGAGAATGCCACAGCAGAAGGTGCTTTTCACAGCCCGCAACCTGGGAGCAACAAGGGCTCCCAGCAAGAATCAGATCCCCCAGTTGCAGCCATACCTTTAAAGGACTCAACATTCAAAATTTTGGTCTCTGCGAATGTGTGGTGTGCACATCTAATATACACAACTAAAGACCCTTTCAGGAGTCACTGTTATAATAATCCCAAAAGATGCTCACAGAGCTGCACAAGATTTGCCAGATATCCAGCTGACATGTGCCCATCCACAGGCTAGAAATCACCATGCCTCTGCGCAGTAAGAGTGCATGGCTAGCATTTAGCAAACTGCAGTGTATCCTTTATGTCGTTGGAACTTTCCAGGACTGATGAAGCTGAGCATCACGCAGAATTAAGCTCTTTCTGACCTCAACTAGAATTATGCCAGATACTCCTCCAGAGGCCTTTCAGGACAGAGGGCAAGTCCATTTCCTGCTTGACTCATTCCTCTCTCAGCCTATGGCTTCATCTTATACCATTAAGCACATTTGTATATATATACTCTATAATGGGTTTTCTGTACACAGTAAGAAAACCAATTAATCTCCCTAGTCAGAATCTGCAGCCCCAAAAGCATAATTCATCCTTTCTCAGGATTCTGCATCCTTGGTAGGTTCTGTCAGACCTCAAGTATTGTATTTGAAATTAAGAATACTTGAATTCAAATCCCACTTTATACAGCCTGCTTAGAAAAATTACCTTGCTCCCATTATCTCACTGAACTTCAGAGAGAATAATACATGACTCAGGTAATGACCTCAAAATCACAAAGTCTTAATATTTTAGAGAATCTGCTTAGGACAAAATGGATCCCTCAGCAATTAGAGCCATGCTGACTCACAGCAAAGAAAGACAGGAAACAAAAGTAGATTTTGCAAGCCATTTTGGTCATCAAAACAAGGAAAAATATAATTTCATTCCTCTTTGGGGGGGGGGGCACAAAGTGTTCCTTGTTTATTGTGCACCACAGCTATTATCCTTGGTTATTAGAATTTAGAACTCAAACACCAGTCTCAGCCTCAGCAACAACATTCAACATAACTTTTCTTAACATTTCCATCCCAGATTATATCTACTCATGGTAGATCACATGACACCTGAGTGAAAAGGTCAGAAAGTCATCCACACATGAACCTGAAAATCCTAACACCCCTTTTCCAGAAAGAAAGAAAGAAAGAAAGAAAGAAAGAAAGAAAGAAAGAAAGAAAGAAAGAAAGAAAGAAAGAAAGAAAGAAAGAAAGAAAGAAAGAAAGAAAGAAAGAAAGAAAGAAAGAAAGATACCAACCAACCCTGGGGGCACTGGGGGCGGGGGAAAAGAGGTATTTGTGAATTTCCTGAATTGTGCAAGGAGCTGGGCTAGGTCCCTTCCAACTTTATGATTATATGAAAATAGAGTAGAGAGTTCAAGTGGATTATAAAACATTGGCACGGGTTTCACTGACAGCATCCCAAGGTCACAGCTCACAAGAACCTCAAATTCCAACTTCATCATCCCATTCTTTTGAAACAGCTTTGGAACACTGTTGTTTTTCATTGCCTATGATCAGTGATCAGCCTCTCCAAAAGGAACTAGCAGACTCAAGATCTCTCAATGGGAGAGATCCCATTGCTGACAGTTCTAAACTGCTTTTAAGGAGTGTTGCTTGCACCACCCATTAGAATCCAGGCATGTTTAAATAAGAAAGTATAAGCTGCTAGTAGTGGTCATATGAGATTTTTAAAATATGATGGCAACAATTAAAATATGATGGCCACAGTGTGTGTCCCCCCCCCCCCCCCCAGTGAACATACACACATACTTCAGGACAAGGTCTGTGAAAACACAGTCAACATTAACAGTTTGCAT